>NC_136062.1:139646179-140846179 GCF_964261635.1 Lissotriton helveticus
AAAACCCTCACAGCTCACCTTTCCGCCACCGGTGTGTCTTCAACCACATGCCGGGACATAGTGGAGCCCTCAAGCTTACTCATCTGAAATGTAGTATGCAATCAGTAATGGCAGAGTACATACAACTGTGCTTGCCTAAATAGCTGTCCCGCCGCTGCGCACCCAGGCTGCTGCACACCATCCACTTCCACTGCCCAGAGGTGTTTGCCCGCCGCTGCGCACCCAGGCTGCTGCACCCCATGCACTACCACTACCAGGAAGTGACTGCCCGCTGCTGCGCAAACAAGCCTCTCTGCTCACCTTTCGCAACCTGGGTGTAGAAAAGAAGGCCTGCCACATGCCGCTGCAAGCCCCAAGCCCGGGGCCCACGGACAGGGCACCCTCCCTATCATGCAGCCCTACTCAGTAGGCCACCAGGTGTCACATTTGGTGCTGATTCTTGATTTCGCCATGGTAGAGGACATACCAGTGCACCCAGCTTTTCATTGCAGGCTGCACACCCGCTCAGCCCTTGCGGTGCCACTAACTCACTGACCAGCGAGACAACGCCACATGGTGGTAGCCTTGTGCTGTCTGATGGCTCAGGCCTACACTGCGGTCCAGCAGGGCATACAAAATCTGAGCTGTCCAGATGGCCGGGATGGGGCATCATCGCAGGCTGTACACCCGCTCAGCAGTTACGCTACCCCTACCTCAGTGGACCGAATGTCACCGTCCTGTGCCGGTGTGCCTGTGCCGGCTGCAGTGCATCAGGTTCCAGCAAGTCTGAAATGGCGTAGAGCACGTGCACCCATTCTTTTTTATTGGCAGGGTCACGTGTCCTGTGATGCCTGTGCTGGATGAGTGTGGTGTGCATATATACCAGCCGTGAGGGAGTGGCTGTGGCATACTGACTACTAGGCTGTGCCCAGCAGATCACTGCAATGAAAACCTGGGCCATGTAGCGTTGTTGTCCTTCCCTGTAAGTGTAAATGGAGTGGGCCGGCCTGGCGTATGCCAGTCCTGCGTGAGGCTGTGAACAATGAATCCGGAGCTCTGGGCGTGGTTCCATCCTGGGCTGACTGACTGACACTGACTGAATTATTTTTTAAGCGCTCTTATGCCAAGGCGTCCTGGTGCTGTGAGACGGAAGGGAAGTAAAGAGATGGTTACGGCATCATAAAGAGTCAGGTCTTCAGCGCCCTTCTAAAACTCGCTCTGTTCTTTTCCGAGCGCAGTGTGATGGGCATACTGTTCCATAGCTTGGGGGCTAGATGGGAGAAAGATCTACCGCCCCACCGGGCTCTCTTTATTCTAGGCAGTTGGAGTAGGTCTTGACTACAGGATCTTAAGGTGCGCGCAGGCATATAGTGGGGGAAAAGGTTGGTAAGCTCCTCAGAAATGTTCCCATACAGCGATTTGTTTACCAGGCACAAGGCCTTAAATTGGATTCTATGCCTAACTGGGAGCCAGTGTAGTTCCCGTATGGCGTTAGAGGTGGAGTGTCATTTGGGGAGGTTGAGTAGAACTCTTGCCGCTGTGTTTTGGATGGACTGGCGCCTGGCAAGCGGTTTTTCACCTGCTCCCAGATAAAGAGCGTTACAATTGTCCACCCTAGACATAATTAGAGCTCCCACCACTGTTTTCCTAAGAGAAAACGGTATGTAGGGTAGGATATTCCTAAGTACCTTCATTGTGTAGAAACATGCCGAGGTAACCTGACTAATATGTGCTGTGCAGATGAGATCCTTATCTATTATGAAGCCTAGATTTCTGACCTTGTTGGCTGGGACCGGGCAGCTGCCCACTTCTGGAGGCCACCATAGGTGACTCCAGATGGATGGGTTTTGGCCAAATTCGATCACTTCAGTCTTTTCGGTGTTAAGCTTTAAGAAGTGATCGTTCATCCACTTCTTTACGTCAGACAGACAGTTCCTGAAACTGGCAGCTGAGGCTTCCACCGACTGGGAAAGTGACACCACCAATTGAGTGTCATTGGCGTATGACACTAAATGCAGGCCATGAGATTTTATTAATGAAGCAAGGGGAGTGACATACAGATTAAATAGGGTGGGTGATAGAGCTGACCCCTGAGGGACACCACATGGAAGATGGAACTCTGCTGAGTGGAGACCTCCCCAGTGGATTTGGTGTCTGCGGGCCTCTAGGAAGGACTCGAGAAGAGCTAAGGCAGTATCAGTGATGCCCAGCGCCCTCAGTCTGTTAAGTAGGACCCCATGGTTAACGGTGTCGAATGCCGCTGTAAGATCCAGTAGGATCAAAGCGGCTCTACCCCCATCGTCCATGGTCCTACGGATGTCATCTGTAGCTACGATCAGAGCGGATTCGGTGGAGTGGCAGGCCCTAAAGCCATGTTGAGTGGAATCTTAAAGATGGTTATCCTCTAGGTGTTTAGTAAGCTCCTGATTCATAGCTCTCTCCAGCATTTTGGCCGGAAGGGGGAGACAGGATATTGGGCGATAGTGCTTGGATTCCGTTGGATCCAGTGTCTCCTATTTAAGAATGGGCCTGATGCATGCTTTCTTCCAACTACCGGGGAAACAGACAGAGCTTAGGACGGTGTTCAGGAGCGGGGTAAGGACCAGACTGATTGTTTCTGGGACCTGATGCAGTATATAGGGGGGACAGGGGTCCAACGGTGATCCCGATTTAGTCTGCAAAAGCAGAGTGGCTCCCTGAGAGTCACTTAATGGTGAGAATTGCGAGAGATTGGAAATGAGAGGTGCCAAATCTGTTGTGTGGGGATTTACCACTCTGGCATGTAAGGTCGTCATAAACCTCCTGGACCTTTTGCTGGAAAAATTGTGCTGTATTTTCCACAAAATCCTGGTCGGGTATGAAAACAGTGTCCCTGGGGCTTTTGGCTAGGTGCGCAACTATCTTAAACAGATCTTTGGAGGAATTTGAGGATTCTCGAACTTTTTTTTAATAGAAAGCCGCCTTGGCTTGCTCTATCGCTGTCTTGTATTCATGTAGGACTGCTGTGTACTCTTTCCTGGTGTGAAGGCTATAGTCGGCACGCCATAATCTTTCCTGGCGCCGACTTTTCAGTTCAATTAATTTCACCTCAGGGGTGTACCATTGTGAGGTGGCAGAGCGTTTCCTGGGCTGCTTAGTTTCCTCAGGGACTAGCTCGTTCACCGCATGGCTAATCCATGTATTGAATATGTAAGATCCATTATGACTATCACAGTTCTCGAGTGAGGGAAGATCTCTTAATAGAGCATTCGAGAGTCGAGCAGCTTCGAGCTTCTTCCATGGGCGGGTTTTTATTGGGAGAGAGAAATCTCTCTGCCTGATGTTTACGAGAGTTATATTAAGGTTAAGGTGAATGACTGCATGGTCAGACCATGGAACTGGGGTAATTGAGGTGACCTTTAAATGCTTGTTATTAGTGAAAAACGCCTCGAGCATGTGGTCCGCTATATGAGTGGGCCCTACAACTAATTGGTTCAGCCCGAAACTACAAAAGTTTTCTATTAGGGTAGATGTTTCCACATAATTATTCTCCTCAAGGTGGAAATTAAAATCACCTAGTACCGTAAATGTTGGTTGGTCTAGGGTAGATTCCAGGTAAGTTAAAAGAGCCTTGGTGAAAGGACCTCTAGGCCCTGGGGGCCTATAGAGCAGGAGGCCCGCAAATATTATTTGGTTACTCAGTTTAACCGTGAGGATATGGACTCAGCCTCCAGTCCGTGTTGCGGGAGGATGCTTATTTTAAAGTACGAGCGGTGAATGATTGCTATTCCACCGCCCATACATCCCGGTCTGTCAGCATGTACCACGGAATAGTCCGCGGGTACTGCTGTGTTCCAGTCAGGCCCTGACACTTCCGAGGCCCAAGTTTCCGTTAAGAAAGCAAGGTCTGACGCGTTATCGGTTATCAGTGCTTCTATTTCATGCTTATGTTTGGGCATTGATCTTACATTTATAAGGATGTTTTTTAGAGTCCTTATATTACCGTTGCGCCGGTTATCCGCGCCATGGTATTGAGTGTGGGGCCGTATGGGGCCGTGTGGGGCTGCATGAGAAATCAACTGATACAGGTGTTTCTGTTGTAGTGTTGCCGCCAACTGGGCCGCAAGTGCCAATGTGTCACCCTGTGACTTAAATCCCACAACACTGCCAACATGGAGGGTAGGGGGAATCAATGACCCTACATTCATCCATACTACCACACATGAAAGATTGTGGATATGACATATCTGTGTGGATATTAATGTTTATTGCACATTCAGTAGAGTGTTGCAGCTGTAGCAATACAGGGCCATGCAAAGCCCAAATTTCAGTGTTTGGCACATGGAGGGCAGCCAATTAGAGTCAAGCTCGTGCTTGGAGGTTAGGCTCTCCCAACCTATGTACTTATCCAATCCATCTACCAATTCCCAAGCACTTACACATTCACTATACCCTCTCCTTGAAGTAATCTGAATGATCCATTCTCTACCTATGTACTTATACAATGACCCAGACAAAGTTACATAGCCAAAGTCTTCCTCACTGCCAGAGGTAACATGGTTGCGTGCGCTGTCCACAGCACAATGTAATGTGGTAGGGCCCAGGGGCAGCATCATGCATACATAATGAACACGAAGACACAGTTAGATAGAGAGTGGAACTGGGTACCGGCACGTGTGCTCTGCCCCTTTTCATTACCAGGGTCACATGTCCAGTGATGTCTGTGCTGGATGCGTGTGGGGTTCACAGCCTTCAGGAAATGATTAGTGCTGGCAACAAGTACAACAGTAATTATTGGATCACACACAGAGATTCAATCATAAAGGGTCTATGACTTGTGCTGCTCTAGGGTCGGGGCACCATTTGTGAAATAATACACAAGATATTCTATCGTAAAGAGTCCAGGACTTGTGGTGGACTGAGGTAGGGACAGCAGATCTGAAATCATACACAAAAGATTCTATCATAAAGGGGCCATGATTTCTGGTGCACTGAGGTAGGGGCATCAGAAGCATTTGGCATGTGCACAGCCAGCGATAATGCGTGGTCCTGGAGGGCCGCACTGGTAGCAATATCTCTTGCCTACTGGACTGCGTCATCTGCAATTATGACTCGATCTGAATTGTGAGCCCTGCTGTCCGCAGTGTAGATCGAAGGCAGTAGTCAGCACAGACATCAAGGAATGCTTTTTGTCACTTCTTGTTGACAAAATCCGAGGACATAGAGTACAATTCTCTCTGCAATTAATAAATCAAGACTGAATTCAAATTCTGAGCTCTGCTGACCGCAGTGTAGGCATATGGAACAAAAGATGAAATATGTATGGACTACATTGTCGAAATATGTAGTTTTATTGCCTACTGGATTCTGAAATGAATGAATCAAGTCTGAATTTCAATTGTGAGCCCTGCTGACCGTAGTGTAGGCCGGAGGCAGAGATCAGCAAAGGCCAACAGCCACGTGGTGTTGATTTTAGCTGCACAGAGCTAGTGGCTCCTCAAGCAGTGTGCGCAGCCAGCTATGATGCGTGGTTCGGGTGGGCTGCACTGGGAAAAAAAAAAGGGTGATGGATCAAGCCCTGATCTTTTGACTGGGTAGGGGTGTTCTGCTAAATTCAGATACTCTGTCCATCACCACCCCCTTTTGAATCGCACTGGAAAAAACTGTCTTTTGCCTAATTAATTCTGCCTTAATTAGTCCATGTGTCGTTGACTTGTGGTGCACTGAGTTAGTGGCACCTGAAGCACTCAGTGTGCGCAGTTTGCGATGATGCGTGGTCCGGGCAGGCCGCACAGGAAGCAATGTCTTTTGCCTACTGGACTGCGTCATCTGCAATTGTGACTCAATCTGAATTGTGAGCCCTGCTGTCTGCAGTGTAGATCGAAGGCAGTAGTCTGTACAGATATAACTCTGTGGTGCTGTGCTGCTGGGTTCGCAGGGGACCTGTGTCGAAGAGGGTCACAGCGGAGGCCTTGTGGCTGGGTGAGGGCTGCCACCCTGGCAGACGCTTTGCCTTTCCACAAGTGAACCACGCCCAGAGCTCCAGTCTATTTATTCATACTCCTACGCTGGAGTGGCGTACGTTGGACCAGCCCACTTTGCTTCCGCTTTCAGGGGGGGACAACACAGCTACAAGACCGAGATCTTCCCCACTGCCTGAGGTAACATGGTAGGGTCTATTGTCACCAACACTACAAGTACTAGTAGTATATGTCCACATGGAGAGGTTTGTGATCTGCATAGTGAGGTCTGTCCAACAGATCACCGATACACTTGGTATTGTGTCCATTATTATTGATGGGTGACTTGCGTCCTTCAGACATACTTGGTTGCCACATCTCCCAACATTCAGCTATTGTGTGGCTGAGGGACCATGCCGCTTTTGGAAGGTCCGCTATCCTGTTCTATAGGTTTAATGAACATTGTAATCAGAAATTAGCATTTAAAAAGCATTGAAATTCACTGAAAAAACCATAGGTTTCAAGGACGTTAGAGTTAGAAATTAGCATTTAAAAAACCATAGAAATTCACAGAAAAAACCATAGGTTTCAGGGACGTTATAGTTAATTGGACATTTCACTCGTACAGAACCAGAGAAATTTGAACGTTATAGTTAGTAGAGCTAACTATAACTTGCGACCCGGCAATGCACTGCTGATGATGTCACATATTACATCACTCATGACATGGTCAGTGACATCACTGATGACATCACTGATGACATCTCAAATGACATAACTGATGACATCATCCACGTGATAATCTGATGCACCTTCTCACACCCTAATATAACCTTTGATACACCCACTCTAAAAATACAGACCACCATTTTTGAAACCATAGACAAACCAATACCAGTTACTATATACCCTCTGACGAATTCCTAGGTATACACACACATTCATTCATTCATGCATACAGTTACTCATACATGCAGTCACTCATCAATACAGCACTATTATATGTACGCATACACCTATACAAACACTCATGCACCTCCACTCATCCATAGAGTTATTGACACACCTAGCTAGTCTTGTAAATAATCAATAACAATGCCATTTACTCACCTATACAGTTATACATTCACTAACTAACCTATTCATACAGATACTAACATATACTTACTCTATTATACAATCACTGACACAAGCAGGCATCATTTATACAGCCACTCTCACAATTACTCACTCTCACATATAGTCATTTATATACTCCAACACTCACATATACTGCCTTTCATATATGTAGTTAGTCACACACATACTACTGAGACATAAATTCAAAATACACTGATACACACACTCACCTATACAGCTATTTCCACATGCACTATTGAACCCATACACCCAGTAAATTATCCACTCACACATGTCGGCAGAAAGTCACCCCCCCACCCACCCATACACACAAACACTGAGGCACCCATACAGATACTTATGCAACCAATAAGTAACCCATATAGACAGTCATGTATCTACTCATCAACCCATGAAGCAGCTTACACAACAACAGAGAGACTGATATAGACATTCACACAGTTTAGTCACTAACCCATGCATTCAGTACAACACAATTAATCACTCACTTATACAGTCAGTCACACACCTATTAAATCCTCCACCCAGACACATATACACCAACTCATTCTTCAAAACACCTTGGCATTAACATATATAAAATATATCTAAACTTTAGAGAACCACACATTCACTGGATGATATCATCAGTGATGTCATTTGAGATGTCATCAGTGATGTCACTGCCCATGTCATGAGTGATGTAATATGTGACGTCATCAGCAGTGCATTACGGGGGTGTGAGTTATATTTACCTCAACAAACTATAACGGCTGAATTTCTCTGGTTTTGTACGAGTGAAATGTCCAACTAACTATAACGTCCGTGAAACCTGTGGTTTTTTCAGTGAATTTCTATGGTTTTTAAATGGTAAGTTCTCACGAGATACGGAGGAAGGTCTTTTTCCTATCTTGCTCCTGTCTCCTGGAACAAACTTCCCTTGAACTTACGTACTATCCGAGACCATAACTGCTTTCGCAAATAGTTGAAGTCATGGCTATTTGACAACTAAACGAGCACTCTATCAGAGCCGTCTGCAAGCGCCATGAGACTTCCAAGTGATATGTGCGCTGTACAAATGTCCCTGATTTGATTTGATTTTTTGATTAACTATAACGTCCCTGAAACCTATGGTTATTTCAGTGAATATATATATAGGGCAGGGTGCACTGTCACCCCTGTCCCTGCCCTGTGGAGTCTGTGACTTGGTGGCTGGTACAGTTGGGGACCAGAGGAGGCTTCGGGAGTATAATTAACCAGGATACAGGCTTCTGATGACACCATTGAGAGTCCTGCACTTCGCTAGCCCACATGGGCAGAAACCTACTTTTCCCTACGCAGCACCTACCTGGTAAATGAATTCTGGGACTGGTAGTCCCTGGGGACTTCCTTTGGTGAGCAGTGATTGGTTGGGGGAGGAGCGAGATCCCGCCATTGGGATTGGTACAGGACGGATTTTAAACTGGTGTCAGGAGCCGCCTGAACATTAAAGGCATCAGAAGAAGGCCGACTGGGGCCGAAATGCATCATGCCGTTTCTCAATAAAGAAGCTTCCTTTTAAATCCCCTGCGTGGCCTCTGCTCTTTGGTGTGAAGAGGTTGGAATCATATTTTTTCGCGTCAACCAGAGACGCGATTCAGAGGCCCCTGTCCCGCAAGTTGGCCCGGACGTCACTGGTGACTGCCTTGGCAGATTTCGTTTTCGTCCAGGATACTGGAATGGTCCGGGCCCGCCTCCGAGAACAGACACCGCAAGGGCGGCTGCAGCGCGGAACGTGACTTCACTGAGGGCAGGGTGCACTGTCACCCCTGTCCCTGCCCTGTGGAGTCTGTGACTTGGTGGCTGGTACAGTTGGGGACCAGAGGAGGCTTCGGGAGTATAATTAACCAGGATACAGGCTTCTGATGACACCATTGAGAGTCCTGCACTTCGCTAGCCCACATGGGCAGAAACCTACTTTTCCCTACGCAGCACCTACCTGGTAAATGAATTCTGGGACTGGTAGTCCCTGGGGACTTCCTTTGGTGAGCAGTGATTGGTTGGGGGAGGAGCGAGATCCCGCCATTGGGATTGGTACAGGACGGATTTTAAACTGGTGTCAGGAGCCGCCTGAACATTAAAGGCATCAGAAGAAGGCCGACTGGGGCCGAAATGCATCATGCCGTTTCTCAATAAAGAAGCTTCCTTTTAAATCCCCTGCGTGGCCTCTGCTCTTTGGTGTGAAGAGGTTGGAATCATATTTTTTCGCGTCAACCAGAGACGCGATTCAGAGGCCCCTGTCCCGCAAGTTGGCCCGGACGTCACTGGTGACTGCCTTGGCAGATTTCGTTTTCGTCCAGGATACTGGAATGGTCCGGGCCCGCCTCCGAGAACAGACACCGCAAGGGCGGCTGCAGCGCGGAACGTGACTTCACTGAGGGCAGGGTGCACTGTCACCCCTGTCCCTGCCCTGTGGAGTCTGTGACTTGGTGGCTGGTACAGTTGGGGACCAGAGGAGGCTTCGGGAGTATAATTAACCAGGATACAGGCTTCTGATGACACCATTGAGAGTCCTGCACTTCGCTAGCCCACATGGGCAGAAACCTACTTTTCCCTACGCAGCACCTACCTGGTAAATGAATTCTGGGACTGGTAGTCCCTACGGACTTCCTTTGGTGAGCAGTGATTGGTTGGGGGAGGAGCGAGATCCCGCCATTGGGATTGGTACAGGACGGATTTTAAACTGGTGTCAGGAGCCGCCTGAACATTAAAGGCATCAGAAGAAGGCCGACTGGGGCCGAAATGCATCATGCCGTTTCTCAATAAAGAAGCTTCCTTTTAAATCCCCTGCGTGGCCTCTGCTCTTTGGTGTGAAGAGGTTGGAATCATATTTTTTCGCGTCAACCAGAGACGCGATTCAGAGGCCCCTGTCCCGCAAGTTGGCCCGGACGTCACTGGTGACTGCCTTGGCAGATTTCGTTTTCGTCCAGGATACTGGAATGGTCCGGGCCCGCCTCCGAGAACAGACACCGCAAGGGCGGCTGCAGCGCGGAACGTGACTTCACTGAGGGCAGGGTGCACTGTCACCCCTGTCCCTGCCCTGTGGAGTCTGTGACTTGGTGGCTGGTACAGTTGGGGACCAGAGGAGGCTTCGGGAGTATAATTAACCAGGATACAGGCTTCTGATGACACCATTGAGAGTCCTGCACTTCGCTAGCCCACATGGGCAGAAACCTACTTTTCCCTACGCAGCACCTACCTGGTAAATGAATTCTGGGACTGGTAGTCCCTACGGACTTCCTTTGGTGAGCAGTGATTGGTTGGGGGAGGAGCGAGATCCCGCCATTGGGATTGGTACAGGACGGATTTTAAACTGGTGTCAGGAGCCGCCTGAACATTAAAGGCATCAGAAGAAGGCCGACTGGGGCCGAAATGCATCATGCCGTTTCTCAATAAAGAAGCTTCCTTTTAAATCCCCTGCGTGGCCTCTGCTCTTTGGTGTGAAGAGGTTGGAATCATATTTTTTCGCGTCAACCAGAGACGCGATTCAGAGGCCCCTGTCCCGCAAGTTGGCCCGGACGTCACTGGTGACTGCCTTGGCAGATTTCGTTTTCGTCCAGGATACTGGAATGGTCCGGGCCCGCCTCCGAGAACAGACACCGCAAGGGCGGCTGCAGCGCGGAACGTGACTTCACTGAGGGCAGGGTGCACTGTCACCCCTGTCCCTGCCCTGTGGAGTCTGTGACTTGGTGGCTGGTACAGTTGGGGACCAGAGGAGGCTTCGGGAGTATAATTAACCAGGATACAGGCTTCTGATGACACCATTGAGAGTCCTGCACTTCGCTAGCCCACATGGGCAGAAACCTACTTTTCCCTACGCAGCACCTACCTGGTAAATGAATTCTGGGACTGGTAGTCCCTACGGACTTCCTTTGGTGAGCAGTGATTGGTTGGGGGAGGAGCGAGATCCCGCCATTGGGATTGGTACAGGACGGATTTTAAACTGGTGTCAGGAGCCGCCTGAACATTAAAGGCATCAGAAGAAGGCCGACTGGGGCCGAAATGCATCATGCCGTTTCTCAATAAAGAAGCTTCCTTTTAAATCCCCTGCGTGGCCTCTGCTCTTTGGTGTGAAGAGGTTGGAATCATATTTTTTCGCGTCAACCAGAGACGCGATTCAGAGGCCCCTGTCCCGCAAGTTGGCCCGGACGTCACTGGTGACTGCCTTGGCAGATTTCGTTTTCGTCCAGGATACTGGAATGGTCCGGGCCCGCCTCCGAGAACAGACACCGCAAGGGCGGCTGCAGCGCGGAACGTGACTTCACTGAGGGCAGGGTGCACTGTCACCCCTGTCCCTGCCCTGTGGAGTCTGTGACTTGGTGGCTGGTACAGTTGGGGACCAGAGGAGGCTTCGGGAGTATAATTAACCAGGATACAGGCTTCTGATGA
Source organism: Lissotriton helveticus (assembly GCF_964261635.1). Lineage (NCBI taxonomy): Eukaryota > Metazoa > Chordata > Amphibia > Caudata > Salamandridae > Lissotriton > Lissotriton helveticus. The sequence continues at coordinate 139,657,645 of NC_136062.1, forward strand.
CACCATTGAGAGTCCTGCACTTCGCTAGCCCACATGGGCAGAAACCTACTTTTCCCTACGCAGCACCTACCTGGTAAATGAATTCTGGGACTGGTAGTCCCTACGGACTTCCTTTGGTGAGCAGTGATTGGTTGGGGGAGGAGCGAGATCCCGCCATTGGGATTGGTACAGGACGGATTTTAAACTGGTGTCAGGAGCCGCCTGAACATTAAAGGCATCAGAAGAAGGCCGACTGGGGCCGAAATGCATCATGCCGTTTCTCAATAAAGAAGCTTCCTTTTAAATCCCCTGCGTGGCCTCTGCTCTTTGGTGTGAAGAGGTTGGAATCATATTTTTTCGCGTCAACCAGAGACGCGATTCAGAGGCCCCTGTCCCGCAAGTTGGCCCGGACGTCACTGGTGACTGCCTTGGCAGATTTCGTTTTCGTCCAGGATACTGGAATGGTCCGGGCCCGCCTCCGAGAACAGACACCGCAAGGGCGGCTGCAGCGCGGAACGTGACTTCACTGAGGGCAGGGTGCACTGTCACCCCTGTCCCTGCCCTGTGGAGTCTGTGACTTGGTGGCTGGTACAGTTGGGGACCAGAGGAGGCTTCGGGAGTATAATTAACCAGGATACAGGCTTCTGATGACACCATTGAGAGTCCTGCACTTCGCTAGCCCACATGGGCAGAAACCTACTTTTCCCTACGCAGCACCTACCTGGTAAATGAATTCTGGGACTGGTAGTCCCTACGGACTTCCTTTGGTGAGCAGTGATTGGTTGGGGGAGGAGCGAGATCCCGCCATTGGGATTGGTACAGGACGGATTTTAAACTGGTGTCAGGAGCCGCCTGAACATTAAAGGCATCAGAAGAAGGCCGACTGGGGCCGAAATGCATCATGCCGTTTCTCAATAAAGAAGCTTCCTTTTAAATCCCCTGCGTGGCCTCTGCTCTTTGGTGTGAAGAGGTTGGAATCATATTTTTTCGCGTCAACCAGAGACGCGATTCAGAGGCCCCTGTCCCGCAAGTTGGCCCGGACGTCACTGGTGACTGCCTTGGCAGATTTCGTTTTCGTCCAGGATACTGGAATGGTCCGGGCCCGCCTCCGAGAACAGACACCGCAAGGGCGGCTGCAGCGCGGAACGTGACTTCACTGAGGGCAGGGTGCACTGTCACCCCTGTCCCTGCCCTGTGGAGTCTGTGACTTGGTGGCTGGTACAGTTGGGGACCAGAGGAGGCTTCGGGAGTATAATTAACCAGGATACAGGCTTCTGATGACACCATTGAGAGTCCTGCACTTCGCTAGCCCACATGGGCAGAAACCTACTTTTCCCTACGCAGCACCTACCTGGTAAATGAATTCTGGGACTGGTAGTCCCTACGGACTTCCTTTGGTGAGCAGTGATTGGTTGGGGGAGGAGCGAGATCCCGCCATTGGGATTGGTACAGGACGGATTTTAAACTGGTGTCAGGAGCCGCCTGAACATTAAAGGCATCAGAAGAAGCCCGACTGGGGCCGAAATGCATCATGCCGTTTCTCAATAAAGAAGCTTCCTTTTAAATCCCCTGCGTGGCCTCTGCTCTTTGGTGTGAAGAGGTTGGAATCATATTTTTTCGCGTCAACCAGAGACGCGATTCAGAGGCCCCTGTCCCGCAAGTTGGCCCGGACGTCACTGGTGACTGCCTTGGCAGATTTCGTTTTCGTCCAGGATACTGGAATGGTCCGGGCCCGCCTCCGAGAACAGACACCGCAAGGGCGGCTGCAGCGCGGAACGTGACTTCACTGAGGGCAGGGTGCACTGTCACCCCTGTCCCTGCCCTGTGGAGTCTGTGACTTGGTGGCTGGTACAGTTGGGGACCAGAGGAGGCTTCGGGAGTATAATTAACCAGGATACAGGCTTCTGATGACACCATTGAGAGTCCTGCACTTCGCTAGCCCACATGGGCAGAAACCTACTTTTCCCTACGCAGCACCTACCTGGTAAATGAATTCTGGGACTGGTAGTCCCTACGGACTTCCTTTGGTGAGCAGTGATTGGTTGGGGGAGGAGCGAGATCCCGCCATTGGGATTGGTACAGGACGGATTTTAAACTGGTGTCAGGAGCCGCCTGAACATTAAAGGCATCAGAAGAAGGCCGACTGGGGCCGAAATGCATCATGCCGTTTCTCAATAAAGAAGCTTCCTTTTAAATCCCCTGCGTGGCCTCTGCTCTTTGGTGTGAAGAGGTTGGAATCATATTTTTTCGCGTCAACCAGAGACGCGATTCAGAGGCCCCTGTCCCGCAAGTTGGCCCGGACGTCACTGGTGACTGCCTTGGCAGATTTCGTTTTCGTCCAGGATACTGGAATGGTCCGGGCCCGCCTCCGAGAACAGACACCGCAAGGGCGGCTGCAGCGCGGAACGTGACTTCACTGAGGGCAGGGTGCACTGTCACCCCTGTCCCTGCCCTGTGGAGTCTGTGACTTGGTGGCTGGTACAGTTGGGGACCAGAGGAGGCTTCGGGAGTATAATTAACCAGGATACAGGCTTCTGATGACACCATTGAGAGTCCTGCACTTCGCTAGCCCACATGGGCAGAAACCTACTTTTCCCTACGCAGCACCTACCTGGTAAATGAATTCTGGGACTGGTAGTCCCTACGGACTTCCTTTGGTGAGCAGTGATTGGTTGGGGGAGGAGCGAGATCCCGCCATTGGGATTGGTACAGGACGGATTTTAAACTGGTGTCAGGAGCCGCCTGAACATTAAAGGCATCAGAAGAAGGCCGACTGGGGCCGAAATGCATCATGCCGTTTCTCAATAAAGAAGCTTCCTTTTAAATCCCCTGCGTGGCCTCTGCTCTTTGGTGTGAAGAGGTTGGAATCATATATATATATATATCACTGACTTCGTCTAAAGGCATCCACTCTCACTTCGGACAGACGAACGTTGACCCAAGGTTCTTTGTGCAGTCAAATTTTATTTATTGCCCTGCATCTCTGCAATTACGTGTTTCAGCCCCACCTGGGCCTTGATCACATGACGCGTTGCATATTTTTGTTACCCCTATTTAAAGTGCTAGTGCATGTCAAAAAGGGTGGCTGCTTGAATAGACATGGAAAAAATACTACATTGTATTTAGCAACACTGAAAAACGCTACAACAAGAGGTTCACCATGTGCAAATAGCATAAATTTGATCCTAATAGATACTTAAATGTGCAATAAATATGTCAATAAATATATGCATAAATGCAAAATAAATAGTATTACAAATGTAAACATAAGACCTGATTACCGGCATTTAAAATCTATAAAAACATTCAAGCATGCGAACAGTAAAAAGATAAAAATGCCAATATTCATAACATCCATTTTTCGCTCAAGTGTATAACTCAGTCTATGTTGCATCAAGGCCACTGCTATGTAAAATTAATATTCAACACATACAATTGTCAAAAAGAAGTGTGGTTTCCTTTTACTTATATGGTGTCAAGATGATCTTCTCTTTGTATATATTGCGCTCAGTGTAATCAAGCCCCAGTGGCCAAACAATACCTCCATGTTTAACAGTCAACAACTGTGCTGTGCAAAAAAGCGTGCAAAAACAACAGTTGATGGACAGAATGCAGAACAATGTCATACATTCACCCCAGTACAGAGATCTGGGCCTAATTCCATCGTTTTTTGCACTCCACACCACCCCAGTTCAGACATGGCCATATGCAAATCAGCCTTGTCCCTGTGACTCATGGGAACAGTCCAGCCCGAACTGCCAAGCCATGTCTTCCCTGAACAGGAATTAAGCATCCTAGGACCGGTTTCTGGCTATCAGCCGTCATCAGCCAGGATAGCTTGACTCCAGTGGTGTGGAGAGCACGGGACTCATGTCTGAGCATACCCGTCCCACTCGGGGTGACAAATGCAAAAACAACAGTTGTTGGACAGAATGCAGAACAATGTCATACATTCACCCCAGTACAGAGATCTGGGCCTAAATCCATTGTTTTTTTGCACTCCACACCACCCCAGTTCAGCGTGTCACCCACTTAAACCATCCAATTAAACAAAAGTGCTAAGTGCCATAAAGTGCAACAAATGAAAAATAACAAATTCATATAGTTAAAAGGGTTTAGTTTGTAAATGCAAGACAAGGGAAATGAATGTTATTCATCCGTGCTTGTGCACTATTTCATTTTCTAAGAATAAACTAGCACTGCTACAGTACATCAAATATTAAATTGCCCTTATACACCCACTATTAGCAGTTATAAAAATCTTCACTCGCATTAAGCCCTGCAGAGTTGGGCCTCACAATTACCTCTCCTTCTCAGAGGGGGAATCAAGTCAATTACAAAATATAGTAGGTGTGTTGGGTTACTGTTATGGCTCTCCTCAAAGTGCCTATCCACTGGATAGGGTTGATCCTTATTTGTAATTGCCCTTATGTGCTGAAGTATCCTCTTGTGTGCCGGGAGCTTGGTGCTACCAATGTATCTCAAGCCACAAGGACACTCCAGCACATATATATCGTACTCCGTCTTGAAAGTCAGTCTTTTACTGATAAGTACAGGGTCTGACTTGAATGGGGTTGTATAGCTTGTTTCATTGTTTGCAAATGTACAAGCTTTGCACATCAGGCATTTGATGAAACGTTTGTGTGTGGTAAGCCAATTTGTAGGGGATCTGATTTCTGGGCTGTGTTTTACAAGCCTGTTACTCATAGACCTAGCTTTTCTGAATGTCAGTTCTGGTTTTTTGGTCATGTATTTACCCACAATAGGATCACTAGGTACCAGGCTCCAGTTTTTATTTAGTATTTTTCTAAGGGCTTGATGCTGCTTGTTGTACGTTAAAAGAACTCTACAAGATGGTTCTAAGTGAGCTGAGCCGATGTTTTGTTCGCTATTTCTGATAGCAAGTGCCTGGTTTCTGGTGAGTAGCCTGGTTTTGTTCATGGCCCTATCAATGACATCCGGAGTGTATCCTCTTTCCAGGAATCTCTGTTTGCTGGCTCGCTGAGCCATTTGGCAATCCTCCTCACTACTGCAAATACGCCTCACCCGTAGCATCTCCCCATACTGGATGCTCTGGATCAAATTGCGCGGGTGATGGCTCGTGGCATGCAGCAGTGAGTTGCCAGCAGTGGGTTTGCGATATAATCTGGTGGCAATGTTATCATCCTTAATGTAGACCTCCACGTCAAGAAAGCAAACTGAACATTTGCTAATGCTTGCCGTGAACTGGAGGTACAAATGGTTGTCATTGATCTGTTTAATAAACTGGAGAGCGTGTGTCTCAGAACCCCTCCAGATTAAGAACAGATCATCAATATAGCGCAACCATGAGGGCACATGTTGATCTATAGTATTTTTAAATTGCCTCATGAGGACCTGCTCCTCTCACAGCCCCATATGCAAACAAGCGTAGCTGGGAGAAAAGCAGACCCCCATTGCAACTCCCATATTCTGCTGGTAAATTTGGTTGTCAAAGAAAAAGAAGTTCTGTTCTAAACATGTAGGGCTAGATGTAGGTAAACTACAATTACCAATTCTAAAATACCGAATTTCACCGATTCGGTATTTTAGAATCGGTAAATGCTATGTAGGTAATTACTCTGCAAGTATTACCGAATCGGTGCGATCCGGTATTTACCGAATCGGTATTTACCGATTCGGTAAAAGGGGGGAAACATTCAAGAGTGGCAGGGTGTCACTTTGACACCCTGTTGCACCCCTGAATTGTGCATGGGTGCACATGTGGCACACATACATGCCCTAAGGGCATGTATGTCTGCCACATGGCACTGTTATTGAATGCAAAAAATAGCTTTTTTTAGGGTTTTCGTAATTTACCACCAACTTGTAGTTGGTGGTAAATAATGAATCCTTACAGGTGAAAAGCACTCTTCCTACATTTCTGATTCGGTAATTTACCGAATCGGTATTTAAGAATTCGGTAATTTACCGAATTCTTAAATACCGATTTGGCAAATTACCGAATCTGAAATGTAGCCACCTACATCCCAAATGCCTAATACCGGTCGGTAACAGCCGAAATTCGGTAATTTGGGATATTACCAACCGGTATTAGGGTTCCTACATCTGGTCCGTAGTAACCATGTTGACCAACATTTTGTTGTGCATGTACACATATGCTGGTCTATGGTTCAGATAGTGCTCCGTGGCTTTAATGCCATCCTGGTGATGAATAGATGTATACAACGAAGTTACACTCTAGTAAAAGAGAGGGACCCAAGGACCCAAAGGAGTACGGTACCAAACGACAATTGTCAAAAGAGAATTTCCCCTTAGGGCTATGAAGTACAAAGTACAAAATCATCAACGCTACATTCAAATCAAGTAGGAGCAAAGGAAAAAATATAAAAAATAGGTTGATTTAAAAAAAGTATGCAAAATGTATTCAGATATACAATCTCGTTCAACGAGGCTTTTTTAAAAGTCTATGAGTAGGTTTTTTGATTGTTCAGAAATGTTGGCGCTCAACTTCTCACGGTAAAGTATAGGGTTGTCGTAGTATCAGGGTAGGTGCTACTTGGACAGAGGAAAACCTTAACCTCTGTGAAGAGAAGAGGTACACAAACCTCCTTCTTATTATGATTGGGCAAGGATCCAGAGCACACTATACGTATGTAGTTGATATTCTTATGTTTCAAGCATTCATTCCTTCGGGATAGATCAAACCAAACGTAATTTTCTTTTTCAAGATATTTATTCATCAACAGTGTTCACCCATTAGGAATCACTGTGCTTGTCACTTAAGCCTACACGTGTTTCATCACAGCATGTGGCTGTGACTCTTCAGGGCTGATCCTAATGATCGAGGCGCGTGGTCGGGGAACCGGTGATAATTCCAACCCGGTCCTTATAAGGTCGCGGCACCAGTCGGTATGTCCGGTTGCCATCAGCAAAATGTTTGACTGCGGAGTTTGAAACGGAAAGTTTTCATTTAGCGGTAATCAGGCCGTGTTCAGCCCGTGATGAAGCTTGGTACAGCTTCGGTCTCCAAATCCCGCATTTGGAGACCGAAGCTGTACCAAGCTTCATCACGGGCTGAACACGGCCTGATTACCGCTAAATGAAAACTTTCCGTTTCAAACTCCGCAGTCAAACATTTTGATGACGGCAACCGGACATACCGACTGGTGCCGCGACCTTATTAAAGACTAAACCACCCGATAAGGACCGGGTTGGAATTATCACCGGTTCCCCGACCACGCGCCTCGATCATTAGGATCAGCCCTGAAGAGTCACAGCCACATGCTGTGATGAAACACGTGTAGGCTTAAGTGACAAGCACAGTGATTCCTAATGGGTGAACACTGTTGATGAATAAATATCTTGAAAAAGAAAATTAAGTTTGGTTTGATCTATCCCGAAGGAATGAATGCTTGAAACATAAGAATATCAACTACATACGTATAGTGTGCTCTGGATCCTTGCCCAATCGTTCAACGAGGCGTTTGTCCGGACCATTTGAGGTTTTCGTTACATGCAGGCTGCTGGCGGTCTTGCAGTAACTCGGTATACGGGGCTATTAATATTAACCCTTATATTACCGTTGCGCCGGTTATCCGCGCCATGGTATTGAGTGTGGGGCCGTATGGGGCCGTGTGGGGCTGCATGAGAAATCAACTGATACAGGTGTTTCTGTTGTAGTGTTGCCACCACCTGGGCCGCAAGTGCCAATGTGTCACCCTCTGACTTAAATCCCACAACACGGCCAACATGGAGGGTAGGGGGAATCAATGACCCTACATTCATCCATACTACCACACATGAAAGATTGTGGATATGACATATCTGTGTGGATATTAATGTTTATTGCACATTCAGTAGAGTGTTGCAGCTGTAGCAATACAGGGCCATGCAAAGCCCAAATTTCAGTGTTTGGCACATGGAGGGCAGCCAATTAGAGTCAAGCTCGTGCTCGGAGGTTAGGCTCTCCCAACCTATGTACTTATCCAATCACTCTACCAATTCCCAAGCACTTACACATTCACTATACCCTCTCCTTGAAGTAATCTGAATGATCCATTCTCTACCTATGTACTTATGACCCAGACAAAGTTACATAGCCAAAGTCTTCTTCACTGCCAGAGTTAACATGGTTGCGTGCGCTGTCCACAGCACAATGTAATGTGGTAGGGCCCAGGGGCAGCATCATGCATACATAATGAACACAAAGACACAGTTAGATAGAGAGTGGAACTGGGTACGGGCACGTGTGCTCTGCCCCTTTTCATTACCAGGGTCACATGTCCAGTGATGTCTGTGCTGGATGCGTGTGGGGTTCACAGCCTTCAGGGAATGATTAGTGCTGGCAACAAGTACAACAGTAATTATTGGATCACACACAGAGATTCAATAATAAAGGGTCTATGACTTGTGCTGCTCTAGGGTCGGGGCACCATTTGTGAATTAATACACAATATATTCTATCGTAAAGAGTCCAGGACTTGTGGTGGACTGAGGTAGGGACAGCAGATCTGAAATCATACACAAAAGATTCTATCATAAAGGGGCCATGATTTCTGGTGCACTGAGGTAGGGGCATCAGAAGCATTTGGCATGTGCACAGCCAGCGATAATGCGTGGTCCGGGAGGGCCGCACTGGTAGCAATATCTCTTGCCTACTGGACTGCGTCATCTGCAATTATGACTCGATCTGAATTGTGAGCCCTGCTGTCCGCAGTGTAGATCGAAGGCAGTAGTCAGCACAGACATCAAGGAATGCTTTTTGTCACTTCTTGTTGACAAAATCCGAGGACATAGAGTACAATTCTCTCTGCAATTAATAAATCAAGACTGAATTCGAATTCTGAGCTCTGCTGACCGCAGTGTAGGCATATGGAACAAAAGATGAAATATGTATGGACTACATTGTCGAAATATGTAGTTTTATTGCCTACTGGATTCTGAAATGAATGAATCAAGTCTGAATTTCAATTGTGAGCCCTGCTGACCGTAGTGTAGGCCGGAGGCAGAGATCAGCAAAGGCCAACAGCCACGTGGTGTTGATTTTAGCTGCACAGAGCTAGTGGCTCCTCAAGCAGTGTGCGCAGCCAGCTATGATGCGTGGTTCGGGTGGGCTGCACTGGGAAAAAAAAAAGGGTGATGGATCAAGCCCTGATCTTTTGACTGGGTAGGAGTGTTCTGCTTAATTCAGATACTCTGTCCATCACCACCCCCTTTTGAATCGCACTGGGAAAAATGTCTTTTGCCTAATGAATTCTGCCTTAATTAGTCCATGTGTCGTTGACTTGTGGTGCACTGAGTTAGTGGCACCTGAAGCACTCAGTGTGTGCGCAGTTTGCGATGATGCGTGGTCCGGGCAGGCCGCACAGGAAGCAATGTCTTTTGCCTACTGGACTGCGTCATCTGCAATCGTGACTCAATCTGAATTGTGAGCCCTGCTGTCTGCAGTGTAGATCGAAGGCAGTAGTCTGTACAGATATAACTCTGTGGTGCTGTGCTGCTGGGTTCGCAGGGGACCTGTGTCGAAGAGGGTCACAGCGGAGGACTTGTGGCTGGGTGAGGGCTGCCACCCTGGCAAACGCTTTGCCTTTCCACAAGTGAACGACGCCCAGAGCTCCAGCCTATTTATTCATACTCCTACGCTAGAGTGGCGTACGTTGGACCAGCCCACTCTGCTTCTGCTTTCAGGGGGGGACAACACAGCTACAAGACCAAGATCTTCCCCACTGCCTGAGGTAACATGGTTGGGTCTATTGTCACCAACACTACAAGTACTAGTAGTATATGTCCACATGGAGAGGTTTGTGATCTGCATAGTGAGGTCTGTCCAGCAGATCACCGCTACACTTGGTATTGTGTCCATTATTATTGATGGGTGACTTGCGTCCTTCAGACATCCTTGGTTGCCACATCTCCCAACATTCAGCTATTGTGTGGCTGAGAGACCATGCCGCTTTTGGAAGGTCTGCTATCCTGTTCTAAAGGTTTAATGAACATTGTAATTAGAAATTAGCATTTAAAAAAGCATTGAAATTCACTGAAAAAACCATAGGTTTCAAGGACGTTGAAGTTAGAAATTAGCATTTAAAAAACCATAGAAATTAACTGAAAAAACCATAGGTTTCAGGGACGTTATAGTTAATTGGACATTTCACTCGTACAGAACCAGAGAAATTTGAACGTTATAGTTAGTAGAGCTAACTATAACCTGCGACCCGGCAATGCACTGCTGATGATGTCACATATTACATCACTCATGACATGGTCAGTGACATCACTGATGACATCACTGATGACATCTCAAATGACATTACTGATGACATCATTCACGTGATAATCTGATGCACCTACTCACACCCTAATATAACCTTTGATACACCCACTCTAAAAATACAGACCACCATTTTTGAAACCATAGACAAACCAATACCAGTTACTATATACCCACTGACGAATTCCTAGGTATACACACACATTCATTCATTCATGCATACAGTTACTCATACATGCAGTCACTCATCAATACAGCACTATTATATGTACGCATACACCTATACAAACACCCATGCACCTCCACTCATCCATAGAGTTATTGACACACCTAGCTAGTCTTGTAAATAATCAATAACAATGCCATTTACTCACCTATACAGTTATACATTCACTAACTAACTTATTCATACAGATACTAACATATACTTACTCTATTATACAATCACTGACACAAGCAGGCATCATTTATACAGCCACTCTCACAATTACTCACTCTCACATATAGTCATTTATATACTCCAACACTCACATATAATGCCTTTCACATATGTAGTTAGTCACACACATACTACTGAGACATAAATTCAAAACACACTGATACACACACTCACCTATACAGCTATTTCCACATGCACTGTTGAACCCATACACCCAGTAAATTATCCACTCACACATGTAGGCAGAAAGTCACCCCCCCACCCACCCATACACACAAACACTGAGGCACCCATACAGATACTTATGCAACCAATAAGTAACCCATATAGACAGTCATGTATCTACTCATCAACCCATGCAGCAGCTTACACAACAACAGAGAGACTGATATAGACATTCACACAGTTTAGTCACTAACCCATAAATTCAGTACGACACAATTAATCACTCACTTATACAGTCAGTCACACACCTATTAAATCCTCCACCCAGACACATATACGCCAACTCATTCTTCAAAACACCTTGGCATTAACATATATAAAATATATCTAAACTTTAGAGAACCACACATTCACTGGATGATATCATCAGTGATGTCATCAGTGATGTCATTTGAGATGTCATCAGTGATGTCACTGCCCATGTCATGAGTGATGTAATATGTGACGTCATCAGCAGTGCATTACGGGGGTGCGAGTTATATTTACCTCAACTAACTATAACAGCTGAATTTCTCTGGTTTTGTACGAGTGAAATGTCCAACTAACTATAACGTCCGTGAAACCTGTGGTTTTTTCAGTGAATTTCTAAGGTTTTTAAATGGTAAGTTCTCACGAGATTCGGAGGAAGGTCTTTTTCCTATCTTGCTCCTGTCTCCTGGAACAAACTTCCCTTGAACTTACGTACTATCCGAGACCATAACTGCTTTCGCAAATAGTTGAAGTCATGGCTATTTGACAACTAAACGAGCACTCTATCAGAGCCGTCTGCAAGCGCCATGAGACTTCCAAGTGATATGTGCGCTGTACAAATGTCCCTGATTTGATTTGATTTTTTGATTAACTATAACGTCCCTGAAACCTATGGTTATTTCAGTGAATATATATATATATATATATATATCACTGACTTCGTCTAAAGGCATCCACTCTCACTTCGGACAGACGAACGTTGACCCAAGGTTCTTTGTGCAGTCAAATTTTATTTATTGCCCTGCATCTCTGCAATTACGTGTTTCAGCCCCACCTGGGTCTTGATCACATGACGCGTTGCATATTTTTGTTACCCCTATTTAAAGCGGTAGTGCATGTCAAAACGGGTGGCTGCTTAAATAGACATGGAAAAAATACTACATTGTATTTAGCAACACTGAAAAACGCTACAACAAGAGGTTCACCATGTGCAAATAGCATAAATTTGATCCTAATGGATACTTAAATGTGCAATAAATATGTCAATAAATATATGCATAAATGCAAAATAAATAGTATTACAAATGTAAACATAAGACCTGATTACCGGCATTTAAAATCTATAAAAACATTCAAGCATGCGAACAGTAAAAAGCTAAAAATGCCAATATTCATAACATCCATTTTTCGCTCAAGTGTATAACTCAGTCTATGTTGCATCAAGGCCACTGCTATGTAAAATTAATATTCAACACATACAATTGTCAAAAATAAGTGTGGTTTCCTTTTACTTATATGGTGTCAAGATGATCTTCTCTTTGTATATATTGCGCTCAGTGCAATCAAGCCCCAGTGGCCAAACAATAACTCCATGTTTAACAGTCAACAACTGTGCTGTGCAAAAAAGAGTGCAAAAACAACAGTTGATGGACAGAATGCAGAACAATGTCATACATTCACCCCAGTACAGAGATCTGGGCCTAATTCCATCGTTTTTTGCACTCCACACCACCCCAGTTCAGACATGGCCATATGCAAATCAGCCTTGACCCTGTGCCTCATGGGAACAGTCCAGCCCGAACTGCCAAGCCATGTCTTCCCTGGACCGGAATCAAGCATCCTAGGACCGGTTTCTGGTTATCAGCCATCATCAGCCAGGATAGCTTGACTCAAGTGGTGTGGAGAGCACGGGACTCACGTCTGAGCATACCCGTCCCACTCGGGGTGACAAATGCAAAAACAACTGTTGATGGACAGAATGCAGAACAATGTCATACATTCACCCCAGTACAGAGATCTGGGCCTAAATCCATTGTTTTTTTGCACTCCACACCACCCCAGTTCAGACAATGCCATATGCAAATCAGCCTTGACCCTGTGCCTCATGGGAACAGTCAAGCCTGAACTGAAAAGTCATGTCTTCCCTGGACCAGAATAAAGCATCCTAGGACCGGTTTGTGGCTATCAGCCATCTTCAGCCAGGATAGCTTGACTCCAGTGGTGTGGAGAGCACGGGACTCACGTCTGAGCATACCCGTCCCACTTGGGGTGACAAATGCAAAAACAACAGTTGATGGACAGAATGCAGAACAATGTCATACATTCACCTCAGTACAGAGATCTGGGCCTAAATCCATCGTTTTCTTGCACTCCACACCACCCCAGTTCAGACATGGCCATATGCAAATCAGCCTTGTCCCTGTGACTCATGGGAACAGTCCAGCCCGAACTGCCAAGCCATGTTTTCCCTGAACAGAAATTAAGCATCCTAGGACCGGTTTCTGGCTATCAGCCGTCATCAGCCAGGATAGCTTGACTCCAGTGGTGTGGAGAGCACAGGACTCATGTCTGAGCATACCCGTCCCACTTGGGGTGACAAATGCAAAAACAACAGTTGATGGACAGAATGCAGAACAATGTCATACATTCACCTCAGTACAGAGATCTGGGCCTAAATCCATCATTTTCTTGCACTCCACACCACCCCAGTTCAGACATGGCCATATGCAAATCAGCCTTGTCCCTGTGACTCATGGGATCAGTCCAGCCCGAACTGCCAAGCCATGTCTTCCCTGAACAGAAATTAAGCATTCTAGGACCGGTTTCTGGTTATCAGCCATCATCAGCCAGGATAGCTTGACTCAAGTGGTGTGGAGAGCACGGGACTCACGTCTGAGCATACCCGTCCCACTCGGGGTGACAAATGTAAAAACAACAGTTGATGGACAGAATGCAGAACAATGTCATACATTCACCCCAGTACGGAGATCTGGGCCTAAATCCATTGTTTTTTTGCACCCCACACCACCCCAGTTCAGACAATGCCATATGCAAATCAGCCTTGACCCTGTGCCTCATGGGAACAGTCCAGCCTGAACTGAAAAGTCATGTCTTCCCTGGACCAGAATCAAGCATCCTAGGACCGGTTTCTGGCTATCAGCCGTCTTCAGCCAGGATAGCTTGACTCCAGTGGTGTGGAGAGCACGGGACTCACGTCTGAGCATACCCGTACCACTTGGGGTGACAAATGCAAAAACAACAGTTGATGGACAGAATGCAGAACAATGTCATACATTCACCTCAGTACAGAGATCTGGGCCTAAATCCATCGTTTTCTTGCACTCCACACCACCCCAGTTCAGACATGGCCATATGCAAATCAGCCTTGTCCCTGTGACTCATGGGAACAGTCCAGCCCGAACTGCCAAGCCATGTCTTCCCTGAACAGGAATTAAGCATCCTTGGACCGGTTTCTGGCTATCAGCCGTCATCAGCCAGGATAGTTTGATTCCAGTGGTGTGGAGAGCACGGGACTCATGTCTGAGCATACCCGTCCCACTCGGGGTGACAAATGCAAAAACAACAGTTGTTGGACAGAATGCAGAACAATGTCATACATTCACCCCAGTACAGAGATCTGGGCCTAAATCCATTGTTTTTTTGCACTCCACACCACCCCAGTTCAGCGTGTCACCCACTTAAACCATCCAATTAAACAAAAGTGCTAAATGCCATTCATATAGTTAAAAGGGTTTAGTTTGTAAATGCAAGACAAGGGAAATGAATGTTATTCATCCGTGCTTGTGCACTATTTCATTTCCTAAGAATAAACTAGCACTGCTACAGTACATCAAATATTAAATTGCCCTTATACACCCACTATTAGCAGTTATAAAAATCTTCACTCGCATTAAGCCCTGCAGAGTTGGGCCTCACAATTACCTCTCCTTCTCAGAGGGGGAATCAAGTCAATTACAAAATATAGTAGGTGTGTTGGGTTACTGTTATGGGTCTCCTCAAAGTGCCTATCCACTGGATAGGGTTGATCCTTATTTGTAATTGCCCTTATGTGCTGAAGTATCCTCTTGTGTGCCGGGAGCTTGGTGCTACCAATGTATCTCAAGCCACAAGGACACTCTAGCACATATATATCGTACTCCGTCTTGAAAGTCAGTCTTTTACTGATAAGTACAGGGTCTGAATTGAATGGGGTTGTATAGCTTGTTTCATTGTTTGCAAATGTACAAGCTTTGCACATCAGGCATTTGATGAAACGTTTGTGTGTGGTAAGCCAATTGGTAGAGGATCTGATTTCTGGGCTGTGTTTTACAAGCCTGTTACTCATAGGCCTAGCTTTTCTGAATGTCAGTTCCGTTTTTTTGGTCATGTATTTACCCACAATAGGATCACTACGTACCAGGCTCCAGTTTTTATTTAGTATTTTTCTAAGGGCTTGATGCTGCTTGTTGTACGTTAAAAGAACTCTACAAGATGGTTCTAAGTGATCTGAGCCGATGTTTTGTTCGCTATTTCTGATAGCAAGTGCCTGGTTTGTGGTGAGTAGCCTGGTTTTGTTCATGGCCCTATCAATGACATCCGGAGTGTATCCTCTTTCCAGGAATCTCTGTTTGCTGGCTCGCTGAGCCATTTGGCAATCTTCCTCACTACTGCAAATACGCCTCACCCATAGCATCTTCCCATACAGGATGCTCTGGATCAAATTGCGCGGGTGATGGCTCGTGGCATGCAGCAGTGAGTTGCCAGCAGTGGGTTTGCGATATAATCTGGTGGCAATGTTATCATCCTTAATGTAGACCTCCACGTCAAGAAAGCAAACTGAACATTTACTAATGCTTGCCGTGAACTGGAGGTACAAATGGTTGTCATTGATTTGTTTAATAAACTGGAGAGCGTGTGTCTCAGAACCCCTCCAGATTAAGAACAGATCATCAATATAGCGCAACCATGAGGGCACATGTTGATCTATAGTATTTTTAAATTGCCTTATGAGGACCTGCTCCTCCCACAGCCCCATATGCAAACAAGCGTAGCTGGGAGAAAAGCAGACCCCCATTGCAACTCCCATATTCTGCTGGTAAATTTGGTTGTCAAAGAAAAAGAAGTTCTGTTCTAAACATGTAGGGCTAGATGTAGGTAAACTACAATTACCGATTCTAAAATACCGAATTTTACCAATTCGGTATTTTTAGAATCGGTAAATGCTATGTAGGTAATTACTCTGCAAGTATTACCGAATCGGTGCGATCCGGTATTTACCGAATCGGTATTTACCGATTCGGTAAAAGGGGGGAAACATTCAAGAGTGGCAGGGTGTCACTTTGACACCCTGTTGCACCCCTGAATTGTGCATGGGTGCACATGTTGGCACACATACATGCCCTAAGGGCATGTATGTCTGCCACATGGCACTGTTATTAAATGCAAAAAATAGCTTTTTTTAGGGTTTTCGTAATTTACCACCAACTTGTAGTTGGTGGTAAATAACGAATCCTTACAGGTGAAAAGCACTCACTTGAGCGCTTCCTACATTTCTGATTCGGTAATTTACCGAATCGGTATTTAAGAATTCGGTAATTTACCGAATTCTTAAATACCGATTTGGTAAATTACCGAATCTGAAATGTAGCCACCTACATCCCAAATGCCTAATACCGGTCAGTAACAGCCGAAATTCGGTAATTTCGGATATTACCAACCAGTATTAGGGTTCCTACATCTGGTCCGTAGTAACCATGTTGACCAACATTTTGTTGTGCATGTACACATATGCTGGTCTATGGTTCAGATAGTGCTCTGTGGCTTTAATGCCATCCTGGTGATGAATAGATGTATACAACAAAGTTACACTCTAGTAAAAGAGAGGGACCCAAGGACCCAAAGGAGTACGGTACCAAACTACAATTGTCAAAAGAGAATTTCCCCTTTGGGCTATGAAGTACAAAGTACAAAATCAACAACGCTACATTCAAATCAAGTAGGAGCAAAGGAAAAAATATAAAAAATAGGTTGATTTAAAAAAAGTATGCAAAATTTATTCAGATATACAATCTCGTTCAACGAGGCGTTTGTCCGGACCATTCGAGGTTTTCATTACATGCACGCTGCTGGCGGTCATGCAGTAACTCAGTATACGGGGCTATTAATATTAACCCGCTATCAAATTGAGGCGCCTATAGCATAAGGACTCGGGCGTTTGGAGGACATTGGGTGTGCCTTCTAATTTTTTAGCCAGATGTATACGCAAGAATAAAGATACAGTCTATTGAACGCTGTGTGATCTCACTGCCCGTCCTCTTTGAGGGATTCCATGATAATCTGCAGTGTTTCAAAAAGACACTCTATATAAATGTGGGACTCATATACTTTGTCCTAAAGAAGGTGTTGGCTTTTAAAACTGTATGCCCACCGAAACGCGTCGATGCACTATCTGAGTAGTGACACAATAAGTCCTTGAAGCAACAACTCTAACCAAGATATTAATAAATGTGATAGAGTGAGATTGTACTGTTTTGACTACTGTGCCTTCCTCAGCTGTATAGGAATTATATCTTCCTTTCTTTTGTGTCCCACCTGTGATGTATATTTCTGTGTATAAAATTTCTTTTTAATGGCAATGTATTGTTGAACATGTTTTAATGTATATTTTAATACATTTTGCATACTTTTTTTAAATCAACCTATTTTTTATATTTTTTCCTTTGCTCCTACTTGATTTGAATGTAGCGTTGTTGATTTTGTTCTTCTTGTTATCATAGCCCAAAGGGGAAATTCTGTTTTGACAATACAGCGAAGTTACATCCAAGGTTATTAGAAGAAGTAGGTGTGAACTCCATGAAATTCCATTAATTTTCCTGAGGAAATCTGAGGCAAGCTCTTAACCCACTCTTGAACAAAATATTCTATATACCTTGACGTATTTTCCATCAAGCTATTCATGGTCGAGATTATTGGCCTACCAGGGGGTTTAGTTTCATTTTTATGGATTTTGGGGATAAAATAAAGAGCGGGGATGAATGGATGTTCTTTTTTTTTAAAAACGATATTCATCATCACTCAACAGTCCCCCCACTCTTCCAAGCCAAAAGTGTGAGATAATAGTCATTCCATGCAGATTTTACAATATGGATATTGCTTTTTTTTATAACATTCATTATCACTTAATTGAATGTAAGCCTCCTCCATTTACAACTTGCGCGGCCACAAAATAACGAACCCTCCTTTTTCTGATTGCGTTACTATATGGTTATTGCTGTTTTGTAACTTTTTCATGAGTTGTATGTAGCAATGATTTTGTCGGCTACATGTATGTCTTGTGTTGTTGATTGATTTGTATAGATGTTTTAATTCCAATGCAACCTGTTCACGATAGACATCCAAGTTGTCATGTAACATGACCGGTTGAAAAATGGACTTTGGTTTAAAAGGTGTTTTCACAGTTCTGCTCATGTCGGTCATCTCCAAGCCAAGATTAGTAAGTCTGGGCATAGTTTGTGAAGTAGTGCTACGCGTAGCTACGCGAAGTGCACTTCTCACTACGCGAACTGTGTAGTGCACTGTGCAAAATGCTGTTCGCACTGATTGCACAGTGCCGGATGCTTGTCCGCAGTGTGCAATCAGTGAAAGCTGCATCTTGCACAGTGCAAGCAGTCGTTTTCTGCCGCTTGAGTAGATTTCTACTCGAGCGGCAGCTTTCTCAACGCGGACTGGTACTTTCTCATCGCGAGCATATGCGACCACTCGCAATGAGAAACCTGAACTCCCCGCATTGAGATTCTCACTGTGAGGTTTATGTTCCACGCTCGCGTTCGGCAACTTGATGTTGCTGATCGCGAATGAGGAAAAAGTCTTGCCGGGATGTCATTTTGCTTGCTCGCGATCGCCAACTACGCGTGTTTGCACTGTGCTAAGTACAATTCACGTAGTACGAAGGAGCGCAAACTTTGCAAACTACGCTAGCATAGCGTAGTGCTTTGCCCAGGGTTAAAGATTAGTTATTGCAGCAGATTGTTCATTCTGTAGGACCACAAGGTCCTGAAATAGATTCACTTCCCCGGCTGTAAATAGGGATGGACTACCAGTTGTTTGCTCCACAGAGTCTTGTTGCTTTTTTGCCCATAACAGATGGAATTTGTGTAGTTTTAATTTTCTAATAAATCTCAAAACGTCCATCCTGGTTTCTGAATAATTAAAACTACTTTCCGGGCTCAACGAGAGTCCTAGTGCCAGAATTTGCTTGGTTTTGTACGAGTAAAATGTCCAACTAACTATAATGTCCCTGAAACCTGTGTTTTTTTTTCAGTGAATTTCTAAGGTTTTTTAAATGGTTCTAACGAGATACGGAGGAAGGTCTTTTTCCTATCTTTCTCCTATCTCCTGGAACTAACTTCCCTTGAACTTACGTACTATCCCAGATCACAACTGCTTTCGCAAAAAGTTGAAGTCAAGGCTATTTGACAACTAAACGAGCAGTCTATCAGAGCAGTCTGCAAGCTTCATAAGACTTTCGAGTGATATGTGCGCTATACAAAGGTCCCTGATTTGATTAGATTTTTTGATTAAATATAACGTCCCTAAAACCTATGTTTTTTTCCAGTGAATATATATATACATATAAGCTTCCCCAAAGCTTTATTAAAGGTCCACACTGTCGCCTTCACCAATTAATAATTGCATTAGGCCGCAGTCCCAACACGTTTCAAGTGGCCCCTTCTTCTCGGGAATTGTAGCCCATAAGCGTTTAACTGACTCCGCCTGCCATTCAATTATACTAATATCGCCCGCAAAATATGGCTGCTCTGAATGAGTTCCAGGCACTGCATGCTGGGAGACAGAGGCACAATTACAGTCCGCAAATGGAAACGCTCAAAATAAATGCAAATCCACGGTTCTGTATGAACCTCGGTAAGTGCAGCAAATGTATGGGACAGTTGGGCCATCCACAATATTGAGCACTATGCTCTCTTAAGCCTCACACAGCTCATAGTTTATTGGAGGTGAAGGATGGAGGGGAGGTTAGAAGGGGGATTAAAGAGATCACGATTAAAGGGTCAGTGGGAGAAAGACTGAGCAGGTAGTGACAGTGAGAAAAACTGTCAAAAAAGGGAATGCCCACTTGATCTTTCCTCTCCCTGTCTTGTGAACTGCAGACCCGTTCAGCCTCTACAGCCTGACATAAGACAGTGAATGAGAATTGTAAATGTAGGGTGGGACCGGATAGGAAAGGCTGTAGGGTGAAGAGAGGGGGAGAATTGTCTGTTCTGCAGGTTTCTTGTCCCCAAAAATTATTTCATCTTTATCTATGAATCTCTTGCTATTTAATACCACCGGTGACAGAGATGAACGGTACCAAGAGTGGGTTAATAGGGCCACATGAAGGAGAGATAGACTATGCAAAAAAGAGTGACGGTAGGGAGGGGGCAACATGTGTGTACCCTTTACACATCTGTCGCAGGTAATGGCACAGATCTGCTGGTTTTCAATACTCAGGCAACACGTTTCTTGAATAGGAGCAAAGGAAATTAAAGAGACTGGGAGAGCAGTAGATAGTGAGAAAGGTTGTAGCATGTAGAACATGAAAGGCAGGAGGACAAGGCATAGCGGAGTGCATATTAACAAGGAACAGGGAAAATTAACGCTAAGCGCGCTTAGCATTAATTTTTTTAACACTCGCTATCGCTGGATAATATCGCCTGGTTATCGCGTTATTAACAACGCTAACTGCCTAGGCGATAAAAAATCCAGTGATAGAGGCATTTTTGGAGGTTATCGCTGGTAATGCAGCGATAAAACTACAAGGATAGGGATATCCTTGTTGATAGCCCATGGTGGGTTTAGCCATGTAATCCACCTCCCGTTGGATTACATGGCTAAGTCTGAAAATTAGCAGACGTAAAAAAGCAGCGTTAACCGTGGTTAGTGCTGCTTTTTTTTGTCTCTAACAGGGTTAGTGTGAAGCTTGATAATAGGAGAAATGTCACATAGCGACATTTCTCCTATTATTTTGCTCTGGAACGCCCACTTTGCATCTCATTAGAGATGCAAAGGGAAGCATAGTGAAAAAGGGTGCTAACATGCGATTTTGCATGTTAGCACCCTGTTGTTGATAGGGCGATATTTTTAACTCCGCTTCTTTGGCTTTTAAAGCCAAGAAAGCGGAGATAAAGCCCTTGTTAATATGCCCCGGAGTAACTAACGAGTAACAAGTTATTCTCATACAGAAACACTCATATCTCTAGTTTCCTTGTAATTACAGCAATAATCTGAAGATGGATATTTTTCTCCTATTTATCGTTGTTGTCTATCAAAGCATCTAGCTTAATTAAAAAAAAATAATGGTGTTCTATGAGAATTAATAGTCATATCATTTAATTATATGCGGATAGTTAAACCCTTAAGTAACAATGACAGCTTTTACATATTTTTTCACAAGACAATGAAGGAGTGCACTGTTTTCAATTACACAGTTTTGGCAATGTCAACCTTGTTAACCTCTTAAACAACATTGATTTTATATTTTTAATATGACTTTCAACTTTTTTGAACTCCAAAATTGCATATGTGACTTGCCTGACTTATTCAGTTTTTGACCCCAGGTTGCCTTAGTCATCAGTGGATTTAAAAAACATTAGTGGCCTGGTTTGGAGTCGCATGGTGATGGAACATTCCCCCGTTTCGGGTGGAAATGCTAGGTCACTGGTTTAATTTCGACTATCACTGGAATAGTTTAGTAAATTGCATTATGTCAGTGAATTCTCCTCAGTGTTTAGCATTTCCCCATTAAATTAGAGAATTTCCCTTTATCCTGCCTTTTTAATTCTGGGCTGATGAATGTATTAGCGGTTTCAGTCTTAACAACACACCAAGCGTGCCAGAGGGAAGAGCTTGTGAGGATGTAGGATAGAATCACAAAAGTAAGAAACAAAAGAGAAAGGCTGAACTCCCATGTGTGTCTCAGTGTCAAATTAGCATAACAAATGCTTGGCGCGATGACATTCAATCTTACACACATTGAGGCATATTCTATGAGAGAAAACATAATCTATACACTTTACATCAGTGGAATAAGGTCCTTTCCAGAGAATTTTATTTTAGATGAATTTTATCTTTCATTGCCTCTGGGTGCATAGTTGTGACAGACACTTTTTGTTACTTTTTCAAAGCAACAAGTGAACCTGCTGTACCCAAATCCAAATCTGATAAAGCCTACATTCAAAAATAATCTAAACTTTAGAAACCGTACCTTTGATTATGATTTTGGCTCGCCTGTGTGGCATGTTTGTGCAGGAGGGAGAGTGGTTATCAGGTAGCAGAATTTACAGAAACATTTTGGAAAGCTAGAATCATTCAATGGCTTCTTACTAAGTGAGGCTTTCCCTTCCTCCTCGAGTTACCGTATCTTTAAGCAAACATCTCTTTCTTTCCACGTTTGTAAGTATTGCATCCTGCTTCAGAGTGTGTATGGGTTTATCAAAAGCCTGCAGTACAAACTGAAATAATTATCTGGCATGTTGCCCTCTTGTCCTTGAAACATAATAACACAAATTAAAGGAAACGGATAAGAAATTTAAATGAAATGAGGGAACGTCGGAGCATAACTTTGCAAAGGAGAGACGGATAATTCGGATAAATAACAAAATTCACAAAGCATTAAAAATGATGAGTGGGAAAGAAAAATCAACAGCGAAACGGGAAACAGCAATGAAGATATCCGTAATGGAGCAAAACGTATGCATTGATCTTGGTGTATTTAATTGAAAGTAAAGTTCATTTATTGCTCATGTTGATCGAGCTTCTGTATGTGATGGTGTGAGTACGTGAATGTCAGAATAAGCTGATGAGTGAGTGACTTAACAGAGGAGGGTGTCTGCTGCTGTGGTGGGCGAGCAGCCTACTACTGCTAATGGGACGGTAACCAATTTAGCACACTGCCCTAGGCCACCCAGGTACCAAATCATCATCTTACAATTTTATCCATCCAGGCATTCATTCATCTCTTTTTCATCCATTCATGCACTGGGTATCAGAAGTTCAAGCTAGGTAAATAGCTGGTATTCAAGTTAATAAAGCAACGAACTAAAATAAAGAAGCAGTCTTTGAAGAAGCTTTATCACTCAGAAAAAGGAACTATTTTTAGACGTATCTGAACAATGTGTACAAGCTTTATGCAGTCACTCCAAGTTAAGGAAGCCAATGGGGAAAGTGGGCTGAGCCATTGCACAATACTGTGCGCTGTTGCGGGTAGTAGCAACATGAAAATGACAATTTAACAGACCAACATCTCAATCCTTTAATTATTTACTTAATTATTTATAGAGCACATGTGAGATCCAAGGATGACGCCACACAATGTGATGATGAAAAGAATCTTCCTTATTAGGACAGTATCTGAAGAGACACCATCCACAATGAAGCATCACCACCTTTGACATAGATTGCTATCTACCACATTGACAACCACCCCACATTTCAGATCTTCATAACATAACATGGATACCTACATTCCAAAGATCAGCATCATCACAGAGATACAGAATACCGAACACAACATCACCTGCCTCACCCAATAAAAAAACAACCAATGAAATTAACGTAAAATACAAACTATGCCACAAGGAAAATGCAACATTGTAATCACATGACATGATTTAAGACACATTGTTTACACAATGTTGTGGATGAAGAGACATCCTCCTCACACGCTGAGGTCTGGGAACCCCTTCATGTTCATCCTGTTCCTCCTTTGCTCCTTTGGACGTGAGACGTCTTCTTCACTGGGATAAAACTTTGCCGCCCTGTTCAAGTTCCAAATTATGTGGTCCTTTGTCCTTACCGCATTTGTTAACACCTTAATGACTTTGAATGGTTCACTATAGTTAGACACCTTCTCTTCCTTCCTAGGAGACTTCGTTTTTCCCAATCCCCCCCACACACCACTGTACCCTTAACTGCCTTACTCACATCATACCACTTTTTCATTTTCATTATTCTCTCTTTTTCCTTTTCCCTCCATCCTTCATTTTTCCCAACTTGATCATCCACTACCTTCCTCTCCTCAAAAACACACACTTTGAAATAGCTCAAGAATTAGATACCCTACCTTTGAACAATTGTAAAGGAGCTACCCCTGTAGAATAATGTGGGGTAAAACAATACTCATGTGATTTCTTTCTCATTGGTGTTTCCCAGTTTGCACCAAACACCAAAGCTTGTTGTAACATTTCTTACAGGACGTTTATAAACCTTGCCACCACACCATTACTTACTGGATGGTAGATAACTGCCTTTTTATGCTTTATACCTCATGCTTTTAAAAACTCCTCAACCACACAAGAGGTGAGCTGTACACCATTTTCAGAAAATCATTTTTAATGCGAAGCCTTCCTTCTCAAATAATTCTTTCAAGAATTCTATAATCACTCCACACTCAGCGAGCTCAAGGCCTTAATCAAAAGCCAACGTTAGAACATGTCCACACACAAGAAAATATCTTTCATAAGAATTAATTTTAACAGGACCAACGATATCTAGAGCAATGTCATTCCATGGACCACCAGCCTGCTCTATCAAAACCATAAGTTGTGTTCTACATTTCAACACATTATCACTGGTTGAGCACTCCACACAATTCCTCACCTCTCTCTCAATACATAAGTCCCTCGCAGGCCACCAATGTCCCTCTCTGACCCTCTCTTTGGACTTGGCAATACCCATGTGAATTGCGTAAACTCTATCAAACAACTTCTTTCTGAGCCTGCCAGGGGGGAACTAGCTTACTACCCCTCATAAGCAAACCATCCACAACAACCAAATCATCTTTGACTTGCCAGAATCTTTTCACATCATCCCCACACTCATTTTTCTAACACCAAACAGAAGAAACCATCATCCTCACTTCTTGCAAGACACTGTCATCTCTAAAACCTTCCGTCCAATCTTCTTCTGAAACAATGTGCCCACAGTGATCAAACATACATTGGCTTCTTCCTCATCAGCCTCTCCGCCGAACCAATCCCCTTCCTCTGAAATTTCACTCTCTGAGCCACTCAACCTAGACAATCTGCCAAAATATTATTGGCTCCAGGTAAGTAAGATATGTCAAATTCAAATTCATGCAAGGCGACAACCGTGGGAGAGACAAAATCTATGCCCTTTCTTGAAAACACTTCCCTAAGGAGCTTATGATCTGTATTGATTTCAAACTTCCTTCCCCACACAAACTTCCACAATTTACTCACTGCCCAGAACACACATAATACCTCTTTTTTCACCACTGAATAGTTAAGTTCCGCAACTGTCAGGCCCCTATAGATGAACAAAATGGT
This sequence comes from Lissotriton helveticus, assembly GCF_964261635.1. NCBI lineage: Eukaryota > Metazoa > Chordata > Amphibia > Caudata > Salamandridae > Lissotriton > Lissotriton helveticus. Next base: position 139,682,852 of record NC_136062.1, read on the forward strand.
TCTTTCTTTCCTATTCACCAATTGCATCAGTGCAGCTCCTAATCCCTTTGAGCTTGCATCTGTCATGATATACACCCCGCTCCCGCCTCCCAGCAGCTCCTCCCTCCCACTTCGCCTTATATGGAGGAGACCGCGTGGTGGTGAGCTGTGACCCTTGACCCTGCTCGCAGGGCAGGTCGCTCCACGCAGCGCACGGCTCCCCGTGTGTCTCCAGGACTTCACCACTGCTTCCGCGAGTTTGCCGCTGCTCCTGTGCCCTAAGTATTTTGTGTTTTGCTGTTCTGTGCCCCTTTGCATTTGTTTGTGCCCACTGTTGTTCTGCCTGTATCTTTATTCATTTTTGCTCTGCCCGTATTGTTTTTTCCCGCTTTGTGCCCCCCCGCTTCCTGCCACTGCTCCCCAGCAGCCCGCCCCTTTTTTCCTTCTGTACCCGCTTACCCGCCACCCATTCGCCGCCCCGCTCCCGCCTCCCAGCTGCTCCTCTGTCCCACTTCGCCATATATGGAGGAGACCACGCGGAAGCGCAGCAGACGCGTGCAGCGGGCGTGCCGATGGTGCGCCAAAGGCAAGCCCATCTACGCCCGTCCGCGCCTGGCCCAGCACCAGACCCCCTGGACCCCGCCAGACCCAGACCAACCAACTGAAATATGACAGCTCCACCCTCAACGCACTCAACACCGGACGACCGCCCGCCTGCTATAAAGCCACCCCTAGACGGACCCACGGACCCTTCACCTGTCAAGCCTGCAAATTCACCTGCCTCAGACCCTGTACCCCACCCGCCAAAGCAAACAGCAACAACAACCACCTCAAGTGCATCCTCCTCAACACCCGCTCCATTCACAAGCACGCCATCGAACTCTGAAACCTCCTCGACACAACAACACCCGACATCGCCTTCCTCACGGAAACCTGGATGAACGCCTCCTCAGCCCCCAACATCGCTATAGCCATCCCGGACGGCTACAAAATCACCCGGAAGGACCGCATCAACAAAACAGGAGGAGGGATCGCCATCATCTACAGGAACAACATCAGCGTCACGACCAATGCCGAAGACAACATCTCTTCTGCCGAGCACCTACACTTCCAGATCCACACTGACCCCCAGACCACCCTCAGAGGAACACTCATCTACAGACCCCAGGGTCCACGCACACAATTCAGTGAAGCCATCGCCGACCTCATCAGCCCGCACGCCCTAGCCTCACCAGAATACATCCTCCTAGGAGACCTGAACTTTCACCTAGAGAATAGCAACGACAACACCACCACCACCCTGCTCGACAACCTCGCCAACCTCGGACTCAAGCAACTGGTGGACACCCCCACTCACCTCGCTGGCCACACCCTCGACGCCATCTTCTCCATCAGTAACCACGTCGCCTTCAACCAATCCACAGGACTACACTGGACCGACCACAGCTGCATACACTTCACTTTCAAGAAGACTACATCTCACCACAACACGCAGCGGATCCCCCGCAGATGCTGGAGCAAAATCACCACTGACCAGCTCACCACATCACTGAGCCAGAAGCCCCCTGCCGACACTAATATACCGACACCAATGACGCAGCCCTCAACTTCGCACAGTGGATCACCAACTGTGCCGACGACCTCGCTCCATTGAATACCCCCACAGCAGGACCAACATCAGAAGACCCTCTTGGTTCACAGACGCCCTCAAAGCCGCAAAGGGATCCTGCCGAACACTCGAAAAGACCTGGCGCCAAGAACAGACGACTGAAAGCTGGATAGCCCTCAAAGCCGCCACCCGCGAATACCATCAGCAGATCCGGACCACCAAGAGGACATCATTCAAAGAGCGACTTGACAACAACACCCATAACAGCAAGGAAATCTTCAGCATCGTCAAAGAGATCTCCAACCCCAACGGCAGCAACAACAACATCACCCCTTCGCAAGACCTCTGCAACTCCCTCGCCACGTTCTTCCACAGCAAAATCACAGACATACACGACAGCTTCGGACCCCAAACTCCACTTCCGGACACCAAACCAGCGACCCCCAGCATCACCATCAACTCCTGGACCCCCATCAGCAGTGAAGACACCATCCACATCATGAGCACCATCCACTCCGGCTCCCCCTCCGACCCATGCCCCCATCACATCTTCAACAAAGCCGGCACCACCATCGCACCCCACCTGCGGAACGTCATAAATAGCTCCTTCACGTCAGCAACCTTCCCTGAGAGCTGGAAACACGCAAAGATCAACGCCCTCCTGAAGAAACCCACAGCAGACCCCAAGGACCTCAAGAACTTCCGTCCCATTTCTCTTACCCCCTTCCCGGCTAAAGTCATCGAGAAGACTGTCGACATACAGCTGACGGCTTTCCTCGAGGAAAACTCACTCGACCCTTCCCAGTCTGGATTCAGAGCCAACCACAGCACCAAGACCGCCCTCATAGCAGCCACCGACGACATCAGTACCCTAATAGACAACAGGGAAACAGCCGCCCTCATCCTTCTGGACCTCTCAGCAGCCTTTGACACCGTATGCCACCGCACCCTAATACACCGCCTCAGCAACACTGGAATCCACGGAAAGGCCCTGGAATGGATCACCTCGTTCCTCTCCGACAGAACCCAAAGAGTCCGCCTCCCTACCTTCCGGTCCGCAGCCACCGAGATCATCTGCGGTGTACCTCAAGGATCTTCACTCAGTCCAACACTCTTAAATATCTACATGAGCCCCCTCGCCACCATCGCACGAAAACACAACATCAACATCATCTCCTACGCCGACGACACCCAGCTGATACTCTCCCTCACCAAGGACCCAGCCACCGCTAAAACCAACTTCCAGGAAGGAATGAAAGAGGTAGCAGACTGGATGAAGCACAGCCGTCTCAAGCTCAACTCAGACAAGACGGAGGTCCTCATCCTCGGACAATCCCCATCTGCCTGGGATGACTCATGGTGGCCCTTGGCGCTGGGAACCGCACCAACACCCATGGACCATGCACGCAATCTGGGCTTCATCCTGGACTCCTCCCTCAAGATGACCAAACAAGTCAACGCCGTCTCATCCTCATGCTTCAACACCCTGCGAATGCTCCGAAAGATCTTCCGATGGATCCCCACTGAAACCAGAAGAACAGTCACCCAGGCCCTCGTCACCAGCCGACTGGACTACGGGAACACCCTACACGCAGGAACCACTGCCAAACTTCAGACTCGGCTCCAGCGCATACAAAACGCCTCCGCACGTCTCATCCTCAATATCCCTCGTCACACCCACATATCCACCCACCTAAGAAACCTCCACTGGCTCCCCGTCAACAAAAGGATCACGTTCAGACGGCTCACCCACGCACATAAAGCGCTCCACAGCAGGGGCCTGACTACCTCAACAGCCGACTCTCGTTCTACACCCCCACCCGCCAGCTTCGCTCCACCAGCCACGCCCTCGCCATCGTCCCACGAATTCCACCTTCGGAGGAAGATCATTCTCCTACCTAGCAGCGAAGACTTGGAACTCCCTCCCCACTTACCTACGACTGACCCAGGACCATCTCGGCTTCAAGAAGCACCTCAAGACCTTGCTCTTCGAGCAGTAGCAGTGCCCCCCCACCCCCCTAGCACCTTGAGACCCTCACGGGTGAGTAGCGCGCTTTATAAATGATTGATTGATCATTCATCATCGGGTCAAAGCTTCCAAAGTCGGGTGCCTCATTCAAACACTGTTTCACAGATTTAGATTCTCTGTTGCATTCCCTACACCACACAAATTATTTTCCCTTCTTTAAAAAGTCCCTCATACAACATGTTTTATCAGCAAATTTTGGGACAAACTTATTTTAAAATTCAGCCATCCTGAGGAACTTTACTAGTTCATCCTTGTTTATCAGTGCATGGAGAAAATTAATGGTGTTCATCAACGTAGACTTTGGTTTAAATCCAGACATCGTAATCAAATGTCCCAAATATTTGATCTCCTGGACATCAAATTTACATTTTTCACCTCCTACCTTCAAACCAGCTTTACGTAGCCTTGAAAAGACTTATCTCAGACGATCATCATGTTCTTTTACATTGATTCCAAAAAATCTAAACATCATCCTGATACACCTGGACACCCTCATCACCTCGGAAAATGCGCTCCATTGCTCTCTGAAAGACAGAAGTGACTGAAATGAGCTCAAAGGGCAATCTCAAGAACATGAAGGTGCCAAAAGGCACCACAATGATGTGAATTCTTGGGATAATGAGTGTAACCTTATTTGGTGATAGTAGGATGTTAAATCCAGAGAGGAGAAAGGACTATCACCATCAAGAGGTCTCAACATTTCACTTATATTAGAGGGTAGATAGTGTCCACCACCACTGATTTGTTGAGCTCACTTAATTGAACACAGATTCTGACCTCTCTATTGGATTTACGAGCCATTACAGTCAGAGATAACCACTCAGTAGCCTCCACTTCTTGTATGATACCATTGACAATGAGTTTGTTGAATTCAGTTCTAATACTTTACCCTTAAATTTAGCCTCCATGGGTGAAACATTTGTTTTGCATTTTATCAGATGGTATCAGATGGTAATCCTTTTTCAGACAGCCCATCTTGTTAGCAAAGACCTTAGGAAACTCACTTGTTCAAAATGCACTCTCTCTGGAGACCGATTTGACGGACGGCATCTCTTTAACATAAACAGAGGGACTCTCATTGGGATCCAAATAAACATATAGATCCTGCTGGAGGAACCAACTAATCAGTGAATCAACTTTTTCAGAAATGTAGATCTTCACTTGGATAATTCTATCTCTAAATTCAATCATGCCCCTGAAGTATCCCAACAAGTCCATGGGCTTCCCTCCATACCCTTTGGGTCTTATATCTGGCTTCAACAGTTTCACTTTACCAAACAAGTGCTTCTCATAGAAAATCTTTGGGACACAAGTTTTTTTAGCACCAGAATCAAAAAGCATTTTACAAGCTCATCATTGACCATGACCACTTCCACTGGACCTTCACCGAGAGATTCCTTCACTTGTAGAATAATAAACTCTTCATCCTCCCCATCGCTGAGGACAACCCCCTTACTTTCTTTAGGTCTTTTGTTGTACTACAGCACCTGGCAAAGTATTAAACTTCTGAAGTGCAAACGTAGCCCAGAGGTGTTAACGTGCTACAGAAGGGACTGTCACACTGAAATAACTCAAATAACCCAAAGCTCAAACTGATGTCTCTATGAAGAGCCAGATCTTCAGAGCCTTGCACAAGGGAGTGTGAGACTCTTGTCCAGAGAGATCGCCAGGGAGGGAGTTCCATAGCCTTCGGACTGTCAGCAGATTTTTACTACCTGATCTAAGCTGCTTGGTGGGAACATAGTGTGGGAACAGCCGATTGAGAGTATCTGGGCCTGCACCATAAAAAGCCTTGTGGGTAAAACATAGGGCTTTAAACAGAATTCTTTGATTTAAAGGAAGCCAATGCAGCTTGCTGACGGAAGCCAAGACCTGCAGCATCCTTACATATTATGTCCACAGACTTTAGAGTGCTCATGTGTTTTGGAAATAGTGAAAACCTACTGTAAGGCCGGGTTTTCCTTTTTTTTCCACATACTCACTTGAGTCTTGTCTAACACACACCCCAGCATAAGTTGGTCCCTCAAACGCTCCTCCAGGGAAATCCCCAAAATTGCAGGTAGCTGCTAATTTACACAACTCTGTAATGTACTATTCCACCATCTCACCTTCGTGTTGCATTCCGCTTCCAAAGTGATACCGTTCAAGAACAGTACTCACCTTGGGAAGATTATACAGATCTAACTTTTTGAGACAGATTCCATACTCATTTAAAATAGCAGAATCTCTGTCAGAGGGATTAGGAAGGTAACTCCTGCCCAAGGCACTGCATTAATAATGATGACTTCATCTCAGCACTGACGGAAGTTCCACATACACCGGCATAATGATTGAACACTTTATTTAATTTTTGCCATGCAATGGGGGATTCGCCTGGGGATGATAGAAAGAATGGGGGTGGTGTAATGTTCTGCATGTTGAAGTATGTACCTAAAATCATTCCACAATAACAAAATAAATACACAGGATCATGAACAAATTCACAGTATCCCAAAGAGTGTCACTGCTCAAGGCTAACAGCATATAAGTCTATCCTGTGAAATGAAGGTAAGTTAACAAGTGACACTTCCACAATAAAGGCAGTAAAAGGTGTGCTCATCACCATGTGCCAAACAGGGGTGCTTTCAAAAGTACTTACCCCCACTCTGTGCACAAATGCTACTGTGTGTGGCAGGCTTGCAGACTGAAGTGTCACAGTCACAGTAAGGCAAGGGGGCCACAAACACACTTTGCTAGACCCAAATGGTGGGTGTATCACTGAAGACACACACGAGGCCCAAAGAGCTGCAGGCACCCCTTGCTCGGGACACGCCTTGCCCCAGAACTGCACACTTATTGGGTCTAAATTGCCATACTTTCTGAATGTCTGGAAATCTATCTACAACGGAGCATGGCAGCGTCCAAAGTTGCCTAGCAACATCTTCGCACTGGGTGCTAGCCACACTGTCTTGTTTCAGCGGCAATGGAACACAGCAGCTTCCCCAGTTGTCTGGCAACACTGTCGCACTGACTCGAGACGGGCTCGAGAAATCAGCGGAGCCCGTGCACTTGCAAGGTCAGCGGTTCCACATTGACAACCACCCCAAAATTCAGATCTTCGTACCATAACATGGATACCTACATTTCAGAGATAAACATCATCACATAGATACAGAATACAGAACACCACAGCACACAGTCACATTTGACATCATGGCACCGAAAGAATGAGTGCTGCTTCCTAGCCAGTAAGCATATTGCTCAGCAGGAAAGGAAAGGCTTCAAGGATTTATGTAAAACATACAAATCCAAAGTGGAACCAAGATGCAGATGTCTGAATTCCAGAGTTGAGGCCCGATAACTCGGAAAGACCATTCACCAAATTGTGTCAGGGCCCAGGATCCAAATCTCATATGTCGCAATGGAGAATAGGCAACAGCGAGATCCAACAGTAACTTCTTACCTTTATGAAAGGTTGTTGCATTAAACATGGATTACAAAATAACTTGTGGCCGTAATATTATGGTAAGAATTCTATGGTTATAAACATTTTGTGATCAAAAGTATTGTAGATAAGGAATTTTTTTTGATAGTATCGAACCACCGGAATTATGGAGCAGGGGTAGACCAAATTATGCACCTTTGATAAATAAATTATGCAGCAGAAAAATGGTAATTATGAGGCATGATGCAGCACATTTTGTGATAGTATTACGCCATTATGTCATTATTTTTACACTTGTTAACACTGTCTTAGAATAGGTTTTCCCTCATTAGAATCAGTTTAACACCCACATTTTCTTACACAGAAAGAATTTAGGGTAGTAAAAATAAAAATGTATTCTTAATACATTTATTGTCCAAGCATAAATTGGCCAATATGTGTTTCACAATAAAAACATCACTTCATCATAGCCTATTGAACAGTTCCAGTAGGCTAGTAAATCATTAAAAAACAAAATGAAAACGTGTATCACCAATCCAAACTCCAATAAATGCATGGATAGTCCTAAAATATAAAAGAGACAAAAACTGTTTTCCCTTCCTCAACAATATATACATATCACTCCAAAGCAACCATCTAAAACTTAAACTATGCAACATATACAGACACTGGGCAAGAAAGCTGACCAATTCAACAAGACTTGTGAAAAGACTAAACACTTAGGGGCTGATTACAATGCCGTTTGGAAACTCTTCCCACTGAATCGGTTTCTGAATCGTTCCCGACCGAATCGCAGGTTCTGTGAGTCCGACCGATGGATTACGATGCTTCCCAACATCATTCGGTCAGACTCGCATTGACTTTAATGGGAGCCTGTGTTCCGTATGATAACACAGGCTCCCATTGAAAAAAGGGGTGGTTGGGGAAAAGCTTGCACCCTGTGACAGGCACCCCAAGGTGCCTGCCACACTGTGCGTGGTTTAACAGGTGGGTCCCCTGGAAACCACTAAGGGCCACAAACAGAGACCTTAGGGTAAAGGGGGGCCTGCTATGGGCCCCTAAAGTCAGATTCCTACAGCCGTTTCGTGTCGGGCAGCCTGAATCGAAACGGCTCAGGCTGTCCAAATGCCAACAGGAGCTGATTCGTACAGCCCGCACGATTTAAACGGTCATTGGGAAATGTGTCTGATTCGGTCAGAAACATGTTCCGATTCGGATTCGCCGAATCCGAATCTCATTCAGAGCCTTTCCGGACAACACCGTAATTGGCCCCTTAGTCGAAAAACAAAAAGGTCCCTCCTATCTAAACAAATATATGGTATTCAGATAATAATATGGCTGACAAAAACTGAAGACATCTCAAAAACTTTCCTTTAGGAATATTCTGTCGATAAATACATTTAATTCCTTCAGGTATCACAGTAAAAAATAATTTTATAGCATTCTTTAAGTACATTTCCTTTATATCCATCAAACATCACAGTATTTTTATTTTATATAGTGTTTTACAAAGTGCAAAGATGACCATCACAGTATCAGAGAGCTGTACAATTTTAAAATGATGGTCTCTGTACTGTAAAGACATCTGTCTCTGAAGATATGCTTGTACATAGACTTTGAGGAGCAAGGCATAAAAAATCATATATAATATCCAATAGTTTGGAAGACAGTTTCAGAAAAGTTCTTATATATATATAGAGTTTGAGGAGCAAGGAATATAACAATGTGTATGACATTGCGTAGTCTGAATGACATTTTCAACAAAATTACTCTTATGGCACATGTTTATCTAGTAGTAAGGCTTTCACTTCCTACTTGAAGAGCCAGAATGAGGTAGTTACTATTGTTGAGGGTGGTAGTGAGTTCCATATTTTTGAAGCCGATCCGGCGAAAGTGCGGCTGTGTGTTTTCCCTTTTTTGAATCTGGCTGGTTCTAGTATGAGGGATTTAGCACGTCTAGATTCCCTTCCGCCTCCTGAGAGCTTGATAATATTTGCCATGTATTTTGGTCCCGAATTGTGTATGGCTTTGTGTGTTATATAATACGAAGGTATCAACCCAGGCCAAATTACAAGACAGACACTGGCTATTTAAGACAAAAATTATGCAGAAAAATATGAACTATAACACAGAAAAATACACTGTTATAAAAAGTTTTTTTTAATTATATTCATAAAAATAGATTAAACACATACATCACTTATACATGATAAATTGATACAATAAAAAGATTTTTGTTAATGATAAAAATGAAACATTTGTTTTAAAAAAAGGCTCGAGAGAGTTCTATATATTATTGGCGTGGCTGTAGTCTGTCAACGCGTTTCGACACGTCGTAGTGTCTTCCTCAGGACAATATTTTTTGCAGCCAAATTTTCTAAAAAGAACAAAACATCTTTAGCTTTTCTCAACATATCGTACATTGTGTTATAGTGCATTATTCTCTTATATTTTATATAAAAAATGAACTTCTTCTTTAATTTCAGGTATTCTTTTTTTAGCCAGGTACAAGAGTCTGATCAATGATTTTTCCACTGAAGATAGCCAAAAAAGCGGTCCTGACAGGAGTCTAAGAACACAATTCCTATAGTGAATCTTGGCATCAGAGAGAAATTATACATATATCTAGAATTTTTCAATACATCTGATAAAGGCAGTTAAACACATGTTTAGTTAGTAAATAACGTGTAGATGCAGATAGTAACATTTTAAGGCTTTCCATCATATTAGGGCTTTCCATCATGTTCAAATGCAAATAGTCATATCTTTGGATTTTACATCGTACTTAAAAAAGAGAGAGAAAAATAATAGAAAGTTGTTAGAGGTATAAAACCATATTTCTATTCTTGTAACTGGTGTATCTCCTAAGGATAGTCTGCTTACGAGTTTACATATTCCCTAATATATATTATAAAATCATTCCACATCTATTAATTTGTAAAATATTATTCCTAGAAACGACCTATTTTGTATCTGCTTCCGGTATGTACTTTCAGTATAAATTTAAAAAGTAACTCACCATTATATATAGGATGAACTCAAAATCACTTAGATAGCTGTAATTTCTGTGATATCATGTTAAAAAACAGTCGATATTCATAGGCCTCAAAAGGTCATAGTGAAAAAACAATTGGATATTATTTGTTTACTCATGATTGATCTTTATTTCCAATCGCTTGTAAATACATATTAGTACCATGATCCTAACTTTCATTGACTGCTTTGTTTCCATATTATTTTTTGGTACAACCAGTTATCCTTTGTTCTATTACTTTTTATTTTATCACCTAATTCGCATTGAACTAATTTCCCTGACCCAGGAACTTTATCCTTACCAGGGGGTCCTTGATATATCACATAATTTGTGTGTTATACATACAACCTTCAATTGGATCATTGCTTCCACTGGGAGCCAGAGGGGGTCTGAGTGATGTGGAGATGCAATCATAATGATGTGAGCCTGTTAAGAGTCTAGATGCTGCATTTACTGTTGCTTTCATTAGATCTAGACTGGCATTTAGTAATACTATGAGGGTGGCAATCCCATAGGCCCGTCTTGGGAGCACTAGTGATTGAACAATTGTTTTGAAATCACCTAGCGGTATAAATGATATTAGTTTTTTTAAGAATGTGCAGATGTAGGTCAACATTTCCGTATGTAGCTTGTATATGGGCTTGCATGTTTAGGTTAGAGTCTAGGGTGATGCCTATTGTTTTTATGGAATCGCAGATAATTGGGGTGCAGTTTAGCGTCTTGAGATTTTGGGACCATACTTGGGGTTGTTTTATTATGAAGGGTAGGAGAAAAGAATGAATTTGGTTTTCTGCTGATTTAATTTCAGGTGGCTGTGAGCCAGCCAGCTTTGTGTTTTCCTCTGGGTATCATCTAGTCATTAAGTATCCTCTTGGGAGGAGAGTTTGATGTAGAGTTGAATATCATCCGCATACATGTGGTACAAGATATTAGATTGTTTCTGGATTTCAGTGAGGTGTTCCATATATAGAATGAAGAGCATTGGTGAGGTAGTTGATACTTGCAGAACACCACTGTCGATATCCACTAGTCCCGATAGGGTGTTGCAATTTTTACTCTTTGTTGTAGGTGCAAGAGGAAGGAGGTGAACCAGTTAAGGAGAACTCCAGATGAGCCCATTCTGATTTCTAGAGTTTCTCCACCACGCTCCTCTCTCCAACCAACCACAATCCCTGAACTCAGCACAACACTAGCCTGTGGAATTGGTGAAATTTGGCGGCTCCATGTTACTCTTGTCCTGGTCAAAATCTGCCAATCGCAGGGTGGCAGACTGTTTTTCCTGTGAAGCTACAGATATGTGAGATGGTGAGCATGATTAAGATTTGGCGTCCCATCGCGTGATTTTCTAACAAGGGTGGTCTCTGTCAGAGGGCTGCTACTTGAGTAGATTTGCTGTCAATTGACAGGTAGCTGTGGGCTGAAAAAACTAGGATGGCAAGCAGCTTCCAGTGGTGCACTGCGCAGCTTTATAGGCTGCATGCTCCACCCTGCCACACACTGGAGTCTGATGCTGCGAGGGCAAGCCTGACAGCTAGCTCAGGTGTGGAAGTTTAACCACCATGGATACGCCGATAGAATACAAAGTTGTAATTGGGCAGGCAGAGTTCTCACTGAAACACCTCTATCAGTTGCTTTTAACCCAATACTCGGTTGAGAGGGGACTGTGAGAGTGATAAAGACGGATGAGGTTTGATGGAGTTTCATCCATCATACTCCTAATATCCAAATCAGGCGGACAGACAGTCACGATTGCAGACAGGTATACCGATGATTTCGATGGTCCGTAAGTATTCTCCATGATCTCAATCTGGCTGTATTATTTATTATGTTTTTGCATTGTAGTATGTTTTTATTTCATTAGTTATATAATTGGGATATTTAATTTTGAATAATATTATACTTAAGTACATTTTTAGGAGTTGTTGAGTTTATTAAGGGTTTATGTGGGTAGGACTGTTTAAAATGATATATAAATTGGTTTTAATTAATTATATTTTGTTTTGGTTTACTGGTTTGGTTTTATTGTTTAATACCTGTTTTATTTTGCATTGTGGGGTGCACTGTGGAACTACCTAGGTAGTGTTATTTACATGTTTGACCAGTTTGATAATTATTTACTAAATTTCAGGTTGTGGGGTTTATTGGCATTTTGAGATAGTAGTTGCTGTTTAGGTAACAATACCTGAATAATGTATACATTATGCTATTTTTATATCAGGACGTACTTTTATATATGAACATTTCATTTATAAAATTATTTATTGATATGTTTTAAGTAATCATTTTATGTATTCTCTTGCAGATTGTGGAATGTATTGGGGGTTGGGTCTTTATTGTTAATTTTAAATTGTATATTAATTATTAGTAATTGTTAAATAAGTTTAATTTGCGATGTTAGACTAGTTCTTAATTTTATATTAAACATTGGTTTTTCTTTTTGGACAATGGCCATTTTAGGGTAGGGTTGTGTTTTTTAATAGCGAAGTTATAATTACATTTTTTTTATCATAACAGATTATGGGCCAAGCGGTATCAAGCTAAATTGCGATCGCAATTTAACTGTGTGCAATGTAGGTATGCAAAAACCTACTTGCAAAATAAGGAATCGCAAACCTTGCGATTCCCTATTTCGCGCATGCATGTAGAGAATAGCAATTTGCGATTCCCTAAGACTATGCTAGTAGGCATCGCAAATTGCAGTATTGCTTTAAGGAATTGCAAATTACCACCAACTTCAAGTTGGTGGTAATTTGTGATTTCCTAGAAAAAAGCACTTATTTGCTATTTTCAAAGTTCCATGTAGCACACATACATACCCTTAGGGCATGTACGTGTGCCACATGTGCACATTTCAGGGGTGCAACAGGGTGTCCTTTTTGGAACCCTTGCATCCTTGAAATTGCGTCCACAATTTCCGAGTACCTATTGGGTACTCACAATTTGTGCACAAAATTCCTATTCATTCCTATGGGCATCTTGGCCCATTGAAATGAATGGGAAGCCATGCCTTAATTGTGATTCGCAATTAGTGAGTTGCAATTAAGAAATGCGTAGGAATCGCAAAAAACTTGCAGATTCCTACATACATTGCATTTTGAGAGTCTTTAATAGCGAATATCAGTAAAATTTGCTATTATATACTAGCAAAATGTAATGTTGACACATCTGTCCTTTGATTCCTTTTCTTTTTCATTAGTGTGGTTTATGAAGGAGGGTCTGGTCTATGGACACTTCCTATTTAATAAAAACATATAATCAATAAACCGAAACACATTCTTTCAATTCTGGTATTTTCCTTAACTGTTAAAAAATATTTAAATTATATTTTTAATTAGTTGTAATATATTTAAGAACTTAAACGTTTTTTGTTACATTTTTAATATTTTTAATATGTATTTATATATTTGGGTGTAGTGATCTGAACCAATTTCTCCAGATTTAAATTTAAATAATAAAAAGTGTACCCTCCTTCTACAAATATACATGAACTCACTGTTTTTAGATTGGATTTGAAGACGTGCTGAGTCAGAGCTGTCTGACAATGGCGGTGAGGGGGGCCATGTAGAAGTTGAAGAGCGTCGGGCTAAGTAATGATCCTTGAGATACTTTGCAGTTGATCTCTGTGTGTTCGGAGAGGAAGGGTAGCAGTCTGATTCTTTGGGTCCTGCTGGTGAGGAGGGAGCAGAGCCATTTGAGGCCAGTTCCCTGTATGCCGGTGTCATGGAGTCTGGCAGTGAGTGTGCGGTGGTAGACGGTGTTGAAGGCTGCGGAGAGGTAGTGCAGAATGAGGGCCACAGTGTGGCCTTGGTCGAGGAGGGTGCGGATGTCGACTTTGGCGGCAAGTAGAGTTGTCTCGGTGCTGTAGTTGCTGCAGAATCTGGCTTGGGCGGGGTCGAGGATGAAGTTCTCTGCAATGAATTTTGTTATTTGGGAGTTGACAGTCTTCTTGGTGACTTTGGCCGCGTAGGGGAGGAGGTAGATGGGTTGGTAGTTCTTGAGGTTCGAAGGATCTGCTGAGGGCTTCTTGAGTAGTTGCTTGACTGCTGTGCATTTCAAGTCATTGGGAAAAATGCCGGTTTCGAAGGTGGTGTTGGTGAGTCTTAGTTCTGGTGCGACGGCGGCGCATGCGATGTACGTTTTCGATTTTCTATTTCTCCTATTCTTTTTCTACTGTCATATATTTTATTATTGTTTACTATTTCTTATTTGATTTTGGTATTGTTTCAAATGTAGCTTTTGCTTTTATTATCAATTATAATAATAGTAACATCACTCAGGCCACAACACTACACAAGGTGAAAACCCTCTTATTGTCACAGAGTTGCACAGGGCCTTATTCTGACTTTAGCGGGCAGTACACCGCGCCATCTGATGCAGTACCGGCAAAGCCCTGGTGTGACCTTCCACCAGATTAGGAGTTAAATCCTTGTCTGACGGGTGGTCCTGCGACAGTTTGACAGCAGTGTACTGTTAGGCTCATAGAAGAGCTTAACATGCAGACCGAACCTCACAGAGCACTGACTGCATCTTCCTTCACAGTTTGTCATACATATGACACCGTGCAGGAACTGGGAGTGCAAAACCTGGGGGCACTTCATGTGCCCCCCTACCTGCAACCCCATTAGGGACAGGGGGCCCTAACAGGGCCCCTCACCAACCTTTTCATGGCAGGCTCACCGCCATGAAAAGGGAAGTAGACAGGCAACTCTATATGATTGGAGGTGCTGCAGAGGCACCTCCAGCATATTAGTGCTCGCAACTGCTGCAGGATCCTTGATCCTTGATCCCCAGCGGTTGCAGCTGTCCTCTAGCGGTCTGACCACTACACTCATAATATAATGCAGGCGGACCACAGTATGGCAGAAGTTGGACCACCACGACAGGTTTGGCACAACTTGTAAAAAGGCCCTGAATGGTGGGGTTCATGCCACACTACCTTACCTTAGATGCCATTGTTTCTCTAGTTTTCAGAAATAGCTAGGGCTAGTTAGGTTCCCTGGCTAAAGGTCAACACTTCTGAAATCCCCATGGACATTGAGAGAAAATGGGCTCTTCTAAAAACCTAGTTTTACATTTGAAGGGATTTTATGGCAAGAAAAAGTAGTGGCATCCTTGCAATGTACATCACAGTGGGTTCCACTGGCTTTCTACTTTGTACAAACGACTTGCATTTACATGGTTCTATATCTGCTGGAGAATCGTGGCCACAAATGCTGCAGCCATTCACATGTAAACTGACGTGAAATTCAGCTTATTTACCCTATGCTTTAAATTTGCAGTGCCATCTGGATAACAAAACTGATGGCATCCATGAACATAAGGTCACCCTCAACTCCCCCATGGGTCTAGTCTTCAGAAATGTCTGCAGTTGGGAGGTTTCCCTGAGTACCAGCTGTCCTTGGGACCAGTTATCTCTGAATTACTACAATTCAATGGAAAATCCTTGATGTTTGCACAACACATTTTGAGGACCTTGGGGGATGAAAGGCCCACACACACATGAGGGGTACTGTTTTTATCAGAGGAACGTTGAGAATGCTGGGTGGAATGAATTATGGTGAGTCTCACAAATTCCCTACAAGCCACACCACCGTAAACTATCCCAGGTGTCTAGGCTTCAAAAAAGTTGTTAAATGAGCTTGGGTACCAGCATACAAAAGCTAAAAGTCTGTACAAATTTATATCCCAAAAATTGATCAAATTCAAATGAACAATTGTGAAGTTGTTATGGAATATGTGTTTGGACCTTTTCTGACCCTTCCAGTAGGCCCACTCACACATGTGATGAACAGTTTTTATCAGGACAAGTGTGAGAATGCCTGGTGGTAGGATGTTTTCTCAATCTTCACAGGTATTGGAACTTTCTCTTGCAGAAATGTGAAGAAATTCTTTAATTTTAGCCAAAGATTTGCATTTTCAGGACATTCTGGGTAGGAAAATGTATTGAGGACTATGCAAGCCACACCACGCTGTGCCCTTCTTAAGAAATGCCTAGGGTTGGCAGGTCCCAAGATGTTGTCCGAAATACTTCAGCTACCCACATTCCTAGAAAGATTGAACTTCCAAGGAAAAATCTTGATGTCATGACATTGAGGGCCTCATTTATGAGTCTCCTTGCACTTCCGGAACATCACTTTTTGTGACGTTCCGTGGGGCAGAAGCCTGAGTAATATTTATTAGGCATCACTAAGCCACTTTTTTATTCTTAATTATGCCTGATAAATATCAGTCCCTTTAACTCAGTGTTCTGCATTAAAGGGCCGTGAAATGGGTGTTGATGGGGGCGTTCCCAGCAACATCCATGGCCTTTTGACACTGCTCCAGATTTACGAGAAATTGTAAATTTGAGGCAGTGCCAGCCAAGGGAGGCACAACAAGGAGAAATATCTTTATTTCTCCTCGTTTTTCCTTTTTCTACGTGTGGTGCTTTCTGCAGCACACATAAAAATAGGAAAAAGCCTCTTATGATTAGTTTTGTACAGAAAGGTTTCCTATCTGTACAAAACTAATCATCCCTGCAACGCAGGCACCCTTGCACCATGGGGAAAAGGTGCCTGCGCTGGCGCACGGCAGCCCATTGTGCGCCGGGAAAAAATGCAGGAATACGCCATATCTTTTAGATATGACGCATTCCTGTCCTTTTCTTTTGCTGTAGGGAAGCGCAGCAGGAAGGCCTGCTGTGCTGCCCTACAGCAAAACCTCATAAATGAGGCCCTGAACTTTGGAACTTTTTCTGCAGAGGGTAATAGGCCTAGCCACACAAGAATAATAGATTATTTGCTATTATGTATCACATTTTTCTCTATTTTTTGGCTTCCGAATATAAGAAAGAACATTTTTTGGAAAATGCCCTTTGAATCATATATTGTAGGTAACTCCTCAATCAGTGTGAAACAAATAACCCCTAAACCTAAATTCTGATTATTTTGCACATATCTGAAATGCATATCTTTCCTTCATACCCATGTTTCATTCATTAGATTTGAACTTAAGAATTTAGGTAAGGTTGAAACACAATGAAAAAATCATTATAAGCTGCAGTGCAGTGGACTGATGAGTATTGCATATTTATGAATAACTGCCAAAAACTATATTTTCCTGTGACTGGTATTCCCTGACGGACATAACTGTACAGTCTTGATCATTGCCGCAATATTGTGGATAACAATAAAAGTGACAATAATATTGAGTCAAAAATATTGTTTACCACAATATTGTGCTCATATTCTTATAATGGTAAGAACCAAGTTGTTGGGAAAACATTTTGTTCCCAAATATAGAAAAATATAGATTTTTTATTATTAATAGAGTTTAAAGCAGTATGTATTAACTATTTTAATATACAAATATATAGTGTAGCAAAATTTATATACATATTTCTATTATATTATTTTAAAAAGATTGAAAGTACTATATGTATATAATTCACTAACAAATTAAAGGTTACTGGAACGTTATAGTTAGGTTTAGATTTTACACACAAATAAACATGGAAATTTATAGTTATACTTACAGTTCTCTCAAGTAACTATAACTCATGCCCTAAGGTAACAATAACATGCGCCCGCCATGCACAGTTTTTGCATCAATAATTTCACAGCAAATATTGCAGTGAAATTATCAATGATGTCATAGAAGATGTCATGAGTGATGTGATATATTGGGTAATTAGCAGTGCATGACGAGAACGAAATCTTTAGTAACCTTAGGACAAGAGTTATAGTTACTTACAAAAACTCTAACTATAACTGTCGAATTTCTGTAGTTTTGTGTGCATACAATCAGCACCTAACTATAATGCCCCTGTAACCTTTGTTTTTTAGTGAATTTCTAAGTTTAACAAAAAAATCTTTTTCCTCATTATAAAGTCCCGTACAATTTTTTTTTTCTGCAAATGTCAATGTTTTTTAATGCTATTTCTTAAATGTTCCTGTAACGTTTGCTATTTTTAGGGAATTTCTAGTTTTTTTAAAGTGTAAAGTAATATTTAATTATCAATGAACACAGCTTTCTGATTTAGCCCACCCGTTGCATTCAGCCAACCCTCCATCACTCATGGCCTTTGGCTGTGTGCAGCAGGAAGCTGGCTGCAGGGCCTGGCCTGTGGGCAACCTTCAAATCAGCCAAGCCAAGAACAGGGCACCCATTACTCCTACCTACGCCAATTTCGACCTTGGGGATCCCATTCCCCCTGACATGCTACAATTATTTAGAGGAAGGGTTTGTGGCTTCCCTCCCCAGACTGATTTCGGCCCAGGGGAACCCATTTGCCCGTGGCCCATCCATATTTTAAATGGGGAGGATGGCACCCAGCTTTCCTCCCAGGCTCGGTTTCTGGTCCCAGGGAAACCATCCCACAGGGCCCTCTGCTTAATTCAAGAAGAGGCAAGGGAAGCAGGCAGTCCTGGCCGATTTCTGGCCACTAATATAAAGGAAGAGGTGGGCACGCAACCCTCCACCCCCGAGCCAATATTTGTCCCAGGGACCCCATGCCCCGGGCCTATATAATTAATAATGGAGAGGAGTGCCTGCATGGCCCCCTCCCCAGGCTGTTTTGGGCCTCAGGGACCCCATTCCACGGGACCTATTTAATTACTATTTGGGGAGCAGACACATGGCCCTCCTGACTGGCTGATTTTGGCCCTGGGGATCCAAACTTCTGGGTCAGGCCTTGTTTTGAAGGGGGTGGGATGCATGGAGCCCCCCTCCCTGGGGCAATGTTTTCCCTTTGGGATCTCCATCCCCCGGTACTCAACCAGTACATGGTGGAGCCAACCCAGGGCACCCACTGAATGCTTAAATGCTTGTTGGGAGCTGAGGGGAAGCCCCAATGCCCCCAGCAGGGACAATGAGCTAGCAATTCTCCAGCTCACAGGAAGCATGTGGACAAGAGCAATTTTTTCATCTGTTTCCCTAACAGATGAAATACCCGCTCCCAGCGGGCAGGAGCATTTTTTCAATATACTCTATGGGATTCATATTTCAATGGACGGGCTGTCCGTCACCGTTGTGATGGAGTAACTTGTTCACCAAGATCTACATCAGGCCCTTAGTGTTTGCTCTCGCTTGGTGGGAGCTTTAAAATTGCTCCCTCCAAGCAAGACCAAGCATACGGGCAGGGAAACCACCGTGCCCTGGGGAAGGCACCCTGGGACTTAACTGGACCTGGTACTGGGGGATGGGGTCTCCAGGGCCACTGTTGACTCAAGAAGGGTAGCCATGAGCCCCCTCCCTTTTCTGTGCATGGCTGGGCCAGGGGTGGTGGTCCCTGAAATTTGCCATTTATTTATATATGCATCTGGGCCCATAGGGGATGGGGTCCCCAGCATCACAATCAGCCTAGGGCCCCATCCTCATATTTTATAAATAAATTCCCCCCGGGACTTGGCCCAGCCAGGGGGCAAAAAAAAGCAAGCGTAGTTAACTGTTTTTTGTTGGGATTCAGCCGAGTCTGAGTCCCAAGGTGACTGTTTACGCTTATAGGTTGAAGTATTAGCAGCCAATCACATCAAGAGATCTGTCAGATCTCACAGAGCAGCAAGATACAGTTACAAGTGGCAACTCAGCAGGCTTCCTACCCTGGCAGGTTCTGGCATGAACAATTGCAAGAAGCGGGCGATAAAATGGTTAAAATTATGAAATCATCTCTCTCCCCGATCCAACCATGATCGATCCCCCAGCAAACTGGGCAAATGCTCCACTAGAAGAATCTTCCGCAGAGAAAGAAATGCAGGCATATCCATTGTTTACGCTACGGATCTTTAAGGGGGCGTAAAAAAGAGAGCAGATCGGACCAGATCATTGCAAGGGTGGATCTACAGCACAGAACTAAGCTAACCTCAGTATTGGATAAAGAATCTCCAGCTACTAGTAGCTCGAATCAACTTGGATGCTCATCTGTTTTGGCAACAAACTTTTCTCAGCGTCCTTCTCTTGAGAAAACGCGAAACCAGATTTTAAGTGGATTTCACGAAATGAAACTGTCACAAGAAATTGTTAATCGAAAAACTAAGGAGCAACTTGGGCAGATTAATGTCAACATTCCACTACTCGCCTCCTGAATGACCCTGGTGGAACTGAAGGTATCTACCTTGGAGGATACCTGCAATAAACAAGGAGGTATCAATGCAAGAATGCAAAAGGAGCTGGAAGACTTCCAATTAAAGCTAGACCATGTTAAAATCAGAGCCCAGTACTCCAATCGGAGGTTTGTAGGTATACTTGAGGATCGGGATGCCAGGTCAAATGGCCACGAATCTTACATCAGACCTGATCCACAAATATGTGCTTCCAGAAAAAGACGTAGAAAAAGGAGATTTAACCATCTCTTGGGCACATCGGATTCTGGCACTTCAGCCCACAAATGCTACGTACCTCCTAAACAATTCTGGTCAACTTTGGTGATATCCGGATTAAAGAGCAGATCCTGACACAGGCACTTAAAAAGAAATCCTTTTCCACCTAAGACAACTTCTCCTTCCGAACATACTTAGACATGTCAATCTTAGCGGCATGAAGACGTTCAGAATTTGTTTGATAGATTGATGATTTTAAACACTTTGGTGCTCCCACTAGCATTGTGCAGCAATCCAAACTGAAAGTACTTTTTAAGGGTCGGTCCCAAATATTCTAGTCAGTGAACCGGGCTAAGGAGTTTGTACTTTCAGTCAGTGTTGAGGGCGGATGCAGAAGCAGTAATCTTGGGATACAGCTTTTGTAATATGGCATTAATATCTGTATCAAACTAATGTTTTCTAAAGAAGTCTTATAGAAATCACATGGTACAGTATTGAGTGCTGGGTGGAATTACTATTGCAAAGTACTAAGGTCGTCTGGCTGTTTCTTACGGGAAAGAGCTCAGAGAGTGCCATACCAGACCCTCGTTCAGTAGAAAGGGGACGTGGGAAGGTTATAGGAATGGGGTGGTGTTTGGGAGTGAGCCTGTGATGGGTAGGGCCCCAGTAGTGGGAAGGAGGAGGGCTTGAGGGCACGGGTGAAGAGTGTGTAAAAGTAAAAAATATCACATGTAGAAACAATAGGAAGAAATTCTGGGGCCGATCACAATGTGGTGCGGAAAGCCTCCGACCGACAGGCTGATTTCCCTAGACCATGTCGGAACCTATCCACCCGACTCGGTCAGAATTACTGATCACGATGCTTGCGGTTAGAAGGGAAATTGTTCGGTCATTCCAAATCGGTTCCGACTGGCACTTGGAGAATCTGAGTCAGTCGGAGCCGATACGTACAGCTTGACGGACATCGCGTTTCCGACTGACCTATTGCAACGTTTGGTTCTGACACCCTTTCTGACTTGGTCTGTCCGACAAGAAAAGAATGTCGGAAACTGACTTTGGGGGCCCCTACCAGGCCCTTCTTCATCGTGAGGCCTCCGGTTGGGGGCTGTGGGAGTATCCAAGGGATCCCAATGTAAAACCATGCATCTTGTTGATGGGTATAGGGTAACCTGACTTTGTCGTAGCTCAAACATTTGTTTAGTTTGCTTAGTTAAATTAGGACCGATTTGAGTAACAGATTATTCCATCCATAATTCTTAATAGCTTTGATCTTTCTGTATATATTGCAGTAGTTTCTGTAGGGTAGGTTTCCCTCTGCTTGTAGTTGCTAGGAAGGCATTATGCCACCCTTCAACACTATTATTTGTTTTGGCTTCTTGGTTTAAGGTACTTAGGTACACATTCCACCAAGGAATGTGGAATTTTGGTTGTCTTCAATGCCCTGAACGGTGTAGTCTTCCCACCCAGGTGCCCACAAAGTAGTCTAGGAGTGGGGTTTATTTGTCCTTGTTCCTTTTGTGATAGGAGCTCTCTATTAGAATATTATAGTGTTCTGCTACATCGGTCACAGGTACATATGCGAGTGCTGTTAGTTTTTTAACCTGGTAGGCGAAAGTACTATCTGTAGCATATTGTACGCTTAGGGCCCGATGTAGGTAGGCAAATACCGGTCGGTAACGGCCGAAAATCGGTAAAATCGTCCGTTTCCGACCGGTATTTGGAAAAGGAGATGTAGGCGTCAAAAATGTACCGATTCGGTAAATATGAATCTATAAAAGACCGATTCGGTATTTACAGAGTCCATATCTTCCGAATCGGTATTTACCGATTCCTTATTTACCGAGTTCTTATTCACCGAATCGGTAATATATATATAAAAGGGCCCAAAATGCAACAGTCTTGCAAGAATGGCGGCATTCTATGTGATTGCGAGGCGGCAAAGGCTACAGGCTGCAGGTGAGAGGGTATGGAGAAGGGAGGAGCAGGTGTACAGGCAGAGGATCACCCTGTTCCAATTGACTGAGCCCGAGATACTTCAGAGGTACAGGCTACACCCCAGAACCATCATGGACTTAATTAGGGACCTCCACCCATACCTGGATCACCCAACACCCAGGGCCCACGCCATCCCACCCCATGTGCAGGTGCTCTATAGCATACACCTGCTTGCCTCTGGGAGCTACCAGAGTGTGATTGCTGCAGTAGGTGGTGTGTCCCAGAGCTGTCTGTCCCGTTTTTTCAGGGAGTTCCTGGATGCCATAAAGCAGAGAATGGAACATTACATCCAGTTCCCTAACACACCTGCGGAACTTGCTAAAACAAAAACTGACTTCTATGGACTGGCACACTTCCCGCATGTGATAGGCTGCATAGATGGCACACACATTCCACTATGCCCACCTGCAGCCACTGAACACATCTACAGAAATCGTAAATCAACGCACTCCATGAATGTGCAGGTGATATGCAATGCTGGCAACATCATCACAGACATAGTGGCCAAATTTCCTGGGAGCACGCACGACTCCTACATATTCCAGAACAGCGGAATATACATACGGCTTGTTGCTGGAGATTTTGGAGATGGATATCTGCTAGGTAAATAAGTGTAACACACCCTGAAATGAATGGCAGATGTATGTGTCATGTGTATGTAACTCATGGACCTTTCATTCCCTCCTAGGCGATAGTGCATATGACCTACGTTCCTTTGTGCTCACACCGTACCTCAACCCAACTAACAGAGGCGAAAGGCGTTACAATGTGGCACACAGGTCAACTCGCAATGTAGTGGAGCGAACATTTGGACGCCTCAAGAGCAGGTTCCGTTGCCTCCACAAGAGTGGAGGTGCACGACAGTACATCCCCATCCAGTGTTGCAAGATAATAATAACCTGTGCCATGTTTCATAATATTGCCACCAAAGAAGGCACAGAGGTGGAGGTGACACATCACGAGGACATCGATGATGACCAAGAACATGCAGACCCCCAAGCAACAGGACCAGCAGCAACAGATGGAAGATTGAGACGGACAGAAATTACACGTCGATATTTCTAGGTAATGTATGACACATAGACAGGTATAGTGTTTGACGAGTGTAGTTTAATATTCACTACATCATCATTACATAGGTAAAGCCATTGCCCATCAATGTCCATGTCCATGACTGCTTGTGCTCAGTTGCCGTCACTGTGTGCAGTCCTGTGGATCTTTGGCATTGTTCAGTGCTCACGCCCACGCACTACATTGCGGGATTGATGTGCCTGGGTTTCAGTATCTCGGCTGGGGCCTGACTCAGCATGGCTGCGCCTGATGCTCCTGCGCACCTCTGGTACAGGTGTGCTTGAGCCACTCCTACTGGTTGACCCCTCTGTCTCCTCCATACCCGTGTCACCAGCATTGCCTGTGTTAGTGGTTAGCATCTGCTCCATCGCACAGGTCACTCTTCCCATGCCCCGTGTCAAGTCTGTGCAGCAGTGCACAATTGCATCCTGCATGGATATTGAGCGTCGGGAAAGTAGTGAAGTAGCTGTAGAAAATCTGTTAATAGACTTTGACTGCTGCCGCATATATTGCCGCTCCCTGCGCTGCTGTATGTGATCCCTATCCAACTTATCAGACAGTACACCCATGTAGGTGGCGATGTCTGTTATCCCCTTTGATATTGCCTCCAAACTGCATGCTATGTGGCCTATTCCCTTGTCCATGTTGGTCATTTTATTGTTCATGCAGCGCACCTGCCTATGCACGGTCAACAGTGCCTTGGCCTGCATGCGCTGTACCTTGACCATTGTGGCCTTCAGGCCACAGAATACGCTCCCACCTTCCTGGTCATCGCCACCCTCACCTGCCCTCCTGCCTAGGACACTGGTGCGCGCAGAGCCTGCTGGAATCTGTGGTGTAGCCTTGTCAGCCACAGGTGCTATTGTTTGCTGTACAACATCCTCATCCTCCGAATCAGAGGTTTGCAGGATCCTCTGAGGGGGCACATCAGGCCTACTTGCCCTTCCCTGCATGGACGACCTGGACTTAGCTTTGGGTGTAAGCGGTGTGCTTAACAATTCAGGAGATCCAAATAACAGAGGTGACAGCGGGACAGGTGTTGAGGCTCGCTCTGGTGATGAGGCTTCCTGGGTGGTGGTGTTGCTTCCTTCCACAGCGCTGTGACTTGTGCCTTCTTTTTCTTTTTCCTTTCTCTTAGCTGCTGGTGCCCTCTCCTCCCTTGCTGGTGCTGGAGTGCGTGAGGACTCTCCTGGGGAATCAAATTGACATAGGGTCAATGTTGTTGTTCATCTGTGTGTAGTTCTTAAATAAATTGTTTACACACCTTTGCACAGTGTACATTGTGTGTTTGGTGATGTGTGTGGCATGCCTTGCTGAGTCTTGTGGTGTATGCATTGCATATATGTACTCAGGACTATGACTACCATGATGCATTGCTGGCCCTCGATCTCCCGGTGGGTCACACCAATGGCATTGACTTTGCCCTGTATGCCAATCCATATGTTCCTCTTCACACACTTTGCAACATGCAGAGACTGTTTCCCGAATATTTGGTGGTAGTGACTTACTATTTTTTCTGCAGCCACCTGTAGTTCTTCTCTACTGAACTTTATTTTTCTTTTGCGCTCCCCACATTCCTTTTGCCCTTCCTGAGACTCCATTCTGCTGCAGTGCTTGGCTCTGGATGCTCAGCTCTTCTCTCCTCAGCTCAATTGTTTGTTCAGTTGGTGTGCACTTGCATGGGTGTGGCCACTCCCAGGTACTGGGGAGGGGTGCTTCATTCTGATTGGTTGGATTCTCTGGGCCTTGGTTGTGGGATGTGTAGGGTGTTCCTGATTGGTTGGCAGGCTCACATGTCGATTTTCATACTGCCGACTCGGTATTTACCGAATCGGTATTTACCAAATCGGTAAATTCCGAATCGGTAAATTCCGAGTCGGTAAAACCCATTCATTCCTATGGGCCGGTAAATTCCGAATTGGTAAATTCCGAGTCGGTAAAACCCATTCATTCCTATGGGCCGGTAGGCCCATAGGAATGAATGGGTTTTACCGACACTGAATTTACCGATTCTGATTTTACCGATTCGGTAAATACCGAACTCAGATACCGAGTCATTCCGAATCGGTAAGTTTTACCGATTTTTTATCTACATACCATTTTCCGATTCTGAAATACCGATTCGGTATGAGTCGGAATTTAAGAATCGGAAAATTGATATTACCTACATCTGGCCCCAAGTGTTGATTTTTTGCAGATGTCTCTACAGACTCTGGTTAAAATGATACTAGCAACCCTGGATTGCTGTGTGTGGATAATTTTTTAGTATAGGCAGTGACTACAACTTCCGGCAGATCGGACGAGTCAGCTGGCCAGCAGCTGATTGCTCCCCTTCAAAAACAGGATGCCTCCCTCCACGCGTAGCGGATGCGCTTGAGGTGAGACAGACCTCGACCTTTCTGGGACTAGTAGCGCCTGGAAAAGCGATCCTTAAACTCACACTGTATTTTAATTTTGTTGACCGCTTTGTTGTTTTAAAAAATAGGTGAGACAGACCTCAACCTTTCTGGCACTAGGAGCGCCTGGAAAAGGTGTCCTTAAACTTGGACTGTATTCTAATTGTTGAACGCTTGTTGTTTTAAAAAAATACCATTTTAAATCACTGAGCACCATTACCACCAGCACTCACCTTCATTGCAAGTATTCCTCGGTCCACCGCCGACTAGCGGATTGAGTAGAGGGAATATAGGGAGGGGCACATTGAAAGTGACTACAACTTCCGGCAGATCGGACGAGTCAGCTGACCAGCAGCTGATTGCTACCCTTGAAAAACAGGATGTTTCCTTCCACGCGCAGCAGACGCGCTTGAGAAGAGACAGACCTCAACCTTTCTGGGACTAGGAGCGCCTGGGAAAGGGCTCCTTAAACTCTTACTGTATTTTAATTTTGATTACCGCTTTGCTGTTTTAAAAAATAGGTGAGACAGACCTCGACCTTTCTGGCACTAGGAGCCCCTGGGAAAGGGCTCCTTAAACTCGCACTTTATTCTAATTGTTGACCGCTTGTTTTTAAAAAAAAATACCCTTTTAAATCACTGAGCACCATTACTGCCAGCACTCACCATCTTTGCACGTATTCCCCGGTCCACCGCCGACTAGCGGTTTAAGTGGAGGGAATTCAGGGAGGGGCACATAGGAAGTTACTACAACTTCCGGCAGATTGGACGAGTCAGCTGACCAGCAGCTGATCGCTCCCCTTCAAAAACAGGATGCCTCCCTCCACTCGCAGTGGACGCGCTTGAGGTGAGACAGACCTCGACCTTTCTGGGACTAGGAGCGACTGGGAAAGAGCTCCATAAACTCGCACTGTATTTTAATTGTGTTGCCCGCTTTGCTGTTTTGAAAAATAGGTGAAATAAACCTTGACCTTTCTGGCACTAGGAGAGTCTGGGAATGGGCTCCTTAAACTCGCACTGTATTCTAATTGTTGACCGCTTGTTGTTTTAAAAAAAAATACCCTTTTAAATCACTAAGCACCATAACCGCCAGCACTCACCTTCTTTGCACGTATTCCCCGGTCCCTCACCGACTAGCGGATTGAGTGGAGGGAATACAGGGAGGGGCACATAGGAAGTGACTACAACTTCCAGCAGATCGGAAGAGTCAGCTGACCTGCAGCTGATTGCTCCCATTCAAAAACAGGATGCCTTCCTCCACGCGCAGCGGGCGCGCCGCCGGCGCGCCAAAGGCAAGCCCGTCTGTGCCCATCTAGACCGGACCCAGGGCCACACCCCCTGAACGTTCTCAACCAAAGCCCCACACTAACTTCATATCCTATTCAAGTAAACAATTAAAAGACATATCCAACATCTTCAATAATAAACAGATATGCCCCCATTTCATTCATGAAGTCCTGTCCACACAAGTTCCCACGCACTGCCCTAACTGTCCTTTCACTCTAAACACCACACAAAAGTACCCACCCGCCATAGGCCCCCGTCCCCCAGCAATCACACCACAATCATCTCAGCTCTTATAAATGCTCGCTCCCTACCCAAACAAAAATACATACTATTAAATCTCCTAGAAAGCTATAAATTTGATCTCCTTTTTATAACAGAAACCTGGAGAGACCTATCGTCAGGACCAGACCTCTCCACAGTAACCCCAGACGGGTTCTGTGTCAGCAGACTCGACAGATCCACAAAAAAGGGTGATGGACTGGCAGGCATCTATCGTGAACATTACTCAATAAGGACTGAGTTAATCCCTATCAAAACCTGCTTTTACCTTCACAATATTTCTCACACACGCATACTCCTTTAAAAGCATTCTCCTATACCGACCGTAGGGACCTCAAGCAGAGTTCCTTTCTTCTATCGGGCATCTCCTAGAACCCTTAGCTGGAGAAAACAACTTCACCATACTAGGGGGACTTCAATTTCTATATGGAAGCATACAATGACCATGACACCTCAACCCTCTTAGCAGAACTGGAAGCAAAGGAACTCTGTCAATTAGTAACAAAACCCACCCATTCAGCAGGCCACACTCTGGACAGACTATTCACTAACAATAAGCAATTCACTCTAGGAAACTTTCTCCCCTACCCCTGGACAGACCACTGTGCGATCTTCTTCAATATTCGCATAACAAATCTTACCTCCAATCAACTAATCTCCCTTCCTCCCCAAACAATTCAAGGCCTGGAAAAGCATCTCCCCTACTGCTCTCAAATCACATCTCCTGTCCTCCCAACAAGACCCACTGTATGAACCTGAGAAAGCAGCTTTGCAATACACTCAATGGCTCCACTCAGCCTTCAACACCTTAGTCCTGCAAAAAAACACTTCCAAAAACAGAAAAACACCATCAGCCCCATACTTTTCTCGGAACCACTCAGACTCGAAAAACAAACATGCAAAAACCTGGAAAGACAGTGGCATCGGACCTGCGACCAATCCGAGAAAACACACTATGAGTTAGCACTTACCAAATATAAACACCTCATAATCACTGAAAAAAGTAAATACTATCTTAACCAAATCGAAACGGCACAAGACTCTACCAAACAGCTGTTTCAGGTCGTAACCAGACTATCTGGCCCCAAACCTGTCACCTCCATAACTCCTACTCAAACACTATGCGACTCTCTAGCCACATTCTTTCAGGAAAAATTTAGTCATATTTATACTAACTTTGCCGCCCATTCCTCTACCAACAACCAGAAAACTGATCCTGCTGATAACACTAACACACCTCTCTCCACTCAACCTGGCCTCACTAAAAATAGCACCCTCCCCACCCTTCTGGAATTCACCCAAATCATGCCAAACCAAATCCTAGACCACATTGCCTCCATCAAATCAGGATCCCTCAATGACCTATGCCCCCCCACCATCCTAAAAATGATACCCGAGATCATTGCCCCAGTACTAGCCAACATCTGTAACTCTATGTTCACCACAGGAACTTATCCATCAATTTGGAAAAAAAATGTAATTAAACCGCTACTAAAGAAACATAACCTTGATTCTACAGAAACCAAAAAATATAGACCCATCGCCTGTCTACCCTTCCCCGCAAAAATCTTCGAAAAAGTAATCAGTACCCAGTTGTCACAGTTCATTAATGAAAACAACCTCCTAGACAACACCCAATTTGGGTTCAGGAGGGGCCACAGTACCGAAACAGCCCTCATCAAGGCCTCTGACGAGATCAGAATGATACTTGATCAGGGAAGAGCCGTAGCTTTGGTACTGCTAATTCTGTCAGCAGCATTTGACATGGTCGATCACACCAGACTTATCGACTGTGGGGCACATGCATCAATGGAAATTGCATTCGCAAATGGTGCGACTCGCAAAATTCGGCCGTTTGCGAATGCAATTCTAATTTTTGGGATGCATTAACATTTTTGTAATTTTCGCAATTTAAGAAATCGCAAAATTGCCATTTCTTAAATTACGATTGCATTTAAGGAATCTCAAATTGAAATTCCTTAAATGTAATGCATCAAACTTTAAAAATTTGCTAATTCGCAAATAAGGGTAGCAAATTACCATGAAGTTGACCTTCATGGTAATTTGCCAAAACTTGGGGCATGTGTGTGTGCAAAATGTACTTCTAGGCAGATTTCAGGGGTGCAACAGGGTGTCCTTTGGACACCCCTGCACCCTTGAAATTGCATTCTGAATTTGCGAATTTCTAATGGTGAATTGCAAATTAAGAATGTCTTTCCATTCATTCCTATGGGCCTTTAGGCCCATAGGAATAGTAAATAGTAAATAATGCAGGTCGCCTTGTTCATTAAGAGAGCCTTATCGCTCTGAGGGACCAAGCCGTGCTTCCCCTTGTTTTTGTCTCTTCCCCCCACCATCCAGTGTTGTTTGGTCTACGTCCCCAGCCAGGACCCATGCGGTAATCCCACTGCTCTTTACATGTAAGCGTCAGCACCTTGTTTCCTAATCGTTCTTTTAGGGCAGCTCCACCAGTCCCACTTGGGCCGTGTTTCCGAGGAGTTTTTTCAGACTAATATGTCATGCTGGAGGGGCGCTAGGTGGCGCACTAGCGAGATGGCCGCACTGGAGTGAGGCTCCCGCAGCTCAGTTATATCATCCTTTAATTTATCCTGCTTATTGACCCCAAAACGCACCACCACTGCATTCGGCTGGAAGAACACCATCATATGCAGGCTCAGTAAAATTTGGTGTAAATCGAACTTATACTGACCGAGCTGTGCTGAGTTGAAGCTGGACTGGCAGCGGACGTGGAAGTCCCGAGGTGAGCAGGCTGGGACACGCGTGCTGCTTGTATACCGCATCTGCACTAAAGGCGTGTAGGCCTGTCAGCGGGAACAGCATGTAGGAGTGAGTACGGAGCCTGATCTACCCGAAAGCATAGCAGCGGACTGAGAGCAGGGCAAGGAGAGAGGCCCTGGAGGAGCACGCACGCCAAGATAACCCCATTTAAGCTGTGAGCGGTGCGGCGAGAGAGGAGACATTCGCCCGCAGAGAGGTGAGGGCGGGGGCGGTGCTGCTCCCCCTGCGCGGAGAGGATGTTTGGAGCAAGGCGCTGCGGGGGTGAAGGAGCGGCACCACAGTGACATCGAAGGGTCCGTGGAATCACTGCGGAGGTTGCCACGGTGGAGGTAGCCCCCCCCTCCACTGCACAACATACGGGTAGCTGCAATCCCGGCGAGGAGGGACATGTATTGTGGTCAGCAGAGACTGGTGGAGTGAGGGGTGTTGATGCGAGGTGGGATCCCCCCTCCACTTTATCAAAAACTGAGAGGACACCACTGCATATATATGGGCACCTGCTCTTATTGTTGAAGCTTCTGGAGGCACCATCTTAGGGCGCACAGTGGCGCGACAACAACACCACTAACTAGAATACCGTAATCATGAAAGGCCACTGATTGTGGATTCAGCTGCCAGTGGGTTCAAATGTACACCGCACCCTGCTGATGTGCGGAGTCCCTCCAAGGCCACGTGCCCGTTAATCCTAGCCAGGGTGCCCAGCGTGAGGGGTCTGTGCTCCCCAGGATTGGTTGGTGCGAGAGGGCTACCAGCACTCAGGATAAGATTGTGTAACAGCGGAGTTGTCTCAGTGATATCTAATCCTGCCTTTGTAATCTGAATGTGCACGGGGTGAGTGGGGGGGAA
This sequence comes from Lissotriton helveticus, assembly GCF_964261635.1. NCBI lineage: Eukaryota > Metazoa > Chordata > Amphibia > Caudata > Salamandridae > Lissotriton > Lissotriton helveticus. The sequence continues at coordinate 139,713,894 of NC_136062.1, forward strand.
CAAGTGGTTGGTACACCTGGGCTCGATTGACAACTGGACAGAACTGACCCCCACCAGAGTACTGCCTCAGAGAGCTGAGTGACGGAGCACAGGCTGGGGTATCTATCCCCCGCAGAGGCAGGAAAAAGCCACAATCTGATTAGAGGACGCGGTTGCCCTAGAGCCAATATGGAGAAGCCGGACATGAGGCAACCGAAATTGAACTTTGACGCTGCAAAAAAGACTAGCCACAACTTGAAGCCCGATCAATAACGCGATGGAGGCGAGGAAGCTCAGAGTGGCGCCATGACCCCAATGGCGGATGTTCAGAGCATACTACTGGAGCTCAGGCAGGCCTTTGCCACTGTCGTGGACAAGGTTGATCATATGTCATCGCGTATGGACGCCATAGCGCACAAGCGCACAAGTTAGAGCAGATAACGGAAACAGAGCGTAGTATTTCGAACTCTGAGGATGTGGTGTCTGGGCACACAATACAACTGGCCCTCATGGATCAGTAATTGTGGGTGATAGCGGCCAAGAATGAAGATTTGGAAGCACACAGTAGGCGTAATAACATACGCGTGATTGGAATACCGGAATCCACCAACACGGGGAGGATGGAAGAGTACATAGAAAAACTGCTGCAGACGGCGATAGGAGCTGAATCCTTCTCGAGTCAGTTTATTGTAGAACGTGCCCACAGATCACTGGGGCTGCGTTCGCCTCAAGGCGCCGCCCCGCGCCCCATTATAGAGAGACGTTTGAATTATAGTGATCAGGACATGGCACTGCGAGCTGCACACAGCAAACAGACGCTGTCGTATGAAGGGAACAAATTCTCCATATACCCGGGCTTTACGCCCATGGTGCGAGAAGAGCTGAGAAAATTCCTGGATGTCAAAAAAAAACTGAGGAAGGCACAAATAGACTATGCATTATTGTACCCAGCACGACTCAGAGTTACGCATCAAGGCAAACAGATTTTTTACAAAACCGCAACAAGTGGAAGAATTTCTCAAGCACGTAAAACGCACAAACCGGACGGATGGAGCTGAAGCTGCGGCACAGCAATCTCGATCATCGGGGCGGAAGAAGACGACTTGCAGTGAGGCCTGAGCTGTCTGCTCGGACATGATTATAATATTTGTTTGTTTCATTGGATAGGTGATTGCACAGAAGTAAGACTTGAAATTCGTAATAGTAAGAGGAATGACATAATAGGGTCAATAAGACACTGTATCAGCACACTGGGCACTACAGACTACCATGGGGCCCGCACACACTGATTGCAGTGGGGCTCTCTGGGAGGAGGATTTTTGTGAAGCCACCTTGTAATGTCCCCTGATGGGTATACCCCATGTACTGTTTGTTGCGGGATTCGGAAGGGGTTCATGGCCCGGGACTGGTTGCGGGCTGAGTTGGGGATAGGGGGGGTGGGAGGGTAAATGATACTGGCAAGTTGGGTCTGCTTCAGTGGGAGAGGGGGTTTAGGATGGCAAGGAGGAGAGAGATGGGTTAGGGAAGTTCTTTGGTTTGAATGTTGTTTAACAAGTCAAAAACAGATAGTGACTCTTGTGAGAGATGCGTTGTTTCACAGATGTGTTGTTTCACAGTAATCAAAAGCGTATTCCAAGTTTTTGCTATGATGGTTTGGGTGGTGCTAGGGACATATACTGTAGATTGCAATGACCAAGGCGAGACTACTAACAGTTAGACTAATGAAGATTCTGTAGCACTGAATATTCTCATGTGGAATGTTAGAGGTCTAGGTGACCCTCGAAAAAATTGGCATATATTGGCTTACTTAGACAGACCTCGAGTACACATAGCACTGCTACAGGAAACACATTTTGCACAACAGAAATCTACTAATCTCGCCAGTAAATGGGCGGACCACAGGCTCTTCTCATCTTACTCGTCTTACGCGAGAGGTACGGCGATCCTGGTGAGTAAAGGAGTGCCATTTCATCTGGTGGACGCTGCAGGAGTTCCCCAAATTGCTTGATATGGGGAGACTCGGGACTGAATCAGTCACGCTGGCCTGTTGCTATGGCCCGAACACCGATGACCTGGACTATTTCATCTCGCTATGGGCCCAAAAATTTTAACTTGGTTCTACCCATATAATATGAGGAGGTGACTTTAATGTCACATTGAACCCCAGAATGGACAGATCACATCCTGCACCACATCACTACACCAAAGCACATACGGTACTGAATGACACCATAGACATCCACCACCTAATTGATACATGGAGACACCATCACCCCCATACACAAGAGGGTACACTCTATACGGCCCACACAGCATCATGGGCGCGGCTCGACTACTGGCTGATCTCTAGGGGGCTGGTCCCTGCGAACCTGCATACGCGCCAGTTGGCCAGAACGTACTCGGACCATGCCCCAGTTTTGCTCGCGCTCTCCTCCCGGGTTCTTACAATGCCACAAAAAAGTTGGCGGCTAAATGCCTCTATCCTATTAGATACTGTTTTCCAGGAGGAGATGCGTGAAGAAATACAGGAGGTTTTTGCACGCAACAAGGGATCGGTGGACAGTGTTGAGGCAATCTGGGAGGCATTTAAGTTGATGATACGTGGGTACTGCATATCGAAAGGTGCAGGGGCTCTTAAAGATATACTTAACTTCATACGGAAATTGGAGGCAGAGCTTAAAGCTCTAGAAAGGGAATTGGGGGCAGGTCCAAACGGTGATGCCCAAGCTAAGTTTCGCACAACGCTCACAGAATATATGGATATGGCACAAAGGGAGGTAAGATTTCAGGGCAGATACTGGGTAGCCAGAACCTATGGGGAAGGTGAAAGACCGGGCAAAGCACTGGCGCAAATAAATTGAGGATCTCGCGGGGAAGGTCTATAGAGACATGCCCAATATTTTAAATGCATTTGTGCGCCATTATAAGCGGCTATACACCATGAATAGGGAAGATGACCTGGATCTTGATACCTTTTTGGGGGACGTGGCATTGGGGTTGGTTTAGCGATGTACAAAGGACATTTCTATGAGGCCCTTTTGAATTGGACAAAGTCAGAGAAGCAATTATGCTCGGTAAAATCATCCGTTTCCGACCGGTATTTGGAAAAGGAGATGTAGGTGTCAAAAATGTACCGATTCGGTAAATATGAATCTATAAAAGACCGATTCGGTATTTACAGAGTCCATATCTTCCGAATCGGTATTTACCGATTCCTTATTTACCGAGTTCTTATTCACCGAATCGGTAATATATATATAAAAGGGCCCAAAATGCAACAGTCTTGCAAGAATGGCGGCATTCTATGTGATTGCGAGGCGGCAAAGGCTACAGGCTGCAGGTGAGAGGGTATGGAGAAGGGAGGAGCAGGTGTACAGGCAGAGGATCACCCTGTTCCAATTGACTGAGCCCGAGATACTTCAGAGGTACAGGCTACACCCCAGAACCATCATGGACTTAATTAGGGACCTCCACCCATACCTGGATCACCCAACACCCAGGGCCCACGCCATCCCACCCCATGTGCAGGTGCTCTATAGCATACACCTGCTTGCCTCTGGGAGCTACCAGAGTGTGATTGCTGCAGTAGGTGGTGTGTCCCAGAGCTGTCTGTCCCGTTTTTTCAGGGAGTTCCTGGATGCCATAAAGCAGAGAATGGAACATTACATCCAGTTCCCTAACACACCTGCGGAACTTGCTAAAACAAAAACTGACTTCTATGGACTGGCACACTTCCCGCATGTGATAGGCTGCATAGATGGCACACACATTCCACTATGCCCACCTGCAGCCACTGAACACATCTACAGAAATCGTAAATCAACGCACTCCATCAATGTGCAGGTGATATGCAATGCTGGCAACATCATCACAGACATAGTGGCCAAATTTCCTGGGAGCACGCACGACTCCTACATATTCCAGAACAGCGGAATATACATACGGCTTGTTGCTGGAGATTTTGGAGATGGATATCTGCTAGGTAAATAAGTGTAACACACCCTGAAATGAATGGCAGATGTATGTGTCATGTGTATGTAACTCATGGACCTTTCATTCCCTCCTAGGCGATAGTGCATATGACCTACGTTCCTTTGTGCTCACACCGTACCTCAACCCAACTAACAGAGGCGAAAGGCGTTACAATGTGGCACACAGGTCAACTCGCAATGTAGTGGAGCGAACATTTGGACGCCTCAAGAGCAGGTTCCGTTGCCTCCACAAGAGTGGAGGTGCACGACAGTACATCCCCATCCAGTGTTGCAAGATAATAATAACCTGTGCCATGTTTCATAATATTGCCACCAAAGAAGGCACAGAGGTGGAGGTGACACATCACGAGGACATCGATGATGACCAAGAACATGCAGACCCCCAAGCAACAGGACCAGCAGCAACAGATGGAAGATTGAGACGGACAGAAATTACACGTCGATATTTCTAGGTAATGTATGACACATAGACAGGTATAGTGTTTGACGAGTGTAGTTTAATATTCACTACATCATCATTACATAGGTAAAGCCATTGCCCATCAATGTCCATGTCTATGACTGCTTGTGCTCAGTTGCCGTCACTGTGTGCAGTCCTGTGGATCTTTGGCATTGTTCAGTGCTCACGCCCACGCACTACATTGCGGGATTGATGTGCCTGGGTTTCAGTATCTCGGCTGGGGCCTGACTCAGCATGGCTGCGCCTGATGCTCCTGCGCACCTCTGGTACAGGTGTGCTTGAGCCACTCCTACTGGTTGACCCCTCTGTCTCCTCCATACCCGTGTCACCAGCATTGCCTGTGTTAGTGGTTAGCATCTGCTCCATCGCACAGGTCACTCTTCCCATGCCCCGTGTCAAGTCTGTGCAGCAGTGCACAATTGCATCCTGCATGGATATTGAGCGTCGGGAAAGTAGTGAAGTAGCTGTAGAAAATCTGTTAATAGACTTTGACTGCTGCCGCATATATTGCCGCTCCCTGCGCTGCTGTATGTGATCCCTATCCAACTTATCAGACAGTACACCCATGTAGGTGGCGATGTCTGTTATCCCCTTTGATATTGCCTCCAAACTGCATGCTATGTGGCCTATTCCCTTGTCCATGTTGGTCATTTTATTGTTCATGCAGCGCACCTGCCTATGCACGGTCAACAGTGCCTTGGCCTGCATGCGTTGTACCTTGACCATTGTGGCCTTCAGGCCACAGAATACGCTCCCACCTTCCTGGTCATCGCCACCCTCACCTGCCCTCCTGCCTAGGACACTGGTGCGCGCAGAGCCTGCTGGAATCTGTGGTGTAGCCTTGTCAGCCACAGGTGCTATTGTTTGCTGTACAACATCCTCATCCTCCGAATCAGAGGTTTGCAGGATCCTCTGAGGGGGCACATCAGGCCTACTTGCCCTTCCCTGCATGGACGACCTGGACTTAGCTTTGGGTGTAAGCGGTGTGCTTAACAATTCAGGAGATCCAAATAACAGAGGTGACAGCGGGACAGGTGTTGAGGCTCGCTCTGGTGATGAGGCTTCCTGGGTGGTGGTGTTGCTTCCTTCCACAGCGCTGTGACTTGTGCCTTCTTTTTCTTTTTCCTTTCTCTTAGCTGCTGGTGCCCTCTCCTCCCTTGCTGGTGCTGGAGTGCGTGAGGACTCTCCTGGGGAATCAAATTGACATAGGGTCAATGTTGTTGTTCATCTGTGTGTAGTTCTTAAATAAATTGTTTACACACCTTTGCACAGTGTACATTGTGTGTTTGGTGATGTGTGTGGCATGCCTTGCTGAGTCTTGTGGTGTATGCATTGCATATATGTACTCAGGACTATGACTACCATGATGCATTGCTGGCCCTCGATCTCCCGGTGGGTCACACCAATGGCATTGACTTTGCCCTGTATGCCAATCCATATGTTCCTCTTCACACACTTTGCAACATGCAGAGACTGTTTCCCGAATATTTGGTGGTAGTGACTTACTATTTTTTCTGCAGCCACCTGTAGTTCTTCTCTACTGAACTTTATTTTTCTTTTGCGCTCCCCACATTCCTTTTGCCCTTCCTGAGACTCCATTCTGCTGCAGTGCTTGGCTCTGGATGCTCAGCTCTTCTCTCCTCAGCTCAATTGTTTGTTCAGTTGGTGTGCACTTGCATGGGTGTGGCCACTCCCAGGTACTGGGGAGGGGTGCTTCATTCTGATTGGTTGGATTCTCTGGGCCTTGGTTGTGGGATGTGTAGGGTGTTCCTGATTGGTTGGCAGGCTCACATGTCGATTTTCATACTGCCGACTCGGTATTTACCGAATCGGTATTTACCAAATCGGTAAATTCCGAATCGGTAAATTCCGAGTCGGTAAAACCCATTCATTCCTATGGGCCGGTAAATTCCGAATTGGTAAATTCCGAGTCGGTAAAACCCATTCATTCCTATGGGCCGGTAGGCCCATAGGAATGAATGGGTTTTACCGACACTGAATTTACCGATTCTGATTTTACCGATTCGGTAAATACCGAACTCAGATACCGAGTCATTCCGAATCGGTAAGTTTTACCGATTTTTTATCTACATACCATTTTCCGATTCTGAAATACCGATTCGGTATGAGTCGGAATTTAAGAATCGGAAAATTGATATTACCTACATCTGGCCCCAAGTGTTGATTTTTTGCAGATGTCTCTACAGACTCTGGTTAAAATGATACTAGCAACCCTGGATTGCTGTGTGTGGATAATTTTTTAGTATAGGCAGTGACTACAACTTCCGGCAGATCGGACGAGTCAGCTGGCCAGCAGCTGATTGCTCCCCTTCAAAAACAGGATGCCTCCCTCCACGCGTAGCGGATGCGCTTGAGGTGAGACAGACCTCGACCTTTCTGGGACTAGTAGCGCCTGGAAAAGCGATCCTTAAACTCACACTGTATTTTAATTTTGTTGACCGCTTTGTTGTTTTAAAAAATAGGTGAGACAGACCTCAACCTTTCTGGCACTAGGAGCGCCTGGAAAAGGTGTCCTTAAACTTGGACTGTATTCTAATTGTTGAACGCTTGTTGTTTTAAAAAAATACCATTTTAAATCACTGAGCACCATTACCACCAGCACTCACCTTCATTGCAAGTATTCCTCGGTCCACCGCCGACTAGCGGATTGAGTAGAGGGAATATAGGGAGGGGCACATTGAAAGTGACTACAACTTCCGGCAGATCGGACGAGTCAGCTGACCAGCAGCTGATTGCTACCCTTGAAAAACAGGATGTTTCCTTCCACGCGCAGCAGACGCGCTTGAGAAGAGACAGACCTCAACCTTTCTGGGACTAGGAGCGCCTGGGAAAGGGCTCCTTAAACTCTTACTGTATTTTAATTTTGATTACCGCTTTGCTGTTTTAAAAAATAGGTGAGACAGACCTCGACCTTTCTGGCACTAGGAGCCCCTGGGAAAGGGCTCCTTAAACTCGCACTTTATTCTAATTGTTGACCGCTTGTTTTTAAAAAAAAATACCCTTTTAAATCACTGAGCACCATTACTGCCAGCACTCACCATCTTTGCACGTATTCCCCGGTCCACCGCCGACTAGCGGTTTAAGTGGAGGGAATTCAGGGAGGGGCACATAGGAAGTTACTACAACTTCCGGCAGATTGGACGAGTCAGCTGACCAGCAGCTGATCGCTCCCCTTCAAAAACAGGATGCCTCCCTCCACTCGCAGTGGACGCGCTTGAGGTGAGACAGACCTCGACCTTTCTGGGACTAGGAGCGACTGGGAAAGAGCTCCTTAAACTCGCACTGTATTTTAATTGTGTTGCCCGCTTTGCTGTTTTGAAAAATAGGTGAAATAAACCTTGACCTTTCTGGCACTAGGAGAGTCTGGGAATGGGCTCCTTAAACTCGCACTGTATTCTAATTGTTGACCGCTTGTTGTTTTTAAAAAAAATACCCTTTTAAATCACTAAGCACCATAACCGCCAGCACTCACCTTCTTTGCACGTATTCCCCGGTCCCTCACCGACTAGCGGATTGAGTGGAGGGAATACAGGGAGGGGCACATAGGAAGTGACTACAACTTCCAGCAGATCGGAAGAGTCAGCTGACCTGCAGCTGATTGCTCCCATTCAAAAACAGGATGCCTTCCTCCACGCGCAGCGGGCGCGCCGCCGGCGCGCCAAAGGCAAGCCCGTCTGTGCCAATCTAGACCGGACCCAGGGCCACACCCCCTGAACGTTCTCAACCAAAGCCCCACACTAACTTCATATCCTATTCAAGTAAACAATTAAAAGACATATCCAACATCTTCAATAATAAACAGATATGCCCCCATTTCATTCATGAAGTCCTGTCCACACAAGTTCCCACGCACTGCCCTAACTGTCCTTTCACTCTAAACACCACACAAAAGTACCCACCCGCCATAGGCCCCCGTCCCCCAGCAATCACACCACAATCATCTCAGCTCTTATAAATGCTCGCTCCCTACCCAAACAAAAATACATACTATTAAATCTCCTAGAAAGCTATAAATTTGATCTCCTTTTTATAACAGAAACCTGGAGAGACCTATCGTCAGGACCAGACCTCTCCACAGTAACCCCAGACGGGTTCTGTGTCAGCAGACTCGACAGATCCACAAAAAAGGGTGATGGACTGGCAGGCATCTATCGTGAACATTACTCAATAAGGACTGAGTTAATCCCTATCAAAACCTGCTTTTACCTTCACAATATTTCTCACACACGCATACTCCTTTAAAAGCATTCTCCTATACCGACCGTAGGGACCTCAAGCAGAGTTCCTTTCTTCTATCGGGCATCTCCTAGAACCCTTAGCTGGAGAAAACAACTTCACCATACTAGGGGGACTTCAATTTCTATATGGAAGCATACAATGACCATGACACCTCAACCCTCTTAGCAGAACTGGAAGCAAAGGAACTCTGTCAATTAGTAACAAAACCCACCCATTCAGCAGGCCACACTCTGGACAGACTATTCACTAACAATAAGCAATTCACTCTAGGAAACTTTCTCCCCTACCCCTGGACAGACCACTGTGCGATCTTCTTCAATATTCGCATAACAAATCTTACCTCCAATCAACTAATCTCCCTTCCTCCCCAAACAATTCAAGGCCTGGAAAAGCATCTCCCCTACTGCTCTCAAATCACATCTCCTGTCCTCCCAACAAGACCCACTGTATGAACCTGAGAAAGCAGCTTTGCAATACACTCAATGGCTCCACTCAGCCTTCAACACCTTAGTCCTGCAAAAAAACACTTCCAAAAACAGAAAAACACCATCAGCCCCATACTTTTCTCGGAACCACTCAGACTCGAAAAACAAACATGCAAAAACCTGGAAAGACAGTGGCATCGGACCTGCGACCAATCCGAGAAAACACACTATGAGTTAGCACTTACCAAATATAAACACCTCATAATCACTGAAAAAAGTAAATACTATCTTAACCAAATCGAAACGGCACAAGACTCTACCAAACAGCTGTTTCAGGTCGTAACCAGACTATCTGGCCCCAAACCTGTCACCTCCATAACTCCTACTCAAACACTATGCGACTCTCTAGCCACATTCTTTCAGGAAAAATTTAGTCATATTTATACTAACTTTGCCGCCCATTCCTCTACCAACAACCAGAAAACTGATCCTGCTGATAACACTAACACACCTCTCTCCACTCAACCTGGCCTCACTAAAAATAGCACCCTCCCCACCCTTCTGGAATTCACCCAAATCATGCCAAACCAAATCCTAGACCACATTGCCTCCATCAAATCAGGATCCCTCAATGACCTATGCCCCCCCACCATCCTAAAAATGATACCCGAGATCATTGCCCCAGTACTAGCCAACATCTGTAACTCTATGTTCACCACAGGAACTTATCCATCAATTTGGAAAAAAAATGTAATTAAACCGCTACTAAAGAAACATAACCTTGATTCTACAGAAACCAAAAAATATAGACCCATCGCCTGTCTACCCTTCCCCGCAAAAATCTTCGAAAAAGTAATCAGTACCCAGTTGTCACAGTTCATTAATGAAAACAACCTCCTAGACAACACCCAATTTGGGTTCAGGAGGGGCCACAGTACCGAAACAGCCCTCATCAAGGCCTCTGACGAGATCAGAATGATACTTGATCAGGGAAGAGCCGTAGCTTTGGTACTGCTAATTCTGTCAGCAGCATTTGACATGGTCGATCACACCAGACTTATCGACTGTGGGGCACATGCATCAATGGAAATTGCATTCGCAAATGGTGCGACTCGCAAAATTCGGCCGTTTGCGAATGCAATTCTAATTTTTGGGATGCATTAACATTTTTGTAATTTTCGCAATTTAAGAAATCGCAAAATTGCCATTTCTTAAATTACGATTGCATTTAAGGAATCTCAAATTGAAATTCCTTAAATGTAATGCATCAAACTTTAAAAATTTGCTAATTCGCAAATAAGGGTAGCAAATTACCATGAAGTTGACCTTCATGGTAATTTGCCAAAACTTGGGGCATGTGTGTGTGCAAAATGTACTTCTAGGCAGATTTCAGGGGTGCAACAGGGTGTCCTTTGGACACCCCTGCACCCTTGAAATTGCATTCTGAATTTGCGAATTTCTAATGGTGAATTGCAAATTAAGAATGTCTTTCCATTCATTCCTATGGGCCTTTAGGCCCATAGGAATAGTAAATAGTAAATAATGCAGGTCGCCTTGTTCATTAAGAGAGCCTTATCGCTCTGAGGGACCAAGCCGTGCTTCCCCTTGTTTTTGTCTCTTCCCCCCACCATCCAGTGTTGTTTGGTCTACGTCCCCAGCCAGGACCCATGCGGTAATCCCACTGCTCTTTACATGTAAGCGTCAGCACCTTGTTTCCTAATCGTTCTTTTAGGGCAGCTCCACCAGTCCCACTTGGGCCGTGTTTCCGAGGAGTTTTTTCAGACTAATATGTCATGCTGGAGGGGCGCTAGGTGGCGCACTAGCGAGATGGCCGCACTGGAGTGAGGCTCCCGCAGCTCAGTTATATCATCCTTTAATTTATCCTGCTTATTGACCCCAAAACGCACCACCACTGCATTCGGCTGGAAGAACACCATCATATGCAGGCTCAGTAAAATTTGGTGTAAATCGAACTTATACTGACCGAGCTGTGCTGAGTTGAAGCTGGACTGGCAGCGGACGTGGAAGTCCCGAGGTGAGCAGGCTGGGACACGCGTGCTGCTTGTATACCGCATCTGCACTAAAGGCGTGTAGGCCTGTCAGCGGGAACAGCATGTAGGAGTGAGTACGGAGCCTGATCTACTCGAAAGCATAGCAGCGGACTGAGAGCAGGGCAAGGAGAGAGGCCCTGGAGGAGCACGCACGCCAAGATAACCCCATTTAAGCTGTGAGCGGTGCGGCGAGAGAGGAGACATTCGCCCGCAGAGCGGTGAGGGCGGGGGCGGTGCTGCTCCCCCTGCGCGGAGAGGACGTTTGGAGCAAGGCGCTGCGGGGGTGAAGGAGCGGCACCACAGTGACATCGAAGGGTCCGTGGAATCGCTGCGGAGGTTGCCACGGTGGAGGTAGCCCCCCCCTCCACTGCACAACATACGGGTAGCTGCAATCCCGGCGAGGAGGGACATGTATTGTGGTCAGCAGAGACTGGTGGAGTGAGGGGTGTTGATGCGAGGTGGGATCCCCCCTCCACTTTATCAAAAACTGAGAGGACACCACTGCATATATATGGGCACCTGCTCTTATTGTTGAAGCTTCTGGAGGCACCATCTTAGGGCGCACAGTGGCGCGACAACAACACCACTAACTAGAATACCGTAATCATGAAAGGCCACTGATTGTGGATTCAGCTGCCAGTGGGTTCAAATGTACACCGCACCCTGCTGATGTGCGGAGTCCCTCCAAGGCCACGTGCCCGTTAATCCTAGCCAGGGTGCCCAGCGTGAGGGGTCTGTGCTCCCCAGGATTGGTTGGTGCGAGAGGGCTACCAGCACTCAGGATAAGATTGTGTAACAGCGGAGTTGTCTCAGTGATATCTAATCCTGCCTTTGTAATCTGAATGTGCACGGGGTGAGTGGGGGGGAACAAGTGGTTGGTACACCTGGGCTCGATTGACAACTGGACAGAACTGACCCCCACCAGAGTACTGCCTCAGAGAGCTGAGTGACAGAGCACAGGCTGGGGTATCTATCCCCCGCAGAGGCAGGAAAAAGCCACAATCTGATTAGAGGACGCGGTTGCCCTAGAGCCAATATGGAGAAGCCGGACATGAGGCAACCGAAATTGAACTTTGACGCTGCAAAAAAGACTAGCCACAACTTGCAGCCCGATCAATAACGCGATGGAGGCGAGGAAGCTCAGAGTGGCGCCATGACCCCAATGGCGGATGTTCAGAGCATACTACTGGAGCTCAGGCAGGCCTTTGCCACTGTCGTGGACAAGGTTGATCGTATGTCATCGCGTATGGACGCCATAGCGCACAAGCGCACAAGTTAGAGCAGATAACGGAAACAGAGCGTAGTATTTCGAACTCTGAGGATGTGGTGTCTGGGCACACAATACAACTGGCCCTCATGGATCAGTAATTGTGGGTGATAGCGGCCAAGAATGAAGATTTGGAAGCACACAGTAGGCGTAATAACATACGCGTGATTGGAATACCGGAATCCACCAACACGGGGAGGATGGAAGAGTACATAGAAAAACTGCTGCAGACGGCGATAGGAGCTGAATCCTTCTCGAGTCAGTTTATTGTAGAACGTGCCCACAGATCACTGGGGCTGCGTTCGCCTCAAGGCGCCGCCCCGCGCCCCATTATAGAGAGACGTTTGAATTATAGTGATCAGGACATGGCACTGCGAGCTGCACACAGCAAACAGACGCTGTCGTATGAAGGGAACAAATTCTCCATATACCCGGGCTTTACGCCCATGGTGCGAGAAGAGCTGAGAAAATTCCTGGATGTCAAAAAAAAACTGAGGAAGGCACAAATAGACTATGCATTATTGTACCCAGCACGACTCAGAGTTACGCATCAAGGCAAACAGATTTTTTACAAAACCGCAACAAGTGGAAGAATTTCTCAAGCACGTAAAACGCACAAACCGGACGGATGGAGCTGAAGCTGCGGCACAGCAATCTCGATCATCGGGGCGGAAGAAGACGACGTGCAGTGAGGCCTGAGCTGTCTGCTCGGACATGATTATAATATTTGTTTGTTTCATTGGATAGGTGATTGCACAGAAGTAAGACTTGAAATTCGTAATAGTAAGAGGAATGACATAATAGGGTCAATAAGACACTGTATCAGCACACTGGGCACTACAGACTACCATGGGGCCCGCACACACTGATTGCAGTGGGGCTCTCTGGGAGGAGGATTTTTGTGAAGCCACCTTGTAATGTCCCCTGATGGGTATACCCCATGTACTGTTTGTTGCGGGATTCGGAAGGGGTTCATGGCCCGGGACTGGTTGCGGGCTGAGTTGGGGATAGGGGGGGTGGGAGGGTAAATGATACTGGCAAGTTGGGTCTGCTTCAGTGGGAGAGGGGGTTTAGGATGGCAAGGAGGAGAGAGATGGGTTAGGGAAGTTCTTTGGTTTGAATGTTGTTTAACAAGTCAAAAACAGATAGTGACTCTTGTGAGAGATGCGTTGTTTCACAGATGTGTTGTTTCACAGTAATCAAAAGCGTATTCCAAGTTTTTGCTATGATGGTTTGGGTGGTGCTAGGGACATATACTGTAGATTGCAATGACCAAGGCGAGACTACTAACAGTTAGACTAATGAAGATTCTGTAGCACTGAATATTCTCATGTGGAATGTTAGAGGTCTAGGTGACCCTCGAAAAAATTGGCATATATTGGCTTACTTAGACAGACCTCGAGTACACATAGCACTGCTACAGGAAACACATTTTGCACAACAGAAATCTACTAATCTCGCCAGTAAATGGGCGGACCACAGGCTCTTCTCATCTTACTCGTCTTACGCGAGAGGTACGGCGATCCTGGTGAGTAAAGGAGTGCCATTTCATCTGGTGGACGCTGCAGGAGTTCCCCAAATTGCTTGATATGGGGAGACTCGGGACTGAATCAGTCACGCTGGCCTGTTGCTATGGCCCGAACACCGATGACCTGGACTATTTCATCTCGCTATGGGCCCAAAAATTTTAACTTGGTTCTACCCATATAATATGAGGAGGTGACTTTAATGTCACATTGAACCCCAGAATGGACAGATCACATCCTGCACCACATCACTACACCAAAGCACATACGGTACTGAATGACACCATAGACATCCACCACCTAATTGATACATGGAGACACCATCACCCCCATACACAAGAGGGTACACTCTATACGGCCCACACAGCATCATGGGCGCGGCTCGACTACTGGCTGATCTCTAGGGGGCTGGTCCCTGCGAACCTGCATACGCGCCAGTTGGCCAGAACGTACTCGGACCATGCCCCAGTTTTGCTCGCGCTCTCCTCCCGGGTTCTTACAATGCCACAAAAAAGTTGGCGGCTAAATGCCTCTATCCTATTAGATACTGTTTTCCAGGAGGAGATGCGTGAAGAAATACAGGAGGTTTTTGCACGCAACAAGGGATCGGTGGACAGTGTTGAGGCAATCTGGGAGGCATTTAAGTTGATGATACGTGGGTACTGCATATCGAAAGGTGCAGGGGCTCTTAAAGATATACTTAACTTCATACGGAAATTGGAGGCAGAGCTTAAAGCTCTAGAAAGGGAATTGGGGGCAGGTCCAAACGGTGATGCCCAAGCTAAGTTTCGCACAACGCTCACAGAATATATGGATATGGCACAAAGGGAGGTAAGATTTCAGGGCAGATACTGGGTAGCCAGAAGCTATGGGGAAGGTGAAAGACCGGGCAAAGCACTGGCGCAAATAAATTGAGGATCTCGCGGGGAAGGTCTATAGAGACATGCCCAATATTTTAAATGCATTTGTGCGCCATTATAAGCGGCTATCCACCATGAATAGGGAAGATGACCTGGATCTTGATACCTTTTTGGGGGACGTGGCATTGGGGTTGGTTTAGCGATGTACAAAGGACATTTCTATGAGGCCCTTTTGAATTGGACAAAGTCAGAGAAGCAATTATGCTCGGTAAAATCATCCGTTTCCGACCGGTATTTGGAAAAGGAGATGTAGGTGTCAAAAATGTACCGATTCGGTAAATATGAATCTATAAAAGACCGATTCGGTATTTACCGAGTCCATATCTTCCGAATCAGTATTTACCGATTCCTTATTTACCGAGTTCTTATTCACCGAATCGGTAATATATATATATAAAAGGGCCCAAAATGCAACAGTCTTGCAAGAATAGCGGCATTCTATGTGATTGTGAGGCGGCAAAGGCTACAGGCTGCAGGTGAGAGGGTATGGAGAAGGGAGGAGCAGGTGTACAGGCAGAGGATCACCCTGTTCCAATTGACTGAGCCCGAGATACTTCAGAGGTACAGGCTACACCCCAGAACCATCATGGACTTAATTAGGGACCTCCACCCATACCTGGATCACCCAACACCCAGGGCCCATGCCATCCCACCCCATGTTCAGGTGCTCTGTAGCATACACCTGCTTGCCTCTGGGAGCTACCAGAGTGTGATTGCTGCAGTAGGTGGTGTGTCCCAGAGCTGTCTGTCCCGTTTTTTCAGGGAGTTCCTGAATGCCATAAAGCAGAGAATGGAACATTACATCCAGTTCCCTAACACACCTGCGGAACTTGCTAAAACAAAAACTGACTTCTATGGACTGGCACACTTCCCGCATGTGATAGGCTGCATAGATGGCACACACATTCCACTATGCCCACCTGCAGCCACTGAACACATCTACAGAAATCGTAAGTCAACGCACTCCATCAATGTGCAGGTGATATGCAATGCTGGCAACATCATCACAGACATAGTGGCCAAATTTCCTGGGAGCACGCACAACTCCTACATATTCCAGAACAGCGGAATATACATATGGCTTGTTGCTGGAGATTTTGGAGATGGATATCTGCTAGGTAAATAAGTGTAACACACCCTGAAATGAATGGCAGATGTATGTGTCATGTGTATGTAACTCATGG
Organism: Lissotriton helveticus; assembly: GCF_964261635.1. Classification (NCBI taxonomy): domain Eukaryota; kingdom Metazoa; phylum Chordata; class Amphibia; order Caudata; family Salamandridae; genus Lissotriton; species Lissotriton helveticus. The sequence goes on from NC_136062.1 coordinate 139,729,958, forward strand.
ACCTTTCATTCCCTCCTAGGCGATAGTGCATATGACCTACGTTCCTTTGTGCTCACACCGTACCTCAACCCAACTAACAGAGGCGAAAGGCGTTACAATGTGGCACACAGGTCAACTCGCAATGTAGTGGAGCGAACATTTGGACTCCTCAAGAGCAGGTTCCGTTGCCTCCACAAGAGTGAAGGTGCACGACAGTACACCCCCATCCAGTGTTGCAAGATAATAATAACCTGTGCCATGTTGCATAATATTGCCACCAAAGAAGGCACAGAGGTGGAGGTGACACATCACGAGGACATCGATGATGACCAAGAACATGCAGACCCCCAAGCAACAGGACCAGCAGCAACAGATGGAAGATTGAGACGGACAGAAATTACACGTCGATATTTCTAGGTAATGTATGACACATAGACAGGTATAGTGTTTGACGAGTGTAGTTTAATATTCACTACATCATCATTACATAGGAAAAGCCATTGCCCGTCAATGTCCATGTCCATGACTGCTTGTGCTCAGTTGCCGTCACTGTGTGCAGTCCTGTGGATCTTTGGCATTGTTCAGTGCTCACGCCCACGCACTACATTGCGGGATTGATGTGCCTGGGTTTCAGGATCTCGGCTGGGGCCTGACTCAGCATGGCTGCGCCTGATGCTCCTGCGCACCTCTGGTACAGGTGTGCTTGAGCCACTCCTGCTGGTTGACCCCTCTGTCTCCTCCATACCTGTGTCACCAGCATTGCCTGTGTTAGTGGTTAGCATCTGCTCCATCGCACAGGTCACTCTTCCCATGCCCCGTGTCAAGTCTGTGCAGCAGTGCACAATTGCATCCTGCATGGATATTGAGCGTCGGCAAAGTAGTGAAGTAGCTGTAGAAAATCTGTTAATAGACTTTGACTGCTGCCGCATATATTGCCGCTCCCTGCGCTGCTGTATGTGATCCCTGTCCAACTTATCAGACAGTACACCCATGTAGGTGGAGATGTCTGTTATCCCCTTTGATATTGCCTCCAAACTGCATGCTATGTGGCCTATTCCCTTGTCCATGTTGGTCATTTTATTGTTCATGCAGCGCACCTGCCTATGCACGGTCAACAGTGCCTTGGCCTGCATGCGCTGTACCTTGACCATTGTGGCCTCCAGGCCACAGAATACGCTCCCACCTTCCTGGCCATCGCCACCCTCACATGCCCTCCTGCCTAGGACACTGGTGCGCGCAGAGCCTGCTGGAATCTGTGGTGTAGCCTTGTCAGCCACAGGTGCTATTGTTTGCTGTACAATATCCTCATCCTCCGAATCAGAGGTTTGCAGGATCCTCTGTGGGGGCACATCAGGCCTACTTGCCCTTCCCTGCATGGACGACCTGGACTTAGCTTTGGGTGTAAGCGGTGTGCTTAACAATTCAGGAGATCCAAATAACAGAGGTGACAGCGGGACAGGTGTTGAGGCTCGCTCTGGTGATGAGGCTTCCTGGGTGGTGGTGTTGCCTCCTTCCACAGCGCTGTGACTTGTGCCTTCTTTTTCTTTTTCCTTTCTCTTAGCTGCTGGTGCCCTCTCCTCCCTTGCTGGTGCTGGAGTGTGTGAGGACTCTCCTGTGGAATCAAATTGACATAGGGTCAATGTTGTTGTTCATCTGTGTGTAGTTCTTAAATAAATTGTTTACACACCTTTGCACAGTGTACATTGTGTGTTTGGTGATGTGTGTGGCATGCCTTGCTGAGTTTTGTGGTGTATGCATTGCATATATGTACTCAGGACTACGTCTACCATGATGCATTGCTGGCCCCAAGTATGATCTGTTCTGCAGTGTAATGATTCTACACAGTGGGGTACGGGTTCAGGTAATTGGTTGTGGATTGGGGTACATGCATCTTACCTTGTTTCTTTGTTGCTCTTGATGTACTGTCCAGGTCTCCAATCCCATGGATGCATTCTGGCTCCATGGTGGTTTCAACAAGCTCCTCCATCTCTGTCAGTTTTGGTGCTTTGCTCCTGCCACCTCCTGTCACACCAGCATCCTTTTTTTGCACAGCAATCTTCTTTTTGGTTATGATGCGCAGATCATACCATCGCTTTTTAATGTCCTCGATCTCCCGGTGGGTCACACCAATGGCATTGACTTTGCCTTGTATGCCAAGCCATATGTTCCTCTTCACACACTCTGCAACATGCAGAGACTGTTTCCTGAATATTTGGTGGTAGTGACTTACTATTTCTTCAACAGCCACCTGTAGTTCTTCTCTACTGAACTTTATCTTTCTTTTGCGCTCCCCACCTTCCTTTTGCCCTTCCTGAGACTCCATTCTGCTGCAGTGCTTGGCTCTGGATGCTCAGCTCCTCTCTCCTCAGCTCAATTGTTTGTTCAGTTGGTGTGCACTTGCATGGGTGTGGCCACTCCCAGGTACTGGGGAGGGGTGCTTCATTCTGATTGGTTGGATTCTCTGGGCCTTGGTTGTGGGATGTGTAGGGTGTTCCTGATTGGTTGGCAGGCTCACATGTCGATTTTCATACTGCCGACTCCGTATTTACTGAATCGGTATTTACCGAATCGGTAAATTCCGAATCGGTAAATTCCGAGTCGGTAAAACCCATTCATTCCTATGGGCCGGTAAATTCCGAATTGGTAAATTCCGAGTCGGTAAAACCCATTCATTCCTATGGGCCGGTAGGCCCATAGGAATGAATGGGTTTTACCGACTCGGAATTTACCGATTCGGATTTTACTGATTCGGTAAATACCGAACTCAGATACCGAGTCATTCCGAATCGGTAAGTTTTACCGATTTTTTATCTACATACCATTTTCCGATTCTGAAATACCGATTCAGTATGAGTCGGTATTTAAGAATCGGAAAATTGATATTACCTACATCTGGCCCCAAGTGTTGATTTTTTGCAGATGTCTCTACAGACTCTGGTTAAAATGATACTAGCAAACCTGGATTGCTGTGTGTGGATAATTTTTTAGTATAGGCAGTGACTACAACTTCCGGCAGATCGGACGAGTCAGCTGGCCAGCAGCTGATTGCTCCCCTTCAAAAACAGGATGCCTCCCTCCACGCGTAGCGGATGCGCTTGAGGTGAGACAGACCTCGACCTTTCTGGGACTAGTAGCGCCTGGAAAAGCGATCCTTAAACTCACACTGTATTTTAATTTTGTTGACCGCTTTGTTGTTTTAAAAAATAGGTGAGACAGACCTCAACCTTTCTAGCACTAGGAGTGCCTGGAAAAGGTGTCCTTAAACTCGGACTGTATTCTAATTGTTGAACGCTTGTTGTTTTAAAAAATACCATTTTAAATCACTGAGCACCATTACCACCAGCACTCACCTTCATTGCAAGTATTCCTCGGTCCACCTGCCGACTAGCGGATTGAGTAGAGGGAATATAGGGAGGGGCACATTGAAAGTGACTACAACTTCCGGCAGATCGGACGAGTCAGCTGACCAGCAGCTGATCGCTACCCTTGAAAAACAGGATGTTTCCTTCCACGCGCAGCAGACGCGCTTGAGAAGAGACAGACGGGCTCCTTAAACTCTTACTGTATTTTAATTTTGATTACCGCTTTGCTTTTTTAAAAAATAGGTGAGAAAGACCTCGACCTTTCTGGCACTAGGAGCCCCTGGGAAAGGGCTCCTTAAACTCGCACTTTATTCTAATTGTTGACCGCTTGTTGTTTTAAAAAAAAATACCCTTTTAAATCACTAAGCACCATAACCGCCAGCACTCACCTTCTTTGCACGTATTCCCCGGTCCCTCACCGACTAGCGGATTGAGTGGAGGTAATACAGGGAGGGGCACTTAGGAAGTGACTACAACATCCGGCAGATCGGAAGAGTCAGCTGACCTGCAGCTGATTGCTCCCATTCAAAAACAGGATGCCTTCCTCCACGCGCAGCGGGCGCGCCGCCGGCGCGCCAAAGGCAAGCCCATCTGTGCCCATCTAGACCGGACCCAGGGCCACACCCCCTGAACGTTCTCAACCAAAGCCCCACACTAACTTCATATCCTATTCAAGTAAACAATTAAAAGACATATCCAACATCCTCAATAAAAAACAGACATGCCCCCATTTCATTCATGAAGTCCTGTCCACACAAGTTCCCACGCACTGCCCTAACTGTCCTTTCACTCTAAACACCACACAAAAGCACCCATCCGCCATAGGCCCCCGTCCCCCAGCAATCACACCACAATCATCTCTGGTCTTATAAATGCTCGCTCCCTACCCAAGCAAAAATACATACTATTAAATCTCCTAGAAAGCTATAAACTCGATCTCCTTTTTATAACAGAAACCTGGAGAGACCTATCGTCAGGACCAGACTTCTCCACAGTATCCCCGGACGGGTTCTGTGTCAGCAGACTCGACAGATCCACAAAAAAGGGTGATGGACTGGCACGCATCTATCGTGAACATTACTCAATAAAGACTGAGTTAATCCCTATCAAAACCTGCTTTTACCTTCACAATATTTCTCACACACGCATACTCCTTTAAAAGCATTCTCCTATACCGACCGCAGGGACCTCAAGCAGAGTTCCTCTCTTCTATTGTGCATCTCCTAGAACCCTTAGCTGGAGAAACAACTTCACCATACTAGGGGGACTTCAATTTCTATATGGAAGCATACAATGACCATGACACCTCAACCCTCTTAGCAGAACTGGAAGCAAAGGAACTCTGTCAATTAGTAACAAAACCCACCCATTCAGCAGGCCACACTCTGGACAGTCTATTCACTAACAATAAGCAATTCACTCTAGGAAACTTTCTCCCCTACCCCTGGACAGACCACTGTGCGATCTTCTTCAATATTCACATAACAAATCTTACCTCCAATCAACTAATCTCCCTTCCTCCCCAAACAATTCAAGGCCTGGAAAAGCATCTCCCCTACTGCTCTCAAATCACATCTCCTGTCCTCCCAACAAGACCCACTGTATGAACCCGAGAAAGCAGCTTTGCAATACACTCAATGGCTCCACTTAGCCTTCAACACCTTAGTCCTGCAAAAAAACACTTCCAAAAACAGAAAAACACCATCAGCCCCATACTTTCTCGGAACCACTCAGACTCGAAAAACAAACATGCAAAAACCTAGAAAGACAGTGGCATCGGAACTACGACCAATCCGAGAAAACACACTATGAGTTAGCACTTACCAAATATAAACACCTCATAATCACTGAAAAAAGTAAATACTATCTTAACCAAATCGAAATGGCACAAGACTCTACCAAACAGCTGTTTCAGGTCGTAACCAGACTATCTGGCCCCAAACCTGTTACCTCCATAACTCCTACTCAAACACTATGCGACTCTCTAGCCACATTCTTTCAAGAAAAATTTAGCCATATTTATACTAACTTTGCCGCCCATTCCTCTACCAACAACCAGAAAACTGATCCTGCTGATAACACTAACACACCTCTCTCCACTCAACCTGGCCTCACCAAAAATAGCACCCTCCCCACCCTTCTGGAATTCACCCAAGTCACGCCAAACCAAATCCTAGACTACATTGCCTCCATCAAATCAGGATCCCTCAATGACCTATGCCCCCCCACCATCCTAAAAATGATACCCGAGAACATTGCCCCAGTACTAGCCAACATCTGTAACTCTATGTTCACCACAGGAACTTATCCATCAATTTGGAAAAAAACTGTAATTAAACCGCTACTAAAGAAACATAACCTTGACTCTACAGAAACCAAAAAATATAGACCCATCGCGTGTCTCCCCTTCCCCGCAAAAATCTTCGAAAAAGTAATCAGTACCCAGTTGTCACAGTTTATTAATGAAAACAACCTCCTAGACAATACCCAATTTGGGTTCAGGAAGGGCCACAGTATCGAAACAGCCCTCATCAAGGCCTCTGACGAGATCAGAATGATACTTGATCAGGGAAGAGCCGTAGCTTTGGTACTGCTAATTCTGTCAGCAGCATTTGACATGGTCGATCACACCAGACTTATCGACTGTGGGGCACATGAATCAATGGAAATTGCATTCGCAAATGGTGCGACTCGCAAAATTCGGCCGTTTGCGAATGCAATTCTAATTTTTGGGATGCATTAACATTTTTGTAATTTTCGCAATTTAAGAAATCGCAAAATTGCGATTTCTTAAATTACGATTGCATTTAAGGAATCTCAAATTGAAATTCCTTAAATGTAATGCATCAAACTTTAAAAATTTGCAAATTCGCAAATAAGGGGAGCAAATTACCAATGAAGTTGACCTTCATGGTAATTTGCCAAAACTTGGGGCATTTGTGTGTGCAAAATGTACTTCTAGGCAGATTTCAGGGGTGCAACAGGGTGTCCTTTGGACACCCCTGCACCCTTGAAATTGCATTCTGAATTTGCGAATTTCTGATGGTGAATTGCAAATTAAGAATGTCTTTCCATTCATTCCTATGGGCCTCCAGGCCCATAGGAATAGTAAATAGTAAATAATGCAGGTCGCCTTGTTCATTAAGAGAGCCTTATCGCTCTGAGGGACCAAGCCATGCTTCCCCTTGTTTTTGTCTCTTCCCCCCACCATCCAGTGTTGTTTGGTCTACGTCCCCAGCCAGGACCCATGCGGTAATCCCACTGCTCTTTACATGTAAGCGTCAGCACCTTGTTTCCTAATCGTTCTTTTAGGGCAGCTCCACCAGTCCCACTTGGGCCGTGTTTCCGAGGAGTTTTTTCAGACTAATATGTCATGCTGGAGGGGCGCTAGGTGGCGCACTAGCGAGATGGCCGCACTGGAGTGAGGCTCCCGCAGCTCAGTTATATCATCCTTTAATTTATCCTGCTTATTGACCACAAAACCCACCACCACTGCAGTCGGCTGGAAGAACACCATCATATGCAGGCTCAGTAAAAATTTGGTGTAAATCGAACTTATACTGACCGAGCTGTGCTGAGTTGAAGCTGGACTGGCAGCGGACGTGGAAGTCCCGAGGTGAGCAGGCTGGGACACGCGTGCTGCTTGTATACCGCATCTGCACTAAAGGCGTGTAGGCCTGTCAGCGGGAACAGAATGTAGGAGTGAGTACGGAGCCTGATCTACCCGAAAGCATAGCAGCGGATTGAGAGCAGGGCAAGGAGAGAGGCCCTGGAGGAGCACGCACACCAAGATAACCCCATTTAAGCTGTGAGCGGTGCGGCGAGGGAGGAGACATTCGCCCGCAGAGAGGTGAGGGCGGGCGTGGTGCTGCTCCCCCTGCGCGGAGAGGACGTTTGGAGCAAGGCGCTGCGGGGGTGAAGGAGCGGCACCACAGGGACATCGTAGGGTCCGTGGAATCGCTGCAGAGGTTGCCGCGGTGGCGGTGGCCCCCCCCTCCACTGCACAACATACGGGTAGCTGCAATCCCGGCGAGGAGGGACATATATTGTGGTCAGCAGAGACTGGTGGAGTGAGGGGTGTTGATGCGAGGTGGGATCCCCCCCCTCCACTTTATCAAAAACTGAGAGGACACCACTGCATATATATGGGCACCTGCTCTTATTGTTGAAGCTTCTGGAGGCGCCATCTTAGGGCGCACAGTGGCGCGACAACTACAGCACTAACTAGAATACCGTAATCATGAAAGGCCACTGATTGTGGATTCAGCTGCCAGTGGGTTCAAATATACACCGCACCCTGCTGATGTGCGGAAGCCCTCCAAGGCCACGTGCCCGTTAATCCTAGCCAGGGTGCCCAGCGTGAGGGGTCTGTGCTCCCCAGGATTGGTTGGTGCGAGAGGGCTACCAGCACTCAGGATAAGATTGTGTAACAGCGGAGTTGTCTCAGTGATATCCAAACCTGCCTTTGTAATCTGAATGTGCACGGGGTGAGTGGGGGGGAACAAGTGGTTGGTACACCTGGGCTCTATTGACAACTGGACAGAACTGACCCCCACCAGAGTACTGCCTCAGAGAGCTGAGTGACGGAGCACAGGCTGGGGTATCTATCCACCACAGAGGCAGGAAAAAGCCACAATCTGATTAGAGGACGCGGTTGCCCTAGAGCCAATATGGAGAAGCCGGACACGAGGCAACCGAAATTAAACTTTGACGCTGCAAAAAAGACTAGCCACAACTTGCAGCCCGATCAATAACGCAATGGAGGCGAGGAAGCTCAGAGTGGCGCCATGACCCCAATGGCGGATGTTCAGAGCATACTACTGGAGCTCAGGCAGGCCTTTGCCACTGTCGTGGACAAGGTTGATCGTATGTCATCGCGTATGGACGCCATAGCGCACAAGCGCACAAGTTAGAGCAGATAACGGAAACAGAGCGTGGTATTTCGAACTCTGAGGATGTGGTGTCTGGGCACACAATACAACTGGCCCTCATGGATCAGTAATTGTGGGTGATAGCGGCCAAGAATGAAGATTTGGAAGCACACAGTAGGCGTAATAACATACGCGTGATTGGAATACCGGAATCCACCAACACGGGGAGGATGGAAGAGTACATAGAAAAACTGCCGCAGACGGCGATAGGAGCTGACTCCTTCTCGAGTCAGTTTATTGTAGAACATTCCCACAGATCACTGGGGCCGCGTCCGTCTCAAGGCGCCGCCCCGCGGCCCATTATAGAGAGACTTTTGAATGATAGGGATCAGGACGTGGCACTGCGAGCTGCACGCAGCAAACAGACGCTGTCGTATGAAGGGAACAAATTCTCCATATACCCGGGCTTTACGCCCATGGTGCGAGAAGAGCTGAGAAAATTCCTGGATGTCAAAAAAAACTGAGGAAGGCACAAATAGACTATGCATTATTGTACCCAGCACGACTCAGAGTTACGCATCAAGGCAAACAGATTTTTTACAAAACCGCAACAAGTGGAAGAATTTCTCAAGCACGTAAAACGCACAAACCGGACGGATGGAGCTGAAGCTGCGGCACAGCAATCTCGATCATCGGGGCGGAAGAAGACGACGTGCAGTGAGGCCTGAGCTGTCTGCTAAGACATGATTATAATATGTGTTTGTTTCATTGGTTAGGTGATTGCACAGAAGTAAGACTTGAAATTCGTAATAGTAAGAGGAATGACATAATAGGGTCAATAAGACACTGTATCAGCACACTGGGCACCCCAGACTTCCATGGGGCCCGCACACACTGATTGCAGTGGGGCTCTCTGGGAGGAGGATTTTTGTGAAGCCACCTTGTAATGTCCCCTGATGGGTATACCCCATGTACTGTTTGTTGCGGGATTCGGAAGGGGCTCATGGCCAGGGACTGGTTGCGGGCTGAGTTGGGGATAGTGGGGGTGGGAGGGTAAATAATACTGGCAAGTTGGGTCTGCTTCAGTGGGAGAGGGGGGGTTAGGATGGCAAGGAGGAGAGAGATGGGTTAGGGAAGTTCTTTGGTTTGAATGTTGTTTAACAAGTCAAAAACAGATAGTGACTCTTGTGAGAGATGCGTTGTTTCACAGATGCGTTGTTTCACAGTAATCAAAAGCGTATTCCAAGTTTTTGCTATGATGGTTTGGGTGGTGCTAGGGACATATACTGTAGATTGCAATGACCAAGGCGAGACCACTAACAGTAAGACTAATGAAGATTCTGTAGCACTGAATATTCTCATGTGGAATGTTAGAGGTCTAGGTGACCCTCGAAAAAATTGGCATATATTGGCTTACTTAGACATACCTCGAGTACACATAGCACTGCTACAGGAAACACATTTTGCACAACAGAAATCTACTAATCTCGCCAGTAAATGGGCGGACCACAGGCTCTTCTCATCTTACTCGTCTTACGCGAGAGGTACGGCGATCCTGTTGAGGAAAGGAGTGCCATTTCATCTGGTGGACGCTGCAGGAGATCCCCACATTGCTTGATATGGGGAGACTCAGGACTGAATCAGTCACGCTGGCCTGTTGCTATGGCCCGAACACCGATGATCTGGACTATTTCATCTCGCTATGGGCCAAGATTTTTTAACTTGGTTCTACCCATATAATATGAGGAGGTGACTTTAATGTCACATTGAACCCCAGAATGGACAGATCACATCCTGCACCACATCACTAAACCAAAGCACATACGGTACTGAATGACACCATAGACACCCACCACCTAATTGATACCTGGAGACACCATCACCCCCATACACAAGAGGGTACACTCTATACGGCCCACACAGCATCAGGGGCGCGGCTCGACTACTGGCTGATCTCTAGGGGGCTGGTCCCTGCGAACTTGCATACGCGCCAGTTGGCCAGAACGTACTCGGACCATGCCCCAGTTTTGCTCGTGCTCTCCTCCCGGGATCTTACAATGCCGCAAAAAAGTTAGCGGCTAAATGCCTCTATCCTATTAGATACTGTTTTCCAGGAGGAGATGCGTGAAGAAATACAGGAGTTTTTTGCACGCAACAAGGGATCGGTGGAAAATGTTGAGGCAATCTGGGAGGCATTAAGTTGATGATACGTGGGTACTGCATATCGAAAGGTGCAGGGGCTCTTAAAGATATACTTAACTTCATACGGAAATTGGAGGCAGAGCTTAAAGCTCTAGAAAGGGAATTGGGGGCAGGTCCAAACGGTGATGCCCAAGCTAAGTTTCGCACAACGCTCACAGAATATATGGATATGGCACAAAGGGAGGTAAGATTTCAGGGCAGATACTGGGCAGCCAGAAGCTATGGGGAAGGTGAAAGACCGGGCAAAGCACTGGCGCAAATAAATTGAGGATCTCGCGGGGAAGGACTATAGAGACATGCCCAATATTTTAAATGCATTTGTGCGCCATTATCAGCGGCTATACACCATGAATAGGGAAGATGACCTGGATCTTGATACCTTTTTGGGGGACGTGGCATTGGGGTTGGTTTAGCGATGTACAAAGGACATTTCTATGAGCCCCTTTTGAATTGGACAAAGTCAGAGAAGCAATTATGGGCAGCAAAATGGAAAGGCCAGGGACTGATGGAATTCCGGTGGAATTTTACAAAACATATATAGACCTAATGGCCCCCATATTACGTGAGGTATATTAGGAATCGCTAGAGGTGGGTAGTCTCCTGGCCTCTATGAGGGAAGCCCTTATAATTTCATTGTTGAAGCCAGGCAAACCGCCACAACATTGTGACTCCTACAGGCCATTATCTCTCCTTAATTGTAAAGTGAAAATACTGGCGAAAATAATTGCCACCCGGCTGAGCCTGCTAATGGAAACGTTGATCCTTCCTGATCAGTCAGGATTTGTGCCAGGGAGAGACACCTCCCATAATCTGAGGACACTTTTTACCATATTGAATAATGTAATCCAGGAACTGCCTATGGCGGCCGTGTTTTTAGACGCCACTAAGGCCTTCGACTCTATTGAGTGGGACTATGCTTTTGGTGTTATGCTCAGGATGGGCTCCCCCCCTCTTTCTTTCGTGGATCCAGCTCCTATATCATCGGCCGGGAGCTAAGGCACTGATAAGTGGGCAGACCTCACCGCAGTTTCAAATCACTTGAGGCCCCCCTAAGGATGCCCGCTTTCCCCTTTGCTCTTCGCAATCGCAGTGGAGCCGCTAGCGGCAAAACTGCAAAAGCACCATAATAACAAAGCCCTGAAGTGTAATTTGCGTCAAATACTTATATCCTTATATGCCGATAATATCACGCTCTACATTCGAGACCTGCAGCAGAATCTAAACCCAGTGCTGAGGGAATTTATAGTGTTCAGGAAACTATCGGAAATCTAAATTAATTGTGGTAAATCAAGTATTTTCCCACTGACGACGGCCACGGTTCGCTTCCTACTTGACTATCCATTGGAATAGTGTGTTGAGGAGCTGAAATACTTGGGGATACGCGTCTCTAGGGACAGGGAGGAGCTTATGGGATTGAATTATGGTACGGCTATGACAAGAAAATAACGGACTGTATTACCAGATGGACTGCTTTGCCGCTCTCATTGGCGGGCAGGGCATCACTGATCAAAATGATAATACTCCCCCAATTGCTATACCTCTTTCTAAATATCCCATATTATCCCAGGGCCTTCTTCTTCAAGACACTGACATCTGAATTGACGAGACTTGTATGGGGTGGTAAGCAGCCACGGCTGAAGTGGAGTGTGTTGACCAGGCCCTACTCACAGGGAGGGTTCGGGAACCCAAACTTTGAATTGTACTATATAAGCACGCAAACCCATTATGCCTGGTTTTGGATAGAACAGCCGCGATGTATGCCGCAAGTTGTGGAGGAACACTGGTTAGCACATTCAGCACCTATTGATGGCGTGATATATGAAACTGTGAGGACTAGAGACAAGATGCCGAACACCCTTACATGCACGATTACAGCATGGCAATGCATAGGGCGAATGCTGGACGTTCCCATGACCTACTCACCATTACTGCCTCTTACTTACCACCCAAACATGCCGCTATTGCAGGAAGTCATCTTCCATAATTTAAAAAAACTTACACATATTTGCAATTCGGGGGACTTCTACCATGAGGGCCAATTTCGTTCCCTGGAACAAATGCTTCAAAACACACAATGGACCCAAATGGGTACTTTTTTGTATATCCGGCTTAGACAGGGGATACGAGCTTTGATGCCGGAGTTCCCTGCCGAACCACAATCCTTGACGCCACTACAGCTGATGCTACAATGTGGGACAGCTAGACGACTAGTGTCCTTAATGTAACGTACAGTACATGCACACAGCGTGGTCCAGGACACCGCCACCCGTATGAAGTGGGGGGGGAGCTGGGTCTAGACCTGACTGATGAACAGTGGGAATTCTGTTGCATGCAAACTGAGCAGGTATCAGCCAGTAGCCGGCTGCGTATAATTCATTACAAGTTCCTACACAGATTGTATTACACACCAGCCAGAATGCACAGATTTGGGTTGAGGGACTCGGACAGATGTGATAGGTGCCGAGCCGAAGGGGCAGACTTTCTCCACTTGGCGTGGGAGTGTCCGGGGGTGAATGAGTACTGGGTACAGGTCTTTCAAGCCTTAGTGGAAATGATACACATGCATGTTGGCCCAAACCCTTTAATGGCACTATTAAGCTATGTTAAACAAGTACAGGCAGAGCACCGCACGTTTGTAGCTATGGCATTGCTTATGGCTTAGAGGAGTGTGACATTTCGCTGGGGACGGGGGCGAGCGCCTAAGTTTAAGACTTGGATTGATGAATTGGTGACTTGCCAGGAAAGGCTCATGACATATGCAGAACTGCTGCTTGTAGCCTCTAGGCCCAAGGACATATGGGCCCCGCTGACATGCTATTTGATTGCACACCCACGTGAACCCACATAAATAGCCCTGACTATACCGCTGCAAAATCGAGAATGGAGGCTGCTGAACTGAGGGGTAGAGATACAAATGTCAGCCATGAAGAGTGAGGTTAAGAGTGTTATACTTAATGTAGGATGTAGGGAACCGCCGTCAATTGGCTACTTACAGTGCTGTGTGCTAGATGTGCTACTGAAATATGGGAAGAATGGCATATTGATGATATGTATAACTCGAGAGGAGCTGCTGGGCAACCATGTGGCGAAAATTATTGTAAGTATGCACAGTCTGTATTGCACCGACATGAAAGGGATTTACGTCTTTGTCCCAAGAAGCTAATCTCTGTAACACCGTACCAAAGTACATTGAATGTAAACTGTGATGATAATTGTGTGATTGATCTATGGCGATTTTGTGTGAGAACCGTGAGTAGACTGGTTCTAATTTGGGCCATAGGTCAGGATGCGCCTTAGCGTGCGCATACCGCCATGGTCCACGGTCCTGAGGAAAGCCTCGCCAATTGCATGCAGAGGCTGAAACATGTCAACCTATTGTTTTATAAATACTGATGTAACTGACCAATTTAATCAGTTATAATGTCCACTATGCACTAATTTTTACTCTAGTCACATTACCCTATTATTTAATTTTTTTTTAATGCGTAGTATAGGCTATTTTAACATCAATCACTGCACCAGCACCTGCACTCAACACTCACAAAATCCTGCTACGCTGTAATCAGGCGTTGTAGCACACCGGGGAGGCACTCAGCCTCTCTGGTGGGTTCCTATGATGAAGCATGTCACCAACTAGGTTGGTGAGTGAGGACCTGTGATGTTTGCCTCTTCCCCTTTAAAGCTTAATGTTCTCTTCTCACATTCTAGTTCTGAGAACTTTCTTGTCTAGAAGTTCTCTCCATGTCAGTTGCTGTTGGCTGTTCATGGGATGAGGTTTATTAAACCCACCTACTTCTTAATCCCTGGTTTCCTCGTTTTATTATATATTTTATACTAATTTTACACTGGCGACGATTGGACGCCTCAACCTGGACAACATAGCAAAGAAAAATACCTCGCTTTCTCCTCCAGCGGCAGAAAAACGAAAAGAGAAGCGTCGACTTCCCAGCGGCTGATCCTTCACACTAGTAACGCGGTGAGGAGAGCGGGAGGACTATTTGTGGCATAAAGTGTTCGAAGGTTTCTAGCGGAGCCAATATATTGAAAGGAAAAGCATTTATTTGGTTGATGCGCAAAATTAACGTTACTCGGCTTTGCTCGCGCTAGATCTGCCTCGCGCTGCTCTCAAAGCTGATCAGCGCGCATGTACGTCAGACGCTGACGTGAGGTGAACGTGCGCTGCGCTTCAATATCTTGGCAGCGTTGCGTTCCACTGCACAGTTTCATTTCTACAAGCACGCGGTGTTTCCCACGTCATAATGAATGCTTTGAAATACAGTATGCAAATAGTCTCTGCTGTAGAGTTTCTGCACGTCATAATAAGCATGTTGAATTACAGCATCTGAGGAAGAGGATATAAGGAACATTAACCAGAGGTCAATTCTAAAATTGGAATTAGCCTTTTATTGAAGTGTTCCACTTACTGAATTAACTCACCATATAGACAAAAGAATAAATAACACTCTACAGCATCTGATAAGCCATAAAGACTGGAAAATTTGGTTGGATATATATAAGAAAGTGAAAAGAGAGTCAGTTTAAAGTCAAATTTAAAAAAAAAAAAAAAAAAAAAAAATCTTAACAAAAAAAAAAAAAAAAAAAAACTCTTCGAATATTAGATTCTTTTGTTTTAGATGTGGCCAGGCTAATCATTTGGCTAATTCTCCTATTTGTCCTGCCCTGAAAACAACTTGTAATGTATGTAATAAAAGGGGTCACTATGCTAAATTTTGCAGGTCGAAGCCACAAAGCAATGATAATCCTAGGAGAAGATGGTCACAGCCTCATGTAAGATCAATTTGTTTTGAGGTGGATGATGGTGAGTCAGATCATCCTTCATTTATGGTCAAAGTAGAGAATAACATGATAAATTTGAAATTCGATTCGTGCTCTAAAATAACTATAATAAATGAGGAGATGTTTAATAATTTATTTGCAGGGAAAGTAAAAATGTTTAAATGTGATATTATTCCCTTAGGTTATAGTGAAAAACCAATTTCTATGTTGGGTTACTTTTTGGCTGAAATTGAACTAGGATCTCATATAATTGTAGGAAAAGTGTATATTTCAAAAAGAGGGGATGCATTATTGGGTTGGTTACATCAACGACAGTTGGGTGTCACACTTGATCCCAATGCTTCTCCTCAAGTTCAAGTTCAAGAAATATCTGATTCTCCCTGTACCACAAGTAATGAAAATGTATCTATTGCTTTAGCAAAAAAAAATTCCAAATGTGTTTAGAAATGAGCTAGGATGCTTACGTGGGTATAAACATTTGATTAAATTGAAAGAGAATGCTATCCCTGTTGTGGCTAAAGTCAGGAGAATTCCCCTCTCAGAACAGGCTAAAGTACAAGATGAATTGAATAAGCTTATCAATAGCAACATCATTGTCCCAGTTGAAGCTACAGAATGGCTTGCTCCTGTTGTCATAGCGAAGAAATCCACAGGTGATATTCGTCTTTGCATTGATTTGAGGTCATTAAATAAGGAGGTGGTAGTTGATAGGTTCCCACTTCCTAATATCGATGAAATGATTTGCACCTTAGAAGGAGCGAGATATTTTACTACCCTTGATCTCGCTTCTGCCTACCACCAGGTAGAGTTAGATGATACATGTCAGGACTTAACTGCCTTCATTACACCGATGGGTACATTTAAGTTCAAAAGAATGCCGTTTGGCCTGGTTTCTGCGGCCTCAGTTTTTCAGAGGATCATGTCAAGAATTTTGAGAGGACTAATTGGTGTAAAGTGCTACCAAGATGATCTGTTAATATATGGTGGCAGTGCTGATGAACATGATACTCGAGTTTCTATGGTCTTGAAAAGGTTAGAAGGTGCTGGCATGACATTAAAAAGGGAGAAATGCAAATTTGGTGTACAGGAGGTTAATTATCTGGGACATCGTATCACATGTAATGGTGTTTTCCCAAAGATGGAATTAGTGGAAACCATTGATAAAGTGAAGGAACCCATTTGCAAAGAGGAGCTTCTTTCTTTTTTGGGTATGGTAGAATTTTATGGAAAATTCATTTTTAATTTTGCAGAGAAAACACACAACTTAAGAAAATTGACAGCAAAAAATTCTGTTTTTAATTGGTCACCTGATTGCAAATCAGAGTTTTTAAACTTAAAGAAAGAATTGAACAAGGCACCGTCACTTCATGCTTTTGTCCCTGGTCTGTCTACCATGTTGTTCACTGACGCAAGTGACAAAGGACTTGGAGCAGTGTTGGTACAAAAGAAAAATGGGAAAGATTCTTTGATATGTTGTTCTTCGCGTTGTCTCAGGGGATCAGAGTTGAATTACTCTGTAATAGAAAAGGAGTCTTTAGCAATTTTTTGGGCATTAAGAAAGTTGAGGAATTTGATCTGGGGGACAAAAATCTGTGTTTTATCTGACCATAAACCGTTAAAGGAGGTTTTTTCAAAAAAGGGTTTGGACGCAATCTCTTCTAGGATAAGAAGATGGATTGTTTCCTTACAAGAATTCGATTTTGAAGTCGAATATATTCCTGGAGTTGCGAATAAATCAGCAGATTGCTTATCTAGGTTGGTTGGCCATGAGAATTCAGAGCAAGATGAAGTGTGTGATTCAGAAGATATTGTAAATGTGTGTGAGGTGACTGACGGTGCCATTATCGAGTCTGAATGGAGATCTGAGTTGGAAAAGGATGAAGATATTTCAAAAGTTATTCTTTCTTTGAAGAATAATGCTCGTTTAGACAAACCTTGGTTGTTGGTTGCTGATGAGTTATCGGTGAGTGATGGTCTGTTAACTCGGGGAACTAAGCTGGTTCCTCCTCATTCTCTAAGGAATAAATTGCTGTCACATGCTCATTGTGGTCATTTGGGCATAGTCAAGACTAAAGAGTTTCTTCGCATGCAATTCTGGTGGCCTGGCATGGATTTAGAAATAGAGAGATTAGTCCGTGAGTGTCCAGAATGCTGCTCTAGTGACAAAATTTTAAAGACAAGACAAATGCCAATGGTGAAGAGGGCGTTACCTGCTCATCCATGGGATGAGGTAGCAATTGACATTCTTGGTCCCCTCTCTGGGGTGTCTGATACTCCCTGTCTTATTGTCTTAATTGACTTATACTCAAGATGGATTGAAGTCTCTGCAGTCAGGGACATCACGTCTAATTCTGTCATCAAATTTTTGGAGTCTATATTTAATAAGGAAAGTTTTCCTAACAGTCTGTTATCTGACAATGGTCCTCAATTTTGTTCTTCCATATTTACTGACTATCTAAAAAAATGTGGTATTAACCATAAAAGATGTTCTCTTTACCATCCTGAAACAAATGGTGCTGTAGAGAGAGTCAATAGGACTCTGAAGGAGTCTATACAGCTTGCTCGCTCCTCTGGGCTAGATTGGAAGTCTACTTTACAAGACAGGATTAATGTTTATCGTTTTGCTCCCCACTCTACAACTGGCAGGTCTCCATTTGAACTGTTCAAAGGAAGGGTTCCCAACACGTTGTTGTGTCCTGGGTGGATGTGTCTTAACAAGGGTCTTGTTGATAATGATGTTAGCGATTGGAGAACTAAGGAAATTCTCAAACAAGATGCTAGAAAAATTAACTTTGATCTCAGGAAACGTGTATCTCCATGTGAGGTCAAGGTGGGGGATTTAGTAAAAATAAAGACCCCAGTAGGACGTAAACCTTGGTCCAAGTACACTGATGTTAGGTCTGTTGTCAAGATCTTTAAAAATGCTGTTAAAACTGATGATGGTAGAATCTGGAATAAGAGTCGTATTGTTGTTGTTAATGCTGAACTTTCTCCCTTTGATGACTACCAGTGTTGTGGTACTCGTTTATGCACTAACTTTCCTTCTCACAGGTCTACGTTTCCTTCCAGGAGAAGTCTAAGAGCACGGAAAGCACCATCTTATTTGAAAGATTATATTTAAGGTTGAGTTTTATTTGAGAAGTTTCTTCCTGTTATTTCTCTGATGTTTTAATGTTCTTTCTGCATAAGGAGGACATCTGATGTATTAATTTTCCTTTCTGTATAAGAGGGAGATGTGTGATGTTTGCCTCTTCCCCTTTAAAGCTTAATGTTCTCTTCTCACATTCTAGTTCTGAGAACTTTCTTGTCTAGAAGTTCTCTCCATGTCAGTTGCTGTTGGCTGTTCATGGGATGAGGTTTATTAAACCCACCTACTTCTTAATCCCTGGTTTCCTCGTTTTATTATATATTTTATACTAATTTTACAGGACCCTTTTAAAAATATGAGTGATTCCTCTTCCTAGCCTTTTTTCATCTCGGCTTCACTCTTTTGTTGTTTATTCTGATTACCCCTGGGGAATAAGAGTGGAGTAACAATTCCCTCTCTCTCTCTTTGTTTGGAGATGTTTCTGAATTACCCTGACTAGAGTGATGGTCCATACTTGGACAGGGTGCATACCTCTGCCAACTAGAGACCCCATCTCTAACACATAAACAATAGTAACCTCTTAAAATTAATATATCAACTAAAAACAATAAAATAATTCAAACCAAATATATATATATATATATATATATATATATATATATATATATATATATATATATATATATATATATATATATATATATATATATTGTAGACCTTTATTAGCGTTCATCATCAGTAGTACAGCTCAGCTTACTGCCTACAACCACTGCCGGGCAGGCATAGCATAACAGGCGATGTCTGAAACCATGTGGGTAGGAGGATGGGGAGTACACAGCAAGCCGCCTACAACCCATCCGGGCTGGCCACGTCAGGAGGACCCTGGAAGGATGAAGTCAGAAATAGCAACGCGAGTAAAGGTCCCAATTTTAAAACATTAAACAAGTCAACTAAGGCATACAGATATCACCAGTTCCATCTCTGAAGTAGCTTGTCACATATGAAGGAATAAATAAAACACAATATCTACTGTAGGTGGGAAGACATGGCCGCAAAATAAGAGGAGTCTATGACCTACACCGTATCGTAATGTACACTAGACAGGCGTGGCATGGCTTGAGTGGGGAAACCACATCAGGATACGGAAGTTGGAATAGCTGGGGTGTCTACAGTGTCGCCCGGGGCGTGCTCCAATAAATAAGATTGCAGTGGGATCCATATTTCTCTCGGACGTGACGAGGGAGGCTGAAGTTCTGTATATATATGGAGCTGCTCCTGGCAGTATGTGAGATCACAGAGCCAGTCCTTAAATTTAGGCGCCCTCCCCCTTCCCCATTTGCAGGCTATTTTCCTTTTGGCAAGCAGGAGTGCTATGGAGGTGTATCTCCGCATTTTTGCGGCAAAAGGCTCCGTATATCCTAACAGGGCAGTGAAGGGGTCTGGGGGGGCGTGCAGGCCAGTCATGAGGTCCAGGGCAGCAAATACTTCCGCCCAATAGCGTTGTATAGGCCAGGTGTGTGATATCGGCTCCAACCCATCCGCAGCGATCGCAGTGATCATTCTCGCATAGTTTCAACCTAAACATCCGCACAGGTGTATAGTATAATCGATGTATATATTTGTAATGCAATATGCGAAATCTACTGCTAGCAGAACTTTCCCCAGTTTGTGTACAGCAATATGCCCACTGTTCCTCAGTAATGGGATGTCCCAGATCCACCTCCCATCTGCCCTGGGCCGCAGGTGGTTCATATTCTCTAGTGGACTGCACGGATCTGTATAAGATCGAAAGTACATGCGAGGGGGCCTCCTGTTGCAATAAAGCGTGCAGCGGGGGCATCACAGGAGGCTCCATGGGGAAAGTGGGTGTGACGGCTTTGATGTCCTGATGGAGTCTTATATAATAAAAGCGCTCTAAGGGTGTGGGGACGATATGCTTGAAGAATTCGTCGCTTGTACTAAACTTCCCGGCACTGTATAGGTTTCCCCAGGTGTGTAAGGAGAGCTTGCGAAGGAGCTGGTGACAGCCACCCTCCTGCGTGACCGGGAGACCCTGTCGTCCAGAAAGGGGCAAAAGGGGAGAGTACAACAATGTGCACTGGGTCAGCCTGGCCAGGTCATGCCACGCGCTGACAGTGCATTGTACTGTAGTAGATGCGGCGTGTCTGGGGACCGCCAGTGTGCTGATGTAGGCTGTGCTTGGAATGGGGTGCATATAACCGTCTTCGACCGCTAGGTGAGGCATAAAGGGAGGGAGTTTCATCCAGTATGCAGCATAGTGTGCTTGTGCGCAATGGAAATATAGTTCGATATCTGGTACTGAGAAGCCGCCCGCAGAAAAGGGGCGTGTGAGTACTTCCCATTTGAGCCTAGCGTGTTTTCCTCCTCAGACCAGTCGAAGGAGTTGGGTCCTAAGTGCAGAAAAAAATGGCGACTAGGGGTGTAGGGGATGTTTACAAAGAGATATAAGAGTTTGGGTAGGATCACCATCTTGATTAATGCTGCTCTCCCCGCCATGGAAATGGGCATTGCTATCCATCTTGTGACTTTGTCGGTGATAGAGTCCAGTGCTCGTCCATAATTAGAGGTCATAAGAACATCGCGGGCTCTGGACACAACAACACCTAGGTAGGTAAGAGTGTCATCGCACCATTTGAGGGGAAATTCCGGGGTAAATCTCGAGGTAGAATCAGTGAGAGGGTATATCTGGGATTTGGACCAGTTGATACTGACCCCAGAGAGTTGCCCAAAAAGAATAAATAAACGCAGAATAGGATTCAAGCTGATATCAGGATGCTGCAAGTAGAGAGTGATATTGTCTGCGTACAAAGATATTAGAATCTGCCGTTCAGGGTAGACAATGGCGTGTTCGCGATAGTGCTGCCTAATTTTTGGAGCAAGGGGTTCAATGACCAAGGCAAACAAAAGAGGGGTAAGGGGGCAACCTTGCCTGGTGCCCCTTCGCCAGGGGAAAAGAAGAGGAGCGCAGGCCATTCACCATCACAGTGGCCTGAAGTCCAGTATAAAGTAAATTATTCCATGCCAGAAACGGGGGGGGGGGAAACCCATACACACCAAAACATAGGAAAGATAGTCCCACACCAGGGAGTCGAATGCCTTGGTGGCATCGAGGAAAATGGCAGCCGCATCCTCCTCGGGGTCGAGGTCCCGGAGCAGGGCGAACAATGTACGCAGATTATTAGCCGTGCTTCTGGTCGGGATGAATCAAGATTGGTCAGGAAGAACAAGTACAGGCATCAAGGGACCTATTCGATTAGCAATCAGTTTGGCAAATATTTTTGCATCCACGTTAATGAGGGAGAGTTGTCTATACGAATCCAGCTGAGTGGGTGATTTACCCGGTTTCGGCAGAGAAATAATAAGCGCCTCTCGCATTGTGCGTGGTAAAATTCCATTCTCGCGGGCCTCCTCAAGCACGTGCCGAAACACCGGGATGAGAAGGTGTTTATATAATTTCTAAAATTCAGCCGGGAGGCCGTCTGGCCCCGGAGACTTGCCACACTGTAGCTGCATAATAGCGATAAGATCTCATCGTCTTCATGATGAGCTAGCAAGAAGGCCCTCTGGCCATCGCCCAACCATGCTATTGTGGTATCGTCAAAAAATGACGTGACGTCTGCTGGAGCGTTCCGTGAAGTGGAGTACAACCGCTTATAAAAGCGTTGAAAAGCTAATAATATGTCCAATGAATTCCTATGCAACAGGCCATCCTCATCTTCTATTTCCAGCACAGCATTGTGATGTCGGGGAGTGCGGATAGCAGAGGCCAGTGCTTTCCCTGGCCGTTCACCCTCACCGTATTGTCGAGCTTTATGGTGCTTCCCCCTGAATTTGCATTCCCGCTACGCAGTCTCCTGGTAGTCATTGAGCAGAGTCCGTATGTGAGCCTGCAACCCAGGGGAGGGCGCATTCTGGAGATCTGTCTCAGCCTGTCTGATTTGTACCTCCAGATTGTGTAGCGTATTTTGTATATCTTTCAATACCCCTCCGCTTTTTGCCAAGCAAATGCCGCGTATGGTAACTTTAAAAGCCTCCCATAGGGTGGAGTAGAGAGACACGGATCCATTGTTACGGAGAAAGAAATCCAAGATCTCCTGTTACAGTTCATCTTTGAACACAGGGTCTAGAAGAGACTGCGTGTTGAGGCGTAAGGGGGCTCCTCATGCGGCGGGGAGAGGGTCAGCAGTACAGGGGAATGATCAGAGTATGTGCGTGGTAAATAAGAGGTGTGTGTGGTCCAAGTCGCCATTTCCCTGTCGACCAGCCAATAGTCGGTGCGCGACCATGAGGCATGAACGGATGAATAGCAGGACCCCAGCCGTGTCGTCGGGTGGTGCATTCTCCAGAGATCTTGTAAGCCGTGGTCATCTACTATATCCCTAATAGTGCGCTGTGCTGCTGTGTAGTGGTGCGGCTGCGGGTGCGACCTGTCCAAGTTAGGATGAATCGTGACGTAAAAGTCCCCTCCCCATATCAAGTGTGTAGAATCTACATCTAGTATCTTACCCCATAATACTATAAAAAAACTCCGGGTCGTCCGAGTTGGGACCATAACATGATACCATGGTGATCGAGCGCGCTGCCAGCCTCCCCCACATTATAGTATACCTTCCCTGTGGGTCCGCATATGATCCTATAGGAGTGTAAGGAAAGGAGCTTCGTACCAACACAGAGGTACCACGTGCATAGGATGAGTAGCAGGAGAAGCCCCTGCAGCCAGCCCATCGTGCAGCGAAAGTGGGAGGTGTGCCAGGGTGCAAGTGTGTTTCCTGTAGCATGGCACAATGTATATTAAGACGATCCAAGTATGCAAGAATGTGGCGGTGTTTCCGGGGGTCCCCCAAGCCACGTACATTCCATGAAAGGAAATTATATGTAAGTACCCGAGTGCGGGCTTCTGTCATGTCAACAGTAAAGTAATGCGAAGCAGACCATGGTGTAAGCCACGCCGTAGTGAAGCAACTGAAGATGGAGTGGTGTTATGCCTGAGCAAAATTATACATAATAAAACAACATTCCCTACCTCCCTCCCCCTCCCACAACAGCCGTCCCAACTGGCCGTGCAGCATCCCTCCCCATCCCTACATCCCCGTAAAAGACAGTCCCAACAGGGGACAAAAAAGACCAATGCAAACACGTTGCTCATAATCATGTGTGAGGGTTCTCCTGGGTGGTGGCATCTAGTGGGCAACCGGGTCTACCTCGCTTGTGCGAGGATGTCCGGGCACAAAATATTGGGACCAAGAAACATTGGGGTTGGGCCAGAGCAAGGACCCCAGCATAACCTTTCCGACTGAGGGCGACCAAGGCCGCGGGAAAATTGCAGGCATGAAGGGCCAGTTTAGGGGCGCAGCAGCTTGGACCCAAGGCAAGACATATATACATAAAGCACAGGGACAGGTCGCGCATGCGTGCAAAGTCAATATCGTCCCAGACAGGGGGTCATGCACTCCCCCAAGGGGAGGAGTACAGCCCCACATGTTCATATCCCAAACTCCGGTATCTTGCTCAAGGCCAGTTGAATGCAAACATAGGAAGCCAATATAGTGGTCCGGAGAGGCTACTCACTCAATGTCCGAAGCTCCGCACTCCGCTGCATCCTGTCTAGCGGGCGAGCATTGATTCCCGGGTGATCGGGGGAGGGTCTTGAGGAAGTCCTGTGCATGTTGCGGGTTAGTAAAAAAATTTTGTTTACCTTGGGCAGTGACTTTAAGTTTGGCTGGGTACAGCATGGTGTATGGGACGCCCAACTGCTGGAGCTTCTTTTTTATTTGGAGAAACTTGCGCCGCTGCTCCTGAACGGCTACGGTGAAATCTGGATAGATGGATATTTCCGATCCCTCATGTGACAGTCGACCCTTCTCCCGAGAAAGGCGGAGGGCAGTGTCCCTGTTGCGATAGTTCAGCAACTTTGCTATGATGGGTCGAGGGGGAGTGCCGGGGGGAGGTCGGCTTGCGAGCAACCGATGCGCTCTCTCAATTACGAAGACCGCCGAAAATGCCTCCCTCCCAAAGAGCGTGATAAGCAGCCTCTCCACATAATCCTCCATGCGCCCGGTGGCAATGGATTCTGCTATTCCCAAAATTCGAAGGTTATTTCTTGGCGAGCGCGATTCCAATTCTTCAATTTTTGCAGCAATCACCTTCAGCAGTCGATCCATCTCTTTTGTGCGAGTGTTTGATGCATTGGATGAGGCTTCCATGTCGGAAATGCGCCGATCCACCTCCACCAACCGCTCGTCGTGTTTTTCCACCCTGTGCGTCAGGCCATCCATCCATTTTTGATTCTATTGAGGTCAAACTGGGTGGTCATATCCCATAGCACAGTGTTTGCCGATATGACTCTTGCTGGGTCACCCCCACCGGTGTCCAAACCCCCTATACTTTGGCACGGGGTTTACTAAATCACCCGTGTTTCAGATGGTAACGCCTCTCCGAGAGTAAGACGAGCAACAGCAGACTCTAATAGCGCTACCAGTGTATAGTGCCCCCTCTGTCAACAGTGTAATATTGCTGCTGGGCGTCCGAATGGCACAGAGCGGTAAAACAGCAGATGTCACTGCGCCTGATAATGCCCAGAGTGGCTGGTCATCAGAGACCGCAGCGTCCGGCGGCAGGTATATGACCCGGAAGCGCCACAGCCAAGGCAGCCAACGTGTAGCACCTCAATCCTCCCTCCAGGGTATTGCTCCAGTCTCTCAGCCCCCACCGCCAGCCTGCACTCTTCAAGCACAACTGGGTCCAGGTGCGCAAACAATCAGGCCCGCCTTGGGCCACTTCCAGGCCAGCCCAGCACCTCAGCCTCGATTTCGGAGCGTTCTCGGCCCCCACACCGCTCCCCTCACATGTCAAGCCCCCGCAGCGCCAGGGGGCATCGGCCCGACAGCCAGCAGCAGGGGATCGCAGCTCGCGGCCAGGCGGGGCCCAGCGGCTCTCAGCAGACCGGCGCCCGCCCCGACTCTCACCGTTTCACCGGGTGTAGTCCCCGCCGGGGCCCAAAGGGCTTCACTAGGCTGCCGCGGCCTCCGTGCAGCCGCTCCTCCTTCCCTCGCGTCCCCCGCTGCAGTCAGGTCCGCAGCAGCCAGGCACGCAGGTGAATCCTCGGACAGTGGCGCGGGGCAAAACAGGCAGGCGGGGCCTCCGTTCCGGCCCGCAGCACCCGGGGGGCCGCCCGACAGCAGCGCCCCTCAGTCCATCAGCGCCGTCACAATTGTTGACAGAAACCTGCACAGGAGTGGTGTCTATCGGCAAGCGTTGTACGCAGGGGAAAGATGTAGTGTCCGGTCTGGACAGCTCCGCAGGGGTCTGCAGAGTCCACAAGGCACCCTCCGTATTTTAGCTTGTCCAGTTGGCCAGGATTCTGAAAGGATTTTCGCCCGAACTGCAGGAGCCTCACCTACGTGCAGCCATCTTACACAGTTATGCACAACATGCACCAGTGTTTGTACAAACTCAAAAGAAGTTGCTGAAAATGATATAAAAAGATTGATATTATTTAAAACTGTTTTCTTACCTCAAAAAACGGTATTCTTCTCAACAATATTTTTACATCACGATATTAATGTGCTACAATATCTGTTTTCCAATGTTTATGTTTTCAGATATTTTAAACTGAATATTTTGTCTAAACACCTCACAGTACAATATTTAGTACATATCCAAATTTTGTCAATTGGCTATCAGGCAAAATATTACAGATGAAAACATTGTGATTTAGTTCTATTTTTTTCTTCTGAATATTTTTTTAATTCTAACAATCGGTTTCTTTGTGAAAACCATGAGTAACCTCCCGCATTTCCCCCCTTGCTGAATTCCGAATGTCTTCTTTGTTTTTGAAATATAGAACTGTTTTTTTTTTGTTTAAGAATTTTTTATTGAATTTTCAGTAAAAAGAAACGAGAAACAAAGGCAAAAGCATTCATAAATATATAAACATATTACAAATTATAAGTAAGCAAGTAATATATATTAATGCAATAAATGTACAACAATAGGAAGAAAAAGAAAAAGAATAGAAAGAGAGAAAGAAAGAAAGTTCTAAAATGTAATATAATAAAAGAGAGGAAAAGAGAGCTAGTGCAAGGGAGCATGTGTAGAGAGATATATTGTAAAAGGTAGCCAGAGTAGATCAGATTTTATTTTTTGAGCGAGAAAGGTAGAGGAGACATTTGCAATTCTATGTTCATCACATATAAAATTCCACCAAGTTAATGAAGATATTTTGGAGTTATCTTTCCAAGATGATAAAATAACTTTGAAAGGTAATGCAATAAAAAGGTCAAATAGCAACGAGATAGAAGAGTCATCAACCTCAGGTGAGGAAGAACCTAGAAAATCATTTTATAATGATAATGTAAGATTACATTGAACGATTGTTATGCAGATAGCCCAAACAGATTTTCAAAGTGTTAATACAATTGAACAATCATAAGTTGATGTCTCAATGTGCCGGTATCATTAGAACAAGACCAGCATAATGGAGAAGAGGATGGGGAAACTTGGAAATACAAACAGGTGTGATAACAGCTCTATTGTAAATAAAGTACAAATATTGGGTTATACGTGCAGCAGCAGAAACTTTAACTTAGACCATAATTTGTCCCAAGTCGAGATAGAAGAGGAAACAGACAAGTCAGTTTCCTACACAATTTCAATATGGGATTTAGGACTCTCAATAACATGGACGGCAATAGCTTATATAAAAGAGCGGCTTTAGGTCTGTGTGTTTGAAATAAACTATATAATGGAGTGAGTGGGGTGAGAGATGGTGTATCAATTGGAAGGTCAAAAGAGGCTAATTGTGATTGTAAGGCAGGTGAAATTATGGTATATTCATTAATGCAAGAGCTAGGGAAATTGTACTTGCAAGTCAAGAAAAGGAATAACAGAGTTTTGGTGAATTAATTGGTGTATGAAAATAATTCCCTTCTCCGTCCACTACTTGTGATAGAATGATTTAACTTTATATTCGAGTGATTTATTGTACCAGATCGAACAGGATAAAAAACATTGAAAATGAGTTAGACCAGTGGAAAATGTATTGTATAGTAAATTCTGGGAGCATTTTAAAATAGTGTTAGTGGATATGAAAGTACATTTGGACATATATAGTACGTTCTGAAAGGAAAAATCCTTTAATAATGAGCATTCAAAAACAATCCATCTGGGAATAGGGATATCAGCAAAATCATAGGATAAAGCAAAGGATTGTTTAATCAAAAAGGCCGAGTGATAAGCTTTAAAGTTTGGAAAACGTACGCCACCTTCAGATTTAGGACGAGTGAGTTTTGTTAGAGCAATACGTGGGTGTTTCTAATTCCATAACATTTTTTGTACAAATGGAGTTAATTTGAGAAAATATGAGATGGGGATCCAAATAGGTAACATAGATATTGTATAGAGGACATGAGGTACAATCATTGTTTTTGATAGTATCTAACCTACCCCACCAAGAAAGATAGAGGGGAGTCCAAGTGAGAAGGAGTGATTGAATTTTAGTAATTAATGCATTGAACGTATATCTAATTGTGGTAGACAAAGAAGCTGAAAACCAAATACCAAGGTATTTAGTTTTTGTGGGGCACCATGCAAAATAAGTATCATTAAACATACATTGGTAACATGAGGGGTTCAGAGGTAAAACTTCTGTCTTGGAGAGGTGTAATTTATAACCAGGAATACTGGAGTATAACCAAACCTCATGCAGGAATGGAGAGAGGGAGGTAAGGGGATTTGACATATAAATTAATATATCATCTGCATATGCTGATATTTTGGTTTCTATGGAATTATAAGTAAAGCCAGAAATATGTGTATTAACACTGATGCGTTCAAGGAAGGGTTCAAGGCATAAAACAAATAATAGGGGAGAAAGTGTACAGCCCTGGCGTGTTCCTCTAGATAAAGAAAAAAATCTGGAAAAGTGATTATTTATAAAAAATACTTGCCCATGGACAAGAATATAATAGTTTAATATATGAAATAAATGTAGGTCCAAAGCCAATCCATTGAAGAGTTCTGAACATAAATCGCAAATTGATATGGTCAAAAGCCTTTTCGGCATCCAAGGACAGCGCTGCAAGAGGGGATTTTAATTTTTTTCCATAGGAAATAATATGTGCAACATTCGAGCATTATCCGATGCTAACCTGCCCTTCACAAAACCAACTTGGTCAGTCTTGACTAATAATGGAATAATATTTTCAAGACGAGATGCAAGAATCTTGGCCAATATTTTACAATCATAATTTATTAAAGATTTAGGGCGGAAATATTTACAAAGGGAATGGTCTTTGTCCGGTTTAGGAATGAGAATAATTAAGGCATCCATAAAAGAAACAGATATTTTAGCATCATCAACAAAGGAATTAAAAAGTGTCAGAAGTTTGGGGACAAAAATGGAGGTAAAGGTAGAATAAAATTCAACGGAAAGACCATCGGGTCCTGGTGCTTTAAATTTCTTTAAGGATTTAATAGCATTAGTTATCTCTTGGGCAGTGATCTCTTTTTCTAATGAGTTGAATTCATAGGGCAAAGAAGGGGGGGAGGAAGGCCCATAAAAAAGTATCCAAATTTTGATTCGAGGGACTCGTATCATCAGAATAAAGTGATTGATAATATTCATGAAAAACATTAGCAATATCTTCATCCGACGACACTAGATTTTTAGTAGATTCGTTTAAGAAGGGCCCAATGTTTTTACGTTCAGATTTAATTTTAAAATAGTTGGTTAACCACTTACCGGCTTTATTTTGACCACTGTGATATTTTGATTTAATTTTAAGAAGAGTATTACATGCTTCGACTGTAGCAATTTTGTTAAGTTCAGATTTGGCCTTAATCAATTCATGAAGAGTCGAGGACGATTTGGAAGTAAAATAGTTATGTTCTAATAATTTAAGCTGTGTAATTGATCAGTATATTTTTTCCGGGTAGTTTTCTTTTTCCTTGAAACATTTGAACTAGTAAAGGCACGGAAGGAGGCCTTAAAGGCATCCCAATTATTGGAAACAGAGGTGTTTAATGGATATTTAACTTAAAAAATTCATTAATAAAAGTAGAGGCTTCTTTGATGAAAATAGTATCAGAAAATAAAAATGTATTAAGTTTGCAGCGGCTGAATTGTGGGGATCTAAGTGAAAGGTCCAAAACAGTATGTACTGGTGCATGGTCAGAAATAAAAATAGATCCAATTTTCGATGACTGAATGGGACGAAGTAGGGATTTACTAACCAAAATATAATCAATCCTAGTACGTGTTTCATGAACATTGGGAAAAAAGTATACTTAAGTGAGCCAGGGTTACAAGTTTTCCAAACATCATATAATGAACGAGAGGTAATAGCCGATTGAAATGCTTTGTGGGATTTATCAGGATTAAATGTACACTTAGATAGTCTACCAGAAAATGGGTCAATCCATTGGTTAAAATCACCAGCAATAATAATATTAGGGCAATCCATGGAGGATAGTAAAATCTTAATGTCATTCCAAAATTTAGGATCTGGTTTGACAGGACCATAAATATTCAGCAAGACTAGAATTTTGTTTTGTATAACAACCTTTGCCATTACCCAACATCCATTATCATCATTTTCTGTAGACAAAATTTGTACAGATAGCGACTTATGAAACAATATAGCAACACCCCCTTTTTTTACTAGAGGCAGAAGAGTAAACAACTTGACCCACCCATAGTCTTTTCCACGTAAGCGATTCTGCTTCATTACAATGTGTTTCTTGAAGAAAAGAAAACCTGAGAATTTAGTTTGGATAAATGAGATAATACCTTTTGTCTTTTGATGGGATGTCCAAGACCATGAACGTTCCACGTAGCAAACTTACACATGATGGAAGGATGGGGGGTAATGCACATGAAAAGTTGATACACATCAGGGATACAGCTAGAAAGGAAAAACACCACATAGGAAATGAATAGATGAAATATACTACAGAAAAACAAACACTACTAATGGACACATGCAACGAGTTAAGCATCACCGAGTGAAAATAACAGAAGAAGAGAAACCAGGAAAAGGACAAAAAAGAAAAAAGAAATAGAGAAAAGAGAAGATAGATCAAGGAAAGAAGTCCAGATCTATGAGGAAGTGAGAACAACAGATGCATCAGGTGTAGCTGCACCAATGAGAGATGAAACGACAGAGAGAAAGATAAAAGTAATAGAATTACGAACAGCCATAATTAATATGATATGTAAACAAAACAACAAGAACATCAAGGACGGAAGGAAGAGCCAGTTGTAGAATTTGTAGAGATCTTCTGGAGAAACTACCTCAATTTAAGAGGGTCATCGAATGAACATGAGGAGCCATTGTGAGTAATTTTACACAGGCAAGGGTGAAGAATACCATATTGAATATTCAATTGTCTCATTTGAGGACAAAGAGCCAAGAACTCTTTTCTTCTAGCATCAGAGGCATTAGATAAGTCTTGTGATATGAAGATCTTATGACCAGACCATATGAGATGACGCTTTGCTTTGGCTGCAGGGAGGACATGCATTAAGTCAGTGAATTCCAGGAACAACATAATTATTCCTCTAGGTTTGGAAGCATGAGGTTGCATTCGACCAAGTCTATGGGCACGTTGGATATTTAATGAAGGTTCTGGCGGAAGGTCCAAAAGCTCTGACAAGAATTTCTTTAGAAAAAGAAGCATATCCGGACCTTCAAGATTTTCTAGCACACCATAAAGTTGTAGGCTGTTTCGTCATTATGTAAGTCACTGATGCGTCGCTCCATATGTAACACCTTGGCTTCCATACTAATCCATCTATCCTTTATTTGTTGACATTTTTTGTTAGTCGTGGTCATAAAAGATTTAAGTCCCCTCACTTCGTCCAAAATAATATCAAGAACAGGGTTTTGAGAGGATAGAATAGACGAAGGGGGTCATTTTTAGCCCTCTTGGGTTTGGTACCTGAAGACGAGGCTCTGACCGAAATTGGAGCTTCATTGGCCATCTTGAAATGATAATGTAGGCAAGAAGTGATTTTTAATAACAATTTCAATCTGATCAGAAGCCTAATATATACACATCAATAATGAATAAGGCTCCAGCGAAAAATATATCAAATGAATTACGTCACCCTCCTGTCAGCACTCTGGTATTCGCTATTAAATAATATAGCAAAAGCGATGTGGCAAGTATTAACTCACATGCCAGTTTTCATGAGGCTAAGGGGTGTGACCAAATGCATAAATAAATAAATAAATAAATAAATAATTTGAAGACTGGCCCAAAATCGTATTAAAATGACATAAGCTCCATAAAAGCAGTGGCTTCTGAGGAAATGTCCATCCATTCATTAAGCTGGAGAATGAGACATACAGGAAATAGTAATGCCAGCAAAAAAATAGTCAATTGTTTGTCTAAAAAACGCTGACATTTGCATTGTGTGGCCAGAAGTGACAGCGCTCACAATGACAGGCAATCACTAAGGGAGGATAAAAAAATAAAACACACGTTGCCACGCGTTTATAATCTAAACGCCGGTTACCTGGAACTGTGTGAGACGAGTGGCCGATATGTAATGGCGGCCGCCGCTCACATTGCGATGAGGAAGAAACACAATTTGCCGCCGCTGGGTCGCTGTAGAAAATTAGAGGTGTCGGAGCGCTTCAATCACCTCTCCGGTCCCACATGTTCAGGAATCCGTCATTATGGTTCCCGCCGAGTTTAAAAAACGGGCTGAAATCTTGAAACGAAGCTCTGCGGTTGCACGGAGCTCAGAGGAATGCCGCCATCTTCCACGGCGCGACACCACGTCCCCCCAATGTAGAACTGTTTAACCATTGTTTTCACACCTTCATCCTGCAATAAGTTACAGACTTCAAAAATAGAAAGTATTGCTTGCCACTTAGAAAACTGCAAAAAATATGGTGAAATAGTTGTTTACAGCTCTGCCTGTTTCTGAAATTGTGAAGATGGCAATATTAGCACAACAAACCTTTTGTTGATGCCATTTTTAGAGAAACACACACACACTTTCCTTCACTGCACTTTTTTCCATTTTTCTAAATAAAAAAACACAAACACAACTATTTCTACATATACTGGTAGATGCATCAAGCATTTTTGCGAGCGGTGCGAATCGCAAAATTCGTCCGTTTGCGCCCACAAAAATGGCATTTGAGATGCATCAGGGGTTCATGCACTCGCAATTAAAGAATTCGCAAATAATTGCAAGTTCTCAAATTCCGATTGCATTTAAGGAATCGCAATTTGCGATTCCTTAAATTCAATGCATGAACCATTCCAAGATTGCGAATTCGCAATCCGGGGCCGCTATTTACCGCGAAGTCTAACTACGTGGTTAATAGCAAAAACTTAGAAAAATGCACTTTAGTGCATTTTTCTAAGTTGTATGTTACACACACACATGTCCTTGGGACATGTGTGTGCGCAACACCAGTGAACATTACCATTTCAGGGGTGCAACAGGGTATCCTTTGGACACCTTGGCACCCTTGAAATTGCTTCCTTATTTGCGATTCGCTAATTGCTAATCGCAAATAAGGAATGACTCCCCATTCATTCCTATGGGCCGTTAGGCCCATAGGAATGAATGGGAAAGCCATTCCTTATTTGCGATTCGCAATTAGCGAATCGCAAATAAGGAATCAGTAGAAATCGCAAAAAATATTGTGATTCCTACATGCATCCCGTTTTGCGAGTCTTTAATAGCGAATCCTTAAAATTCGCTATTAAGGACTCGCAAAACATGACTTTGATGAATCTGGGGGATAGCTACTTTCTCTGTCTTCCTATAAGAGAATCCATAACCCTTGGGTACCTATAGGATCCCCAACGTGTGAGGAAACAGGAAAACAAATGTGGCCTTGATATCTTCAGGGGAAAAAGGTTAAGTAGGGTAATGCAAAACCTATCCCAAATGTTAAATGGCTTGGCATGTTAGGGGGAAAGGGTTAGAAGCAAAGTAGTTCAATATGATCCGAACCTGACAAAGGCAACACTTAAAGCAACAGTGAATGTTACCCCTCTTTCAATTGTATTAACAGCAATAAGATTGTCAAATCTGAATAATTGCATACCCCATACACAGTTAAGCTATTCAAAATTTGTCATTTTCCTCACTGCAACTCAGACTACATCATCTACACTATAAATGTCTTTGTACTTTTTGTTATGGCGACAGACAATATGGGCAGTAAAAATAAGGTACAATAATCTTGGATCAAATATCAGAAATAAGATATTAACATCTCCTATTGTAAGACATTCTATAAAGGAGCAGCATCAAACATCATAAACAAGGTTTCAAATGATTGAGTTTGTGCCCATATTAATAAGAGAGGGTGGCAGACAAAAGATCTTCTCACAAAAGGAAACATTTTGGATAAATAAAAGTCATCTAGCCCTAAGGGAAGAACTAGGCAGATGAATTACACATGCTTTCATCTGAAATATCCTTGTTTCCTGATGCCAATAGCATACAATATTGCACAGACATAGGAGGGTTAAGTAGCATAATAATTATGAACTGAATACAATTTCAATAAGTCCTTAAATAGATGTACCTATTCTAAAGAGGATCACACACTATTTTACTATTTGTTACTGACTTCATCTTATACAAGTATACATAAAGGTACATATTTCATTGTGGATATTTCAAGCCATACCAAAAAGCAAGGAAAGACTGCTATGGACCACCGGACAGAAAGTATGATATTCGTCTGTCTGGGATTACTAGTACCCGTATGGGGCTGTAACGGATACATTGCTAATTTACATTATTCTACAAAATTGTGAACACAGATTACTGACATATATCATCTGGTTAATTTTTAATACATGCTTTCTAATTATATCAGATATAATGGTACATGTGATACAAAATAGAGAATGCATGGTCTGTATAGAATTTTCTCCGCAAGAGTTCTGATTTTCCTATAATTTTAATATATAGATTGGTCTTAACAAAATAGGGACATAGGTTAATGAGAAGGGACAACACAGTCCCAAACAACATGCGCCCAAAATGCATCGAAGTGTATGTAAATCCCAAATCTAATGAAGATCAATGTAAGTAGTTTTTCAACTTAGTGTTTATAAAATGATAACATGCAGGATTGAATGAGCAAAATAATTTCAAGAATCCTTGTGTAAAGTATTTTCTGTGCAACATTCCATGCAAATAAAGTGCACATGGACCAGGAAAGTATCTTCCTGCATAGGTAGATATCTCCACCCGGACAATACAGGAAGGTGTTTGTGAGCATGTGAAGTAGTGTTACATTACATTCTTCAAAGTGCTGTGGTAAATAGACGACTACGTGTTGTTGTTCAGGCGAACGACCCATATTGGGCTGTTGGCTTTGATTAGCCACTGCAAGAACCAGTTAAATCAAGTACCTGTATTGCTGCCTTGTTTATTTTTGCCTGGGTAAATTTGCCTCTGACTCCTATCTAAAATTAAATATTTACAAATTATGTGCTGTTCTTTTCCAGTTCGTTTTGATGGGGTCTTTCAGAAGCAACATACAACAATTGATATTTGCCACTGCAAAAGGAAATTGAAATCAAAAAGCACAAATTGCAAACACGTGAGTAGAACTACCCGGGCAGTTTATGTAATCCAACATCTCTAGTAAATGTTAACCAGGATAGGAGAACACACATGAATTAATTTGTGTTTGCAGTGACCATAGTTTTTTAATGCCTTGCGCATGGTGATTTAGATACTTGTTCTTCAATACTATGCGACTCACAGATCAACTACTGAGTTTAGGATTTCATATGTTTTATATGTATTAATATGTCATTGATTAACCAGCTTTTTCTTGAGCGGCAATGAAAGTTTGTGTTTGAAAACAGCTGTAGCTAAAAACGTGAACATTTACTACACAAAATGGATATTTTCCAATCCGTTTGGGAAAGAGTGGATGACTGACTTTCCAGCTCGAGTTTGTAAAGTGACTTGTCAATTAAGAGCACATGTTGGTCGGACTCATCTCTCTGCAAAAAAACATTTGAGCACCGAGAAGCGTTTCCTATTGGCTAAGAATTCTAGACCTAAACTCATAGCAATACTGAAATCAATAGAGGCTTAAATCCAATCAAAATCATGTCTTTAAAGGTGATAAAGTATTCTGTGTTCAATCCTTGTAGAATAGCGTAGTCATGATCGTGCAAATACAAGCAAAATTGGAGTAATACAAACAAAAACAGGCCATTAGTAAGAAGTTGCGCCTTCATTTATTCTAGGTGGGCAACCCAGTTAAAGCCTCTTTGCATACCTCTCTACGATCTGCATCACTGGCCGACATGCCCTTCGAAGATCAATGGCATCACAAGTGTGTGTAATGTCCCACCATCTCTCATTGAAAGAGAAAGGATTGCAGAGTCTCTGTGCCAGGACACAGTGGTTGTCTTTTAGTCCATGAAGCGGAATAGGCTCTTAGGTGCCTGACGTCGAACTAAGTCCAAGGAGCTGATGCAGTGCCCAGGGATTGTTATTGATCTGACAACAGCCTTTGGTCAGGGGTGCTACAAAAACTATTCATACTGTTCTCACTACAGGGAAGACGCCAGCATCCTCACAAGCTAACATTATAATTCAGTGGGACACAAAACGAATAGCAACACTGAGACTGCAAATTATGTTTAGTTTAGTTTATTACACCTAGACCTATCTCCCTGATAGATGAGGCTGGTACAATTTATGGGGGAGTGCTACTTAACCGCTTAGAGTTGGGTAGACGTAACCAAAACTGGGTCTTGGCTCACGGGCAATAAGGACAAGCCTCTCTTACAACAAATAACCAAAACGAGCACCAATATTGCCACCTAATTTCTACAAGGGCCTGGGATGACCACTCAACCTACTGAGATAAACAGTAAGTTTCAAGACAAATCTTTTAGTCCAGAATAAATCAATTATTTTAATCTCATATTTTAACAATACATATTTAGAACAAATTCACATAATTGAAAACATTGCTTACTTCACTCCACATTTACTCACAACAACAATTCGTGCATTCTGGTCAATCATTCAGCCATACATACACATCATACAAAACATACAATCAATTTACATCAGTTACTACACCAATTATTTACAACCATAGTTACACTAAACAGCATAGGAAATGACTTCAATTTTTAAAAAAAAACTGTTCTTGTTTCAGAACAACACTCCTAATGCTGGATGAAAACGGTCTACACGTTTCGAAAACCCTTTGTTCAAGGGAATTCTCTTCAGGACCACGTAGCTGTAAATGGAAAGACAGGCATGAGTCAGTCTGGTCAGAAGACTACTCCTGTAACACTTCTAGGTGAAAGAAAGGGAACCTAATCCTACCTCAAAGGTGCTCGATTTCTTTAAGTGTGGGCTCTGAAACAGACACAAGAACAGCCCAACTTAGTATCAAATATCAATTTCCTTTTCCATATACAGATCTATTTACAATTGAACTCTCAACAAACCCAAGTCAGATATACTCACAGTCGCCGCTTTCAACCAGCTTGTATCTCGGGGAAAGTGGAAAGTGAAGTCTGCGTGATAAAGGATCGTGTATCAGTATAAGCGAACTGTGGATGCGGCAAAGATGCAAAAAGTAGGAAAAAGGAAAAACCGCCTTACTTGTACAATGGCGTGTTTAATGGTCCAACCAAAGGTATGGAAAAACGGGTGAAGTTTAGCGCCTGTTGGGACCAAGAGCAATAGCATTAGCTCAAAGTAGTACCGCGTTCTAAGTTTAAGAAGCTGTAAAAAGTCTCAACTCCATAGTGTTCTTACCAGCGTTACTCCGTTGCTACTCAGTAAATGAGGTCTTCATTTGCTCACGCCGCCTTCCTCTGTGTCTCATTACGAAAGGTTGACAGCGCCATAGCCGCGATTCTGTTTTCTACGGTACACGTATCTTTGCTTCTGGGTTAAAGGAGTTCTGGGGATTGTAGTTTCAAATCTTAGACAGTGACGGAACTTAGGTTGGATAAAGTTGAAAAAATACAAAGAAGCAAATGTAGTGATTTTTTACTTTGTTGCTTCAGGACTCTGTTTTTTTTGGTTTTTTTTGGGACATTGGAAAATTTTGTCCGGGCGGCACAGCTTTGATCCTCTCCCATAATCTAATACGTACAGTTACCATGGAGACCCGCACTGACCGACTTCTCGGTCGGGGGGTGGGACTCCGAAAGACATCTGACGTGTTGTATTTTACGGCATATAAGATATAGATCATGCCTATAGCCGATATATTTCCGATATTTCATTCAAGCCATCTATGGCTGTATTGATTTCAATAATTAGCATCGCTTCACTGCGGGACAATTTCTCTTCGATATCACCTCCTCTGGGGTCTCTCTCAATTTTTGCAATTACAGTCCATTTTAAATCATTCAAAGTGTGATTGTTAGTGCGCCAATGATTTACCAGAGGTGCAGTGATCACATTGTTTTTTATTCGCGATTTATGTTGAATGATTCTGCATCTGACCTCTTGATTTGTCTTCCCAATATATAGTTTTTCACATGGGAATTTTATGCCATAGATTACATATCGTGATTTGCAATTTGAAAACTTCTCATGTTTTCAAAAAACCTGTTTATGTTGAAAAAGTGCCCCTTCTTCTGTACTCAGGCAGCAAATACATGCACCGCAAATACACCGCCGGGGAGTCCTGAAGCAACAAAGTCAAAAATCACTACGTTCGCTCATTTGTATTTTTTCAACTTTATCCAACCTAAGTTCCGTCACTGTCTAAGATTCGAAACTACAATCCCCAGAATTCTTTTAACGATACGTGCACCGTAGAAAATAGAATCGCGGCTATGGCGCTGTCAACCTTCCGTAATGAGACACAGAGGAAGGCGGCGTGAGCAATTGAAGACCTCATTTACTGAGTAGCAACGGAGTAATGCTAGTAAGAACACTATGGAGTTGAGACTTTTTACAGCTTCTTAAACTTAGGACGCGGTACTACTTTGAGCTAATGCTATTGCTCTTGGTCCCAACAGGCGCTAAACTTCGCCCGTTTTTCCATACCTTTGGTTGGACCAATCAACACGCCATTGTACAAGTAAGGCGGTTTTTCCTTTTTCCTACTTTTTGCATCTTTGCCACATCCATTGTAGTGTAGTTCCTATATTCCCAATAGGCTCTGCGCATTGGAATAATATAAACAGCAGTGTAGACGTAGGACTGAGGTCGACTAGGTCTCTACTGACTATATTAGACTTAATTAGTTTTGCCAGCTAGCTCAGAGGTCACTAGAAACTTTCTCGAATAAACAAGGAAGAGTTTAACTTCCCTGGATAGACAAGAAGGGATTAGCTTCTGACAACCATATAACATGACAACTTTGCTCCCTCAGAATAAGAGTGTATCTCTAGAGTCGTGTGAAAACAATAGACAGCTATTTCACTCAGTCAAGTGTGCATACTTAGTTTCACCAGAGTGCAGAGAAAAGAGAGACGGGCGTTTTCAATAAAAGGTGTTATTTATTGAGCAGTCTTCTTTCTCATGCAAGAGAAATGAATTGCTACAATTGCAATACTTAGAGTAAAGTAAAGTGCGTACAGTAAAAGGAGTACTATGAAATAATACTGTAAAAGCATTGATATGGTTTCTTAGCCATATGTTACTTTAAAATAGATAAAATATATACATACACATATACATTGACTAACGTACTCAACTGGTGCTTCTAAATACGCCTACCCCGGTGTACCTGACCTAAGCCTATTACGTGGGAAGGAGTAAGTAAGTAGCAGTTTAAGTTAAGTTGGTTTTGCCAAGGAATCTGAATCAAGAATTCTCTTTAAGGGTTTAGTCAGCTCCGTACCTGGGTAATAGAAAGCAGGAGGTCTGGTATCTCTTTCTCAGGACTCGATATCCCAGTAACCCGCGAGGGTATCTGGAAACACCGGAGCTGGATTTCTCGGCAGGAGAAAAGACAGCGTCTCTCTCAGTGCGTAAAAGGGGAGGGGCGGCGTCCGTGGGCTCTCGCATCAGCTGGGCTCTCGGGCAAGTAGATAGCCGCTCTGCTCCAAAACCACTGTGTGTTTGCTTAAGGCAACGTTGGTATATTTATACCTGAAAGGTGCCGGGTTTGAGGTAAGGTTGGGCATAAGACGTCAATAAAGATGTCACTAAGAACCGGCCGTTCTTACAGTGCTCACAGGAGTTCTAGGACGAAATCAAAACAAAAGCAATGGGGAATTCCCAGGTTGCAGGAGGTTTGGTTTGTTTACTGAACTCCTTGTAATTTCTAGGAGCCTGGGAAAGTAGCCTTGCTTAATTTGGACAGCATGGTCTATGACTAAATATGGATATGATTCTTATGCCTTTATAAGAATATTATTTATTATAACCACATAAGGGCATGAATCAGGAATATTGAATTAGGGTCCTAGATAGAAATACAACACCCACTCCACGATCTAATGTCCCTCATTACTTAAAACTAAGCAATAGTAAACATATAATGATGCATGTGTTTTCCAACCCACCCCAAAATACATACATTTGCATTTGAAATGGTATATGGTAAATACACGAAAATGAGTATTGGTACTGTACGCTTTTCAAGCAGTGGTATCATTCAGTTAAAAAATCCATATATATATCAGCTGAATGAATTGCGAAAATTTCCACATGAAATGGCTCTTAATACAGAAAAGAAGGTCGAGACAATTCCATCACATAATAATACAAATTCTGTACATATGCTAGAGGCTGAGGTAATATATTGTCTCTAGAGTTCCTAAAATAGAAGCTCTGTTATCTAAGACTTAGTTCTACTTTAAGCAGAGTACATGTGCCAGAAGAAGGTAAATATTTTGTATTTTGGAGAAAAGAATAATAATTTTGCATTCAGGCGAAAAACAGTTCCAAATATTTTCAGTAGCTTTTGTTTATCAAAGCTGAAGGCCGAATTCAGAGCTCAGGGAACGCTGTGTGCTCATTGCTTAAAAAGTTATTCTTTCTGTTCAGGGGAGAAAGTCATTTCAGACAGACTCTCCAAAAATTGGTCTACGGCTTCAGGTGAAAATTCGACCAAGTTTGAAAATGCCGCAACAGTACAGTCGTGAGAATGATTGCTATCATCGATGTCAGGATCAGCAATGCTCACAGAAGGTCGTACCTGGGTGATGCTGCTCTCACCTCGTACTTCACTGCCACCTAATCGTAGTGGTGAAGTCTCAACGAATGCCGTCATCAGAATGGGTAGTCGCTGGGGACAACACGATGCATGAGCCGTTACAGGACTTAGCAAAGTATCTGTATCCAATGGTACTGCTGATGGTAGTGTAAGACAGACGTCCAACACGCATTCTTCTCCGCATAGCATACATCGAAGCACAGGTAAGATGCAATTCTGCCAGATGGGTCTGAATGAAAGAAACCAGGTCATATTCAGATCTCTTAGCCGGGCTAATCCAAGGACTTTAGTTATGCGGTCCCGATAGCATATAGCTAGGATCGTTTCTTCCACGTTGCTGGAGTCATGTCTGTGACTTGGCTTGCCATATCGGAGCAGAAGGATCAAAAATAGAATTCCTGCTACGAGTCCCAAAAGAAGTGGTAGGCCACCAAAGACAGAATGGACAAAATTAGGGAAAATGCCCAGAACTGTTTCGAAGGGTGTTAACAGTCCCGAAAAATTGTCTTAAATATATGTGGGATACCACTGGTATCTGACATATTTAGGATTTGGCTTAGCATTTCTACGAAATGCACGGGGCAATTTGTTGATAAAAGGGTATGTATCTCTGCCGTTGTCCTTGCGACTTGCAGATCATACGTTTCTTTTGATGACGTTAAGGGCACAGTTGTCTGTAAAAGAACAGACTTTATTCTGCTTAAAGTATCAATTCGAATAGAAGAGATATTCAAAGAAGGCCAAATTGTTGCCTCCGTATCTGGAGTGCTGTTTGGATACAATACTTGCATACAGCAAGTGACCATGGAACTCACGCTGACGAGATAGGCTTTTCCTGGCACCATGCCACAACAGCTGTGGTCATTATTAGAATATAACTCCCATTAGAAAGTTGTCTAAAGAATGGCTCTATCTGTGTTGCAGGAGTGCCGTGCAGGTGACATGAAAGGTTATTTGAATACGCATTGCAGGTCCCGTGCAAGTTAATGCCTTCACAAAGGAGTGTACCGCTCAGTGATCTTTTACATTTGTTACCACTAAGAAATACATTCCTTTTCTTTTCACTGTAGCATGTGTGTGTATAAGGTAATTTCCATGTTGACTTGATGTACCCTTTACCCAACCTTTCATACTGGCCCGCTGGTATATACTCTTGGCAGTATTTAAATTGGAAAGTTGTTATCGGAATTGTAATTATTCCGTGTATTATCCATTCAATGACAGGTCCTTCTGACATTGTCAATGGTAATCTCTCAAGTTTTTCAAAGCTCAGAATCGTATAGTCTGCTCCTTTTTGTGCCAAACTGATTTGTTTATCAGTAAGGTTAAAGATAGAGAATAAGGACGTTGTGTTGATTAAACGCCATGGTACGTAGCCTGAACGCAGATTTTGCAACGTCCAGCTAAGCTGTACAATAGAACGCAATTGGGACTGACCGTGTTGTAACATTAGTAAGTCCTGCTCTATTATATCAATAGCAGATGATACAATACTGTCCAGTGAATATATTCTGGAGGACAGAGTCATTAACCCATTGTCCACAACAGAAAGTGATTTTTTCAAATTAATACAATCAATTTCTCGAAATTTTTCCGCTGTTTCAATTTGCATTACTTTCCAAGCTTCGTTGTACGCAGCGTATATACCGGCCGCTATGAAACGTTTTTGACGCTGCTTGCGTGGTCCCATTATGAAATCACGCAAGTCAGCACCGTCTTTAAGTAAAGTCAAGTGTTGCTTAATTTCAGCCAGTGTGGATTTTTGTTGCCACTCAAGGCATAGTTTGCCTACACTGTATGTTGTAACTATCCCTGGATGTTGTCTTTGGGAGTATCTTGGGTCTGGCCTGGTCATTTTTAACCCCTGTATTTTGTTCAGGAATCTATCTTGACAGTTATTTGTGTCTGTGGGCCAGATCAACCATTTTTTCCAATCAGGGTGTGTTCTGTTTTGGTTTAAAATTTTAGGTACGTCTATCTCCATGTCTGTAGTGCTATTATTATCAGGTATGGGCTTTGGTTAGACGGTTTGTTTAAGTCTTTAATTTTGGCTAGGCCAAGACAGGTTGTCTGTTGAATGGTGTCATTCAAGAATATTATTTGCTCTGGGATCATGCAGGCTCGAAATAATGCTTCTAAACCTTGTACCTGCCAATCTTTTGTACCCCAGATGGTTTTTGTTTCAATGTTGTTCTTCCAGAAATCAAAACCGAATGTATTCATTTTTTCATAAAATGTTTCAAAATAAATCAATTTAGTATTTGTCAACATCGTTTTCATTCCTGTCTTATTTAACATTTTAAAATAAAACGTTTCTGCATCACTTGTGTCAAACCCTGAGAAGTATAGGAATTTCTCATAAAATGTTTTCGAGCTACTTTTAGGTGGAGTTGCACAATGTTCCCATTGATTATAATTAAAAACATTTCTAGGTTGAGCAGATTTATGCAAATAGTGATGTGCAAAGTGATTGTAACAATACATTTCTTCATAATTTTATGAACCCTGTAAGTAATCATGTTCTGTAAATTTTGCTGACATTACTAAATCTGACATCATATCTTAATACTTTCAAAGTCCCAATCATCAGAGAATGTACTCTGTTTTATAAAGTCACTTAATGAAACCTTGAACTGATGTGGATATTTCAAGAGCTCAACCGGGCCATAGATTTCATAATCCGTTTTGTCCCATGGTACCCCACCGGGTATTGGATTGGCTGTGACATTCACTGATGATAATTCTCTTTTCTCGATGTGAGATGACTTGTGTGGCTTTAGGACCAAGTTGATGTTCTGACTTGCTGTGTCCATTGTACTGTATTTTCCTTCAATGATTTTCCCCAAACAAAGAATCATGATGAGCCAAAGCAGGAGGAAAAGTACACCTAACACAATCCAAAATTCAATCCATGGAGAAATCAGGTAGGTTTCTTTGAGTTGATGAAAGAGTTCTGTTACTTTGTCTTTAAAAGTTTTTATTGCTGGCGTTTCTTCCTGTTCGCTTGGATCTTCAGAAAAGTTATCGAAATTGATGAAGTAGCCAGATGCAGTTCTGTCAATTGTTGGAATTGCTTCCGAATTTTCATTTGCTTTTGGATTTTTCTTTGTTTCACTAGCATAGTCTGAGGCTACATCGTGGTAGACTGGTGTTTCTTGACGAACTGTTGCAATTTGGGTTTCAAGAGGCACAAGTTCCATGGCATGGTTGCATAGTCCTTTTTTATTCACTGCAGGTTTATCGAATGTGATTAGTCTCTCAGTTTGAACCTCTTGTATTGTAGCAAATTTTGGTACTCGGCTATTTCTTGGGAGTCCACTGGGCCTACTACTTATTATTAGCCACATGATTGTGGTTTTACCAGGTCGATGGATACAACTCGGTTCTCCTTTTTACCAGCAAGGGGCGGTAGTACAACTGATCTTGTTCCGCTGACAGCTAAGACAGGTACTGCTTTTCTGTAAGAAGGCCCAAATTCCTTCTTCACCGCGATCTTCTCTCTGACCAGATCCCCAATTTTTGGAATCCAGACAGGCCTTGCTGGGACAGGTGGTTTATCTTCAGTGGCTGTTGGCTGCTGTTTTAACTTTACGTTGCTCAGGCCTTTTCTTGTTTCATTTAAGTCCTGTAAAATAGCCAAACGATCTTTGATATCAAAGCATTTTTCTTCTACCACTGAAGTCTGACTATCAAGGTCCTGAATATGCATTCTAGTCCCGAACAATAGTTCGTACGGACTGAAACCTTTTAGAGAATTTCTTGGCAGATTATTAAGACTACGTTGGACACTTGTTAAATGTTGGACCCACCCATCACCCGAACCTAATACCCTCGCCGTTATAGATTGCTTTATGTCCCGGTTTTTTCTTTCCACTACCGCATTTCCCTCAGGATGGAAGGGACAAGAGTACCGCAAT
The DNA here is from genome assembly GCF_964261635.1 of Lissotriton helveticus. Taxonomy (NCBI): domain Eukaryota; kingdom Metazoa; phylum Chordata; class Amphibia; order Caudata; family Salamandridae; genus Lissotriton; species Lissotriton helveticus. The sequence continues at coordinate 139,774,349 of NC_136062.1, forward strand.
GCAATGCCCATGCTGGTCATGGCCTCCTTCTAAGCCCGAGAGCTAAAAGCAGGACCCTGGTCAGAATGTAGCATGCCAATTGCGTATGTGCCGATAAATACTCGCAAATCTTTTATAACAGTTCTGGCGTCAGCCGAGTGCTGGTGTCTGCATTTTTTGTGAATCTAGTCTTAAACATTAATGGGACGCATTTCTCCTATTGGATTTCTGCGTATAGATAGCCTTATGCTTTCTAAAAGAAGGGTCCTGGCAATACTCCGGTCGGTTCGCCACTGCAATCTCTGTTGCAGTTTGGACAGCCCATTGCAAATTTGTAGTTTTGCAGGCTCATCCCCGGCCACCAGTATTCTGATTGTAATTCTTTTAGAGATTCCAAGATCTCTTGGTGCCTTAGACGTAATCCCATATGTGCTTCTTGAATCAAGAAGACTCTCCTGTTCATGTTTGGAATTACTCTATCCCCCACTCCAGGGATTCGAGCAAAAGGAACAGAGTTTGCATCAATTATGTATGTATAAGTGAGTGGATAGTTCAGAGGTAATGCTGCATAGTCGCCTTTTAAAATTGCTTTTACCGCCAGCATAGTTTCTCCGTCTATGTATTTATCTGAACGCTTTTTTGTGGCTACGGAAGCCGGTTGAGCTGCTTCCGCTGTGGCTGTGTCAGCCAATGAATTCCCTGCAACATGAACGCCATCACGTTGATGACTCAGTGTATGGATCACGTGAGTCTTTTGTAGTTCTTTCTGCAAAAGAACTACCTGTTCCCAAAGCTTCTTATGCTTTATTGTGGCACCTGTGTCATCTTTGTAATCGTTTTGAACCCAGTTCTGCAAGTCATTGTTGTAAGATTTGACGCAGTAATGCGAATCGCACACTATTAGTGTGGGGAATTCGCGATCGGCATTTTCAAGCGCCATCTTTAAAGATCTTATTTCAGCTCGCTGAGTTGAACAGTTTCTGAGTGATTCAGTTTTGGTAATTAACGGTCTGAATTTACCCAAGCGCCAGTGACCTTTAACAATGGCACACGCTGCGTTGTAGGATTTTTTCTCTACATCGTAGTGTTGTGCAAATCTGTCCATGTAGATTACACATGTGTATTGTTCGAGAGGCAGAATTTCGATTGGCAGAGGATATTCTTTTTCATATGTTAGATCTTTCAGTTTTTTCATTTTCGGGTCAAAATAGTATTTCACGTCTTCTGCAGCAAGAGAATTTTCCCATTGTATCCATTTTGGATCTAATGCCACATTAGTCAAATTGCGTGGGCTTGTTAATGCCTCAAAGGTCGATTCTGCTGTTAAAACAGTTATCCTTTTGACTTGTGCTTGGGCTCTTTCTTTTGCTACAGCAGTTTGAACCGCATTTACAATATTTTCTGTAAGACTGAATGTCTTTTCAGCTTGTGTGTACAAGTGTGATTTGTATGCTATTGGTACCGTTTCTCCCTCATTAGAGGTTAAGTACGTGAATCCGCATCTTCCTGGGATGACTCAGATTACAAGGTTGCGTATGTTTTCGCGAGTATGTAATTTTGTTTTAGCTAACATGTCTGTTTGCAATGATCTTAAAATTTCTGTGTGTTTCTGAGTCCAACTGATTGGTTTGAAATCAGGTTTTATTAACTCATAGAGAGGTTTAACCCTCTATGCATAATTTAGAATGTACGTTCTTCCGAAATTCAGGAAACCTAGTCTCGATTGTAAGTTCTTCAGCGTTTTAGGTGCTTGGAGTACAGCGCACTTCTCTAAGAAGTTGTTTGCTAGGCTTTTGCCTTCACTTGATAATTCATATCCTAAAAATAGTACAGTTAGATGGGCAATTCGTGACTTTTTAAAGTTGAATTTGTAACCCTCAGCTGCGAACCCAAGTATTATGGTGTTCACTCTTTTCAAGTGAGTATCCAGGTCATCGTCTGTTAGGTAGATGTCATCGACATAAGATAATGCTTCATCATCATATATTTGTAGTAACTCTGTTACTCTTGCTGCGAATAATCCTGGGTTATTCTTGAATCCCTGTGGGAGTCGACAGAAATTTTCTCTGACCCCATTATTGAGAAAGCGGTCAAATACCTGCTTTCAGGTGAAATGTTTTGACAAAAGATTCCATTAGAGATGTCTAATGTCGTTTTGTATTTTTTGCGCACAATGTTATTCATTAGTGCCGCAGTGTGTGATTTTTGTACTGCAAATGTTTTGCAACATGAGTTAAGGTGTCTGTAGTCCAAAACTAGACGATATGAATCGTCTGGCTTGGAGACAGGAAACAAAAGATTGTTCATTTGTGAGGTGCATGTTTCAATCACCCCCTGGTATTCAAGTTGATGTAAGATCTCCCTGAATTGCTTTTTAGCTTCTTGTTTAATTGGGTACTGCCTTTGTGCAGTGGGTTGACATTTTAACTGGATTTTGTGAGGAGGAGAGTCCTCATCCCATCCTACATGATTTTTGTATAATGCAGGAGCTTTGGCTACTGCCCATTTTCTTGCATATGTATATTTTCTATGAATTGGAATATGATTTGAGAAGGCAGGCATAATCATTTCTTCGCCATGAGGGCACTCCCTGACAAACTCTGGTGGCCAGTCTTTCTCAGCTAAAAGGATGTCATAGCCTTTCGAAAGATTATCCCAAAAGAGACCTCTTACTTTCCTGGTCTTATCTCCCTCTATACGTAAAGTTATCTCGTATATTTTATGAGGTTCGCTAACCCTGGTATCCGCAGTTTCCATCTGAATGTATTCATTCGTGTCCACTGTCTCCAGAAGATTCATCAAGATCTTGCGAGCTATGGTCACTTCTGCTGCGCTGTCTAGCATTGTCTGGGCCCACTCTCCGTTTTTCAGTTGTGTCCTCAGTATCCTCGGCATGTTTAAATATTTTAATACTGACTACCTTCTCTCTTGGAAATTGTAATTTTTTACTTTGATGAGCAGGTTCCTTGTCTTTAGACTTGACGTGCTCTTCCCTGTGTTCTGACCGTCCTCTTCTTTCCGATTTCTGCGAGGAAGTCTGAAAAGATCGAGAGGGACGTGTATCAATATCTTGATATCTATCAGGTTTTTTCAAATTATCCCTATTTCTAAGGTTGTATCTTTTCTCAGAGGGCTCCCTCTGGGGAGACTTGTTTCCCCGGTCAGGAGATCTTTCTCTTCGTTGAGGAGACCTTCCTCTGGACTGGAATCTTTTTTCTTTGGGAGTGGATTGTTTATTTCCATCCCAACTCTTTTTTGGAGTATTTAGATTATTTTTAATAAAGATTTTTTCAGGATTTTCAGTTAGTTGGGGTTTTACTGGTTTCCCACCCAAACTATCTCTACCAAGTTCTTCATAGGACTTTTCTATGATTCTGGCAAGTTCAAATGGATGTTCTGCTATATCTGTTTCTTTCAATTTCTGGAGGATCGCCACAGATGCTGCTTCTCCTTTTATGTTGGCTAATAATATAGCCGAGACCTGCTTGAAGTCTTTCAGTAAGTTCATACCCAGAGTTAAAGCAGGTACTGGACCGTATTCATTTTGAATCTGTCTTAGCACATCTGGTATTACCACCATGGACGGAACACCATGTGTCTTTGTGTAAATGGAAGCAAAGACTGTGCCTCAAGTGTCACAGTCCTCCACATGTGATGTGATCCCCATTGGAAGACAGATAGTCAGAATTCTGTGTTTCTCAGTAGGTGTAGTATCAGGAAATACTGCCTCTATTTGAGTGATTTTTTGTGCTAACCAGAATGGAATTTGTTCCCGTTTTGCGGGTGTTTTACCAAGACAAGATTGTATGTTCTGTGGTGTTATTTTGTTTGTGTTCCCCTGATGAGGGGACAGATGTGGAATGTTAATTGCTGGTTGGACTGTTGACATCTGCATTACGTATTGGACTAACTGTCTATGTATTTTAATTAGCTGTTTTAGCTCAGCTAAAAGATCCCGATCTGTCATTGTATCAATGTTGGGGTGTGGTGTGTAGCTGGCTAGAACCGGCCACATTGCTCCTGGTCTACCTAGTGCACCAAGCCTGGTGATGTGATTTTTATGTTTTAGGGCGCCTTTAAACCAGAGCAGGTGCTCTTGGTAATTTAATGGGATTTCAACATCCTCGAAAGGAGTGTATACATCCGGAGGTTCCTCTATTTTGTAATAGTGGAATTTGTGTGTTACAGCGTTTGCTGCTGGAAAGTTTATCCATGAATAGAATACCTCTGTCTGCCGATATTCATGGGCCTCTACCATGAATATGACTGTACCACCTCTTGATGTCAGTCCATTTTCTATAAGTTTGACAGTTATAGTTTTTCTTACATTTACCGGAATGATTATAACATTCGGGTCGTTTTCTCGGAGACTTGTGTCATCCGCTAGGAGTTGAGCTGCTATTCTAGCTGTCTCCCTTTCGTCTTCACTTTCCGTCATTTTTACTAACAGATAGGTTTTTGTTGCAGATCAAGTTTCAAGGAAACAAAGATTAGGTGCACAATATTTTGGAACACTGTATCCTTCAACGTTGACTAAACCAAAAACTATACACAGGAATCTCTTCCTAATAAATTCCGGCGGATTTTAACCTTTTACCCACTCCAGACGTCTTTTGGAGTTTTTACGAGAAAAGGGTTCTGTGTGAAAAAGCACGACTGAGTTACTCTACCGTCTTGCGTTAGATTTATCGCCTTACCAAATGTTGGGCGCCATGTAGTGTAGTTCCTATATTCCCAATAGGCTCTGCGCATTAGAATAATATAAACAGCAGTGTAGACGTAGGACTGAGGTCGACTAGGTCTCTACTGACTATATTAGACTTAATTAATTTTGCCAGCTAGCTCAGAGGTCACTAGAAACTTTCTCGAATAAACAAGGAGGAGTTTAACTTCCCTGGATAGACAAGAAGGGATTAGCTTCTGACAACCATATAACATGACAACTTTGCTCCCTCAGAATAAGAGTGTATCTCTAGAGTCGTGTGAAAACAATAGACAGCTATTTCACTCAGTCAAGTGTGCATACTTAGTTTCACCATAGTGCAGAGAAAAGAGAGACGGGCGTTTTCAATAAAAGGTGTTATTTATTGAGCAGTCTTCTTTCTCATGCAAGAGAAATGAATTGCCACAATTGCAATACTTAGAGTAAAGTAAAGTGAGTACAGTAAAAGGAGTACTATGAAATAATACTGTAAAAACATTGATATGGTTTCTTAGCCATATGTTACTTTAAAATAGATAAAATATATACATACACATATACATTGACTAACGTACTCAACTGGTGCTTCTAAATACGCCTACCCCGGTGTACCTGACCTAAGCCTAATACGTGGGAAGGAGTAAGTAAGTAGCAGTTTAAGTTAAGTTGGTTTTGCCAAGGAATCTGATTCAAGAATTCTCTTTAAGGGTTTAGTCAGCTCCGTACCTGGATAATAGAAAGCAGGAGGTCTGGTATCTCTTTTTCAGGACTCGATATCCCAGTAACCCGCGAGGGTATCTGGAAACACCGGAGCTGGATTTCTCGGCAGGAAAAAAGACAGCGTCTCTCTCAGTGCGTCAAAGGGGAGGGGCGGCGTCCATGGGCTCTCGCATCAGCTGGGCTCTCAGGCAAGTAGATAGCCGCTCTGCTCCAAAACCACTGTGTGTTTGCTTAAGGCAACGTTGGTATATTTATACCTGAAAGGTGCCGGGTTTGACGTAAGGTTGGACATAAGACGTCAATAAAGATGTCACTAAGAACTGGCCGTTCTTACAGTGCTCACAGGAGTTCTAGGACGAAATCAAAACAAAAGCAATGGGGATTTCCCAGGTTGCTGGAGGTTTGGTTTGTTTACAGAACTCGTTGTACTTTCTAGGAGCCTGGGGAAGTAGCCTTGCTTAATTTGGACAGCATGGGCTATGCCTAAATATGATTATGATTCTTATGCCTTTATATGGATATTATTTATTATAACCACATAAGGGCATGAATTAGGAATATTGAATTAGGGTCCTAGATAGAATTACAACACCATAGTTCGCTTATACTGATACACGATCCTTTATCACGCAGACTTCACATTCCACTTTCCCCGAGATACAAGCTGGTTGAAAGCGGCGACTGTGAGTATATCTGACTTGGGTTTGTTGAGAGTTCGATTGTAAATAGATCTGTATATAGAAAAGCTAATTGATATTTGATACTAAGTTGGGCTGTTCTTGTGTCTGTTTCCGAGCCCACGCTTAAAGAAATCGAGCACCTTTGAAGTAGGATTAGGTTCCCTTTCTTTCACCTGGAAGTGTTACAGGAGTAGTCTTCTGACCAGACTGACTCATGACTGTCTTTCCATTCACATCTGCGTGGTCCTGAAGAGAATTCCCTTGAACAAAGGGTTTTCGAAACGCGTAGACCGTTTTCATACAGCATTAGGAGTGTTGTTCTGAAACAAAAACTGTTTTTTTTTTTAAATTGAAGTCATTTCCTATGCTGTTTAGTGTAACTATGGTTGTAAATAATTGTTGTAGTAACTGATGTAAATTGATTCTATGTTTTGTATGATGTGTATGTATGGCTGAATGATTGACCAGAATACAAGAATTGTTGTGGTGAGTAAATGTGGAGTGAAGTAAGCAATGTTTTCAATTATGTGAATTTGTTCTAAATATGTATTGTTAAAATATGAGATTAAAATAATTGATTTATTCTGGACTAAAAGATTTGTCTTGAGACTTACTGTTTAGCTCAGTAGGTTAAGTGGTCATCCCAGGCCCTTGTAGAAATTAGGTGGCAATATTGGTGCTCGTTTTGTTTTTTTGTTTAGAGTTGGGTAGAAGCAGGGAGAATTTGAAACTTATAGGGTCCTCGCTCAATTTCATTGGTCCATTTAAGGGGTGGATGAGCATCACCTCATCTCCCCTATTGTCCATATTTCTGCCAAGTCATCGTTATAATGAAAATAAGGTCCCGATTGTTCTTCAATACATGTTTTCACTTGTGTGCTTTAACTTGTCACATGAAGCAATATTCACACGGTCATACAAATCTTGGCACCCTTTTGCACTCCAGGCCACGCTGACCTTGACCCACGCTGTACAGGCACAGACTGCTTGCACATCTCTCGTGCATAGTCACGCATGCGTATATTACCACAGTTTCGGAGTCTCGCAAACCTTCCATTTTGGATTAGGCTGCATGGGCCATAAAGGGAACTATTATAGAAACAAACACCATTAAACGTTAGATTTCGAAGTATAGCCCTTCTGTTTACCTCCCCCCATTCTAAGGTAACCCTATTAGTTATTACCTAGCGTTTAAGCGACAATTAAGCTTCGTTTTCTTACCATTCTCCTGATTTCTGCCACAATAATACATATAGGAAGCTTGCATGCACGGGTTTTCATTAGATTATGACATTTGCATACTATGTTAGTATGACGATTTCACTTAATTAGTATATTATGATTCGCAACACAAGCAAATTAGTATCCCACGTGTATTTGTGTATGTGCTGTCTATTCTATGTTGGTTAATTTCAACCCCACACGATTAATACCCATTATAGGTATGGGAAAGAGATTTTACGAGGGGTATACAAAAACGTTTGTTTTCGCCCTTGCTCCATCAACTGCCCCTTTGGTGATTTATCACCAAATAACACCCAAACATTTCGTAAATTTTTCATAAAACATGTTTCAAATTATTTTAATTAGTATGAGTTATACTCTAGTTTCTTCCAGTTTCTTTCTAACTTGATAAAGTTTCTTTCAACTCTTCCATTTCAATGTCCTCCTTTTCACGTTCTCTTTATTGTCTTTCTACAAATTCCTTTTTTAACGACTTTTTAAGGTTTCTTCTTTTTCTAAGTTTACAATCTTAACTAAAAATATTAATATTATTAGTGTTACTGGAATTAATACTTTCGCTGTTATAGATCTACCTATTTGATAAAACCATTTCTTAACTGCTGAAAAACGTCTACCAAGTTTCTCAAGAACACCGTCAACCTCCAGTGGTATAATTTCTTTATGCAACTCTGTAAGATTTGTAATATATCTTTCAATGTTTTGAGTTTTATCAGGTATGTATGTACAACAATGTTGTACCTTCAAAATTCCACAGAATCCTCCTTCTTTTATCAAGAGCAAGTCGATTTTGCATCACCATAGCGCTCATAGCCACCATTTCTGTATTTACCAGTAAAAATTCCCCTGCAGTATCTGTTGACAAACAATCTACTATTGTTGACAATTTCCGAATTCTGTTTGCATTAAAGGATATACCCACTGCTGGTATCAATGCTCCAAACACATCACCTATTATTTCTATTATACTTTCCCTTCTTCTACGACTTACAGGTTTACCTATCTCATGAATTCCATTAGTTCCTCTATCTACATGAAAGATTTTAGGAAAGACCAGGCCTACATAACAGGACCCATACCAGTGATTAGGCAATCTATAATAAGCTTTGTTCCTGCACAAAAAATATATCCCCAAAAATAAATACCTCCTTTAAATCCCCAACCCCCTTTTATAATATATGTATCTTCACATTGACTTGCTCCCACAAAATAATTATCATACACAGTTTTATCTCTTTGAATACATCATTTCCCTAATAATGGTGTATCTATAGTTATAGCTACATTCACATTATGCCCTTCTATAGTATCATCCTCAAATGTCCACATTGTAGATTTAGATTGTTTTGCTTTTTCCCTTCTCTTGTATTGATTCCTTCTTTGCTCTACCATATCCAAAAAGGCATTCTCCTCATTTCTCATTTTACAAGTCAAATTATGTTTGAACGCATAATCATGGGTCAGTTCTTGTGTTTCCAAAAAATATTCTCCAAAAACATTTGCAGGTTTGATTTGATTCAATTCAGCTACAATTTTCAATTTCGCAAAAACATCATCAGAATTAGAATAATAATACTCTAATTTACCTGTTCTATAAAACAAACTAGCTAATACGCTACATGTAACCCCATATGTTAATGGAATTTGATGGTACGTCACACCCTCTGATACAGATGCTGGTAATTTCACACAAACTTAACAGTCACTCGCATCCATCGTTCTCACATATTCAGACAATAATTTTGAAATGAAAACATGTTCCTCAAAAAATCGCTTATCGAGTTATCTTGATGTATTTCAGGTCTATAACATGCATAATTTCACCCTTTGACTCATAGGCCCTTTCTTTCATACTCTCATTTGCCTTTGCTTTTTCAAAATTCAGCCTAAAAGGAATTATAATAGCTAAAAACCATACAAACATTAATAATCCTGTACATATTAGCCACATTCTATACCATTTTCTAAAAATTTTACATTTCGATCTTGTTACGTCATTAGTAGGCATTTTTTTACTTTTGTTTTTTTACACAGCATTTTTCACAATCTTTTCTGGCCTTATATTGTCTCTTTCAAATCTCTTCGCACTTTAAAGTGTCCTTACCACCAATAATTTAAACAACCTTGTTCCTTCACCTTTTCCTTGCTCAGGTTTCCCAGTTTAGGTATTTATTTTTCTCTCTTTTGAGTTTTAGTTCACTCACTTTCTTTTTCTTCACTCTGGCAACTCAAATTTTCTTGACTGCTATTTACTTCATTTATTGGAGGCAAAACCATATATGACCATTCAGGTGACTTGTATTTTTGATTTGGTCTTCTTACTCTTTTTGGCCTTTGCACAATTTCTATCTTTTTACCCAGCAACTCCTTTTGACTGGTTATTTCATTGACTTGATCCTCTTGGACTTTTGCTTTATTAACCAGTTTGAATCTCAGACCATCATCTTCTTTAGGCCAATTATCTCCTTTGCGTGGTTTCTTGGTTTCAGGTCCGACAGTGTTACGTTCCATTCTCCAAGCTCTTTTCCTTGAGCTTCTCCTCAATTGAGTTTCATCCTTACTGTGATCAGACTCAGTTTCAGATTTCTCCTTAGTTTCATTTATGATGAACTTTATAATGTCTGTTTCCTTCACTGAATTTGTTTTCTCTTTGGTCAGTTCTTTCACTCTGTTAGGAACTTCTCCTGGTAGCTGGTACTTGGAAGCTCATCCTTATTGTGAGTTATTTCCTTTTCACCAGTTTCGAGATTCCTGTTCCTGCTTTCAGAGCTTTCAGACTGTCCTTCAGTAGTTATCTTACTACCAGGTTTATCTTTACTTTGTTCAGTGTTCACACTGGTATTAGTCCTTACCAAATCTCGACTTTCAGGTCGATCTTCAGAATTTGGTACTTCAATGACTTCACTTTCTCCTTCAGATGCAGAGCTTGCATCTGATAAGTCCCGATGTCGACGAACAGGTCGAGCTTCAGTATCTGGATTTTTATCTGGTTCACCTTCAAAATCTGATTGAGTTGTGCTTTGTGCTTCGTCCTGTGGATTTTCAGGTTCAGGCACACGGATGGTGTGGCTTGCGTGCACCCATCTCTTTACAGCAGCACATTTAACTGCAGTCGTGCTAACCAGAATTACTTATCTGGGCTTCTGCCAACGAGGAACTAAGCAGTTTCTTCTCCTTGGTACCTTTATCCAAACCCAATCTCCAGGGACTAGATCATGAGCTGGATGTTTTTCTTTCTAGTTTGCCTCAGTTCCCACCTGATGGAACACAGAAGTTACCACGTCAGACAGGTTTTTGCAGTAATCCAGTATGATATCATCATTAATAGTCAATAGTTTATCAACTGGCTCAAATGCTTGTCTCATCACTCTTCCCATCAGAATCTCATGTGGACCTAATCCTGTCTTTTTATCAGGTATGCTCCTTAGGGTCATCAGAACAAGTGGCAAAGCATCAGGCCATTTCAGTCTAGTGGCCAAACACATTTTTGCAATTCTGTTTGTTTATGGTTCCATTCACTCAACTACCCCAGAAGCCTCTGGTCTGTAAGCACAATGTAATTTCTGACAAATGTCCAGTGCTTAACAAATCATTTGCATTAACTCGTTGTGAAAATGTGGTCCACGATCTGTCTCAATTGTTACTGGGAAACCAAAACGCGAAATGATTTCACTCAACAACAGTTTTGCAACAGTCACTCCATCATTCCTTCTGGTAGGGAAGGCTCCACCCACCGAGAAAACAGGCAAATGATAACAAGTACATATCGAAGTCGATTACAGGGTGGCAACTCGATAAAATCTAATTGCATTCGTATAAATGGACCTCTCTCACGTCCTATGGTTCCCAAACTCACAACTGTTTTCCTTCTTGGATTCAAATGCTGACAAACAAGACATCGCTGACAAAGACTCTCAGCAATCATCCTGAACTTAGGATTATACCATGTCTGTCTGAACATCCTAATCATGGCATCCCTCCCAATATGAGCTTGACCATGGTACATTCGGGCCATATTAGAAATCGAGGGGCATATTATCAAGTAAGGGCGTTATATTATCGCCGCTTTTATCGGCAGGAAACTGCCGATAAAGCGGCGATAATGGGCTTGATAATATGCTCTATGAATTCCAATCGAAGCCCATGTTAGATATGAAGACATTTAACATGGGCTTCGATTGGAATTCATAGAGCATATTATCAAGCCCATTATCGGCAGTTTCCTGCCGATAAAAGCGGCGATAATGTAACGCCCTTACTTGATAATATGCCCCCATGTTATCAGGCATTACTGGTCTTTCATCTTTGTAAACCCAAATTAAATCCTCTTCTCTTTGTCTACATCCTGATTTTACCCAAATGTCCTTCTCTTCCTCACTTACTTCTTCCTGCATTTGTCTTACTTCCTGCCAAGTCTCAACTACTGCAGTTAGAATTAAAGGACTTGAAACATGTTCAGCTTTTCTGTCCCGATTTATAGATGCAAGATTTTTGGCACAGTACTTAGCAATAGAGTCAACAAAGCGGTTGCCTCTGGCGACATAATCATCTCCTTTCTTGTGAGTTGCACATTTTACAACAGCAATTTTCTCTGGTAACTGGATTGCCTCAATCAACATTATCACAAACTGAGCATTTCTGATGGGGGATCCTGCAGAAGTTAAATAAACTCTTTGGGACCACAGTTGACCATAATCATGGACAACTCCAAAACCATATTGACTGTCAGTCACTATGGTGACTCTTATTTCTTTTCCCAGTTCACATGCTCGAATCAAAGCAATCAATTCCGCTATTTGGGCAGAACGAATCCCTTTCAGACAAGATGCTTCCAGAACGTCTGCCACTGTGCATACAGCTTATGCAGCACTTAGAGCACCGTCATCCGTTCTCAAACATGAACAATCTACAAACATTACATAATCAGATTCAGGAAATGGCTCATCTTTAATGTCAGGTCTTGGTTTGGTACAATATTCAAGAACATCCAAACACTTATGATCAACTTCATCTCTCACCTCAACATCCATGATATCAAGTAACAATGTAGATGGATTTACATTCACACATCGTGCAATTGTCACATTATCTGCACCTAGAATTACTTTTTCATATTTTGTCATCCTGTTATTGGTAAGGAACTGTGTTTTTGTCCTAGTGAGGAGAATTTCCACTGAATGAGGTACATATACCCTCAAAGGATATCCCATCACTATACCTTCACTTTGTTCCAAACTCACACTTGTAGCAGCTACTGCTTTCAAGCATCCTGCCAATGCTTCAGCAACTGGATCCAGAACAGCTGAGAAATATGCAATTGGCTTTCTCAGTTTTCCATGTCTTTGAATTAGAACTGATAATGCACATCCTTCTCGTTCACTGCAATGCAGTTCAAACTCTTTCTCATAATCGGGCATTCCCAATGCTGGTGCTTCACACAGACTGTTTTTTAGTCATTCAAAAGCCTCCATTTCTGTTTTATTTAACACTATGGGATCTTTTATATCTGCTCTTGTCAACCTCTGCAATGGTTTTGCTATCAGTGAAAATCCACTGGTCCATTGTCAACAGTAACCTACCATTCCTAGGAACATTCTCACTTGTCTCTGAGTCTTAGGAGGTTGCATTCCCTGTATCATTCTGATTCTTTCTATGGTAAGTTGTCTAATTCCGTGGGCAATCTTGTGACCTAAATATTGTACCTCTTTCTGACAGAACTGAAACTTTTATGGTGACACCTTATGTCCCCCGTCTGCCAAATGGTTCAGTAGTGCAATGGTATCTGAAACATATGTATCCTTGGTTCTTGATGCCACTAACAGGTCATCAATGTATTGAACCAATACTGAGTTTCCAGGCATGTACAAACTCTCCAATGATTTCTTTAGCAGCTGATTAAAGATGGAGGGACTCTCAGTATACCCCTGAGGAATTCGGCACCATGCCAAAATAGGGTCTCCAAACCGGAAAGCAGATATTGGCTGGCAATATGAGTGTAATGGAACTGTAAAGAACGCATTACATAGATCAATGACCGTATACCTTTCTGCATCATGTGCAATTTGGTACAGGATTACTGCTAGGTTTGGTACAACCGGACAGCATGGGACAACAATTTTATTAATTCTTTGTAAATCCTGTACTATCCTAAATGTTCCATTAGGCTTTTTCAATCCCATTATAGGTGAATTACATGGACTGCTTATTATTTCTCTCAAAATTCCTTGTTCAATCATTTTGTTTATCACTGGAGTTATTCCTTCAATTATTTCTGCGATCATTTTAAAATTGAGGAATGTTTGGGTAACTCACTCCTTCCTTTACAGACACTTTCACAGGATCCACACCTTTCATTAATCCAATATCCTCTCCTGTGAAATCCCACACTTGTTCTTTAACTGACTCTTTTAATTCACTTGGTATCTTTTCTCGGTCAAATACAAACACTATTTCTATCTATCTATCTATCTATCTATCTATCTATCTATCTATCTATCTATCTATCTATCTATCTATCTATCTATCTATCTATCTATCTATCTATCTATCTATCTATCTATCTATCTATCTATCTATCTATCTATCTATCTGTGACATTGTCATTTTATATAATCTATCTTCATCTGGTGTTTGAAGTTCAATGCCATCTGGTGAACAGTAAATGGCACAGTTCATTTTACACAGTATGTCCCTACCAAGAAGGTTAACAGGACTACTGTCACACACTACAAATTGATGCATATCTTTGATATTTCCAATTTCCACTTCGACTGGTTCTGTCAGGGATTTTTCAATCTGTCTATTTGCTACACCTACTACTTGGATACTGTCTCCAAAGAGAGGAAGATTTTGAACTTCTACTTATCTAACAGTAGAACGGGTAGCACCTGTGTCCACTAGGAAAGTCACATCTACATCATTCACCTTTCCATTCACAAAAGGACCAGATTGATCTACCTCTAGAGTTGCGCCAAGTACGCACTCTTCTCCCTCTCTTAGGCACCGTCAGAAGCTATCATCAGACTCACTCCCATCTTCCTTCAGCCAATACTGTGAACTCGCATTCAATCTAGGTGATGTTGTTACCTGTTCTCCTCCGAAGAATCCTGTCTCTTCTGCACTGTATTTCTGTAGATTTACACTGTGTGGAAGTGGTGATTGTGGCACCTGACTCTGTAGGGTAATTACCTGCTGCTTTGGCGATGGCTGTTGAATTACCTCATTCTGCACCTGCGGATTCAATTATGTATTTTCGAGATTAACTCTTGGTGGCAACTTACACTCTTTCTTCCAATGCCCTAACCTGCCGCAGTTGTGACATGGAAACTTTTTCTTTGCCTCTTCCAGATTACCCATTCCTTTCCCTTTATTCAAATTTCACTTCATTCTTACCTGACCTCCTTCTGGACTTTTATTTCCAATTGAGCTACTTGACGTTCGGCCACTTTTACCTGTGCCCACATGGCTTTCTCTTTAAGTTTTCTTTGCTTAACCTCAATCTCATCGTGACAATATTTCGCCTGCCTTAACACCTCATCAACAGAACATGATTGCTATCCCATCAAGTTGTGCTCCTATCTCCTATCTCTGGTCTTAGTCCAAAGACAAAACGATACACAAAATAACTCATGTCCTTTTTACTTAACTCATCATATCCACTATATTGCTTAAATACTAGCAATAATCTTTCATAGAATGAATGTACTGATTCTTTAGGTTCTTGCAATGTCCTGTCAATCTTTACCCAATCTGTTTCTTTTGGAGGGATTTTATTCTTCAAAAATACTATTACTTGTTCATACTTCCGCATTACCTCAGGTCCAGGAGCACCTGTTCTAGGGTCCCGTGGATATTCAGTTTTTGGCCAATCCACAGTTATCTTGCACTCAGACCATAGGTCTGCTGGTCCTACTATGTCAAACAATCCATCTAAACCTTCCCACAATACTTTAGAGACTTTTACAATTGATTCATCTGGTGGTACCATTCCACTGGTTTCTCGCACAACTTGGGGAAATCATTTGTGAATGACAATATATCCTGTCTAGTCCAAGGAACATGCACATACCCTCCTACCGGTATGTATCTCATAGGAAATTCATTTACTACAGGCTCCTTTTCTCTGACTGGAAACGCTAATGATGTTTTATCATTGCTCTCTTCCCTTTCCTTTGTCCGTTTATTCTTCCACCGTTATACATCTCACCATTTTCTCAGCAACACAATTAATTATTTTATATGGGATAATCTTCCAACAGTATTCATATTGTCAATATCCTTTTCAGTAAAATCTACTCTGTAAGGCTTTTGTAATAATTTATTCTTTGCAAAATCCACATTGAGTTCACTTGCCAACCCTTCTAGTCGATCATGCGGGGTTTTTGCTCTCCATATAATGCTTTTACACATGAACATTGATCCATCATCTTGGTATGCTTTTAACCTATCTGTTCCAATTGTTCCAATTATCAATTCTTCCATGTCAATTTTAAATCTGACCACATCTAACACTTTAGGTTCTTGATCTTTTACTTTTAATGTTTTAAGCCAATCACTTAATTTCTGCTCTGTTGGTCCTACAGGAGTTTGTGACAAATTGATTTTCTCTATACTTCTTTCGGGTGTTGCAGAATCTGATTCCGCACCCGTTGGAAACTTATATTGGAGACTTTGATTAAAGGTCAAATCAGGTGGAGTCATTTGACTGGTACGCCTAACCTCGAACAAATCTGGATAAACCTTTTCTCTTACTTTTTGTAAACTTTGGTTTAAAGGGATAGTTAACTATGGTTCTTTCATTTTCTGGTTTTCGAACACTGGAATCATAGGACCTATTGTTACTGGGACAGTCACAGCTTCTTTATTTTTGGTGAGTTCCTGTATCTTTTCAGTCAATTCATTAGTAGACCGTACATATTCAAACGTACTCCAGTTTTCTTCAAATCTCCTCGCTGCTCTAGCCACACTACTTCTAATTTCATGATTTTGTCTGGGAGTACTAGTAAGTCTGATTTCCATTAATGGGGCATTAGAATCATATCTCACTTCATCTCTCTCGGTACTGTCTTTAATTTCAGAAAATCGTCTTGGGGTACCAGTAAATCTAGTCTCCATTGGCGGAGCATTTGGAGTCACTGTTACAGAACTTGGTTGCTATGGAGGGGGTCTTCAATTTAATATCTCTTCCAGTACCTCATCCTCTGTCTCACAATCCCCATAACTCTTTATTTAGGGCTCCATATTATTTCTCTTTTCCGTACACCTCCGTCACACTATTTCATCAACTGTCCTCACCTGATGCATTCCATCACACATAGCAGCGTTTCCCCATCTCCGCATTCTACTCTCATGGGTCATTCCCCATAAACCTCGCAATCTGCCTCTAGATCCTCTTAACTCCTCAAACCTTTCTCTCTCCAATTCATGCCTCTCATCTTCCCACTCAGCTAATGCCTCAAATTGAGTTGGTCTAAGTCTTGGTTCAAGCTTAGTCATGGTTTCTCTCAAATTTCGGAACACAGCAATACTAAAAGAACCTACATCTGGAAATGCTAATACACTATCAATCTTAGTATATCTAGCCCAATTTTCTAACCATATACATATATGGTAGCCATATTTTGTCATCATGTATGATGCAGGCGTTTTAGGCGGAGGAAGCAATTGTCCCTCTCTCGTCACGATTTCCTTATCCTTTTTGAACACATTCTTTAATTTCTTAAACCATATAGGTTTTTCTTTTTCTTATCCATAATAAAACTCAATTTTTCTGACGGTTTCCTGACTTTCAAACAATTGCGCACTCTTCCACAAACTGCTTTGCTACACCAACCTATCACAGGGCAGTTCACTCTAATGCACCAATCAGAACGAGATACGTTCCAAGCACTCTCAACCAATGCTTGCAATCAGCGTTTACTCCGTTCTAGTCAGGCAGACCAATCCCAGCGCGACCCTTCTTACATCAGTCCTGCTCCAGTTTCTGCAGCTTCGACTAACCCCTCCTTTACAAAAATTAGCGGCACACTGTATTTACACCTTTATACAACTAAAATCGGTTAGTAACCACAAAAAACATCTCCATTCGTCTGTTTCGCTAAAACCAAAGTGATGATTTCCTCAAACTCACAAGTATTCTGGATCTCCAGTAGACAGCGCTTACCTCTTCTCTACCACAGAATTTTAGTTTCGCCGATAAAGTAGCACATCCCTCTACCTTACCCTTCTCTCAAGATCCGGTATCAACTCTGTTACTCTCTTAGGGCTAAGTTTTATGCAGAGTACATCGGACTCCTGTGCTTAGAGCCAAGGTTTTACAGGTGACCTTTGCTTTACATCCACCACTTTTACACGTAAATGTCCCTAACTTGTAACATACGACGATGTCACCACTTTGAAACAGACTATGTGATGTGTGACTTACATGCCACACATTCCTCTTCCTAGGCAGAGTAACCAACTTCCTACTTCCCAGAAGCCTCAAAATTCCCGACTACACATAACATAACAGACTCAACATATAGTGTTAGTCATAATTTCTGTACATCAAAATTCTTTATACATTGCCCT
The DNA here is from genome assembly GCF_964261635.1 of Lissotriton helveticus. NCBI lineage: Eukaryota > Metazoa > Chordata > Amphibia > Caudata > Salamandridae > Lissotriton > Lissotriton helveticus. Next base: position 139,792,241 of record NC_136062.1, read on the forward strand.
ACTAATTCTATACATTACTTTGTCCAAGTTAACCTATAGCAACCATCCTCTGCTACCAAGAAAAACCTGATCCAGCGCTGCTCCAAACCAAACCTCCAAACCATCACTATATTTCCGAGGAGCTATCACACTTTACTTGTCGATGGGGCCCATTACACCGCGAGTCATTCAAACACACAAATCACCCTGCTCCCAAGATCATTGAAAACTAGAGGAGGAGATGCTGGATTTTAGATGAGTACATTATTTATCCTTTTCAGTCTAATATTTTATACACTATATACATCTGCACTTTATCAAATTTACCATAGTTTTACCTTTAAGAGACATTAAAACACCCGACCATTTGGTCAATGGATCAGCTAGTAAAAGTTAACTAATGGACAACAAGACCAGCTTAATACTCCATTTATTTAATTTTTATTTAGAGACTTAATCTCCTAGCATAACCTTATTTTATTTAGTCTTAATTCAATAATCATTAGACATTTAATTAACCTGAAGAAAAGAAAGTTAAAATTCAAACAGTTTACATTTATTAGCAGAATAGTTCAGAAAATAAGTAAAAACTATCTTACAGTAAATGGACATCAGTGTTAGCACAGGAAAGTTCCCAAAAAACACCTCTCTACTCTTTCTTGATGTTCACCTCCCATCCGGACTCCGCACCCATCAAAAGTTAAAGTCAAGAAAAATGTCAAAGTCTTTGCACCATGGAATTTTTTTTCAGTTCGACAGCAATAAAATAAATTCAAAAGCAAGCTCTCTCTTCACTTTCAAACGTCTTCTTTTATACCCTTTTTCCCTAACTATCTCAAATTTCGCACAATTTCATTGGTCCATTTAAGGGGTGGATGAACATCACCTCATCTCCTCATTGTCCATATTTCTGCCAAGTCAACATTATAATCGAAATAAGGTCCAGATTGTTCTTCAGTACATTTTTTCACTTGTGTCCTTTAATAACCCTGGGCAAAGCACTACGCTACGCTGGCGTAGTTTGCGAAGTTTGCACTACTTCGTACTACACGAACTGCACGTAGCACAGTGCAAACACGCGTAGCGTAGTGCAGCGGTCATTTTTTGCTTGCTCGCAGTCCTTAACGTGAAGTTGGCGACTGCGAGCAAGCAAAATGACATCCCGGCAAGACTTTTTTCTCGTTCGCGATCAGCAACATCAAGTTGCCGATCGCGAGCGTGGAAAATAAACCTACCAGTGAGATTCTCAACGCGGGGAGGTCAGGTTTCTCATTGAGAGTGGTCGCGTATGCTCGCGACCGCTCGCGATGAGAAACTACCAGTCCGCGTAGAGAAAGCTGCCGCTCGAGTAAAAATCTACTCGATCAGCCAGAAAATTACAGCTCGCACTGTGCAAGATGCCGTTTTCAATGATTGTACAGTTCCGGATGCTTGTCGGCAATGTGCAATCATTGAAAACGGCATTGTGCACAGTGCGAACAGGGTACTACGCAGTTCGCGTAGTGCTACGTGTAGCTCGTATAGTGCGAAGTGCACTTTGCGTAGCTTCGCGTAGCGTTACTTCGCGAACTACGCCCAGCCCTATGACCTTTAACTTGTCACTTGGAGCAATATTCTCAGGCTCACAACACGGTCATACCAATCTTGGCACCCTTTTGCACTCCAGGCCATGCTGACCTTGACCCACGCTGCACAGGCACAGACTGCTTGCACATCTCTCGAGCATGGTCGTGCATGCGTAGATCACCACAGTTTCGGAGTCTCGCAAACCTTCCATTTTGGATTAGGCCGCGTGGGTCATAAAGGGAACTATTATAGAAACAAACACAATTAAATGCTAGATTTAGAAGTATAGCCCTTCTGTTTACCTCCCCCCATTCTAAGGTAACCCTGTTAGTTATTACCTAGCATTTAAGCGACAATTGAGCATTGTTTTCTTACCATTCCCCATAATTTTTGCCATAATAATACATATAGGAAGCTTGCATGCACGGGTTTTTGTTAGATTATGATATTTGAATACTATGTTAGTATGACGATTTCACTTAATTAGTGTATTATGATTCGCAACACAAGCAAATTAGTATCCCACATGTATTTGTGTATGTGCTTTCTATTCTATGTTGGTTAATTTCAAACCCACACGATTAATACACATTACAGTTATGGGAAAGAGATTTTACGAGGGGTATACAAAAATCTTTGTTTTCACCCTCGCTCCATCAAGCTCCCTGACCAAGCCAGCTTCAGTAGTCCAACCATATCAGGAGCGTTATGTACCAAGGAGAGATATATCTCAGAGATGCCACTGCTGTTGCCCATCAATTGGGGGACCTAAAGCTGGCTGTATTTGGGAAGGTCCGTAAGGTTGGAGCAATGAGTAGCCAGTGGTGAAAGTGCAGATATTTGTGAACTTGTGTGTGGCTGAGCTGGGAGAGGGCCTGCAACTCAGCATAGGACCTCATGTGAGCACTTCTGAACAAATCACCTAGAGATATAATGCCAATCTTATCCCACTGACTAAACCCCTCAAATGGGCTGTATGATGTGGCCAGCATCAGTTCCGCAGAAAAGATTTTTGCTTAAGTTTACGATCCAAGTCCAGGAAGCAGAACGCTGCACGCCAGCAGAACAGTACCACTTTTGTGGCTTCAAGCATTGTGGTGGGAATAGATCCTGTCCAGAACCAATGGGACCAGTTGCACTCTATATGTGGGGCCACTCCAGCCCCCGTCATCCAAGCATTATTGTCGTGGGGGTCTGCCCACCAAATGAAGGAGCGGATTAGAGTATTATGCTGGGTGAACCAGGAGGTGGCAATGAGGAATGGGAAATTCTGTAGGGCATGAAGGTACTTGGGGAGCAGCAACATTTTGAACAGGGCCACTCTACTCAGTGTATTTAGTAGGAGCCTGGACCATGACTCCAGCACCTGTTTTGTGTTGATGAGCAGAGCAGCATGATTAAGGATCTGAGCTAGGTATGGTATGAGTGATATATGGACCCGATCGTACTCAACTACTCACTATCACTACATCGCACTTAAGTGAAACCAAAAAAGACTTTCTCTAGTTCACACAGAGGCCAGAGTTCTACTTAAACGTGCCCAGAATATGGATGACTCGAGGGGCTGAAAGCTGTGACTGGGTCAGGAAGAGGAGCATTTCCACGTATATGGCTTTCTTATACTCTGTTTCCTACCCCCATCGCTATCACTACACGGGAGCATAATTGTAGTCAGGGGTTCAATGGCTAGAGCGAACAGAAGGGGAAATGGGGGTACCCCTGTCGAGTACCTCTGAGAATAGTAAAGGGTGCAGGGAGCGCTCTATTGACAAGGACCTGGGCGATGAGTTCCTTATCGAGGAGGTTGAGGGATAAAATCGATTTTCTGCATATATATTAATCTTTTTGTGTTAGCGCGATGTATCTATATTCACATGCATATTATAAAATACGTTAATTGATTATCTTAATACAGGAACTTCCTTTTGTTTCTTGCATTATATTTCGTACGCAAGCTGAGAACCAAACAGACTCCATTTTGTCCATACATGTATTAGACTCGAACGGTGGTCACGTGTCACCCCCAGTAGCCGAGTAGGCCCTGTTGGTTGAGTGCCATATATGGTCTTTCCTTTAAACTACTGTTCCTACCAGTAAATTTCCATGTAAGGTGACCTCATGTAACGCAATGAAAGTATATATGCCATGTATTGGGTGTGAATCGGCAGTTTACTCCATGCACTGGCTGGGTGACGTCAGAGAGGCTCCTCTATGGAGTATTGCTTCGTTTAATAAACAATTGACTTTTCTTCACTGCCAACTGATTATTTGGTAAGATGATTCAGGGGGGGTAGGTATAGCTCCATTGATTAATTTTGTAATATGTCAGTTGGCGACTCTGGTGGGACTCCGCGTTTGGGGTTGTCCTCCCATAACTCGGGGTGAGAAAGGACAAATGAAGGGTTACTCTGGTCGAGGGGGTGGACTGACTAACGATTCTGGCTGAACTCCGCTCTCACGATCAGAGAGCCCATCTGCTAGAGACCCCTCACCGGAGTCCTACGGGGGTAACCCAGGAGCTGACCGTGTTGGCCCTCAGGAGTGGGCAGTGGAGAACACGCAATCATACCTGTGTGCTACAGGTGAGTGTATTCATTTGGTGTGTTTGGATTACGCTGTTGAGCGGCGTTTGGAAATAGTTAACTGTATTTGACTGGTGGTCGGTGTGCCACGGAGAACTTTGGAGGTCTGATGGGGTGGCATTGAGGCTGCACGGGTAGATGCTCCATGGACTTGTTTGGTGAATAATAGAGGTTTCGATCGGACGCCTTGGTGTGGCACGTGTGGTGCGCACCCGGCCGAACTGTTCTCGGAAAGGCCCGTGGTTGCAACTGGGTAGCCTTTTGGACACATCTGAAGCAGCGCTAAGGTAGCGGGCTCAGTTAGAATAGTCCTGAAGGTGAACCAGGGAGACTATGGGATGGTCTGTAGGCCGGTCTGTGGTTAATACCTGTCTGATGGCCTCTTGGTAGTCTCCGGACTGCCTGGTTCTAGTATCTGTTGGTCTGGTGATTGGAAATATATGAGTTCTCCACGAACGGGAGTCGACGGGCTCCGTTTTTTGCTTGTTTGGTTCTACAAAAGGACAAGTCAATGTAAAATATTGTGTGTTTTGTTTGTTTTTCTATGTGACAGCTCCTGTTTGAAGAGAGACTGAACATGAGTGAACATGGCCATATTTGAGAGCTTGTGAGAGGCTGTATTGTTGAGAATTAAAAATGTTGTGCTTTAGCAAAATGTGTTTTGGATGTTGTTGCCGCCGTAAGAGCGGACGGTTGGATGAAGCCAGCCTGCCCCACCAGAGGGCAGCCCAAATTTTTATATGTATGTGAAACATGGCCTTACGCCTATTTTGTTTAATAATTTATGACACAAGTACACGAAGGATAATGTGGAATTACAATGGCCTTTAACAGGATAATTTGATGAGAAAAAGATACAGTATTTACAGGATCGATTGTTGCCAAGCCGGCAGGCAATGTTCGATTCTTTAAAGCTGTGGCAGAAAGAGGCGAAACGCCGTCGTATAAGGGAAGAGAAATTACTTAAAGTAAAAAATGGTCAGACTATAACGCAGAAGGCTGTAGCATATGATAGGGAACAAACTGAGAAAAATGTTGAATGTATAGATAGGCAGTTTAGGTTACAGGTGGATAAAAGTTACACGGCTCGGACTGAGCCAGAGGATTAAATTGACTTATTGAATGTGCGTCCCCCGCCTCCTTATGCTCCACAACAAGTATACCCTGTGATACCACTTGTAACTGCCCCGCCTTGTCTGCCCCCCAAGCCACGGCCCTGGCCATTGCTGCGGCCCCTATGCCTGTGGGGCCAACTTTCACCCCCGCTTCCCCAGTACCAGCCACGGCTACATTATGGACTAGTGGCCCGTCTCCTCCCATTATGTCCTCTATAATGTTAGCTTCACCGGCCTCGGCCTGGCCTTCCCTGTCAGCCACATCGACACCCGCTATGATTGATATGACCCCCTCCCATGCCTCCGGGACTTTGGGCGCCCGACGGCTGTATACCCGCAATATGGTTGGCTCGAACGAAAGGCAGATGGTGATAGACTAAGCATCCCAATGGTTGCGAAATGCCATCTACACATTGACAGATATATGGGGGACCATGCAGGATTATGAACCAGTTATGCAGCAATATGCTTTAGAGACTATGGCCAACCTTTTAATTTCGATATGGGAGCAATGTTTCACGGATGGAAGAGCCCCGCAGGTCATATATGACACTGTGGATCGAGCACACAAATTTGAATTGGGATTAGAAGATGTATATGGGAATCTGAGGACTATAATGAAGTATCGAGAAAGGTTGTCTACTAAATGCCCGAGTTGGGATACTCAACATCCCATGCGGGAAGTGCACCTGATCTATCACCCCGAAATCCCTGAAGTCATAGACAACGGTAATCAAGTTATTCAAGTTTGCGTTGAAGCCTGATTCCAAGAGCAATGGGTTTATACCCCTTGGAAAAGAAGTGAGGTTCTCTCCCTGAAGTCCCAGTTGCCTGACCCTCGGAAAAATGCCACTGCTTATTATAAAGAACTCACTGAGGCCGCTTCGTCAGCTGTGATGACCTTAGCTGATATTGAATTATTTTTCGGGTTACTGGTACCTGTCGACGTATGGCGACAGGTGCATGATCATCCTCATATTAACGAGTTGGGAGGAACTTGGGAACAAATTAAAGGCTGGGACAAGGACCAAAAACCCAGAGATAAACCAAGACCGGAAATTTTAGCTTTGCCGGGTCGGACTATCACATATATGCATTCTTTAATTCCACCCCGGAAGGTGGATTGGGATAAACTAACTGCCTGTAAGCAAAAGAAGGATGAGAGTGTATCAGATTTCTTTACCAGATTTGAAGGGGTGTTTATTGATTTTAGTGGGCAAGATTTGTCAGTGGAAGGTGGGGTAAGATTATTCGTAAATCGGTTTGTGACAAATTTGTTGCCCGAAATATCTGCCCGGCTCCAGGCAGCTGAAAGTACTTGGACCACCTCTACTCCTTCTGGTATTCTGAGTATGGCCCAATATTATGAACATAGAGAAAATGAGAGTAAAGATAAGTCTGACAAAAAGACGAAAGACCTTAAGACTGGAGTGTTATTACAGCAAGTAGCCAAGGGATGGGGAAGAGATGCAGTAGGAAGAGGATTTGTTCCAAGAGGGGCGGGAGTAGGACGGGGAGGAGGCCCAGCTGTTACATTGGGAGCAAACCAATGTGCTTACTGTAAACAGGAAGGGCATTGGTGAGCTCAGTGTCCTTTTCTCCTAGCACAAAATGGAGCAGTGAGAGGTAGAGGGAGAGGACGAGGAGGAGTCGATCGAGATGACCTGAGAAGAGAAGAGGCGACACGAGGTGAGGCAGGGGGAAATTGTTTTGATAAAACCAAAGGGAGGCAGTACTTTAATGAAGATTGTGGAATAGGAGGTCCAGATGGGTATTATTACGCGTAGGACAGCCACGTACAGAGCAGGGGTCGAGTGGCAGTACCCATCGATAAGAGAGGGCCTTATGTTAAAGGACAATTAATGGGAACTGTTGAGGATTTTCTAGTAAACACTGGTGCAATGAATAGTTCAATTGCTCGTTCACTGGTCCCAGGGCAGCTCTGTCCGGGCAGAATAATATTTCAGTTGGGTTTTCTAGAATCCCGGTAGTATGCCCCATTGCTAAACCTCTCCCGCTTACCGTAGGTCCAGTCATGGTGGATTCCCCATTTTTGTTGACGTCGCATTGTGGGAAAATTTATTGGGATTGGACCTGCTGAAGAAATTGCATACACTGTGGGCCTGCCTGTTGTTCTTACTGTGCATCCAAATTAACTTCCTCTGTGACAGAGCCCTCCCCGACTAAAGTAAAAGCCCAAATGGTCCAGCAAGAAATACAAGAGATAATGCAGATTGACGAGGGTATTTTTGAGGACTAATATTCTTGATTAGCTTCATCATGCTAAAAGGGTGGTTCTCAGGGATAAAATCGATTTTCAGCATATATATTAATCTTTTTGTGTTAGCACGATGTATCTATATTCACATGCATATTATAAAATATGTTAATTATTTATGTTAATACAGGAACTTCCTTTTGTTTCTTGCATTATATTTCTTTCGTACGCAAGCTGAGAACCAAACAGACTCCATTTTGTCCGTACATGTATTAGACTCGAACGGTGGTCACGTGTCACCCCCCCAGTAGCTGAGTAGGCCCTGTTGGTTGAGTTACAATGACTGAATTCATACTATTCTTTCTTGTTCTGAGACCCATGGTCGCATCAGGTTTCAGAGGTGTTAAGCGCATTCCTCGAGGCGCCGTACTCGTGCTCCCAGCCACCGAGATGAGATGGAGTCACCACTCCTGACCCTCCCCAATAATAGCAGAAGCGGACTTCTAAATGAGCTTTGTGTGCCATATATGGTCTTCCTTTAAATTACTGTGCCTACCAGTAATTTTCCATGTAAGGTGACCTCATGTAACGCAATGAAAGTATATATGCCATGTATTGAGTGTGAATCGGCAGTCTTCTCCACGCACTGGCTGGGTGACATCAGAGAGGCTCCTCTATAGAGTATTGGTTTGTTTAATAAACGATTGACTTTCCTTCACTGCCAACTGATTGATTATTTGGTAAGATGATTCAGTGGGGGCTATTGGTAGGTATAGCTCCATTGATTAATTTTGTAATAGGTCAAGGTGAACATGTCCACTGTATTTTGGACCGAAGCCCATGCAATGCAAAATCTAGTGTAGGTAGACACAGTCAACTATGTCAAACGCCTTCTCAAAATCAACCAGTAACAGCTCAGTGGGGTCAGTGATCCTGTGACGGTGGGCAAAAGGGATGTTGACTCAGCAAATACAATGGTGGGTACCCCAATGGGACATGATGCCACCTTGATTGGCATGAATAAGGTGAGGCAGCACCCGCAGTAGTAAATTTGCTAAAACCATGGTGAAAATCCTAAGCTCTGCATTAATTAGCGGGCTTGTAGGAGCACATGTGTCAGCTGCTTTCCCCTTTTTGTGGAGCCCCACTATGGTGGCCACATCCAAGTCTGTGGAGAAGGAGCTCCGCCATTTCGATCCAGAGTACAGATTTGCCAAATGTGGTGTAACCACGGAACCGTAGCACCAACAATATTCTGCAAGAAGCCCGTCTATTCAAGGGGTCCAGCCAGTGTTCAGGTTCCGTATAGCTGCCTTCACTTTATCGGTCATGGTGGCAGACTCAAGGACCACAGTTTGGTGTGTATTGAGCCTGGTCAGGGTAACATCATGAAGAAGCAGGCTAACCCATTCCTGCGCAGGTTGAGGGTGGTCGCAGTGGGCCTGGTAGTAGGAAGCAAACGCTTCTGCCGTTTCCGTACACTGGTTAGACTTCGACCCACTGCATCCCTGACACCTTGGAGAATACTCAATTTCATCCCGCCCAAAGCAAGCAAGTGGAGGAGTTTTCCATTCTTGACACTGTGTTTGTAGACCCTTGGCGTGGACACCCAACAGCATTGTCAGCCTCATCAAGTACCAATTGGCGCAGGGAGGTCCGATCCATCTTGTGCTTCCGATGAAACCCCTCGGAGGCCCCAGCAGAGCAGAGCTTTTCAAGTGCGAGGATGTGGGATTGAAGGAGTGTGAGCTTCTCCCACTTGAGCCTTTACACCCTGCAAATGTAAGATTTAGCTATACCCCAAATCGTGGCCTTACTAACCCCCTATAGTTAGCTGGCAGAGACCACTAAGTCTGCATTGGTCTCAAAGTACAAGTTGATTTCCAAATGGAGGTGCTTCCGGAACCACTCATCCATGTGGCAACAGGCATTCAGTCTACCTAGGACGCCTAGATCAGGCCGGTGCCCCAATACAGCCAAGCAACGAAGGGTGGTCATAGATGCCCCAAGGAAGTATATGCGTGGCTGTAATGAGGAGCACATCGGTGGCGGCTAGAAGAAGGAGGTCAATCCTGAAGAGAGATTTAGCTGAGGCCACCGTGTGAGTGTACGACTGGTCAGTATTATGCCAAGTTCACCAGGCATCACATTGACTCAGGGACTCCATCCAGGAGCCCAGCTGTTGCACTTCCCATTGTCGGAGACCTATCGAAGGACCTGAGGCATCAAGTTCAGGATGGGGCATTGCGTTGAAGTCCCCTCCCAGAATAGTGATCCCCTGGGGAAACCCTGAAACAATTCCTGTGAGTATCCTGAGTGTCTGTTGAGGAAATTAAGGCAGTATGTATACACTGAGGAGGTTGACAGGCCTGCCATACAGTGTGCCCTCCACATTCACCCAGCGACCTGTGAATCCAATGCCATTCAAGGCAGCACCATTGGGAAAGATCTGTGCAGAAGGATAGCTACACCTCTAGAGCCCCTGACATATACCATGTGATAGGCCCTGTCATTACTGAACCTGGGCAAGAAGAAACAATCAATGTCCAGGAGATGAGTCTCACGCAACATCAAGACCACTGGACATGTACTTTTAGTGGAGCGAAGAACAGCAGCGCGCTTGATCTGGTCCAGCAGACCAATGATGTTTCATGTCATAACCTGGAAACTAGCAATTTCAACTGTAAAAGGGGCCCAAAACATGGTCATAGTAGGGGAACCACCAGTGACTCCCTCTTGAAGAGGGAGGGTGTTCAGTCAAAAATGGAGTCTATAATATCGACTGACACAAATATCGAGTTGGAAATATCGCTACAGAAATGTTGTGACCAAGAATATCGTGGACAAGAATATCGTTTTAAAGGTAAGTAATATCAATGTTAAAAATATTGTTGTTAATATTATTGATTTTTAATTATTTTTGAGTATTTTAATATATATGTTAATGGTATGTGTTTTAAAATGTTTGTTTAAATAATGTTAGTTATTTAATATGATTTGTAAATTAATAGTAGTTTTAAAATGTAATGTAATAGTATTTTGTTATTTTAGTACCGTAGCCAGATGTGGGGTTTATAGGACAATAGCGTGGAAAGTAATTTAATAAAAAACAAATTGATACAAATATTACATTAATATTAATTATTTCATTGATGAATATTTATGTTAATTGTATAAGTAATGTATTTTTTTTGTTAAGCGTGGGTTGTGGGGTTTGTAGGGGGATTAGGTGTGAAGTAAATTTATTCTAATTAATGAATAAACATTTTTAAATTAGTATCCATTATTGGATTGATAATTATTTATGTTAATTGTATAATTAATATTTTTTGTTTTAAGTTTTAGGTGTGGATGTGGTTTTTGTAAGGGTAAAGGGTGGGAAGGAAATTAATTATAATTCATTTATAATTAATTATTAATTATTATAAATTCCGAAAATTATAATTATTTATGTAAATAGTCAAATTATTATACATTTCTTTAAGTTTGAGGTGCGGTTTCTTTGTTTATTAGGGGTACAGGGTAGGAAGTTTAATAATTATAATTTATTAATAATATTTTTTTATTATTTATAATTATTTGATTGATAATTATTTATGTTAATTGTATAGATATTTTTTTAAGTTAAGTTTAACATGTAGGTTTTGAGTTTTGAATGGGTATAGGGTGGGAAGTAAATTAATTATAATTATTTAAAAATTGTGTAGTACATATTTTTTTGGGAAGTGGTTTGTGGTTTTTGTATAGGTAAAGGGAAAGGATGTGTAGGAAATTATAATAATTATTGCTAATTGTAAATGATTGTTTAAATGGTAAATAATTATGTAAATGTGTCATTAAGTTATATGTGTGAGTTGTATTTGTAGGGGTAAAGTGTGGGAAGTTAATTAAATATAATTTTTATTCTTAGTAAATTAGTAATATTAATTGCTTAATTGATTGATGAATATTTGTTTCTCAATATTTTTTAATTTAATTTTAAGTATAAGGAGTCGATATTTTTATAATCAATATTTCTGATTTAATATTTTTGCAAGTAGATATTTTGTACTCAATAATTTTTCAATGAACCTTTAAAGATTATTGGGGGTAGGGTAAGCATACGTAGCATGCAGTGTGTGCTACAAATCTACAAAGCAAACCCCCCCAAGAAAAACTCTAGAATATCCCATTCACCCCAACACCCTCCTACACTCCCACCCTAGAAGCATCTGTTGCCCAACATAGCCACAGAAACATAACGTGCATCATAGAAACAGGTCTTAGAGGTGACATCATCTTACAGATGACAAATCAACAGTAGTTCTGAGGTTATGCCCCTGTCAAATCTCACATGAAACCCAACCATCCTCCTAAGACAGAAAGAGAACGAAAAGACAAGGAGGGAGGAATCTACCCCTCAGTCCTCAAGAGGGGCAGTTTCCTGTAGGTGACCTGAGGGGGCTTCGAGCTAAGACCCCCTTCAGGCCCAGAAGACTCAGGCAAGTCTTGCAGTTTTTAATCCCCCCTCCCTCCCCCCCGAGACCTCAGGGCCCTACTGGCTGCCTTTAGTCCAGAACCCTGAGGCAGCGGAAGTTCCTGGTCCTCCTGATGACAGGGCACTGGATCATTGTGAAAAAGGTTTCTCCTAACAAGTACTTTTAGGTCTGGGAATAGGGGAAAAAGGCCAAGAAAAAAACTAGAAAATCTCCCACAAGACCTGTATTTCTTCTATAGTGGCCACTAAGACTCCATGGGCTGACCAAACCTGTGATTATTAAAACATGAACAAATGCATTCTAGTGTTTGTCTTTTTAATAATTTTTTTACAAAAAAGGTCATTTCTTATTTATCCATTATTTCTAAAAAAAGTTATTTTGTCATATTGCATAATACAAAATTACATAGTTAAAAACGTATCATTAACCACATATACTCCATAGACAATATTTCCACATAATGACACAGTGAATAACAATTGTGTATAAAAGCCAGATTAGCAAATATACACATGTAAAAAAATGTTTTCTGTCTTGACATAAAATGTACCCCCTACATGCTCAACCACACCTTACCATTTGCACCTCATACATACAAACATGCCATCATACACTCTTCTCATACATAGCCCCCCAGCCAATCACACACACTGCTAGCTATGACGGTTTAGATACATCAAAGAAAGCTTTCCGCAGTAGAGTTTTGGGTTAGGGGGTAGTACAACCAGGTCAACATACGTTTTGGTGGTGATTTTTAGTTATTATCCACCTTCATCAGGACCACCCCTTTCCAAAGTTTTCGGTGAGTGGGAAGGGGTATCTGAAAAAATATATAAAAATAATTTTTTCCTTGAAGGTCTGCCAATGTTCAAAATGATTTCTCTAAAATAAGGATAATTATACTTAGCCTTTAAGATTCATCCAAAACATTTTAAAGCCTCCACCAAAGAGCAAATAGTGAGTGAGGGATTTAAAAGCGAAAGTCCTTAAACCATCACCATGTGATACGTATTTTAAAAGTTTAGCAAGTGCTACGTTTTGCGCCAATATTGCGGTGACCAGTTAGTATTTTAGCTCTCAAAGAACCGTGATGAGAAAGAGTTGTGATCCACAGAATTATAGGGGGCTCATTATCACCATAGTTTTTGTGCCAGGAATTCTATCTACTGACCATATATGTTCTCTCTACTTGTTATAGCCGGCCTTTTAAAAATTAATTATGCCTGCTTGCTATTCGTAGGTTCATCGTCAGAGGTTCTGCACATATGTTTCCAAACTTCCGATGATGGTGTTGATATCCAGATAAAGCAAACTGAAAGATTTGCTACAAAAATCACACAGAGGCTATGGCGTCTATTAGGATGCCACCACCGTAACAGCAAATGGGACCGCCCGCCATATGTGCGGCGGTCCCGTGATTCAAATTAGAATGCACCCGCCACTCTGGCGGGTGCATGCCACCTTGTGCATTCAAATGCAGGGGGGTACCACCGCAGCACATCATGATATAGATGGTGGTGTCTTGCAGACACCGTCAACATATCTGAGCCCTTTTCCGCCAGAACGCCTTTCTGACCTGCGGAAAGCCGGTGGACGGTCTTTCCGTCCGCCGGCGCCCCCACCGCTATCGTGAGTTGGCAGGAGGAAATGGTAGGCGGGCGGTGGAAATTGGCAGGTGGATCGTCACCGCCATCCGGGCAGTGACGATTCACCCGCCAACCTAATCGACCCCTTAGAATCTAAAACTAAAGGTACTTATAGTACAGAGATAAGATGTCAAATTAAATCTTATCATAGATGAATATGATAGTAGAGCAGGTATTGGACCAGATCTCCAATTGCTCCGGCTGCAAGGAGCTTTTCCTAATAATATTTAAGTGCCACCTAATCTCTTTAAAGAGGCGAAAAAAATCTATAAGCTAACATCATGTCTACCTATCCAGAAACAGTTTCTCAATAACGTCTGTAAAGCTATTTTATTGTGCCAATTTAAGGAAAGAAGAGAAAAAACTTTGTAAATGTAACTATAGGGACTTGCAACTTGCCATTCACAAACTTCGGGTCCTATTAGGTTCTTTTAATCCAAACGGAACCTCTGCTAATTGACTTGATAGCCATTCGTTCTCTTAGTATGTTACTTGTCATGAAGTACGTCTTAAAGATAGAAATCCATTAGATTAATCCTACCAGGAGATAGACACATAAAGGTGGCATCCATGCATGAGCGTACATACTACTAACACTTCCTACAAGTGCCTGAATTCACTCTAGTGGTCATAACTTAATCTAGGGCTCATATATGGGCAATAGAGAAATACCATTCTATGTACCTCTTCTCGTCAACTACCGGGAACATAAAGCTTCCAGTAGGTAGCTTGTATTGTGAAAGAAGTGAGAGGACAATAATGCCATACCTCCCCATTAATGTAGAGATCATAGGAAATGGCGCCATAAGTCTCACGATACTCCTTCCTGCTGATGTTGACGTCAGGAATTTCGAATCATGCCATGCGCGCCATATTGGAACGTACCTCTTATTATCAAAGGAGATACTGCGACTTGCTTGCATAGTGCCTGTGTTGACATACAGGTGCTGCACCACCTTGTGGCAGCACCTCACCTCCGTAGCTGCCACCGTGCATGGTGCAAAGGGCATGCAAGCGACAGGTCGTCTGCTCAACAGGCACCGGAGGAGCCACAGGAGTCAAGGTTGGAGCAGGATGGCTGCAGAAGGTGGCTGCGGAGTCCGGATGGCGGAGAAAGTCCAGGGCATTATTTAAACATGTCTGACATCTTGCCTCCCTGGCCATGATACCGTTCTGGTATATAATTATTTAATAAGCTATTAAAATGTACAAATGTACTCTGCTATTTTTCTAAATTAGTTTGGAATTTTCCTTGTGTTCTGTTTTATTCTACTGCTGTTTGTGTGCTGCATTAACACTTTACACATTGCCTCTAAGTTAAGTCTAGGTGCTTTTGTAACAAGCTACCAACGCGTTAAAACATGTTAATTTAGTGACTTTTGTGGTTCACCCTGACAAGTATTATGTTTCATGCCTGAGTGGGTCTTCCACCCCCTCAACCAATAACTTAATTTCTTACTGTGCCTGATTTAGTCCACTACTGGCAGCAAATTTAAGATTTAAGGAATACCAAGTGGATGAGAGTTATTTAGATATTTATCCTGAGGTATAATGTCAATCTACCTTAAGGACAGTCTGTGTGTGCTTATGAACAATGAATATCAAGCAAATGGAAGAAGGCTCCGCTGAGTCACTGATGGATGACTGCAACGTAGGGGAAAGGCCACGGTCATGTGCTTTCTGATATTCTGCACAAAAACCTGGGACCTCTAAAAAAGTTGTTTCCTCATGTTAAACACAATCAAATAGTCAAAAGTGTTGATGCTGTTATTTCTTGTTATAAATCAACTGATTCCTACATTTGTAATGTAGTTGTAGCATATTTGTGGAATGGGTGGTGTAGAAGACAAAAGGATTTTCCGTCCATGGGTTCAGCACAGTTTATCCTGCAAATTCTCAGATCAAACAGTTGGGGATTGGAGCTCTTTTTAATAAATTAGTTTTTAATGTAATATGCAACTTTTATCTTGTTCCTTTTGGTTTGGCTGTTATTATGTTCATATTAGGTGATTGTGTGTGACTAGATGTTATTAATGTGCTTAAGTGTTATGCAATAAACTGAGAACAAGAAAAGAATTATCATTATCATGGAGAGAATCGCATTGCAAGCCAATGCTGTGCATGGCCACCTACTTTTGTGACCACATGTTCTCTGTTGTTGGTAAACTGATTTCTCTGCTTACTAATAAAGCCTAAATTTGAACCTGTAAATTTCAACTAATGTCTTCTCTGTCGCATATCCTTTATGTAATATAATCTCTTGCCTGCCTCCCATTTACATACGCCATATTATGATGGCGGGGTACTGCGGCGGACGGGAAGACCGTCCGCCGCTTTTTCGCCCGGTCGACCAGTGCTAGACATTGCCATCCATATTACAATGGCTGCGGGAACCTGCCTTTCCATGGTGGCGTGGCCGTCACGGAAAGGCATGCGTTTTTTGCAGTTGGGGTCCTGTTGCGGGCCCCCAGGATGTTAGGGAGGAAGGCATATGGGGGTACCTATGGCACCCCCTGCATTTGTAGGTGCCTGCCACATTGTGCATGCAAATGCACAGATGCCTTTTTAGCATTGCAGCGGGTGCTGCTGACAGCACCGCCCACCGCAATGCAATAAATGCGGGATGCACCTGCTAGTGTGGCGAGCACATCCTTATTGTACATGCGGGACTGCCACACCGATAGCGGGCGGTTGTATCTCCCGGTGCGATGGCGGGTGGACTTTGTCTGCCCACCATCGTAATACACCCCTTAGTCTCCATTTTAGTTGCAATTATTTAGCTTGACATTGTTTTTTAACAGTGGCTTTTTACATGCTTTGTGCTTACACAATAATTATTATACATGTAGGTAATTTCTTAGCAAGCCTTATTATGTTAATTGTACACTCTATCCAAGGGTATATAACGCTTACACGACCTGAGGGGTATTAGAGCGCTTTACAACAGCGTACATGTATAGAAGCATAAACAGTAGAGTACAATGAATGACATCTAGAATACTTGAGGTTACATAGTTCGAGGTTACTGACCAGAGGCATAGAGAAGACGCTTGTGGAGAAATTCTTTTAGTTGTTGTCTCTTGAAATTCGTGAAGGAGGGGTTAGTGCTGATATGAATAGGGAGAGAGTTCCAGATTTTTGGGGCATTCCCTGAGAAAGAGCATAAGCGGGCTTTTTGTTTATGTTTCTCGGGGGGGGATCAAGAGGAGCGAGTTGGAGCTTCTTAGGTTTCTTGATTTTACAGCTTTAGTGGGTTTGGCTGCGAGGTAATCCGGTTTGCCTGTATGTAGGGCTTTATGGGTGTGACAGACTGTTTTGAAACAGCAGCATGCTTTGATTGGTAGCCATTTTAGGTCCTGCAATGCAGGGTGATGTGATTGCGTTTCTTGGAACCTGTGACCATTCTTGCTGCTGCTTTTAGGGTGGTTCTCATGGGGGCTATGTGTGTTTCGGCTGTCCCAGTTAATGTGGCATTTCCATAGTCAAGTCTGGACAGTACTAGAGCTTGGGTTGCGATTATTTGGTCATTGGGGGGTATGAAAGGTTCGATATTGTTGAGGAGTTTTAGGCAGTAGAGGGCTCCTTTTGCTGTGGAGCTTATGTGGGAGCTCATGTTAAGTCTTGCGTCCTGAGAGATCACTAGAGATTTGGCTGATATTGCTGGGGTAAGTTTACAGTTTAAGGAGTCCAGGTAATTTATCCATTCTTGTTTCTGAGGGGGTTGGTCGCGATTGGAGAAAACAAGAATTTTGTTCTTTTCTTGGTTGAGTTTGAGGTGGTTGCGGGTTAGCCAATTATCTAAGTGTGGAGTTGAGTCGGTGGATGTCATTAAGGAAGGATATCTCGAGGTAAGCTGGGTGTCGTTAGCATAGAGATGATAGGCGCTGTTTGCTTGTTTTAGAATGGTAGTGAGGGCTTCCATGTAAATGTTGAAGGCTGTGGGGGAGAGGACTGGGCTTTGAGGGATACCTCGCGTTGTGGGTGAGGTGTCGGACATCGAGTTTTTGATTTTTATGAATTGAGATCGGTTATGCAGAAATGAGGAGAACCCTTTTAAGACATTGCCATCTGCTCCAATATGTGTTTGTAGAGCATCAAAAGTAGCTTGTGATCTACCATGTCAAAAGCAGCTGATAGATCGAGGAGGACAAGTAGGCAGCATCTGTTAGAGTCAAGGGAGTTGTGAATGTCATCGGTTATGCTCATATTTCTGTGCGGCATCCCTCCCAGAAACCAGATTGGCGTGAGTCAAGTAGGTTGTGTGATTCCAGGTGTTGGTTCAGTTGGGTGAGAACACATTTCTCCAAGATGTTAGCTAGGAAAGGAAGGTTGGTGATGGGCCTAAAGTTTTTTAGATTGTTCAGGTCAGCATCTGTATTTTTAGAAGGTGGTTGATTTGGCCATGTTCAAGGCAGTCGGGCATCAATCCGTTGTTTAGAGAGCTGTTGATGATCTTTGTCCACAGTGGGGTTAGGGGGAGGTTGAGGTTCTTAGCCAGGGAAGCGGGGAGGGGGTCTGCATAGTGGTTGGAGGGTTTAGAGTTGGCAATCACGCTGGAAATGTCCTCTTCAGAGAGAGGTTTGAAGTACTACCAACTCTTGGGAGAAGAGGAGGGTCATAGTTATAGGCTTATTTTGGTAGTTGACAGAAGAGGGGTCTCAACTTTGTGGAACATGTGGTGAACTGGGGTTTGATTAGGTTTCATTATGGGTGACTTGCTGTGTTGTGATTGAGGGTGTTGGTCTAGGGAGAGCTCAATTTTGGTGATTTTGCCATTGAAGAATTTGGCCAGGTTGTCACACTGTAGTTTGGAGGCAGGGGGATTTATGTTAGTGGCTTGGAAGTCTGTTTCTGGATGATGTTGAAAAGTTATTTGGGGCATTTTTTAGCTTTGTCTAGTACAATCCGGAAGAAGGAGGCTTTCTCCTTGATTATGTATTTTTTTGTAATTCCTGTGTCCTCTTCTGAGCTGGAAGAGGTTGGTTGTTCATGGGTTTAGTCTCCAGAGTCTCTCAGTGGCTCTTTTCTTCTTTCGGAGTTGAGGTCTTTGTTGAACCAGGCTCTGGATGAGATTTCTCTGATTCTTTTAAGTTTCATGGGGGCTTGTTGGTCAAATGCAGTTGTCATTGTCCTGTTGTACAGTGTAATGAGCTCAATTGTGTTGAGGTTGTCTGTGGAGGGTGGGAGAAGCTATGTTATTGTTTCTTCGAGGTCCGAGAGGGGGATGGCATTGAGGTTTCTGCTCCTTTGATGGGTAATCTGTGCTTTGACTGGTGGAGCTACGGTTTGGTTGATATTGACTAGAATGATGTGGTGGTCTGACCAATCGATTGGGAGAATGTTATTAATGCTTATTGTTTAGTTTTTGGCTATGATTGCATCTAAGGTAGAGCCTTTTGTGTGGGTTTATCCCTTGAAGTGTTGGGTGAGCTCAGTGGTGAGAAGGAGTTCATTTAGTGACTATATAAATGTGTCATTTTCGTTATTCCAGTGGAGGTTGAAGTCATCTAGGATGATATTGTCGAAGTTGGATGGGGAGCAATGTGTAATTAGACCAGATAGTTGTTCTCCGAATGCAATAGAGTGTCCTGGGGGGTGTTAAATTAGATGGCATTTCGTTACGTTGTTGTCTTGACGTCTTAGGTTGGTGTTGATGTATTCGAAGGTAGAGAAGGATTGGGTTTTGATTTCATCTATATTGATGTTGTTCTTATGGATGATGGCAATGCTGTCATCGTGTTGGTCTATTCTGTCCTTTTCAATGATGGAGAAGCCAGGGGGGACTAGAGGGTCAAGGAGCGGATAGGATGTTTCATTGAGCCTGGTTTTGGTGAGGAATACAATGTCAATGTCATAATTCAGTATGATATCAGCCAGCTGTATTGCGTGCTTGACTGCAGAACTGCAGTTAACAAGCATGCAGTTTACCTTGCCACTGTTAGAGTGATTTTGGGAGGAGGGGGGCCTGGGGTATGACTGTGAGTTGAGAGGGTTCATTGGTAAGAGAGTGTTAAGTTGTTTTTCTATACGTGTGAGGCGTTTGGTTAGTTCTGCCATCGACTCTAGGTTAGGGGTAGGGGGAGGGGTTGGGGGCAGATTAGACTGAGGGTGTAGGTGGTTGGCATGAGGGTTGAGTGTGGTAGGCTATGGGGAAGTGGGGACAGATGCGTCTTCAGATGAGCGGTGGTGGGGGACTAGGGAGAGTGCTTCTCGAGTGCACTGGTGTTGTTTTGTCTGAGGGTTGGGCGTTGATTTGGCAAGTGCTGATGTTTCCGTGGGTAGGGAGAGTGGGGTAGATTTGCTAGGGTGCGGTGTCTTGTGGTGGGGCGTTTGGCCGAGGGGGATGGGAGTGGGGGGAGAAGAGGAATATGGCGTGGGGGTGGAGTGTAGGTCTGAGGAGTTCTGTAATTGAGAGTTAGTGGCAGGTTTCATGACCGTTATTTCTTTTTGTTGGGTTCTGGGGGGTGGGTTGGGAAGGGCTGGATAGATGGAAGGGGTAGAAATGGAGTTTCGCAGCTTAGGGAAGGCAAGTTCAAATTGTGGAAAGTTGAAGTCATTGGCTTGGACTATGACTTTGCCATTTCGTTATACGGTGGTGTTGATTTTGAAGGGAGATGACTTGAAGATGAGCAATATTTGGCCATAAGGGATGTTGGTGGTTTTGGTGACTCGCAGGTGGTTAGCTAGGTTATTTCTCCATTTGGCCTGGTGGGTGGTGTAAAAAAAGAGATCCGTTTTTGTCTTACCTTTGGAAGAGTTACGGTAGAGGTCAGCAATGAGTATTTCAGGGTGTTGTTTGAGTAGTCTGTGCTTAAAGATTTTGGTGGGGTTAGCTGAAAGGTTGGGTGGGTAGGTGATAGAGAAGGAGTGAGGGCCGTGGGGTTTAAGGTTGGTGAGATGTAATGGGGTGTGCGTTTCTGGGGTGTTCAGTCTGGTGGCATTTTTTATGTTGGTTGTCATCTTCCTCATTACAGGGGTTGAGAGGAAGGAGAAAGCAGGTGTAGTTTCTAGATTGATGGGTATCTACAGGGATAGGGGCCACAGAGAAAATTGTGCATGGGAGAATCCTAAAGCAGAGGGTCGTTCGGGAGGGAGGAGAGGTGAGGTGAGGGATTCAGGTGGCTCCTGGGTTTAAGTAGTATGAAAATTGAAGTTTGGTCATGGAGTGCACTCCAGAGTAGAGGATATGGGATATGATAGGATTAAAGCTGATCTGACAGGGGAGAGTAGGGCTGGGTTGAGCAGGGTCAGTAGTGTTCTTTTTTGTTTGTTTGTTTGAGATAGGTGGTGGGGGTATTGGGGTGAGAGAAGGAGGGCAGTTTCAGTTCTGGGGCTAAGCTTGTTGGGGGGGGGGGTTGAAAGTATAGGAGTTGAGTCACATAGACCATTTCTTGATGGCTGTCCCCTAAAGGACTCTAGAGAAGGTTGAGTCCTACTATAGTTTTAGTGGAAGCAGTACGAGCACAGTCTTTTGTCAGCTTCTCGCGGTGGGTTGGTCGACTATGCTTGGGTGTTAGGGGGGCTTTAGTTCACCTGGGGGAGGGGCAAGTGAGGTTAAAGTTGAGGATGGAGCAGTATGGCAGTAGGGCAAATGAGCTTAAAGTTGAGGATGGAGCAGTATGGCAGGAGGGGGTAGTGGGGTTGGAGGTGAAAGAGTGTGAGACCAGTTCAAGATGGCCACCATAGCAGGAAGCTGCTCTCAGTCCTCTTTCTATTTCGAGTGGACTGTAAGAAAAGGGCAATGAGAGAGTAGGTCAACGGGGAGGAAAATTGAAAATGACAATACTGAAAGTTACGGTGCAGGGTAGTTCAAATGGATGCCGGTCGGTAGTGGGATCCCCGACATGGGGGTTATGCTAGCACCCCTCGGTGTGGATACATGGGTAGCACAACTTGTGATTCTGACAGTAATTGCCCGATCCAGCCGCAGCCCCTCCTTCATGGCAAAGGTAGCAAGCCAGATAGTAGGATGTGCTCCAAAGTGTTAGTGTTTGTAAGAAAATCATTGGGATGGACTGTCCCCTTTTGATAATTTCTTGTCTGGCCATGCAAGTCCATGCAAGGGTGTTGTATTTGTCATGTCTCATAGCCAGCCTGCCCCCTTCGGTGACTGCTCTTTTCGGGCTGGCAATTGATTATCCAGTGGGGGGGTGGGTGTGGACCCGCTAGAGATCGCACAGAGACCGCATAGTCTAAAGACTGCAATAAGACCATTCCCTCCGGTGGCTCCCGTCGCCGGGACACACAGAGAGCACTCCTTCCAGGTGGCAGCACAGAGACCGTACAGTCTATAGACCGCATAAAGAGCATTCCCTCTGGTGGCTCCCCTCGCCGGGACACACTGAGAACACTCCCTCCAGGTGGCTCCTCTCACCGTCTCAGGAACCGTGGGTCCAGACAGAATATGGGGGGTGTCATGGCCTGGGGTACCCAGCAGCTCAGGACAGACCTGTATGCGGCCTGAGACCGCAACAGATCAAATTCAGTGGGCCACAGGTCGGCATATAGTGGGGTCCGAGACCATAAGAACTCAGGATCACGCAGGTAACGCAGGATGCGTGGGTCGTCAACAGCTTTCTAGTAGCTGAGGTCTCCCATCTGCGGCAGACCCAGGACCTGCTCACCTTCAGGAGAGTCCTCAAGACCTGGCTTTTCAAAGCAGTAGCAGCACCATCTCCCCACAGTGCCTTGAGACCCTCACAGGTGAGTAGCACGCTTTACAAATCCACTGATTGATTGATTGACTCACTGCGGGTTGTTCCACACATCGTTCTGCTGGAATCACTCTTCGTGGGGGTCATCCATCCAGGCAAAGGTAATCTCCACTTGTATCCTCCATTTGAGAAGTTCCTCGATTGCTTTTGCTGAGGATGACAGCTTGTTCTGCACAGGCCAGCTTTCTGATATATCATACTCAGGTATGAGGGGTTAGGCTATCCCAAAGGATCTGGCAGCGAGTACTTCCACTATGCGCTCGATAGTATAGGTAGTGGTAGATAGGGGTATAATCATGTAATCAATTAGTAATGTTATGATGGTTGAACTGCTTATCTTTTTCACCATTCTTGTAATGCTAGTTACAATGCTTGGTTTCTTCTGCCTAATAATTGCAGCACACTGTTTTCTATACAAGAATACGATTGTTTCAGTAGATGTTTGAAAAGCCAATTTGTAGCTTTGTTTTGTTCACCTTGGACATGCAAAAGTAAACACTGAAAGTTTACATCTGTTTACACATTTTCCTTGAGGAGTATAAGAGTGGTCATGTTTGCTATGGCTGAAACCATCTGGCACCCTGATAAGGTTATGGGTTCAGATGGAGCAATGTGAGCTAGCTTGGAACTAGACCAACATTCTCTGTTGGTATGTGTGAACTAAGTTCCCATATTTTCAAAACGTATGTTGTCCAGATACACAGTCCAACCTAATTTGTAGGAATTGTATCACATCGCGCCACCAACGTTCTTGTTGGGGCACTTATTTAATGTGTCTCCTGAGTAGGTCTTGTGTGTGCCCAAGGTCTCCTATTCATCTTTTTCTGAGACTTCCTTTGTGTTAGGGAATTTAATCCTCCTCAGTTTATTAAGAAACCCCTAATTAAGTCTTTAGATTGTTCAAGCTTCAACCTTAGAAGGAGTACCCCACTTTAGTATTTTCCTTTCTTTAAATTCCATTCAATGAATATGGCGACAGCAGCTTTCATTCCTGTTAACTGCAGACATGATGTTACAGCATTATGACTACAACTCCCTGTTGGGGCGGAGACATTACCTTCATGGTTGAGGCGCATGAACCATTAACATATCAGGAACACCAGAATATGTTTCATGGTGCCCTTCCACATCCACTATGCAATGTAGGAATGAGTCCCCTCAGCAATGAGGGGGGCCTGACTAGTCCTAGTCAGCTATGCACCATATCCAAATGTAGCACCACAAAGTGTTGCAGACCTTCGATCCTTGACACAGATCTAGTTTGACTATACAAACGCTCAACACAGTTTGTAATGCGTACAGTAACAGCTACCCCAGAGAGTGCTGTTCAAGATGTGGAGCCACCATTAGCTGTGCCTGCAATTAGTCCAGTCACTCTCAATGCAATTATGGGTACGGTTTCTGCCAGACGGGAGGAGATTTCATTCTGGATTGCACCAAAAATAAACCAACTTAAAACAGTGTTTTCCTATACCGGACCCCAAGACAAACATAGGAGAATATTCTCAAGGATCTATTGCCGAGCCAAAGTGCCGATAAATACATCAGCCTATTCACAAGCTGGTGCAAACAGCCCATATCACCTGTTAACCTGCGAAAGCAGCCGCAAAAACATTGCCACAGATGACCCCGGCAACTATCGCTAATGAGATGCAGAGTAGGCGTTCCCGTGCCAAAAGCTGCAACAACACCACTCCGCAACATTCTCAATGACCAGCCAGATCAGCGATAATAACCTAAAACAGGAGAGAAGGTGCGTTAGCAGCAGGAAATTACCACCTGCCCTGCCCTGGTGTAAAGTCGGACGACAACCTACACCAGACAAGGGAGCCCAGCCCAGAACCACACATGAAGAAAAACAGATGCCATGGAGCTACTGGTCATGCAGCTCGGAGCCCCAACAGGGCCACAAAAACCACCGCCACCACCCCCAGGCCCCACATTCCCCCATGGACCACCACAGAGGCACAGACCACAGACCTTCAGAAAATGCACCAGCCTCACAGACATGACACCAGAGTATGTTATTGCCCACTACAGGCTCAAAAGGACAACCACCCTCTGCATCCTGAACATCATTGCCCACAGGCTGACGGTACCAACACAGCAGACAACCATCATCCCACCTTAGACAAAGCTGCTGGCTTTGCTGCATCTGTTGGCCTCTGGTACATTCCAACCAACAACTGCCAGAGTCGGAGTAGTATCTCAGCCAGCCCTATCAAAGTTCCTCTAACCTGTCCTGGATGCCATCATCAGCTTGGTACCCCAGTACTTATACTTCCCCCACATTTCACAGGAACAGCTGGAGACCAAGCAAGGCTTCTATGCCATAGCTAGCTTCCTGCACCTGTTGGGGGCAATCGACTGCACACATGTCCTACTTGTGCCCCCTGCTGACACTGCACACATTTAACGCAACAGAAAGCACACACATTCCTTCAAATGTGCAGGCAATAGTGGACCACCAGGCACTCTTCACCTATGTGATCGCCAACTACCCAGGGAGTGTGCATGATTCATACATCTTCCGACAGTCCATCATGAACCAGCGCTTCCAGGATGGCACCTACGGAAATGTACTGCTCGTTGGTAAGTACCAAATGAACACAACACACAACTCTAATACACAATCATGAAATTCACAACTCTGGGAATGCACACGTCACAAAGTCACATACAACATGCTGAACAAAATGCCCAACCACCAGACACGACAACACCACTCACTGTGGTAACCTGGGCTAGCCATGTACATGAGTCATCAACGGCATGGCACCTCAGCTACACATCAGCAGAATGTGGGGAGAGGGGGGAACCAGGCATGTGCGAAGGAGGTGATGTGTCCGATGAATTAGACTGCATACAATGTCAAGTGGGTCGTGGATGTGCTGGGCAGACTGCTGTATACAAACCACACACATATCCATGTCCACATACACCGCTGGTGGTGGTAGTGTTGTGGACAATGAACGCAACTATGTCACCCCATCCAGTGGGGGAGATCACGGAAATGTAGCTTGTTATGTCCCCCCTGTAAGCGTGTGCGGAGTGGGCTGGCCCGGCCAACACCAGGCTAGCGTAGGGTGTGAATAAAAAGTACATAGCCCTGGGCATGGTACTCTTCCGGAATGGTCAATGTCCCTGCCAGGTTGGCGCCTCTCACCCCACCACAGGGCCGTTGCCATGCGCGGTTGTGCCTACGATCCTGTGCGCCTGCTGCACCCCGAACCACTGGTCCCCAAAGCCATCTTGCCGCCCCTGCGCACCCAGGCCTCAATGCTCACTTGCTGACACCGGCGTGTGTCAAAGAGGGCCCACCACGTGCTGATGCAACCACCTAGCCCGAGGTCCGCGACCTTCGCAACCTGCTACCACCATCACGGCCTCCACGACACAGGACCGCAGTACGCCTTTCTCGTTGACGCCCTCCACCGGCATAAACAGCGGATAAGTAGGTCATACATTTAGAACTGAGTCTTGATTACACCATGACAGAGAACATTATTTATGGCTGAGTTTATGTCACTATACTCCCTTCGATGTCTCCTCCACAGGCCATTCCAACGTTGCGTGTTAGAGATCCAGGAGGAGGTGGCTGGACAGTGGTTGACCCGCGCTGACCGCTGCCTGTGGCCTACACTGCAGTCAACTAGGTCACACATTTGTAACTAAGTCTTGATTTCTTCATGGCAGTGTTCTTGTCACAGTACGCAAGGAAAGGAATAAGAGGAATACACACTTCAGTCAGGAGGAGAAAAGGCTCACCTTCACGGATGTAATGGGACACTACCATCAACTGCACTGGTGCCACTGACTCTGTGCAGCACAGGCCTACCACACGTGGCTGTGGACCACTGCTGACCGCTGCCTCCGGCACCCACTGTGGTGGAGTAGGTCACACAATTTGAACTGAGTCTTGCTCTCTTCATGGCAGAGTACATGTCATTGTACAGGCCTCATCGCAGACTGCATCCCCTTACAGCTATGGTGCCACTAAGCATGTGCCCCAAAATCCATGGGCAGTCTCTGGTGGAAACTTTGGTGGCGTCTGAGTCTCTGGGCTGGGGTTTGTCTTCATCATCATGTAGCTGATAATGACATGGTGAAAAAGAGGAGTCTGTAGCATTCAACTCTGCCAATTGCTTGCTTCTGCCCTCTGCATCATGCCCTGGAAGTATCATTTCCACTGTCCCCTGCAACCTTCCGCAACATTATCCTTGGACATCGGCGAGGACCCGCTCAGCTTGGGTGGTCCTACCTCAGTGCACCGCCCGTGGCGGTGGGCCTGTGCCGGCCGCAGCGCATCCGGGGCCACTAACTCTGTGAAGCTCAAGTCAGGGACCCTTGCTGTTCATACCTTATACTGATGTTTGTCTGTATACTGTTGTGGTTGTTGCCAGCACCAACCAACACCTGAGGGGTGGCTTACACTACCCAACACCCATACAGCACAGGCGTCACTGGACATGTAACCCTGGCAATGAAAGGGGCCGGGCCCATGTGCCCATAGCCAGTTCCACAAACTCACTCAGTGTGTCTGTGTGGTCATTATGTATGCATGAGGGACCGAGGCCATTCCACATTACGTTGTGCTGTGTACAGCGGGCGCAACAATGTCATCGTACAAGCGCTTTGAGACCCTTGTGGGTGAGTAGTGCGCTATACAAGTATCAATTTACATTTACCGCAGGCAGTGATGTAGACCTGGGACATGTAACTGTGTCGTACCTCCCTGTGAGCATAAGCAGGGTGGACAGGCGTATGACAGTGCAGTGTAGGGATGTGGCTCCTCCACACGTGGATCTGGGTGTGGTTAGGTATAGGCCTTGCCAAGGATGTGGCTCATGCATGTGTCTGTTTTGTAGTGTCTGCACTAACCATCCCGCAATCGACAATGTTGCTATGTGGCATGCCCTCGGTGTGCGTGCTCGGCCGAAGGGGTACATGGGGGAGGGCATTCCCGCTTGGGGTCAGGGATCACACATGCCAACTGTTGTGTGTGTTGCTACTAGTGCAGCATGAGCCAAAGATCTACCCTCAACTGCATGTCGAGGTCAGCCAGGCAGGTGCTCTACATTTGTGTCAGCCCTGCCCTTACACACATGGCCACCTTCTGCTCACATCATCACTGTATCGTAGTCAGGCTTGTGGACATGCGCAGACAGGCATGACAATGGTGTGCCGTAGGGGTGCAAGTGATGCAACCACGCTGTGCACACTAGTGAATAGGCTGGTTTGAAGAAATCTGAACTCCTTTTCAGGGGTCTCACTGATACCTAGTCCATTCAAACCAATAATAAAGAATTTGGGCATGAAGCTGAAATATAAAAGAACATTTTTATTAACCTTAAATGAGGTGAGACTACGTCACACAGAAGCCTTAGCAACTGAATGAGGCAGTCTGCTTGAATGGTCGTACTTCACGTCTTATATACTCTTTATACTGCCCCAGGCATGTAAGGGAGTTGTACAAATTACATTCCTAAACAAATGGAAAATCTGGAGGGTCAGCAGGTGAGTAGCCTTTGAGGTTTTAGCAGGATATGGGCAAAACATTATAATTACATAGTTCATAAAGGTTAATCTGGATTAGATGGCACTGCAGGGCATGGCATGATTACATGTACAGTATCCCAACCCAAAAGTTAATCATTAGGAATGTCCCAAATTCAATCTCCAAAAGCCGGACAAACCTATAATTGAAAGCATAATCCATGTAATGAAGAAACATAAAAAAGAAACAGTAACAGATGATGAACAAGATAAGGCATGTGCAAGGAAATTAATAGTTAACGATGTCCTGAACATTGATTGGCAATCTCAGACAAAGATCGATCAGGGAAATTGGCTTTGCGAGGTCAGTTTCAGGTGAAGAGGTCAGTTTCTTACAGTTCATTCCAGAGTCAGAAAGAAACCTAGTTAATTACATGGACTAAGAAGGCCAGGCCACTTTGTTCGCCAGGCTACCTTCACAGGCCTACGTGAGGGCAACACAAAAGGGTGGCCCAATATAAAATGGAGTCAGTCTCGAGAATTACAGAACCTCAGGGGGGAGGGAGGTGCAGCAGTAAGGCTACATAAGACACATTGATGCCGCTCATTTGCCACAAACAGTTCATGTCATACAGGAATCACTGAGTCACACATATCAAACACCAATGAACCAGTGAGCCTGTCCACACATCATGCAGTATGTAGTCTTGACTCATGGCTCTCTGCACTGTCACAGGTGACCAAGGATATGCACTCTGCGCTTGGATGATGACACCCCTCCAAGCCCGAGCACACAGGCCCAGAGGTAGTACAATTCGGCCCACAAACGCACCAGGGGCATAGTGGAGCGCACATTCGGCATGTTGAAGTCACGTTTCAGGTGCCTGGACGTCACAAGTGGAAGGCTCCTGTACAGCCCAGACATTGTGTGCAAGGTTATTGTTGCTTGTTGTGTGTTGCACAACATATGTGTACGCAGCAAAGCCCCATGGATACGAGTGTCAGATGCACCGGATGATGATGATGAAGATGAGGCAGGTGGACCACACTCCACTGCAGCTGCAGCAGGAACAGCCCGTGGGGACGATATCATTGACAATTACTTCTCTGGTTGACGTCACAATGTGACGGTCCTTAGCAAAAATGGGACAGTACGATGCATTACGTAACACATTCCCTGCGTGCATGTCACTCATCTGTATAGGCACTTCACTCAGACAAGTGTGGGTGCAACATGTAGTGCTGAGAATGTTGGTATTTGTTGATGGATGGCGGGTGTGTCGCCTCTGTGCAGTGAGGCTGTTTAGGGTGTCACGTACTCAAACTGCCAGTTCTGTGTGTCACAGTTGTTACGGTATCCCACTTTTTGTCGTTTCACATGTGACCCAATTCATTCCATTTTGGCTGTCATTTGTGGCTGACAGGTGACAACAGGGCTTCTTTTGGGCTCTGATATGTGCCACCATGATGCAGGGATGCACCATGTGACTCAAGTCCCATGACATGTGCGACATGTACGTAAGGGGGAGTCACTGCCCCTACATTAGTCCCTGCTTTCATTCTTGTTTGATCATGGACATGGCACATCTGTGTGCAGGGGGTGTTGATTGTCCCTCTGCAATGTGAAGAGGAGATGTGGTTTCACAGTGTGTTCCATGAATGTTTCCGCATTGGCGCAGGTTACATACTGACTGCATGTCAATGTACATTGTAGCTGTTTGTGAGGAAATGCCTATCTGATGTGGGACATTGGTAATTTGTTCTGCGTCACAGCTGTTGCGTTATGTTCGTAAGTTGTCATCTCACTGTTTTTTACTCTGCTTTTATGATGAATTTTCCCGCCTGACGCGTGGGATTTGCAGGCCTGTCGCTGTTTTTCACTGCGTTTTGTATTGCGTTTGGCCTCATGGCAGCTTTTTATGCGTTCGTGTTTTCCATTTTTGCGGCGTCGCGTTGGTTTTAATGCAGTCATTTGACGCATTATCGTGAGACTATCACATGGTACCACCATGTTGTGAAGACTTAGTTAACACTGCGTAATTTTCCCACGATGGACTACGATGTTGAAAGTTGCATTAAGCTAATTTTGCGATAGTTATCACACGTTCGTGAGAATATCCCCCATAAAATTCTCACAATGTGCCTATCATTTTGCATGGTACCTCCAATAGAGGATTGTTCAACTTTGGGCACAGTCTTTGCCTACATAGATACCATAACAAATCATTCATCTAATTATGTTTGCCTGAAGTACTAAAACTGATATGAAATGAAAATGCCTTGCCCTGGATTTGGGGATGAAATTAATTTGCAACATTGCCAATTTCTTCAATTATTTTAAGTCATATTAAAGGGGAGGCTACAGAACTGACAGTACGCCAATGCCTTGAGTAGGTTCTTGTTGCAGATCAAGAGCACGAATTACCAAAATTTATTGCTGAAACCTATACAACTACAGGTCAAAAAAATTTGGGAGCCAGACCTGATAAGCCACAGCTTAAGGGCAATTCTGAAACAGAAACTAACTAGCCGGTATCAGAGTTTTCAAAAAAAAATGCTGGGGCAAACAGAAAAATAAACATAGAACAAAAGCACAGGGTTGTTCTCCGCAACTGGAGCCCACTGAGAAACATGACATTTACGTAGCTGTGAGACACGTGAACAGCCGAATAGGTATTAGTGTACTGAGACATGTCTTTCTTGTTCCTTTTAGGACTCACCAAACAAACGCTTGGTGAGAAGGAGACGTCCGTAGCTCAGGCAAGAAGAGTATGTAGAACCAAGAAAGGACTCAGAACACTCATATGACATCATCATAAGAAAGGAAGAGAAACTTCCACAAAATAAAACCCAACAGAAATTAGAAAGTGCCAGGTATTTCCAATAAACCTGCCAAACAAATTGAAAACAAGACATGAGCACTGTCGCAGCATAGGTTAGGTTAATCTTCAAGAGCTTCTGATTTGAGTTGAAACACCAGATCAGTGGACGGACTCCTGACAGATTATATGATTTTGACATCCAAATTGAGGGTGACATTTCGTATACTATTAAAGTGATATTCTGGGAAAATGTATCAAATACGTATGACATTCTCTTGGCTGAAATGGATTGGCTGCCTGAGTTTCAGAAGGGGAAGATGTCATTATACCTTCCTTCTCAGTTCTTGTTCTTGATGTTCTTAAACAAGCATATGTCGCAGAATGAGACATTGCACAAGGACCGGCAATATATTGCAATCATGTAGGCTGGGAAAAGGACTCGCTGGCCGTAAGTGCAGCCACACAATCCAATTAAATATGAAGTAAAATTCTATTATGATTAGAGTATCAAGGCCTCATTGAGCCTGGCATTTCAGCAATGAACAACCCATTATTTTCAGTTGCCAAACCGGATCATTCCTATTGTTTAGTATTAGACTACAGACATTTAAACAGTCACACAAGCACCTTTGCAATTCAAAATGCACACAGTGCAGCACTAATGAACAACATAGTTTGCAAAAAATGCAAAACCACTGTGGACATTTCCAATGGCTTTTCCTGCTGCCAAAATATAGCGCCTGAAAGCAGAGACTTAACAGCATTTTCCGCGTTAGGAAGCCAGAAAGTCTCCCGACTTCCTCAGGGATATAAGAACAGCTTAGACTATTTTCTGCCAGAGTAACATCAATTCTACATGGTGTTGACACATAAGCATTAGCCTATGTTGACAACACATACCTCAAGAATGATGACTTAAAAACACACTTAGCCAGAGTAGATCCCATTGTTTTGGATTTGTTGAACATGGCTACAAATTCAATTTTCAAAAAACAAAAATTGCTTTTCTCAGTGTCCTATACTTTGGATATGAGTTATCTAATGAATGCAAAAGCCTTGCCCCACATTTCTTACAGAAATGTACCTCCTACAACCACCAAACACCATATAAAAGCTGCAACTGCTTTTAGATTTTCTCAACTATAGTGGAACATACATAACAGACTATGCACAACAGGGTTAACCATTGTATCACTTAATTCATCCTGAATTTTAAGACAAACAATGGACTCCAGAACACACTGATATCCTCAAAGCTCTGCAAAGTGACATGCTTGCATCTAAACACTTACACACTTGTGCCAACACAACTAAATTGGTGAGCCACATAATTGGGGATCCACTGGATATATATATATATATATATATATTCCCAACAAGGCGATCCTTCAGCATGCAGAGCGCTCCACAGTGTGTGCCAGCCCCAAGGCTGGATCAAAGCCCAATTTTAATTATATTACAAAAACGGGCAGCACAACCGGATACTTTTTTAAGAAGCTTTATTGCTTATCACACAGCACCCCACCAACGCGTTTCAGCCTCACGGCCTTTCTCACGGTCAGTAAGTCCTTTCTTACTTTCTAGTTATATACTGCCCCAACCTTAGCCTTTAAGTGGCATTGTGGGATACGTAGTTTTTTACTGAAAGTCTCAAAAACAATTAAAAACTTTAGAAAAAGGACAAGTGTGTAACAGTATATGTTTGTTAAATACAAAACATAAACTAGTGCTTTTAAACTTGACTTATTCTGGCATGTAATGCTCAAAAATAATTATATTTAACAATATAATTAAAATTGGGCTTTGATCCAGCCTTGGGGCTGGCACACACTGTGGAGCGCTCTGCATGCTGAAGGATCGCCTTGTTGGGATTGTAATTGCTGGTCGGAGCGCCCGATTTCCTACGCGAGCAACTGGTGCAGTCAGAACGGGAACGCCCTCTATGGTGGAGCTGTGGAGCAGGAGAGTCGGAAGACGCTGCTGCGAGACATAAACAACCCGCTATGAGGTGAGCGAACCCGCAGACTAATCTGTAAAAGCACAGTAGGAATCGAAGTGGCTGCAGATGAGGTAACAGTAATACGCTGCTTTGTAAAAGGTACAAGTGGCTCATTACCTCTGAAACAGACCGGAGAAACAGAAACGGAAGCATATTGAGAAAACGCACGCAAATGTTAAAGCACCCTTGAAGTAATCGGTGTGGA
Source organism: Lissotriton helveticus (assembly GCF_964261635.1). Lineage (NCBI taxonomy): Eukaryota > Metazoa > Chordata > Amphibia > Caudata > Salamandridae > Lissotriton > Lissotriton helveticus. The sequence continues at coordinate 139,825,061 of NC_136062.1, forward strand.
CATTAAGTGCATTTGGCAATACGACTGAAAGAAACCATGGAAGCGCGTGCAGCTAAACGCGCAACCAAAGCGTCAACCATGTTCAAACCTGGGGCGCCAATAGAAGACACCACATTAATTGATACTGCATTAGGAAATGAAAGCATAACATTAAAACAACAGCTAAATGCATTAGAACGCCTGTACAAAAAAGAAATAAATAAGAGCTGGGAGGTGATCACATTGGAAAATTATGTGGAAGTCAAGAGGATCCCGAGAGGACTGAGGATCTTCACTATGCCGACCCACCCAGATACAAAGGAGGTACTGATCAATGAATGGCTTGAAAATAACACAATATGTTCCCTTAATATGATGCGCATTCTGATTAAACATGCGAGAATGGACATAGATGAGATCACGATAAAAATAAAAGAACTGGAAGAATCTCTTGCAACTCAAACTAACAAAGAGGAGACAGCGAAATTACGACAAGAAATGGAAGCACGACTTGAGGTTTATGAAACTGAGATAGAAGAACGGAAGGAACGTAAATTCAGACGGGATGAGCTAGATTATCTGCATGGGAGAATTTTAACATTCGCACGTCGATATGATAATCTGAAAAAGAACTTTCAACCAAACCAGCAGCTGTCAAGTGGTAGTGAATCAGACGCAAGCATGATTGACGCAACGCGACATCAGTCAAAAAACTTGACTGTTTTAGAGGAAGTGAAACTGGTGAACATGGAGAAAAACTTCACCAGAGGAAGAGGAAGGGGTGCGTCCTTTCGAGGCAGGGGGAGAGGAAGAGCCACCCAAAACCAACCAAGTCCCTCACCAGTACCCGCAAAACCCGCAGGGCAAAGCGAAAGAAGACAATATCCTCTACGAAACAGGAAGTAACGAATCTGATTGTAAATCTGTCACAATATCAACTGACAGCTGATGAATGCAGTGTGCTTAATAAAGGATTATCATTCTGCCCTGAAGCTCATTTCGATTACCCCCAGTTAAAAATTGATTTTTATAAGTTCATTAGGAAACTGAAATTAGCCAAAGTCCATGCTAATACAGTGACACCAACAAACATCAACATTACAATGGAAGAGACAAGTGAAGAAGAAGCAATCATGACTATTGATCAAATACCTGATCTGAGAGAAACATTTGAACTGTTGTACAACCCGATGGGAGAAACCGTGACAGATGTACAAATGCTCGAACAAATGAACATCAAAACTAATTCCAGTAAAAACACTGGATTGAAGAGAAAGTCCAGATTTTATCCAGTGCTATCACCGGGAAACAAAATTGATATGTTTGCAGATGCAGTGACAGAAGAAATTGACAATCTAATTAAAACAAGGGACAATAAAAAAGAAAATCTCTCTAAGCAAGAACGCAAGGCCATTCAGACTCTAATGGACAATGCAAATATAACAATAAAACCCGCGGACAAGGGGGGCAACATCGTAATCATGGACACTAGTGAATATATTAAAGAGGCTGAGAGACAGCTGAATATCACTGAACATTACAGCAAACTCAACTCCAATCCAATTCCTAAAATGACATCAGATCTAAAGGACTTATTAAATGGATATTACATTAAAGGGTTAATTAATGAGGATGAAAAGAAATTTATGACAACTGAGCATCCTATTACGCCATGCATTTACTTTTTACCCAAGATCCATAGGACATTGATCAATCCACCAGGGAGACCGATTGTTTCATCCTGTAACTCAATTTATGAGAATGTCTCGAGGTATGTTGATACCTTTCTTGCACCTATTGCACAAAGCATGCCATCATATCTAAAAGATACCGGAGATTTCTTGAGAACATTAATGAATGTAAATTGGGATCCGGATTACCTTTTAGTGACTATTGACGTCGTGTCATTGTATACATCCATCAGACATGATGTGGGAATACAAGCCTGCAAATATTTCCTACAACAACGGAGTGTTAAGGAACTGGAACATACTTCAATGCTTTTGAATATGATAGAGATATGTTTGAAGAACAATGTGTTTCTTTTTAACAACGACTTATACAGACAAGAATGTGGTACAGCCATGGGGATTTCATTTTCCCCCAACTTTGCAAATGTCACCATGGGATGGTGGGAAAAAACAACAGCTTGGAATGACAATTATCAGGATGATTTGGATCGGATAATCCTATGGGTCAGGTACATCGACGACCTGTTTTTAATCTGGAAAGGTAGTGATGAACTCTTCCAAAAATATTTCACCAGATTAAATACAAATGAAATTGGTCTACAATTCACCTGTGTCACAAACAAGAGAGAAATAGAGTTTCTCGATACCAAAGTTTACATCTCAAATGGTAAAATTGAAACCACATTGTTCCGTAAGAAGACTGCGACGAACAGTGTGCTGCACGGCACAAGCTTTCACCCTAAAGCATTAGTTAGAAGCATTCCTTACGGAGAATTCGTTCGTTTGAAAAGAAACTGCTCTAATCTACAAGATGCAGAGAAAAAAATAGAAGAATGTACGACGAGGTTCCAATCAAGAGGATACAAAAACTATGTTTTAAAGAACTGCAAAAACAAAGTGGACAAACTGAGTAGGGCACAGAAATTAATTGAGAAACCGAAACCCCCCCAGGATAAAGATCCGCCCAGATTCATAACAACATACAGCAAGGAGAGCGGAATAATTGCCAAAAAGATAAAGAAATATTGGCATCTAGTAACCAGTGATCCAGACATAGGCACAATGGCTGGGGAACATCCTTCCATCACGTACAAAAAAAATACATCTTTACAAAACCTATTGGTGAAAAGCTTTTTCCAAACCAAACAACAAACCAAATGGTGGACGGAACAAAATATAGGCTTTAAACCCTGTATGTCATGTAAAGCTTGCAAAATAGGGAAAAGAATGAAAAGTGTGGTGGATCCGGATGGAAAAAGTATGCCCATCAAACAATTCATCACGTGCACATCAAAAAATGTGGTCTATGTCATTGAGTGCAGGTGTGGGATGAAATATATAGGTTGTACAACCTGTATGCTCAAGAAAAGGATACTGGAACATATCCGTGCAGTCAAAAACTCTAACATGCTGTATGCAACTGCAAAACATGTGAAAATCTGCCAAAATGGGGATTGGCGAGCAATGAACTATTACGGACTCAAAATGCTCACAAAACCAGAAAGAGGAGGAGACACAACTCGACTGCTCCGACAAATGGAATCTCGTCTCATTGTCCGGTTCCGAACAAAACACCCAAGAGGAATGAATTTTGGGGAAGATCTCCATGTACATCTGGAGTAGAATGAACTATGCGCTGAATTGAATATACAATCGAGTATTATTGGGTACTATACCCTGATTACTGATTTATAATTATTTTTGAGCATTACATGCCAGAATAAGTCAAGTTTAAAAGCACTAGTTTATGTTTTGTATTTAACAAACATATACTGTTACACACTTGTCCTTTTTCTAAAGTTTTTAATTGTTTTTGAGACTTTCAGTAAAAAACTACGTATCCCACAATGCCACTTAAAGGCTAAGGTTGGGGCAGTATATAACTAGAAAGTAAGAAAGGACTTACTGACCGTGAGAAAGGCCGTGAGGCTGAAACGCGTTGGTGGGGTGCTGTGTGATAAGCAATAAAGCTTCTTAAAAAAGTATCCGGTTGTGCTGCCCGTTTTTGTAATATAATATATATATATATATATATATATATATATATGACTGAAATCCTCTAACAAAAGAAGACAGAGGCCGGAGGGGATTTTAGAAAGAACAGCTCGCTTTATTCGGGATGATGCCAGCAGCGGCGAATGCATTTCGGTCAACAGACCTTCCTCAGCGCCCAATGCTGTGTCATTTCCAAATGTTACTCACACCGCGTGAAATACTTGACTGCACTCCTCGCTCCTCCCCCTAATGCTGTAGGCACACGTAAGCAGTTCCAATTTAGTCCACAGAACTGCGGTTCCCAGCATGCATGCACAGTCTCGGCAAAAACCTGGTCAGTGGCGTGGGGGAGCGCTTAGACAATAGGTCCGTGCCTGTCACAGGTGAGTTGGAAGGGACTGTTCACATCGCCCCCAATTTAGCAGTCATTCCTCTTTGTCCCCTCACTGCTGCCACAGCCATTTCCACAATGCTGAAAATTACAAAAGAGCTGCCAAATGCGAGGCGCACTGCTCATGGAAATGAAATACCTCCTTGCTCGCACATCAGCATTGCGTTCCTGGTGGTCTCTGACTCTTGTTGATCCCTCAACCAAAATGAACACTGGAACAGTGTAACGCCAGTTACAGAGCCGGGTCTCTTCTCGTGGCAGGGCCTTCTGGGATACGCCTCTGGCCGGCGCAAAATATATGACTGAAATCCTCTAACAAAAGAAGACAGAGGCCGGAGGGGATTTTAGAAAGAACAGCTCGTTTTATTCGGGATGATGCCAGCAGCGGCGAATGCATTTCGGTCAACAGACCTTCCTCAGCGCCCAATGCCGTGTCATTTCCAAATGTTACTCACACCGCGTGAAATACTTGACTGCACTCCTTGCTCCTCCCCCTAATGCTGTAGGCAAACCTAAGCAGTTCCAATTTAGTCCACAGAACTGCGGTTCCCAGCATGCATGCACAGTCTCGGCAAAAACCTGGTCAGTGGCGTGGGGGAGCGCTTAGACAATAGGTCCGTGCCTGTCACAGGTGAGTTGGAAGGGACTGTTCACATCGCCCCCAATTTAGCAGTCATTCCTCTTTGTCCCCTCACTGCTGCCACAGCCATTTCCACAATGCTGAAAATTACGAAAGAGCTGCCAAATGCGAGGCGTACTGCTTATGGAAATGAAATACCTTCTTGCTCGCACATCAGCATTGCGTTCCTCGCAGTCTCCGACTCTTGTTGATCCCTCAACCAAAATGAACACTGGAACAGTGTAACGCCAGTTACAGAGCCGGGTCTCTTCTCGTGGCAGGGCCTTCTGGGATACGCCTCTGGCCGGCGCAAAATATATGACTGAAATCCTCTAACAAAAGAAGACAGAGGCCGGAGGGGATTTTAGAAAGAACAGCTCGCTTTATTCGGGATGATGCCAGCAGCGGCGAATGCATTTCGGTCAACAGACCTTCCTCAGCGCCCAATGCCGTGTCATTTCCAAATGTTACTCACACCGTGTGAAATACTTGACTGCACTCCTTGCTCCTCCCCCTAATGCTGTAGGCACACCTAAGCAGTTCCAATTTAGTCCACAGAACTGCGGTTCCCAGCATGCATGCACAGTCTCGGCAAAAACCTGGTCAGTGGCGTGGGGGAGCGCTTAGACAATAGGTCCGTGCCTGTCACAGGTGAGTTGGAAGGGACTGTTCACATCGCCCCCAATTTAGCAGTCATTCCTCTTTGTCCCCTCACTGCTGCCACAGCCATTTCCACAATGCTGAAAATTACGAAAGAGCTGCCAAATGCGAGGCGCACTGCTCATGGAAATGAAATACCTCCTTGCTCGCACATCAGCATTGCGTTCCTGGCAGTCTCCGACTCTTGTTGATCCCTCAACCAAAATGAACACTGGAACAGTGTAACGTCAGTTACAGAGCCGGGTCTCTTCTCGTGGCAGGGCCTTCTGGGATACGCCTCTGGCCGGCGCAAAATATATGACTGAAATCCTCTAACAAAAGAAGACAGAGGCCGGAGGGGATTTTAGAAAGAACAGCTCGCTTTATTCGGGATGATGCCAGCAGCGGCGAATGCATTTCGGTCAACAGACCTTCCTCAGCGCCCAATGCCGTGTCATTTCCAAATGTTACTCACACCGCGTGAAATACTTGACTGCACTCCTTGCTCCTCCCCCTAATGCTGTAGGCACACCTAAGCAGTTCCATACATAAAAGACTATGCACAACAGGGTTAACCATTGTATCACTTAATTCATCCTGACTTTAAAGACAAACAATGGACTCCAGAACACACTGATATCCTCAAAGCTCTGCAAAGTGACATGCTTGCATCTAAACACTTACACACTTGTGCCAACACAACTAAATTGGTGAGCCACATAATTGGGGATCCACTGGATATATATATATATATATATATATATATATATATATATATATATATATATATATATATATATATATATATATATATATATTCAAGCTCCAAAGTCGCATCGGTAATCACGAGGCACTCGCAAGCGGGTGCAGTTTCCCGCGCCGATACTCGCGGTAGATAATTATGGCTCCAAATCGCCTCCGTTAAGAAAACGTTAAACGCACTCCAGGGGTAAGCGGCAAAAGTTTTATTTAGCCCACAAACAAGAGTAACAGACGCGTTTCGGACAAAAGTCATTTGTCAATGTTTACATTCTTGACCGCCTGACAACTTTATATACACGTCATCCAGGTGTGACTAACAGAGGACCAATACGAAAGTGCATGTGAATATGGTGGCCATTTTAAAGGAGGTTTGTTAATAAATATTTCACAATACCTCCCATGTCATATTGTATATGACATAGGAGCCGCTCCTGCCGATGCGTGTTTATAGATATTGCCGTGTATCGGCATGTCACCGTCATTTTACACATGCACCCTCGATTGACCCGCTGTATCATACAGTCAGTAAATGAGCACACACAGGTGATTAATATATATATGCAACAGCCACAGACATCAATTACTAAGATATTGCAGATCTTAATCGGAGTACATTTTTCTATGCGTTATGTACTGTGGACTAATTACCTGAAAAGGAAAAGAATAATGCAGTGTATCGGCTATTTAAGAAAATGTCAGCATGTCTTAATCATAATCCTAAGTAAAAAACATTAGGAAATATAGAAATTCTTATCACCACTGCCTGCAGGACTGGAGAGAGAGGAAAGGAGGGTTCACACAATTCATTTCATAAATTTTGACATCTTACAGTTCATTATATATATAAAAAATCTTTAATGCGGGTGAAATTGTACTGATTGCATATAAATCACATTTATATTCCAATGCTAAAATGCGTTTTGCATCGACAGAAAAATACTGAGTGCAGTTCAGACAGCTGTTATAAAGGAAAGATTGTTGGCTAAGGGGAAACACATAATTGTGGTTACTGCCATCCCAGCTTAAGAGGCTGTCACCAAGGCAAGTGTGCCCAATGTAAACGTTTTATGTCCAACATGAATACAATGGGCCATCTCCTTAACAGCTACTGATGTTGACTATTTCTTTGCCCCCAATTTGCAAATGCATGAGTCTCTCCAGTATGAACAAGGAATACCCTGTGGCTGGTGATGTGTTGTGTCTTGACCATACACTTGACATAATATATACTGATGGTTCAGCTCAGCCAGCAATAGGCACGAAGCAACAATATCCTACTGCATGCGCAGCAGTGCACGGTGTCATGAAAAAACTGAGAATTCCATCAACAAAAACATTTACATCATCCTTAGAGGAGTGTACGGCTCACCTGGCTGAACTAAAAAGCTTTCATTTTGGCATTAGAAAACACAGATCCTGAATTCTGCACTTTTATAGTGTGTGAGTTGTATTATTGCATCCAGTCTTTTGATGAAAATTGACATTATTGGCTCTTGAATGGATTCAGATATGCTAAAGGAAATACTATCAAGCATAGATTGCTTTGGGAAAGGTGGCACATCTTAAAGAATGTTCACTACGGGCTCATGTAATTCATACATTGAGTCATCAGCGTGTTGGAATATACATTGTAGAGAATTCACTGACTAATGAAGTCGCTAAGTCAGCGGTACAGACTACTGTTGTTGCTGCAATTATTTATTCACACATGAGAGTGGATGAATACATCATGGTTGCTATCAATGCTTCATGCAGTGGCACTTCAGTACCAAAAACACTATCCAGCAAAATACTCCTACCAACAGAGTGCCCAAAACATACCCTTTGCTTGCATCCCTGGGGTGGGTGATCGAATGATACCCAACCAGGACCACTGGCTAGAATTAATCATGGTTGCTCATTAAGTATTAGCACCAACCCTTGCAGGTGTGGCTGTTAGTTTCCTTACTACAGAAACGCTATCGAAGGAATGGTCTGTACAGGCAGACTAAAGAATTTGTCACTAGCTGTAACATTCGGCAGCAAATTAAAATTTCCACTGCAGCTTGCCCACCACTGACACCCCTTCTAATTTCAAACAAACCTTTCACCTGTGCCTCTTTGGATCTCTGCTTTCATATGGTACGCTTAAATTGTCTAGTGAGTACTCAGGGGTCACCCTCTCCCACCAGTTAGTACCAATCCTAAATGTGGAACCTCAAGACACATCATCACAACAGTGCTGGACTTGCGAAAATATATCAGGCAGACTGAACCTGCTGCACTTGGCATCTGTGATATGTGATAAGGACCTAAAGAAGGTGGACCCTCTTCCACTTGAAATTCAAGGACAGAAAGATCTCCAAGAATCATAAGGATGGTCCCCTGGATGGCTCCAGGAACATCAACAAATAGAAGAGGACATTCCTGTGAAGAATACCAGCTGACCAGTGACAATTGTACCTGGAAAGGGCTTTGCTGTTGCCTTCAGCCTGACTCCATGAGAGTCTGTAAGTGCCCCCCTACGAGTCCCGAGGGTCTGGGAAGTGTACCACTGTGGCTGTTTGGGCACAAGCGAAGATTGGAAACGTTTTCAAAACTTTTGCTTCAGAGCTTCAAGGGGACTGGTTGCAAAAAAGTATCCGAACGTCAGCCCACAGAGTCAGAATGAATGTCAGGTTTGCCCCCTGCAGGGAAGGAGTTTTTCCTTCGAACAATTACAAAGTCACTTTTCAGATTGGGATTTAGAAACATTTGCTAACTTCCCTACTTTCAGGGCCAATCTACTTGGTGTATCCGACCCATTCTCCATCATGGTTGGCTTCAAACTGCATCTAGGTCCCAATCTACTGAGACCATTGACTACCTTTGGCCCTTTGCACTTTTTGTGCAATTTTGTCTAAAATCTTTAAAATATTCCTAACTCCAGTTCCCCTAATTGGATTTTGTAATTTTGATATACTTCTCCTTATTAAATTTTTTGTCTATTTTTATTATTTGAAGTGGGATTTTTATTGTGTTATGTTTTTGACTTTTGGACTATTTTGGCACTTCTAAATGCTTTCAAAATTTTCCTTACATTAATCCTGAGTGCTTTGGGCTGTAGCTACCTAGGGTTGAGGTCATGGTTTTAAATGAATTAAACCTCTGACTGGACGTTATAAGTTATTGACTTTATTACTTGTGGTGGACTACCATCATCTCAATTAGAAATTCACTTCCTAACAGTACCCTTCCAGTAAAAAACACTATGCTTAACTAACTATAAAAACATGTCCTTCTTTGTAAGCGTGATGTACAGTTTAGCACAAATGCAAAGTGTTAGAAGTTTGAGGTAATAAAAACATTTTCCAACTCTGTGACTGCCTTGAGGAGGCATAATTTGTAGGGCAAATCTCTGTCTATCTTCGGCAGTAGACTTGGCTTTAAATCAAAAACAACGGGTGCAGGTTTGAGAATGCACACGCAACATGCATGGGTCGTCCCCATGGGAAAAGTTATAGAAAGCAACACAAAGTGCTACTTTATGTTACTTTTAGGCAACTCTCCACACATAACAGGTTTGCATTGGAATGTAAAATACAAACCAGGTCTTTGCTACAGTTTGCTTGTGGTGGTTTTGAACTGGAGCATAGCATGGATAAATCTGGCATGTAGTCCAAAAAGGGCTTTATGTAGTGGAGTGATGAGTTTGCTAGCCTCAATATCTATATCCCTATGAGTGCAGAACACAGCGTAAAATGCATTGCGTGAAGTAACATGACATGATTTGTGCTGTATGTATAAGAGAGGGCCAACTTAATAATTAGAAAAGATCTCTATCTTTGCAGGTAATATGAATCGGGCGCAAGATTTTCCCTAATTATTTATATGATTAAGTACACCGTCAATCTAAAAAAAAGGGTGACAGAGCTCTATACAGAACACAAATAAATCTAAAAAACGGAATACATAAAAGCAAAAATGCAAAGGAGAGTTAAAATTGAGTGTGTTGAGGTGATGGTGAATCAGGTGAATCGCTTGGCATCCACAAACGAGGACAGGCAACAAGAAGGAAAGTTGTGTATAAATAAACACATCTTAAGAGCCCTACAAAAAAGCAGCAGTGCAAGAGATCGCTTCTACTCGAAGAGGAGGAGATCTAAAGTCATGAAACACAAGCAGGGAAATTGTGGGCAAAAAATCTATTTTGGAATATCCTCTATCCTGTGTCACTGGTTAACTCAAGACAAACATCTTGTAGGTAATGCAGCACAAGCGAACCAAAATACGAAAGTGTAATGGAAAGCAGTGCAAAACAGTAGGAGCAGGATTGTTGTCATCAAGTTTTGTTGCGTCGAATACGAGTCTGGCAACAGAATGCGATGGATTCAAGAAAGACTTTGGGGACAAAGCACGTGTAAGGTTCAAAGAGAGGAGAAGCACATACTCCCAACATTCTGCAGACGCAATTCTTTATCCTCTATCTAGACTATTGGTGCCTCTGTGCAACACGAAGATGTGAGCCTGTATTTATCACTTTGCAAAAGATAGGGAACACCGAATAGATCTAAGGATATTGCAAAGTTTATTACGTGCAAAATACTATGGTCTGCGTGAAAATTGACTGTGGGGTACGCCTATATATATATCAATATATTTTCCATAAAATTACTAAAGGAGCAAGGGGAAAGTATCATGTACAGCATATGTTGCAACGGAACACATACGATTTCATGGTTCCAGTAAGAAATTAGCACCTCATTAGGATAGCGGTCAGACTTTCGTCGGATCGTCATCCCTACGGAAACGGGACTGCCCAACTATCTGTCGGTGGCCCGCCATTAGAATCACGATGTGACCTCCTTCAAGGCAGTCGCAAAGTATATCTTTTGTTTTGCGGCGCATGCTGTGGGCTGGAGCACATGCTCCAGGCAGGGGCGTAACAAAGGCCCCCGTAGCCCCCGCAGTGCGGGGGACCTGGAGCTCCAGGGGGCTCCTTCAGCTCAGCACCCTGTCAGCAGAGCTCCTGAATGTGGTCGGAGGGGGCCCCCTTCATGCACTTTGCAGGTGGGCCTCCTCCAGTTTCGTTACGCCACTGGCTCCAGGACAACAAATACACATTCTGCAATTCCTGCTCTATGTGGCAGGCTCCATATGGGGCCTGTCTCATGGTGCAGGAATATGTTGGGGTCATCTTAGCTGTCCCCCAGGGTACATACCAGAGGCCCAGGCTAGACTGGGGGTGGCGCTAGGGGCCCCAAAAGTCATTTTCCACAGCATTCATGTGGGGGGTTAACTGCCATGAAATGGCCGGCAGAAAATGACATTGTAATGCCTACAGCAGTGCCTAAGCAGGCACCCCCACCATTGTAGGCATTACAGACCATCTGACAGGAGCCCGTTGGATTAGTGTTGGACTGTCTTTACACCCCAAGCATCAGCCCACCATCCTAATGTGGCGGGCAGTCCTACATGGTCCTTTGAAGGTGGGACCGCCACCAACAGGCTGGCAGTAGTGATCCCAAAGCCATCATAATAAGGCCTTTAGTGCTCAAACTAAGCTCAAGTGGAAACAATTACGAGTAATAGCAGAACCAGGAGAAAACAAAAAAATATGAAAAAAGGGGAACTCAGTTGCTGGGATTTAGGTGAGATTAAGCTCTTGAAATAGAAGTTTCACTGAGTCTCACAGAGGTGTATTAGAGCAAAGGTAAAGGGGGAATGGGGCGACTGCAAATAAAACAAGCATTTACAATGCAATGGTCTTGGCATTGTTAAAGTTAGTGCTATTGGCATTGCTCTTTGCGAATGCATTAGGGTCAGTGGGGTTGTGCTGTGCCAGGGGGATGCGATGTGTGGTGTAGATATGATGTTGCTGTCGGTATGTGGTGACGTGACTGAGAATAAAACGGTTGCAGTCGTGAGGTGGTTATAAGAATGAGATGTGGCTGTAGAGAGGGGTGAGCTGTGGCCATGGACATGTGATGTAGCTGTGGGGCTTTGGCACGGATGTAGGGACTGTTGGCATCAGGTACTGGAGCCTGGTGATGTGTTAAGGTCTGCGGGGACGTGCTGGGCGTAGGCGTGTGTCGGCGCTCGTGATATTGGGTAGGAGGCTCTGTTAATGTATCACGGCTAAGGGACTGTGGTGTGCACTCGGCTCTGTGAGTTGTGTGGAGAGCTCTGTTGCCCCCTCTGGCGACGGGTATGCTGCTGTGTAAGCGTGCTATCGGGTGTCTGTGGCGGAGCGTTGAAGTTGCGCTTGGAGATGTTGCCGAACTTGAGCGAAGATGTGTGGGCTGTAGGCAGCAAGTACATTATGACATACCTACCTACTCCACATGCTGCCCCCCTCCTCTCAGAGTTTGCCGGCCTGGGCATGCGGCTGCTCCCGCAGAGTCGAGGTGCAGAAGGAAGGGATGGGGTCGTGCTCCGGCGGGGAGGGACAGGAGATATTTATTGGAAGAAAGTACTGTGACATCACAATAGACCTCTACTGTGACATCACAAGACGGTTTCATGACATCACAACAATGCCTGGTGTCATCAGATACAGATCTCTAGCATCAAAATGACGCTCTGAAAGCCCAAAACACTGATTAAATAATGAGGATCACGATGTCACAAAAATGGTCTTCACAGTAATGTTCTTTGACTTCATCACAAAAGTGGATGACGTCACAGCAGTACTGGTGGAACAACACAAGATATTTGTAACCTTATAGCAACGATCATTTATGACATCATATAGCCAGACCTCCATGACATTACAACAAAGTCTCATTGTAATATGTCAGACCTGTGTGACATCAGGACAGGTCTTACTGACCACAAAAGGGCTTGATAGAATCAATGCTTGTGACATCACAGCATGCATGTGACATCTTGGTAGATGTCGCTAGACCCCTTGTAAGATCGAAGAGAGTTGTGGCATCTCACCAGAGACCGGTGGTGTCACCAAAGGGCTACGTGACACCTCTGGAGAGCTACTTGACATCATCAGACACAAACAGCTGAGTGGCGTTTCAGGAAGGACATGCGTCATCACTAAATAGTGGTGTGACAATTCAACCGAGCTATTACCCACCAATAAAGAGCGTTGTGACATCTCTGTGCACATGTATATTATCAATAAAGTGTTCTATGACACCTCATCGGAGCTCAGTGATATTTTCATGGAGTCACGTGACGAGTCAAAACAGCCATGTAACGTGCCCAAACAGCTGAGCAGCTCATCAGCGGGGCTTCATGACATCACCAGAGTGTGTGGGACATCTCAGCAGAGTTCTGTGGTAACTCCCAGGAACTCAGTAGTTTTGGTACACCTGTAAAACTTAGGTTTTTAGCAAGATCTTTATAGTGCGTGAATTCCAAGAGGGTGATTTAACATCAGAAAAAAGTTTGACTACCCAGCAGTGTTGTCTGAAATCACCTAAGAGATGTGTAGCGTGTCAGGAGAGGGGTGTGATGTAACTTGGAGCGTTTGTGATGTTCTTTAAAAGTTTGTGACATCAGCAAGAGTTTTGTGACAGTTCTGTAACATTGCTAGACATCCATCTGAATTCTTGGCAGCATCATGAAAGAGTTGTTTGACAGCTCCGTACGGTTCGGTGACATCACCAAGATCTGAGTAGGAAACCCATTGGCCCAGAGACGGAGAGGAGCCTTGAGTGCTTTACGCCCACAGTACCCGAGTCCAGGAGCCTGCAGCGAATGTTATGTTATGTTAAATCTGCTTGTATAGCGCATGGCTACCCCAGCAATGGGGCGTTCCAGCGCTGCGGACCTACCTAAGAACAGAGCAGCACAACAGATGAAATGAAGTTAAATGGAAGAGAACAGCCAAGTTTTAATTTGTTTACGAAACAGCAAGTGGTTAGAAGTGGCCCGAGTCTCGAAGGGAATCGAGTTCCACAACTTCGGCGCCAAATACCTAAAAGAGCGACCACCAGCTCTGCACCTACGGATCTTAATCATGCATGCCAGGGATAGATCAGCCGATCGAAGGGCACGCGTGGGGACATAGAAGGAGCAGAGTCCCTGCAGGGTTTGGGGGCCAGTGCTATACAAGATTTTATGGGTTAGACATAGGCTCTTAAACTGGATGTGTTGTTTAACCGGTAACCAGTGTAACCGGTGAAGAATAGGCGAGATATGGCATTTTTTTGGCAGTGAAAATAGAATGCGAGCTGCGGCATTCTGGGCTCTCTGCAACCTGTTTATCACCGTCAGATTAGAACCCAACATGAGAACATTGCAATAGTCTAGATGGGATAGGACTAAGGCCTGGATTATAATCTGACGTATACAGGGCTAAAAAAATCAGAGGATAGGTTTCAGAGAGCATAGGCGACCATAACAAGTGCCTGCCACTCTCTTAGCATGAGTTTCCATAGAGAGTGAGTTATCCAACATCACACCCAGGTTTTTGACAACCTCTTTGGGGGCAGGGGGAGGACCCAAAGTTGGGGGCCACCAGTGTTCATCCCATTTCTGCGTGTCCTTACCTACAAGAAGTATCTCCGTCTTAGAGGAATTTAACTGGAGATAGTTCTGTGACAACCAATTCGATATGGCCAGGATGTCTTCCTGGAACTTAACTTGGTCGGCCCCTGTGTTCTTAGAAAAGGTGAAAATGAGTTGTGTGTCATCCGCATATGACTGTAATTTGATGTTGCGATCCCGGGCCAGCATGGCCAGGGGCGGACATACACATTAAACAATGTGGGGCTGAGCGCAGAGCCCTGCGGGACTCCACACTCCAGGGGGTGTATGCTGGATGAGTACGGCGGGGCATGCACTTGGAAGGAGCAGTCCGATAAAAACGACGCAAACCATTCCAAGGCTCTCTCCCTGACTCCGATCTCCCCCAGTCTCGCAAGCAGGATCCTGTGGGAGACCGTGTCGAAGGCCGCACTCAGATCCAGCAGGACCAGGGCAGATGTCTCACCCTGGTCCTGCCCCTCCCTCAGATGTTCCGTAGCAGCTAGCAGAGCAGACTCCGTGCTATGTTTAGCACGAAATCCGTTCTGAGATTCATCCAGAACTCCATTCGACTCCAAATATGTAGTCAAAATGGAATTTACATGAACCTCCATCACCTTGGAAAGATAGGGAAGCAAGGAGATGGGTCTAAAGCTGTCCGGTCTGGTGGAATCTAATGAAGGTTTTTTTAAAAGGGGAACAACTTTAGCATGTTTCCAAGATGAGGGAATGGTGGCCGACTGAAGTGAGTTGTTTATTAACTTCAGTCCTTCCCGCAAAATGGGGTCCTGGAATAGTCTGAACAATTCCGGCTTGACAGGATCTTCCGGGGAACCTGACTTTATTCTTTTAATCAGGAAGTCCATCTCAATTTGCTCAATAGGTGGTAGGTATTGTAGTGAAAAAGGTAAGTCAACGGGACCCATAGGGTTGGGATTTGCGATGGGTCCATCTGAAAGTAGAGAGTTATAGATCCCTTTGACTTTGTCTACAAAGAAACAGGCCAACTCTTCACATTGTACATCAGACACAATAGGATTACCAGAACGCTCCGGTGTCTTGGTCAAATCCTTTACTAAGGCAAAGATGGCACGTCACAGACCTCATTAAATACCCATCGGGTTGCCTTGTACATTTTTCAGGTTAACTTCAAAGGCTTAACGTTACCAGCGTAGGTGGCGGATGAAGAAAAGAAGCCTGCTTGAAGGGGCAGCCATGTGTGTGCTATCAGCGCCGCGCGCTGGTATGCAGACTCCCCCTGCATTCCAGAGAGGCGCGCGTCGCGATCCGGGATGCATTGCCATGCTGTGGAGACAAGACCTGGCCGCGCGCACAACGTTATCCTATGGGAAAACCCTGCGCGCGGCCAGGTCTTGTCTCACTTCGGTGTTCTCAGACTGCTGAGACGCCGACAATAGTTCTCTGGCAAGAACGCGCTTTCAGCGCGTTATAGCCGAGACCTAAAAACTATCAAATACTTACAGGGCAAGTCCTCCATTCCAGACCTCTTGTTTCCTCAACAAAGTGCGGACACAGGCAAACTCCCCGGCCCAATCCCGACGCTGCTCACATGCTGGTAACTAGCATGAAAGCATTGCCCTAATTGGAGGGAGTGGCCTCTCTCTACGATCCCCAGTGTGCTGGAGGCCAGCACTTCCTCTAAATCCAGCTGTCTTAAAACAGCTGGGTTTACAGGTTTAAAGTGTGCATGTCTGGCTGGCTATTGCAGGAAAGACAGCCAAAGAGACATGCACACTTTAAACAGTGCACAAGCAGCCCTCTGCCTACCACTCCTCCCTGCTGCCACTCAGCAGGTCCCACCTCTTCCTGACCCTCTGTTCAGGACGGGATGATGAAAAATAAAATATAATGGTAATAGTTTGCCATTTTATTTTTCATCTCTGTGGCTTTGGGGTGTATTTAAGTGGGGTGAAGCTCCAACGGAGGAACCCCACTCAACAAAAGTGTCCTCTTTAGCACATCTAAAATATGGCTGCTCTTTTCAAAATGTGGCCCGAGAAACAGAGGCATTAGTTAGAGTGATTCACCAACAGGATGCCCTTGACTTATCAACCTAAAAGAGAATCATTCATGTAGACTGATAAAGTTAATGATGCAAGGATTCCGTTAAAATCATCTAGGTTATTGAAGGATAAAGGTGGATTTTGTCACAACTGGTATGGACCAAGGCTATGGGCAGGGGTGTAGCTCCAGAAGGGGAGTTTAGGGTGTTTCACCCCCCTAAAAAAAAGTATTCTGTAGTAAATAGTTGGGTGCAAATGCTTTAAGTCAGGTAATGTCTGTTGGATTTCACCTGGGATTTTTGAATGTCATTAACGAGAGTGCCTCAGGGAAAGCCAGTAGACGTATACAAGTCTAATACTGAGCTATGGGCCCCGCTCCTAACAAATGTTTTGAATAGCTGTAATAGACATAGGTTTATCCCCACTTGACTAGACGCTATTGTGGTTCCCATTTTCAAAAAGGGAGATAGAAATGAACCTAGCTGCTATCGTCCAACTTCATTATTGGACTCACTTATGAAAGTCGCTGGGAGGGTTATGTTAAATAAATTACAATCATGGGTAGAAGAGACGGGCTTACTTTCGAAGTTTCAATACGGGTTTAGGGCAGGACTGGGAACGACTGAACAGGGATTAAATCTAGCTCTAATCATGGGTAAATATGTATTAGCAAAAAGGGAAAAAACTTTTTTTAACATTTGTCGACTTAAGTTCAGCCTTCTACTGTTTAAATCATGGTAAACTCTGGAGCACCTTGAGAGAGATGGGTGTTGACCCGAACTTGCTACTATTTATCAAGGAGTTATACAGGGGAGTGGGGGCGAGTTATACAGGGGAGCGGGGGCAGGAGTCCGGTATGGGAAACAGGGACAATGTACATCTAAGTTTAGCATAAACAAGGGAGTAAGACAAGGGTGTATACTTGCCCCGTTTTTGTTTAACCTATACATAGACCGTGTAGGTTTTTACTTGGCTCAGGACAGGCAGGATTACCATCTGATTGAGAACACCCCAGTCCCCATTTTACTATATGCGGATGACGCCGTTATCATGGCGTGGACACAGATAGGCCTCCAAAGAGCTGTTACCAAATTTACAACCTATATGAAAGATAGAGGTTTAAAAATAAATAAAAGTAAAACCTTTACTATGTGTTGTGGGATAAAAAAAGGCAATACATGTAAAAATGTTATTGAAAAGACAAAAAGAGATACGACAGACAGATTTTCTTACCCGGGTTTTAATTTTGAGAAGTCGGGCTCATGGTCATCAGCTGTAAATGTGAGACAATTGTCTTTTTCTAGAGCTATAGGTGCAGTTCGCAATTTCTCAAACAAATTGGGCGGCCGACCAGTTCCGGAGCTAGTGGATATTTATAAATCCAAATGTGTATCTACTGCAACATATGGGGCAGGGATTTGGGGAATAGCGGACGTTCAAAAAATTCAATGCTGTGAGAATAAGTTCTTGCGCTATCTGTTAGCTGTCCCGGGTTCTACTGCTACATTTGCATGTCATAAGGAACTCGGACTGCCTTACATATCGAATATTATCAAAGTTAATCCCCTTTTATTGTGGCACATGGTGTGGTTGTCTGCTGAAACTAGTTTTAATAGAGATGTAATCGAGGACAGTCTCAAATTAGAGCGGGTAGCCAGAATATTATGGATTAAATATGTTAAAAAACTATTGTATGACATTGGTCATCCTGAATATTTTTATTCTCCAAACTGTCTAGAAAGTGTATCGAGGAAAAACTTGAAAGTAACTTGTTTGAATTACTTAGAGTACAAGCGTTGGCTGTCTGAAAAAGAAAAGACCTCAGTCATGGAGAATCACTTGATGTTGCAATGTAATGGTATCCAACCCTATTTGATACAGGTTCAAAGTTGCTACTCCTGCATGCTACTAACACGTTTCCGTGGCCGATCCTTTTTTAGAATGGTTACATTCCCAGAGATCAACTCATGGTCTAAAAATCTGTTACCATGCTCAGGCGATGATATTTCTACCCAATCTATGTTACATTGCACACTTTTCTGTAAATTTTATGATTTACCCAGGAGAAGATTTTTAATATCTATATTTTTGTATTGTATTGTATTGGTTTTTATTAAGCGCCTATCTCACCCGTAGGTCTAGCTGAAAAAGGGGCCAGGTCAGAAACAGAGAGGGTTTTTTTCCCTTTCTTTCTTAGAAAAGCCATGTTTTTAGGGCTTTACGAAAAGTTTTGTGGTTAGTTTCCAGATGCATCTGCAGCGGTAAGGCATTCCATGTCTCTGTTGTGGTTTTGGAAAAGGATCTGTTACTGTTTTTCACCGTGCGGACCATAGGAACTGTCAGGAGGTGTTTATATGCCGAGCGAAGTGTTCTAGCTTCTTTGCCAGATATGTTGGGCCATTGTTGTTGACTGATTTATGTACAATGCAGCATATCTTAAATGAAATCCTTTTTTTAATAGGGAGCCAGTGAAGTGTTTTTAGGCTGGGAGCCGAAGGTGAGCGCGGGGGGAGATTTGGCACTAGCCTCGCTGCGGTGTTCTGCAGTACTTGTAGTTTGGATATTAGTTTCTCATTTATTGAGGCAAATAGAGCGTTGCCGTAGTCCAAGCGATTTATGATTAGGCCCTGAACCAGGGGTAAGCGAGAATGCAGTGGGATCCATTTAAAGATTTTTCTAAGGGCTCGCATTATGCCATAGCAGGTTCGGGTCACAGTATTTACGTGGTTTTTCATTGAGAGTTTGTTGTCCATTATAATTCCTAGATTGCAGACAGCTACCTTTGGTGAGGGGCATGACACCAGTGAGGGTGGCCACCAATCGGTGGACCAGATGTTTTGAGCATTTCCGAAAAGCAAAATTTCGGTCTTGCTTGCAATTAATAGGAGGTGGTTTTTGGACATCCAGTCATTTACAGTTATCATACACGGTATGAATTTGTGTTGCGTATTGATATGATCCGGGCCCAGCGTGATCAGTAATTGTGTGTCATCGGCGTACGACACTGTGTCAAAACCATGTGCTCTAATTATTTTTGCTAAGGGGGACATGTAAAGGTTGAAAAGTGTAGGACTTAGGATTGATCCCTGGGGAACGCCTTTGTTGATAGTCTGACTTTTAGAAGAGAATCCGTCGATTTCCAACTTAAAAGATCGGTCCGAGAGATAGCTTTCAAACCATTGTAAGGCGGAGCCCTCGACACCACATTCCCTAAGGCGGCCCAGAAGAGTGGTATGGGATATGGTGTCAAAAGCCGCCGATAGATCTAAAACGATTAAAACAGCAGATTGTTTAGCGTCGAGGGAGAGCCTGATGTTATCTGTAATTTCCACTAGGGCTGTTTCCGTGCTGTGGTGTGATCGAAAGCCTGATTGTGATGGGTCGAGAATTTTATTGTTTTCTAGATGGTTTAATAGCTGTTTATTAATCATTGATTCTATTATTTTTCCAAACAGAGGGAGCAGTGAAATAGGCCTATAGTTTGATAGCTGTGTGGGATCAGCAGATGTTTTTTTCATGATTGGCCTAACCGCAGCTTCCTTCCAGTGAGAAGGGACTGTGGACTGCATTAGTGATAAATTTAGAATTTTAGTGAGGTTAGGTATGAGACTGTTTCGAATTTTAGATAGTATTTTTGGAGATGCTGGATCTGCTGGTGAGCCGGATTGCATCTTTTTAAGAGTTGCCGTGGTGTACTCTTCAGTTATTTCCTCAAACGTTTTTGAGCAATTGATCGGGCTAGGAGGAGTTATTGAACTATCCTTTTGTGGGGTGGTGTTTGCTGGGGGGAAAGCTTTGTGAATGTCATTGATTTTGGTGATAAGGAAATCTGAAAGTGAGCCCACCCATTCCTGGGAAGCAGTTTGGGATGGTAGACTGGAAGGGGGATTCGTGAATTCTTTTACGATCTTATATAATTCCTTATGTGAATTTGCAGCTTGGTTGATGCGGTTTCCTAAGTACGTTCTTTTAGTTTCTGCTATACTGTCCATATATGGTGATGTATTGTTTTATAGTGTTGTCTGTCCGTGTTGTCTTTAGTCTGTCTCCATTTTCGTTCTGCCTTCCTTACAATGAGTTTTTCACTTTTTAGCTCGGGGGTATACCAAGGGGATAGTTTCTTCGGGCATTTGGTTATTTTCTTTGGTGCAATAATATCCAAAGATGTGCTGATTGCTAGGTCAACATTTTTTGCAACCTGGTTGATATTCATTTTTTCAGAGAAAGCCGGCGGAGTGTGATAGGTCTCGAAGGACTCTGGATTTATCTTATTCCAGGATCTGCTTAATCTAAGTTCTTTCGTAGAGTGGGGTTGTGTTAATAATCCATTTAGATAGAATTTTGTAACATGGTGGTCTGACCATAGGATAGGGATAGGTTGATCTATTTTAATATTCATGGTGTTTGTGAATATTAGGTCCAGGGTGTGGCCTGCGATGTGTGTGGGTCCGATTACCATTTGTTTTAGACCCAGGATTTCAAGACTATTTATAAGGTCCTGGATGTGAGAGTCTGTGTTAAGCTCGGAGTGGAAGTTAAAGTCGCCTAGTAGCAAGAAATTATTAGCAGCTAGGACATGAACGAGCTATAATTTCTGGAAGGTTGCTGGGAAATAGAGTTTTGTTTCCTGGTGGCCTATAAAGAAGGGTGTCTTTCCATGTTTCCCTTTATTGCATTCTCCATTGAGAAGATACAGATTTCACCCCAAATCTCTTGTACTGCCTCTACCATGTGAACGTTTGTTGTACTTCTGGAAGCGATGGCTATGCCACCACCTTTCTTATTTTTTCTGTCTAGTCTGATTATTTGGTAGTCAGGTGGAAGTGCCACCGAGAGATCGGGTTGAGACTGTTCATGGAGCCATGTTTCAGTGATAAAGAAGATATCAGGTTGTTCTGCTTTTAGGAGAGACTAGATCTCAATTGCATGTTTGGCAAGTGACCGTGCATTGCAGTATAGCCCAGTTAGTTTGTATTCTGGTTTTATTGGTCTTGGTGGATTTGTTTTAATTTTATTATTTGTGTGATTGTCTAGACTTTTTGTGGGGGGAGTTAAGGGAACTCTGAGAATCTCTGTTGGGATGGAGCCCATAGCCAGTGTTTGGGCTTTGTTAAGTGAGTGGAGCTCATGGCTGGTGTATCGAATCTGAGTCATTTCTACAGATCCAGGGAGAATTTTGATGTGTGAATATAAGTGCAAAGACGGGCAGGGTGTCTGGCATTGGTCTGGCGGGGACGGGCGCAGACGGGCTTGCCTTTGGCGCGCCGCCGGCACGCCGCTGCGCGCGTCTGCTCGGCGCACTTCCTTTTAAGTCGAGGAAGTGGGCGGGACTACGCTTGACTCGCCTGGAGCCTGGACTGCTAACCTAGTGTCCTGTGTGGGAGGTGGGGATCCAAGATGGCCGTAGTTATCCCCTCCGCACAAACGGCACAAGCCGCGGCGGACCAGGGGGCATAGGCACAGCACAATACAGGTAATCGGCACAAAATATACCAGTTTTTCCAAGTGCAAGTTTCAAAAGTACAGATTACTCTGACTGGCGCAGTGATTTAAAATTCAGCTTCAAGAAGTGGGGACTTAGACAATGCAGAACAGCATTTTTGAGGCTTCAAACGCTAAAGAACGAATTGATTATGTTGGCTATGTCGTCATTTTTAAAAGCTATTATCAGACATAGGAACACCATGAATTAATTTTTCATATTTACTGACCGAGTCTAATATTCTTGTGTAAATAATATGAGCTGCTTCTTATCATATTAACGTATTTGGTATAAAAAGTATAATGATGTTGAACAATACTAATGTTTATGTAAATGCGCTTGTCACTTTTTATTCTTTTTATTGTGCTTTTATGGTTTTTAAGAAACAAAATCGAAAAAAACAGTTTTTGACTTTGACTTTGACATGTCCACACTGACAAAAACATACACTCTCCCTCTAGCCTATGTTTAAGCCCCCTTCATGTCCTGCTTCTCATAAAATGAATGTGACCAACAAGATGTTACAGCATGATTTTTGGGAAATCTGAAGCACCAGCCAGGCTATGCCCCTGGCTATGTGGAGAACATGGGTGGGAGGGGTGCTACACAGCTGGGATGATTCAGGTGTTTAGAGAGAACACTGGAGACAATGATCTGGAGTTTGGTAGTTTATAAATAATGTATTTCATAGATACACTAAAAACAAGGTGAGTCTTTGGGCAGGCGAATAGTCTTATAGCATTAAACGCCCGCTCCAGCGTTAGCAAAGGAGTGGGCCTTCAATGGCTGGTATATCAGAACTACAGCGTGCTATAAGACTATAGGAACATTCCGCCACTAGAGGACATAATATTCTAACAAATAAAACAAAGTCGTAATGGAGCCCAATTGGATTTAAATCCCCTCGGGCGCCATGAGGCCTTTGTTCACAGCAACAGCTGTGACTATTGGAATGTTGGAGCTACAGGCTTTTACCAGCCATTAGAAGTTCAGAGCACTCCTTTGTCTTCAATGGAGCGCCCAAGATTACAATGTTCTAATATATTTTAGACTGTCCAAAAGATTCACTTGAATTTTTATTCACAATTCTGAGCAGAAATAATATATATTCGAAGAAAGGTTGACTATACCTCAAATGAAAATTCATTCAATGCAAAATGTTAAAAAATGTGTGTTAAGTTCACAAGTTTTATAGCAGCATTTTACCAGATGGTGCATAGCCCTCTTCTCCTGCCATCTTTCAGTAAGGCACCAAAATGGATTTTCTTGAATATAAGTGACAAACGCTCCCCAGTGATGTCTTTAGTCACAGGTGAATGATGTAAGGTGATTTATATGGGGAACCAGGGACAGGGATAGACCATTAGCAGTAAAGAATAGTTGTGATAAATAGGTGTCACCACATTTAGTCACTATAGATTCTTTGATTTTTGGACTATCCGATTTGTGGACTTCTGCTGTGAGAAAGTCTCACTACTTGAGTCTCACTTATTGTAAGCTCTATCATAAAGGATTGGGAGTGCTAACTGCCAATGTCCACCTTTTACGATTAGGTCTCCTGCTGATAGTGACGAGTCATCCCATGATACCTAAATGTAAGGTGATACCATGACTTTAGGCAATTCTTAGTCAGATTCAAAATTGGCTCCACAGCCATCGCTGCTTGGCTTGATCCACTGGAACAATTCAAACTGATAACTCTTCAATGTTATATGGCAAAGTCACAACTGAACTTATCAGTTCATCGTAAAGACTTCTATTTGGGTCTACCTACGGCAGGTAATCCAGAGAATCCTTGTAAAAGCAGTTACAATTGTGAACAAGACTGCTTTGCATGCAGAGCAGCACTAGTGATGGTACCTAATACAATTTCCTATATTTTTATGAACTTGATTAAAATGTTATTATATTTAATTGTGTTGCTGTGTAATGGTTACATATGTACTTCCAAGAAGTAAGCCTTTACCTTTGGCCTGAACTTCTGTAGGGCCTGTAAGTTTACAGTGTGAGTCATGTATTCATGAAGGTTGTCTTTGACTTTCCTGGGGGAATCCCACTCTCCAAAAGTCATAGATATAAATTTGTCTCCTTACTATCCTCATACTGCCATTTCGATAGATTCATAAGTCCAAGTGGATTACTGCATTTACACTGCTAATTCAAACCCTGAGCATTAATAGTCAAGCAAGGTTCATAGAACACATTATTTTACTCTTACAGCCCGAAACTAACCTAGCCCTAGTCCCTTAGAACTCTTCACTTTCTCCCCTGCTATTTAATCCGTACCTTCTCCCTCTTGTCTGAGCCCTGAGGGAGCGCCAAGTCAGCACATTTAACTATGCTGATGACTTTCAACTAATTTCCCCTAACAGCAACTCTCCTGAGTCGGTTCACGCCTTTCAGTCCATCCACCATGCTGTTCATTTGTCAGTGGATGAACAGCAACCATCTTAAGCTCAATCAAAACAGAGTTGGTTCTAACCAGTGGCATCACTAAGAATCCATGGGGCCCTCACTTCTGGCCCAGGGAACTAGGCCAGCCCTCCTCCCCATCAAATTTGGCCAAGAGCCTTGGGGCAATCATCAGTCAGGATCTCACGATGAAGCCACAGATAGGGTCAGTGATTTCTACCTGTTTTTTTCAACTCAGGAAAATAAAAAAGATCTGCAGGTTTCTCACCTACGAAGCCCCGACTCAGGTGATTATTGCCATGGTCATGTCTCCCATTGACTATGCCAATTCGCTCTACTTTGGCATCCCCCTTTATCTTTCTGAACGCCTACAGCTGGTCCAAAACCAGGCGTCTCGCTTGCTCGTTCATCAACCCAGGCACCTTCATGTTACTCCTCTCCTGAAGAAACTTAATTTGCTACTGGTAGTCCAGCGCTGTGCCTTCAAGGTTGGGAGCCTTATTTTTAAGTCATTCAATGGGAGAAGTCCTAAATTTGTGAATAACCTGATCCACAAGCATATTCCCAAGCAAAATCTTCGTTCAGCACATAAGTTACTTCTGTCCACCCCCTCTTTTATATTAAAGCGCACTGGTGGTGCCAGGTTTGCCATCTTGGCCCCCTTGCTCTGGAACTCTTTTCCCTCCGAAATTTGCCTCTGTACCAATCTCCTCAGTTTTAGAAGCCTTCTTAAAACCTGGCTATTCTGTCAGTCCTTCTAAATGCGCATCTGAACTTGGGTTTTAAGCAAAGTAGCGCCATGAAACCTCCTCGGTGTATGTGCGCTTTATACATTTTTTTTACATAACTTAACAAAAGATATGCAACGGATGATCGATTATGGCCGAAAGTTACCTAGTACAGTAATTTAATTCATGGATGCTGGTTTCCTAATATGCAGGGAGCACAAAAGTGGCAGCATATACCCTTTACCATGTACCATTGCAGCCTGTGTGTGCAGTTTTAAACTGTTGTTTCAACATTACAAAATAGACCTTTTGCCAGGCCTAAACCTTCCTTTTTAATTAATATAAGTCACCTCTCTCGGTTAGGCCTTACACAGTCTAAAGGGCATGGTGCATTGTATCTAAAAAGTTGGACATGTACATGTAAGTTTTACGTGTCCTTGTAGTGAAAAACTCTTACATTAATTTTTCACTACTACAAGGCCTACTGCTCCCATAGAATAACATCAGGTTACCTTATTACATTAATGAGTGATAACGTTCAGTTGGGAGTAGGTCCAGAATTGTAATGTAGGGCCCTCTTTACAGGTAAAGTCGGTTTTTATATCATAATTCTAAAAAATACCACTTTTAGAAAGTTGTCATTTTCTTGTCCTGTCGGATGCCTATATCCTGGGTTATATGACTAGGTGTATCTGGCAGTTGGTCTCTGGGTATTGTTTCCAGACAGTGTTACAAAGCAACATAGGTGTTAGCAGAATAGACCATCTCTGATGATGATGGTAGAGGAGCTGACACCTACCACACTTGCATATGACAAAGGTTCTACTTGAGCACACTCACAAAGAGTTTGACCCTAGTCTATTGTGACCCCAGACAATCTTAGGCCAGGGCAGGGAGGCAGGAATTTCCAAACACCTCTGGTGTGGTAATCTCCAATACCTTTTCCTACATCAAAGTGGGCACCAGGTATAAATAGTGGACCCTCAGACCCAACTCTTCAGTACACGTCTTGGCATTTGGAAGACTCAGAAGGATGCTACTCTGTTGCTCTGCTCTCTGCTGATCTGCTACCTGAGTGAAAGACTGGACGTGCCTTGGCTGGCATCCTCATCAGAAGCCTCAGGGCAGAACAGGCTTCACCCATCTTGAACCCAGTACATAAACTCAGTCTGCTGTGAGTCTTGTCTCCCAAGTTGTGCCCCCTAGGCCTGAACCCTTGGTGGTGAACCTGAAGGTGCTCAGCTAGTCCAGCTGTGGGCTTTCAAACAGAACAGATGCAGCATGATAGATCTCCTCACAACCACATTGGAACCGCCACAGTGCAATGTATCCATGACGCCAGACCTCTCAACTCAGCCTGAGTCTCATCAGAACCACTTCTGCGCAACTCATCCTTGATGCAGGCCTTCACATAGCAAGCCCCTCGTCAACAGCAAACTTGATGATCTGGACTCTGCATCGCAAGCCTCTCAACTTCTTTGGAGCCAGCTTGTGCATTACATATCTTTGCAGCAGGAATTTGCTTTGAAATTCCCTCATCGATGGCATCCTCGATGATGATACAGGAACTCTCATCACTGCTTCTTCCCACTTTCTCAAACCACCGCTGCGTGACGCATCCTTGATGCAGGATTTTATAATGCTCTGCAGCCAGCATTTGAGGTACTCTTGTTCAGCGGGCCTAACTGGGTACCTGTATCTGGTCCATGCTCCATAGTGGTCGTCTTGAACTTGTGCCTTTGTCCCAGGCCGGCACAACCATATAACCACAGTTGGAGCTTTGTGCTTTTAGTCACTATTTTCACTTACATTTTTGAAATTGCATATCACTGGTTCTCCTGATTGGATTGTTGTAATTGTTTTCTGCAATAATTTATTAATGTTTACTCTATTTTTCACATTTGTTGTGGGACTTTTCTTGTGTTTTGTTTTGACATTATTACTGTTTGGTGTGTTGTCTAAATACTTTACACGTTGTTTCTAACTTAAGCATGACTGCTTTTGTGCTAAGCTACCAGAAGTTTAAGCAGGTTAATTTGGGGTTTGCTTGTGTTTCACCCAGACAAGGACTGTGGTTGCTGCTTGAGTAAGTATTCACCCTCCTTCAACCCGTAACCCGAATGACAATAGGTGTTAAATTACATTTCCAAATTGCTCTCAAATAACAATATTGACATTCTTTTCAAAAGCACTTGTGGTTTGTACACCTTTGCAAATAATTATAAAAATGTATTCTTTCTAACAAACCATTACATTTGGGAGACTAATGAGGCATGTGTGCGTGAACAACGTTGTGGTTAGAAAGAAAATCTTTCATCTTAAGAGATATAAATTGCACTCCATTGTCTGAGAGGATGGATCTGGGGAAACATCCTTACAAAAACATTCATACATGAATTCCAGCACACTCTCAGTATTAGGAACATTTACCTACATTTCCCTTCCCTTCAACCCACTTAGAATATTAATCCACTATAAAAAATTATATGTTTGCTTTATATTTTTAAGTATTGAAATGGACCTAAAAAATCATAACCTACAGGTTCCTAAAGTCTTCCAGCATACTGAACAGGTGCAAAGGAGTAAAACTAATCTTCATTTCCTATCATGTCATCCATATATGGGCATCAAAATCTAGTCCTGATTAGCCACTCGGTATTGGTTTCACCTAAGTGTCCCTTGTGCACTACTTGAACATTTTTAGATCGGATAATTTCGGATGGCACAAATTTAGCATCACTTTTAACAAAATCACCTTCAAAAGAAAGATGTCTTTTATCTTCCAAAAAACATGAAAATTATCCCTCTCTAAGCCATTTGCTAGTAATAATTACTTGGCGTCTTTAGAGAATTCAAGCATAGCACTTCTCCTTTTTTCCTTAGACATTAGGATTTCATCATACTCCAAACTTTCAGAAAAAGTGCTAAAATAATTGATCTAGGGACTTTTCATTTCTTTGGAGAAATCAAGATAATCTAGAAAGGCAATCTACTCTGGCATTTTCTTTACCTGAAATGAATTGAACATTAAAATGTAATTCATACAGCTTAGACAAAATGTGAATCTACTTGACATAGCCATATTGAAATGAGTGGTTTGTGATCTGTTGTAAGTGTACATCATTTGCCTATAAAAACCGTTTTAAAGTGTACAACTGCCCACTTGCATCTTTGTGCCTCTCTTCCAATCTTGACTCATAAGCAATCATACCCTATAACTGTTTAGCAAACTGAGGCCTTAGTAAAGCATCACCCTTGATTTACGCAACTGGCATCAACAGTGATAAGGCAAACAGCAGAGAAAGTAGTGAGTGCTGGATCACAAAAAAATCAATTGTTTATTTTGTTAAAATTGTGGGTTTGTTCATATGACAAGATAAGATCAATTTACTGTTCTTTCGCAACAAACTATGTATGGCAGTAGTGTATGAAGGAGACTTTTCAACAACCCAGATTAATATTCACAAGATCCTATAATTGAGGACAAATGTTCTTTAGAATTTGATATTAGAAACGTCTTTGATGACTTTGAGCAAACCTGCGCGAGGTCTTATTCCCTTTTGTAAGATAGAGTATGTTATGGAAGAAATGAAATATGAAAATATGGGTCACCAGCATGTAACAGTAGAGAGCGTCACACAGTTATATTTGCAGGCCAAAAAGTCGTGCTGATGAGAAAGAGGTGAAGAGTTTACATGAGAACAGAGTGCATGACATGTAAGATCATAGTTAAAGGAACTCATGTTTAGCAAGCATAAAGGAATTTTTGGCCTTAGCACACAAGCACACAGGCACGTATTCTGTTCTGTGTTTTCACTGGAAAACTGATTAGACAATAGGAGCAGGAGAGTGAATTAGCCAAGAACACATGAAATCTGAGAAGAGGTCCTAGAAACACAATGATAAAGCACACCCACAAATACACATACATTCAACCCAAATATACATCAAAAGTGGAAGTAAACTATGGGGTCTATTAGGATGGCAGTCTGAAAACCATTCCGACTGCCATGGTAGCTGAAATTAACCATCTGCTGGTACCGCGGCAAAACCGGCGTTGCCATTAGGATCAACTGCCAAAACATTCTGACCGCCGCGGAATTATGACACGAAAGACTGCCCGTAACAGGCGAAGCAGGTGAAAATCCGACCGCGGCGGTCGGATTCACGGTGGAAACACACTAAAGCGTTGCTAGGCCAGCGGAGTGACCGCCTGTAAAATTAGGATTCCATTGAGGTAACAGCGGGATGATCCGCTGTTTCCGACCGCCGCGAATGCTAACAGTGATGAATGGGAGAGCCGGCGGAATGGCTGCCATCGCCGCGAAAGCTCTGTGACAAATATGGCGGCTGACCAAAAAAACACATAATAAGGCCACTAGTGCACCAAGTCAACACATCAAACTAGCTCTGCCCCCAAAAACACCTAACACACCCCAATGACACACACCATGGCAACTTCAAAAATTCAAATCCCAGGACAACCCACACAACACACCTGACAGCAATACTCCATTTTGACACACCCACATAGCTGAGTATAAAACCAGCCCCATCCCTGACCAGAATCCTTTGCACTACTCCAGCCCTGAAGGAACTAAACCCTGCAGCACATTGGATAGGCAATACACCACACATCTCACCAGCACAGCAACACATACACACACCACCTACAGCACCCCCACCACCCTCACAACTGCACTTCCAACCATTGCACACCACACACCATGGCACAAAAGAAAATGGTCAAATTCACTGACAGTGAGTTGTCAGTCATGGTAGATGAGATAATAAGAATATAACCACAATTGTTTGGTACCCTGGTCCAACAGCCATCATTAGCCACAAGAGCACAAATGTGGGAAAGGATAGTCAACAAGGTCAATGCAGTAGAAACCACCCCGCGCTGCAAGAAGGAGATTGTGAGGTGGTGACATGACTTCAAGAGCAAGGTGAAAGAGAGGAACAACAAGAACCGTCATCTGGCTCAGATGACTGGCAGTGGCCCTCCCATTCCACCAAAAACATTCACTGCATGGGAGGAGAAGATGCTTGCGATACAGCATCCAGAGAGTCTCACAGGAATACCCGGGGAGTGCAGGCTGGTAACTACTAACAAATGTATGCCATTATGCTGCCATGTACTGTCTTGAAAAGCATATAAAGCAGGCAGCCAGCACTACAACTCACACCAGGCTCAGCAAGATGAAGCACTCCCCCCACCCAGAAGCAAGTGGCAGCCATTACATTGTTCACCTTCACTTAATAGGTAGGTAGCCATCTTCCCAGGGAGGGCTGTTTGGGGGGTGAGAGGCCTGCACTACAACTCCCACTGTAGGCATCCATGTTCCACCCCTGAGCAGGATGGAGCACTCCACCCACCCAGCAGCATATTGCAGCCAGTGTAGTACACCAACCAAACTCACAGGTCGGTAGCCATCTTCACAGGGAGGGCTGTTTGGGGGGTGGGAGGCCTGTACTACAACTCCCACTAGGCACCCCTGTCCCACCCCTGAGCAGGATGGAGCACTCCCCACCCAGCCAGAAGCATGTGGCAGCCATTGCAGTACACCAACTAAACTTACAGGTAGGTAGCCATCTCCACAGGGAGGGCTGATTAGGGGTGGGAGGCCTGCACTACAACTCCCACTAGGCACCCCTGTCTGAAGCTTGAAGCCGGACCATCTGGAATGCCAGGGCGCAACAGGTCCCAGGACCTAACTGTCCCCCCACCATCACATTAGCAACAACAACAACTACGCTGACCCATGCTGGAATCACCTGTGCAGCCTCCACTACCAACAGTGCTGCCTGCAACACTCTCACTGCCCTAGAGGATGACCACCCCACCAACTGAGGAGGTCAGGGAGAGTAGGCGGGTGCATACAGTAGTGAGGCAACAGGTCTGTATTAGCAGGACAGGTGGGAGGGCAAGCGGGAGTCAAAGCCAACAGGGCACTGGGACCGAAGCCCTTGACAACATCACCAGAGTCCTTGGGGACTTTGAATGGGACCAGGGACAAATGGGCCAGGCTCAGGAAGATTCCAGTGAACTCCGCCTGCTGCTGAGGTCCATCAACACCCACATGGGCCAAATCGCGGACCTCTTGGGCCAGCTAATGGCGGTTCTGAGGGACAGGCCTGCAGCAAAAATAACACCTCCACCTCCCTCCAGTGGCCCGCAGGATGATAGTTCCACATCCTCCCCTGCGGCCATGGAGAGGGGGGACTCCTCAGACCCCACTGACCCCGCAGCAGAGGCCCCCCTGCCAAACGACCAAGGGGCCGTCCAAAGAAATCCAAGGGAGGATCCCGTGGCAAAGTGATTGGTAGACTTGACATCTTTGGCATGATTTCCCCTGTATTTTTGCCTCTGCCTCCTGTATTTTTGACGCTCTGCTGAATTTCGTTTATGCTGGTTTAGTTGCTTTGGGCACTTTGCCACTGCTGATCAGAGTCAAAGTGCAAGTGCTCCCTGTGTAAATTGTTACTGTAATTGGTTATCCATGATTGGCATATTTGTATCCATAAGAAGTCCCTAGTAAAGTGCACTGAGTGTGCCAGGGAAGGTGATACAAATGCTACTAGTGGGCCTGCAGCACTGATTGTGCCACCCACATGAGTATCCCTAAAATGGTGTCTCAGGCCTGCCACCGCAGTGCCTGGGTGCAGTATATGAACTGTCATGTCCACCTGGTCAGTGTCCCCACTGATCAGGCCTAATCCTTCCCTTTCTGTACACATTGGTCACCCCTATGGAAGGTCCAAGGTACTCCCTTGGCAGGGTGCAATGTATGTGAAAGGTAAAACATGTACTAGTACAGGTGACATGCTCTGGTAGTGAATTACAGCCATTTTCGTTGTTTCACTATTGTAAGGCTATCTTGCCCATAGGCTATCATGGGGAATGCTGGCTACAGTGGTTACCTGCATATCTTCCCATAGGAGCAAAATAGGACATACAAGTCTGGTATCCCTTAACTCAGAATTTAATAACACATCTTTTATGAAAGGTGGTTTTTAAATCCTGTGTTTGAGAACAGCACTTTTAGAAAGTTGCTGTTCTCTTGTCTGGAGTGATCGTTGGAGCAGGGAGGCCGGCAACCCAATAGGAGAAATCAGAGTCTAAATTGAGAAATAGACCATCTCCTTATTTGAAACAGAGTATTGAAGAAACAAGGAATAAACCTACAGAAATATATCGCGTTTTATTATCAACAAACAATAGTACGGTGGCTCCAACATACATTAAGGAATGAAGTCCCTTTAAATAAGGCTTTGACTTCTTCATAACTAAGAAGTGGAATAGTGAAGGTGCTCAAGGACTATGAAAATTAAGAGATATAGCCTACTAGATTGAATAAGATTACAATAAAGAATTTTAAATGTCCTGATGAAGGTGGAAACGAATGCACACCGAAACGCCGCATCAACTTTTGTGGTTTTTATATTGTTTTAAAAACTGTTGTTAAAGTTTTTATCAAGTGTATGATAACTCTTTTTTAAAGTGAATTAGATTGTAACCGCTAGGGAGGTCCCAGGTTTAACTTTTGAATAAAAAGTTTTTAAATATAATTCTTTGAAGAGATGTTAATGTTTTCAGTAACCTAAAAATTGATGCCTTAATCCATTTGATTGTTTTCTGCCTAAATGTTTAGTGAGCT
This sequence comes from Lissotriton helveticus, assembly GCF_964261635.1. Taxonomy (NCBI): domain Eukaryota; kingdom Metazoa; phylum Chordata; class Amphibia; order Caudata; family Salamandridae; genus Lissotriton; species Lissotriton helveticus. The sequence continues at coordinate 139,857,892 of NC_136062.1, forward strand.
CACTATAATAACTTAACAGGTGACTCTTGTACCTTTGGTAAAGTAATTGTTGAATGTAGCATAAGCACCGACAGGGAAAAAGTGTTTTTTGATGTCTGCATTAACCCCCTCCCTGTATAACTTATAGGGGTAGCTTCCTTATATTCTTGTTCTCTTGTCTGACCTTTCTGTGTGCCTTGGCCTGTTTGTGAATTGACTGTCTGGTTTGTGAGTGGCAGAAGCTGGGTGGCTCCTAGAGGTTGAGTGGGCCATCCCTGGGCTGAACAGCTCCATCTGCATCTAGAGTGGTGGGAGGGGGTAGCACCTTGGCCTGACTAGGGTTGCGCCTGCCTTCCACAATGCTGACTCCACCTCCTGCTGGGCAGATGACGACCCTGCCCCTCTCTCTGAAAGGAAAGGAGAGGCCAGGAAAACAAAGTGCTCAAGGAACACCCAGAACTGGTTCAGACCGGGCTCAGAGCCCTCCTGCACAAAGGGAACAAAGACTTTTAGGGGTAGAAGTATAGGACCCCAGAATACAGAAAATTAGATCATCCAGGAATCAAGGAGAAAGCTGGAAGACTGAAAAAGGAAGACTGTCCTGCTGTTGCTTTGCTGGACCGACCTGCAGTTGCTTTGCTGCCAAGGACAGGGGGAGGACTTTGCTTGGTGCTGAGTCCTCTTGCTTGAAGGAATCTCCAAGGGCCTGAAGAAGAGCTGGCTCCCCGTTAAGAAGTCCAGGAACAAAAGAACTTCACCCCCAGCTTCCCTGAACTCTGCTGAGAGAGTTCTGTCCTTCCTAGAGTGCTTGGGCCAGTTGTGGTGCCTCTGGAAGTTGTACCTGTGTTGGGAAGCTGGAAACCAAGATTTTAAAGACTTTCTGCAAGTTCTAACGCATCGCTCTCTTGCGAAGCGCATCCCCGTCAGTGCGAGGAAATTCCGCCCGCTACGAAGGATGAGATCGTCACAGCGCCTGTTGCCGCTGCCAGATTCGCCGCATCCTGAATTTGCGGGACTCACCAGTCCGGTGCGGGAAGATTACCATCGCTGCGAGTATCGTCGCAGAGTGTGTCGTCACTGGGTGAGATCGTGGCATCGCTTGCTTGCGGACCGCAACCCGTCACTGTGATGGTCGTCCCAGAGCCATCGCATTGAGGGGCTGCGAGAGGAGAAGTTCGATGCTGAGCCGTGCATTGTTGCCGCACCGGAGATCGTCGCTGCCCCGAAGATATTCGCATCGTACCTTTTGCGAGCCGCTTCCACCAAAACCTGTGCAATGGAATCCACGCAAAGTATCGTATCCTTCCCCATACAGGACGGAGTCATCGCAACACACCCGCTACGTCCAGCGGGGTTGTTGCATCACCTCCCCAAGGTCTCAGGAGTGACGCATCGCTTGCTGTTCAGCGCTACAGCTTTCACTTGGAACTTTTGACGCATCTAAAGGTACTTTTGGCTAAAACGTGATGCAACTGTGGATTATTTTAACGCAACCTTAAGAACTCATTTGAAACCATATTCTTGAACTGTTATGTTGGATTTTTGTCATTTTGGTCTTGTGTAGTTTAGATTAAAACCTTTGTTTTTCTAAACTGTTGTGGAGTCAGTTTGTGGTGTTTTCACTGTGTTACGGTGAGTGTTGGTACAAATGCTTAGCACATTGCCTTTGATAAGCCTGACTGCTCGTGCCAAGCTACCAAGGAGGTGAGCAGGGGTTATCTAAAGAGTGCATCCTTCTTACCCTGACTAGAAGCAAGGGTCCCTATTTGGACAGTGGTACCTACCTCTGCCAACTAGGGACCCCCAGTTCTAACAGTGATGCAGCGGGATTTACCGGCTTGGGTTACTCAAATTTGACCATACTCACCTGGGCCCATAAACATTCATACATAAGCCAATAATCACCGCTGAAAATCAGGATTATATATTTTCCTTCATGATAAATTTACCTTTACACCAATTCTTACCAACCCTTATCACCTTAGTTCTTGATTTCTTCTGGTCAATAATCAGGTTGTAGCAGAATAGGTAGAAATGACATTTACCTTTTGTATCTTTAAATGACCACAGACTCAAGAGATTTTTAAAGTTTTATCTAGTAAATCATTTTGTAAGTCAGATACCAAGACATGTCATACACCAATTTCCTTAAGGAAATGATCAAAGTAAAAAAAAAAACACAAAAGCTTATATAAATCTCATGACGTTGGTACCTGGAAGGGAGGAAACAGAGAACAATACAAGGACATACTACACAGAATTATAATTATCTAGAATGGTGTGAGGAACGACCCCTGACCAAGGAGCTGGAAAGGGGACTCCCGAGTAGTCAGGAGCTGACAGTTTAGGACAGGTTCAGGACAGGATGGGTGACCTCTTCTATGTGCAACGCCAGCGTCGCACCCCTCTCTTGTACTGCTCTTCCATTTTCCCCCTTCTAGATGGACAGGTTTGTCTTCTTCAGAAATTTTTCAGACTCTTCTCTCTCTCTGTCTTTTCTGTCTTGATTCTTCTATCAGAGTGCTCGAACAGTGTCTCTGACCTCTGTGGCATCCGCCATCGGCTGCTCAATGATGGGTCGGTAACAGGTCTGTGACAAGTCTGATATCTAACTGACTAAACCTACCTTAGTTATACTATTCTATGTGTATGTACCACCCCCCAATGTTTCAATATTCGTGAACACCCCTACTTCTGATTTGACAATGGTATGGGGAAAGGTCATCACATACTAATGTAATGGTTTTCTTTTGGTTCCTTGTTCACTATTACTGCCCCTTAATGTACTTTCCCAAGCTTTATTCCCACCCGCATTTCACATTAGAAACATATACAATTTGATAGGGGCCTTGGATGCAATTAAAAGATGCATGTTCGCTGTAGTGATCGCCTAGCCCCTGCGGTGTGTCAGAGCCCACCTGCCGACCCCGCCGACCCCAACAACGCCGCCCGCAACCTTAGACAGTGGATCGACGACTGCGCCAACACCCTCACCCCCCTCAAGACATCCTCCAACAACCACACCAGCAAGAAAGCTACCTGGTTCACCGAAGACCTCCAGGCCTCCAAACGAACCTGCCGAAAACTGGAGAAGAACTGGCTCCACGAATGAACACACATATGTTTATAGTCAAGTGGCGGTTGTCATGCTCCGCCACCCAAATCACAGTCACTGGCTCCAATGTATAGCAGATTTATTGAGGTAGCGACCACCTGGCCCCTGCGGTGTATCAATGCCAATAACAAAGCCACACTTGCAGTAGTGATAAACATATGTTTATAGTCAAATGGTGGATGGCATGCTCTGCCACACAAATCACGGTCAAATCACGGTCACTGGCTCCAATGGATAGCAGCCATATCGCGGTAGCAACCACCTGGCCCCTGTAGTGTGCCACCGCCAATACCCAAGCCCTTACAGTCAATGGGAACCGCAATCGCTGTAGCCTAATGCAATTTTGAAAATTGCGGTAGGCGTGCTCCGCCACCGCGGAGCTGGTCATTGGATGCAATTAAAAGATGCATGATCGCGGTAGTGACCACCTAGCCTCTGCGGTGTGTCAGAGCCCACCTGCCGACCCCGCCGACCCCAACAACGCCGCACGTAACCTTAGACAGTGGATCGACGAGTGCGCCAACACCCTCGCCCTTCTCAAGACACCCTCCAACAACCACACCAGCAAGAAAGCCACCTGGTTCACCGAAGACCTCAGGCCTCCAAACAAACCTACCGAAACATGGAGAAGAACTGGCTCTGCGAATGAACACTGGACAGCTACGCAGCCTACAAGAACACCACCCGCAGACACCATCAACTCATCAGAACCTCCAAGAGGGCCTCCTTCAAAAACCGCCTGGATAACAATGCACACAACAGCAAAGAGCTCTTCAACATCTTGAAGGAACTGTCCAATCCCAGCTCCAACACCAATGATATCCCACCTTCGCAAGACCTGTGCAATTCACTGGCCACCTTCTTCCACTGCAATATCACCGATATCCACAACTGCTTCAACGCCCCGACAACCACCGCCCCCATGACCACCACCTGCACCAACCGCCTGCTCTCCTGGACCAGCGTCAATGACGAGGAAACCAGCGAAACCATGAACACCAGCCACTCCGGCTCACCACTGGACCCATGCCCCCACCACATCTTCAATAAAGCCAGCACAGCCATCGCACCCCATGTTCGGAAGGTAATCAACACCTCCTTAGAGACAGCAACCTTCCCAGAAGGCTGGAAGCATGCCGAGATCAACGCCTTAATACAGAAGAAACCCAAGGCGGACCCCAAGAACCTCAAGAACTTCCGACCCATCTCCCTGCTCCCATTCCTGGCAAAAGTCACTGAGAAAATTGTCAACAAACAACTGACCCGCTTCCTCAAGGAGAACCCCATCCTGGACCTGTCCCAGCCCGGGTTCCGCAGCAAACACAGCACTGAGACCACCCTCATCGCCACCACGGATGACATCCGGATCCTGCTTGACAACGGAGAAACAGCATCCCTCATCCTCCTGGACCTGTCAGCTGCCTTCGACGCCGTCTGCCACCACACACTACGCACACGCCTACATGACGCAGGGATCCAAGAGAAGGCCCTGGACTGGACAACATCCTTCCTCTCTGGCAGATCTCAGAGCGTTCACCTCCCCCTTCCGCTCAACGGCCACCAAAATCATCTGCGGCGTACCCCAGGGCTCTTCCCTCAGCCCAACGGTGTTCAACATCTACATGGCACCCCATGCCCACATAGCCCGACAGCACGACCTCAACATCATCTCCTACGCTGACGACACCCAGCTGATCATATCCCTCACCAAAGACCCCCACACCGCCAAGACCAACCTCCACGAAGGAAACCCAGGCCCTCATCATCAGCAGGCTGGACTACGGAAACGCCGTCTACGCATGAACGTCGGCCAAGCTCCTGAGGCGATTGCAACAAATCCAGAACCCGTCAGCACGTCTGATCCTCGACATCCCCTGCCACAGCCACATCAAACCCCACCTGAGAGACCTGCACTGGCTCCCCGTCAACAAGAGGATAACCTTCAAACTCCTCATCCACGCACACAAAGCTCTCCACAAGACCGGCCCAGGATACCTCAACACTCGACTCAACTTCTACACCCCCACCCGCCAGCTCCACTCCGCCAGCCTCGCCCTTGCCACAGTCCCCCGCATCCAAGGAGCGACCACCGGTGGCAGATCCTTCTCCCACCTCGCTGCCAAGATCTGGAACACCCTCCCCTTCAACCTACGACAGACCCAGGACCTACTGGCCTTCAGGAGACTCCTCAAGCCCTGGCTCTTCGATCACTAGCTGGACCCCCCAGCACCTTGAGACCCTCACAGGTGTGTAGTGCGCTTTAAAAGTGTTATGATTCATTGATTGATTGTCACCACCAATGCCCAAGCCCTTACAGCCAATGGGAAACGCAATCGCGGTAGCATAATGCAATTTTGAAAATCACGGAGTCGGTCATTGGTTGCATTTGAAAAAAGCGGACCTGGAACACCAATTGCAGCAGCTTAGAAAGAGTGAAACTACCCCAAGGGGCTATATATGTGTGGGAGAGAGCCTCACATTTCTACTGCTTCCATATACTGCTGACTGACACCCCTCACCACCAACTGCTGCTGCCTCCAGACACTGATGCCTGACACCCCTCACCACCAACTGCTGCTGCTCCTGTGTCACACACAAGTTGGTTAAGCAGGAGTCAGGACAGAAATTGCCTGTGTGAATGGATGTGTGGGTCCATGATGTTCTACACAGGCTCATATGTGACATTACTAAAGGTTTATATCCAGAGAGTACTGATGGAAGTGTGTCTGACTCAAAATTGCCATCATGTATTGGTCAGAACTATGAACACAACTTAAATGCCAGAGGGTGACACTCTTGGTGGTAATTCACCTATGACACAGCAGATTGCTGTACTTTTGTGCAGTGCCCCTTCCATTTTCATTAGCATGTGTACTAACTCGCATGTGCAGGCACTGTTAACGCTCTCATATTGTCCCTGAAAATCAAATTTCTGATACCCCCACATTGGACCTCAGTGTGAGCCCACCTGGCCTGCACAGTCACTGCCCAATGTGACAAGAACACATCACTGAATGTACAGAGTGAGACATATGGGTTGTCTGCTAGACTATCCATCAAAGAGCTATCTCAGACCTGTAGATTGCACATGACAGACCTTGTGAGAAGGGTGTGGGATTGTAAGATAATGTCCCTAAATGTGACCTCTATGACACAGTGAGCCATTCACAGGGCAAGGACATTGAGGGCTGCGCAATGTTGGACACAGTGAGTCTGCCCTGAAATATAATTTCAAATATAATGTATGTCTTGATCACCCACAAACTGGATAACAGATGTGGGCCCCTACATATAGCTTTCTGTGCTGGAATCCTGCATGTATATGAGATGGGCAGGTACTATGTCCACCCTCATACCTGCATACATTTGTGTATGACTCTCTCATGCTAATGTACTATGTGAGATGCTGTATTGTCTCCGCTAGACATATCTGTGAAGTAGTGCTGAGTTAGTATCCTGCTCCTGTACTGAGAGGTAGTGGTACATAACCTGTGTCACTGATTTTTCCTACTCTTGTCTCCCATGTCTGCAGCTAAAAGTCCACTAGCGTAAGGCCATGTGGGGGGCCATTGCATGCAAGGTGCTGGATCTGGGTGGCTCCAACCAACGCCGCACACACTGTCACAAGAGGTGGGATGACATCTGCCGGCTGAGCAAAAACGTGGCAGAGATGACGCTGGGACTGCTCACTCAGACTGGAAGGTTGGCGTGCACGAGAATGACGCCACTAATGGCCCGTATCTTAGCTGTGACTCAGCCTGAGCTGGATGCACATTTGAAGGAGCATCAGCAGCAAGCTGGGGGTGAGTATTCTGGGACGGGTGACTGTGGTTTTGAGTGGCTGCATGTGTTCCAAGCCTGTGCCAGTGCTGAGCTCTGTGATGTTCCTAGTGCGATGCAATGGCCTGTAAGTGGCCTCTATGTGGGGTGCAGCTGTCATGCATTTTCCCTACCTGTACTTCCTCATGTCATTGAAGTAATGGCCCTTGACATTGCATTCTGAGTTGTGGCCTTCTGGCATCTCCTGCATTGGGGATGTCAGGGAAATCCCATGGAAGGGAACAGCTGTGTGCCTCATCTGAGTGTGCTTTCATCAATGTGTGCATTGCCTGATGTCAGAATTGTGAGGACTACACATCTGACACCAATGTGCAACTGTAGTTGTGCCCCAGAGTACGACATGATGGATGGCATGAGCTCATGGCCATTGTGGACTGATATATTGGAGTCTGTATCTATGTTGTCCCCTTCTGCTGCCTCCAGATGTGTGTTGGGAGATACATCTTTTCCCCCCTCGGGCCGTAGGTATGCTCAGAGTGATCTGTATGTCTGGTTACCTGGAGCCACTGGCAGGCTCTTTGGCTGTGAGTTCATCACATGGGTCACTTATGCCAAGTTTGCATGATGACTCGCAAAATTTGAGTTTTGAATTGAGGTTGCACAATGTTACTCCACAGGGTGGTGTGCAACATGGTGATATCATCATCTTGTTTAGTGCTTTGCTTGCATATGATGTTTGTGTTAACGCCACTGAACTGACCCTACGTCTCTGTCTCTTGCAGCATCTACCGTGGGACAGGGGACGGACACCCGTGGTGAGGCATCAAGCATGACTGCTACACGCAAGCACACTGACACTGATGTGACCAGCGCCTCAGAGGGGGACAGGAGTCTTCTTGAGGAATCACAGCCAGAGACACCAACCTCAACGTCATCTGACGCCAGTGGTAATACATCTATATTGGCGGGCACAGGGAGCGGGAATTCTGCCTCCTCTTCCATCACAAAGCGTTCAGTGCCCACCCTCCCAGCTACTTCCGCTAGTGCTGCACATGCTTGAATCAGTGTGAAGGGAAGAGTTTCCTTCACCCCAGGCCCCACTGGCCATGTCCCCCTTGCTGCCATCAGTGTTGAGTCTGTGGACCTTTTGTGCCAGCTGTTTGTGGGTCAGACAACTCTCCTCAATGCCTTCATAGACCACGACAAAAAGTAGGCACAGGTAGTTGCCTTCATGGAGGGCATTCATTCAGATGGGTGGGCTAGACCGGACTGTCTAGTCTTTGTCCTCCACAGTGACAGCAGCCAGTCAGCTGTCACAGTCTCAGAGTCCAGCTCCAGTCCCTTTGGCCACACCCCTGCCAGTGGCTACATCTGATGATAGTGACAACCCACCACAGACCTTAGGCTCAAGATACAGCACACGCAGCACACAACAGTAGCAGCCCAGCTAGAGCGCAGACACCATCCCCCAAAAAACCAAAGCCACCCAGAGCGCAAAGGCAAAAGCCCTTCAAGTGCCACTCAGGAGCATAAGACCAAGAAGCAGGCCTCAGGGTCACATGCCTTAGAGGCATCCCCAGCCAAGGACTCGCTGGTCACAAAAGCACCTTGTAAAGAAAAGCAGTCAGTTTCCGTTCCTGCTGTGAGGCTGGTGCCTGCTAAGGGTCCACAGAAAAAGCCCAACGCAGATTCACCCACAACCTCTACTCTCATCCAGACTCCTGTGAAGCAGGGAAAGGAGGTCAGTGTAGGAGGTTCACCTGGTAAACAGGCGGTGGAGGGGAAAAGGCAAGGCCAGGGCAAGCGTACCTCCAGATCCAGCAGGTCCCCAGAGAGAGGGCCACCGGCTGCACCTGATGCAGCTTTGGTGGTGAGTGTGCCTGTAGTGCACGCCCCACTTACCACTCCACAATATCCCACCCAGACTGTGTCTCACGGCAGCATGACTCCGCCTCCACGTGCCACCACACAACCTGGTCTAAGCAGCCCTCTAGCTTCCAAAGCCACTGATGCCTCTACCACAGCTGGCCCTCTCTCTCCCAGGTCCAGTTCTCCAACTGGCCCCGACACTCAGCCACCTCCCAGTACGAATGACAGCCAAGTCTGAGTGAAAGTCCCCCTCACACACCTGTCTCTCCCAAAGCAGTGCCTGGACTTTCCATTGTTATCCCCCTAACTGTGTTGCTGACCATGGCAGTGTACAGTCTCACCCATTCCCTGTGCAGGTTTTCATGCACACATGTGCCTACTTTTCACTTTAGACAGGCCAGTGGCCTTGCTGTTCATTACTGTGTTTGCCCATTCCCTGTGCAGGTTCTCTGCACTTTGGACTGGCCACTGGTCTTGCTGTTGTCTACTTTTGATGTCTATCTGTGTAATATGTGAATAAACACAGTTACTCCTGTTGTCTGCTTTGTTAGTGTCCCTGCTAAATAAAGGGTTTTATGTGTGGGTATGCTTTAATGTGACACATGCTCTGTATGTCACTTTAACATTGCTAATGAGACTGATTTCATTTTTTCAGGGTTTTGCAGAGCTGAAAGGCACTTCAGTTTTCTTGACTCTGGGGCTTGGGGGTGCAATGATGGTTGTTTGTGGTGAACTACTGTTATCCTAATCAATTTATGGTGATGCTAGCTAAATTGTACACATGTCATGTTTGGATGCACTGCCAGCACAGAGTGGGATTCTATCCGAAGATTGAAGGCAGGCTGGCCAGGGTCCATCATTTCTGTGTGATCTTTTTTGATGTATGAACAGCAGTGTTGGTGTATGCTCATCTTGAGATGGCCAGTCATCCTAGTCACATAGGTAAATGTCAATGTGTGCACTTGGGTGGTCATGTAGTGTGCCGTGTGAAGGGGGTGACTTTGTCAGTAGTGTTAATGTGTGTGTGCCCCTGTGATGGCAACTGCACACGTGTCAACCTGGATTTGAGTGCCTGTTAGTTGGATTGGTCAGCCCTGTGATTGTGATTGTGTGCATATGTGGGAGTTGTAGGCTGTGCACTGTGCAGTGTGTTGGTGTGTCCTTGCACTTCTGTGGGACACCTACTTGTTGTCGGCACCAATTGTGTGTATGCAGAGTGTGTGACTGGCAAGTCAGTGTTGTGTTTTGTTGATCAGCCATGTGTCTTGATACTATTTGAGCTCACTGTGCAGACCTGATCAGCCTCACTGGCATTGTTGGTGTGTTGTTTTCATACATTGCTGTCATTTCAGCCAATTTTTGTTCCAGTATGGCATGTGGGATGTAATGAAATTCAATGAAATTAAATTAATTGAAAATGGCACTTATAAAGTGCATGCCTACCCAAAGGCCTCCCAGTGCTAGGTGTGGAGTTGTACTATACCCTATCTGTGCTTATGATACCTACCCATTGTGAGTGAGCACTCCATCAATTTGTGTTTGGTGCACTCCTGCGATGTCCTGCGATGTCCACTACTGACATACACACCACTTTATTCTCATGTCAGCTATCCCTTGGTTTGTCAGTGTGTGTCCCTCCCCGTCACTTCATTTGTTATACTATGCTTTGTGGTGCTGGTATGTGCACAGGACCAATGTGAATATAAAAAGAAGGTTTCCCTTTTCCTGGTTTTAAGTGATAGATCAGACTATTCTAGACAGTCTTCCTATCTGATCATAAATCTACTCGAAGTATAGTTAGGTATGAGGCACCCCATATGGTAACAAATTCACAAAAGAAAACTAGTCCATATAAATTAAACAGTTTTACAGCCTTACAAATCAAATACAGAGTTGCATCAGTAATAAAACAAGAGGTCAAATGATCGAGTACTATAGTTTCTGATGATTAAAATTATCACATTTATTGTAATTGTTATAACAAAGGGTGATCTTGTACATTCATTAACATTTCATAAACAAATGATCACATTCAATTTATTAAAAACATGAAAGAACAATCAGTTATTTATTAAAAAGGTAAAAGAAAAAGCACAATGACTGTCGACGCGGCGTTTCGGTGACCTGGCTTGAACACCTTCTTCAGGACAATGCTTTTATGGTTAAAAACAATCTATGTGGAAAGATATAGGTAAAAGAGTTTTTATTAGCTAAACATTCTAGTACAAAATGACCTCCTATTACTTATCACTCTTATCCCTGTGATCAGTTAAACAACATAGTCCCTAGGCATTTGATTATAATTATAAGGTCGGGGCATCTCCTCTGGGTATGGAGGACTCTTGAACAACAATCACTTAAACAATTTCAGAAACAATTGAATTTTCTAACATTTGTTGCCCCATGGTGCCTCATGTTCTATTCCCCTATAACGTAAAGGAAATATTAAATGGATATGGTACTCAGTGTCATGAATGACTCGGCTATGTAGTATAAGCACTTTGCACTGAGCGTCCTCAAGGTTACTTCTCCTTTGGGTGCTTCTTGTTTGATTAGTTCTATAATGTAAGAAATGTGATCTTAAGATAGGGAGACTCATTATTCGTCCCTTATGACAATTACTGAAGGTTGCAGATTAGACTTACTTTATGTCTTATCGGGTTTGATTATATACATGATTTTGATGACTTCTTACTCGTGTTGCTAGTTATTAATTGCCCAGGGTTAGCTGTAAGAACAGAGATCTTTTGGAATTATATATTATATAGTTTGTTCGCACTGAAATTATGGGCGAGCAAGTACAATTCAGTACTGACCTTCATTAAAAACAACTTGTTTAGTTCATTTGTCGTTAGATAGCTTGAGTTAGCAGTGTTGATTTTCAATTTCTTCACTGGTAGTTTTCTTAGAGCTATAACAAATACATAGGGTTATTTAAATTACTGACCAGTCATATTCTAGTTGTCAAGTGTATTTTGAGTTAAGGGTCTTACCTCTGATTCTTTGCCCTAGGAATCTTTTACAGGATGGCTGTGATCTGTGTCTCAGATAACTGTAAAGAGCACAACCAAGTATTATTGCTTTTGATTTACATGTGGTGATGCATATCCTCATTCTCACTCGAAGAATTCTGACAAGATTGGTATTGCTTTATATTACCGAGGAGTTTTATGCAGCAATGTGCAGCCTTCTTTTTCTAAAATATCTGCTTCTGAACACTCCTGATCTATTAATTTCAGGTGGTTCTATTTCTGAGAAAAGGGAGGAAAAGAGGTCTCATTCCTACTATTAAATATCAAGCGTTTGGTATTTAAATGCTTGGAAGCCTCGTCTTAGGTGTTCTCCTTACCCGTGGTTCTCCAGCACTGCATCCACTCCGTCCTGTGTCACAACTGCAACTGAGATAGATGCCTGATTTTGCTGTTTATTAATACTCTCCTTGATTGGATAATTAGTGCTTAATTGTTTGAGGCTGCCGGAAGATCGAGATCGGGAGCCGATCTTATTTGTGGTTTTCTTTCGGCCATCTTGTAGTGTGTTATTTAGTCAAGGTCTAGTTATTTTAAGCTTTATTTCTTAAATTGGGGACCATTATTTTGACTATATTCACCATATTTTTTAGTACTTTCTGCCTTATAAAAATTAGGTCGAATTTGGTTTGAGTTACAAAAGGTCATTATTCAAACCCACGTGCGGTCGGGATTTGAATTTGCATCCACGGCCGAATCTTTGCTGTTGTAGACTGTTGTTGGGTTTATCTACCTATATTATACAAACTTAAAGAAGACAAAATGAGATGGCGTGTACTAGAGGCAGTACATTTAAACAAGAGAGGAGGTGATATTGACACAAAACGTAGAAAGAGAGAACAGTTTTACATGTCCAAATTTGAGACTTTTAAGAGCTCGATCATTTGACCTCTTGTTTTATTACTGATGCAACTCTGTATTTGATTTGTAAGGCTGTAAAACTGTTTAATGTATATGGACTAGTTTTCTTTTGTGAATTTGTTACCATATGGGGTTCCTCATACCTAACTATACTTCGAGTAGATTTATGATCTGATAGGAAGACTGTCTAGAATAGTCTGATCTATCACTTAAAACCAGGAAAAGGGAAACCTTCTTTTTATATTCACTTCATACCCATTCCCTTTTCGCCAATAAAGGTGTCTCCCTAACCTTTATATCGTCTCAAGCACAGGACCAATGTGCCACTCAGAACAGTTTCCCAATTGGTTATGTGATATTTTCTTGTACTGGTTTGCAGTAATGGTTGCTGATGTGCAGTGCAACTGTTTGGGCAGCACAGTCCTCTGGTCAAGTTGTTTGCATCTGGGTGTCCCCGACTTGTTTATCTGTGGGTGATGGGTAAGCTGTATGTGTGTTTGCTGAGGTGCTGCTACCCTTCTTGAGTGTGACGTTGTCTGTGTGCTGGGGGGATTTGTGTTGTGGGGGTACATGTTGTGGCACTAAGATATGTGTGCTACTGTTGTGGATGGGGTGCACACACTGCTTGTTGTGCATGCAGTGCTATGAGTGTATGTTGCCTTGTAATTGCCTGGTGTGCATCCCCGATGTACAGCTGTGTTTGCAATGTGAAGGATTGGCATGTGCATCTGTTGTGTGTTTGCTGTGGATGTGTACAGTGTTTGGCCTGTGTTGTCTCTTTCAGCTGACAGATGCTCTGTGTGTGATGTTCTATTTGCCTGTCATTGTATGTGAGTTGTTTGTGCATTGCGATGCATTCAGATGGGTGTTGCAAATGTAGTGTACATTAATTGTGTGTCTGTCATATGCACATAGGAGTATTCTTGGGGGGATGAGGATGGATAGAAAGATAGGCGAGAAAAGGGTAGAGTGAGAAGGAGGGGAGGTAGTATGGACAGAAGAGAGACGGGGTGGGTTGAGGAGAATGAAATGAGGACTGAATCAGTATAGGGACTATTAGGTGCCCCAATATTTGTTTAGAAGAAGCACCTTGAGTCTTTTTTTGAAGAGAGGGTAGGAGGGGTTGCAGCGAAGATCTTTGGGGAGCTAGTTCCAAATCGTAGGGGCATTACCAGAGAATGCACGTGATTGTGTCTTTGTACAGTTGAGTCTCGGGGGGATGAGGACGAGGCCGTTGGTGCTTCTCAAGGACCTGGAGCACCCAGCTTTTTGTAGTTTGTCAGAGAGGTAAGAGGGGGTGTTCTGGTGAAGGGCTTTGTGAGTAATACATGCCAACTTGAAGGTGGATCTTACTTCAATTGGGAGCCAGTTAAGGTTTTTGAGGATAGGAGAAATGTGATCGAAACGTTTACAATCAGAGATGAGTCTAGCAGCCAGGTTAAGGACAGATTTGATCGGGGTAAGGTGGACTTTAGGGGTGCCCGCAAGGGTGGCGTTACCATAATCAAGTCTAGAAAGTACAAGAGATTGGACAACAATTTTGAAATCGTCCGCTGGAATGAAAGGTTTGATTTTTTTAAGGTGGTGAAGGGAGAAGAGAGCACCTTTCGCAGCATTTTTAATGTGTGGGATGAGAGTAAGAGTGTTATCAATGCTGATGCCCAATGCTGATTCCTATCTTCCCTGTGCCTATGCATGGCTTGCATTGCTGTCGCCCTGAGTTCTTGCACAGAGATCACTGTGGTTTGATTTCACTCGCTGTGGCAGCCATGTGTTATTGGTTGGCCTAAGGATGTTGTGATCTGTTCCTTCTCTTGCATGTGATGTACACATGCTTTGTGGCTAGCTCCTTTTGTTCCCATCACTGTCCACCTCATTTTTGTCTTGCCCATTTCTTGTCCTCCATTGGTGCTGCCATCTCGTTTGTGTATGTGCCTGTGTGTAACTGTGGGGTGTGTCTGGGTGACTTGACAGACAGTGTGTACAGTTAGGGTACTGTTCATATTCAGTGTGAGTGTTCATTTTGTGATTGGATTCAGTTTGCTTGACATGAGTGGAGTGTAGATGTGGGTAGGAGGGTTGCCCTGGCCCTGTGCTTTTGTGCTGTGTGTTCCTCTTCAGTCCCACCTGCTGCGACTGGCTCCCTGGTTGTTTGGTGTGTGTAGTGCAAGGTCTGGGTTCACCTGGCTGGTTCATTGTGCAGGATGGGGCACGCAGCATATCCCCTGATGGGTGTGGGGGGCTTAGTGTGTAAAGGGTGTAGTTGTGGCCCTGTGAGTCTTTGTGGACTGCCTATGCCGGGAGCCATCCCTGCCTACCACATTGTGCGCATGTTTTACCTCATCTTCACAGCTGCGGTGACGTGACCGAAAGATTGCTGTGATTTTGCGGTTAACGGGTGACCTGGATACGGAGGTGTGATTTTGTGACAGGTAGGACGTGTGTGGATACACTTGTGGATGTGTTCCTGTCTCCACGAGAGTGTCTGATGTGGACAGGGACAAGATGTCAGCCCAGGAGTTGTGTGTTGTGGTTGTGTGGGGAATTGTATCATTGCGTATCTGCTGCGTTGTCCGCGATGGTGCATTATTTGCTGGTAGTGTATCAGGTACAGTACTGGGAAGATGTGTAGAGCTGGATCCATTGCAATTGGACCGGGTGGATTGGACCGGTCTGGTTTGGCGCTCTGATGTCGTGCTTCCGCCATCTCCGGTTGGGTGGTTTCTCCGCAGTGGAGTGACGGGGCTGTTTGGGGCATCCTGATTTGTACAGCGGTTGGGAAATAATTTCGCACGGCTGAGGGTCTCTATTGACTCCCACTGCCACGCTGGCGGGCGCATTTTTATGCCGGTTTACGTCGCACCACGGCGGACTGGAAATGGGCTATGTTTGCCCATTGTAATATAGCGGGTGTGATGACCGCTACTGGCGTGGGGAAAATTACATTCGCCGCTACTGCCAGCACCGAGGTGGTGCCATCGCCCGCTATTATAATGGGCCCCCAAGTTTGTTAATCATTGTTAGAACTGTTATAAAACATGTTTAGAGAGTTAGGTTAAAGTCTAGGGTCACAGGTGACTTCATGTTTTTCTACAATTAATGTGCACTAATGTGTAACTGCCTAGTAATTCATTGTTTGAACGTTTGTAACAACCATTGTCTAACTGTGTATAAAAACAGGTGCCTGTGAAGCAGCAAATTAAGACCGGTTGTTTACTTGTGTGAAGACAGTCACTCTCCCTGCCACAACAGTAAAGAGCTGTTTTTCTATTTCCAAGAGGAATCTTTCTTTTTCTTCATTTTTAAGTTATCCATGCAACAGTTGGCAAGGCAGCATAGGAGTCCCTCTTGCCCTCACCCGACTCCTGCCACTGGAATACTGCCTACCCCTGATGCATAGAGCATTGCACACCTTTGATTAGGTAAGTAAACATTGTGTTGTCAAAAGTTCTACTCATTCACAGGGGATGGGTGGGACCCGGAGATTACTGTCTTTAAGGTGAAGACAATATGAACTTTGAAAAGGATGTTAATGTTCTGTTTAGGTCTGGAAGGCTTGCAGGTTCATAATCAGCTGAACACACATGAGAGATCTGGAGATTTGGATGTATTTAATGTGGCATTACTTTGTCTAGATGAGCAGTTCTTCCCCATTGTGTGGGTAGCGGTGTTCTACTTGATACGTTGGTGAGGGACTAGATTGTTATGTGTACTAAAAAACAATCTTTACAGGATAGACTATGGGTTGAAGGAGAGTTGAGCCTTAAGGACATTATGGCTATTGTAAAAAAGGCTGAATTGTCTGATCGTTGTGCAATGGTTACCTTGTCGAAAGGAAAAAAAATATGGGGAAGATGCAGTGAATAAAATATCAGAGGGAAAAATTAAACACGCACAAAATCCAGGTCAACAAAGCGTATAGAAGCAAAGAAAGAAAAATGAACATCCCGGTGGCCATTCTGGTCCAAAGAAGTACCCTACTTATTAATGTTATCATTGTGGTAGTAGTGTACATTCTGCTAGATTTGAGAAGTGCCCATCAAAAGCATCCAAATATATGGAGTGTGCTTTAATAGGACCCTTTGCAAGAGTTTTCAAACACAAAGAGAAATAGATGTATAGTACCAAAGTTGTTTGTGTGAAAGAGAGTGATGATAATGAAGATTCCTTCTCAGATGAGACTGTGGATGGTGTGGGTGCAAAGTCTGATTATAAAAAGAAAGTTGTGTTAAACATTTCAGAATATATATTTTGATACTAACAATGGAGCGCATATTGTGAAATTAGTGTTTGGACAATGGGTACAGGTGAGATCTACTACAAAAATTGCCAAAGGGAAAAGCACATACAGCAACTCCAAGCAAGTTGTGAAAATGATGGCCTATGATTGGGGAGAGGACTTGGCCTAGCATCTAGAGCGGTAGCCCTCGAATTTGGGGAACTGGGTTTGAGTCTAGGCAACGACGCTGCACGTCCTGTGATACTGGGCAAATCACTTTATCTCCCCGTGCCTAACAAAAAAATGAATTTGTCCTCATGCAACGCAACTGGTGCTATGTAAAGTGCTCTGATACCCGATAACTTCAGGTCAAGTTCGCGCTATATAAAACTCTGTAAAATAATAAAAAATAAATAAAAAAAAGATGAACAATCCCATCAAATTGTACGATGGCAGTATTTGGCACATGAGAAGGTTGGCAATAGTCAGAGGTAACAGGAACATATTGGTGGTTAAAAAGTGATTCAGCATAGGGAGGTGAAGAAGGAATTATTCAGGATATGCAAGAAAGGAGTGATATTTGTGTGAGGAAGGAGAAGAGTCAGAGTGAGAGTAGGAGCATGAGGCCTGTGCATGTGAATGAGGATTTGATTCTTGTTGCTGTGACTGGTGACTTGACTGATGACTATCAGGTCGGTCATGTTGAAGGTATGAGGACAAGTACTTTTGGAAGACACATAAAAAAAACAATAGATCTTGAAGATATATTTTTGGCATATAACGTAAATATTATTTTGTATTCAGATGTGTATACATCTGTAGCACTTAGTATACCAGTTTATCCCTATATGCTCAAACATTTGCTACGATGGATGCTAGTGGAAAACGTTTGATAAGTGTGCTTACTCGTAAATGTAATCAGGGTGAAGAAATTGTTGAGGCTTTGCATCAAGATCATTATCATCCACAGAGGAAAAATACTCTGTAATCGAAAGAGAAACTTTAGCATGTGTTTGGGCGCTGGAGATTTTCCACACATTCTTGTGGGGTAGAAAATTCAAAATAGGATTGGATCATAAGCCTTTAACAAAACATTAAATCACTGAAGGTTTATCCAGGGCTTCAGCAAGAATTGCAAGATTATCCATGCGCTTACAGGATTTTATTTATGAGGTACAGTATGTGCCTGGAAAAAAAAATTAACCAATGATTGTTTAAGCAGGCTATCGTTGCCTCTCGGGGAGGTGGATGATAGTCCTTGGAACAATCTATGTGCTGCTGGAATCTTTACAAATAATGAAGTAAAAAGTTTACAAAAGGAAAAGTGGGTGAAGGGAAAGGATGAGGTCAATGTCTTGAAAAGTGTTAAAGAGAGACTAGGGAATGGTTGGGAAGATACAGTCGCTGCTGCTACCTGGCTGCTACCTGGTAGCAGCAGTAGGGCAGGGCGGGGAATAGGGGTGTGAGGATTGTATTAATAAAAACACTTACCTCTTGCATCCTATTCCTGGCTTCTTGGGAGAAACAGGCAGCACCAGGGCTCCCACGCTCCCTGCAGCTAATCACAATGATCATTTGTAAAAAAGGAACTGTAGCAAAACAGATTATATCATAAACGCCATTTCCTATAAGGTGAATATCTATATCAACATGAAGTACACAACAACATGAAAAAACAACTAATGGCTAACTGGTTATTATAAAAATATATTATGTTTATTTGTTTTTTCTCATTTTATCTGCATTTTGAATGTATTTGATATCATTTTTAACTCAATATTGTCAACAGGCACATAAAAAAACTTATACAAAAGGAAAACAGAGACAAAATCAAATGACTAGTTGGTTTAGAGGCCTATTGAAGTTGGCAATGCGGTGGGTTGTAACACAGTCATCACAATGATGCAATGCAGCGCTGTCATTGGTCTGAGCGCCGTGACACAGCGCTCAGTCAGGGGTTGGAGGGTGGGCATGTTCTCCATGCAGTCTGTAATACAGCCTGCATGGAGAAGAGGGAAAGCGCTCATGACTGTTTTGGGCAGCCCAAGAGGGCTGGCTAAACAGTAACTGCACACTCCTCCCCTGCTCTGCAGCCCCGCCCCACCCCATCACGCAAGCTGCCACTGCAGGAGGACAAAATAAAATGATAATAACATTACTTTAGTATCATTTTATTTTTTTCCTATCTTTTGCTGCTTCAAAGCAGTGGGGCAACGCTCCTCTGCCTTAGCGGAGAAGCCGCCACTGGGAGGATGGTGTTAAAGGGGAGTTGCTGGAAGAAATGTTTGTGGTAAGAGGTGATAATATAATTCCGCCATGCAAAGATGAGGAGTAAAATGATATCTCTCTGTCATGAAGGGCATGCGGGTATAGCATACAAAAGGAAAACAGAGACCCGCATGCCCTTCATGACAGAGATATCTCTCTGTCATGAAGGGCATGCGGGTATAGCACACAAAAGGAAAACAGAGACAAAATCAAATGACTAGTTGGTTTAGAGGACTATTGAAGTTGGCAATGCGGTGGGTTGTAACACAGTAATCAAAATGATGCAATGCAGCGCTGTCATTGGTCTGAGCGCAGTGGGGCAACGCTCCTCTGCCTTAGCGGAGAAGCCGCCACTGCGAGGATGGTGTTAAAGGGGAGTTGCTGGAAGAAATGTTTGTGGTAAGAGGTGATAATATAATTCCGCCATGCAAAGATGAGGAGTAAAATGATATCTCTCTGTCAGGAAGGGCATGCAGGTATAGCACACACTAAGTTAAATATCAAAGCATTATATTGATGGCCTAAAGTGGATACTGAAACTGAGAGATTTGTCAGGTCATGTTAGGAGTGTGGGAGTGCTGACAAATCCCAATAAACACTCAGTCCACTGTTATGTTTCATGGAATGTCTCAATCTGCCGTGGGAAGACATGGCATTAGACAACATGGGAACGATTGTGTGGAGTGATGGATCATCCAAGGATATTTTAGTGTTAATGGATTTGTTTTCAAAGTAGCTGGAAGCGGCAGTTGTTGGAAATGTAGACACTAAAACTGTAATTAAATTCTAGGATGGCATATTTTTGAGAGACGGTTTTCCAAACTCTTTACCTACAGATAATGGAGTTCAGTTCAAGTCTGAGGAGAGGAGGAATTTCGGTGAATTTTCTGGAATTACACATAAATTCTCGCCACTTTCTCATCCCAGGTATAATCATGTCATGGAGAGAGTGAATAGAGAGGTTAAAGGGACTTTGCAGGTAGCTAGTCAGAGTAGGAAGGATTTAGATACAGAGTTAAGAAAAATGGTTTGGTCATATAAAGTGATGTACCATGACTTTGTTGGGGAAAGTCCATTTGGCATAATGAGAGGTCAGATACAGCATTTCAAAACCAATCGTGCTTGGATGGGAAGAGGAAAGTAAAGTACTTTGTAATGTGGGGATGTGATGGATAGCATTTTAACAGCCCAGGAGAAGAATACGGTATATTTTCATACTAAGCATGGAGTGCTTAAAGTGATATTAGTGGTTGGACAATGGGTATGGGTAAAATCTACTAGAAAAATTGCCAAAAGGAAAAGTCTATTCAGCAACCCCAAGCAAGTTGTCAAAGTGATGAACAATACTGTAGAGTTGGATGATGACAGTATTTGCCATATGAGTAGGTTAGGAATAGTCTGAGGTATGAGGAACATGTTGGATAATAATGAGTATGACGAGAAAGACAGGAATGATAATTATTGGTGGTTAAATAGTGATTCAGCAAAGGGAGAGGAAGTAGGAATTATTCAGGGTATGGTAGAAGGGAGAGATATTTGTGTGAAAAGAGTCAGGGTGAGAGTAGGAGCATGAGGCCTGTGGAGGTGAATGAGGATCTGAGTCTTGTTGCTGTGAATGGTGACTTGAGTGATGACAATCAGAGTGGTCATGTTGAAGGTATGAGGACAAGAACTTTTGGCGCACACATTAAAAAACCAAAACATCTTGAGGATTACATTTTTGGCATATAATGAAAATGTTATTTTTTTTAATTAGAATGTGAGTACATCTGTAGCATTTAGCATACCAATTTATCCCTGCTGGAAAGTGTATCGGGAGGGGTTTCTATTTTGTGTTTTTGTTCCTTAATTTATTTTTTGTTAAAGGGAAGGGTTGTATTTGTTTCTTGAGCCATGCAGGTAAAATTGGAATAGGTCATTAAAGAGTGTAGAATTATAACATTGTGTATGTTCGAGCAATATGTCAAGTTGTGAAATGTTAGGGGGAGTTGATGCTCTGCTTTGCTGGAGCTAGTACATGTTTACCATTGAAGTTTGTGGTTGTTCAACAAGGAAGGAATTTGCAGATTGCAGGTTGTCAGAGGCAAGATGGCATCCGCGATGGACGCGTGAGCAAGCTGATCCTGCTGGACCCTGTTGGGCATATTCGAGTGAAGACTAAAGGAGCAAAGGAGAAGGCGATGGGCTCCGGCTTTAAATGCTAAACTTAGGGGCGTGGCCAAGATGGCGGAGTGAGCGGTCACATATCCCGAGTGCTCCTCCAAGTCTGCCCGGCCCTGAACGTAAAATCCAGCACTTCTCCCCCTGCGACATCATAGCCGGGGTGGGGAGATAGTGGTGAACCCCCTGCCAGCCTGGGGAACCGAGGCGGCCGCAGTCTGTGCGACAGAAGTTGATTTCCTGCGGTGCCATCAGCGGTTGAGGCGGGGTGACGGAGGCCGCATGAACTGGCGGCGAACGGAGAGATGCCCTAGCAGGGTCTGAGGCGATTCCTAGACGTGGCGCTGACCCCCACATCGACTGCTGTGGTGCCCGGTGACCTAGCTGCCGTCCCGGAGGAGCGACGCATGGAGGCGGGTGAAGAGCGAGGCCCCAACGGAAGTGAAGCACCCGGACGCCGGCGGCGCCAAAATCGAGGCCGGGGACGCGGTCTAGCACAGGAGGAGATCGGGCAGGCCCGCACCGGGCAGGTTCGCCGGCGGGCCCTCGGCGCACCATCAGGGGCTTTGTGAGCTGTGCCTGGCCAGAGGAGTGACGCCCCCGCAGCGATCTATGCACCCCCAGAGGCGCCAATTTAGGAGGGGGGTGGGGCTCCTGGGAAGGGGTCCCGACACCGGGGGCTAAGACAGGAGTCCCGACCGCTGCGGAGGTGCCGTGGTGGGCCCACGCTAGACGCACCGTAGTGCCGCTATCTGGGGCGCTCTTGAACTCCGGCAACGCCAAACTCGAGGCCGAGGTCGTGGCCTGGTGACAGCGGCGGTTGTGCTCGCCCGCGCGGTCTGGCCCGGCGGGCAGACCCTCTCCACACTCAAAGGAGCCCAGCGGAGCACCAACGGAGCAGTGCAACGCACCACTCTTAGCGGCCCGCCCGCCCCACAGCACAATGACGGCGAGAGCTACGGAAACGGTGAAAGGAGAAGCCGGGGACCTGTCACCAGCTCGTGGGGCCTACTCCACGCGGGGGGGAAGCTACCTGCCTCAACCGGACACGCAGTGAACCCTATGCCCCAAGGGCCCGGAAAAGTACGAGAGGTGAGGAGCGGCAGAGGGGTGCAACAGCAGGGATAGCGGGCCCTACACCATCGCCAAGAGCCAGAGCCCCGGGAGGTACACGTCGGTGGGATCCAGGAGCGATAGGCCTGAGGAGGGTGAGCAGGCCCCACAGCCTACCCAGTGTCGGAGCGACCCACCAGCGGGTGTAGACACGTCCCTCAAAATAGCGGTGGGCCTGAGTCTGGTTCGTCTGACAGGGAGGACGAAACAGAGGTAGCCCAGCCTCACAGTACCCGGGAAATAACGCCATAATACCCGCAGCCAGCACCCAGTGATATAGCGGGTACGGAGGGGGAAGGATCCTGCTAACACATACTGAAGACTCCTTCACACCCCCCACCACCATTAACAGACGCCCAGGGAGTCCAGACACGGGGTGCGTCAGCGGTGGCCGGTACCAGCGGTGGCTGCGACCCCACCACACATAGCGGAAGGTGTGGTAGACATCAGGGATCCGCTTGGGGAACAAAGCAGCAATAAAAGATCGGCGTGATCAGCGCCTCGACGGGCGGTGCCCAATGGCGGGCCAACGCAAGAAGGGGGAACGTACCCTTCCGGAGATGCTGAGCAGGGGGCAGTCAAAGGGAGATAAGGGACAGGCATCCCCGAGCGCTCTCAAGCAGACCACTGACTCTACAGAGGATGAAGTACCCATAACCAAATCCTTCCTTGAAAGCCTTTTTAACTCCCTCCGGGATGACTTCCTCACCTTAAAACAAGAAGTCGCCGGAGAGGTCTGCACGATCAGGCGGGAGGTGGACGGCCTGGGGGAGCGGGTGGCTGCCATCGAGGAAACGGACCATGCTTGCAGTGAAGAAGTGGAGCAGTTGCAACAGGAGGTACTGCGCCTGAAGGAGCAGCACGTAGACCTTCAAGCCCACGCAGTAGATTTGGAGAACAGATCACGACGGAATAACATAAGTGTCCAGGGGGTGCCATCAAAAGAAGAAGGGCCGGACATTACCGGATACCTGCAGGCCCTCTTCCGGGAGATCCTTGGGGAATCGGCTGACTTTGAAGTTAGAATTGATAGAGCGCACAGAGTGGGAACGACACGCCGGACGACCAGCACCCCCCCCGGACATCTTAGCCTTTTTACCGGACTTTTCCCTCAAAGAACGTATCCTTAAAGAAGCTCGGAAGCAGCAACCCCTGAGGTTTTGCGACCGCCCGGTCTCGCTCTTTCAAGACTTGTCAGCAATCACGCTTCAAAAGCGCAAGACTTTCAAAGTCACCACGGACTTCTTGAGAAGCAAAGAGGTTCCCTACTCATGGGGACACCCGTCCCGCCTCATCTTTAAATGGGACATGCGCCCTGTTGAGCATCGCCCAGAAGGAAGAGACCACACTGCCTAAAGCATCCCGGGTGCCCCCTGGGGAAGGATGGCAGCAAGTCCCTAGGCGACGGTCATTGCCACCGAACTTGAAGCCAGACACACAGACCATCAAAAGAGAGGTGGTCAATGACATCCAGGAAGTAGTCAGACACTGCGTCCGCAGAATGAACATCTCCAAGGAGGGAGAGCACTTCAGCTTTGTCATGGCACATGTCCGGGGGGCGGTTGGAGGGGCAATGGGCAGCGACGTGGCTGCACGTTCCTGTAAGTACTTTACCACAGCCCTGCGCTGCGGCCAAGCAGGGCTGGGACAATGCCGTTTTTCTGGGACACCGAGTTGGAGTTAGGGAGGGGGGAGAAGAGGGTCGGGGCAAGTTGGGGTAGGGGTAAGTGGGGGTGGCGGGGGAGGTGGGCAGAGAGGGAGGGGAGTTGCAGTTGGGGGCTTGGGGAGGGGAGGCGATCAAGAGGGGTGGGGGGGCAGGGAGGGTGGGTAGCCAAGTGCTCCATTTTTGTCTCTTTACTCTAGGTTTCATTCCCACACAGGCTGATAGGCGTCATCTGGGGAACCCTTTTCCTCCCCCCTGCAAGGGGTCACCTGACCGACGACGCAACCATGCCCTATTCCACTACACACTACGATGCTCAACACCCTTAAGATACAGACCCTAAATGTGCGGGGTCTTAATAACCCGGTCAAGAGACGGGCGGTCCTTTCCTACTTGGCTTGAGATTGCCATAGACTCCGCTCACGCAAATTCCCGGGACAATACTTCTCTTCTGGCCCTACTAAAACTGCAGGGTTGGCGATTCTGGTGGCACGACACTTCAAGGGTGAAGTCCTTCAGTGCGGAACTGCGAGGCAGACTGCTGGCATACCGCGTTGCCTTGGGCGGCTTCACGTTCACGATTGGCTCCTTGTACTGCCCCAACGAAGGCCAGGAACGTTTCCTTCACTCAGCCCTCACCGACGTCACTGCCACATCAGATAGGCATATCATACTGGGAGGAGACTTGAATATGGTCTTTGAGATGGTTCTTGACAGGTCAGCCCAATGCACTAACCAGGCAGGTACACTATCCTCCACTTGCACAGAGAGACTGAAGGACCTCGACTTTCACGATCTGTGGCGCCTAAGCCATCCACACGAGAGGGAGTACTCCTACTATTCCAATGCACACAAAACATATGCCCGATTAGATCACTTTTTAGCTACAGGACCGGTGTACACTGTTGCTATATCTACAGATATAGGGGTCATTTCGCTGTCGGACCACGCACTAGTCATCACAACACTAGCCCTACCACCTGCATCATACCCCACCAGAGTGTGGCGACCCCGCGATACACTACTACACAGGAAGTACGTAGTAAAACATATTCAGACCGCTATACAAGATTACCTGACCCACAATGCCAACTCAGACACCACTCTCGCGACTCAATGGGCTGCCTTGAAGGCAGTACTCCGCGGGGAATTTATTGCTCTCTCCTCCGCGGAAAACCGAGGTAGGCAAGACAAGCGGAACGAGCTTACTCAAAAGGTGCATGAATTAGAACAAATGCACCAACGGACTGGGGGCCCCTGAATCTGGAAACAACTTAAGGTGACACGACAACTTCTAGCGGCTCTGGATATGGACCGCGCCTATTATACCGGTGGAGATAGATGCGGCCGCCTGCTGGCCAACCGGTTGCGGGTGGCGTGACAACAACAGAAAGTCAAGGAGATATCCCGGCCAGATGGGTCCAAAGTATCGGACGACGCGCAGATTGCAGAGACATTCCGCGATTTTTATGCCACGCTATACTCCGGCGGCCCCCCGAATGTGCTGGCCGTGGCGCATTACTTAGACTCGGTCACGCTCCATTCCCTCAACCCGGTACAGACGGAGTATCTGGAGAGGGATATCCGCATTGAGGAGGTGGTTGCCGCTATTGCCCGGCTCAAAGTAGGGAAAGCACCAGGGCCGGACGGTTTTTCCGCCATTTTTTATAAGACCTTCTGCACCACTCTGGCCCCACTTCTCACCCGCCTTTTTAATACCTTCACTGAACCCGGGCCATCCCGCCTGATCTCCTCCGTGCATCCCTCTCGGTTATCCCGAAACCTGAGAAGGACAGGACTAAATGCGGAGCCTACAGGCGGATCTCGCTTCTTAACGTCGACCTCAAAATATATACCGGCATTCTAGCGGCATGTCTAGGTCCCTATCTACCAGGCCTCGTTGACCCAGATCAGGCGGGCTTTATCCCCGAACGGCAGACAGTGGATAACACCGAGAAGGTGGTCCACCTGATCGAAAAAAGCCTCCCGCATACCCGGGGAGCGCATGATGCTGGCAGTCGACGCCGAGAAAGCGTTCGACCGAGTACACAGGCCCTATCTAGAACTGGTTCTGGCCAAGGTTGGGATTGGGGAGAAGTTCCGTACTCTTATCTTTAATTGTTACAAATTCCCCACCGCAGTGGTGCGGGTTAATGGCTACAGCTCGACTGGCTTTGCGATTGAAAGAGGGACGAGGCAGGGATGCCCGCTGTCGCCCCTTCTATTCACCCTATACATGGAGTCACTCGCTCAAAGGATACGTCAAAACCAAAACGCAACCGGAATAAAGTTCGGCAGCGACACACATACCATCAGTCTCTACGCTGATGACATACTGATCTCCCTAGATCACCCACGCTCTGCTCTTCCGGCCTGCATTGCCGAGCTTGACACCTTTGCTGCGGTGGCTGGGTTTAAAATGAACACAGATAAGTCCACTGCGTTGGACTTGTCCCTCTCTGCTTCCACCAGGGCTTCCTGCAGAACCTCCTCCCCATTCAGTGGGCGTCTGATACTGTTCCCTAGTTAGGGATTCAGCTCACCCCTACACTCGCCAGCATGACGGTGGCGAACTACGCTACCCTCCGCAAGCGGATCCGAGAAGAACTGAACCGCTGGAGACATCTTCCTCTCTCCTGGCTGGGAAGGATAGCTGCGGTCAAAATGACCATCCTGCCACAAATCCTCTACCTTTTCTGGGCCCTGCCACTGCGACCTCCCACTGGATGGATTCGGCAAACACAGGCGGACCTAGCCCAGTTTATCTGGCAAGGCCAGAGGCCCAGATTGAAGAGGACGATTGCCATGCAGTCCCTGCAGGCCGGAGGGCTGGCCATCCCTGATCTGCATAAATATTACCAGGCGGCGCAGCTACGGTATTTAGTAGAGTGGAGCAGGTGGGAATCTGAAAAGCACTGGCTCTTTCAGGACCACGCAGTGGCAGGACGTCCAATACAGGAGATCCCCTTCCTTCCGAAGACACACAGGCCGGCAAACCTTTACGCTTCCCATGTTACCCGGGTCCCCCTGGAGGTCTGGGATGCTACCAATAGCACTTATGAACTGACCACGTTTCCCTCCCCACTAACGCCACTGGTGGACAACCCGGACTTTACCCCGGGTATGGAGAAAGGGACCTTTACGCACTGGCGCCCAGCGGGCCGCCGGTTCTTATATCATGTCTACGGCCCGGACGGGGTGCTCCCTTTTCCACTCTTCCATCAGGAATACGGCTTCCCCGAGTCAGAACGCATGCGATACCTCCAGGTGAGGCACTGGGTGCTACAACCGCAAGTCTGAGAGACCGCAGAGAGACGTTCCACACCATATGAAAGGTGGCTAATTTCCACGCACCTCCGACGCCAAACTTATCTTGGACATCTATAAGATGATCCAGACACCACCTACACACATCCACAATCCAGGCCGAGAACGTTGGGAGAGGGAGCTGGGCAGGGCCCTCAGCCACAAAGAATGGGGAGGGATTTCTTACAGAGCACGTCATTCGGCGTATCATACGGGGCTCACTGAGACATTCACGAAAATCACCACATACTGGTATTACACTCCGGAGCGGTTGCACAAGATGGATCACACCAAGGATAGGCTCTGTTGGAGAGGTTGCGGCCAAGTAGGCAACCTGGTACACTTATTACGGGAATGCCCTCACCTCCAATCATATTGGACGCACATACTCGATGAAGTAGACAACCATTTCAAAACTGGCATACCACGCTTCCCCGCATACGTTCTGCTGGGTCTCCCCAACGCATTGACATATCCGTTGCGTTCTCGTAGGGCATCGACCTGTATGATAATTGTGAATAATGTACCTTGTTGCACTGTCTTTCAATAAAAAGATTTAAACCTAAATGCTAAACTTACTGGTGATCTTGTAGGAGTTTGGTGTGCGGTTGGTCCTGTTGCGCTGAGCGGATTGTTGGAGGCCGGATCTGATGCTGCGGCTACGGCTGTTTTTGGCGTCGAGATCGTGGTGGCTACGGAGGATGGTGGGCGTTGCTGGAGGACCGGCTCACCTGTTCAGTGTTTCCCGACTCCGCCGCGGGCCGCATGCAATGAAAACAGAGAAAAGAGATACCGCCGAAAGGAAACCGTGGAATGAATCGAGGACAGGAGGGAGAGCCAGTGGAAGCCATGGAAGCTGCAGACATCGCGGAGAGTGTAACAGGGTCCGCTCAGGTGAGAGGAACATTGCAAGCGGACTCTGCCTCCGTTGTAACCGCAACCAGAGCTAAAGCGGCATGTTTTTGGTAGCCAAGAACAAAGAAAGTGAGAGATTGCAATGGGGAAGTAAAAGTTTGGGATCAATGACGACTCCCGGAGCCTTGGCTAATGTGGCAAGTGAGCCTGGCGATGAAGCTGAGGGGGCTCTGGGAAATGTGTTGGTTAATTCTACGGCTAACTCTCAGACAGTAGTAAGGATGGAGGAAATTACAAGTGATGCCGGTGCTGTAGGCGGTAAGGCGTTAGTTGTAGCTCATGCTGCCTCTGGATTCCCTGAAATAAATAAAAATGGCGAGGTGCCGAGTTTTGACCTCAGATTAAGGGTGGATAATCAAGGTGGCCAGGAACAGCAGACACATGCCCCAGAGATTGATTCAGTGGATTTCTATTCCCTTTCAGAACAGTCGATGTCCTCTTGTGAGGACCTTGCTTTTCAATATTCGACTCATATGAGTATGGGGGATGGAAGTATGCAAAGTAGTCTGGACTTGGAAGATCAGAGAGAGAGCAACGCCCAAAACGGTGAGGAAACTCTATCTGAGTGGGAAGGAGGGGACCTCCGGAAATTCTCTGGGGTAGGGGGTCGATCGGCTGATCCAGGGACAGAGGTGGAAGAAATCTCGTTGGCTCTGATTTATCAATAGATTATGCAACATCGGGAGGAGAATCGAGAAGAGAGTCAAAGGGCTCAGAACTCTTGTCGGAAGCTACGGAACTCGGTTACACATTTGGCAAAATCGCATGCTGAATTCTTATCAAAATGTAAGGAAGCGGAGGCACGTATCTCCAGTTTAGAGGATGAACTAGCTCAACATAGGACTGCTATTGATACGCATATACTAAGGAAGACATTTATTGGAAATTCGCGGACATTGAAAATCGGTCTTGTAGAAACAATCTGAGGGTTTTACAGATACCGGAAGGGAAGGAGGGATCAGATCCTCGAAGGTTTATTATTGATTTGCTGAAGAAAGCCTTACCTGAGGTGACGAAGTGTGATTGGGACAGGGAGGTGGAGCGGGTGCACCGATTTCCATTTACTATTAGATCTTCGAGACATGATCAGCGAGACCAAACACCTAGGGCTATCTTAGTGTCCTTTAATAGTTTTCTTGCCCGGGGGGGAGGTATCTTTGAAGGCTCGACCGTATAAGAAAAGAAGTGGAGGTGATTTTGATTTTTTTGTACGCCCGGATTTATGTAAACAATCAGTAGAGTTACGTTGGCAGTATCGGCAGATGATTCCAGAATTTCAATCTAAGGGGGCCCAGGCATTCCTAATGTTTCCGGCTAATATGAAAGTGATATATAAAGAACGTACACATTTCTTTACAAATATTGGGTCAGCTAAAGAATTTCTGGGCTCTATTTAGTAAAGTTATTTAGTTAATACTGAATTTTGTGTTTGCAGACTTTAGGGTTAGAGGCTTCTCTACTGCTAGTTCTTTCTTCTTTGCCTATTTGATGTAAGGGCTGTACTATGACACACAGGCAAAGGCAGGGGGCTGTGGGTGCGCTCGCATCTACAGGACCATAAGACCTAAAGCCTCGTTAAAGAGGGGGGTGGAGACTGGGTGGAGGGAGGTGGTTAAAGGGTGGAGGGGTGAGGGGGTTAAGGGAGGGTGGGTTGCACTTAGGTGGGGTGTAAAAAGGGGAAAAGATTTCACAGCGGCAAGAAAGGGTACAATTTGTAAGATTCTTATCCAAGAAGCTATAAAAGGCAGGCCCCAGATGGTAGGTTCTTTTTTCTCTCTCTCTTATGTTAGTAGTGTTTGTTTGGGAGAGGATCAGCATATGACCTTAACAATGCAGTGTAAAGGAATAAAAATGTGTACGTTAAATGTATGAGGTCCTAATAATTGGGCAAAGCGACAAAAAGTGGCAGCGGAAATCTGACAAATTCTGCCTGACTTACTTTGTATACAGGAGACATATATATCCTGGCTTAATCAAGGGTTATTGAAAGATTTGGGGTTTTCATTATAATCTGCTTCGGGTCAGCTTGGTACAACTCGGGGTGTAGCTATTTTAGCTACTAGTGGTTCTGTGAATGGTGGGCGGAGGCTGGCAGATAAGTTTGGCCGGTGGGCTATTGTCGAGTGTGGGGTTGAGGGTTATTATTTTTCGCTTTGCACTGTTTATGGGTCTAATTTGGATGATCCTGGGATTTTCTATGATTTAAATACAGAATTAGCCACATGGCCATCACCCTTGACAATATGTGGGGACATCAATATTAATTTGTCAAATCAGGCCTTACTGGAGGGTCCTCAGAAATATGTTGGACGGAAACCTAAAGTTTTTAAAGCACTTTATGATATTTAACCCGGGATCATGGTTTAGTGGATGTTTGGGGTAAAATAAAAGGACATGATTTGGGGCTTATCTTTTATTCACATCCACATAAAACATTGGTAAGATTAGATTATTTTTTGGCATCTTCTTCTTTGTTAAGTGGTGCATCTATTCATGTATTCCCAAGGATCTCTTCTGACCATGCCCATGCCCCTGTAGTTTTAGAATTAATGGCCTCTAGGGCTAGGAAGCCCTGTAGTTCTTTCTCATTTGACAGGAAACTTTGGTTAAATGATGAATTTCAGGAACACATGGGTTATTGGATCAAGGATTTCTTTTTTGATAATAGTTTGTCAGCACCCATTAATATTATTTGGGACTCTTTTAAGGCCTGTTTTTGAGGGGAAGTGCTTAGTTTTAGTTTAAATCTTCAGAAAAAACGAAAGCTGGAGTTGGCTGGATATTATGAGGGGTTGAGAGTGGCGGAAAGCGCTCTAACTACAGGAATCATGGTAGGTAAGCAGGATATCTCGGAGTTACTGAATATAGTGGCTAAATGTCGTGCAAGAGTC
This sequence comes from Lissotriton helveticus, assembly GCF_964261635.1. NCBI lineage: Eukaryota > Metazoa > Chordata > Amphibia > Caudata > Salamandridae > Lissotriton > Lissotriton helveticus. The sequence goes on from NC_136062.1 coordinate 139,889,060, forward strand.
TTGGGGTTTTGGAGCGAGGAGAATGCCAGGAAATATCTACCTCGAAACAATAACTTCATGAATTTGGTGAGACTATTGGTAGAGCATTGGCGATGCGACTCCGAATGAAGGGATCTGCTAGAACTATTCAAGCAATGAAAGATCAGAATGGGGTGCTACACTCTGACCCTCAACAGATACTTTCTATTTTTCAGCAGTTGTATTCTATTCTTTATACTCATCAGGGAGATTTGAACAGGGGTGTAAATGCACCTGTGTTTGAAGAAGTGGCACAATTAGATCCCCTTTTGGCAGAGCAACTTGACTCCCCAATCTCTATGAAAGAGTTAGAAATGGCCGTAAAATGTTTAGCGTTAGGAAAAGCGGCGGGACCAGATAGGATACCCGTGGAGGTGTATAGGTTGTTTTTTCCTTTGATTAAAGACGAGATGTTGAAGTTTTTTCAGGCAGCACAGTCTGGTCAACCACCTAAATCTTGGTCAGAAGCCACAATTGCGGTCTTGTGTAAAAAGGGTAAGCCTCCGGAATTGGTCGGATCATATTGCCCAATTTCTCCATTAAATTGTGATAATAAAATCTAGTCTAAAATCTTGGCCAATCGACTTTCCTCAATTATCTCCTCATTGGTATCTTTAAATCAACATGGTTTTATTCCACAGCGTGGAACTACTGTACACATTAATAAAGTAGTCACATTGTTTGATATTACTAGTACTGAAAAAAGGGATTTAGCATTGATTCTGCTGGACGCAGAAAAAGCGTTCTATCGGGTGGAGTGGGTATATTTGTGGCAATTGATGGATCAAAGCGGTTTCGGATGGAAATTTATAAGAGCTATCCAGGCACTGTATGAAGCTCCTAGTGCTAAGATTTCTGCAATGGGTCTATTATAAGAGGTCCCCCCTATTATTGCCCTTTATATAAATCCTTTTATAGAACGATTTTCGCATAATGTAAGTATTCCTCCTTTTTTGGTTCATGATTATCAATTTTCCGCTTTTGCATACGCAGATGACATAAGTGTGATTACTGTGGACCCTACTGGTGCAATGTATGAAATTGAGCAGTTAGCTACAGAGTTTGGGGTGACGTCAGGCTATAAGCTCAATGTGTCTAAAACACAAATCCTGTCTTCTGATAGTATCCAATTGAGAGATTATCGAGTAATTCAAGAAGTGACATACTTGGGTATACAAATATGATCTTCTATGGCCGAACTGATGGAAGTAAATTGGAATTTATTGATTGGTATTATCAAAAATTCTTTGGATAGATGGGGCGGTTTAACTTTACAATAATAGGGCGTAGTACCATCATTAAAATGAATATTTTACCCAAAGTTCTTTATTTATTTCGCTCGCTAGGTTACAAAATCTTCAGTCAATTTGTGGGAAATTTATTTGGAACCCCGGAAGGCGTAGACGGGCGATGCGTTTTATAACGCTACCTCTCTCGAGAGGGGGTCTAGCGGTTCCGGATTTTGTTTTCTATTTTTATACATGTTTTATGTTGAAAATGCGAGTGGTACTTACAGGCGAAGGTTCCATTAGCAGGGCTAACACACCTACTATTTTTGAAATTCTTATGGGTTCTATTGCCAAGCAATGCTTATTTAATGAAGTGGATGGCAGTTATTTCAAGCGAACGCGATTTAAGTTTTTTTTTGATTAGTGCCTATAAAGTGTGGAAACGAATGCGGATGCCGATAATACTGAGGAAAATTTCCTATTATACACCCTCGCAAGCAGTGAAGATTCTACCGGGTATATTTCAGGATAATATTGCTTTTGCTTGGATGAAAAAGGGTATCAAAATTTTAGGTGATTTCTATTCTATTGATGAGGTGCGTAAATCTTTTGATGATTTGGTCTCACGTTATGGTATTCTCAGAACACAATTTTTTTAATATTTGCAGATTAGGGATTTTTTGTATCGGACTAACTTTAATAGGAAACCCCATTCTTTTATAGAAAGGGTCAGATGACAACGCAGAATTGGAGAAATATATCAGCTATTATTGGCTGATCGATTGGATGATCTGAATAAGTACAACTTAAAATTGTCAAGGGACTTGGGAGAGTCAAATATTAATGTTGAGAAGCTTATTGCAGCTTCTAGGGAAGTATTAATGTCAGCAAATTTGAGGGCCCAATTTTTCAAGTCCCTTTTTGATTTATATTATACCCCCGCACGCATGGCTAAATGGGGGCCTAAGTTTGATGGGAAGTGTTTCCGCTGTGGAGAGGATAGTGCGGATAGTGTACACATCTTTTTTAAATGCGATAAACTGTTGAGATTTATAACTGACATAGAAAAATTTCTGTCTCTGGTTATGAACGTAAGTCTGACTATCACACCAGCGATGATGGTAATTGGGATGGGGCCGGAAAGTAACAGGGATAATCCCCTTTATGTTCACAGACAGCTACTTTTCTTTTCCATGACTGTTGCACGCTTATGTATTGTCACCGAATGGCTTCAGAAAGATCCCCCAGTGTTTGAATTGTGGCGTGCGAAAATGTATAATTTCTGTAAAATAGAATGGGGTTTGTTTGCTGTTATAGGGGCAAAGAAACGTAAGATTGGTTTAAGTATTTGGGGGTGCATTTAGGGATTATTTTGAAGGTTGAGTCATCAAGGGACTTATTTAGTCAAGGAATTTATTTTGTTATGAATGTATTTCTCTGAGTAAAATCTATATTGTATTTTTGTACTACCCCTGCTGCTGTGAGTTTATAAATAAAAAATATTTTTTTTTTAAAAAGTAAGGAATGTGCTGTACCTGTCTCTGGAGTCACTAAACCAACCAAAAACCCCATACCCACCCGAAACCCTAAAATTACCCTTGCCACCCAAAAACCCACACCAGACCCACCCTAAACCCTAAAATTGCCCTTGCAACCCAAAAACCCACATCCACTCTAAATCTAAAATGACCCTTTCTACCCCAAAACCCATAACCACCCTCAACCCTAAAAATACACTTGCCACCCAAAGACCTATACCCCACCCTAACCCCTAAAAATTCCCTAACCACCCAAAAACTCACGCCCACCCTCAGTCTTAAGAGCTCCCTTACCACCCAAAAACCTATACCCACCTTAAATCTAAAAAATCCCTTCCCACCCTAAAGCTTAAACCCTCCCTTACCACCCAAAGACCCATACCCATCCTAAACACTAAAAATACAATTGCCACACAATAAAATAATATGTATATACATATACCCTCACCACACCCACCCTAACCCCTAAAATATATCCATATTTGCTTATATTGAAGCATTATGGGATTTGTAGTTTGAAACATTACAAAACTGCAGACTTAAGGAAATTAATGTGAACCAAAGCCACAGTACATTTCATATAACTATTATGTGTGAAGTAGCTTGTTCTCTTATGCTATATACAATATCTCCATTTGTATGTCCCCTGCCACAGAGCATATTTTGGAATGCTAAATGGGTGGTTATTTTATGTGCTGTCATCAAATTATACATATTAGATAATATTAGTAATTCACTTGTAATGGTTTAGTGACCATTTCTATCATATAGAACCTAATTTACTCATTTACCCAGTAAAATATATACCCCATTTAGCAGGGCAAGTTTTTCTTTACTGCAGAATCCCATCCGGTACTAGTTAGCATACACAATGATTTATAAATGAACATAAAGCACTTCATCCCCATAAGGCCGTATGGGGTTTTAGTCCTGAATTTGATAATGAGTTTTGACTCTAGATGTCTCAATTTTAGAGTTCAATCTCCTCCTTTTCAATTTTTCCGTATGCTGGCAAGTCCAAAAAATTTCATTTGTAGCCAATTTTTTCCAGGGTGTTTTTCTAGATGTTTGGCCATGGCATAATTCATATCCTTGTTCTGTACAGCTAGGATATGTTCAAGGATTCTTTTCTTTAGTGGACATATGGTGCTACCTATGTATTTTATACCGCATTTGCAGATGATCATATAAACTACATAGGTAGTTTCACAGGTTATTTGTTCTCTGATTGTAAATTGTTTGCCTCTAAAGTCACAAAGTTCTCGAGTGTTCTCTCCAAGACTACATGCTCTACACTTGTCATACTCCCATTTGATGTTCAGTCAGCCAGGTCTTGGGTTTGGTGTTTACAAAGTGACTCCTCACCAATTGGTCTTTGAGAGAGGCTGCTCTTAGATAACTAATATTTGGTCTTTCATCCATTAAATTACCAATGTCTTGGTCCTTCCTTATTACATTCCAGTATTTGTTCAATATTTGGGTGATTTGTTGATTTTCCTTGCTGAAGTTTACAACCATTCTGATTATCGGATCTTCACTGGCTCTTTGTTTTTTTGACGTTTTGTAGGTTAGCAGTTGAGCATGAGTCATAGATTCAGCTCATGTGCGCCCTTTTTTGATATCCGTCAATTTATATCCTCTTTCTCTGAATATAAATTCTGTTTTCTCCATTTCTTTTTCTTCAGAGCAGTCCCGTCTCATTCTGATGAATTCCCCATAGGGGATTCTTTTGCCACAGAGATTGGATGAATGATTTATGTTGGTTACACCGCAGAAACTCGAGTGCTCCCCGGACATGGATTGTATCGCTTTACACTTACAACTTACTCAAAAAATCACATCCCCTTGAGGATACCTTTTCCTATACTCCACAAGAATTAAGGGATTTAGGCGGTCCCTTGAGCCTGACTTCACTTATTTTCTCATCCTACCATGGACGCACTTCACTGACCACGGACTTACCCTGGCACAACATAGTCAGCATTGCTCTTCGCCCTGAAGAAGCCCTCTGTTTTGGGTGAAACGCGCTGGCTGTCCATAAAGATGCAAACCAAGCACATTTGAAATAAAGGACAAAGACTTCTAACTAACGAATATTTATTGTCTCTCAAACCTGTTTACTTCACTATACTCTGTGTCTTAATATTGCCTCTCATCCTCCCTCTATTCATTTTAGTATTTGTGATCAAGTAGTAGCTGATCATTTTAGGCGGGCAATAATCATACAATGTGTGAATAGCCTAGGTAGTGCAGTATCTAACAACCCGGCTGCTTTTCAATTTTTTGAATTCTGAAGTTTACAACCATTCTAATTTTCGGATCCTCACTGGCTTTGTTTTTTTAAACTTTTTGTTGGTTAGCATTTGAGCATGAGTCATAGATTCAGCTTGTGTTAGCCCTTCTTTGATATCCGTCAATTTATATCCTCTTTCTCAGAATTTAAATCCTGTTTTCTCCATCTTTTTCTCTCATTCTTTTTCTTCAGAGCAGGTCCATCTCATTTGGGGATACTTTTTTCAAATAAATAGGATGAAAACTAGTGCCATGGAGTATGCTATTTGTAGATGTGGGTTTAGGATACACCGTTGTTTGAATATGATTGTTTTCAATATAGACTGTTACATCTAGAAACTGTATGGATGTTTTACTGGTGTTACATGTCAACTTGAGCTTGATGTCATTTGAGTTTAATACCTCAAAGTAATCTGTAAATTCTCACTTGCTCCATTCCAAATCAGGAACAGATCAGCTATATATCTCAGCCGTAGAATGATTTTGTTCTGTGTGTGCTCCATAATCCTCTCCCCAAACTATTGACTACTCCCACCATCCCATGGTGAGATTAGCATAGTTTGGAGAAAAAGAAACTCATATGGCGTGCTCTTTTGGTGGTATATATATATATATATATATATATATATATATATATATATATATATTACCTACTGGCGGTCGCCAGTAGGTATATATAGTTAGGATTTTTTCTCTATGGGATTTTTGAAAATTCTATGTCTAATAACTTTGGCGTTTGTGGACGGAATTGGCTGAAATTTTCAGGAAAATGGAACATTTTGTTTCTGAGCAGCCACTGAAAATTTGGGGGGGGGTTCGTCAAGGGGGGGCCAAGAAAAAAGGGGGTCCCAAAACGCGTTTTTCCCATGTTAATTTCCATAGGGCGGTTGGCCTCACTTTTAGCCCGAACGGCTGAATGGATTTGCACGAAACTTGGCAAAATTGTAGGGACTGGTAGCCCGATGTGCCTTTGCTAGGTTTCAATATATGTGTTCCAGTGGATTTTGAGAAATTAACGTTCAAAAAAAAATATATATCTGTAAGCGCGCTCCGGGCAGCGCCCCGGTTCGCGTACCTGACGCGTAATGGAACTTCGCGAAGCGAAGCTGATTGGCTCTCCGGTGTCTGTCAACATTCTAAACAGTCCGGAGCGGCCGCCATCTTGTCTCTTGGTAGGATCGAGAGACAAGAGGAGGCCAAAACAAAGGGGGAAATGACCATAAGGGGGCATAGTAGATCCTTCCTGACCCCCTAGGTTTGATGTGGAGGCTTTAAAAGGGCCCCGCGGGGCAAAAAAAAAACACATTTTTTTTTTGTTTTTTTTGCGTGGGTAGCGCCCGGTATGCGCACCGGGAAGCGGTCCGGGGAGCGTACTATAAGGAAAAAAGAATGATAGACTATGATATTTTGAAATATTGTATGTTTATTGATTGTTCTTTTTGTTGTTTTTTTTTGTTTTTTTTGTTATTTAAGTAGCAGTATTTATGATTATTAAATATAAATTTATTTTTGGAATTGTGCACAGTATACTATGAGTCTGACTTTACATTATAATCAATTTGGTACTAGTTTATGAATTACATATAAAAATGATTAAAGACTCAAACAATTTTTTAATATTAAATATAATTTTATTTTTCTGATTCTTTTTCAAAATTTAATAGAACGTCTAACATTTGACTGTCTGATATGTCCTCTTGTTGAGTGAACATAACTTCCCACATTTGACCGTCATCATAATGAAGTAAATGATCCACAGATTCTACACATTGTAGAAGTTCATGGTCTCGTGATTCATCCATGAATTCCAAGTCAATGGGTTCAATTATTTCCTCATTGTTCATGTCTAGGACAATTTCAAAGGAAACGTTCTGTTCTCCTTGCATTTTTGTGCTGAAATTTGAATAAAAAATAAATATATCAGTAGAGATAGGGCACTGTTGGGTTTAAGTTCAGACAGGTACTTTTGAGGCATGAAGTAGTACTATTAAAAAGTGCCTGTGAGAAAGCCTATGTAAATTCATAATAATACCACAGAAACCTAAATCAATCCATAATTATAATAAACAAGCCTTTCTCAATGTCTAACTCTTACAGAGGGATAGTATATAACTATCTGAAAATGTTTTCAAATTTATAAAATAATATCTTACCTTTTAAAAACAAGTTTAAGTTGTGAGTGAAAATGATCTTGCAATGTAGTTCAGGAAGTAGTAGTCAAAATGGCTGTGTTTTTCTCTCTTTTTTTTATATATATTCAGGTACATAACCAATCAAATTTCAGGTAAAAAAATTAGAAAATGAAAGTAACATTTTAATTGGTTGTCAATTCCAACACTTCAGATGTGTTTTGTGAAGTAATTTACCTCAGGGTATTTAGAGAGGTCTACAGGCTAAATGGCTAAATGGAATTCCAAACAAATGTGTGAAAATGGTAGGGATTGGTATGTAGTATGAGCTAATCTATATTTGGTGAAAATGTCTCCAGGGTTTCTTCTGTAAATTACTTTCCCACGTTTTTTAATGGAGCGCTTCCCGGTGAGCGCCCCGGGACGCGAACCGGCAGCTTTACGGGAGTCCACCATTTTGTGTTACGGTCGAATTAAGATACAAGATGGAGGGCAAATAATGTTCAGAATGGGTAGAAGGGGGCACGGTAGACGTATTTTGACCCCCTAGGTTTTCTGAGGGTGGCTGAGGAGGCCCATATGTGTGAAAAAAAATCATTTTTAAAAAAAAATTCGCGCGGTTAGCTTCCGGTTCGCGTACCGGGTAGCGCTCCGGGGAGCGTACTTTGTTGAAAATTAGTGAAAAAAGTTAGAGTAAAATAATAATTGTGAGTGATCAGATGTAGGGTAGCTCTGAGAAGAGCTTTTGGGTTTATGGTACATTTAGGTACTTATAAGTAGGTACCAATGCACATTTTTAAATTCAGAATGAAAATTCTGTTCCCTTCATCTGAGAAGTGAACTCCATCTCCTCTGTAGATATCTTGCATGTAGTAACGTAAGTTATTGTTGTAGATGGAGCCCATTCCATGGTCTCTCATGTAAGCTGAAACAGATTTGTTTACATGCTTCCTCGATTTCTCAATTTGTGGACAAAATTGGTTCGACCACCTCCATTTCTGTCTTTGGCATATATTTGAATATACCAAGGCAGTTTGAGGAAAAAGTGCCATCAATTGCTCAAAGGTGTCCTTTAAAAGCATTTCCAGACCTACCCCAGTCAAAGTGCCCAAGTCATTTCCTCCACAGTGCACAATTAACAGGTCAGGTTTAGGCAAATGCATAAAGGTTTTCACCAATGGTATCAATTGGTGACATTTTAATCCTCTGTGGCCAAACCACTTAATTTCCACATCTTGTAAATTGAGGTTAGGTAAATTTCTGTTATCAGCATACCTCTGAGCCCAGTAGATGTAACTATGTCCAACAATCCAGACAGAAAACATGGTGAGAGGAGGTTCTGCTGCAGTCAGATGAAGTGTGGCAATGAAATGGGAGTTGAAAAAATAAGAGTTTCAAATGAAAAAAACTGTGGAGTTTCTGTGTTAATGAAGCAGTAGCAGTGATTGGTGGATTTTGATTGCTGAAAACAGAAAGTTAGGGTGCATGGATGAGTTCTTTGAAAGATGTAATTTGAATGGTCAAAAAAAATCATTTTATGAAAGATTGCACTGGATATGCAGGTGTACTGAGAGTTCAGAGTTCAATTGAAACATTGTTGTGTGAACTTGCAAACATGAGAGGTCTTTCAGGAGGTGGTTGCTATGCAAAAAAGGCAGAAAGGGTAGAGGGGGGAAGGGTGTTGATTTGAAAAAAGTGAGGGAAGAGTTTTGATTGGGTGACATGAGAGATATGTGTGATGAATTACAGCTTTTCTGTGCTTTTTATAGCTGCAGACTCTGGAGTGCATACCTTTTGCTCTGCTAAAGACAATTTGGTGTGTTTCTGAGACTGTTTTGAAACTCATAAAGTATTTGCTAAGGTGAGAAAAGATTCATTTAATTTAGATAGAGAATAGTATGGTTTAGGGAGAACATTATGAAGAAAGTTGTGTATTTAAAATTTTGATTTGTGTCAAGTGTTTTACAAATAGATTTTGTTTCTTTGTGTTACATAGCAATGTTAAAAGTGACGCTAAAATAGTGCAAGGGTCTTACAAAAATGCTTTCATGTGTCTTAGGGCATTTTAACTCACTTCCTCATGAATGTAGGTATATAATTGATTTAGATGTTGTGTTTAAAAACGATTTAAGAAAACAATTAGGTTTCTGGATATGTACTGCTAGAGATTCATAGGTTGCTTGGGGCATATTTATAAGGCCTTTGAGTCTCTCTGATGTTATTTTTCACATTTTAATTTAAGACCTTTCCCTGTGGTGCAAGGTCCTTGTAAATACGCCCCCATCTGTGCTTAGCAAATTTAGATCTTGATTATTTGACTTACATAGCCATGTTAAAAGTGATCTAAAAATGGAGCAAGGGCTTAAAAAAAAACGCTTTCATGTGTCTTAGGGTATTTTAAGTCACTTCCTGATGAATGTAGGTATATAATTGATTTAGATGGTGTGTTTAAAAACGATTTTTGAAATCAATTAGGTTTCTTGATATGTAATGCTAGAGCTTCATAGGTTGCTTGGGGCATATTTATAAGGCCTTTGTGTCTCTCTGATGTTATTTTTCCCATTTTAATTTAAGACCTTTCCCTGTGGTGCAAGGTCCTTGTAAATACGCCCCCATCTGTGTTTGGCAAATTTAGATCTTGATTATTTGACTTACATAGCCATGTTAAAAGTGATCTAAAAATGGAGCAAGGGCTTAAAAAAAACGCTTTCATGTGTCTTAGGGCATTTTAAGTCACTTCCTGATGAATGTAGGTATATAATTGATTTAGATGATGTGTTTAAAAACGATTTTTGAAATCAATTAGGTTTCTTGATATGTAATGCTAGAGCTTCATAGGTTGCTTGGGGCATATTTATAAGGCCTTTGAGTCTCTCTGATGTTATTTTTCCCATTTTAATTTAAGACCTTTGCCTGTGGTGCAAGGTCCTTGTAAATACGCCCCCATGTGTGCTTGGCAAATTTAGATTTTGATTATTTGACTTACATAGCCATGTTCCATACAGTTCTCACCTTCTGCGTAGTCTTTGATATGCTAGACTCCATCTGCACTATGAGATACCTAAGCAAAGGAAACACAGGTGATGTGATTGTGAAATGATTAAAAGAAATTGCATATTTTTCTATTACATCACCTGTGTTTTCTAAGTTTACGAATGACATTGTGCAGATGAGGTTTAGGTCTGTCCACGGACACAGAAGAGGTCTGGCCTTTGTTCAAGAGTGAAGTGGACATGACTTACTTCATTGGTAGGCTTTCACATGTATTATCTCCTCTGTACTCTTCAACAAGCGTAAATTTCATCTGCAACCCTGAGTAGGCCTCACCTTAAACAAACCTCTGGATAGGCCACACCTTATCGTCATCCTGAATCAATCATTTAAAATGTTAGGGACAGATTTATTATAGGTGTATGACTCTTTTGCGTCACTGTGCGTCACTTTTGTGACGCAGCGGCGGTGCAAAAGATTTGCTATGTGGCGACATATTTACAACTTGATGCATCTAGGCAGATGTGTCATGCTGTAAAGTCCCATGCCACATGAAACCGATGCAGCAGTGATGCAAAAGATGCACCATGTTGCAAGACAGGCCTCATTTCATCTCCAACAAGATAAGAAGCTGAATCTTCTGTAAATGTCAAAATTGTTGTATACACTGCTCAAATTATGTGTACTCTTTGATATGCTAGAGTCCATCTGCACTATGAGATACCTAAGCAAAGGAAACACAGGTGATGTGATTGTGAAATGAGGAAAAGAAACTCCACATTTTTCAATTACATCACCTGTGTTTCCTAAGTTTATGAATGACATTGTGCAGATGAGGTTTAGGCCTGTCCACGGACACAGAAGAGGTATGGCATTTGTTCAAGAGTGAAGTGGACATGACTTACTTCATTGGTAGGCCTTCACATGTATTATCTCCTCTGTACTCTTCAACAAGCGTAAATTTTATCTGCAACCCTGAGTAGGCCTCACCTTAAACAAACCTCTGGATAGGCCACACCTTATCGTCATCCTGAATCAATCATTTAAAATGTTAGGGACAGATTTATGATAGGTGTATGCCTCTTTTGCGTCACTGTGCGTCACTTTTGTGACGCAGCGGCGGTGCAAAAGATTTGCTATGTGGCGACATATTTACAACTTGATGCATCTAGGCAGATGTGTCATGCTGTAAAGTCCCGTGCCACATGAAACCAATGCAGCAGTGATGCAAAACATGCACCATGTTGCAAGACAGGCCTCATTTCATCTCCACTTTTGTGACGCAGCGGCGGTGCAAAAGATTTGCTATGTGGCGACATATTTACAACTTGATGCATCTAGGCAGATGTGTCATGCTGTAAAGTCCTGTGCCACATGAAACCTGCGTCAGTTTTCATATAGGTGTTTTGTTGCAAGGTATGCATTAATTTGCATGAAAGCCCTGTAAAACTAACACAGTGAAATTTAGAAGATTTCACTGAGTCAGCTTTATAGCATTGCTGAATCAAATCCTTACGCCTGTTTGAAACAGGCATAAGAAGTGATGCACCATGCAATGTGAGGCTTCCTCCTGTGCATTGCAGTAGACATGTCGCGCTTATGACGTGATTCCTGCAATGTGCTGCTTTTGCGGCACAGATGCGTGACGCATCTGTGCTGTTTTTGCTCAATGGTGCTCCACATTGTAAATGCGGCACACTATGGGTGGCAGAGCAGCGGTGCACATTAACTGGTGCATCACTGGGGGGTTTTCTTTCAGAAATAAGGGGAATCAATTAATTTGAGGCACACTGACATGCTAACACTCCTGTGATCCTCCTCACCCGGTACAGCCGCTTAGTAGTCGTTCTCGGCGGCGGTGGGCGCCATCTTCAGTGAGGCGGGGAGAGCGCTCTAGTCGCGCCTCCCTCCCGCCCCCATTCTCTCCCTATAATATGTGCAGGCCGGCCAGACGGCGCAGCGGGCTGGCGCAGCGGGCGCGCCGGATGCGCGCCGAAGCCGCGCCTAAGCCAAGCCCGTCTGCGCCCGTCCGCGACCGGACCGCGTCGGGCGCTGGGCATGCTGCCCAGAGACCTTCAGCCATCAGGTACGATAGGAACCAACTTCTTGCATTACGCTGTAATCTTTATAACTACAGCAAGGACTGCCTCCCTATTGATCTCCTTTCAAGCCCCGTCTTATGTATACACTGCAAATGGACGCCTCCTGCGATAATCCTTGAAGCTCTTGACTTACCCCCTCCACTACAATTTAATTCCACTTACTTTAAGGGTGGTCTTATTAATGCTAGGTCTCTATCCTGTCATAGCCAAGATATACATGACTTAATTTTAGGACATGACTAACCCTGGGCGTAGTTCGCGGAGCCGCACTCCGCGGAGCTACGCGAAGACGCAGTTGCACTCCGCGACCTTCGCGTAGCTCCGCGGACATGCGTAGTAGCTTGCTAGACCCGTTTGCGTGCCGTTTTTCGTCTTCGGGAGCGCGGTGCGCGTGTTCGGGGCGCTGCCTGCATGCTCGAGATAGCTAGCGCGCTAAGTTACTCAAGAGGTTTGTCCCGCCCGCTTGCGTTCCCTTATTTCCAAAGTGCGTGATCGCGTCAAATATTGCGCAAACTTACCCCCGGCGCACGCGATAATGTTATTCAGCGCGCGAGAACTACGCTACGCACCGGATCGCGGAGTAATCGACAGCTTCGCGTTCTCCGTAAAACGCGGAGCTGCCAAAACTCCGCAAGCTACGCGAACGGAGCGTAGTTCTTCGCCCAGGGTTAGACATGACTTGGATGCTCTCTTTGTCACTGAAACCTGGCTTAATGATTCATCCAACCCTGATCTTGCTACGGCCCTGCCTTCAGATTTTACTATTTTCAGGCGTGACAGACCTCTGGGGCGAGGCGGCGGGGTTGCATTTGCTATCAAGAATATTTTCTCTTGCCATACATTTGATCTTGGCCATCTCAAAGACTGCGAGGGCACAGGCTTTTCGATTCAAATTAATGCCTCTACCTCCTTCTCGGGAGGACTTATATACCGTCCACCGGGCAATGCTACTCCCTTTTTGGACTCCTTAGACGATGTCCTTGGATCTCTTACGTTACATTATCCCAACTTCACTCTATTAGGGGACTTTAATATGCATTTGGAATCCTGTGTTGACCCCCATACTATCTCTTTCCAACATTCACTAAATACCTTTGGTCTTTCCCAACTAGTTACTGCTCCTACGCACCTCGCGGGCCACACTCTGGATGGCATCTGCTCTAATCTCATGACTTTGACCACGTCGTCTTCTATCCCTCAAATCTGGACGGATCACTGCTTTATCCCATTCGATATTGAGATACCAGCCTCTGCCCTTCCTAGAATGAATCGCCCCCATCCATCCTTTTCAGTTAACTGGAAGAAGATGACTGAGCGTATTAAACTGGACGCTCAAATTTTGGCTAAGGCCCCAAGACCAACTGGCGATGTTGAAATCGACTCTCGTAATTTCCACGCCTGGATGGATCAAATTGTTTTAGACCATTCCGATCCCAAAGTCCATCAGGCAAAATGCCATAACAGAAAACCCAATGCACCTTGGTTTACCCAGATCTTAACCGATAGCCATCTTCTATGCCGTAAATTAGAAAGAGGCTGGAGAAAATCTTATGATGAGAGTGCAAGAGCACTTTACGTCCAACAGAGGAAGCTATATCACTCTCACATAAAAGCAGCAAAAAAGGAATACTTTACTAAGGCCATAAATGAAGCCCAACAAAAACAAAAAACTGTTTTCACAATTGTCAAGTCTTTTACCCACCCCAAAGCCCTCACGCCTGAAATTCCACCGTCTGAATCTCTGTGCAACCAAATAGCAGACTTCTTTGTGGATAAAATTGTCATCATCCAGAAAGACTTTCCCTCTCCCCCTACCAATTCCTATGAGGTAATGGATAACTACCCCCCGCTGTGCAGTTTTAAGCCTGTTTCCCTCCAACAAACTAGTAAGGCAATGTTGGCATGTAAATCAGGAGCTCCCACTGATTCCTGCCCTCCTGGTATTCTTCATCACCTTATCGAGGCAGTAAATCCTTGTATTAATTCAATCATCAATGAATCCCTCGAGCAAGGGATAGTGCCTAACGACTGGAAGAAGGCTATTGTGAAGCCCCTGATGAAGAAGCTGAACAAATCTCCCACTGACCTCACGAACATGCGCCCCATTTCATTACTGCCTGTCCTTGGCAAGATCACGGAACAGTTAGTATATGAACAACTAAAAATATTTGTAGAGACTCACAACATCCTGCACCCTCAACAGTCAGGGTTTCGCCCCGGTCATTCCACAGAAACAGCCTTGATAGAACTATCTGATTCCATCAAGTTCTTGCAGGATGAAGGAAGGCAAGCCGTCCTCATCCTGCTCGATTTAACAGCAGCTTTCGACACTATCTCTCATACTATTCTGATTAATAGAATGCGAGAGATCGGCGTGACTGATACAGCTCTGTCATGGGTTAAATCTTTCCTGTTCAACAGGTCCCAGACTGTATCTCTGGGTCCCTATCTATCTAGCGAAAAACCCACTACATCAGGAGTTCCTCAAGGGTCCATATTAAGCCCCCTTTTCTTTAACATCTATATGGCCCCCCTCCTCGCTCTGATAGAATCCCATGGGATCCTCGTCACGTCATATGCTGACGACACACAACTTGTCGTCACCATTGATAAAAAGTGTTCGGACGCAGCTTGGCGTTTCCGGACCTGTCTTTCTGATGTTTTTCTATGGTTGAATACAAATCACTTGAGGTGTAACAGTGCAAAGACTGAAATCATACCGTTAGGAAAAAATCTATCCTTCTGCCCGAAGGATTGGTGGCCCATAGGATCAGAGGCCCCACCTAGTGCAGCATCTTCCGCGCGGAACCTGGGCGTGCAATTTGATTCTTCCCTTTCCTTCGACGATCATGTCAGGATCACTGCCGGTCGATGCTTCGGACTTATCAAATCGTTAAAGAAATTCTTTGACTTCCTCCCCATTGCAGCTAGAAAATCAGTCGCGGTAGCTTTAATCCTCTCCCGACTTGATTACTGCAATGGCCTAATGGTGGGAGTGAAAAAGTCCACCTTGAGGAAGCTTCAGAGTATACAACACGCAGCCGCCAGATTGGTCCTGAAACTCCCCAGGAGGTCATCTGCCTCAGCTGCATTAAATTCTTTACACTGGTTACCACTCCATAAAAGAATTCTTTTTAAACTTTTACTTACCGTTTTTAAAGCTCTGAAGGGCACAGGGCCTCATTACCTTCAAAAACGCTTCACCTTTTACAACCCCTCACGATGTCTGAGATCCTCTGGAACAAATCTCATAATGATTCCCAGGTTCAAGTACAAGACTAGGGGTGGGAAAACCTTTACCTTTTTGGCAGCAAGGGCATGGAACAACTTACCCGTCAACCTTAGACTAACTGAAAAAGAGAGTAAATTCAGAAAACTCCTTAAGACTTGGGTATATCAACAACCTGACAACTCTGTATTGGCAGCCATTTAGTTCCAGACCCTCACCACTTATCATCGATCACTTATCTACTTCATGCTTGCACAGCGCCAAGATGCTCCTCCCGGAGCGATAGTTCGCGCTTTATAAAAACCCATAAATATCAAATATCAAATATCCGTGGGGATGCGCCAGTTAACATAAATCTGCCCCTTTACATTTAAGTATGAGCAGGGGACACAGAGTCGGTGAGGGTTATCCAAGGTTAAGAAGAGATGAGTCCTGTTCACTGAAAACTTGGACATAGGCCTCACCTCCTCAGCATCACTGGACATGGCTAAATAATAGCTGCAAAATGTTACTCTTGTTAAACAATTTTACTATTATAGTCTCTGAGATTTGTCTCTTACTCTGCAACATCTCATTGTTGTTCTCTTTCTTTAAAGATAACGACAACATCAAGCATGAGTGATAATGATCAATCTGTTGATCTCGACATTATCATTGAAATTGTGATTGAAACATCAGTGGAAGTAGATCCCTTGGATGATTTAAATCCTGAGGATGATGAAGAACATGATGAGGATGCCGATTTGTCAGAATTGTATGACATGGGGTGGGAAGCTGACCTGCTTGAGCCTATGGAACTATAAACATTTATTTTTAAAATTTACAATAAATGAAAAGTAAAAATGTAAACCGTTTCATTTAAAATTAAACACACCTTCAAAAACAGGTTATGTGTAGTGTCTTCAATAAAATATTAAAATATGCTCATAAAATTAGATCAGATTCACATATAAAACAGCACAGGTAAAATGTAGAAGCATTCCATTTCTTTTCGGCTATTTGTGTATTCTAAATTTGCCAAAGCACTAAAAAATATTCTATGTAAAAATGTCAATTAGTGTGTTAAGTTTTTGATGACTGTTATTGATTTACTGTTTGGTAATAGTGGTTAATAACATTTTTTATTAGATTTTACCACAGATTCAACTGCAGATCATTTCAAATTTTGAGAATGCCGTCTAAGGATAGAATCAGAAAGGCTACAAAACGTCAAAGACAGCAGGTTCATCAATTAATGCAGCAGTCCTCTACAATAAAAAATTGTCAAGTCACCAAGAAAGCACCGGGTAAGACCACGAAATCATTCATAAGAAACATTTGTAAAAAAAAAAGTAGTACTACAGAAAATGTTTTAGTCCAGAAAAAGAGAAGCAATTTAAACGGAAAGGAAAGGCCAATCAAAAATGTTACTGCTAGAGCAAGAGATAACTCTGTGCATGATAGTAGAAGGAAACAACAGTTTAGGGACATTCGTAAACGAATGTTCCGCAACAGGATAATTGGCAATTTGTTAAAAAATATTAAGAAAGGTCAACAGAAAGTGGTTTTTTATAAGAGAAAAAAAAAAGTTGAGAAAGTTATTGATCAGGCATTCGAAATTAAACGAAAGTTATTTATTTTGATAATCAATAGAATTAGGAAGCTAAACAAGGCAATTTATGATTTCAAAACAAATAGTAGATGGAAGAGAACAGTTAATCGTAGTAATTTTTGTGAAGTTTTTTCAGGAGAATGGATGCATAGTTCAAGTTGTGAGGCATTTTTTAATGAGGAGAGTTATTTCCAGGATAATGATTTGGTGCATGCAGTTGACACCAATGGTCGAGCTTATGAGGTGAAAGATGGTTGTCCAGTTGAAAAAGAAAAACTTGTGACAACAGAGACAGAAGAGGTGTTAGGTAATGACGTTTTAGGAAGACGTCCTAAGGGACCTGTGTACACCTGGAAGTGTAGTAGTATTTGCAGTGTGCGACAGGATTCCATCAATTTGCTTTGTGATTTTGTACGGACATTTAATAAGAAAAGTTTGAAGCAGAAAATGAAGTTGTTGCAAGAATTAGATCCTTGCAGAGTGAGAGAAGTGACAGGTTTGCATGGTCATTCACTGGCTTGTCTTTCCAGGAGAGTATGCCAGAGTGTTTTTCATCATTTCAGGATGCTAGCAGTGCATCATAATAAAGTGAGGAAATTAGTGAGAATGTTGTATTATGCTAAGAGTCCAGCAGTTATGCTTAAACAATTATGCGCTGCTCTTTTGCATGGTTCTGAAATAGATGTGAAGAATATGTGTGAAGAAATTGAGTTTTGTTACTTTGGAAGTAAAGAGGAGAATGTTGAAATTGACCCAGAAGAAGAGGGTGAAATGAGGAAAAGAAACTCCACATTTTTCAATTACATCACCTGTGTTTCCTAAGTTTATGAATGACATTGTGCAGATGAGGTTTAGGCCTGTCCACGGACACAGAAGAGGTATGGCATTTGTTCAAGAGTGAAGTGGACATGACTTACTTCATTGGTAGGCCTTCACATGTATTATCTCCTCTGTACTCTTCAACAAGCGTAAATTTTATCTGCAACCCTGAGTAGGCCTCACCTTAAACAAACCTCTGGATAGGCCACACCTTATCGTCATCCTGAATCAATCATTTAAAATGTTAGGGACAGATTTATGATAGGTGTATGCCTCTTTTGCGTCACTGTGCGTCACTTTTGTGACGCAGCGGCGGTGCAAAAGATTTGCTATGTGGCGACATATTTACAACTTGATGCATCTAGGCAGATGTGTCATGCTGTAAAGTCCCGTGCCACATGAAACCAATGCAGCAGTGATGCAAAACATGCACCATGTTGCAAGACAGGCCTCATTTCATCTCCACTTTTGTGACGCAGCGGCGGTGCAAAAGATTTGCTATGTGGCGACATATTTACAACTTGATGCATCTAGGCAGATGTGTCATGCTGTAAAGTCCTGTGCCACATGAAACCTGCGTCAGTTTTCATATAGGTGTTTTGTTGCAAGGTATGCATTAATTTGCATGAAAGCCCTGTAAAACTAACACAGTGAAATTTAGAAGATTTCACTGAGTCAGCTTTATAGCATTGCTGAATCAAATCCTTACGCCTGTTTGAAACAGGCATAAGAAGTGATGCACCATGCAATGTGAGGCTTCCTCCTGTGCATTGCAGTAGACATGTCGCGCTTATGACGTGATTCCTGCAATGTGCTGCTTTTGCGGCACAGATGCGTGACGCATCTGTGCTGTTTTTGCTCAATGGTGCTCCACATTGTAAATGCGGCACACTATGGGTGGCAGAGCAGCGGTGCACATTAACTGGTGCATCACTGGGGGGTTTTCTTTCAGAAATAAGGGGAATCAATTAATTTGAGGCACACTGACATGCTAACACTCCTGTGATCCTCCTCACCCGGTACAGCCGCTTAGTAGTCGTTCTCGGCGGCGGTGGGCGCCATCTTCAGTGAGGCGGGGAGAGCGCTCTAGTCGCGCCTCCCTCCCGCCCCCATTCTCTCCCTATAATATGTGCAGGCCGGCCAGACGGCGCAGCGGGCTGGCGCAGCGGGCGCGCCGGATGCGCGCCGAAGCCGCGCCTAAGCCAAGCCCGTCTGCGCCCGTCCGCGACCGGACCGCGTCGGGCGCTGGGCATGCTGCCCAGAGACCTTCAGCCATCAGGTACGATAGGAACCAACTTCTTGCATTACGCTGTAATCTTTATAACTACAGCAAGGACTGCCTCCCTATTGATCTCCTTTCAAGCCCCGTCTTATGTATACACTGCAAATGGACGCCTCCTGCGATAATCCTTGAAGCTCTTGACTTACCCCCTCCACTACAATTTAATTCCACTTACTTTAAGGGTGGTCTTATTAATGCTAGGTCTCTATCCTGTCATAGCCAAGATATACATGACTTAATTTTAGGACATGACTAACCCTGGGCGTAGTTCGCGGAGCCGCACTCCGCGGAGCTACGCGAAGACGCAGTTGCACTCCGCGACCTTCGCGTAGCTCCGCGGACATGCGTAGTAGCTTGCTAGACCCGTTTGCGTGCCGTTTTTCGTCTTCGGGAGCGCGGTGCGCGTGTTCGGGGCGCTGCCTGCATGCTCGAGATAGCTAGCGCGCTAAGTTACTCAAGAGGTTTGTCCCGCCCGCTTGCGTTCCCTTATTTCCAAAGTGCGTGATCGCGTCAAATATTGCGCAAACTTACCCCCGGCGCACGCGATAATGTTATTCAGCGCGCGAGAACTACGCTACGCACCGGATCGCGGAGTAATCGACAGCTTCGCGTTCTCCGTAAAACGCGGAGCTGCCAAAACTCCGCAAGCTACGCGAACGGAGCGTAGTTCTTCGCCCAGGGTTAGACATGACTTGGATGCTCTCTTTGTCACTGAAACCTGGCTTAATGATTCATCCAACCCTGATCTTGCTACGGCCCTGCCTTCAGATTTTACTATTTTCAGGCGTGACAGACCTCTGGGGCGAGGCGGCGGGGTTGCATTTGCTATCAAGAATATTTTCTCTTGCCATACATTTGATCTTGGCCATCTCAAAGACTGCGAGGGCACAGGCTTTTCGATTCAAATTAATGCCTCTACCTCCTTCTCGGGAGGACTTATATACCGTCCACCGGGCAATGCTACTCCCTTTTTGGACTCCTTAGACGATGTCCTTGGATCTCTTACGTTACATTATCCCAACTTCACTCTATTAGGGGACTTTAATATGCATTTGGAATCCTGTGTTGACCCCCATACTATCTCTTTCCAACATTCACTAAATACCTTTGGTCTTTCCCAACTAGTTACTGCTCCTACGCACCTCGCGGGCCACACTCTGGATGGCATCTGCTCTAATCTCATGACTTTGACCACGTCGTCTTCTATCCCTCAAATCTGGACGGATCACTGCTTTATCCCATTCGATATTGAGATACCAGCCTCTGCCCTTCCTAGAATGAATCGCCCCCATCCATCCTTTTCAGTTAACTGGAAGAAGATGACTGAGCGTATTAAACTGGACGCTCAAATTTTGGCTAAGGCCCCAAGACCAACTGGCGATGTTGAAATCGACTCTCGTAATTTCCACGCCTGGATGGATCAAATTGTTTTAGACCATTCCGATCCCAAAGTCCATCAGGCAAAATGCCATAACAGAAAACCCAATGCACCTTGGTTTACCCAGATCTTAACCGATAGCCATCTTCTATGCCGTAAATTAGAAAGAGGCTGGAGAAAATCTTATGATGAGAGTGCAAGAGCACTTTACGTCCAACAGAGGAAGCTATATCACTCTCACATAAAAGCAGCAAAAAAGGAATACTTTACTAAGGCCATAAATGAAGCCCAACAAAAACAAAAAACTGTTTTCACAATTGTCAAGTCTTTTACCCACCCCAAAGCCCTCACGCCTGAAATTCCACCGTCTGAATCTCTGTGCAACCAAATAGCAGACTTCTTTGTGGATAAAATTGTCATCATCCAGAAAGACTTTCCCTCTCCCCCTACCAATTCCTATGAGGTAATGGATAACTACCCCCCGCTGTGCAGTTTTAAGCCTGTTTCCCTCCAACAAACTAGTAAGGCAATGTTGGCATGTAAATCAGGAGCTCCCACTGATTCCTGCCCTCCTGGTATTCTTCATCACCTTATCGAGGCAGTAAATCCTTGTATTAATTCAATCATCAATGAATCCCTCGAGCAAGGGATAGTGCCTAACGACTGGAAGAAGGCTATTGTGAAGCCCCTGATGAAGAAGCTGAACAAATCTCCCACTGACCTCACGAACATGCGCCCCATTTCATTACTGCCTGTCCTTGGCAAGATCACGGAACAGTTAGTATATGAACAACTAAAAATATTTGTAGAGACTCACAACATCCTGCACCCTCAACAGTCAGGGTTTCGCCCCGGTCATTCCACAGAAACAGCCTTGATAGAACTATCTGATTCCATCAAGTTCTTGCAGGATGAAGGAAGGCAAGCCGTCCTCATCCTGCTCGATTTAACAGCAGCTTTCGACACTATCTCTCATACTATTCTGATTAATAGAATGCGAGAGATCGGCGTGACTGATACAGCTCTGTCATGGGTTAAATCTTTCCTGTTCAACAGGTCCCAGACTGTATCTCTGGGTCCCTATCTATCTAGCGAAAAACCCACTACATCAGGAGTTCCTCAAGGGTCCATATTAAGCCCCCTTTTCTTTAACATCTATATGGCCCCCCTCCTCGCTCTGATAGAATCCCATGGGATCCTCGTCACGTCATATGCTGACGACACACAACTTGTCGTCACCATTGATAAAAAGTGTTCGGACGCAGCTTGGCGTTTCCGGACCTGTCTTTCTGATGTTTTTCTATGGTTGAATACAAATCACTTGAGGTGTAACAGTGCAAAGACTGAAATCATACCGT
Source organism: Lissotriton helveticus (assembly GCF_964261635.1). NCBI lineage: Eukaryota > Metazoa > Chordata > Amphibia > Caudata > Salamandridae > Lissotriton > Lissotriton helveticus. The sequence goes on from NC_136062.1 coordinate 139,911,016, forward strand.
TAGGAAAAAATCTATCCTTCTGCCCGAAGGATTGGTGGCCCATAGGATCAGAGGCCCCACCTAGTGCAGCATCTTCCGCGCGGAACCTGGGCGTGCAATTTGATTCTTCCCTTTCCTTCGACGATCATGTCAGGATCACTGCCGGTCGATGCTTCGGACTTATCAAATCGTTAAAGAAATTCTTTGACTTCCTCCCCATTGCAGCTAGAAAATCAGTCGCGGTAGCTTTAATCCTCTCCCGACTTGATTACTGCAATGGCCTAATGGTGGGAGTGAAAAAGTCCACCTTGAGGAAGCTTCAGAGTATACAACACGCAGCCGCCAGATTGGTCCTGAAACTCCCCAGGAGGTCATCTGCCTCAGCTGCATTAAATTCTTTACACTGGTTACCACTCCATAAAAGAATTCTTTTTAAACTTTTACTTACCGTTTTTAAAGCTCTGAAGGGCACAGGGCCTCATTACCTTCAAAAACGCTTCACCTTTTACAACCCCTCACGATGTCTGAGATCCTCTGGAACAAATCTCATAATGATTCCCAGGTTCAAGTACAAGACTAGGGGTGGGAAAACCTTTACCTTTTTGGCAGCAAGGGCATGGAACAACTTACCCGTCAACCTTAGACTAACTGAAAAAGAGAGTAAATTCAGAAAACTCCTTAAGACTTGGGTATATCAACAACCTGACAACTCTGTATTGGCAGCCATTTAGTTCCAGACCCTCACCACTTATCATCGATCACTTATCTACTTCATGCTTGCACAGCGCCAAGATGCTCCTCCCGGAGCGATAGTTCGCGCTTTATAAAAACCCATAAATATCAAATATCAAATATCCGTGGGGATGCGCCAGTTAACATAAATCTGCCCCTTTACATTTAAGTATGAGCAGGGGACACAGAGTCGGTGAGGGTTATCCAAGGTTAAGAAGAGATGAGTCCTGTTCACTGAAAACTTGGACATAGGCCTCACCTCCTCAGCATCACTGGACATGGCTAAATAATAGCTGCAAAATGTTACTCTTGTTAAACAATTTTACTATTATAGTCTCTGAGATTTGTCTCTTACTCTGCAACATCTCATTGTTGTTCTCTTTCTTTAAAGATAACGACAACATCAAGCATGAGTGATAATGATCAATCTGTTGATCTCGACATTATCATTGAAATTGTGATTGAAACATCAGTGGAAGTAGATCCCTTGGATGATTTAAATCCTGAGGATGATGAAGAACATGATGAGGATGCCGATTTGTCAGAATTGTATGACATGGGGTGGGAAGCTGACCTGCTTGAGCCTATGGAACTATAAACATTTATTTTTAAAATTTACAATAAATGAAAAGTAAAAATGTAAACCGTTTCATTTAAAATTAAACACACCTTCAAAAACAGGTTATGTGTAGTGTCTTCAATAAAATATTAAAATATGCTCATAAAATTAGATCAGATTCACATATAAAACAGCACAGGTAAAATGTAGAAGCATTCCATTTCTTTTCGGCTATTTGTGTATTCTAAATTTGCCAAAGCACTAAAAAATATTCTATGTAAAAATGTCAATTAGTGTGTTAAGTTTTTGATGACTGTTATTGATTTACTGTTTGGTAATAGTGGTTAATAACATTTTTTATTAGATTTTACCACAGATTCAACTGCAGATCATTTCAAATTTTGAGAATGCCGTCTAAGGATAGAATCAGAAAGGCTACAAAACGTCAAAGACAGCAGGTTCATCAATTAATGCAGCAGTCCTCTACAATAAAAAATTGTCAAGTCACCAAGAAAGCACCGGGTAAGACCACGAAATCATTCATAAGAAACATTTGTAAAAAAAAAAGTAGTACTACAGAAAATGTTTTAGTCCAGAAAAAGAGAAGCAATTTAAACGGAAAGGAAAGGCCAATCAAAAATGTTACTGCTAGAGCAAGAGATAACTCTGTGCATGATAGTAGAAGGAAACAACAGTTTAGGGACATTCGTAAACGAATGTTCCGCAACAGGATAATTGGCAATTTGTTAAAAAATATTAAGAAAGGTCAACAGAAAGTGGTTTTTTATAAGAGAAAAAAAAAAGTTGAGAAAGTTATTGATCAGGCATTCGAAATTAAACGAAAGTTATTTATTTTGATAATCAATAGAATTAGGAAGCTAAACAAGGCAATTTATGATTTCAAAACAAATAGTAGATGGAAGAGAACAGTTAATCGTAGTAATTTTTGTGAAGTTTTTTCAGGAGAATGGATGCATAGTTCAAGTTGTGAGGCATTTTTTAATGAGGAGAGTTATTTCCAGGATAATGATTTGGTGCATGCAGTTGACACCAATGGTCGAGCTTATGAGGTGAAAGATGGTTGTCCAGTTGAAAAAGAAAAACTTGTGACAACAGAGACAGAAGAGGTGTTAGGTAATGACGTTTTAGGAAGACGTCCTAAGGGACCTGTGTACACCTGGAAGTGTAGTAGTATTTGCAGTGTGCGACAGGATTCCATCAATTTGCTTTGTGATTTTGTACGGACATTTAATAAGAAAAGTTTGAAGCAGAAAATGAAGTTGTTGCAAGAATTAGATCCTTGCAGAGTGAGAGAAGTGACAGGTTTGCATGGTCATTCACTGGCTTGTCTTTCCAGGAGAGTATGCCAGAGTGTTTTTCATCATTTCAGGATGCTAGCAGTGCATCATAATAAAGTGAGGAAATTAGTGAGAATGTTGTATTATGCTAAGAGTCCAGCAGTTATGCTTAAACAATTATGCGCTGCTCTTTTGCATGGTTCTGAAATAGATGTGAAGAATATGTGTGAAGAAATTGAGTTTTGTTACTTTGGAAGTAAAGAGGAGAATGTTGAAATTGACCCAGAAGAAGAGGGTAATGTGGAAGATAGTGTACAGGTTTCCAGTACAGATAATTTTCAGAAGGAAATTGCCACGTTTCAGGTGAAATCAAGTGAGAGGCCTAATTTCACTTGTGTGTGTTGTCGACGCACTTATTATAAGAATCAGACTAAGTTAGTGGATTTATATGCAAAAAGTGAAAGGGAAAATAATAGTGAATGGAAGGATTTCGCAACATACTTGATGGTAGAAAATTGTTTTGATTTGGGATTGGATCAACGTGTGTGTACTTATTGTTGTAATAAATTAAATCAAAACCAGATGCCTGCTAGAGCGGTCCATAATAATCTGGAATTGGTTGAGATTCCTTCTGAATTGAAGGATTTAAATACTTATGAATCTATTTTGATTCAAAGTATCCATCCCTTTCAGGCTATTGTAAGAATGGAGCCAAAGACAGGGAAATTGCCTCCATCAGATTTACAGAGAGGATTAAAGGGAAGAGTTGTTTATTTGCCTCTAGATTTGAAGAAAAACATTAACACAATTGGAGTAGAAAAAGTGGAAGAGGAACCTCTGGTTATCTTAGTTAATGGGGTTCCGACAAAGAATAAGAAAATATGGCAAGATTTAGTAGATGTTAGGAAAGTCAAAAAGGCAACATTGTATTTGAAAAAAAAAAATAAGTACTATAAGAATGTATATGTTGCAGAAGAGGAAGTAAGTGAGGAAGAGGATAGCGATTTGTGTGCTGGTCAAATTGAGAAAGTAGAACCCTCTAAAAGTGAAGAAATATATGAACATTATAGTGTTCATCCTTTGCATTCCAAGGAAGTCATGGGGAATGCTATTGAGTTGTTTCAAATGAAACAAGCCAAAGGGAGTCCCATTAGTGTTTGGGAGGAAAGTTTGGAAGCTCAGTGTTTCCCACAGCTATTTCCAACAGGTCAAGGAGGAAGATATGATGAGCGACCTCATCAAATTCCTGCTTCTGAATACCGGACTTTACGATTGTATGCAGAAGATGCTAGGTTTCGACAATGCATTCCCCATTTGTTTCATCTCCTCTTTGAAAGCGATCTGTCTGGACTGTCATATGCAGTGAACCACATCTTGAAAAGTGGTATACAGATGCAAAACATCTCGGCAAGTGACTTTATGGATAAAGTCAATGTCCAAGACAGTATTTTGGATTGTCACCTGATTAATCTCATGGCATGTCAGCGTGGTACTAATGAGTACTGGTACCGTCGTCATGTTGATTTAAAATGTATGCTGAGGAACTTAGGAACTCGCACATGGTTCCTCACTCTGAGCTGTGCCGAGTATGGCTGGGAAGACTTACTTGAATTTCTACGAGAGGCAAATGGAAACATTGAAAACATCGAATTCAAGACACCCGGAGAACTGTGCTCTTTGGATCCAGTGAATGTATGCAGGTACTTCAATCATAGATTTGAAGCTATGATGTCTTTCATCATGAATAAGAAGAATCCACCTCTTGGAGAGGTGTTGGATTTCTTCTGGAGAAAGGAGTACCAAGCAAGAGGTGCTCCTCATATACATATGCTGCTGTGGATCAAGGATGCACCTAAGTTTGGAACAGATCCAGAAGACTTAGTGATGAGTTTCATACAACAGTATTCTACATGTGCTGTTCCAAACGCAAAGGAGGACAAAAGCCTAAGAGAACAAGTTCTACGCTTCCAAAGCCATCGTTGCGGAAAGTACTGTCGTCGTAAATTCAGAAACAAGGACAAGTTCTACACCAAACGTCGTTTCGCCTTTCCACGACCGGTGATTTCTAAAGGAAGAGTGAACAGTTTGATGTCTTCGCTGCGACATAATGTGATGAAGAAATCACCTAAAAACACATACAATTTGAAAAGGAACGAAGAGTCCAAGTACATCAACGACTACAACCCAGTGATTTTGTCCATGTGGAATGCTAACATGGATATACAGTTTGTGGCTGATAACTGTATGGCTGTGGCTCGGTATGTGACATCTTACATCCCCAAAAAAGAAAAGACAGAATTGAAGGATATGTGGGAGGACATTTCCCATGAAAAGAGCCTCAGTAAGAAGTTGTACAGTTTCAGTCTGAAGATGTTGTCGCATCGAGAAATCGGAGCTTACGAATGTTCTGACCGGTTGTCTTCAGCAAGTCTCTATGCCAAATCTAGGAGTATCGTTTGGACGAGTCTTGGTCTTGCTGCAACGCGTAATCGAGTTCTGAAACCTGTGCGTGAAATTGAGTATTTGGCGGAAAAGGAGCCAAACAGTACCGATATTTTGAAGACCAACATGTTGGATACATATTATCCAAATCGAAGCAGTCACCTCGAGAATGTTTGTCTGTATGAGGTTCTACAAAATTACATATTCAAGAGGAACATCAAAGAAGATATTGATAAAGGAGTGTATGCTGTAATTGGAAGTGAGGGATGTCTGGTCAAGCAAAGAAAATGCCACTTGGTAAACCATCGAAAATTGAGTGGCGAATCTCCTTAAAAAAAGGAGTTTTTCTATTTAGCACTTTTGCAACTTTTTAAGCCTTGGCGTGCAGAAGAGGAACTGCTTGGAGATTTCCTCTGTTACGAAGACTCTTTCACTGCCGCCAAGGAGACCATAGAATGTCCTGCTTTTCCCAAATATCTTGAAATGTTGAATGCGGAAATCGAGCAGGAAGCAACGATTGCAGCCGAGATTGCCAGAGACAGTTCTCAGGACAGTCAGAGTTCTGTTTCATTGAGTCAGGATCCACTAGGAGGACCTGTTATCGAAAATGAAGCTGCCACTGCCATGAATGAAGTGGAAAGAGCCATGGCACATGCTCAAGAGGATGTGGTTAACTTAGAAGACTTGGAAAGACAACTCAACGTTGAGCAGAGGAAAATATATGACGAAGTTACCAAGCAAATTGATCATGGATTAAGTCATGAGAAGAAAGAGTGCTCATGTACGTCGTTGAAGCCTGTCCGACTGTACGTGAGTGGAGAAGCGGGAACTGGAATAAGTTTCCTCATTAAAGCAATTTCATGTTATTTGCAGGAAAGGACTGAGTCATCGCTGTCTTGTGTTGTCACCGCTCCAACTGGACTGGCAGCACATACCATTAAAGGTATTACTTTGCATCGTCTATTGATGCTGCCAGTGGAGCATGATAACAAATTACAATACCACAAGTTATCTGGAGATGCTTGTTGTGAAGTTTCAAGAGTCTTGAGGAAAATGAAACTTCTTATCATTGACGAAGTAAGCATGGTTTCTAATGTCATGCTTGCCTTTGTGCATTTGAGAATGCAAGAAGTTCTTAAAACAGAGTATGATGTGTTATTTGGTGGCAAACACATCATTGTTTTTGGAGATCTTCTGCAGCTGACACCAGTGAAAGGACAACCTGTGTTCAAAATGCTCACGCATGAAGATACCAGGAAGTGCCTAGGGAGCATTGGCAACGTCAATATATGGTTAAACTTCAATTATGCTGAAATGCATGAAAATATGCGTCAGGCGAAGGATGAAGATTACAAGAATATTCTACAAGATGTTAGAATTGGAAAAGTGACCGAGCATGGGAAAGAAGCTTTACATGCACGATTACTGTCAAATTTATATCCAGAACAAGACGTTGTGCCTGAGAATATTTTTCAGAAAATTACTGAGAAGAAATCTGGAATATGTTTGATGCCAACTCTTGCAGAATGTGCCATCTTCAACAACAAAATGTTGCATTTAGAAAACCAAGAGATTGTGAAACTGGAAGCTATTGACAGAGTAGAGCATATGGGATGAACAATTATGTTGTCTGAGAATTTGAAAACAAAATTGGATTCATTAGAGAAGACTATATCTAAAACTGCAGGTTTTGAAAAGACTCTGAATGTGTGCTTAAACTGCCGTATAATTTTAAGAAGGAATTTACATGTTGTAAGAGGTCTGGTAAATGGATCAATGGGTAATGTTGTTGATTTTGTGAAATACAGAAATAGAGATGGAATTTAATTTTTAAAAATTAAATTTGATGGCATTGAAGAAGTACAGCTAATTGGTCGTTGTTCTGCTAGATTTTTGCTTGTAAAAGACTTATATGTTCGCCGTAAGCAGTTTCCTGTTTGCTTGGCATATGCGGTGACAATCCATAAATCGCAAGGTTTAAGTGTAGACAGTGCATTGGTGAATATTGGCAGTTCTGTGTTCAAGGAGGGTATGGCATATGTGGCATTGTCACGAGTTAGAACTTTATCGGGATTGTACTTTATTGAGTGTGATGTCACAAACATTTGTGCGGATCTAGATTGTGTTAAGGAATACAATAGGTTAAGAAGAGAGTATGCGCCACATTTGCCTCAATATCCTTTGTTTGAGAAACGTGTGGTAGGCCGGAAACGAAGAAATGTGACCAATAGTAGGGAGGTTGTAGCAAAAAGACGAAAAGTCGATGAGCCTGAAATTATAAGCAGAAAGAAAAAGGATTCTGTTGAAGATGTTGTTGGTTTTCAATTTGAAAACAGTTCTGGTGTCAACTGCTATGCTAATGTAGTGGTTAATGTTTTGTTTTCTCTAGAAAATGTAAAGAAGAGATTGTGGTCAATTCTGATCAAAGATTTTGCAGTTTGTTAAATTCTGTGTTAGAGAAATGTAGCACTGATAGAACAAAAATAGAAAGTGTGTCTGAAATTCGAAATCTGTTAGACAGATGTTCAGGTCAAACACAATTCTCTCAAAATATTCAGCAAGATTGTCAGGAGTTTTTAATGTATATGCTTGATGTATTGCATGCTGAAGGTGTAGATGTAGATCACCTGTTTGGGCTTTCTTATCAATGGCAGCATGACTGCGAGAACTGTAGGGTATCAAGTACTACTAGTGTAGACTCAGAAAGATTTATATATTTAACTTTGCCAGACAGTAAATCAGTGTCCTTTAATAAGCTAGTAAAAGCAGCTGATCACAACATGGAGTGTAGCCAATGTAAGTCTGAAATGTTGTCAACATTATTTATACGAACATATGGCCAGTATGTCATTTTAATGTTCCAACGATGTAGTCCTGATGGAACAAAATTGACAACTTTAATTAAAAATTTTGTGGCTTCACAGTTGTCAATATCAGGAAGGACTTTTGTAACTGCAGCAATTATATATCATGACGGTCCTTCAATAACATCAGGACATTACACAGCTTATTTAAAGTCTAGAAATGGCTGGTCATTCTGCAATGATTCTGTTTTAACTTTAAAAAAAAAAATTGCCTTTTGACCTTAAAAATTCTTACCTGGTGTTTTTAAAACCAAAATTTTAGGGAAGGAATCTCAGGATTTGCTCTGAGGAATTTCAAGAGGTTCTAATGGCTCCTACACGATTTGGCCTTGAGGATAAGTGTAGTACAGAGTCAAAAGTTATTTTTGAGTTTTAAATAGTTCCTGGAAAAAAAGAAGATTTTCTTACAGAAAGTGGTGGGCAGAGATTAGTTGAAGGACAACAGAGTATTTCCCAAAGCAAACGGTGTTCTTACCATAACACTTGACGTCATGGAAAAATAACTGCACTTTGTATGAGTTCAGAAAAACAGTTTCTTTTTATAAGCTAATTTAAGCAGCCAATCAAAACATGGAGTAGAGGGAATGTAAGTCTGCAATGCTGTCTAGATTATTGGTCCAAACTTTTGATTATAATGTCATTTTGAAAATCCAACTATATAAACCTGATGAAAGTAAGTCTTCAACTTTAATTACAAATGTTGTGGCTACACAGTCGTTGATTTTAGGAAGAACATTTGTAACTGCAGCTATTATATGGCATGAGGGTCATTTGACAGATCCGCTTATTACACAGCTTATTGAAAATGTAAAAAAATTTGCTGTTTCGGAAATTATTCCCATTTGACTACGATACAATGTTGCCTTTTTACTTAAAAATATTCTTACTTTCTGTTTTCAGAAAAGAGAATTTAGGGTAGGTAACTGGCGTATAATGATTCTAGGGGTTGATATAATTTTATCTACTGTTTTATATTGCTTTGTGATTAAAAGTGATGTAGAGAATTAAATAATTGTAGTACTCATAGAGGTAGTGTAAGTCTGCTTCATAGTAAGCAGTATCAGTGTCATAGGAAATGTAGAACATGAGTGAGCAAGAAGGGTAAGATATTACTAGTCCAGGATTGTGCAAGTGATCTTGAACGTTTTCTTTCTAAAAGTTGCGGAAATACAAAATGATTTGCTTAGAAGAATTCCAAGAGTTATAAATGGCTCTTACACGATTTGGCCTTGTGGAAACGTGCGGTAGAGAGCGAGAAGTCATTTATTGTATGTAACATATTTTTCAAAACGATGGAGCTTTTCTTTCAGAAAGTGGCGGGCTGAAAATAATAGCAGCACAACAGAGTGTAAGCTGTTCATAGGATATCCTTCGACGTCATGGAAAGTAAGGAGTTCTGATTTCTGTTTGGTTATGTTATATGGGTTTTTTAAACACAATCATTTTGATTGTGTTTTTTTTTCCCCGCTGTTATATGATGAATACCTTCAAGTTACTATTTTTAGTGAAATTTGATAAATTCTGAGAACAGCAAAAATAAACCATTTAACATGTATAATTAATTCTGTACTTTTTGTATTTATGATATACATTTAGAACTGTGTAGTAGGCATTGAAAAGCTGAGGCTTCTATAAGTGTCAAAGTTGTTGTATACAGTGCTCACATTCTACGTACTCTTTCATATGCTGGACTACATCTGCACAATGAGATACCTAAGCTAAGGAAACACAAGTGATGTGATTGTGAAATGAGCAAATGAAATTGCACGTTTTTCAAATACATTACCTGTGTTTCCTAACATTACGAATCACATTGTGCAGATGAAGTTTAGGCCTGTCCAGGGAAACAGAGGAGGTCTGAACTTTATTGGTTGGCCTGGACATGTATTATCTCCTCTGTACTCTTCAACAAGCCTAAATTTCATCTGCAACCCTGAGTAGGCCTCACCTGAAACCAACGTCTGGATAGGACACACCTTATTGCCATCCTGAAACAATCATTTAAAATGTTAGGAACAGTTTTATGATGATTGTGCACCTCTTTTGCGCTGCCATTGCGTCACTTTTGTGAGACAACAGCAGTGCAAAAGATGCACCATGTTCCAAGATAGGCCTCACTTCATCTGCATCAAGATACTGTTAGTTTAAAATGTATATCTTTAGGACTGTGTAGGGGGCCTGGAGAAGCAGAAGCTTCTGTAAGTGTCAAAGTTGTTGAAAAAATGTTTGTCCTTCAATCTTTTCCCTTGTCTTTTCTAATTTTTAAATACATGTTTTAATATTTTTCAAATGTTTGTTCTCTCTTTCACAGATTGAAAGTATAAAAATAACAAGTGACTAAGTTAACAACAATTATAAGGTAAATGTTTTGTACTCTTTTCGTTACATTTCTATCACATTTAACTACTATTAGTTCCACTGCTTCATTTCTTTAACCCTCACTTTCCTGCCTTTGCTACTTCCCTCATTCCTTTCTCTATTACTTACTTACTCTACTCCTTCCACTCCTTTTCTCAGTCTCTCTCTTCTCATAGTTCCTCACTCTTGTTCACTCACTCCGTCTCTATTACTCTTAGTGTCTCTGACTGATCACTCTTTCACTACTTGTTCATTATGCTTTCTCTGTGTAGTTGAAGCACACTAAGGGGCATATTATGAACACAGCCAATAAAATTATTGCTGTTTTTATCGGCTGAAAACTGCTGCAAAAGTGGTTTTAGCGGCAGTTTTCTGCCGCAAAAGCGGCTTTAGCGACACATTTCTGCCGATAAAAGCTGCAAAACTTTTATTGCCTATGTTGATAATATGCCCCTATGTTATTTAGATTTCTTTGCTGTTTCAATTATTCTTTTTCTGTTACTTCTTCTTTTCTGCTTTCTGTTTTTTCTCTCTGTTATTCCACATGTTTTAATCTTATTTTGAACATTCACTCACATTCTCTAAGAAACTCTTCTTTGTTATTCTTCTACTCTCCTTTTTTTCTTTCACTTCCTTATCTCTTTTGTTTTTCACAATTATATCCTCTTCCATCTTTTCTTCGGTAAATAAATCTATTAAACAGTATCTCTGTTTTAGTCCCTATAGCTGTCTTTCTTTTAACATTACTCTCTGTTTACTTCCCTTATACTTACTCTTCTTTTTAAAAAAAAAAAAATCTTGGTTCGCTCCCGGTTCGCGTACCGGAGAGCGAACCGGGAAGCGAACTAAAAGAAATAGAGGTTGCCAGAGTCCTAAACATTCTAGCAATTATTTTATAAAGGGGAGGTAGTTCTGAAAAGAACTTTTTTTTAATGTTTTTGTTGTTTTATATATATTTTTTTTTCTGAACATTTTTTTTTTTTTTTTTTTGAACAATTTTATGTTTTTTGGGGGGCAAACAACGAAAAACAGGCATTGGAAAGGGCTCAACAGGAGCAACATTTTTTTTCTTTTTTGGGGCGTTTAGAGCACTTGTGGTTTTCATATGCTCTGTTTATCAAATTAATACTCATATTGCCACATGAGAGTAAGTTTCCGCAATATATACACACTATCTTCATGTGCACAAAGTTTTCTTGAATGTTTGGCACTGTTTCCCGTGCCTCTGGCCCCGACAGAGTTACCTGTGCCGATGTCCTGGCCACAGGAGTTGGTGGGTTGTCCTGGAGGTCACGCATCTCTGCCCTGCTGTAATTTAGTGGATGCCACCTCTGCATGTGACGGTGCATAGTATAGTTGCCGTAACTATACTTCTTATCTGTGCCTCTAGATAAGTCTTCTTTGCATATGAGGCATGTCACATACCGAGCATTAACTTTTTTTTGTCCTTCAGGAAAAGAACAAAACTGCCAAATAAAACTATTTTTATGGTGAGATATCCGGGGCTCCTCATGTAAAAACTGTGTTGCCTGTATTTCCTCTTCCTCTTCTTCATCCTCTTCCTCCTCTGTGTTGGGAAGGAACTGTGGAGGTGGTCCTCTCTTCCTATGGGGAGGTGGTGGTGGTGGTGGGGGTGCACCAGCTGCAGCTACTAATGAAGCCATTTTCTACTCAGCAAAATAGGTCTTCCTTTCACAAAGTTGAAAGTCAGAGTGAGAAAAAAGGTGGGGGCTTTCATCATTTTGGAAAAAAAATAGTTCTAAACCAATGAAAAGTGTTATTTTTAGGTCACATGACCTAGCCTTACATCATTAGGAAACCAAAAGTGAAATGAACCAATGAAAAGTTTTATTAACAAGTCACATGACCTGTTACGCTTATGTTACGCGCTGCGGGACGCACCCCGGATCGCTTCCGGGGAGCTGCGCTTCGCGCCTCGGTTCGCGCTCCGGAGCACTTCCGGGTGCGCTAACGCGGCGCGTCATTAGACGCATTACGCGGCAACGCGATACGTCGCGCTTTCGCGACGCGCCCCGGATCGCTTCCGGGGAGCTGCGCTTCGCGTCTCGGTTCGCGTACCGGAGCACTTCCGGGTGCGCTAACGCGGCGCGTCATAAGACGCATTACGCGACAACGCGATACGTCGCGCTTCCGCGACGCGTCACGATGTTGATTTCTAACGCGCCAGTTGCGCAAACGGAACGTTTACCGGTTCGCGGACCGGGTCGCGGCAGCAAATTGAGCTAACGGGAAGCTTCCCGGTTCGCGAACCGGGAGCGAACAAAAACAAATAATAATAAAAAAAATTATTAATAAACATATAAAATATATTTTTTGATTTAAAGAAGAATACATTTTACAGCTATAGATATTAGCTTTTAAAAAACCAATGAAATTCACTGAAAAAACCATAGGTTATAGACCATATATAGTTAGGAATTAGCATTTACAAAACCTTGAAAATTCACTGAAAAAACCATAGGTTATAGACCATATATAGTTAGGAATTAGCATTTAAAAAACCTTTTTTTACTCACACAAAACCATTGAAATTCCATATATAGTTAGTTGTACTAACTATATATCGCGCACCCGCAATCCACTGCTGATCATGTCACATATTACATCATTCATGACATGGTCAGTGACATCACTGATGACATCACTGATGACATCTCAAATGACATCACTGATGACATCACTGATGACATCTCAAATGACATCACTGATGACATCACTGATGACAACACCCAGTGACTGTATGTTTCTGTAAAGTTAAAATATGTCTTACATATTGAAGAATGAGTGGATTTATAAGTGTCTGGATGAAGGATTTATTAGGTGCATGACTGACTGTATGAGTGACTGATTAAATGTGTCTCACTGAGTGCATGGGTTAGTGACTAAACTGTCTTAATTTGTGCATCATTATGTCTGTTGTTCTGTAAACTGCTGCATGTGTTGATCAGTACCTATATGAGTAACTATATGGGTTATTGGTTGATTGCCCAAGTATTTGTATGGGAGACTGAGTGTGTGTGTGGGTGGCTGGGAGGTGTATAACTCTGTGCATAGATGTGTGAGCAGTTGATTCACTAGATGTATGGGTTCAAAAGTGCATGTGGAAACACCTGTATGGGCGGTTGACTGTGTGCATGAGTGTATTGGTGAGTGAATGGATATCTCAGTGCTACATGTCAAAGTAAGTACATATGTAAAACAAAGTACATGTGAGAGTTGGCATATATAAATAACTGTGCATGAGAGCTAGTGAATGTGTGAGTGGCTGTATGGATCATTGTGAACTTGTATCAGGGATTGTATAAGAGAGTAAATATGTGTTAGTATATGTTTGAATAAGTAAGGTGTGTATAACTGTATAGTTGAGGAAATGGAGGTGTGATTGATTCTTTGCATGACTGACTAGGTGTGTGAGTAACTCCATGGATGAGTGACAGTCTGTGAGTGTCTGTTTACACTGAGTGTATCTAAGGTTATATTAGAGTCTGAAGAGGTTCATCGTATTATCACATGAATGATGTCATCAGTGATGTGATCAGTAATGTCAAATGAGATGTCATCAGTGATGTCATTTGAGATGTCATCAGTGATGTCATCAGTGATGTCATTTGAGATGTCATCAGTGATGTCATCAGTGATGTCATCAGTGATGTCATTTGAGATGTCATCAGTGATGTCATCAGTGATGTCATTTGAGATGTCATCAGTGATGTCATCAGTGATGTCATTTGAGATGTCATCAGTGATGTCATCAGTGATGTCACTGACCATGTCATGAATGATGTAATATGTGACATGATCAGCAGTGGATTGCGGGTGCGCGATATATAGTTAGTACAACTAACTATATATGGAATTTCAATGGTTTTGTGTGAGTAAAAAAAGGTTTTTTAAATGCTAATTCCTAACTATATATGGTCTATAACCTATGGTTTTTTCAGTGAATTTTCAAGGTTTTGTAAATGCTAATTCCTAACTATATATGGTCTATAACCTATGGTTTTTTCAGTGAATATATATATATATATATATATATATATATATATTACCTACTGGCGGTCGCCAGTAGGTATATATAGTTAGGATTTTTTCTCTATGGGTTTTTTGAAAATTCTATGTCTAATAACTTTGGCGTTTGTGGACGGAATTGGCTGAAATTTTCAGGAAAATGGCACATTTTGTTTCTGAGCAGCCCTTGAAAATTTGGGGGGGGTTCGTCCAGTGGGGGCCGAGAAAAAAGGGGGGTCCCAAAACGTGTTTTTAACATTGAGTTTTCCATAGGGCGGTTGGCCTCACTTTTAGCCCGAACGGCTGAATGGATTTGCACGAAACTTGGCAAAATTGTAGGGACTGGTAGCCCGATGTGCCTTTTGTAGGTCTCAATATATGTGCTCCAGTGGATTTTGAGAAATTAACGTTTTAAAAAAGATATATATCTGTAACAGCGGACCGGTTAGCGCTCTGGTTCGCGGACTTTTCGCGCAACGGAGCTTTGTGAAGCGAAGCTGATTGGTTCTCCGGCGTCTGTCAACATTCCAAACAGTCCGTAGCGGCCGCCATCTTGTCTCTCGGTAGGATCGAGAGACAAGAGGAGGTCAAAACAAAGGGGGAAATAACTATAAGGGGGCATAGTAGATCCTCGCTGACCCCCTAGGTTTGATGTAGAGGTTTTAAAAGGGCCCCGCGGGGCAAAAAAAAATAATAAAAATAATAATTGAACGGCTGAATGGATTTGCACGAAACTTGGCAAAATATTAGGGACTGGTAGCCCGATGTGCCTTTGCTAGGTCTCAATATATGTGCTCCAGTGGATTTTGAGAAATTAACGTTCAAAAAAAGATATATATCTGTAACAGCGCTCCGCTTCGCGTAACGGAGGTTTGCGAAGCTGATTGGTCATTCTGTCACTGGGCTATAGTTGGGCTACATCTGGCTGATATTTGGGCTACATTTGTTTTTTTGTGTGTCTGGCGGCCATCTTTGGGCTACATTGGGCTACATTGGGCTTCATTGGGCTACATTCGGCTAATTAGCAAATAGCTCATCGCAAACTAGGAATGGTAAAGAATCGCTATTTATTCCTTAAAGTTCGCTATTTAGGAAATGCAAATAACTTTGATGATACATATGGCGGTTCATCTCTAACAAGATAAGAAGCATAGGGATAGATTTATGATGACTGGCGCATCACCAGGGATGTGTTAGTCATTCTGTGCCGCTGTTCCGTCACCTATGGTGTGCTGCATTTACAATGCGGCGCATCACGGGGCAAAAACAGCACAGATGCGTGATGTATCTGTGCCGTAAAGGTGGCGCATTGCTGGAGTTGTATCGCAAGTGTGATGAAGGTCCAGCAAGGGTCGGGGGTGCCCCTGTCGCAGGGTTTCTGTTCTCACACAGAACTGTGGACAGAGGATTGGAACCTCGGCGAATTAGGGTGTCCCAAAACTCACGTTAGTAATCAAAAACTATTTAGCAAGCTAGGTACAGTGTCACATTGGATATAACAAACTCTCAATGTTTAGACAATCCAGAATATGAACTTATAGTACCTCAGGATACGTGGAACTCATGAACAGTCGGTCGTTATATATTTCTTAGAAACCAGAACATGGAGTTAAGAAGAACACATGTGTATTTGAAATGTTTATTTACTAATGCCGTCTTCTCAGGCGTAGTACCTTAGATAATAAAAGTACACATATTATCAGTAGCAAAATTACCAGCATAGTTACTAGTACATAAAAAGCGAATGGTGACAGTATGTTAACATGCTGTAAATGAATAAGAGTTAGCAACACTTATAAGCAGCCGCGGGCCGTGGAGGGAGTTACGGTGAGGCAGGGAGGCGGGGAGGGGGAGAAGCAGGGTGGAGAATACAAGTACACATATTATCAGTAGCAAAATTACCAGCATAGTTACTAGTACATAAAAAGTGAATGGTGATAGTATGTTAACATGCTGTAAATGAATAAGAGTTAGCAACACTTATAAGCAGCCGCGGGCCGTGGAGGGAGTTACGGTGGGGCAGGGAGGCGGGGAGGGGGAGGGGCAAGGTAGAGAGGGCTCCACCCTGCTTCTCCCCCTCCCCGCCTCCCTGCCTCACCGTAACTCCCTCCACGGCCCGCGGCTGCTTATATCTCACCCTCCCTAATACACATATTATATTATTTGCTAAGAAGGTCTCTTTGTGTTGGTTTAGGGCGTGCCCATACTTTAGTGTCTTAGATTTGAAGGAATCACATCAGCATACACCAGCTCTCTCTTCATGTGAACCGCATCAACTGTTGTGTATGTGTGTTCGGCAAAGCAATATAAAACCCGCCTCATGCCCAGAATTGGCAGAAGTTGCACTTATGTTATGAGTATGAAGTCGTGGAGATCAGACCTCATAACAATTCTGTATCGTGTTGTTCTTGAAACTTTAGCACTCGCTGTACAGATATAGTTTAACAAGTAAAGCAGATAGTAGACCAATAACATATTATTCTCATGTAAACCACGATGAACTACTAGGTGGAAAGCTAAAGCAACAACTAAATGTCGTGTGCAGAAGTTGCAAAAAAGGAAAAATGGCGTTTAAACCGGTAATGAGCCCATGCTAACTTAACACGGTGTAAAGATATCCAGGACCTAGATGACACCTCCTCATGATCCGGAAACGAACTGAATAAGATAATAGAAGTGCCATCTCATGAGAGCAGATTGCAAGTTTATATGTGGACGGTCCGCAAGGTAAAGCATTAAAAACTGGGAAAATTCAATGCTAAAGAAAAATAAAACAGCCAAGTACTTTATCGAGTCTTAAGCCAATAGGCAAGGTAAATAATAAAAACTTGACAATTAAGTCAATGAATTGTCAATGAAATGCTAGTACTCAGCATATGAAACATGAAAAAGGTCTATGACATAACTGTGTATGCAAAATAAGCTGCAACAGCCTCCAACAGGAAGTCACCGTCTTCATCCGAAAACAGTTCAGCCATCCAATTTAAAAGCGGAAAAGAACATACGTGCTCTCCCAGCACCGGATCCTCTATCACCATCAGAGGACAGCTCGGTGGGTTTTCAAGAAAGCTGTGTTCCAAGAAAGACTGTGCTGCCGCCAGTAAATTCCAGGGACCAAGTAGTCCATGCATCAATGCCACAGCCATAATCCTTTCGCCAGGACAAATCAACTCGTGAGTAATGATAGGAGTCATCAGCTGATTAAAGTCGACGTCAGGAGAAACCGGTCCGCAGAGACACAAATCAATGGCCCAATCGAAATCACAGGTCAGGCAGTGAAATACAGGCTGGACACAGGTGAAGTAGGAGAACCGAAAAGATAATCCATATGCCGTGCTTAATATCGCCAACGGCATTGTGCCATAATATTCTAGCATGCGATTGCGGAACAGTGTCAGCAGCTGCAGGGTCGGAGGTTGCATAGGAGGGACATCCATATTTAAAAATGTAAAAAAGCACAAGAGCGTCCGCTGGTAATGCAAGTAAAAATGCAATCCACGAACCAGAGTGGAGAAAATGGAATGAAAGGGAGCAGGGATGACTCCAAAGATTTTCTCAAATGAAGTCACGAGACCACTGGTAACAACTTTAAAAAAGTGTGCCAGGGATTTTGTGGAGGATGCGTTAAAGATAGTCGGAAACATGTTGCTGAAATTGAAAGGCAAACCTGTGTACGGGTGTTCGCTATGTGAAGTACGAAAGTTTCACGGGCCGAACTCAAGGCCACCTCTCTCTGAGACAACAGAGCTCTTATTCTTGTCATGCCGTTGAAACGTGTCCCAAGGTTGGTATTTGTGGCCAGATTGAAAACTCCCTATGTTCATGTGTGGGAGGAAATAGAACATTTCTGCAGCAAATAACCCGTTCACTTACTGTTACGATAAAAGGAATACTTTTAATTAACTCAGAACAATCTTCATTATTGAGCATCAAATAACTACCATTTTCCAACAACTTGAACGTGGGGATGATAGCAGGAACTGGCGTGCCTTGCAACACGCAAGCCATATTTGGTCGGTGTTTGTTGCATGAATCGTGTAACTGTATGTGCCTACACATTAGTGAATGATCTGGCGTCTCAGTGCATTCCTCTCCATTCAGATAAACTTCTTGATCATCTTTGAAACATCTGTATGTGTATGGAAGCGACCAGACCTCATGAACAAAAGCACTACCTAAAGGTTCATAAAGACCTATTGGTATATATTTCATACAATTTGAAAACTTATATAAAGCAAAAGGCAGCGTTATTAAACCGTGGATAAGGCATGTTGCCAAAAAACCCGCAATCCTCTGCTGATGATGTCACTGAGCATGTCATGAATGATGTAATATGTGACATCATCAGTAGTGGATTATGGGTAATAGTATCTCTAGTTTACTCCCCTATAGCTGTCTTTCTTTTAACATAAGTGTGTGTTTCCTTCCCTTATACTTACTGTTTTTGGTTCGCTTCCAGTTCGCGTACCAGCGAGCGAACTAGGAAGCGAACTAAGAGAAATAGAGGTTGGCACAGTTCCAAATATTGTACCAATTTTTTAATAACGGGGAGGTAGTTCTGAAAAGAACTTTTTTTTTTATTTTTCTGAACATTTTTTTAATGTTTTTGAATTTTTCGGAACAGTTTTATATTTTTTTGGGTTTTTCTTGGAGGGGGCAATGAAAACGATTCATTGTAAAGGGCTCAACAGGAGCAACAAAACAAAAAAAAGAAGTATTTATTATTTTGGGCGTTTCGGACAAACTTGCATATGATAGTCAATAGCTCTGTTGATCAGAGTGATGCTTCTTTCTCCGTAGGAAATGAATCCATCGCAAAATACGCAGGTGTGTTTTACTTCACCAAATCTCATTTGTATATTTGGCACCATCTCCCTGCCCTCTGGTCCCGTTACTTCCGGTACAACAGATCTTCTGGCCATAATAGGGAGATTATCTAGGTCGTTCCGAAACTGTGCAGCACTGTAGTTGTTAGGATGCCACCTAGTCATATGGCGATGCATTGTGTAGTTTCCGAAACTGTATTTTTTGTCGGTCCCTCTGGACAGTCTATCTTGACATATAAGGCAAGTTACGTATCTTGCATTTACTTTTTTCTGACCTTTGGGAATTTTAAAAAATTGCCAAATGAAGTTTTCTTTCCGGTGAGACGTCTTGGGCTGCTCAGGCAAAAACTGCCTCTCTTCGTGCTCGTCCTCCTGTTCCTCTTCTTCTTCTTCTTGTTGAATTACAACTTGAGCAGGTGGTCCACTCTTCCTTGGATGTGGTGGAGGTGGTGGGGAAGCACCAGCTGAAGCTACTAAAGAAGCCATTGCTCAGTGATCACAAAGGGTCTTTCTCTCACAATGATGAAAGTCAGAGTGAGGAAAGAAGGAGGGATTTTCATCATTTGGGAAAAACAAGAGTTCTCAACCAATCAAAAGTGTTCATTTTAGATTATATGACCTAGTCTTACATCATTAGGAAACCAAAAGTGAAATGAACCAATGAAAAGTGTTATTACCAAGTCACATGACTTGCTGTGTTTACGTTAAGCGCTTTGCAGGGCCTCCCGGTTTGCTTCCAGAAACCTGCGCTTTGGCACTCGCTTCGCGTACCAGTTCGCTAACGTAGCACGTCATATGACGTATCACGCGACAACGTGGAACGTCATGCGGACGGGAGGCGTCACGATGTTGTTTTCTAACGCGGCACTTGCGGTAAAGAAACGTTTACCGGCTCGCGGTCTATTTCGCGGCATCAAGGTCAGCTAACGGGAAGCTTCCCGATTCGCGAAGCGGGAACGAAGAAAAAAAAATATTTAAAAAAAAAATTATTCATAAACATATAAAATATATTTTTGGATTTAAAGAAGAATACATTTTACAGCTACAGATATTAGCTGTTAAAAAAACAATGAAATTCACAGAAAAAACCATAGGTTATAGACCATATATAGTTAGGAATTAGCATTTACAAAACCTTGAAAATTCACTGAAAAAACCATAGGTTATAGACCATATATAGTTAGGAATTAGCATTTAGAAAACCTTATTTTACTCACACAAAACCATTGAAATTCCATATATAGTTAGTTGCACTAACTATATATCGCGCACCCGCAATCCACTGCTGATGATGTCACATATTACATCATTCATGACATGGTCAGTGACATCACTGATGACATCACTGATGACAACATCCAGTGATTACGTGTTTCTGTAAAGTTTAAATATGTTTTACATATTGAAGAATGAGTGGATGTATAAGTGTCTGAATGAAGGTTTTAGTAGGTGCGTGATTGACTGTATGAGTGAGTGATTAAATGCGTCTTACTGAATGCACGGGTTAGTGACTAAACTGTCTGAAAGTGTGCATCAGTATGTCTGTTGTTGTGCAAGCTGCTGCATGTGTTGATCAGTAGCTATATAAGTAGCTATATGGGTTATTGATTGGTTGCACAAGTATTTGTATGGGAGACTGAGTGTGTGTATGGCTGGCTGGGAGGTGTGTGACTCTGTGCAGATCAATGTGTACTTGTATCAGTGATTCTATAAGAGAGTAAGTATGTGTTAGTATATGTTTCAAAAATGTAAGGTGTTCTGTGTTTAACTGTATAGATGAGAAAATGGAAGTGTGATTGATTCTTTTCAGGACTGACTAGGTGTGTGAGTAACTCCATGGATGAGTGGCAGAGTGTGAGTGTCTGTATAGGTGTATGAGTGCATATGATAGTGTTGTAAAGATGAGTGATTGTATGTATGAATGATTGTATGAGTGAATGTGTGTGTAGACATAGGAATCAGTGAGTGCGTATGTAGTAACTAGTATTGGTGTGTCAATGGTTTCAAAAATTATACTCTCTATTTAACACTGGGTGTAATAGAGGTTATATTAGAGTGTGAGGAGATGCATTGTATTATCACATGAATGATATCATCAGTGATGTGATCATTGATGTCAAGTGAGATGTCATCAGTGATGTCATTTGAGATGTCATCAGTGATGTCATCAGTGATGTCACTGACCATGTCATGAATGATGTAATATGTGACATCATCAGCAGTGGATTGCGGGTGCGCGATATATAGTTAGTGCAACTAACTATATATGGAATTTCAATGGTTTTGTGTGAGTAAAATAAGGTTTTCTAAATGCTAATTCCTAACTATATATGGTCTATAACCTATGGTTTTTTCAGTGAATATATATATATATATATATATATATATTCACAAAGAAATCCTTGGCGGGTCCGAGCCTCTTTAATGTCGGTGGGCACACGGCGGGGTAGCCACCCCCGTCAATCCAAACTGGTCTTGCCGCTAAATCGTCATAAAAATTTGAAAGAAACAGGGCTGTGGCCTCTATTAATGCTCAGTGTGTTTTTATTGGCAATGAAAACACCCGACGCGTTTCGAAGATACTCCACTTCTTTCTCACGGGTAAGGTTACAATGTAGCCATTTCTTTTATAAAGGTACATTACAGGTCATGACGTGCACGTGACAACAGACATACAAGAGATATTGTTGTTGTACAAACTTGCTGTATACTTTTCAATAAAGTGTTTAGATTTCATTTAACAAAGCTGAAAAACGTTTAAACAGAATTTCAATTAAATATACTGTATATTTACTACATTTGTGTCTCAACGTATAAAGACCTTTACTTGCGCTATCACCTCGAGGGATACAATCTTTTATATAACCAAGTAAGTATGAAAACGCATGTGGTTTTGAACAATTCTGCCCTAGGGGGCTGGCACAAGTCAATGAATAGGTTCAATGTGGGACATTTAATCCCTCATACAGAATTGTAAAATAACAGGAATTCAAACCGTAAATCATCATTTTACAAAACGTTCATCTTAGTACGGAACTACATTTCAGTTCAGCCCAGTGGGCAATTATGTTCCTTGTGTTCTATGTATTTCAATCTTCTTATCTAAAATAGCAAAGTAAAAAGTACAACATTCAATTTTCAAATTAAATTAAAAGTGCTATATACAATATAAAACCATTAAAAATATGAATTCTTAAGGGGAAGCAGCTAAACTGATCATATCGTTCTATAACCTATAGGTGTACTGAAAGTTCTCCATCGAGGTTAAGGCCTACACGGTGCATAGTATTATACTTTGTATTCATTTTTTATTCTAATCTCCTTAATTCGGAACTTCTGTTCCCTCCCCTCTCTCTTATTGGGATATAATCGAGAACATAGAATTTTAAGAGATTTGCATTCTGATTATGTACTCCAGAAAAATGGCGGGCAATTGGATATTGACGGTCTAAGTTTTTAATAGCCCTCAAATGCTCAAGTACACTTTTTTTAGCCTTATGCATTGTGCTGCCTATGTAGAACTTGTTGCATGGGCATTTTAAGGCATATACTGCATATTCAGTATTGCAGTTAACATGTTTAGTTATTTTTATGTGGAGCTTTGTCGGTGAGATTTTGAGAAATTTACAGTTCTCACTATGCTTGCAAGCTTTGCATTTATGGCAGATGAAAAAACCTTGAATTTCATTTTTCTTATTATTTCTTTCTTCAGTCAGACATGTGCTCAATGTATCTTCTAAAAATTTCGCTTTTCTAAAGGTGAGAGATGGATTCTCACAAATGACCTCTTTAAGGTCTTCATCTGTTTTCAGAGCCTCCCAAAATTTCTTAAGACCTTTCCTTATCTCCCATGATTGACAATTGTAGTCAGTGATGAAGCTGACTTGTACTTTGTTTTCTCTGAGCTTGGGTAATAATAAATCACTTCTGTTTAATTTGTCAGCTCAGCTTTTAGTTCTGCCTGTTTCACCACCGTGTTGCTATATCCCTTTTCTTTGAATCTTTGGATCATTATTGTTTTTTCTATCTTTTTTTTTTTTTTTTTTCTTAACTTTATTCGATTAAATTAAAATCACACAAGTATGCTATACATTCATAGTTGATTATTGGAGTATATAAAAATTTTTATGTATATAACTTAAAAACAAAACACATTATATACAAAACCAAGTTTCATATTTACAAATTTCATATTTACAAGAATTAAAAAATTAAAATGTTTGTCCTCCTACTGCACTGTCTGTGGTTTACTACAGAATTTCATTACACTTATACGGTTTGTAATATAGAGTATATTCGATGATCTATTTACAATGATATTTACAAACCTATAATACAATCATTTACAGTGCTACCCCAACTGGGCGTACAGTTTTTAACAAAGGCTAGGACAATTAATCAGTAACTTCGCTCTATTTTGACGAGACCTGATGGACATAGTGAGAAAATTTGCTACCCCATACATGATTAGGGGTGTTTCCATTAATTGTAAAAACAGAAAGGCAGGTTTCACTTGGGTAAACTTATGATCATTCAATATGGGCTTAATATATTTGTCTCTTGCAATTCTATAAAAAGGACAAAAAAAGAGGAAATGAAGAGAATCCTGGTCTGAAAAGTCGTCACACTTACAGGGGGCGTTCTCATGCGGTTTACACCATTTATTGTATTCACCCAACAGGAAGTGAGACTGATCAAAGCGAAATTTAGTGAGAAGCCAACGGTGGAAAGGTTTGTTTACTACCGCCAAATATGGTTCGATAGCTAAAGATGTTATTGTCAAAAAATGTGACCTCACGGTTGGCTTCATAATCTCGCGAGTTTCTCTATCAGCTTCTCTTTTCTTTATATATTCCAGTTTTACCCAACTAATGTCCTCTTTTTGTAGGCCTTCAGGGTTGGTATATAAATCAGGGCGGCCCAGATATTGTGCTATTTTCTTAATATGTGAAAGCCACTCAATTTCAGCCACACGATCCCGCCCCATACAGTCTTTAATGATCGTGTGGTTCAATATTAAATTGGGATTAAGCCAAGTTTTAATCCATGCCCCTAGTGGTGCAAGGGACAACATATCTTCAATGTAACCCATCCCTAGTTCCATATGGACTGAGTGAGCAGGTGTGGATTTTGATAAGCCCAGAACAGTTCGCAGAAATATGTTCTCTGCCCTTTGGATTTGGGTTGTGTTCTTATATCCCCAAATGGAGGCTCCATATCTTGCTATTGCTATGGTTTTAGCTTTGTATATGGATAATATAGCCTCTGGTGGTTTGCCGCCAAGACGTTTGGCGAACCCCAATATAGCTGCAGATGATCTTTTTACTGCTGCGGTCTTGTTCTGGATTTGTGGTGCCCATGTCCCTTTTGCATCGAACACCACACCTAGATATGTAAAGGTTTTAACCTTACTAAGTGCGGCACCATTACAGGTCAGGGTTCTGGTATTACTTTTAGAGTTACCCACAGCCATGACATGCGACTTTCCTGCGTTAATCACTAGATCCAGGTCTTGCATAAAAGCCCCAAAGGTGTTAAGTAGATGTTGAAGACCCCTCGGGGTCCTTGACATCAGCACCGTGTCGTCGGCATATAAAAGTACCGGCGTCACGGCACCACCCATGCAGGGCACATCTGCAGAGGCAGTTTTTAGCGACTCACCAAGGGAGTTAATATAAAGAGAGAAAAGCATAGGCGCCAAGATGCACCCTTGGCGCACTCCCCTTCCCGATTTAAAAAAAGAGGTGCAGTTCCCTTCTTGGGTCATACGGATGGTTGCCTTTAAATCACTGTGGAGTCGCGCTAAAAAATCCACAAGTGCCCGATCCAGTCCCATTTCTAGGAGAATTGTCCACAGCTTTGATCTATTAACTAGATCAAAAGCTGTGGACAAGTCCATAAAGGCCAAGTACATCATTCCCCTTGAAGCTACAGTGTATTTGCTCAGTATAAGGTGCAAATTGAGGCATTGATCTTCTGTACCTCTGGCAGATCTAAACCCATACTGTGCATCACACAAGATGTTTTTATCGGTAGTCCAAGCTGAGATTCTCTCTAGTATTATTTTACCCAGGATTTTAAATGAGGAATCTAGCAGGGATATGGGTCTGTAGCATCTAGGGTCCCCCCTTTGACCCTTCTTGAATATGGGGATGATGACAGCCTGTGACCAGGTAGTTGGAGGTCTTCTTTTATCTATACCAACTACATTAAAGACATTCGTAAGAACAACTGACCACATTGCTGAGTTTATTTTGTACATATCAGCGGGTACGCCATCTGGCCCAGGGGCCTTCTGAGATGACATGCCCTCGATAGCACTCTGTACCTCTTTAATAGTAAAGCTTAGAAGGGGGGCTTGAGTGTCGATCGATGTTAGATTAGAAGGTCCAAAATCGATGTTGCTGCCATAGATTTTTTGGAAATGGTCCAGCCAATCCTTCTCAGGGATATTTAGCTCCAGTGGCGCATTTTCTTTCCCATTGAACAAGGGTGTGTTAACAATGGTCCAGAACTTTGCGCTGTCCCTCAGGGTAGCTTTTTCATACAGATTATCCCACGCCTGTTTCTTGATTTCCTTTTTCCTAGCTAGGATATCCTGATTGTATTGTTTTCTAAGCCTCGCCACCTCTACTCTATCACGGGGTACCTTTTTCAGTGCTTTACGAAGCGCTCGATGTGATTTGGAGCATGCATTATTGAACCACCCCTCAGCCTTCCTCTCTCTATTAGTGGGTTTACACTTTAAGTCATCTGCCACCTGACGACAGATGGTTTCAAAGGACCCAATGATATTCCCTTTGAATCTCAATGGGTCTCTACATACATTTATATCGCTGCCCACTTTCTTGTTAAGGGAGTAAAGGAACTCTTCAGGTATAACTTTGCTCCATTTCACCCGTCTCCCTTGGTCCTTTACCGCGATATCAACAGCGATATCTACTTCTGGGTTTTTATTGAACATTGATAAAATATTATCCTCCATAATCAACACAACCGGGTTATAATCACTATGTGCGGTATGTATAGCATTGTAAAAAGTAACATTCTGCAACATAACTGGTGAAATAAATATATAATCAATAACACTGTTGCAATCCCTGGCTCTGTAGGTTGGGACCCTTTCTTTACTATCAAAAAACTCTGGTTCGTAGAGTTCGATTTCAAGAAGCAAATCTTCTAGGGTCGACCCTTTAACAGAATGTTCAAAATGTGGGAGTTGGAACATGTCTAGATTCACATTATCTAAGAAATGACAGTTTTGTTGACAGAGATGTACATTAAAATCACCTAACAAAATAAAATATATCGGCGCGGTTTGACTCTCTTTAAAATTACACAGAAAATTATTCAAAGAAATGAGGTTTTCGATATCACCAGTGCCTTGGATAGCGTTATAGAAATTAATGTAGACGCATTTGGAATGATTAGTCAGTGTGACTTCCAAGGCTAGAAAGTTTTGAGATCGAGTGTTTATTACTTTCACAGTTCCATTCATTTTAACTGAGATTAAAAATTGTAAACCTCCTTTGTTTCGACCAGAATTTGATGGTTGTGCAGCAAGAAAGTAGGATATATACCCATCTATCCAAAAATCACAATCCATATCCCATGTCTCCTGCAACGCTATCACATCATACTTTTTCAATATATTCAACCAGTTAATATCTTCCCTTTTAGAGCGGAGTCCTGCAATATTCCAACTCATTATGTTAACTATAGAACCCCTTGCATTGCTATCATTAGCTGTAGACAATGGGTCAGTAACACAGTCAACAGGAACTAGTCAATCAATTTCCTCCAAATTTGATAATGCTGAAAACATATTTGATAGCTCCAAACCATTACTCAATTCACGGCCCTGGTTTGCATGGGATTTAGGTGACATACCAATTGTTTGTGTTGCCCAAGAGTTAATACGATGAGTTTTGGTTGGGGGAGCAATACGACTTGCCCTTTCAGGGAGCTTTTTTGGGAGTACAGGTGGGGGGTAGAAAAAACCTAAGGGTACTGCTCTTATTCTACCCTCTCTAATCTCAGTTGCATCCCAAAATAGGCGGGATGCCTCATGGGGTCGGTTAAAGTTAACAATTAGGCAATCCCCAGAGAATTTCTTCTTAGTATATCCCACCCAATCCACACGTCTGCCTGTTTGGATGTATTCAGAAATATTGTTAGGGCCAGTACAGTTTGCATTGCACCATGTTTTTATATTGTCCAGTACTGAGTCATTTGACTCAGTTTCCCCAGGTTTTAAGACTGGAATGTTCACCAAGATTGCGACAAAAGGTGTAGCTTCTGGTGGAAGGTGAACTGGTGGCCTCGGACGAGGTCTTCTAGACCCTGTTGTGATGAGCCCCTCTTGGTTAGAGGGCAGGGCCAGTATCTGTAGAGGGCAGGGTTTGGGTGCGGTGTGCAACTTTATGCTATTTTTGCTGTCCCTTTGCCCCATTCCATGACCAATTAACCCTTGTAATGGTGCAGGTGGAACCTGAGGGTTGACTAGTACGATATTTCCCTGCTCCATAGGGGATTGGGATTGCCTCTGTGGGTTAGTAGGGGAGTGTGGGATAATGTTGGGTGGTGGGCACCGATGATCTTTCTCGAAAGAGGTTACAAATTTATTAATCCTGTCACATTTATTTAAAATATCGGAAACACATTCCCTTAAAGTTTCAATAATATCTGTGGAGATTTGTATAAGTACCCCTTCAAGTTTATCAACCAGGACCTTCTCCACCATCTCCTTGATTGAAGATTCTAGGGCACTCAATGGGGTGTTTTGTTGCTTACATCGCTGTGCACCATGTGTCCATTGTTTGTTAATGGGCTTGCTACTTTGGAGTTCAGGCTCAGGTTCCTGGGTGCAGTCAAGTGAAGGGTGTACAATTTGGCAATCAGTCACTTCACCCTCCGCACCTTCTTGTACCAGTATATTATCTATGTTTGCGTCTGGTGACCTAGTATTGGGTGCTTTTTCAATCACAATTACCGGGTTCAAGGGGGTTGGGTGTCTAGACGAAATAGGCAAAATTTGACTACCCGATGATATGGGATCCAAGCCAAGTTCGCGCTCTTTGTCTGCAATTTCCTGGTTCAGCTTACCGACAGCTGTGGTCAGGAACGACATAATGTTAGATGATGCAGGGGTTTTTCGCGCCACTTTTGCCTTGATTGTACCCCCATTAACAGATGTTTGGAGTTTACGCTTACCCATTGTCCGGTGTGCAGGTCACAGGGGGAATGCCCGTCCCGTCCCCTGTCGTCCCCGGACGGCCACAGACGGCCCGCCCTCTGCCCGGGCTCAGCCCGGCGTCGCCCGCGCGCGTCCCGCGACGCGGGAGGAAGGGCTCGCTTTTCACCGCCTCCCTACGGGAGCCCCAGCAGTCAGTCGGCGTCCCCGCCCAGCAGGGGACGCTGGGAGATGTAGTTTAGCAGAGACGCCCCACTCGGCGGCCGCGTGTGTCCTGCGGCGGCGGAGGCGCTGGGAAACCCTGGTGAACCCTGGTGAACTGCCGGTAGGTGTCTTGTTGCAGCCGGTATGGCCCTGATGCAATTTTGAACCCCCCAATTTTGATAAAAATCATTAGGTTTAAACAATCCAGCCAACGTGTTTCATTCATATATTGGGAACTTCCTCAGGGCTGTATAGGGCAGGAGCGACTTCCTCCAGATATCTAGGAAGGTCAAACGGTGGTGAAGTTGCCCAGCCAAACAGGAAAGCGTGTATCCGCTGCACCGTGTCAAGTGCCCACTATATGATTTCCGCATCTACTCAGTGCCCACTATATGATTTCCGCATCTACTCATATCTAATATCCAGTTTCTGTGCTGCAATTCCTTTTTGCTGTTCTTAACTCCCCGAAAGGAATGCTGTTGATTAAATTTGCCGGATGGCAACTTCCCACATGAAGCAGGCTATTGCCTGCTGTTTTCTTTCTAAATAATTCGCTGGTTATCTTATTATTTTTAATCTCCAATTTAAAATCAAGAAATTCTATACTGGTGTCACTCATGTGGCTTGTGAACTGTAAATTCAATGAATTGTCATTGAGAAGGATTTCAAATTCTCTTGCCTGTGATTCAGTGCCATTCCATATACAAAAGATATCGTCTATGGATCTTACCCAGAGGACGACATGGTCATTAAATTGTGGGATGGTATACACAACTTGCTTCTCCCAACAGCCCAGGTATAAAAGCTGGGGGCGAAGCAAGTTCCCATCGCCGTCCTCTGGGTTTGCTTGTACAATTGTTTATTAAAAATGAAAAAGTTATTTCTAAGACAAATCAAGATCATCTCCAATAACATTTCAGTGTGCATGAGGAAGGAAAGAGATCTTCCTTTCAAGGAGTATCTGCACGCATCTATCCCTAGATCTTGGGGGATACTCGTATATAGGCTAGTTACATCAAAACTTATTAGCGTATAATTTTGGTCCCATGTGATCTCATTGATGATTCTCGAAAAATCGGAGGTATCTTTTACATATGAAGGTAAAGCTTGGACAAAAGGTTGCAAGAAATGATCGACATATCTTGACGTATTCTCATTTTTTTTCTTTTTTATTATGTAGACAGTTCCATTACAATTACATACATATTTTTCACAAAAAAAGGAATAATAAACTCATCGAAAAGAAGAAAAGAATTAAGTACATATGAAACACGAGTAAACACTAAGAAACAAATGCAAACATGACATAATACATTCCCACAAAGTCCAAACTAGATTTGGAGAATCATGCTTTTACTAACTCATGGGGATTCTTCAATTTTCATTTCGAAGCGGCTGAAGCAGTCCAGGCTGTAACAGGAGACCAGGGGCCCGGTGTAGGTAGGACTCCCTGTCCCACTTTCTTGAGGCTAATGATATTCTTCACACATCCCAGTCAGGCTTTCGATCGAACCTGAGCACAGAAACCGCTCTTCTCGAGGTCACCGAAGTGATTAAGTCCATCTTGGATAAGGGAGGAAAAGTCATGTTGGTGATGCTCGATCTCTCGGCGGCCTTTGACACCGTCCCCCACAACCTCCTCCTAACAAGACTCTGGGAGGTAGGTTTAAGGGGGACGGTGTTCAACTGGTTCCGTTCTTTCCTCTCTAACCGTCAACAAACTATCTGGGCCCCACCTTTTTCCGCCGCAATGCCACCTCTGGAGGTCGGAGTCCCGCAGGGCTCTATTTTGAGCCCTTCACTCTTCAACATTTACATGACGCCTTTGGCGGCACTCGCGGAGGGTTTCGGGGCCCAGATTGTATCGTATGCTGACGATACACAGCTCCTGTTCACCTGTGACAAGGACCACGACTTTGACGGACCATCTATACGGGATTGCCTCGCGGCGGTGTTTGACTGGTTCAACCGACACTGCCTCAAGTGCAATTCCGAAAAGTCGGAGGTCCTCTTTTTCGGCTGCCCGGCCGATCCCAGGTGGAAGGAGTGGTGGCCGGCTGCCATGTTCCCACCTGACAATGACTCTGGATCGGCGAAAAATCTGGGAATCCAGGTCGACAACTGCCTCTCTCTTAGGGGACAAGTGTCGGGCCTGGCCAGTAAATGCTTCGCGATTTTAAAAATGCTGAGAAAGTTCCTGCCCCTCCTATCCATCGATCACAGAAGGACCACAGTGCAGGCCCTGATTGGCTCACGCCTGGACTACGCCAACATTCTATACCTTGGCCTTCCGGACTATCTTACATCTCGTCTACAGATAGTTCAGAACTCGGCAGCCCGAGCCATTTTCGGCCTTAACAGAAGGGCCAGGGCGTCGGAGCTCCTTAGAACCCTCCATTGGCTGCCGGTTAAGAAGCGGATCGCTTTCAAGGCCCTGACCATCGCCTTTAAAGCTCTGCATGGTCTGGGTGCCCGGTATCTTGGAAAGTGGATCACTTTTTACCTTCCATCCAGATCCCTTCGCTCTTCGTCACAAGCTAGGGCAGTCACCCCTAGGATACATCGAGCTCGCATCGGCGGCCGCGCCTTCAAACATCTGGCGCCCCAACTATGGAACGATCTTCCTCTCGCGCTCAGGTCCTGCTCCAATCTCCTGACTTTCAGGAAGGACTTGAAAACCTGGTTGTTTCAGCAATAAGTCTGTTCCTCCCCTGCTCTGTTTCCCTGGACTCATTGGGTCTGGTTTTTTTTTTTTTTTTTCTTTTTTTTTTCTCCATCTGCTCCCCTCCTCGACTTGGGAGGATCCTCCAGCGCCGGGACACTCCTCGGAGTAGCCGTGCGCTATACAAGCACCCTGTTAACATAACATAACATAACTTATTTACCGATTTATAATTATGGAATTTTACTGATTCGGTAATTAAGAATCGGTAAATAAGAAGGGGGGTATGTAGGAACATCCAGATGTTCCATTTACCGAATCGGTAAATATCTGTATTTACCGATTCTGTAAATACCGACCGGTAATGCTCCATTCATTCCTATGGGCTTTGAAGCCCATAGGAATGAATGGGGCATTACCGGTCGGTATTTACCGAATCGGTAAATACAGATTTTGACAAGGGTGCAGGGGGTGTCACTTTGACACCCTCTAGCACCCCCAAAAAAGGTTCGGGGGCCATGTGGCAGGCATACCTGCCCTAAGGGCAGGTCTGCCTGTCATATGGCACAGGTGTGCATGCACACATGTGCATGTACACCTGAATCGGTATTTTAACATCAAATTGAATTTGATGCTAAAATACCGAATCGGTAAGGCTTGTGGGACTCAGAAGAGTCCCACCTACATACCAAATTTACCTAATCGGTAGAAATACCGATTCGGTATTTTATAGAATCGGTAAATTTACCGATCGGTAAATTTACCGATTCTGTAAAATATGTGTCCCTACATACCAAAGCTCAAATACCGGTCGGTAACGGCCGAAAATACCGATTTTCGGCCGTTACCGACCGACCTACATCGGGCCCCAAATCTTTTTGCCTCGGATTTTGGACTTTACCCCCCTGGTGGCATAAATTGCCATCTCATAATTGTAAACAGCCAAGAAACGACCAAGCCACGTTTGGAAGCTCGGAGGATCCTCCTCCTTCCATCGTGCGGCCAATATGATACGGTATACAGCGGTTCCTATAAAAAGAATCGCTTCCTCCTTGCGGTGCAAGTTTAGCATGCAGTCGTATCCAAGCATATAGATAGTAGAAGACTCAGGCAGTTCACGCCCGAAAACTTCCTTCCAGAACTCCCAGATCATTTTTTTAAATGCTGCCAGCTTGTCGCAGTCATAGAACATATGCAAGAGTGTTGCGGGTCCCCTTTTACACCTGGGACAGTGGTCATTGATTCTTTCCCCCAAGCATACAATTTCGCTGGGGTATAATAAAGGTTATATAGTGTTTTGTAAAGCTGTGCTTTTAAATTAGTGGATAGTAGAAGTTGAGAGGCCAATGCCAAAACCTTATCTATATCTACATTAGGATTATTAAGTCTAATAGCCCATGTTGCTTCAGTGTGTTCCATATCATCTGGTGATTTTCCAAGTAGAGTGTTATAAAATGTACCAATTCTGGTTGACGGCCTATAGATATCTTCTATTAAGGGTATTCTATTCCAGCTTATAGTAGGTAGCATGGGTTTCATACTTGCTCTTACTTGAAAGAATTTAAGATAATCTCTTCCAGGTATACCATACTGAGTTTGGAGGGTACAGAAATTAAACTTCTTGTCTGTATCTAGGAGGTCAAAAAGGGAGATAATTCCCTGTCTCTCCCAATTAGCGGAGGTCCCGTCATTTATATCTTGTGGAAGAATAGACGATTGCCAGATTGGAGTATATCGACTAAGTTTTGGAACTTGCATATGTTTTACGATTTTTGACCAACCTCTCCATGCCCCTGTAATAACTTTGAATTTAACTTTCTTATAATAGCTGGGCTCAAGTTGTCTTAGGAGCAGCCCTCTAGCTTTGGGACCAAGGGATAGTTGATATATTGATGGAATGCCCGCCTCTTCCTCGTTGCAAGATGGATTTACCATAGGAGCAAATTGTTGCATATAAGCTGCCCAAAAATATAATAATAATTGAGGAATAGCCAGTCCACCTCGATCAAATGGCAGAGACATGAATTTTAATGATCTTCTAATCTTGCCATACTGCCAAAGAAATTTAGAGATCTGGGAGTCGAGAATTTGGATAAAATTGTCTTCGACTAATAGGGGGATCGCTCAAAATAAATACAGTATTTTTGGAAAAATAGACATTTTAATATAGTTCCCCCTCCCAATAATAGAAAGATGAAGACTATTTACTCTTGCTAGGTCTTGTTTTATTGAATTACTGAGGGGATCATAGTTGAGTTTAATAATATCTTGAATTTCTGCAGAAATATGAACCCCCAAATACGTAGCCGTTTCGGACCGTCTGGGATCGATGCAGTGTGTATTTCCTGTGCATAGAATTACCGTTTTACTTTTGTTTAGAGAGTAGCTTGAATAGGACCCGAATAGATGCGTAATTTCCTCTATCTCGACTACAGCTACATCAGGATCTGGTGTTAAGATGGCAACGTCGTCTGCATAGGCTAAAACTTTAGTTTCATAGACACCTGTCACTACAGGTTGGATTCTAGGGTTAGTTAGTATTTTTAGTATCAAGGGATTAATATAAAGAGCAAAAAGAATTGGGGAGCATGGGCACCCCTGCCTTGTGCCTCTTGAGATGTTAATGATGCCCAATTCCTGCCCCATCATTTGCAATTTGGCTTTTGGATTGGTATACATTGCTTTGACTGATTTAATAAATGTGTGCCCAAAATTATGATGTTCTAAAATAGCCCACATATATTCCCAGGACACCCGATCGAATGCCTTCTCGGCATCGAAAAGAATCATCGACACCTGGCCCCCTGTCGCTGACATAATGTCAAATAATGCAATTGCTCCCCGAGCATGGTCGGTGGTGCCCTTCTCAGGGATGAAACCATGCTGCCACGGGCTAACCAGGTGCGCAATGACTCCCCTTAGCCGATTAGCTAGTACCTTTGAGTAGAGTTTAGAATCTAAATTTATCAGAGAAATTGGGTGGTATGCTGAGGTGGAATCAGCGGGTTTTCCTTTTTTAGGAAAGATAATATTATTAGTGTCTTTCCAAGAATCCGATGTGTTTCCGCTCCCTTGTACCCCCAGAAAGAGGTCTAAGAGCAGTGGCAGTATGACTTTTCCTAGAATTTTATAGAGCTCCAGCGGTATTTTGTCGGAGCCAGCCGCTTTCCCGGAGGCTAATTCAGAAAGTGCGGTTTCAAGCTCTACAATAGTGATCTCTCTAAGTCTTTTTTAGTGGAGGTGTCTAAGCTGCTATCTTGGATCGGTAAGAAGCCATTAAGAAATATTTTGATATCTTCGTTGCTGTGGGTATTGTCGCTCTGATATAAATTCTGATAGTACCCTTGGAAAACTTTAAGAATATCCTCTGTTTGTGTATATTCTATGTTGTTAGCTTTAATAGATGGAATTACATTCAGGGAGGCCCTTTGTCTAGTTCGTAAGGCTAGTTGTTTTCCTACTTTCTCGCCATTCTCATATAGGTTTTTACGGTGGGTTGTAAAAGTTTCAGCGGATTTTTGGGGTAATACCTTATTAAGATCAGTTTTTAGAATTAGGATCTGGCGAAGTATATGTGATCCACTTGTTGTCTCTGCTATTGATGTTATATGTGCAGTTTACAATTTAGCTAGTTCTGCAGTTTTTTGGGAATATTCAGAAGCCTGTTGTTTTTTAAGTCTAGCTACATAACTTAGGGTCTCCCCCCTCAGTGCAGCCTTATAGCTATCCCATACAATATTTCTAGGCGCACTATAACGATTAATGTCAAGGTACCCATGGGCCCAATTTCTAATATAGTTGGTATATTCATTGTTAGCCAGCAGCTTCCTATCGAATGTCCACGTATGAGGTTTACGAGTTGTAGAAGTTACATTAACAGTGAGAGCCAGGGTATTATGATCAGAGATCAGTTTTGGGTACTTAATGATGGTTGCGTTAGTCGAAATGTCTCTGGTGGTAAAAATGTAATCGATTCTGGTCTGGACCAAGTGAGATATTAAAATCACCTGTAAAGATTAACGGGCCAGACCAACCTGCCAGATCCAATTCTAGGGTCTCAAACACTGAAGGGTCGTCCAGGTTGGAGCCATAAACCGAACATATAGTTAGTCCAAGGGCGATTTCGACAATTACCCATCTGCCATGCTGATCCTGGGCCTGTCGTACCGGCTTCCCTATGTAGCATTTGCCTAAAATAGCTACCCCCTGTGTATTAGTTGTATGATTTGTGGTTGCTAAAACATTGTACCCCTGTATTTGGAGTAGGCTGCCCTTATTCCAAGACAGATTGGTTTCTTGCAGACAAATAATGTCTGGCGAGTGTCGCTTAACTGCCTCCGATAGCCGGCCCGTTTATCTCTGTCAAGTAGCCCAGCTATATTCCAACTCCAGATAGTTATCCTCCCCATGGCTCAAAGTAGTTTGCTCCCTTACTTTCTTCCCCCATGTTTGTGTCTACTTTATCAAAAATAGTTTTGCGAAAAGAAAATTTACTTCCGTTCTTTTGAGATGGAGTTGTCTGCTTTTTTTGTTTTTTCTCCCCCTCCCCCCAACCTTCCCCTTCCCCACCCACCCATTCCCACCCCCCTTGCTCCCAAATTAAGGCAAGATGACTCCGTAGGAGTCTAAAAAATGATGTATGTGTTCCACGCTATCAGGTCCCACCCGACATGCTCAAGAGAAGAAATAGTAAAGAAAAGGAACATAAAGAGCTCGTCTACGGAGACGGGTGAAAAAAATATATATATTTTTTCCTTACATTATGATAATAACAAAGAAAAAAAAGGAAACCCCCCAGTGCTAACAAACAGATTGCTTATCAAACTTTCTGTATGTATACCCCACCCTCTATGAATATCTTCTTTGGTAGGATACCAACTGACCTCATACTAAGGTGGCATTATAACAATATTATTATTACCTTACTCAGTAATAGAAAATACAAAGATACATACACATATGTGGCACATAAATATCATGCAGTAATCTGAAGTTAAAGTATCACTTCATATACATTTCCAGCCTGCCACTCTTTACCACTATTTGCACGCTTTTAGCATTTATGATTAAAGCTTATTTTAAGCTATACCAAGCTATTTTAAGCTATCAAGAAATTGCTGAGCACTAATTACGGAGACAAAGAACTTTGTCTGGCCCCCATATATAACCTTTAACCGTGCAGGGTTGTTAAGGTACACAATAGCTTTTTTGTCCTGAAGAGGTTTAATGAGCTGCCGCAACCTCCACCTCCTTTCCACGGTGGTATGGCAGAAATCAGGTCTTGTAAAATAGGTGATATCTTTAAAGGTGCGCTTGGCTTCGGGCCTGGCTTTCTCAAACACCGCCTGTCTCAACAAAAAGTTTCCATAATAGACTAAGATAGCCCTGGGATATGCACCGGGTTTAGCGGGAGCCCTCAATGTAAGCGGCATGCGGTGTGCTCGCTGTATTTCAATATCCCAGTTCCAGATAGAGAGCTCTGGGAGAGAGTCGCGTAAGAGGTTTATCACAAAGGAGCGAATGTCCTCCCCCTTGGATTTTTCGGGTACACCCAGAATGCGCAAGTTGTTTCTGCGCTGCCTGTTTTCGAAGTCCTCCAACTTCCATTGAATGTCTTCGTTAGACTCATCCCGTTCTCTAATAGCAACCACTTCCGTCTCGTTTACCAGAGTCCTGGATTCTACTTCTGTCAATCGATCGCCGATTGACCCACATGTTTTAACCAATTTTCGCACTACCCCTTGCACCCTACGAAGTGCGACTTGAGCCCTTCGCCCATCCTGGGAGGTCTCTTCACGATGAGCTGCGATCGCCTGCAAGACCACATCAATATATGCCGGGGCAGGTGCCGAAGTAGTTGCAGAGGAAGGAGAGGGAGGGACCGTGGGGGTGAGCTGCTCAGTATTCGAGTGATCCCAGTCTAGGCCTTCCCCATGGGTTTTGCCGATCCGCTTTGCGCATGCTTTTTGCCTAGGTTTTACAGTGAGGGCAAGAGCCTCTGCAGCCTCATCCCCTCCGGTCAGACCATCAGATTCATCTGTACGGTAGGAGGTATCCCCCCACTCATCGTCCAGGTCAGCCTCATCAGAGAAGGAAAAAAAGTCAGTGGCATCTTTCTCAGGGTCTTTTTCCTGATCCTTATGAGTGGATCAATGAGAGGGTCAGAGAGAACCTGTATTGGGGCGCCTCCTGCTACGCCAGTCGCATCTTGCACATTGGTTAAACTGGGGCCTGGATCAGTGACCAATGAGCTGTCTTGCACCGTTGTACCAGGGTTGGCTTGTGACCGCAATTGCTCATTACTTGCTCCGCCTATCATGTCCATACCTATCATGCCCATGCCCTTGCCGACATCAACAATGTTCACCATCCCTGCCCTGCTGGGGTTCGCTTCAGTCTCAATAGATACCCCATTGTCATATATCGCCACGATGTTGCTGTGCATGTCAAGCATTGGTGTGGTGTTTGGTGTGGTGCTCACCTCTAGAAATACTGGTGCTGGTGCTATTTCCGAGCTGCCTATGGCTCTATATGCTTCACTTGGGGGCTCAGTCTCAGCCCGGATAGTTTCAGATCTTGCCGTATAGTCAATCGGAGCAGGGCTGTTACTGCTGCCTGCATGTGAAGTCATGCGCTGTTTCTCCTGGCCCGGAAGCAGATTCGATCCCTTCCGCATTAGTTCGACCACAGAAGGTCCCACGGAGTCTTTACGGACATTTCCCGGGCCAGCCGATCCTGCTACCATAGCCCCCTCCGTCCTAGATGTACGCGCGGGTGTCCTCGTGGATAATTCCTTTTCATGTGCCGCGGTTCGTTTCTCCATTCCGCGCCGCTCAGCTACCTCTCGCTGAATCTGTCTAGCGGCCCTTGCTCGGGCGGCTGACGATGGTGCGGGCGGCACAGACCACTTTGGGAGCCATCTCGACAGGAGCTAGAGCTATGGCCGAAACCGCGTTTCTAGCTCACTGAAGCAGAGGTCAGCACCTGACTCGACGAGACCCCTAGACGGTGAGGGCTACAAGCGTAGCAGGCACAACAGGAAATTTAGCGATTGCTATAGGGCTTTGGAGGTAATGTCTTAGTACTGCCCGACCAATGTAGATGTATAGAATCACAGCTGGATGCATGGAGGGGGCAAACTCCGTTCGTATAGCTGAAATTGCACTCCTAGCTCTTGTGTTCAGCCTTGGTGTGTGTCTCTCTATTTTCTTTAATTCATTTATCATACCAGTCTCAAAACATTCAATACTACTATTACTGATCTGCGGAACAAACACTAATTTTGGCTTAAACCCGCTATCACTGCTCATTCCAATATCAATGTCTGTGTTAATTAAGTTTAACCACTTGGATGCTAAGCTACTTGCAGTGCAGTGCTTCCATGTAATTTCCATTGAAATCAATGGAAACTCCATGACGAGCTGGGCTCGTCATGAGCGTCGAAGGGGTTAAGAAAGGATCATCAATAAAATCAACATTATCTGCCAAACTATGTATAACATGCAAAGTCTCAGCATCGTTAACCGCAAGGGCAGTTGCTTTTTCTTTTATTTTGTTTGTGTGTTGTGTATATTTTGTAGCAAACCACTTTCTTAATTTCAATTTTTGTGTACAGTTAAACAGATCAATTTGTGTCTTAGTGTAATTGAATCTCGCAGATGGACAGAAGGAAAGCCCTAAAGATAAAACCCCTAACTGGTTAGTAGTTAAAATAGAGATTTACCACAGTCATCAATTGTTAATTTTTTTGCTTTCCGCCCCCTTGTTAAAACTCCCACTGGGCTGACTGTTCTGTTGTCGTTTTTGTCTGATTTAGCTTTGTTTCCTCCTATATATATATATGGTAAAAACCAAAGTTCACTGGATGCCGCACTTCACGTCCCGGATGCACCCCAGCGCAATGGTGAATCGCGTCAAAACTCCTTACAACATCCGCACTCGTGCAGAAAACCACAGAGGCACTCCATAGCGGAAAAAGAATATGGTTTTAATGGGCTACTACACGGAAAGCTGACAGACGTGTTTCAGCAACACCACCTTTTTCCGTGTTGTAGCCCATTAAAACCATATACTTTTTCCCCTATGGAGTGCCTCTGTGGTTTTCTGCATGAGTACGGATGTTGTAAGAATATATATATATATATATATATATATATATATATATATATATATATATATATATATTACCTACTGGCGGTCGCCAGTAGGTAGTTATAGTTAGGATTGATTTCCATAGGGAAATCGCAACATTCTATTGGAAATAACTTTGGCGCCGGTTGAGGAATCTGCCTGAATTTTTCAGCAACTTTGCCTCGCGGCGCTCCGCTCCTTCTCTGAAAGTTTGGGGGGGATTCGTCAAGTGGGGGCCGAGATAAAAGGGGGTCCCAAAACGTGTTTTCCCCATGTTAATTTCCATAGGGCGGTCGGTCGCACTTTTAGCTCGAACGGCTGAATGGATTTTCACCAAACTTGGCAAAATTGTAGGGACTGGTAGCCCGATGTGCCTTTGCTATGTCTCAAGATATGTGCTCCAGAGGATTTTGAGTAATTTAGGTTTAAAAAAATGTATATATCTATGGCAGCGCCCCGGTACGCGCACCGGGGAGCGCTCCGGGCGCGCCACGCGACTTGCGCACGGAAAGCTGATTGGCTCTCGGGTGTCTGTAAACATTCGAAACAGTCCGCAGCGGCCGCCATCTTGTGTCTCGGTAGGATCGAGACACAAGAGGTGGCAAAAAACAAAGGGGGAAATGACCAAAAGGGGGCAGGGTACACCCCCCCTGACCCCCTAGGTTTGATGTGGGGGCCATAAAAGGGTCCCGCAGGACAAAAAAATAATTAATTTTTTTTTTTATTTTCGCGGGGGGAGCGCCCGGTACGCGCACCGGGGAGCGTACCGGGGAGCGTACTTTGGTGAAAAATAGTGAAAATAATAGTGTAAAATAATCATTTTGAGTGATTACAGGTAGGGTAGCTCTGAAAAGAGCTTTTAGTTCTGTGACTGTTTTAGGTACCTACAAGTACGTCCCACACACACCCACACGCACACAACCCCACACCCCCACACCCACACACTCCCCACACACACCTCACACACGCACACCTCCACCCACACCCAAACACCCCACACCCCCACACCGACACCTTACACATCCACACCCACACCCACACATCCCACACACACACACTCACAAACACACCTCCCCCAACACACACACACGCACACACAGATACCTCACAGACACACCTCACACATCCCACACACACACCTCCCCCCACACACACACACACATGCACACCTCACAGACACACCCACACATCCCACACATACACACACATCCTACACACATACCCCCCACACGTACACACCCCACACACACCTCACACACCCACACCCCCACCTACACCACACCCCCACCTACACCCAAACACCTAACACACCCACACCCACACACACACCTTACACACCCACATCCCCACCCACACCCACATACCCCACACACCTACACACACCTATACACCTCATCCCCCCTCAGACACACACACACACACACACACCTCACAGACACACCCCACACATCCCTCACTCTCACCTCCCCGCCCCACACATGGGGAAAACTCAGTGAAACACTAAAATAATAATTTAAAGTGGTTAGAGGTAGGGTAGCTCTGAATAGAGTTGTTGTGTTGTTTGGGTGTTATAAGTACCAACATGTAGGTACCAATGCTGAGTCTTAAATTTAATGTACACCGTTTCCTCTGTAGATAATTTGCATGTTGTTACAGAAGTTATTGTGGTATATGGAATCCATATCATAGTCTGTTAGGAAAGCAGAAACAACATGGAGGCAGGAGATGAAAAAGAGATATCAAATACACATTGGAGATAATATATTGGGAGAAAGGAAGTATCTATGAGCAAAATGACTATGTAACAAAAAAAGTTGCACAGTATACTATAAATCTGACTTTACATTATAATCAATTTGGTACTAGTTTATGAATTACATATAAAAATGAATAATGTCTCAAACAATTTTAGAATTATTAAATATACATTTATTTTTCAGATTCTTTTTCAAAATTTGATAGAACTTCTAATAACAGATTGTCGGAAATGTCCTCATTTTGAATTAGCGAATCTACCGCTTCCACACATTGAACTAATTCATAGTCCCGTGATTTATCCATGAATTCTAAGTCATCATTGGGTTCAATAACTTGTTCATGAGTTATCTTTGGGCAGTGTATGGTATCAGGCTGGAAGTAGAAATATAAAAAAGTGTATATCATGTAGCCTAAGTAAATTTATAATTATACAAGACAAGCCTAACTCCATCCATAACTATAACAGAGAAGTGTATCTCAATCTATAACTATTACAGAGGGATAGTATATAACTATCAGAAAATGTTTGCCAAATTAACTTAAAGTGCACAACATACTTCAGTTTTCAAAATAACATCTTACCTCTCAAAAAGAAGTTTAAGTTCTCAGTGGAAATGCTTTTGAAATGTACTTCAGGAAGTAGTAGTCAAAATGGCTGTGTTTCCCTCTCTTTCTTTATATATATTCATGTACATAACCAATCAAATGTCATGAAATAATAGTAGAAAATGAAAGTAACATTTTAATTGGTTGTAAATTCTAACATTTCAGATGTGTTTTTGTCAAGTAATTCACCTCAGGATATTTAGAGAGGGCTACAGGCTAAATGGTTCAATGGAATTCCACCAAATTTGGGAAAATGGTAGGGACTGGTATGTAGTATGGCCTATTCTATATTTGGTGAAAGTCTCTTCAGTGGTTTTTATGTAAATTAACTTTTTTAATTTTTTGGGAGCGCTTCCCGGTTCGCGCTCCGGTACGCGTACCGGCAGCGCTACGGGAGTCCTCCATTTTGTGTTTCGGTAGATTTGAGACAGAAAATGGAGGACAAACAACTTTGGGAATGGGTATAAGGGGGCATCGTAGGCACTCCCTGACCCTCTAGGTTTTCTGAGGGGGTCTTAGGAGGCCCATATAGGCGGAATTTTTTTTTTTATTTTTTGCGGGGGGGGAGTGCCGGGTACGCGCACCGGGAAGCATACCGGGGAGCGTACTTTGGTGAAAAATAGTGAAAAAAGTTAGAAAAAGATAATCATTTGGAGTGATCAGAGGTAGGGTAGCTCTGAAAAGAGCTTTTGGGTTCTGTGGCTGATTTAGGTACCTACAAGTAGGTACCAATGCATAGTCTTAAATTCAGGAGGAATATTCTATTCCCCTCATCTGAGAAGTGCACACCATCTCCTCTGTAGATATCTTGCATGTTGTAACGCAAGTTGTTGTTGTATATTGAACCCATTCCATAGTCTCTCATGTAAGCAGAAACAGATTTATTCACATGTTTCCGTGCTTTCTCAAATTGTGGACAAAATTGGTTGGACCAGTTCCATTTCTGTCTTTGGCATATATTGGAAAATACCAAGGCAGTTTGAGGAAAAAGTGCCATCAATTGTTCAAAGGTGTCCTTTAAAAGCATTTCCAGACCTACCCCAGTCAAAGTGCCTAAGTCATTTCCACCACAGTGCAGAATTATGAGGTTAGGGTGTGGCAAATGCAAAAAGGTTTTCACCAATGGTATCAATTGGTGACATGTCAATCCTCTCTGGCCAATCCATTTAATGTTCACATTTGATAAATCA
This sequence comes from Lissotriton helveticus, assembly GCF_964261635.1. Classification (NCBI taxonomy): domain Eukaryota; kingdom Metazoa; phylum Chordata; class Amphibia; order Caudata; family Salamandridae; genus Lissotriton; species Lissotriton helveticus. The sequence continues at coordinate 139,953,846 of NC_136062.1, forward strand.
AGGTTGTGAAAATTTCTGGTAGCTGCATACCTTTGAGCCCAGTGGATATAGCTATGTCCAATAATCCAGACAGAATACATGGTAGAGGAGGTTCTGGTGCAGTCAGATGAAGTGTAGGAATAAAATGGCAGTTGGAACAGTAGGAGTTTGCAAAAAGAAAACCTGTGGAGTTTCAGTGCTCTTGAATCACAAGCAATGATTGGTAGATTGAGATAGTTGAAAACTGAAAGTTAGGGTGCATGGTTGTGTTCTGTGTAAGAAGTAATTTGAATGGTTAAAAAAAGTCATTTAAAGAAACATTGCACCAGATAAGCTGGTGTATTCGCAGGTCAAACATCCTTGCTGAGGTGATATGCAACATTGTAGAATAAACTTTTAAACCTGAGAGCTCAGTGAGGAGGGAGTTGCTATGGTAACAGGTAGACAGGGCTGAGGGGGGAAGGGTGTTGGTTTGAAAATACAGAGGGAAGAGTTTTGATTGGTTACCATGAGCAGTATGTGTGTAGAAACAGAGGTTTTCTGTGCCATTAATGGTTGCAGTGCCTGGAGAACATACCTTTTGCTCTGCTAAAGAAATATTGGTGTGTGTATCTGACACTGTTCTGAATCTCCTAGAGCATTTGTAAAGGTGAGTTATGATTCATTTAATATACATAGAGACTTGTATACTCTATAGAGAAGATTTGGAAGCAAATTGTGGTTTTTTAATGTTGCTTTGTGTCATGCTTTTTGATAATGCTTGGTAAAAAGTTTTTACTGCATAGAGGAATTGTATTTTGTAAAATTGTGAGGTTTCAGTAATGACATGGAATGCTTGTACATAGGACCTGTGCTGTGTTTCTTAAATGTGATGTCAAAAACGATTTTGGGGAAAATGAATGGCTTTTACATTTTTGAGTATAATGTGGCGCAGAGGTTTAAAAAGTGACGCATCTTTCTACATGCATCACTTTTTAAATATGGCGCAAAAAGGTACATGTTTTATGCCGCTGATGCGTCATAAAAATTGACGCAGGGCCTCATAAATGAGGTTCTTTTTTTTTTTTGCACACTACTACAGATTAGTCCTGTCCATTGCACTCTTGGACACAAGCCTCACCTTTTGTGCTCCCCTGGACAGTCTTCATCGCATCTGCACTCCTGCTTAGGTGTCAGAATCCTATCACATGGGGAAAGCTCCATGTGAAGGTGTTTGCCTCAGTCATATCCCTGCTGTGAGGCAGGTGCAAGATTTTGATGTAACAGTGTCCTAAAAGTGACGCAGTGAAATCTCATAGATTTCACTGCGTCATTATTACAAGGTTTTTTGCGGAGAAATGACCCCTCTGTGTACATTACACTTGACAGAGGTATAATGTGGCGCAGAGGTTTAAAAAATGACGCATCTACCTACATGCGTCACTTTTTAAACATGGTGCAACAAGGCACATGTTTTATGCCGCCGATGCGTCACAAAAAGTGACGCATAAGTAGCGCAAAACTGACGCATGGCTTTATAAATGAGGGTCATCTTTTTCTTGTACACTACTCCAGTTTAGTCCTGTCCACTGCACTCTTTTTTTTTAAGTTTGAAGAGCTTTATTGAATAGTTTAAAACAATGTAAAACATGAGTACAATAGCAAGGAAGGAAACAACATGAGATAAATAAAAAAATGATCGAAAACATTGCAAATGAAAAGATAAACCCCAAAAAGGGTTAAAAAATATACCAAGGAGAAATGCTTTTATAACTTTTCAATTTTAGGGGGGAGAAGGAAAAAATGAAAAAGAAACGAGGGATGAAGGGGAAAGGAGGGGAGAGAGGTGCAAAGGGAAACATCATCACATAGCAAAAATTAGGCGAAAAACAATAGCAAAAAAATAAGAGAAATAACAACTGCGGATGATCATGAGGAGTTTCTGGACAAGAATTCTGTCAAAGGAGACCATAATAAATCACGTTTTATCAACAGTGGAATTGTCGAAGCACATGCACGATCCAATCTATGATGGTGACAAAGTAGATTCCACCAAGCATTATAAGCAACATTAGTAGTGTCTTTCCAATTAGCAGTGATAACTTGAAGAGAAATGGCAATAGAAAGGTCAATGAATTTGCGGGTATGCTGCGGAACATTCCAAACTGGGGCTAAACCACCCAAAAAAATGATAACAATATCGAAAGGAACAACAGTGGACAGAATTTTGTTAAGTGTAGACCAAACCCTGGACCACAATAATTTAACTCTAGGGCAAAGAAAAAACATGTGAAAGAAATCGCTCGTAGAACTAGAACAAGACCAACATTTGCTGGAGTCAATTAATTTGAATTTGTACAGATCATTAGGGGTATAATAGAGTCGATTGTAAAAAAAGTAAAAGGTCTGTGTGGTACTCGCAGAGCGAGATACAGAGTGAATTCTAGACCAAATGGAGTCATAGGTGAGCAGGGAAAAGGTGTGGTCGAGGTCTGATTCCCATCTTAACTCAAGGCGGGTTTTGGGCCTATCTGTGGGAGAGGGAGATAATAACTTGTAGATGGCCGAGGCCTAAAAAGGGATAAGGAAGTTTGGTGGGGAGGCAAGTAAGGGGGGAGAAGGGAGTGATGGGACATCCTGAAGAATGATAGAGGATAATGTGGGAAGAAGGTTGTTAAAGGACGAGAGATATTTGGTGGAAATTCCAAAGGAATCCTGGACTTCCTGAAAGGTTAGTAAGGAGCCATTAGAAAGGAGATGTTTATAAGTAAGAATGCCTTTATCGATCCATTCCTTCCAGAAAAGTGCCCGATTGCGGAGTTTAAGAGATTTGTTGTACCAGAGGGGAGTGTTGAAATGAAGGTCGGAAGACGAAGAAAAAGAACGAAAAAGAGCAAGAGTCAAAGCTTTAGAATGTTTAAAGATAGGAGAGACAGACTTCTGAGGTGGCTGGGTAAGATTGGTAGCAGTAAAAAACGAGAAGGGGAGAAGTTGAGCCAATTCCAAAGAGCTCCAAGCCGTGGTAGGTGGGGGAGAAGAGTCGTGGAGAAAGGGCCAAATCTGTTTGAGGGAAAAGGCGTTGTGAAAGCGGGAGATATTGGGGAAGTTAACACCACTAAGATGTTTAGGTTGTTGGAGGCGAATTAGAGATACCCTGGCTTTGCGCTTGTTCCAGAGGAATTTAGCGAAGAGTCCATTGATAGATTTAAAGAAGAAATGGGGAAGGGAGACAGGAAGCATAGAAAGGCAGAAGTTAACTATAGGAAGGAGCATCATTTTGATGGTGGAAAGACAACCCCACCATGAAAGGAAGAGAGGGGACCAACGATCAATGAGGGAGGAGAGTTTCTTAAGAACATCAGAATGGTTCAGTTTAATGGTGTCTCTGATGGTACTAGCATACAAGACACCAAGACATTTAATATATCCGGGATTCCACTCAAAGCCTGAGCCATGAAACATATGGGGAAGACAGTGTTTGTTAAGAGGAAGGACCTCTGACTTATCTATATTTAACTTATAACCGGAGACCGAAGAGTAATCCCGAAGTAAAGAAAAAAAAGCGGGAAGGGCAACAATAGGATTTGAAATATAAAACAAGATATCATCTGCGTAGGCCGTGTATTTGATTTCAACATCTTTGTAGATGAAACCGGAATAGTCGGGGGATTGTCGAATTTTCTCCAAGAAAGGTTCCAATGCCAAAATAAAAAGGAGAGGGGATAACGGACAACCTTGTCTAGTGCCTCTGTGGAGGGGGAAATAAGGAGATTGAGAACCGTTAACCCAAATGGAAGTAGTGGGAAAAGAATAGAGCAATTTAATGTATTTGAGGATAGTGGGGCTAAGACCGTGCCAACGAAGTGCACCAAACATAAAATCCCAATTAACACGATCGAAAGCTTTCTCAGCGTCAAGGGTAATAGCCGCTATTGGAGTATCCATTTTAGCAGAAAGGTGCATAATATTGAGAAGGGTCGGCGAGTTATCAGTGATAGACCTACCTTTGACAAAACCGGACTGATAAATATTAACTAAATCAGGAACAACGGAGTTGATGCGTAGAGCTAAGAGTTTGGCATATATCTTACAATCGGTGTTGATGAGGGAGATGGGCCTATAGTTTTTACACAGGGAAGGATCTTTATCTTTTTTGGGGAGAAGGACAAGCATAGCTTGCGTAAAAGAGCCTTTAGATTCACCGGTAGCAAGAAAATGATTAATTAATTTGAGCAAATAAGGAACCAAAACAGTTTTGAAGTGGAGAAAGTACCGTACCGTAAAGCCATCTGGGCCAGGTGTCTTATCTTTAGGGAGAAGAGAAAGAGCCGTAAGAATTTCCGTTTCGGAGATGGGGGCATCGAGGGAAGAGAAATCTACAAGAGGTGCGGAACGCTTAGGGATAGAATGGAAGAAAGAATCAATTTGTGTAGCGGAAGGATTGGACTCAGGCGTGTAGAGGGTAGAATAATATTGGACAAAACAATCAAGAATTATAGAGTCTGAGGAATGAAGGGAGCCTTGCGAATCCTTGATCGTAACAATTTTAGATTTTTGTTTTTTAATTTTGAGATAATTCACTAAAGCCCTACCAGCCTTATTACGACGACCATAGATTTTAGCGTTAAATTGGAGAAGCTGGTTAGAGGCAGAATTCCAAGAGTATTTGTTAAATTCAATTTTCGCTTTCATAAGGGAGGACAAAGAATCAGGAGAGTTGGTGGTAAAATAAAGATGCTCAAGCTCTTTAATGCGGTGAAGAAAAGAGGACGCTTGATCACGCGCCTTCTTCTTATTGCGAGCAACAAAGTCAATAATACAGCCGCGAGCAGTAGCCTTGAAGGCATCCCAAATAGTGTGGAAATCAGAGGAGGTGTTCAAGTTGTTAGTAAAGAACTCATCCATAAAGTGGGTGAAATAATCAGTCAAGGAAGAGGTAAGTAAAAGTGAATTATTAAAGCGTCATCGACGGGTCTTGGGAGTGGGGGAGGGATAGTCCATATCCAGGATAATAGGGGCATGATCGGAGATCAGGATGGAGCCTATTTCAGAGTTAGTCATGAATTGGAAAGCATGGTGGGAAAGAAAAATGTAATCAATACGGGAATGGGAGGCGTGCACAGGTGAAAAAAAAGAAAATTCCAACGAATCGGGGTGAGAGATTCTCCAGGAATCTATTAAGCCTCTAGAAGAGATGGATCTGTGAAAGGACTTTTGCATCTTGTTAGGAACATAACGTGCTTGGGATTTACGGTCCAAGAAAGGGTTCATCAATTGAGCGGGAGCAGCAAGAAAAGACGACCGCACAAAAGGGAAAATGTCAGAACACCCGGTCAAAGGAACATGAAAAAGATAGACAAGAAGAAAAACAGGGAGTAAAAGAAAAAGAACCCAAGACCGAGCATGACAATAGAAAACAAATGGAGGAGACTTACCGAACAGTTAAGTAAAAACAACAGCGAATTGGAATAATGGAGACAGAGACAGCACAGTACGATGGCAGGGCTGACAATCAAAACATAGGACGACGAACCTAGAAAACAGCGGAGACAAAAACCAATTAGAACATATGCATGAAAACAAATAAACAGCACAAGTATGGACAATAAGTGAAATACAGGGAGGAAAACATAAGGAGACTAAGAGTCGCTTTGTTCCATGGAGTCTTCTCTGTGGGAGTGGATGAATCTGCGGAGATCTGCCGGATCCTCGAAGCTATAAGACCTCTCTTTGTATGTGACCTTGAAGAAGCAGGGATGAATAAGTCCGTATCTAGCGTTCATGGAGCGTAGTGTAGGCCGTAGATCAAGAAATTCCTTTCGACGTGACGCAGTTTGTTTGGAGACATCCTGAGAGAAAAAAAGTTTATGGCCCGACCAAAATAGTTGTTTGTGTTGTTTGGCTGAATGCAAAACAGACATGAGGTCGGAATACAGAAGGAAATAAGCAATGATGCCTCTAGGTTTTGAAGAGGAAGAGGAATTTTTTGGGCCAAGACGATGCGCCCTCTGAATATTCAAATCTACATGTTTAGGCAGCCCAACTATTGGTAGGACTTTGGACTTCAAGAAGAAGATGATGTCGGACCCTTCTGAATTTTCCGGAATGCCGTAAATACGCAGGTTATTGCGTCTATTTCTATTTTCCAAGTCCTCGGTCGTTTTCTTGAGTACTTGAACTTCCTTGGTGAGGCTATCAACCTTGGCGACAAGATCTTGAGCGTCGCTGATTTTTTGTTCAACGTCGGTGACCCTTTGATCTAGGCTGGACCATTTTTCGTCTAATCTCGGCAGGGTAGCAGTAGTATCCGCAATAAAGGGGCGGATTAGACGAAGTTCCTCCATGAGGTCCTCAAGGGTGACAGGAGATGGAGATTTAGAAGGAGACGGGGGATCCGTCTTGGGACACTTGCCTGTTGATGTAGGATCCTTGCGTGAGGAAGAAGCTGCGGTGGAGGCTTTAGCGCCATGCGCCTGCTGCATGGTGATTGAGGTGAGAAAACAGCGTGAGGTAAAGAGCAAAGCAGCCCACCATGTGGTGTGAAAGCAAGGCAAATTGCAGAAGTGGAGACAGGAACACCCCAGTAGAGAACAATGTACCTCCGTGGTAGAAAATAGTGCGTAGAAGTGAAGCAGTGACGCACCAAGCAGGTAGGTTCCAATGGAGATGGGAGGGCAGGAAATAAACACCAAAATTAGTGCAGGAACACCTCAAGGTGCCTCAAAGAAAAGTCTCCTGGAGCGATAAAGGAAGACATATGTCAGTTGAGAAGACAAGGGCAGCAGAAGAAGCAGTACTAGGAAGTTTTAGGAAAAAACAAAATGGCGGCCGCAACTGAGGCAGCGACATTTATGCAAAGTTTGGCCCCAAAAAATGCATTGTCGCGTTCAAGAACATACCCGTGTGCTGGGGGGCAGTTCCGACATCAGAATCCGCCGTTTCCGACCAGAAATGCTGTCGGGAAGCAGGACCTCCGTAAATGAAGCGCCGCCGAAATCGCGGAGCTCAGGAAGGGGCGGCCATCTTGTCCGCCGCTTTGCGCGCTCTCTGTCCACTGCACTCTTGGACACAAGCCTCACGTTTTGTGCTCCCCTGGACAGTCTTCATCTCATCTGCACTCCTGCTTAGGTGTGAGAATCGTATCACATGGGGAAAGCCCCATGTGAAAGCGTTTGCCTCAGTCTTATCCCTGCTGTGAGGCAGGTGCAAGATTTTAACGTAACAGTGTCCTAAAAGTGACGCAGTGAAATCTCATAGATTTCACTGTGTCATTATTACGAGGCTTTTTGCGGAGAAATGACCCCTCTCTGTACATTACACTTGACAGAGGTGTAATGTGGCGCAAAAGGTTTAAAAAATGACGCATCTACCTACATGCGTCACTTTTTAAATATGGCGCAACAAGGCACATGTTTTATGCCGCCAATGCGTCACAAAAAGTAATGCATCAGTAAAACTGACTGCACACTACTCCAGTTTAGTCCTGTCCACTGCACTCTTGGACACAAGCCTCACGTTTTGTGCTTCCCTGGACAGGCTTCATCACATGAGTATTCCTGCTTAGGCCTTATAATTTTTTTTTAGAATAACATTTGAAAAACAATGAAAAAGTCATATGTATAAGCTTTTCATTACACTACTAAAACATTTTTGCTGCAAAATAATGAGTTTTACATTTTTGAGAAAGTTTAAATAGTAGGACCTGCACTGTGTTTCTAAAATGTTATTGAAAAATCAATGTTGGGACTAATCAATGAATTCTACATTTTTGATAAAGAATAAATAGTGTGTGCATGATTACATAAATAAATTTGACCTTTTCACAATTATGTCACCTGTGTTACCTGAGATTAGGAAGTAGATTGTGCAGATGAGGTGAGACATGTCCAGAGGGACAGAGGAGGTGAGGTTTATGATCAAGACTGTAGTGGGAGAGAGGCCTTTCCCGGGAAGCATAGGTGGTGAAGCCTGTGTATAAGAGTGCAGTGGACTAGACTTCATGAAGTCTATCCCCTACTGGACTCTTAGACACAGGTCTCATCTGTACCTGTGGACAGAGCTGTCTTCCACTATACTCTTCAATACAGGCCTCACCTTTTGTGCACCCCTGGAGAATCCTCACCTGATTTGTAACCCTGAATAGATCGTTTGCTTTTTGTCATTGCTTTGTTGTTTGGTAATAGTGGTCTATAATGTGCTATTTTTTTCTTTAACACAGATTGAAATCAAGATTTCAAGAGTAAGCAAACATGCACTCAAGGGAAAGGAAAAGAAAACAACATAACCGCCAAAAAACAAAAACAGCAACGGAATTACAGCACTCTTCCACAACAAATACTTAAAAAAACAGGAACCAAGCTCCTGGTAAGACAACTAAGTCTTTTATACGGAACATATGTACTTAAAAAAAAAAAAAGATGGACAGCATGTAGAAAAAGAGAATGAGAGAGTAAATTTGAAAAGGAAGGAGAGAACCTCAAAGAATCCTACAACTGGAGCAGGAGAGAATAATATGTATAGGAATAGAAGGCAGAATCAGTTTAGAGACATTCGTAAACGAATGTTTCGCAATAGGGTGGTTTTAAATTTGTTAAAAAACATTAGGAAAGGTAAACAGAGAGCTGCTTTTTATAAGAAAAAGAAAAGTGTAGAGAAGATTGTTGATCAGGCTTTTGAAGTTAAGAAAAAATTATTTATTTTAATAATCAATAGAATTAGGACACTTAACAAGATAATTGATGTTTTCAAATCAAACAGTAGATGGAAAACAGTAATTAATCGGACTAATTTTTGTAAAGTTGTTTCTGGAGAATGGATGCACAGTTCAAGTTGTGAGCCATTTTTTAATGAGGAGAGTTACTTCCAGGAGAATGATTTAGTGCATGCAGTTGACACCAGTGGTCGAGCGTATGAAGTGAAAGACGGTTGTCCGATTGAAAAAGAGAAACTTGTACCTAGAGAACCAGAAGAGGTGTTAACTGATGAAGTTTTAGGGAGACATACTAAGGGTCCAGTGTACACTTGGAAGTGTAGTCGTATTTGTAGTGTGCGACAGGAATCAATTGATTAGTTTTGTAATTTCTTACGTACATATAGTAAGAAAAGTCTAAAGCAGAAAGTGAAGTTGTTGCAAGACTTGGGGCTCCATTACGATATCGGGCGGATTGCCTCCGCCAGGGTGGCGGTGGCCACCGCCACCCTGGCGGAGGCAATCCGCCCGACAACCACTCTCGTTTTCCCCTCTGCCTGATTAGGATGGCGGAGGGGACAATGGCGGACGGAAAGACCGTCCGCCCTGCTACCGTGGCGGTAATAGATTAATATGGTGGCGGTGTCCAATGGACACCGCCAGCCATATTACAATGGCAATATGTAGAGGCCTTTCCGCGGCGGCAATGCCGCCACGGAAAGGCAGGCGGAGATTGGTGCGGGGGGCCCCTGCAGGGCCCCCAGGTTGCCACCACTGTCGGGTGGCACATGGGGGGTACCTATGGTACCCCCCACATTTGCATATGCAAAGCGGCAGGCACCGCGCGGTGCCTGCCGCTTTGCATATGCAAATGCAAAAAAGCATTTTTCACATTGTGGCGGGCGGTGCAGAGTGCACCGCCCGCCACAATGCTAAAACTACAGGATGTGCCCGCCACTGTGGCGGGCACATCCTAATTCCCCCCACGGGACCCCCGCCCTTATGGCGGGCGTTCCCATTCTGCGATAGGGTGGCGTCCGCCCGTCATCCTAATGGAGCCCTTAGATCCTTGCAGAGTGAGAGAAAACACAGGTTTGCAAGGCCATTCACTGGCTTGTCTTTCTAGAAAAGTCTGTCAGAGTGTTTTTCATCATTTTAGGATGTTAGCAGTGCATCAGACCAAAATGAGGAAATTAGTGAGAATGTTGTATTATTCAAAAAGTCCAGCACTTAAGCTTAAACAATTAAACAGTGCTCTTTTGCATGGAACTGAATTAGATGTGAAGAAGATTTGTGAAGAAATTGAGATTTGTTATTTTGGTGAAAAAGAGGATAGTGTAGAAATTGACACAGCAAATCAAGGTAATGTGGAAGACAATGTACAGATTTCAAGTACAGAAAAGTTTGAGCAGGAAATTACCAGGTATAAGGTGAAATCAAGTGAAAGGCCGAATTTTACTTGTGTGTGTTGTCGACGAAGTCATTATAAGCTTCAAACTAGATTAGTTGATTTATACGTAAAAAGTGAAAAGATGAATAATTATGAGTGGAAGGATTTTGCAACTTATTTGTGGGTGGAGAATTGTTTTGATTTGAGTTCTGATCAGCGTATTTGTAAATATTGTTATGATTAATTAAATCAAAACAGAATGCCTGCTAGAGCTGTTCATAATAATCTGGAGTTGGTAGACATTCCCCGTGAATTGATGGATTTAAATACATATGAGTCTATTTTGATTCAATGTGTCCACCCTTTTCAGGCAATTGTTCGCATGGAGCCTAAGATAGGGAAATTGCCTCCTACAGATTTGCAGAGAGGATTAAAGGGAAGAGTTGTTTATTTGCCTCTTGATTTCAAAACAAATATTGATACAATTGGTATAGAAAAAGTAGAAGAGGAACCTTTAGTTATTCTAGTTAATGGGGTTCCGACAAAGAGTAAGAAAATCTGGCAAGATTTAGTGGATGTTAGGAAAGTCAAAAAGGCAACGTTGTATTTAGTCAAAAACAATGAGTATTACAAAGATGTATGGGTTGCAGCAGAGGACACAGCTGCAGATGAAGACAGTGATTGTTCAGGCGGCCAAATTGAAAAAGTTGATGTGTCTAGAAGTAAAGAAATATATGAACATTATACTGTTCATCCTTTGCATTCCAAAGAAGTAATGGGAATGCAATTGAATTGTTTCAAATGAAAGCAGCAAAAGGAAGTCCCATTAGTGTATTGGAAGAAAGTTTGGAAGCTCGTTGTTTTCCACAGCTATTTCCAACAGGTCGAGGTGGACGATATGACGATCGTCCACTTCAAATTCCTGCATCTGAATATCGAACTGTAAGATTATATGCTGAAGATCCAAGGTTTTGTCAATGCATTCCCTATTTGTTTCATCTACTGTATGAAAGTGACTTGTCTGGGCTTTCTTATGCAGTAAACCATATACTGAAAAGTGGAGCACATCTGCAAAATGTTTCGGTGAGGGACTTTATGGAGAAAGTGAATCTGCAAGATAATATTTTGGAATCTCATCTAATCAATCTCCTGGCATGTCAGCGTGGTACAAATGAGTATTGGTACAGTCGTCATGGGGAATTGAAATGTATGCTAAGAAACTTAGGAACTCCTACATGGTTCCTCACTCTTAGCTGTGCCGAGTATGCATGGGACGACTTACTTCAATTTCTACGAGAGGCAAATGCAAATATACAAAATATAGAATTCAAAACACCTGGAGAACTGTGTTCTTTGGATCCAGTGAATGTATGCAGATATTTCAATTATAGATTTGAAGCTATGATGTCTTTTATTACCAACAAAAAAAATCCTCCCCTTGGAGAGGTTTTGGATTTCGTTTGGAGAAAGGAGTATCAAGCGAGAGGTGCTCCTCACATACATATGTTGTTTTGGATTAAAGATGCACCCAAATTTGGAATAGATTCGGATGAAACAGTGATGAGTTTCATTGAAGAGTATTCAACATGTGCTGTTCCGAAAACTACAGAGGAAAACAGTTTAAGGCAACAAGTTTTACGCTTTCAATCCCATCGTTGTGGAAAGTACTGTCGTCGAAAATTCAGAAACAAGGACAAGTTCTACACAAAATGTCGTTTCGGCTTTCCACGACCAGTGATTTCTGAAGGAAGAGTAAATAATTTGATGTCTTCTCTGCGACATACTGTGACGAGGAAATCACCAAAAAATACATACAATTTAAAAAGAAACGAAGAGTCCAAGTACATCAACGACTACAACCCAGTGATTTTATCCATGTGGAATGCTAACATGGATATTCAGTTCGTTGCTGACAACTCTATTGCTGTGGCTCGATATGTGACGTCTTACATCACAAAAAAAGAAAAGACAGAACTGAAGGAAATGTGGGAGGACATTTCACATGAAAAGAGTCTGAGCAAGAAATTATACAGTTACAGTCTGAAGATGTTGTCGCATCGAGAAATTGGAGCATATGAATGTTCTGATTGATTGTCATCAGCAAGTCTCTATGCCAAATCTAGAACCATCATTTGGGTGAGTCTACGTCTTGCTGCAACACGAAATCGAGTTTTGAAATCTGTACAAGAGATAGAGTATTTGGCGGAGAAAGAACCAGAAAGTACAGATATTTTGAAGACAAACATGTTGGATACATACTATCCAAATAGAAGTCCTCATCTTGAGAACGCTTGTCTCTATGAAGTTCTGCAAAGATATATTTATAAGAGGAACATCAGAGAAGATATCAATAATGAAATATATGCTGTCATTGGATGTGAAGGATGTCTAGTGAAACAGAAAAAAGGTCATTTGATTAATCATTGAAAATTGAGTTGTGATAATCCAGATAAAAGAGAATTTAATTATTTGGCTCTTTTGCAACTCTTTAAACCATTGCGTGAAGAAGAGGAACTACTTGGAGATTTTCTCTGTTATGAAGACTCTTTTAATGCAACGAAGGATAACATAGAATGTCCAGTTTTTCCAAACTATCTGCAAATGATGAATGAAGAAATAGAGCAAGAAGCAACAATTGCTGCAGAGATTGCGAGAGACAGTTCTCAAGGCAGTCAGAGTTCTGCTTCATTGAGTCAGGATCCACTAGGAGGACCAATTATCCAAAATGAAGCTGCCACTGCCATGGATGAGGTGGAAAGAGCTATGGAGCAAGCTCAAGAGGATGTAATTAATTTAGAAGATTTGGTGAAAAAATTAAACCTTGAGCAGAAACAGATATATGACGAAGTCACAGAACAGGTTGAACATGGATTGAGTCATGAGAAGAAAGAGTGCTCATGTACATCATTTAAGCCTGTCCGACTGTATGTGAGTGGAGAAGCGGGAACTGGAAAAAGTTTTCTGATTAAAGCAGTTGCATCTTATCTGCAGAAAAGGACTGAATCACCGCTGTCTTGTGTTGTTACCGCTCCAACTGGGCTGGCAGCACATAATATTAAAGGGATTACTTTACATCGTTTACTGATGCTGCCAGTGGAGCATGATAACAAATTGCAATATCACAAGCTATCTGGAGATGCGTGTTCCGAAGTTTCGAGAGTCCTGAAGAAAATGAAACTTCTTATCATTGATGAAGTAAGCATGGTGTCAAATATAATGCTTGCTTTTGTGCATTTGAGAATGCAAGAAATTCTTAGAACAGACTATGATGTTTTATTTGGAGGAAAACATATTATTGTTTTTGGAGATCTTCTGCAGTTGACTCCAGTGAAAGGAGAACCTGTGTTCAAAATGCTCACGCATGAAGATACCAGGAAGTGCCTAGGAAGCATTGGAAATGTTAATATATGGTAAAACTTCAAATATGCAGAACTGCTTCAAAATATGCGGCAGGCAAAGGATGAAGATTATAAAAATATTTTACAAGATGTAAGAGTCGGAAAAATAAGTCAGCAAGAGAAAGAAGCTTTACATGGACGGTTAATTTCAAATTTGTACCCAAATGAAAACATTCTTCCAGAAAATATTTTTAAGAAAATTAACGAGAAGAAATCTGGCATATGTTTGATGCCAACTCTGAAAGAATGTTCAATGTTCAACAACAAAGTGTTAAATTTAGAAAATGAAGAGATAGTGAAACTCGAAGCTACAGATAAAATAGAGCACATGGGAGCAACAATTGTTTTGTCTGAAAATTTGAAATCAAAATTGGATTCATTAGAGAAGACTATATCTAAAACTGCTGGTTTTGAAAAGACTCTGAATGTGTGTTTGAATTGTCGTATCATTTTGAGAAGGAATTTAAATGTTGAAAGAGGTCTGGTAAATGGAGCAATGGGTCATGTTGTTGGTTTTGTGAATTACAAAAATAGAGATGAAATTGAAATTTTAAAAATTAAATTTGATGGCATTGATGAAATAGAACAAATTTGTCGTTGTTCAGCTAGATTTTTGCTCGTGAAAGACTTATATGTTCGCCGAAAACAGTTTCCTATTTGTTTGGCATATGCAGTGACAGTTCATAAATCTCAAGGTTTAAGTGTAGATAGTGCTTTGGTGAACATTGGAAGTTCTGTGTTTAAAGAGGGTATGGCATATGTGGCATTATCACGAGTCAGAACTTTATCAGGATTGTACTTGATTGAGTGTGATGAAACAAAGATTTGTGCTGATCTAGATTGTGTTAAAGAATACAATAGGTTAAGAAGAGAGTATGCTCCACATTTACCTCAATATCCTCTGTTTGAAAAACGTGTGGTAGGCCGAAAAAGAAGAAATGAGATTAATTGCAGTGAGGTATTAGCAAAAAGTAGATAAAAGCGTAATTGTAAAGAGAAAGAAAAAGGATTCTGTTGAAGATGTTGTTGGATTTCAGTTTGAAAACAGTTCTGGTGTCAACTGCTATGCTAATGTAGTAGTTAATGTTGTTTTTTTTCTTCAAAATTTACAAAAACAGATTGTCGAAAATCGGGAACAAACATTGTGCTGTTTATTGAATTCTGTGTTAGAGAAATGTAGTAGTGATAGAGCAAAAATAGAAAGTGTTTCAGAAATTAGAAATCTTCTAGACGTATGTTCAGGTCAAAATCAATTTTCACAGATAATTCAGCAGGATTGTCAGGAATTTTTTATGTATATGTTTGATGTATTGGAAGATGAAGGAGTAGATATAAAAAATCTTTTTAACCTTTCTTATCAATGGCAACATGACTGTGATAACTGTGCTTCATCAAGTACTACTAGAATAGACTCTGAAAGATTTATATATTTGACTTTACCAGACTGCAAATCAGTGCCTTTTAATAATCTAGTTAAAGCAGCGGATCACAATATGGTGTGTACCCAATGTAAGTCTATAATGCTGTCCACATTATTTCTACAAAGTTATGACCACTATGTCATTTTAATGTTCCAACGATGTAGACCTGATGGAACTATATTGACAACTTCTATTAAAAATTTCGTGGCTTCTCAGTTATCGATATCAGGAAGAACCTTTGCAACTGTAGCTATTATTTTTCATGACGGTCCTTCTACAACATCAGGGCATTACACATGCTATTTAAAAACTTCTAAAGGTTGGACCCAATGTAACGACACTCATTTGACTTTCAAACAACGTTTGCCTTTTGGCTTTATAAATTCATACCTAGTGTTTTTACAGCCAAAATTTAGGTAAAAGTAATTGGCCTAAGAAGACGGGAGCAGTTAATAAAGGTTATTTTGCTGTTTAAAAATATATTCTGAGTAAAAGTGATCCAGGCAATATAAAAAATTGACTTGTCATATAGGTACTGTAAGTGGATCTCATAGTAAGTGATATTAGTATTATACAAAATGATGAACATGACTGAGTCAGAGATGGTTTTACAAATACTTAAATATTGTGAAAATGTTGTAGAGCATTTCTTTCAGAACGTTGGGAAAAAGGTCATTTCAGAGTGCCTTAGAATTAATTTGAAAATATACTCATACATCTGACACTATTTGGCCAAATGGAAAGGTGTAGGAATGAGTAAAGAGTCATGACTGAAAAAAAGGAGTATATGAAAATATTGAAAATATTTCAGATGTTTTTGGAGCTTTTCTTGTAGAAAGTCGATGAAATGGATTTTTAAATGAACAGCAAAGTACTTTGCAATGAGAAAAGGACCTCCATTATACAGTATTTGGCCTCAAGGAAAAGTAAGTCAATCAAAGATTAGCGTACATTTGTCATTTGTCAGTATCTAAGGTTTTTTTTAAAACACAATCTTTTAGATTGTGTTTTTTTTTCCCGTTGTCATATGATGAGTAATTTGAACTCATTGTTTTAAGTGAAATTCAATATATTCTGAGAACAGCAAAAATAAACTATGTAACATGTTGTACAAGTTATTTTATACTTTGGATTGTGTAAATTAAATTGTATTCACATTCTCTGACACTCACTTTCCCTTTTCCATCCTCTTTCAGCTCTTTTTACTCACTTATAATGTCTTTCTCTCATTCTCTGTAACGCCCGTTCCTTTACTCCACTTCTTTGACAACCCCTCATTCTCATTTCAACTGTGTGCATCCCCTCTCTCCCTTGCATAACTTTTCAGCTTTCAGTCTCTCTGCTTTACTTCCCTTTTCCGTATTTTCCTCCTTTGCTCTTTTAGTAATTCCTGTTTACTCACTCAGCAGTATTATTGCACTCTATCAATATAAATCACCCACTCTCCCTCGCTTATCTTTGTTTGCTCCTTACTTTTGACCTCTTCTCTCTATTTTTCGTTCACTACTTCTATGTCCTCAGTGCCTCACTCTCCTTGTGTTATGTTCAGTTGTGTTTATCTACCTTCTATCACTTCTTTTACAATAACTTCACTGCTCCTCTCTCATCGTTTTTCATCCCATTTCTTTTACTCTGGTTCCATTACTATCCCTCATTTCCTTTCTTTCAATGTCCTTCTCTTTACTTTCATCACCAAATTATTTTCTTTCAGTACCACTGTTTTAGTCGTCTTCTCCTCTCTTTCCTTTTTTTGCTCTCTTACTCATTTCCTTTTCTCACTCATTGTACTCCACCTCACTCAGTTTTTCTCTAGTGTGTCTGCCGACTAACTTCCTCAGTCCATTTCCCTCAATCGTTGTATATTATCCTCTCTCCCTTCATCCTTTCACTCTATGACTGTTCTTCACTTACTCTCAGTTATCTTCTATTCCTCATTCTTCTAAATGCATCCTTAATTAGACTGTTTTCTGTCTCAGTCATTATCTTTTTACTTACTTCTGTTTCCTGATTTAGTTTTGCTAACTCACATTGTTTTAGTATCTTTCTTACCTTCAATTCATTTCTCTGTTCTTCTCTCTCTCTTTGTCAGTGAATCTATATGCCTTACTCTTTGTAATTTGCTCTCCTTCTATTTCTTTTTCTCTCTTTTTGTCCTTCTACCTTACTTTATTTCCCTTTCTGTGTCCTTCACTCTTACTTTATTTCTAAATAGTGTTATGATTTTTAACCTCTTCATTTGTATCTTTTAATTTAAAATACATATTTCATTAGTTATAACTTATTTTTTCTTCTCTCTTTCACAGATACAAACTGTAGTAAAAAAAATAATTAAAGTTACATTTATTATATGGTAAGTATGACTAAAAAAATGTAGTTTGTCATCACCCTTTGCTTTAGGCTCACTAACATTTTCTCAATCAACCTCACTCCTGTGTCTTTACTCTGCTTCCCTTACTTATTCTTATTCTACATGTTTACTCCCCTTTCCCTATTTTCCCTCTCATATTCAACTTCTTTCAATCCCTATTCTTTACTTCACTTACCCTCTGTTGCCTTCCTTTGCTTCTTCACTCATTCTCTTTTTCTTAATTATTTACCTTACTCCTACACATACACCTCATCCCCCTCCCAACACATACACACACCTCTAATATACACCCCCCACACACACACCACACACACACCTCATACACACAAAAAATCCTCCCACACACACACCTCAAACACACACACACATTCGATACACACACATACATCGAACACATATACACCCCACACTCATACACTCCTCACACATATTTCACACACCCTCACCTCCACCCACACCGAAACACCCCACACAGCCACACCCACAGACACACCTTACACACCCACGCCCCGACCTACACCCACTGACTCCCTATAAGTCACACACACTGCATTACTTATCTTTCTTTGCTGTTTCACTCAAGCCCATTCAGGTACTGTTTCCTTTACTCTCTTTGTCCTTTCTCTTTCTCACTCCCCATGTCTTATCCTAATTCAATTTTTCCCCCTCTTTCACCCCTCTTTACTTATACTACCTGGTCTTTTCTCACTTTCCCTCATCGTTCTTCATTTATCCCGGTTCCGCCACTACCCTTCATTCCCCATTTTTTACTGTCCTTTCTTTTTCTTTTAACAGCCTGTCACATTCTCCCACTATCTCTACTTTAGTGTTCTTCCTCTCTCTTCCCTTCTTTTGCTCCTTTAGTCATTTTACTTTTCTCACTTTCATCCAATTACACCTTCTCTATTTTTTACTATGTAATAAACAATCCCTCTGTGTTCATCCTGTAACTCTTTTTCTCTTAACATAACTCTCTTTGTGTTCTTCTCTCATGCTAACTGCTTCATTAAATTTTTTTTTAGGGGGGGGCGCGCCCCGGTACGCGTACCCTAAGGACAAAAAATTGACTGAGATCCTTTAAAAATATAGGTTTAATTTTATATATGAAAGGTAGTTCTAAAAAGAATTGTTTTTTTCTTCTTTTTGTTGTTTTATATTTTTTTATTGTTTTTTGAACATTTTGTACTTTTTTTGGCTTTTCAAAACAGTTTTATATTTTTTTTGTATTTTTTATGGGAAGAAACAAAGAGAAAGGGAATTGAAAATGGCTCAACTGGAGCAAAAAACAAAAAACGGAAAAAATTACTTCTTTTTTTTGGGGCAATCGTGATTGTCACCAGCAATGACGATGAACTTTACACTCTTTTCCCCATAGGCCATAAGCTTGCCACATCCAGTACAAGTGACTTTAAAATCACCAAACCGTTCCTGGATACAAGGCATCACCTCTGATGTTTCTGGTCCCGATTGAGTGGGTTGCTTTCTTTTGGAGCTGATCCTTGAACACTGGGGGAGGTGACTGGCCAGTTCCCTGATCTCTGCACGAGAATAGTTAGCAGGATGCTTCCGGGTCATATGCCGAATCATGGTATTATTACCAAATGAATATTTTTTATCTGGATTGCCCCTTGAGAGTTCTGCACCACAGATTCGACATGTTACCTTGGCCGCATTAACTTTTTTCTTGCCCTCTGGAAGTGAAAAAAACTCCCATACAATGTGTTCTTTTGGCTTGTATGGGGTATTTTGTTCAGGCAGCCATCTGCTCCCTTCCTCCTCTTCCTCTTCCTCCTCCTCCTCTTCTTCACCACCAATGTATTGTTGTGGTGGTCTTCTTGGTGGTTGTGGTGGTGGTGGTGGTGCAGATGCTCCAGCTGTTGCTGCTACAGTAGCCATTTCAAAGTACAAAAGAATTGTCTCTGTAGATGAAACAGGTCTTCCTCAGTCAAAGGACAAAGTCAGAGTAAGGAAGAAAGGTGGGGTATTTTATCATTTGGAAAAAAAAAACTGTGCTGAACCAATCAGAAGTGTTATTTTCAGGTCACAAGACCAAGGCTTTACTCATTTGGAAACCAAAACTGTTCTGCACCAATAGAAAGTGTTATTTTCAGGTCACAAGACCCAGGCTGGTCACAAGACCCAGGCATTACTCATTTAGAAACCAAAACTGTTCTGCACCAATAGAAAGTGTTATTTTCAAGTCACATGACCCGACGCGCTTACGCTATGCGCCCGTGTCGCGCTCCGGGGCGCGCCTGCGGGTGCGTAGCGTAAGTGCGTCAGGACGTTTCGCGATCGTATGCGATCGCGTGCTTTCGGTTGCGATTACGCTGGGCGTCATATGAAGCATCACGCGTGTACGCGATACGTCACGATGTTGTTTTCGTTCACGGCAATAGCACTCCCGGGACGCTCCCCGGTCCGCGCCCCGGGGCGCGCCGTAATATTGCGCTTACCCGTGCGTTCACATCACCCATGTCATGAGTGATGTAATATGTGACGTCATCAGCAGTGCATTGCACGCGCAAGTTATAGTGAGTCCAACTAACTATAACGCGGGAATTTCAATGGTTTTATGCGAGTAAAATTTCCAGGTAACTATAACTGGTGTAAAACCTATGGTTTTTTCAGTGAATGTAATAGGTTTTTTAAATGCTAATTCCTAACTATAACTGGTGTGAAACCTATGGTTTTTTCAGTGAATATATATATATATATATATATATATATATATATATATATATATATATATATATATATATGTATATATATATTACATACACCAGCCTTTTTTCTCCAAAAGAAAGCCAACTAGAGCCCAGATCCTTAAGCGTGTTGTTTATTTTAACACAAAGGCAAACGTACACCCGCGAAAGGCATTATGGGAGTGGTAGTCCCCAGGAGGTTTCAAGCATGTGCTTGAAGACAGGCATTCATGTCGAAATTCCACATTTTGTGTAGATTAAGGCCTCAGGGTGCTGCTGCAATTATCCTGTTCCCATGCCTATATTTGATTCATGTCCGGGATCGTGACATTTACAGCATGGCAGCTGTCAGACTGATCCCATAGTTCGAAGGGAAAGGTCATCAACCAGTGAACTTGGTTATCTGCTTGTGAAGAGCACTCCGGGACTGAGCATGTTTTCATTCAGGCACATTTGGTTTAGCGGCTTGTTCTTTTAAAATACATTCAATACATTTTATGCTGTATATTCTGGCAACACAGGATGAGATGTTTGGCGGCGCATTTAATATACCAACAGTGTACCAATTACGGGAGGTGATGTACATTTTGTGAACATGCTGAATTATTTGCCCATGCAATTTGTAATGAAGAGATTTCACGTTAACTAGTTACATGCACTGTGCAATTTATATGTTTAAATATGCTGCACCTTAACCATCGCTGATACCCAGCTGTAGGTAACATGGATCTGTATGCTGCATAGGGCCCACATTGTTGTAGCATTTTTCAGTATGTTTTCTATGTTTACTAATGTCGTAATTGGGAAGGGCTATATAATATGTTTTTGTAATGGCGCCAACCAGATTGATAAAGGCTTCTAGCAAGCCGAAACGCGTCTCTCTTTTACCTCTGGGATTGAGGGTGACCCACGAGAATAAACAGATGCCGAATCCTGACTACCTCGAGTCTGTGCCTTCTTCCGTGGATGAGTTTGTGGATGATTCTGCGGGGGCTGGATGGAGTGCATTCAAATTCAGCGTGAGCGGTCGTCACGCTTTACACAGAACACCAGTCGTTTGTGGCTCTCCCCTTGTGACCGCATGGTTTTTGGTGAAGTACAGGAGTGCTAGAGGGAGAGCCCCCAGCTTGGCTGCCAGAGAGAGGAACGAGGATGACTGCAGTGGGAGACCAAAGACCCACAGCGAGGCGGTTTTCGCAACTGCCAGCGTGGGCCGAGGTTTTCCCCAGCAAGAAATGCCTTGCCCAGGAGTCTGGCGCCATCTGGTGACTGGGCACCGCGGATGGCTACACCGATGCGGTGAGGTTTGTTTGGCGTTATCATTTTGTCCAAGTGGTCCCCCTCAATCCCGAGTCTGTGTTTCAGCAGAACTGTATTTAATGCCGTTTTTACCATTAAGACGCTTTGACATTTGCCTTTGTCCTGCCGGTATGAACGTGGACATTGTTTTCATATCGGACATTTCATTGCAAAACTTCGTACATTAATTCACCAACGAAAGGCATTATGGGAGTGGTAGTCCCCAGGAGGTTTCAAGCATGTGCTTGAAGACAGGCATTCATGTCGAAATTCCACATTTTGTGTAGATTAAGGCCTCAGGGTGCTGCTGCAATTATCCTGTTCCCATGCCTATATTTGATTCATGTCCGGGATCGTGACATTTACAGCATGGCAGCTGTCAGACTGATCCCATAGTTCGAAGGGAAAGGTCATCAACCAGTGAACTGGGTTATCTGCTTGTGAAGAGCACTCCGGGACTGAGCATGTTTTCATTCAGGCACATTTGGTTTAGCGGCTTGTTCTTTTAAAATACATTCAATACATTTTATGCTGTATATTCTGGCAACACAGGATGAGATGTTTGGCGGCGCATTTAATATACCAACAGTGTACCAATTACGGGAGGTGATGTACATTTTGTGAACATGCTGAATTATTTGCCCATGCAATTTGTAATGAAGAGATTTCACGTTAACTAGTTACATGCACTGTGCAATTTATATGTTTAAATATGCTGCACCTTAACCATCGCTGATACCCAGCTGTAGGTAACATGGATCTGTATGCTGCATAGGGCCCACATTGTTGTAGCATTTTTCAGTATGTTTTCTATGTTTACTAATGTCGTAATTGGGAAGGGCTATATAATATGTTTTTGTAATGGCGCCAACCAGATTGATAAAGGCTTCTAGCAAGCCGAAACGCGTCTCTCTTTTACCTCTGGGATTGAGGGTGACCCACGAGAATAAACAGATGCCGAATCCTGACTACCTCGAGTCTGTGCCTTCTTCCGTGGATGAGTTTGTGGATGATTCTGCGGGGGCTGGATGGAGTGCATATATATATATATATATATATATATATATATATATATGTATATATATATTACATACACCAGCCTTTTTTCTCCAAAAGAAAGCCACCTAGAGCCCAGATCCTTAAGCGTGTTGTTTATTTTAACACAAAGGCAAACGTACACCCGACGCGTTTCAGTGCTATTGCACCTTAGTCATGGGTATTTTTTGTTCGTGCAAAATGAAACTTTAAAGTGAACATAACAATAAAGGTAGGACTGCCTGTCCCAAAAACAAAGATTTTCTTTACACATGGCAGCCATCTTTGACTGTCTCTCAGTTCATTGCAACAAATGGTATTCTGGTATTCTTAAACTTGAAAGCATGGTTTCTTACCAGTTCGCTAACATTATTCATATTCTAATTTAAACTTACTAATGGATATAGCCCAAGTGGGCTAATCATTCAATCCTTATTGACTATTTACAATCAGGCCCCAGTGGGCAACGTAAATCCAAACAGAAAGAAACCCTCTATTATTTACACCAAATAATTGAGTACATTACATATTCCACTTTTTTGACAATAATCCATACAGTCTACTTTTCTTTTCCATTGGGCTTTTCTGATGTATTTTCTCAATATTGTCTAGCTGACAGTACGCCTCCTACAAAAAATGTATAAAACAAGTGTAACCACCGTGAAAAGTACAATTTTAAAAAACAAATTTAAAAGCTACTATGATGACACATTGCAAATATATACACACATCCGGGCAAATAATTTACAGCACTTATATCCTTGATTTCTACTATGTTCAGCCCAAATGGATTGACATCTCCTCATCTTTATTCAATCCTAACGGTTGAACTGTATCATACTTGATAATCATTTTTTACTCCAATTGACGCAACTCTTTTACAAGATCACCACCCCTCTCTGATTTCGGGATCCTGTCAAGTGCACAGAATTGCAATAAATTGAAATTTTTCTGATGAAATTCTTTAAAATGTCTCGCAATGGGATATTGTTTATCCTCATTGACGATTGCTCTGGTATGCTCTAGAACTCATTTTATGGCCTGATGAATGGTGCTACCAATATAAACAAGAGAGCATGGACAACGTAAAGCGTAAACGTAAAAATCAGATTTGCAAATTAAATGCTTTTGGATTACAAATGGTTTTTGACTTGTAGACAAGGAAAGTTCCTTTCTATTTGCACTGTTTTTACATGCCTTGCATGATTTACATGTGTAAAAACCTTTGATTCCTTTAATATTGTCCATTTCTTTTACAGTGCTACTGCATAAAATGTCTTTTAATGCAGGACATTTCCTGAAGGTGATATTCGGTTAATTCCCCTCTGCTTTTTTTTTTATTGGATCAAGTCCCAGAACATGCCAGTATTTTTTCAAACTCTTGCTGACCTGCCATGATTGATCTGAGTAGGCTGTGATGAACCTGATATTTCAAGTTAGAGAGAGACCCCCTTCAACCAGGGGAATAGGGCACTTTAACAGTAAAGAAAGTTTTTCCCTTGGCAAACTGATCTTACATGGGACAAGCCTAAATGTTTGTCTCAAAACTACCCAATGGGCCCACTGAATCCCCAGAGGAATCCTTCTTATCTCATACACTTATGCAACAAAACTATAGATCATTCGTTTTATTATAAAATGGGCGGATTTTGCGAATTGGCAATCCGCGAACTTGCGTATTTACGGATTCGCAATCCGCAAAATCCGCGAACTCTCGCGAATTTGCGGATTTTTTTGGGGTTTTTGTGTTCGCAAGGGTTTCTGCCAGTTCGCGAGGGTTGTGTACCAGTTCGCAATTGCGAACTTACTTGTCGGCTCGCAACGGCCGCGACTATGTTGTTTCTACGTCTGGTTCATCATCACAGGTTCACAGCACCCTCTGTTTCACCACTGCCACCGTCTGGTACACCCATGCCACCCTCTGGTACATCACTGCCACCCTCTGGTTGGTTTATCACTGTAGATTATGGGGGTGAAAAAAAGCAAGCACACCTGCCCTGCTTCAACTGACATGAATTAATTTGGGGTTGATTAATGTGTCACTGATTTTAAACTTCAAGTCTGGCTGGCACCTGCTTCCTTATCTGTAATTTGCTTTCTGTTGCAGTGCAATTTTTTTTCACAGGACCTTTGTGGCCTACTTGTAGCTATTCTCTGAGCCTGCTGTGAGGGTCAGAGCAGGGTCATAGAATAGTTGCAAGTAGGCCACTGAACTCTGTAGGGGCCCCTCAGGAAGCACTACAGGGAATGGTTACTAATGATAAGATTGAACTTTTGCACCTGCTGAGTGCTTTCAGTTTTGTCTGTAATTGCTTTCTGTTGCAGTGTAATTTTTTTTACCAGGACCTTTGTTGTATACGTGTAGCTATTCTCTGAGCCTGCTGTGAGGGTCAGAGCAGGGTCATAGAATAGTTGCAAGTTGGCAAATGAACTCTGAAGGGGCCCCTCAGGAAGCACTACAGGGAATGGTTACTAATGATAAGATTGAACTTTTGCACCTGCTGAGTGCTTTCAGTTTTGCAAAAATCCAAATATCCAGCAGCATCCACAAAAAGTAATCCTTCCAGGACAAGATCCAAATCAAAGTGACCAGCACATGAAGAAAGCACTGGGAGGAGCCTGCTGGACAGGAACAGGAAGTTGGAGACTGTGGGGCACTTCCTTCCTCCCCCCCCCAAATGGACTCCTTGCAAAGAAAAAGTGCAGGCAAATGTCAACCTGAGGAGTTAATCTGATAAAAATCATAATTTTCAAGGTTTATGCTGCCTGCTGGTGGATTTCTTGTGCGAAATTGCAAATTTTGCAATCTCGCAATTGCGAGATTGTTGCTGCCCACAGCATCGACGTATTCGCAAGTGTTTACTCCCGCGAAATTGTATAGTATTCTAGTTGGCAAGTGCGACCAAGCAAAAAATCCGCTTCGCACGGATTTTACGAATTTTCGGCAAGTTCGCGAGAGTTCGCGGATTGCGAATTTGCCGAAAATCCGCAAAATCCGGGAGCGGAACGGATTTTACGCCCATGCTTAGAGCTTATACATTTACAATCTAATTTTAAAAACAAATCGTTATACACATATGTTAAAATTTCATGAACACATTCACAAATTACAGTAACTCCTGCACAAAAATCTTAAAAAACAAATTATTTAAAAAAAACACAGTTCATACACATTATATCAAGCTTTGTGTACGAGACGACCGGCGCTGCAGGGGAAGCTGAGGATTACGTGGGACACGGGAGACTTTTGGCTGTTACCCTAACGGAACAAGCGCAAAGACAAACAAGACCTGTCCCCGTGAATTCATAATCAGCACACCGACAGGGATCTTTTGGTCAAAGGATACCGGTACATACAGAATATTGAAGATGTTTTTTTGATTGAAGAAAGAAGTAAAAACAGTGGATCATCTCTCCCAATAATAAAGGGAGGAAGAAACATACAAAATTTAAAAAAAGGGTAGCTATAGGAACCCTCTTTTATCATCACTACAAGAGAATCAGAACGAAGATAATATGCATAACCAGCCCTGGATCATACTGTGATGAAGCACATGAGATTAACTAGGAAATCGTGCAATATGTGAACAGGAGAATTTTACTGACGGCAACCAACCAGTGCCATATGTAGGAGAGACTCATTAATTTAGTCTTGAAAAAGATGGTAATGCATCGGTAAAAAACATCGGAACGCGTCGACGCTCCTCTGCACGATCAAGAGATCAAAAATACCAAGCCTGTAGACAAAAAATTATAGATGCCCAGGATTGTGTTTATGACAAAAATCTCAAAAACGTGCAATAGTTATTGACAATTTTACGTCTTTGTATGTCTCTCCTTTTCTGTACTTCTCAGCTTGATATAATGTGTATGAACTGTGTTTTTTTTTAATAATTTGTTTTTTAAGATTTTTGTGCAGGAGTTACTGTAATTTGTGAATGTGTTCATGAAATATTAACATATGTGTAATAACGATTTGTTTTTAACATTAGATTGTAAATGTATAAGCTCTTTTGTGTTATGTCTTCACGGAAACTAATTGTTGCCTTTCGCGGCTTTAAAGACCAATTCACCAAGCGACGGTTTCCGTGAATGGACAGAATACTAAACAGTGGTCGCATCGTGGAAGCACTCTAAAAGGTAGGAAATTATGTCGCCATTCAAGCGATAGAACATAGATAGGAAATTGGTTTAAAAAGAAGCAACATAAGAACGGTTACAATTTCCATTTATCTTTGTTTAAAGCCACGTGCAAGCATCGGTCCCACTTGTAGCAGTCTGGAAATTTTACCCACATCAGTTACCGGCCTCCAGTTTATGACCGCCATACTCGGAAAGGCTTTCCCGAGAACGGTGAGACATAACACTCGCAAAACCACAATAATCTGACAAACAAAGATTTTTACGCTAGATTGTAACGGAGATTTGTGTTGATTTTTTTACATAGTTCACAACGGGACTTCTAAACTGAGAAAATCACTAAAGAGCTGAAAAAACGTTAAGTAAGAAGGGAGCAGTGAAACTTTAAACCAAAGGTTTGTGTTATCACATTAAGAGGGCATGGCAACGATATAAACTGAACGCTTAACCGTATCATGATAAAAATAAAAAAGCGCGAATTTTAAGAGATGTAATTTATGTCTGTTCCAGGTTTCACATGCCAGATTAGAATATAAAGGTGCCTTACTTATCGTATCCTTAAAAGAAGACTTAAAAGACGTTTTACAAAAAAGTTTAATCAGGTAAAACCAAAGGAAATGGAATGTCTAAACGTGATACGAATAGGCATGTAGATGCAAAAGGTCAAAATAATGTTAGGGAACACAAGAGTACCTATAGAACAATAGAGAAAAGTATAGATCCTAACCATAGATATGTGTACCCTGTGACAATCGCTAGTCACACTGAAAATATAACTTAACTTACTCATCTCTGCTATTTTCACTCTGTCCTCTCATTCTCTATACTTATCTCTCCCTAGATAAAAGGATGCCAAACTGTGACCCACAATAGAATAGAGGCATGAAATTCAATGTATGGCAATGATTATAGAATTATATGTTATGTACTCAATAGAATGTGACAATAATTATGTTGTTTATGCCTGGTCATCCTTAGGTACCTCCATGAATTAATAAATTCAGTAGACACTAAGCTATGTATAAAAAGACACCATAGGGGTATAATAGCCCAAATGAAAATACCAACTGTATTGAAACTTTCTATGTTACCAAAAATGAAATTAAGAATTGTATCGTGATGTTTTTATGTTATTATAAATATAGATAATGAGAGTAGGAACAACAACATTGTTTTAAGTAAAAATGAGAACTAAAACTGTCCTGTTCCTTCTAGATAAATTGGCTGAAAATATAATTGTCCTGACGAAGACACCACGTGTCGAAACGCATTGACTGACATACTACAGCCACAGCAACAGTAGATAGGACACATTAAGATGTCCTCACAATGTTTTTAAATTTATATGTTTTATATATAAAGAATATCACTTTTTTGTATCAATTCATCATGTTCATAAGAACATTTTATTGTAAAAATTAATCCTCTCTTAATTAAAACAAACTGTTTTTGATATCAATCTCATTGTTTGTGTTTTAGTTCATACTCTCTTATTTTTGTAACAGTTGATGTATATACATAGCGAGTGTTTTGTTGTTTAGATAGCCTGGGTGTATACCTTCATATTGTATGTTTTCCCTGACCCAGGATCTCTATCCGTACCAGGGGGCCCTTGATACCTCACAAAAATGCCATTGATTTGGAGTCAGCTTATTGTTTGTCGGTTTCTGAGATTCATCCAATTTTTTTAATTCTTTGATTACTCCTTTTTCAAACACTTCAATACTTTCACTCTGTATTTGTGGCAGGAATCTTCGTTTAGGTCTAAAACCACTGCCACTACTGCAATCAAACATTATGTTCTCTTCTGTTAAACAATCAATTACATTTAGTTCATCATCTTTTTCCAGGCCTTTCATAGTCTGTAACAAATTGATGTCATCAATAACCAGGTTGGTAGAATTGGCTTCAGGTATAACTGTATTCATCTTTCTATTTCTAAAATATTTTCGCAGTTTTAATTTTCTTACAAAATGAAATAAGTCAATTCTACCCTCGGTATAATTAAAATGGCTCGATGGACAAAATGTAAGCCCTAATGAGAGAACTTCAGTCTGATCAAAAGTTAATAATATATTGGATAAATTTACCACAGTGTGATTGTCCTTCATTTCTTGGCCACTTTGCCTCTGATCGTCATTCCCACGTAGGCATCCAGCCCTCCTTGTTTCTTTGCGGCCCCTCGCGGCGGGATGCCTGGCTTTCACCTTGCGGATACCCTGCTGGGGTTATCTCACAGGGGAATACCAGGACGGGTTCCCTAAGCAAGGGCTTAGAAACCGCTTGGTGATTTACGCTATATAAATTCCTGTACATTTACATTTACATTCTGCTTCCGCCTCTGGCGCCTCGACCGTGACCTCAACTTGGCGATTCTTGGGGCCCTGGGCTGCCTAGCCCTTGTCTCCCCTGTGCCATTAGCGAGCACTCCTTTAAAATATTGGATTTTACTCCTTCAATTGGTGCTGATGCCCCAGTTGTATTATCACTTATTGGATTATCATTGGTTCCTGGTGCCACCACTATATTATTACTTTCATGGGTTCCAGTACTAGGTATTGCTTGTTGTACATGCGATTCCTCATGATTTTTTGATTCAATTCTGTCAAGTAATCAAACTTTCTTCCAAAAGTAAAAATTTGTCCTCGCTCATAGTCAAGTTGGTCGCGGTGGAATTTGCTTTGTTTTTTAATTTTTATTTCATCTTCTGCTTTCTGAAGCCTGGTAGTTAATTTCTTCATTTCATTTTCAAATCCTATATCAGAATACTGTGCCCTCAATTGGGATGTTAACTGGTCAATTTCAATTGCCAATCTTGCAGTATCTTTTAAAGCGTATTTAATTAACAGCTTGACCATCACAGTAGAACAATTGTGGTTGTTTTGCACCCACTCTTCAATTAACTCCGGATCTGGATCGTTAAAAGTTGGAGTTGTGAAAATTCGCAACCCTCTGGGCACGCGTTCATGATCTATCTATTTCTGTAAAATGGTGGCCTCCCACCACTTTACTTGTTCCATTTTTAAACATTTCCACAGTTTGTCCCACAGTTCTCTCTTTGTGGCCGATTCTCGTGCGGTGCTTTCCCCCGATTTGCCCAGTGTTACTGTATCAGTGTCAAACGGTACAAACAGCCGTTCCACTGCTTCCCGTCGAGAAGCCTCCCTGTTTGCCAGACTCATTCTTGTGTAATCTTGATGAAACTCACCATCCGCGAGTCTCGTAGCTTGACGATGTCAAACTGCACACGCTCTCCTCAGCTGCAGTCAACGTCCGTGACCGCGCTGGGTCCACCGGCACTCCTGTGGTTTTGCGTGCCAATAAATCCGCGTTTGTGAAGGGCTCCCGATACAATTTTTCGTTCCTTCAGCCGTTCGATCCCGACAGCTCCCGGCTCGGAACGGAAATGAATCTTGTTTATGTTCCGCTTTCGGGGCACTTCTTCCGCATCTGATTTAAAGCCTTATAATCACATTTCGTGCAAAATGAAACTTTAAAGTGAACATAACAATAAAGGTAGGACTGCCTGTCCCAAAAACAAAGATTTTGTTTACACATGGCAGCCATCTTTGACTGTCTGTCAGTTCATTGAAACAAATGGTATTCTGGTATTCTTAAACTTGAAAGCATAGTTTCTTACCAGTTCGCTAATATTATTCATATTCTAATTTAAACTTACTAATGGATATAGCCCTAGTGGGCTAATCATTCAATCCTTATTGACTATTTACAATTTAAGTTTAAATTAGAATATGAATAATGTTAGCGAACTGTCTTACCTTTATTGTTATGTTCACTTTAAAGTTTCATTTTGCACGAACAAAAAATGCCCATGACTAAGGTGCGATTGCACTGAAACGCGTCGGGTGTACGTTTGCCTTTGTGTTAAAATAAACAACACGCTTAAGGATCTGTGCTCGAGTTGGCTTTCTTTTGGAGAAAAAAGGCTGGTGTATGTAATATTGGGGGTCGCTTCCCCGCTCGCACCCGCCACCATTGAAGAGGCTAGGGGACTGGCGAACTCTGATTTGAAAATACATATATATATATATATATATTTATATATATATATATATACATATATGTGTGTGTGTATATATATATAATTTTATATTTTTGTTTTAAAATAATATATATGTACACACACACACACACACACATATATATTTAAAAGCTTTTTACTTACCAGCAATATACTTACATTTACCACGATTTTCGTTGTCAAAGGCATCAGTTTTAAAGGCGTATTCATTGTAAACAATTTAGTTGTAAAGGCATTTTCATTAAAAGAGCCTTTGTTGTAAATGCATCTCGTTGTTTAGATTTCGTGAAAACTGCTGTTTCCTCCTGGGTGCATGTAGTACCACTTTAACGCTCTATGCTACTTTTTTTTAGTTAAATCTGTGACTAGACAAAACACAGATCTCTCTAACAAGTGCACTATCAGAGTTTTCTTACCATTATTATTCTCTGATATTCACAGGGCACTGAAAGCTCCCAGCAGCAGGTGCCCTGACCCATACATTATTTTCAAATGTAACCTTTGAAAGGAATTAAGAAAGAACAGATTTACTTTCACGTTTCTCCTTGTTACCTAGGCCTAGATGTATCAAGCATTTTGCGATTCGTTAAGGCAGAATTTCGGCCTTAACGAATCGCAAACGGACATTTTGCATCTTTTGGGATGTATGAGAAATTAGCAAAATAAGGAATCGCAAAAAATTGCGATTCCTTATTTTGCTTAAGCATTTAAGGAATCGCAATTTTGCGATTCCTTAAATGCCATGTATGAAACTTTTTTACATTGCGAATTCAGGTTAAGGAATCGCAAATTAACACCAATTTGATGTTCGTGTTAATTTACGAAATCCTTTCAAAAACCAAAATATGACAATTTTGAAGGTGGCATGTGACACACATACATGCCCATAGGGCATGTATGTGTGCCATATGCACACACATGTAAGTTTCAGGGGTGCAGCAGGGTGTCCATGAGACACCCCTGCACCCTTGAAATAATTCTCAAATTGCGATTAGCAAATTGCGAATTCGCAATTTGAGAATTACTTCACAATCATTCCTATGGGCCTCCTGGCCCATAGGAATGCATGGGAAATTATTCCTTATTTGCGAATTCGCAAAATGCGAATTCGCAAATAAAGATTAATAAGGAATCGCTAAAAAAAAGCAATTTTTTACATACATTCCATTTTGCGAATTCTAAATAGCGATTCGCAAAAAATCGCTATTTAAGATTCGCAAAATGGAATCTTGATACATCTAGGCCCAATTTCTTTGTTGGCCAGTTTTTTTTCTTACCTGATTGTCAGACTGATTTCATGATTCCCCCTCTTGATTGCGCCCTCTTTTTTATTACCGTACCCCTTGACCCACAATGTGGGTTCCCGGAGTAAAAGTTTTCCATTTCTAGCACTGCGCCTAACCTTGCACTGTTTGGGGACCAGAAAGTAATCAAGTCGCCCCTAAGCGCGACGGTCTGCTGCTAACCCGAAATGTTTGGAACCTGCGGGCTATTTTCACTAAGGTGTTGTGTTCACGGACGGCCACACGGCGGCAGCACCAGTATGAAATCAGCTCGCATCTTCCCCATTCACGTTCCCTACACAGTAGTTGACAACACTGACAGCACGTTTCCCAATAAACAAAAGGGTTTTAAGAAAGGGAAGGAAAGCGGCGGAGGCTGAGCTGTCTGCCATCGGAGCATTCCCAAGTCCCTGCAGCGTGGAGTTGCCAGGGAACTGGAGCGAGCCCGCATGGCTCCGAGAGGGAACTGCAAACTTCCCATGTGACTGTGCTCCCTGGACGCGTCCTCTTTCAAGGAGATCAGTCTGGCATTTGTATTTTTGCTCTTCGGATTGTTTTCCCCAAGGGACATCATTTTTGGCATTTCTTGGAATGGCGGTGTGATTCTCTGCCCAATACCCGCGGACGCTGGCGTTGCACTCTCAGGGGCCAGGTACTGTACTCACCATGCACTTACAATTGAACTTGCTCTTCGTACTGCAGCAGCATGTTGCCTTGGTGTAGCCCTTTTCCCTGTCAGGATCGCTAACTTGCACATGGCTTGACTGAGTTCACGTGTGCTACGCACAGCATGGGTCTACCTCGCGCGCGAGGGTGCCTCAGTAGTAAACGAACGCGCATTGCGGTTTAATTACAGCAGATTGTAGATTTTACGTAATTTATTTGCTTTTTGGACATGTCCAGTTAAATCTTTGCAGGAGTGAATTGCTTTTCTAAAACATGTTTAGTACTGTGCATAAGTGTCGGCTTTTCGGAGTATACATGTGCTGTACAAAGTGATGCAAGTAATTATCCGGGCCAGCATTTTCTTGGCACTTAAGTATTAAAACGAGAGAGAAACAAACACAGATAGCTAGAGGTACCCGAAATGCAGCTACACACACACAGCCACGCATGTACGCAGACACAGAGACACAAACATGCGCAAACAGTCACACCTATGCAGACAGGTAGATACGGCCGCACGCACACACGTGCATTTGTTGGCAGAGGTTACAGTGCGCTTTGCAAACACACGTGTATGTATACTTCATTTATGTATACTTCATTTTTTAGAGTATTTTGTAGGATCAAAGGTATCCTAGTCAGATACCTGCTTATTTAGTGCCGTTTCTGTGAATGGCGGGAAATCCAAACCTAGCTGGACGGAGTCCGCTTGATGTGTTGCTGCAGATATTGGGCGAACAGCTCCAGTGAGTGGACTCTCTTCTGCTATCTGAGTCTCTGACGCTTTTTCAACGTGGTATTAATAGTTTTCCAACTGTTATCCGGCAGCTCAGAATCTTGTCAACCTAAGAAGCTTCCCACGTTTGCCGTGCCACCTGAAGGAATTCTCGCTCGCTCGCTTACTCACTGTTCTCAGAGGGAACTTTAGGAATTCTTCTACCGTTTTGCTCTCTCTGAGATTGAGAATCATGATGTGAAAGAATAACACCCGCAAACACACGATGCGTGGGCTTGGTGCATTGCATGTGTGATGATCTGCAGACCTTAGTCAGTGACGCACGAATGTTACCAGCTTCCTTCATGTTCCCCGCCACAGGTTTGCTTAGTTAACGTATCTCCCTAGCGCAGGTACCCATTGCTGACTAACAACAGGTACACAGGCACGACTTTCAGCTGCAGGATCTTACTGAGGGCCACACGGGCTGCTTTTGCGTCATGACGCACCTTAATGCTCCCTGGTAGTGAGTTAATCACTAGAGCTCATGTTCTAGGGCTGACGGAAAAACGAACTATATTTCCTAAAACTTCCCTGTATCTGCAGATGATAATGTATGTGAAGCTGAAAGTATGTTTGTCAAATCTGTTGTTGGTGCTTGTTTTTTTGTAATATGGCCATTCTTTAGCCATAAAGAGCGCAACGACGGTAGACACGTTGCCGCTCTACTGAAGGATATGAGGGTAGACCGTCTCTTCTGGTTGGTGTTATTAGAGAAAGAGAAGACAGACCGGTGAAGAGGAATATAGCATATTTTAAAACAACAATGCCATGTGTCTTAATTTTGCAGCACTCAGTGTCCTCAAGCAATATGTTACATGGCAGTGAGCCTGAATAGATTGCCTGAACACACCTCTAGTCTTCTGCTGCAGAAAGTTGGAATCACCTTATCAGTCATGTGCATAATTAATGTGCATCAGAAACACAACTGCTTATTTCTATTACTGTAGCTTGGAGCGCTGCATTTCAAGTGACTACATCTAATTGCCCCTGAGAAACACGTTCTTGGCAAGCTTAACGTGTAGACTAGTACAGATCTACAAGCCTGGAACCTGTGAGAAAAATGAAGCATCAGATTCAGTAACACTGAAAGACGGAGAAGCAGGCAAATAACAGGCACCTATAATATATCTGTTTAGACTACATTCTGCTGTAAATTATAAGGCTATTAGAAGTCACTGAGGTGTTATGAGTCCAAAGGCTGAGTTCCTTTACAAGGTCATGGAATTCTGAGGTGACTTGCAATGTCCTATTAACTTACCAAAGAGTATTTTATTCCATATAATACATGGTCACATCCTCACCCTTCCCACAAACTGGGGCTGTTGGTTTAGTTGAGCTGGGTCTGGTGGCTTAGTGGACTAATGCGTCCACTGTAGGGACCTATGTTCGACCTCAAGGTCACAGTTTCAAATCCTGGCTGGTCCACTCAGTCTTTAAATCTTCTGAGGTTGATAAAATGAGTACTATTGAGTTGGGTAAGCATTAACATTTGTTATTCAGCACCAAGATAACCGTGGGTGAATGTGCGCTTCATAAATACACGTTATGTTAGTTGGTAAATCCATGGTTTGCTGCTCTTTGATATGAAAGAGACAGTATGGTTGCAGACATGAAGAATAAAACTGGAATCTGTAGTGCAAAATTAAGACACCAAAAAGCAGTTCGTAATTTGTTCCAAAAATATATTCAAATCAGTTTAAACTAAATCAGACTAAAACAATGTTGTCACATAGAATATGTAGAAACATACACAAGTATTCTAGTTTTCCTTTACTAACCTACAGTGTGCAAAAATGTTATATAGAATATCTCCTTTAAGTGAATGAATATGTAGTGAATTCGTTTTTACAGGTGACTTACAGATGTCGTAACTCAAATATAAAAAGGAAATTAGAGAGTCTTTTATTATGGGGTTAGTCTCCCATGTATTATAGCCCTACAATACCATCACATGGTTCTGGTGATATAGCAATACATCGTACTGACAGCTGCCTTTTTTGGATGTGCAAACTAAACTCCAAATGGCATTACTGGATTATTATACAAATGAACTTTTTTTCTTTGTTGCATACACAACAGTTTAGATTGCCTGTCTAATCCCTAAAGTTGTGAAAAAATAAATGGATACAATTTAATTCTAATGCTGTGTGGGTATTAAAACTACTCCGTCTTGTTTATTAATAGCAGGCATACATGTCACATAGAGTTCAGACATGTATAGTGAAATTAGAGATATGCAGTAATATTATTCATGTTGAAGGTTCCTCAAACATATATCAAGAGATCCGAAGATTTGATTGGGTATGTTTTACATTATTTGAAGTACAATGGGAATGAAAAATATCAGATAATTTTGTATGTCTGGCCACACATGTTGACTGTTTCTTAAAATGAGCAACATATGTATTTGCAGTGTTTTATGATCCTTAAAATCTTGTCTTAAATATTGGTGTATGAAAAGATTATATGTTTTGGGTAGAATACTCATTTGAAGAGTTTTAACATCTCTACAGCAAGCATGTTAATCCTCTGTGTTAATTGTACCTGCTACATTTTAGCTCTATATCCAAGGCCTTGGAAATGTGTGATTCTGTGGCCATATCATCTTCCAGATTTATGGATTTGCTGTATTTGCCACATAATAAATCCATCATCTGCTGCAGAATTTGTAAATTTTAACCACAACATTTGTTTCTAGCACGAACGGATCAAAAGTTACTAAAACACAGCAACAAGGGAAGGTTCCTGTGTAGTGGAAGATCCTACAAAAGTTTACTGGTCACCTTTCACTTGTGTATTGCTGTATTTGAGTAAACTGTTACTAATGAGGTTAAATATTTGCCCAAACAGTGCTAGTATGTGTAAAAAAGACAAAATAATGCAGCAATAGTATCATAAAATATGCTGCGTTATGCTGCAAAATTTGCCTTTTCTTGATGCATAATTTTGTCAACCCTGCTGCATAATTTGGAACTCCTATCGCATAATTCCAGTGGGCTTGGATATATCCCAGTTCCAAGACCAGTAATGGTTGTTGAAGGCCTTGAACCCAAGTGATATGCCAGAGCTGCAAGCGGCCGCCTATAACAAGGGTCAGAGTCTTTAAAATGCAATTATAGCCTGACGCAGAAAGGCCTTAAGGCTAGTACAACATTCCACCCACTGGGGATGGAATATTCTAAAACAAAGAGAAAGAAACAGAAATACTGTTGGCAGTGACATAACGAAACTTAAGGTGGCCCTCCTATAAAGTACATAGAGGGGGCCCCCCACGTTCTCGACCCTGTCAGGAGCGCTCAGCTGTTTAGAGTGCATAGTGTTGGGGGGGCCTGGAGCTTGGGGCCCGCCGCAACGCGAGGGCTACAGGAGCTATTGTTACGCCCCCGGCTGTTGGTGCAGGAGATCTGTATCAGGAATTATGGACCCTGCCACACTTTGTCAACTTCACTGGAGCTCTCAATATTCCAATGTTTTAATATGCATAATGATGAGGCACAACTAGAGACAAATTTCGTGGGGGGGGAGCGGGGTAATTGTTCCTGCAATAGGCAGAGCGGAGATGCAGGGGCTCTAAGAAGGGCTGAAAACACAACAAAGCCTGGTTAACAAGTAAATGGTAATTTAAAGACCTGTGAAGTACTCGGGTGCGGCTGCAATAAGACGGTTCCCAGCCCGGGAAGCTGCCTCAGCCCGGGCTGACACTGACACAGTGGGGGAGGGGTTGAAGCCCTTAGAGCCCAATGGGCGTTGCGTGCCTGCTTGATCATTCATAATCCCCATTCCTTCACCCCCTTACCCCGCCTTCCCCAGGCCTCGAGGGACGGCTTTGAACCTGCAGCCCTCACCTCTGCCAATGCATGCAGGAGGGCGGCAGAAGTCCTCAGGGAGGGCACAGGCAGGCGCTGCTCCAGCACCCCTGCTTGATATGACCGACAAATGCAGCAGCCGTGTTTGACTTTTTGTCATTGTAAATAAGAATTGATGTACGGAAATGACCGGTTACTCACCGGTAATATTCATTACTCCGAGTCGTAGCCCTCCCCGTCCCAGTCCTAACTACATGAGCATAGCTCCTCCCACCAGAAACTCCCAAGCAACTTGAAACCCATCCCTTCCCTCCAGGCCACACCCATACCCTGAGGCATATAACCCTGTGACCTGCCAATCAACAACCTGTACCCAACAAGCACAAGAAGCCGAAACAGGGAGGGAGGGATGGGAACCTGGACTGGGACGGGGAGGGCTACGACTCGGAGTAATGAATATTACCGGTGAGTAACCGGTCATTACCTCCTCGTCAGCCCTCCCCGTCCCAGTCCTAACTACATGAGCAGATACCAAAGCAATAATCGGCTTCACTCAGTAGCAAAAAACAGACTTTATTAAAGCACAGAAAGTCACACCACCGGAGTAGAACGCAACACAGCGTCCCCAAACCCAGCAGAATCAGTCCCCCCAACCACCAAACGATAATGGGACATAAAGGTGTGCGGAGAACTCCAGGTAGCAGCCCTGCAGATTTCAGCCATGGAAGCCCCCTGAAAACAAGCCCAGGAAGCCGCCACCCCCCGAGACGACCTTCCCTGAACAGACCCTGGAGCCAACACACCACAGGCCTCATACGCAGCACCCACAGCCCATCGTAGCCAACGACTGAGGGTAGCCCCAGAAGGCTTAAGACCCTGACCAGCCAGGCCAAAGGTCACAAAAAGGGATTCCACCTTACGAAACGGCCCAGTACGTAACAAATAGATCTCAAGAGCCCGCCGAACATCCAAACAGTGCAGCCGCACCTCAACCTCTGAAAGAGGATCAGGACATAAAACAGGCAAAACCAGATCCGCAGAGCAGTGAAAAGAGGAAGGGACCTTGGGAACAAAGGAAGGATCAGGCCGCAGTACCACCCGATCAGGAAAGAAACGTAAAAAAAGGGGCCGAACAAAGCAAGGAGCCCAATTCCCCAATCCGCCTAGCTGACGTAATAGCCACCAGGAACAGCACCTTGATCGTCAGAAACCTCAAAGACACCTCCAGCAGAGGTTCAAAGGGAGCCCCCTGCAAAGCCCCCAAAACCAGAGGCAGATCCCAACTAGGAGCAAAGGACCGAATGACAGGCTTCTGAAGGAAGCAACTCCGCAACAAACGGGACACCAGGGGAACGACCGGGTCACAGACCGAACCCCGAAAGGCCCGAACAGCAGCCCACTGAGCCCTCAGGGAGGACACAGCCAGACCCAAGTCAAAGCCGTCCTTCAAAAAGTCCAAGACCAATACTGGATCCACTGCCAACGCAGACCACCCACGCGCCGTACACCAAGACTGAAAAGAAACCCAATGCCGGGCATAGGATTTGAGAGTCGAAGGGCGCCTGGACCTCTGAATAAATTCCGCCACAGAAGGAGAACACCCCAACGCCTGAAGGTTCATCCTTTCAACAGCCAACCCGCCAGCCTCAGGCGGACCAGACACTCCAGAGACAGAGGGGGAAACGACAAGGGACAAGGGACCACTGGCAACCTCCAGCAAGGCCCCACTGCCAACTTCAATAACAGAGGGAACCAAGGCCGCCTGGACCAATCCGGAGCCACCAGGATCACCGAAGCCCGATCCAACTTGACCTTCAGCAGAACACGCGGCAGCAGGGCAATAGGGGGAAAGGCATACATCAGGCCCCCCTCCCACCGGAAGGACAGGGCATCCACCCTCCAAACCTCGGCAGAGCGAACCAGAGAACAAAACGTCTCCCTCAAGGCGTTCCCCGGGGCCGCAAACAGGTCCACCACAGGGACCCCGAACCGGGCCATCAGGCAGCGAAACACATCCTGAGACAGGCACATGTCCGACAGGGAAGGAAACACCCTGCTCAGGCGATCCGCCTCCGAGTTCAAAATCCCAGGCAGATGTAAAGCCCTCAGAGACAACAAGTGAGACTCCGCCCACAGGCCTATACTTTGAGCCAACAAATTGAGGGAAGCCACCCTCGCGCTCCCCTGGCGGTTGATATAACACACCACCACCGTGTTGTCGGACCGCACCATCACATCCCTCTGGAGGACCCAAGGCAGAAAATGAGACAACGCCAACTGAACCGCCCTCAATTCTCGCCAATTCGAGGACATTTCCGCCTCCGGCACAGACCAAAGACCCTGCACAGACTCCTGACCCAAGACCGCACCCCAACCCAGTACGCTGGCGTCGGTCGTCAGGACCAACCTCACCTGGGACACAAAGGGCGAGCCCTGCAAGAGGTTCCGATCCACCAGCCACCAGGACAACTCCCGGGCGATGGACACACCCCCCGGAACCAACAGCTCGTAATCCAGAGAGGCCGGATCCCAATGCTCCAGAAGATGATTCACAAGGGGGTATAAGTGTAAACGGGCCCAAGGAACAATCATCACAGTCGCTGACATCAGCCCCTGAACACGCAACCACTGGCGAGCCGTGGAAGACTTTGCCCCCAACACCTTCTTCAGTTCGTGCACAAGAGTCAGTCTGCGGGGCTCCGACAGGAAGACCTTCCCCAACCTGGTGTTGAACACCCCCCCAATGAACAACAGTTCCTGAGTGGGGTGAAGATGGGATTTCTCCAAGTTCAGAATCCACCCGAACCGTTGAAGGAGACTGCAAACCTCCCGGGAGTGTGACTGAGCCTGAAGGAAAGAAGAGGAAGAAATCAGCCAATCGTCCAAGTAAGGGAAAACCTGTATACCCTTAGCATGCAACAAACCCACCAAGGGCGCCAACACTTTAGTAAACACCCTCGGAGAGGCAGACAGGCCAAAGGGCAATACCTGGAACTGGTAGTGATCCACCCCTACACAGAAACGCAGGAACCTCTGGGAATCTGCGTGCACTGGCACATGAAAATAGGCGTCCCGTAGATCGAGAGAAGCCAGGAAATCTCCCACCGACAGGAAGGGAAGAATCAACTGCAGAGTCACCATTTTGAAGGACCGATGAGGGATACACAAGTTCACCGCCTTCAGATCCAGGACCGGACGGAAGTCCCCATTTGGCTTTTGGATCAAAAACAGGATTGAGTAAACCCCCCGACCCTGTTGTCTCACAGGCACCCTCACCACAGCACCCTTTGACACCAAGTCCCGAACTCCGTCCAATAGAGCACGACATCTTGCTAGAGATCTGGGAACAGGGGTAGCTTTGAACACATCCACCGGAGGAGTCCCAAATTCTATTCTGTAGCCCAGCCGTACCACCTGTAGAACCCACAGATCCCGAACGAACTCCTCCCAGACAGGTAAAAAAGAGGTGAGGCGACCTCCAACCGGCACCTCCAAGGAATCCATCACATAGTCACGACTTGGAGGGACCTGCAGAAGAGGAAGCACCATGTTGACCCCGGGACTTGTGGAAGGAAGGGACACCCCGGCCACGTCCCCTACCACGAAAGGGCTGAGCAGCCATCTTAGATTGAAACGCCTGCCCAAAAGCCCGCTTATAACCCGCAAACTTCCCTTTCTGAGAAGAGCGGACCGGAGCCAACAATTTTTTGTCCTCAGCTGTCTTTTTAATCAAAGCTTCCAACGGCTCCCCAAACAGCCTAGAGCCCGTGAAAGGAATCTTCATCACGGCCGCCTTCTGAGCAGCTTCCGCCTTCCAAGACTTAAGCCACAACTGCCTCCTAGCAGCAACCGAGGCCCCAGCAGCCGCCGCCGCAGCACTAAGGGAGTCGAAGGACAAGTCAGCCATGAAACGCAACTGCTGTTCCAACATGGACAAAGACTCAGAGGGATCCTCTTCCTGCATGAGCTGCGCAGAAATACCCTGACAGTCCTTAAGAAGCGACTGAACAAGATAGCTGGTGTAAGCAGCAGACCGAACAGCCAGATTGGAGGCTGCAAAGGACCGCTTCAGGGCCCCCTCGACACGCTTGTCCCCAGGATCAGAAGGCACCGCATCTTCAGACACCACCAGGCTCTGAGACGCCATACCAGCCAGCAGAGAATCCACTTTCACCACAGCCGGAAACTCCTCCGCGAAGCCCTGCAAGGGATACCTCTTAGCCAGAAACCGGGGAAAGGCATGCCTGTCAACATCCTTCCACTCCCCCTCCAGCACCTTCCTCACAGACGTATGAATGGGGAGGCTTTCCGGAACTTTCTTCAGGTAATTGGCGAAGAAGTCTTCAGACTCTCCACCCTCCACAGGATCAGGGAATCCCAGATTGTCTCGAACATGCTGCAAAACACAGCGAAGGTCAGCCCCTTGGACAAAACGACCCTTCACTTCCTCATCAGAGTCAACGTCCGGATCCACCTCAGCCGAGGCATCCAATTTCTGTCTCTTAGGCCCCTTGGGAACATGAGCCACAAAGGCCGCCGCCACAGCAGCCTCAATCATTTTTTGAATATTTGCCATGGAAGGAGCAGTGGAAGAACCTGCGACCACCTCCCCATCCTCACAGCCGAGTTCACGCACGTCTGCACCTCTACCCTCCATGTTGTAAACAGGAGAACAGAAATCCAGACCCCAAGATATACCCAGACCAATCAAAGCAAAAATCCCCAAGGGCCAACCAGGGAAAGCCACCCAGACCTGGAGCCAATCCCTACACAGGACCGAAGGCCGGCCTTCAAACCGCCCTATCAGAGAAGACTACCAAACTACAAAAGGAAAAGACTGAACAGGGCCCAACTGTAAGGATACAAAGAAACCCAGAAGACCCCGTCCCAGGAACCAGTGAACCCAGAGGTAAGAACTCCCCAACTCCCCAGCAGAACTCCACAGCAGAGCAGCAAGAGGCCAAGACACGAAATCAAGCCCCATGCAAATCCCTCCAGTAAAAAACGGCAATAAAGCAAAATTGGACCGCCAGCAGAGGGAGCTCCAACAACAGAAACGCGGGGGAAGAGAACACTAACCCAGGAAACAATCAACAAAGTCGGACCGAACCTAAATATCGGGCCCCCACGGACCAAACAAAGGCAGTCCCCCCCCCCTCCCCGCAACCCCAGACTCCACCAAGGATTGCAGGAAGCATAAAGAAAAAGGGGTTAAAACACGGGCTCGAAGAAACGAGCCCCGAGAGTTACAGACAGAGAAGCCAATCCGGCACGCCCTCGGCGCGCTGAAAAAGCCAGCCACACACCCCCCCCTCCCTCCCCGGGTGTACCGGCTAGAGCAGGGACGAACCCGGAAGAGGGGAGGCTGCAGCAGGGAGCCACCACCCCACAGCAGGCAGTCAGGACCCCCAACCCCACGGTCCCGCTACAGCAGGGACTCAAAGCAAATGCCTACAAGGTAAAGAAAAACAGGCACAATAGGGGTTAAAAACGGGCGCTTAGCATCCCGTTCCACACTCACCAGATAGGAGGCCAATTCCAGTGCCCCCCTCGACGAAGACTGCTCGGAAGTGATTCCGCAGAAAAAACAAACAGGTTGTTGATTGGCAGGTCACAGGGTTATATGCCTCAGGGTATGGGTGTGGCCTGGAGGGAAGGGATGGGTTTCAAGTTGCTTGGGAGTTTCTGGTGGGAGGAGCTATGCTCATGTAGTTAGGACTGGGACGGGGAGGGCTGACGAGGAGGTAATGCTGGATTTAAGGTGGAGACCTCTGTAGTATCATTTAGTATAGCATTTCATCATGTTGATGTAATTCAGCGAACCAGATCGTGCCCATTATATCATCAAGTGTCAAGTATCACCGTGATGATGTCATTGAGTGTAAGAATATCGCCATCAGAAGACATATAACGTTTTAAAACACAGAAACATATGTTCTTGTATTCTATGTAAAGAAGCGCTGGTATTTGGGCATTGCAGCGCTATGTTGCCCTGCGTCTGTCGGGGAGCGCGGTTTCTGCAGGTTCAGCGTCACGCCCTGTGCAGTTTTCGTTCCTGCCCGCAGGTTCAGGGCGGGAGCCTCCTCCGCCGTGACCGGCCGCAGCACGTTCCGCTTCAGTGCTGCTGTCCGTGGCCCGCGCAGCCTGATTACACTGAATGCCTCGGGGTCCCTCGGCGCTTGTTAGCTGGAAGGGAATCACGCCGGCTGCATCGGGCCAGATAACTGCACCGTTGCGGTGACCATGAGCCCCGACCACAGACGTGCCCAAGAGACGGCTCGGAATGTGAGTTTTTGAGAGCCTGACATGTCTCGAGCTCTGCGGAGACTCCGGCTCAACTTGGCGCAAAGAGGGATGGCTTCGGAGACTTATCGGAGCGAATTCAAGGGCCGGGGATCCCGCGCTGCATGGCAGAGAGGCAGGCACGTGTCTACGTGAGGGATGGAATAGCTCATTTACTGCATTTCTTTCCCGAGCGAGTCCCTACACGAATATTTTAAACATCATTTTTACCCCGAGGTAATATTGGATAACCTCGCCAGGGAGGCTCATTCTGAGCGCACACCGTACAGCAAGCCCTTGAGAAGTTCTGGGGTGGAAGGCGGCCTCTCTGAACCCTCCTTGCACACAGAACCATGGCCTGGCTGCACTCAAACATTGCATGAGGTTTAGTGGAACATTTAGAGAGGGAGTTCATTGCATTCAGAGGTTGAAGTGTATCAAATAAAGCATAGGAAATGTGCTCCGAGGTGCAATGCGGAAGGCCTTCAGTAGCAGTTCTGGAACGGTCGTATTTTTAATAAAAGTATTGTATGATTTACTGTAAAATTAAGCAAAAAGGGGAACGTCGTTCCCAATAGACCCCACCCACTTCAACCACTGATTTGCATTAGTGGTGCATCCTGATTTGTAACTTCTCAGTTTATCTAACTGAGGGAGAAGGAGGAGGGATTGGGCCTGTTCATGTTTACAGCTAAACCTTGACTAGTGCTCCTCATGTTTGATCTTTGAATATTCCTGTTGCACTTTATTATTTGTTTTTTACAGAGCGCACCGCTACTTGTGTGAGTGAACGTTACTGAAGGGCAGTGGGATATAAAGTGCGCACTTGTTTGAGTGTCCCGGTGCTAAGGTCCCATAACCTCTATTCAGAGAAAGAATTATTATTAGAAGGCCAGGTTGAAAAGTCTTGGGGCATATTATCAAGACGGGAGATAAAATTATCGCCACTTTATCGGCAGAAAACTGCAGATAAAGTGGCGATAATGGGCTTGATAATATGCTCTATGGAATTCCAATCGAAGCCCATGTTAGATGTAAAGACATGATAATATGCTCCCAGGTTTTTAGGCTCCATTTGAATGCACTCTCGTCTGTGGTAGCTCGTAGATTGAGGGGAAGAGAATTGCAGCTAGAGGCGGCTAGGGCCAACAAAGAAGAG
Source organism: Lissotriton helveticus (assembly GCF_964261635.1). Taxonomy (NCBI): domain Eukaryota; kingdom Metazoa; phylum Chordata; class Amphibia; order Caudata; family Salamandridae; genus Lissotriton; species Lissotriton helveticus. The sequence goes on from NC_136062.1 coordinate 139,998,265, forward strand.
ACGCTCAATTTCTTCCTCCTGGTTTTTTGCCACAACAGTCAACAAGTCATCCGAGGAACGTTGAGCTCTAGCTCGAAGGTAGTGAATGAGTCTGATGGCCAAATAGCGGGGGCCCAACTTCAAATAGCTCTATGAGCCATCACAAGCCCCTTGAAATGAACTCTTTTGCTTGTTGGCAGCAAAAAGAAAACCCTGAAGGTGCAGGAGAAGGTGGTTAAATTTCCGAAAATTCAAGAGAAGTCGGGCTGCAGCATTCTGCACCAACAGGAGTCTCTTAAGTAACCTTGGGCGGAGTTCGCGGAGTTGCACTACGCGGAGCTAAGCAAAGTGCAAAAAAACCATGTCATATTACGCGGAGCTCCATAGAAAAATCCCCTTCGTAGTGATTGCACAGTGTGGATGCTTGTCCGTACTGTGCAATCATTGTGAACAGCACCTTGCACAGCGCAAGCGGTCCCTTCTATCTCTTTTCTGCCGCACAAGTATATTTTTACTTGAGCAGCAGCTTTCTCAACACGAACAAGCAGTTTCTCATTGCGAGGGGTCGCGAACATATGCGACCACTCGCAATAAGAAACCTGACCACCCCGCGTTGAGAAATCTCACCGAGATATTTACATTCCATGCTCGCCAACTTGATGTTGACGATCGCAAACGAGGAAAAATCTCTCGGAAGATTGATTTTCCTCACTCACGCTCGGCAACTTGACGTTGGTGAATGCGAGCGGGGAAAAATCTCTACTCCGCTGTGTGACGCAGAGTATTTGGGACGTCGGCGAGGTCCGCGTAATGCAGAGTGCAGGAAACTCTGCAAACTCTGCAAACTCCGTGAGTGGAGTGGAGTTCACCGCCCAGGCTTACTCTTAAGTTGGTACGCTGGGAGGCCCCATTACAGAACAGTGGCGTAGTCCAGCCATGTGGTTATTAGTGCATGAATAACCATTTTGTGGCAGGGTGAGGAGAGCAAGAATAAAAACATTTTTAGGGATCTTAGCAGGCTCAGGGAAGCTCCTACCACACTGTACACCTGGGATCAGAAGGACAGTTTATTGTCAAACTTTATCCCCAGGTTGCCTACGACTATGACAGGGGTGAGGGTGGGTGGATGGAGCAGATCTGGGCCAGAATTCACTTACCCAGGATAGAGATGGATGCCTAAAACTAACACTTTGGTTTTGCTGGTGTTGCTTTGAAGAATGCTCAGGCTCATCCACTGACATACCGCTGTCAGAAATGCTACAAATCTTTCTTGTGTGTTGAATGAATGAATGAATGAATGAATGAATGAATGAAGTAGGATTTACACATGCGCGACTTAGCCCAATGGGCGTCAAGGCGCCTAACATTAATCTAGCTGAGTCAAAGGATGGATAGAGCTTACTGATATGCGTTAACAAAACACCAAGTTTTCAGAGCTTTCCTAAAAAGATCCAATGAGGGTTGTGACTTAATCTCTAGGGGAAGTGAGTTCCATATTTGGGGATCCAGGATGGAAAAGGCCTTACTCCCCCATCTAGCCTTCATGGAGCGAGGAACTACCAGTTGATTAAGTTCTGAGGAGCGTAAGCACCTACTCGGAACATATCGTGTAAGCCGAGATCCAAGAGCATCAGCAGGGCCAGCCATAAGGGCACGATATGTGAGGCAAAGAAGTTTAAAAGATACTCTAGAGATGATGGGGAGCCAGTGAAGACTCTTCCTTGCCATAGTCGCTGACGACAGCCAGGGCAGGGCCAAGACAAACCGTGCCGCCGCATTCTGTAGGACCTGCAAGCGCTGCAGAAGGCCCTTGTTGGCTCCGGCATACAGGGAGTTACAATAATCGAGCCTTGAGCCAACAAGGGCGACTACAACCTGCTTGCGTGCCTGTGTGGGGAGATAATGTAGGATTCTCTTCAGAGTCCTAATAACACCCCAACAGGTGGCCACAGTTTTGTTGACCTGGGCTTCCATAGATAGCCGAGTGTCAAAAATGACCCCAAGATTCCTAGCAGATTGAGTGGGAATGGGGCAGTTGCCTAAAGATGGAGGCCACCAATCACCAGACCATATGTCCTGCTCTTTGCCAAAGACCAGGACCTCTGTTTTGTCACCGTTCAACTTTAGAGAGTTGAGAATCATTCACTCTGCAACAAGTTGCATACAGGACCTAAAGTTAGAAGCGGTGACAGTCACAGAGTGGGTCATGGACACCATGATCTGCGTGTCATCGGCGTACGACACTACCTCCATCCCCTGAGATCTTACAAGTCTAGCAAGGGGGGCCACGTAGATATTAAACAGGATCGGACTCAATGCCGACCCCTGTGGCACCCCACATTGCAAGAACTTGGCAGGGGAGAGGAGATCACCAAGCATCACACGCTGCTCTCTTTGTTGTAAAAAAGAGCTCAGGATTCTGAGGGCCGGTCCTGTTACTCCTGCCTCCCTTAACCTAGATGTTAATGTAATGGGAGACAGGGTATCGAAAGCTGCCGTAAGATCTAGCAATACTAGCACGGTGGTTTGACCCAAGTCTACTTTCCTACGTATGTTGTCATTAACCATAGTCAGAACAGACTCCGTGCTATGAAGCTTTCTAAAACCATGTTGAGACCCATCCAAGAATCCTGAGGCATCAAAAAAGCGAGAGAGATGACAGTTTAGGTGGGCTTCAAGCATCTTAGCAGGGGCCGGCAAAAGAGATATAGGTCTAAAATTCTGTAGGATTCCTGGATCCAAAGTGGGCTTCTTAAGCAAGGGTTTCACTATGGCTTTCCTACAGGCTACAGGGAAAATACCATGTTCCATCGCATCATTCATGATTTTCAACATGGGAGGTAGGATAGTATCCCTGCAGGCCTTAAGCACTTTCAAAGGGACCGGATCTAAGGGAGAAGCAGACTTAGTTCTTTCCAGCAAGAGGTTCAGTCCTCCCAGCGAGAGTGCAGGAAAGTGATTAAGCACCTGGGGAGGGTCATCGACCCAGGCTTCCAGATGTCTAACTCGAGCGGAGTCCTCTTCACTCAGGAAGCTCCTCTGAGTTTGTAGAGCCAAATAGATATCATCTATTTTTTAAAAAAAGAAGTCCGAGATGTTGTTACAGAGCTCCTGTGAGACTACCACGGGGTCAGGGGCCTGGAGAGAGCAGAGAGAGCTCACGATCTTAAAGAGCTCTTTGGAAGATGTAAGAGAACTGGTTAGGTTGGTAAAATAATCCTGTTTCTCCTTAATGACTCTGCTTTTATACTCTCGTATCTGGCACCTGTACACTTCCCGATCAGTCGGATCCCAGGATTTGCGCCAACATCTTTCCTTCCTTCTACATTTTTGTCTAAGAAGCCTCAGAGTATCGGTGAACCAGGGGGCTGTAGGTTTTTGTCGCGCAACATATTTAAATGAGGCAGGGGCTAGCTCATCCGCCGCTTTGGAGAGAGAGTCAGCCAACTCTTGTGCTGCATCATCTACCATCAACTGGGATATGCTATTTACAGTTTGAACAAAAGGTACCAGTCCCTCATTCGTAATATTTCTAAAATTTCTTTTAAGACAGTTCTTAGTGATAACCAAGTTACCTTCCATATTGGGCATATTTAGATATAGTGGTACTGCTAAATGATCAGACCAGACTATCGGCAAAGGAGTGCCGACCGTTAGCCTGGGGTCATTAGAAAACACCCCATCAAGGGTATGACCCGCCTTATGCGTCGGAAAGGACACCCTTTGGGAAAGCTCACCTGCGTCTAGGGCATTAACCAAAGAACATGTATCCGAGGATGACCGGTCATCTAAATGAAAGTTCATATCACCAAGAACAGTAAAGGAGGATCTCCCAAAATAGGGTTCCATAATTCTGAATAGTTCAGGGCAAAAGTTATCCCTGGGTCCCGGAGGTCTATATACCAAAATTCCGGTAAAGGAGATCGAAGAAGCACATATAATGCAAAAGTATATAGCCTCAAAGGGATCAGAGGGAACAGACAAAGGTTTTATAGTACAGGAGAGGGTAGTTTTAAAAAGGACTGCTAATCCCCCCCCCTGCGTCGCACTCTGTCCAACCTGAGAAGAGTATATCCTTCAGGTATGGCCAAAAGAAGATCGTGGCCCGAGGACTCAGAGGCCCATGTCTCGGTCACAAAGACCCAATCAGGTTGCCTCTCACTGACGAAATCATGAAACTCTATATTATGTTTGATGAGGGATCGTGCATTAATCAAAAAGCCCTGTCTAAGTTGAGAGGGTCCCCCTCCGCCATGAGAAGGGAGAACAGATTTCGTAGCCGCACATGAAGTGAAATTAAAACAGGATTTACATGCAGAACATACCAGAGCTTGACGCAGGATTTCAGGGCGGAGCCGATGATGGCATGACTGCACGGAAGGTCTATAAAGCAAGAGATCGCGTGACAGATTTTCCGGAGGCATTGAGACCGTCCTATCAGGAGTCCCAGGGTCCAGCCCGTCCTGCAGCGCGTCCTCAGCGCGGACGGGCGCAGACGGGCTGAACTCTGGCGTAACTCCGGCGTCAATCAGGCGTCCCCGCAGCGCGTACCCGCTGCGCGTCGACATGGTGTTGGGAGTATTACTGTCCCATGTGAGGAGAATTTGTGTTTGGTCAGTGCAGGACACTACCTGAACCCCAAACGATTCTACCAGAACTACCAAAACAGTCATGTACAGTTTAAATAGCGTTGGGGTCAGAGAAGAGCACTGAGGAATGTCAAATCTTGAACATTTAGGGTTAGATGCAAAAGGTGGCATCAAAACTGACTGACTTCTGTCAGATAGAAAAAACCCAAACCATGCCAAGTAGGCCTCACCAATCACGATGTTGCTCAGTCATTGAAGGAGAATAGTATGGGAAACTGTATCAAATGCCGCTGAGAGATTCAGAAGCAGGAGGGCCATGTGTGCACCTGGTCCACTGCTAACTTGATGGTATCAGATACTTCAATCAGAGTTGCTTCTGTACTGTGTCCAGGCTGAAACCTGACTGAGATGGATGATGCAGCTGTTTGGAGTTCAAATATTTGAACAGTTAGGCACTAATCAGTTTCTGTAGAATTTTAGAGAAAGCTGACAATAATGAAATAGACCTATAGTTAGCCAGGATGGACTTGTCAGCACTTGATCACAGTTTAAACCTGTTACACATACGGCCTCTTAGACTTGTCTAACTGTGGCGGCAGACCTTAGACTATGTCCGTGTGTCAGCTGTCGTAATTAGGGTGGCTACATTCCCCTCCTGAACCTAGACCGCTAACCACAAGATGGCATCCAAACTGAGGAAAGTAACTAGGTTCCCCAATGGCATTGGTGCGAGTTACAGACTTTGCCTCCGACCCAACATGAGTTAGATTTAAGTAAGATTAACACGGATAGGCACTAGCACTTTGAACACAGTGTTAAAAGTGCCCTGTACTGCCCAATTCAATTGAAAACATAATGAGTCCTGTTAGAAGTAGAGTATCTCGTTGGCAGTGGTTCACACACTATCCAAGCAGGAACCATCACTCTAATCAGGGTTAGTTACACCCTCAGAATAACCTGTGCTCACCCCCCTTGGAAGTTTGGCAAGAGCAATCAGGCTTATCCTCAGAGGAAATGTGTAAAGCATGTGTGCACACACACAGTAGCATAGTGAAAACACCACAAAAGTACACACCAGTTTAGAAAAATAGCCAATATCTATCTGAGTAAAACAAGACCAAAATGACAAAAATCCAACATATACAAATCAAATTATGAATCCTCCAAGATTAAATGAGTTATAGCGCTTAAAAACACAATAGATCCAACTGGGGTTATATCTACATGAATTACGGAGCTGAATCTTAAAGTTCGGGCTAACCGCGATGGAGCACGGGCCAACTACGGAGTCGTACAGACCCTGGTTACAGAACCTTGAAAATAATGACAACAGAAAGATGCAACACAGCGCCGAGTAAGTGAGGCATCAATGGGGTCAGTGCGGCATTGGTTCCTTACTGTTGGTGCAGGTTGTTGGCATGTCGGTGCTCGGGACGTTGCAAGGCACAGAGGAGGTGATATGGCATTGGCGGCAAGGTGTCGGTTCCTCTGGTGGTGTGGAGTCGATGAAGTGTTGGGAGTCAAGCCACGTGGCATCGATTTTGCAGTGTCCATATCCACCACGGTGGAGTTGGACGCCCCAGACTTCGGTGACGCGGTACTCAGAACTCCCTCTGTGGTGGTTCTTTGGAGGAACTGCAGCAGCGTCGGGACCTGAGTTGCTAGTAGCGGCCAGTGCCTTGAGTGGGAACCATGGCTCAGGTGCAGGGAGAGGTGGTATGTTAAGGAGCAGCGCCGGCTCCAAAGTCACACTCAAAGTCAATACTGGTTTCTTCTTGCTGAACACAGCAAACTCACTTCCAAGGGTACATGAACTGGATTTGGCACCGCTTGGCATAGTAGGACTCTCACCAGAAAAGACCTGTTGCTGCAGGTGAAGTCTTTGATGGCTGTGAGACTTCCAACAGGAGGAAAGCTCAACTCAAACGCTTAGAGAAACTTTGAGCGCAAGATGTAAAAAGCAAAGCCCAGTCCTTTCACTCTCAAGACAGAAGCAGCAGCTGCATGACAGCACAGCAAAACAAACAGCAAATTGGTAGTCCCTCCTGACAGCAACACAGCTCTTCTTCCTGGCAGAATGTCCTCAATCCAGAAGTGTTCTGAGGAGATGGTGTCAGAGGTCCAATACGTATACCCATATCAGCCTCTGAAGTAGGCAAACTTCAAATAAAGGTCTTCGTAGTGCAGATGACCCTGCCCTTCCATGCCCTGGCTCCAGACACACTACAGGGAGGGAGGGGTAGAGGCTGCTTTGAGAGAGGGGAGGGGACAGGTACAGCCATATTCAGGTGCCAGCATCAACTCCTCCCATCACTCTAGCTCATGAAGACCCATCAGATTGGTGATGGGCCATCAGGAAATGCAGGGTACATCTCAGCTCCCTTTATGTGTGACTGCATAGAGTGAAATCAGAAGGTTATGAATGGTTAAGCAAGTAAATGCCAACTTTCTCAAAGTGGCATTTTCAGACCTGCAAGTTAAAAAACAACTTCACCAAAAGATGTGTTTTACAATTGTGAGTCTAGAAACACCAAACTCCAATGTTCTATTGGCTCCCAACTGGAAGATACACTTGTAAAATTTTACAAGGCAGCTCCAATACTAACCTATGGGAGAGATAGGCCTTGGTGTGCTGAAAAATGAATTTAGCAGTTTTCACTACCAGAACATGTACAACTTAAAGCCACATATCCTACCTTTTAAATACACTGCACACTGCCCATGGGGCTTCCTACTGCCTACCATAGGGGTGCCTCACATGTAATAAAAGGGAAGGTTTGGATCTGGCAAAGTGGTGTACTTGCCAGGTCAAATGGCAGTTAGAAAATTGCGCGTACATACACTGCAGTAGCAGGCCCGAGTCATGTTTGCAGGGCGACTCTAGTGTCTAGCACAAACATTGCTGTAGGCCCACTAGTAGCATTTGACTTACAGGCCACTGGCACACTTGGTACACTGTACTAGGGACTTACTAGTAAGTCAAATAGGCCAGTCATGGAGAAACCCAATACTATTACATTTTAGACAGGGAACACTTGCACTTTAGCACTGGTCAGCAGTGGAAAAATCCTTAGAGTCCTATAGCCAGCAAAAACAAAATTCAATACAGTCACAACAGGAGGTCAGAGGCAAAAAGACGGCAAACGATGGCAAAAGATGGCAGGTCTAACACTTGCAAAATAAATTTTAAAGTGCAAAAGTATTTAAAACCTACTGCAGTTAAGACATATTACGCACACGGCCTTTCAGACTTGTGTAACTGTGGTCAGCAGACCTTTCACTCAATCTTCTACATGAAGAGCCGTAGCATTGCATCCACAAGAAGCCTATTACATACATATGGTGACATATTTTCTGATCTGCTTGCAGCATGTGATATTGAGCAAAGCTCCTCTAATATCTCTAGTAGCCCTGATATTGGAAGCACTTGGGACACTTTTAGAGAACCTGTTGGATAGTACTATAAATAATATTAATGGAGACATTATTCTTGCAGATCTTTTCAAACAGTAGTTAAAGCCCTGCACTTCAAGCTACCCATCGCGTGGCCAAGCTCTGCTGTTGTTGACTCTGGTAGGTGGGCTCAGTGAGGTGAGGAACATAAGACAAGCTCTGGTCATGACCCTACAGGGTTACAGTGCCTCAATGTGCCCTCTGAAGTTTGTCTCTAAACATTCTGTATTCTGATAGTAAGAATTATACTGCTGAATATCTTCTCCTAGATTATCGTGGTACAAGAATATAGAGGGACAAAATATCAAAAGGTAGTGCATATAGGGCAGTATAGATTCACTATTCGTAATTCCACATCTACGTACCTTGAAGTTATATGTACTACACCATATATATATATATATATATATATATATATATATATATATATATATATATATATATATATATATATATATATATATATATATATATATATATGTGATGTTCGGTATAGAAAATCTAGACTTACTTCCCGAAATTTTTTCTCATTAGTTTGTCCTTGATATTGTGTTCCATCGATATTCAGGGTATGTGTGTAATATGAACCAACCTTTGACACAGGCAGAGAGTGTGAAAACACTTAGGGCCAGATGTATGACCTACAAAAAAGCCCCTTGCAAACTGCCACTCATTTGGGACTCGCAATTTGCATTTGCAAGCCCTTTGGGAATGACAGGCCCTCCCGGGGATGGTGGCCTGCTGGGCTCAGCAGACCACCATGTCTGGAACGGCTTTGAAATAAAGCAGTATTTTTTTTTAATGTAGCCCATTTTCCTTTAAAGAAAACGGCTGCATTAAAAAAAAAAGAAACGTTTTCGTTTCATGTATTGAGGGCAAGTAGTGGTCCCTGGGACCACAGCCTGCTCTTAAAAAATATTTTTAGAGACAGCCACAAAGTAGAAGGGGTCCCCTTGGGACCCCTTCCAAATGGCGACTGCATAACTACCCTCTTGAAGAGAGTGGTAATTAACGAGTGCTTCGCGACCCCATTTGCGGTCACAAAACATTCATTCACTGCTTTGCTGTGGCTATTAGGAAGGTTACGCCCCTGCCTAATAACAGTTCCTAAATAGCGAGTCGCAAATAAATTGCAACTCCCTATGAAGGAATTATACATGGCCCTGGGCCATTTTGCAAGCGCAAATGGGTCGCAAACCCATTTGCTCATGTAATTTAGGGTCGTACATCTGGCCCTTAATCAAATACAGAAATTGTCCTTGGTGCTTTGCTACAAGTCACTCATAACTCATCAGTAGCCAATCTGATTATACTTTCCCATGCATCAGGGACAGGAAGAAAGAAGGTCAGAGAGTCTGAAGACCCTTAGCTAACATTTCCACAGGTGAGAGGAAGCGGTAACAAAATAATAAAAAATACAATAGAAATGTCTTGCTTGACTCGTAGCGGATGTAGTGGGTCATGTCACCAGACAGGAATCAATCTGAAAGCTGCTCTCCATTTAAGGGGAGTTGAGAGAATGATTGGGCAGTCAGGTGGCCAATGATTAATTAATACGATATTTCAAGTTGTTGTCAAGGCTGTGCTCCATATTTTGCCACGAGGAGGGGGAGCATGGAACAGGGATCAAAAATTAAGAAAACAGAATTATCTTGGATCCTTCACAGTGTATGTGGGAGCCATGTGCCCAATCCGTATTTTATTTGGAGACTGTTTTCCATGCAAGGGGAGGTGGTGAGGCAGATAATCTGTGAGAGCTAATGGGGTCTTCAACCAACAACAGAGTACCTGCTTCTAATTTTGCCAATAATACATTTACTTTGGCATCTCAGTCGCACCTCGATTTGGTAGGATATCAGACATTTTCTGATTTAGGCCCAGACTTACAAAGATTTTGCATCAGGGTTGCATCACTTCTTTATGCAGCCTGTTAGACCTGGCACCATTGGCGTGGGTCTCCCTTCCATTTTTGCTGTTTCCTCATGTGTTTTTGCTGATGTTAGATGCTTTGGGCACTGTGCCACTGCTGTCCAGTGCCACAGTGCAAGTGCTCCCTACTGTAAATTAATGTATTGATTAGTGATTCCATGATTGACTGATTTGGTTTACTTGTCAGACCCTAGTATAGTGCACTCAGTGTGCCTGTAAATCCAAATGCTGCTGGTGGGTTTGCAGCACTGGTTGTGAGACCCACAGAAGCAGCCTTGTAAAATGTGTCTAAGGTCTGCCATTGCAGAGCCTGTGTGCAGTCTGGTACTGTCATGCTGACTGGGCAAGTGTACCCACTTGCCAGTCCCTAAACCTTCCAATTTCTTCATATCAGACACCCCTATGGTAGGCCCAAGGGCAGGGTGCATTGTAAGTATAAGGTAGGACATGCCCTGGTATGTGTGACATGTTCTAATAGTGAATTGCAGCCTATTTAGTTTTTCACTATTGCAAGGCTACCTGTTCTCCATAGGCCAGAATGGGCAGTTAGGTTATTACATTTTATAATCCCAATTTACTCAGGGAACATGGTAGAAATTTGAGTTTAGTATGCCAGAACTCAGAATGATAACATACATCTTTTAGTGAAGTTGGTTTTAACATTCTGTGTTTGCAAATACCACTTTTAGAAAGTAGGTATTTTCTTGTCTAACTATCCAAAGCCTGCCTCTGCTAGGCTGTGTATTCCTTGTCTGGAGTTTGAGTGACAGGGCTGGGGTATTCCAAAAGACAGAATGAGTCAGCCCAGTGGTGAATAGAGAGATCAGCATCTAGATGGGTGGGAGCTGTTGCACCTGGAAACTGAATAGGGCTGTGCCTGCCTTCCACAATGCTGGCTCCACCTCCTGTGGTGCGGCTGATGTCTCTTTCCTGTACTGTAAAAGACGAGAAGGAATCATGCCAACAAAGTACTTCAGGGCTGTGCTTTCCCTCCACAATGTTGTCTCCACCTATCTGTGGGACGTCTGGTTTTTCTGCCCTGCACTGTAAAAGGAAAGAGGGAGTCTTGTAAACAGGGTGCTCCAGGACTGGTTTGGACTGGGCAAAGTCCCCTCTGCCCTCAGAGGACAAAGGATTTTGGGGTATAAATATTGGGACCCTGATCCCAAGAAACAGGATCACTTTTGGACTACAAGAAGAAACCTCTGCTGAGGAGAGGAACCTGAAGAAACTGAAGAGAGACTATCCCTAAGCTGAAGTGCGGCTTGGGGGATTGGCCTGCAATGGTTGCCTGACTGCAAGGAGAGGAGAAAGAACTTTGTGTATTTTGCTTTCAACTTGTGAAGGATCTCCAAGGGCTTGGAACAGAGCTTGCCTCCTGCTGAAGTCTCAGAGACAACAGACTTAAACCCCCAGCTCACCAGAGTTCTTTTGGAAGTGCCTGCTGCTGTTTTGGGCCTTCTGAGGGACTGCGTGTCGCAAGCAGCTGGAAGGGCGACTCAATAGGAAGAAGCGTGTTGCCATTGCTGCTGCTGTCATCGCATCGTGGATTTCACCACTGTAACTGTCGTTTTGCACCGCATCAAGAGAAGTGTCTCGCAATAAGGATGAAGCTTGTCGCCGCTTTTGCCGTTGCATCGTGGATGTCGCCGCTGTAGCTGTTGTATTGCACCGCATCAAGAAAAGCACCTCGCATCCTCGGAGAAGCACGCCGCCGCCAGGGCTGCTGCCGTCGCATCTTGGATGTCGCCGCTGTAGTTGTCGCATTGTACAGAAGCCTCTCGCAACGTCGGAAAAGAGTGTTGCAGTCGAGGCTGTTGCCGTCGCATCGCTTAACCAGGATGTCGCCGCTGCAGTTGACGCTTCGAATCGAGATTTCGCGCATCATCGGAGAAGCGTATCGCATCTGGAAGATCTTCTTGTCTTTATTTCTTTGCACCGGAACTTTGCAGCATTTCGATCGCTGCAACATTGCTTGTTGTGGAAGTGTCCTGCATCGAAAGGTACATTGACTTAAAGTGTTGCATTTTAAGAACTGAACAGAACTAAGCTAAAACTACTATCTTAAGTATAGTATTGTGGATTTTTGTTGTTTGTGGTCTTGTGTTAAGTCTATATAAAGAAAACTTATTTTTAATATCCAACTGTGTCGTGTCCATCTGTAGTGTTGTCTGTGGGTTACTGTATGTGGTCACAAATGCTTTACACACTGCCTCTGAGATAAGCCTGTCTGCTCATGCCAAGCTACCAAGGGTTTGAGCAGGGGTTATTTAAGGAATGTACCTCCTTACCCTGACTAGAGGCAAGGGTCCCTATTTGTCACAAGTACCTACCTGTTCCAACTAGAGACCCCCAAATCTAACACTGATGGTCAGCGGTGAGGATTCTGGATTTGCACTTGTGACTCATGTACAGTGATTAGTGAACACTACTTAGTGAGTGCAGACCATAACTCAACCACATACTTTTTGGTAGATTCCTTTTTAGGATTTTCTATTTTTTGAAAGATGCCAAATTCAGTTGTCATGGAGAGAGCAGAATCCATAGCCTCTATTGATTGTGAATGGGAAGAGGAAAGGCTGGAAAACAACAAAGTAACACAACTGTAGCACTTCTGCAAGAAATTCAATGTTTCCACTAGTGGATTCAGAGTAAAGGAGGAGTTCTACAAGGGGCTGAGGGCCTGAGTAGAAGCAAGGAAAACCCCTGAGATTAAGGAAGGGGATGACAATGCAGATGTGCAGCTGGAAGGGCCATCAGGGCCAGGAGGAAGGAAAGCACCTTCTCCCGCAGGTAGCATTGCTTCTGGCAAGAGTCTGTCTCCAGAGGAACTGGAGGACAGAGAGAGATCTAGGAGGCATAAAATAGAGATAACCAAGTTTACGGTGAACAGGCAACTGGAGATAAAAAATTAGGAGATTAGACATAGAGGAAAAGAAATTGCAGTTTGAGCATGAAAAGGTTTTTAGGGAGATTAAATTGAAGGCCAAAAGCGTAGAGATTACTCCCTCTGGTGTCAGCACACCGCCAGTGCCTGTAGAATCTAGAGTATATATTCCTAAAGATGTGGTGAAAGAATTTTATAAAAATGATGATATTGGGCAGTGGTTCAGAGCCTATGAGGTAGCCATATCTTCCCACCGGGTCCCTGAGAGAGATTGGGGAGCGGGGTTGTGGGGAAGGTTCCTTAGTGAGGGGCAGGATACACTGTTAGACTTGCCTTCTGAAGTCCACAATTCATACAGCCACATGAAGGATGCATTCATGTCTAGGTATGGTTTGACCCGTGCACTCTATAGGTAGAGGTTCAGGTCTTGTAAGAAGATAGAGATCAGTACCTGGGTGGAATATGTCACTTTCTTTTGCAGAGCATTGGATGGTTGGGTAAAGGGCAGCAAAGTTAATGATTTTCAAGGTCTCTTTGATTTGATTGCATGGGAGCACTTGTCCAATAATTGTTTTCCAGAGCTGCACCAGCACCTGATTGATAGGCTGACTAACCCTAGGAAGCTTGCTGAGGAGGCGGTCCACAAGGGTCACATGGGAGACTCAGCCAAAGGTGAGCAGGGTCTCCAGCAGAAGAGTGGGGGAGACAAGGGTAAACAGAAGGAGTTCCGTAAAGGGCACCAAAGTAATTCCCAAGGCAACCTAGGGAAAGGTTCCCAGCCTCCCCCTGAGAGAAAGCAGGGGGTCCTGACATGTGGTCCCGTTCCACAGGGACCCCTGAAATGTTACAAGTGTGGTGACCTGGGTCATAAGGCGAATGACCCCAGGTGCCGCCTTTTTGGAAAAGCAGCACCCACTGATGCTCCTCACCGGCAGATGGCAAATGTAGCCTTGGGGGAAGAGATTGGTGTCCAAGGTGGGTGGGGTCCCGCAGAAATGTCCCTTGTCTCTTTAGGAGACTGTGAGGTGGTACCAGGAACCCAACTGCCCAGAAACACTAAGAAATATGGGCAGTGGGTAACCATTAATGGCCACAAGGTGGAGGCTCTTAGAGATACAGGAGCCAGTGTGACAGCTGTGAAGTGTCACCTGGTGTCTCAAGAGCAGATTGTCCCTCATGCATTTTGCTTAGTTGTTGCGGCCGACAACAAAGAGAGCCAATGGCTCAGGTTTCCTTTGAGTGGGGGGGTCTCTGGTACTCTTCAGGTAGCTGTGAGGCCCGCCACGCGTGTTGACTGTTTGTTGGGGAACGATTGAGAGAGCTCACCTTGGAGAAAGGTGGAGAAGAGTACTCACTTGGAGATGTGGGTCTGCCTGACTGGGCGTGTGTGACCACCCGGTCAATGGCAGCACGTAAGGATGCTCATGAAGACCTGGAGCCTGAGAGGGAGGCCCAGGAACCTGCCTTAGAGAAAAAAGGCTTGGGGTGTGGGAAACCGGCCCCTGAAGTTCCCACGGCCCAGGAGGAGGTAGACCCTGAGGGGGATGCCCTAGAGCCTACCGGGGGACAGGTAGCTGAACTGGGGGACCTGCCTGAGCTGACCCATTGGCAGCAGGAAGGGAGCCCTTCCAGGGAAGAATTCAGCAAGGAGCAGATAGAATGCCCTTCTCTTATGGGCTTGCGGCAACAGGCTGCAAACCAGGCAGCTGGTGATCAGTCAGGATCACATTGGATCTACTGAAAGAACGGTCTCCTGCATAGTGAGCCTAAGGTTGCTGAGCCTGGGTCAGCTCGTGTGCTGGTGGTACCTCAGAGTTTCAGAGCCTTCCTACTGGGGCTGGCTCATGATGTGCCGGTGGCAGGACATTTGGGGCAGGACAAGAACTTTGAGAGGCTTGCCACCCACTTTCATTGGCCTCAAATGCGCAAGAGTTCAGACACTCATTGCAGGACATGTCAGACTTGCCAGGCAAGTTGAAAGAGTGGGAGGAAGCAGAAGGCTCCTCTCCAGCCATTATCTGTGGTCAGTATCCCTATTGAACGGGTGGGGATTGACATTGTGGGGCCACTGGACCCCAAGACAGCCATGGGCAACAGGTTCATCCTGGTCTTGGTGGACCATGCCACCCGGTACCAGGAAGCCATACCTCTGAGAACAGTGACGGCCCCGTGGTGGGACGAGCACTGATGGGAATTTTCTCCCAAGTGGGATTCCCTCGCGAGGTAGTGTCTGATCGGGGTACCAGCTTCATTTCTAAGTATATGAAGTCCCTGTGGCAGGAGTGTGGGGTAACTTACAAGTTCACCACTCCTTACCATCCCCAAGGAAGTGGGTTGGTTGAAAGGTTCAACCGAACCCTAAAGGGCATGATTATGGGTCTTGAGGAACCTACGAGATGTAAGTGGGACGTCCTCTTACCATGCCTGTTGTTTGCATACTGTGAGGTGCCACAGAAATCTCTAGGGTTCAGTCCCTTTGAGCTTCTCTATGGACACCCGGTCAGAGGACCTCTGAGTCTGGTCAAGGAAGGCTGGGAGCAATCTCCCAGGAATCCTCCCCAGGATGTATATAGCTACATGCTGGCCTTCAGGAACCAGACTCGGTGTTTCAGACAACTCGCTGAGGTGAATCTGGAAGCTAGCCAGGAGGAGATGAAGTGATGGTATGACCAGAATGCCACTGTGGTAGAGCTTCAGCCTGGTCAGAAAGTGTGGGTCATGGCCCCAGTGGAGCTCTGCGCGCGCCAAGATAAATGGACGGGACCATTTGAGGTTGTGGAGCGCAAGAGTCCAGTTACCTACTTGGTGGACTTGCGGTCTCCCAGGAACCATTTGAGGGTCCTGCATGTCAACTGCCTTAAGCCCCATTTGGAGTGGGCATGCCCTTAGCAACAGATGCTGAAATGGAGGAGGAGACTGAGCCTCTTCCTGACCTCCTGTCTGCAACAGAGCAGGATGGGTCAGTGGATGGAGTTAACCTCTCTCCACCCTGACCCATGAGCAACAGAATGACTGCTGGCAGTTGCTGAGACAGTTTTATGACCTGTTCTCCCTGGTTCCTGGTATCACAGATTGGTGCGTCCATGATGTGGTTACAGGAGACAACTTACCTGTGAAGCACAAAACTTACAGGGTAATTGACAGGGTGAGGGCTTGCATCAAAGAGGAGGTCTCAAAGATGCTTGCACTAGGGGAGATTGAATCCTCTAGCAGTCCTTGGGCCAGCCCAGTTGTCTTGGTCCCGAAGGCTGCCACGACGGGTGCCACACCAGAATTCCGGTTCGGTGTGTACTACCGAGGGCTCAATTCAGTCACGAAGATTGACGCGCACCCCATCCCCAGAGCTGATTATCTCATTGATCGGCTAGGGGCTGCACAGTACCTCAGCACGTTTGATTTGACGTCTGGGTACTGACAGATCGACTTGACTGATGGGGCAAAGGAGAGATCAGTATTCTCCACACCAGATGGGCATTTCCAGCTCCGGGTTATGCCCTTTGGGATGAAGAATGCCCTGCCAACTTTCAGAGGTTGGTCAACCAGGTGTTGGTTGGACTAGATGAGTTCAGTGCCGCCTACCTGGATGACATCGCAGTGTTCAGCGCCAGTTGGGAAGAACATCTGCACCACCTCTGGGAAGTGCTGTTGGCACTGTGGAAGGCAGGCCTCACGATCAAGGCGAGTAAGTGCCAGATCGGGCAGGGTTCCTTTGTGTACTTGGGACACCAAGTTGGGAGCGGCCATGTGGCGCCCCTACAACCCAAGATTGAAACCATCCTGGTTTGGGAGCCCCCCAAAACCCAGACAGAGGTGAGAGCCTTTTTAGGACTCACAGGGTATTACAGGAGGTTTGTCAAGGGGTATGGCAACATTGTTGCACCCTTGACAGAGCTGACTTCCAGGAAGCAGCCCAAGAAAGTGATTTGGACTGACACCTGTCAGAAAGCTTTTGAGGCCCTGAAAGCTGCCATGTGCACGGCGCCCGTGCTTCTGGCACACAACTTCTCCAGAGAGTTTATCGTTCAGACAGACACTTCAGAGCATGGTGTGGGGGCTGTTTTGTCACAGATGAATGAGGAGGGCCTAGATCAACCTGTAGCCTTCATCAGTAGGAGGTTACTTCCACGGGAACAGAGGTGGAGTGCTATTGAACGTGAGGCATTTGCTGTGGTCTGAGTGCTGAAGAAGCAGAGACCACACCTGTTTGGGACTCACTTCCGGGTTCAGACAGACCACAGGCCCCTCGGATGGTTAATGCAGATGAGGGGTGAAAATCCAAAGCTGTTGAGGTGGTCACATTCCCTACGAGGTATGGACTTTAAGAACATGCCAACACTGATGGTCTGTCCAGATTTTTCCACCTTAGTGATGAGAACTCCCAGGAGGTAGGGTAGTTCTCCCCACATTTCAACTGGAGGGGACACATGTTAGACCTGGCACCACTGGCGTAGGTCTCCCTTCCATTTTTGCTGTTGCCTCATGTGTTTTTGCTGATGTTAGATGCTTTGGGCACTGTGCCACTGCTGTCCAGTGCCACAGCGCAAGTGCTCCCTACTGTAAATTAATGTATTGATTAGTGATTCCATGATTGACTGATTTGACTTACCTGTCAGACCCTAGTATAGTACACTGAGGGTGCCCAGGGCCTGCAAATCCAAATGCTGCTGGTGGGTTTGCAGCACTGGTTGTGCCACCCACAGAAGCAGCTTTGTAAAATGTGTCTAAGGTCTGCCATTGCAGAGCCTATGTGCAGTCTGGGACTGTCATGCTGACTGGGCAAGTGCACCCACTTGCCAGTCCCTAAACCTTCCCTTTTTTCATATCAGAAACCTCTATAGTAGGCCCAAGGGCAGGGTGCATTGTAAGTATAAGAGCCCAGGTAGCTCCCTAGCCAACACTCCATCTTACCTTAAATTTCTAGATTGATGACACTGACTCGGATCAAGAATTGTTTTTGGGTATAAATGGTTTGAATGTCTAAAATACTCGGATGATCATCAGATTTGGCTTGCACCCTCTTCTCCTCTCCCCCTTCGCCCAAATGCTTGTTCCCTTCCCTGCTCGAACCCCCATGTTCTACCATTCTCCTGTATCATCTGTTTGCACATTATTGTATATGCTGTGAAGCGCTCTGATACCCCTGGGTCCAGCTAGCGCTATACAAAACTCCTAAATAAATAAGTATAAGGTAGGACATGCCCTGGTGTGTGTGGCATGTCCTAATAGTGAATTACAGCCATTTTTGTTTTTCACTATTGCAAGGCTACCTGTTCTCCGTAGACCAGAATAGGCAATTAGATTATTACATTTTATAATCCTAACTGACTCAGGGAACATGGTAGAAATTCGAGTTTAGTATGCCTGAACTCAGAGTGATAAGATACACCTTTTAGTGAAGTTGGTTTTAACATTCTGTGTTTGAAAATACCACTTTTAGAAAGTAGGTATTTTCTTGTCTAACTATCCAAAGCCTGCCTCTGCTAGGCTGTGTATTCCTTGTCTGGAGTTTGAGTGACAGGGCTGGGGGATTCCAAGAGAGAGAATGAGTTAGCCCAGTGGTAAATAGAGAGATCTGCATCTAGATGGGTGGGAGGAGTTGCACCTGGGACCTGAATAGGGCTGTGCCTGCCTTCCACAATGCTGGCTCCACCTCCTGTGGTGCGGCGAATGTCGCTGCCCTGCACTGTGAAAGAGAAGAAGGAATCATGTCAACAAAGTGCTCCAGGGCTGTGCTTTCCCTCACAATGCTGGCTCCACCTCCTGTGGCGCATCTGAAGTTTCTGCCCTGCACTGTGAAAGGAAAGAAGGAGTCTTGTAAACAGAGTGCTTCAGGACTGGTTTGGACTGGACAAAGGCCCCTCTGCCCTCAGAGGACAAAGGATTTTGGGGTATAAATATTGGGACCCTGATCCCAAGAAATTACTTTTGGACTACAAGAAGAAACCTCTGCTGAGGAGAGGAACCTGAAGAAACTGAGAGAGACTCTGAGACCCCTAAGCTGAAGTGCTGCTTGGGGATTGGCCTGCAGTGGTTGCCTTGCTGCCATAGAGAGGAGAAAGAACGTTGTGTACTTTGCTTTCAACTTGTGAAAGAACTCCAAGGGCTTGGAACAAAGCTTGCCTCATACTGAAGTCTCAGGGACAACAGACTTCAACCCCCAGCTCACCAGAGTTCTTTTGGAAGTACATGCTGCTGATTTGGGCCTTCTGAGGGACTGCGTGTCGCAAGGAGCTGGAAGCGCGACTCAAGAGGAAGAAGCGTGTCGCCATTCCTGCTGCTGCTGTAGCATCGTGGATGTTGCCGCTGTAGCTGTCGTATTGCACCGCATCAAGAGAAGTGTCTCGCAATAAGGATGAAGCTTGTCGCCGCTTCTGCCGTTGCATCGTGGATGTCGTCGCTGTAGCTGTCGTATTGCACCGCATCAAGAAAAGCACCTCGCATCCACAGAGAAGTGTGCCGCCGTCAGAGCTGCTGCCATTGCAGCATGGCTGTCACCGCTGTAGTTGTCGCATTGTGCAGAAGCCTCTCGCAACGTCGGAGAAGAGTGTCACAGCCGAGGCAGTTGCTGTTGCATCGCTGAACCAGGGTGTTGCTGCTGCAGTTGACGCATCGAATCGAGACTTCGCGCATCATCGGAGAAGCGAGCCGCATCTTGAACATCTTCACGTCTTTATTTCTTTGCACCAGAACTTTGCATTATTTCCATCGCTGCAACATTGCTTGTTGTGGAAGCGTCCCGCATGGAAAGGTACATTGACTTAAAGTGTTGCATTTTAAGAACTGAACAGAACTAAGCTAAAACTACCATCTTAAGTATAGTATTGTGGATTTTTGTCGTTTGTGGTCCTGTGTTAAGTCTATATAAAGAATACTTATTTTTAATATCCAACTGTGTGGTGTCCATCTGTAGTGTTGTCACTGGGTTACTGTATGTGGTCACAAATGCTTTACACACTGCCTCTGAGATAAGCCTGTCTGCTCACGCCAAGCTACCAAGGGGGTGAGCAAGGGTTATTTTAGGAGTGTACCCCGTTACCCTGACTAGAGGCAAGGGTCCCTATTTGTCACAAGTACCTACCTGTGCCAACTAGAGACCCCCAAATCTAACACAGCCTGACACAAAATTATTTTTGCTATTTACAAAGCAATGCAAATGTCCATTTGCATGGTTTTGTAAGAATATGTAATGAAAAAACTGCAAATTGTGCTGACTCACACTAGTTTTGCGTCAGGTAGGTGTTCCATAGAGTGTGCATTGGCTTTCGTGTGCATCCACCTATAGACTTTGATGCAAACCTATATTTACAAAGAGATGTAGACATAGGTTTGCACCAAAATGGTGCTTTTCCTGAGACTGGCAAAATAAGGAAAACTATTCTTTTTCTTCTTGCTGTTCCCTTTTTTGCATGTGCGTTTCATTCTACAGCACACATACACAGGGGAAATAGCCTCAAAGGATTAATTTTGTGGAGAAAGGTTCCCCTTCCTGCACAAAAACCATCCTGACCTCAACCTAGACACCCTTGCAATATGGCACAATGGTTTCTGTGTTGGAACTAGGCAGCTTAACCTTCCCCAGGTGCATTGAGGGAGCAGAACAGTGCCATTTCTTTGCAGATATGGCACTGTTCTGCTCTCTTTACAGGTGACGCAACACAGCACTTCTTTGTAAATATGCCCATACATGTCTACATAGGTTTCAAATTTAGGAGGCACACATGCCAATATTTCTCATCGAATTGCACGTCTCTTTTAGGGAAAGAAAACAAAAGGTGCATTTTCCTGTGTGTGTTTGTGTCAAGGAGAGATATGTGTTGTGTCTATTACACCGGCATGTAAGTCCTTCTCACAGAAAGCTCCCCTGACTCCCTGGAATCAACAGACACTCCTTTAGAGTGCCTATATGTGTTTTGAATTATTTTAGTTGGGATTGCAAAATGTTTGCATATTAAACAGGATGTGTAAATAGTCTATGATATATCTTAGTGGGCTAAAGGCAGTTGTATGATAGAATAATGTTTCCAGACATTTATTTTGGCATAGACATTATGTTCTAAATGTTGTTTGCAAAAACATATTCCAATTGGATGCATTTCTTATTATTGTTTCCAATAGGGCAATTATTTTGTAGGTGATATTTAAGATATGTTAATAATGTAAGATGACTTTCTGAGAATCATTGCTTAATTTGAGACTGTGGTTTCTGGTGCTCAGCACTGGCACCTATTTGTCAACACCAGCACTTCTGAATAGCCTCCACACGGTGGCACTGCTTGTATAATCTTTAGGTGAGCACAGCAACAATAATTCAATGTAACTTAAAAATTACTAATATCTTCTGCCAAGCCATTCTTATAGTTTTGAGAGGCCTGGAACACTCTGAATTGTAACACATGTTGGAGTGCGATGGCTAGTAGCGGTGATGGCAGGGCCGGACTGGGAACCAAAACCTGCCCTGGCAGGATGCTTTTTTCCAGTCCAGGGAGGCCCTGGCTTGGTAGTTCGGTCAGGACTGTTCCCATGAGGTACATGGTCAAGATATGGCTGAGTTTAAACGGGGGTGGCATGGTGGGGAAAGAAACAATGGATTTAACCCAAATCTCTTGACTGGGGTTGAATGTATGATTTATTCAGCATTCCGTCAATCATTTGATTGCATAGTATGATATATTTATGCCCAGACGGCTACCTGTGCACAGTGCCTCAGATGTTAATGTATGTAATAAGGGCACTGAAAAAGCTGGTGCCCTGAAGTTAAATGTGCGTGTCTTGTATGAGAGGCTACACTAATTAATGAGGTCTGCCACGTTCTGCCTGAACATTGTATCCTGTGCTTCAGCACTTCTCTTTGTTTAAGGAATGCCTTACACCAGAGGAGGTTGGTTTGCCCTGTTCCCATCATGCACTGGGACAGGAACAGACTAATTTGCATATAGCCAAGTTCTGAGCTGGGATGGTGCAGTGAGCTAAAAAACGGTGATGGATCAAGCCCTGATCTTTGGACTGGGTAAGAGTGGTCTGCTTAATTCAGGCACTCTGTTCATCACCACCCCCTTTTCTGAATCATTTTGTCCACCATAAGCGTGGAAGGGTATACTCAGATGTGAGTCCCTTGCTCATTGCACCATCAGGATTCAAGCAAGCCGGGCCGACGACGCCTGAAATGGCAGAAACCGGTCCCCGGAAGCTTGTTTCCTTCCCAGTATAAGAATTGGCTTGGTAGTTTGGTTTGCCCTGTTCCCATCATGCACTGGGACAGGAACAGACTAATTTGCATATAGCCAAGTTCTGAGCTGGGATGGTGCAGTGAGCTAAAAAACGTGATGGATCAAGCCCTGATCTTTGGACTGGGTAAGAGTGGTCTGCTTAATTCAGGCACTCTGTTCATCACCACCCCCTTTTCTGAATCATTTTGTCCACCATAAGCGTGGAAGGGTATACTCAGATGTGAGTCCCTTGCTCATTGCACCATCAGGATTCAAGCAAGCCGGGCCGACGACGCCTGAAATGGCAGAAACCGGTCTCCGGAAGCTTGTTTCCTTCCCAGTATAAGAATTGGCTTGGTAGTTTGGTTTGCCCTGTTCCCATCATGTACTGGGACAGGAACAGACTAATTTGCATATAGCCAAGTTCTGAGCTGGGATGGTGCAGTGAGCTAAAAAACGGTGATGGATCAAGCCCTGATCTTTGGACTGGGTAAGAGTGGTCTGCTTAATTCAGGCACTCTGTTCATCACCACCCCCTTTTCTGAATCATATTGTCCACCATAAGCGTGGAAGGGTATACTCAGATGTGAGTCCCTTGCTCATTGCACCATCAGGATTCAAGCAAGCCGGGCCGACGACGCCTGAAATGGCAGAAACCGGTCCCCGGAAGCTTGTTTCCTTCCCAGTATAAGAATTGGCTTGGTAGTTTGGTTTGCCCTGTTCCCATCATGCACTGGGACAGGAACAGACTAATTTGCATATAGCCAAGTTCTGAGCTGGGATGGTGCAGTGAGCTAAAAAACGGTGATGGATCAAGCCCTGATCTTTGGACTGGGTAAGAGTGGTCTGCTTAATTCAGGCACTCTGTTCATCACCACCCCCTTTTCTGAATCATTTTGTCCACCATAAGCGTGGAAGGGTATACTCAGATGTGAGTCCCTTGCTCATTGCACCATCAGGATTCAAGCAAGCCGGGCCGACGATGCCTGAAATGGCAGAAACCGGTCCCCGGAAGCTTGTTTCCTTCCCAGTATAAGAATTGGCTTGGTAGTTTGGTTTGCCCTGTTCCCATCATGCACTGGGACAGGAACAGACTAATTTGCATATAGCCAAGTTCTGAGCTGGGATGGTGCAGTGAGCTAAAAAACGGTGATGGATCAAGCCCTGATCTTTGGACTGGGTAAGAGTGGTCTGCTTAATTCAGGCACTCTGTTCATCACCACCCCCTTTTCTGAATCATTTTGTCCACCATAAGAGTGGAAGGGTATACTCAGATGTGAGTCCCTTGCTCATTGCACCATCAGGATTCAAGCAAGCCGGGCCGACGACGCCTGAAATGGCAGAAACCGGTCCCCGGAAGCTTGTTTCCTCCCCAGTATAAGAATTGGCTTGGTAGTTTGGTTTGCCCTGTTCCCATCATGCACTGGGACAGGAACAGACTAATTTGCATATAGCCAAGTTCTGAGCTGGGATGGTGCAGTGAGCTAAAAAACGGTGATGGATCAAGCCCTGATCTTTGGACTGGGTAATAGGGGTCTGCTTAATTCAGGCACTCTGTTCATCACCACCCCCTTTTCTGAATCATTACACCAGGAGGGCAGGTGAAACGGGACTCCCCTCCGTATATCATGCTTTCTGACGCGTCTGTAATTGTACCTTCAGGGTTTTCCTGCTAGGTGAGTGCTTTCTGAATTTGAGATGAGTTAGAAAAGTGATGTATAATAAATTATGGGGGGCACAGCCACTGGGCCTAAAGCACCAGATACCTCATTGAAAATGCTTTAACTCAAACCAAAAATGTAAGAAGCCATTAGTAAATACATCATGCTAGAACGGAAAATAATTTCTATTTACACCTCTGTGGTTTAGCGGTCATGCCGTGCTGGAACTGTGTTTGACATTCTCATTACGGTGCCTATTTTATAGACATCACCGTGTGAACAGCAAAGGAATCACCTGTCGATGACTAAAAACGCCATTATACGGAAGGCGGTTCTCACGCAGGTTTGGCGGTGCGCCGGCGAGGCGGTCCCGCTGCTGCACCATCAAACTCGTAATTGTCCCTTAGTCCTCTTTGACGTCCTTGAATTCCTCACCTCAGTGGACATTAAATGCAGTGTCTTCAGTGAGTTTACATTTCTCGTCCTTTATTAGGTCTTGCCTAAGACAGCGGCTGGTCTGTCTGTTACGAGACATATTGATATCTTACAATAGGCTTAGGGCCCATCCATTGTTTACCATTGGTTGGCTTTATTGTCTCTCTCATTTGCTTATAATTAATAAGCTTTACTGGGCTATTCTTTCTCTTCTGTGTTTGTCCCTCCCCTGGAGCATGGATCCATTAGTTATGTCCTTCCAATGCTCCCTTATCAGGCACTACTTTTTTCTTTTTGGTTAAGCACTCTACAGGAATGTATATGTTTTTCACCTGTCTCACTTATGCACTTTGTGTTTTTCTTTCTTGCATGTGTGTTCCACCCTTCACCCTTCCTCAGGGCCTTTCCTCAGTTGCTGTCTTGCTTTCTCTCAGCTCGCCCACCTTACATTGCAGTTTTAACTTCCTCACCCTCCTCCATTGTCTATTTGCTTCCCCATCATTGCTGGCTCACCCCCCATCCCTGCATGCCCACCCTTCCTTATCCTTGCTCTTCCCTGTTAACTCCACCCACCCTCTTTTGTCAGTTTACATCCCCATAATCCGATGTCCCTTTTCTTCTCCATCCCAGTCTGTCCACCCTGCATTGTCCATGTGCTTCTCTGCCTGCCCTCATTTGTCCGTTTGGCGGTGTATGTTTCTGTTGCTTTTGTCCCTACATTGATCTCTACTGTTATCTCCACCTTGCAGGCAGCTATTGCCCTAATGACACCTGTGGTCAGTGGTCCTTTTGTACCTGCAGCTGTTTTGGCTGGTGCTGCTCTTGTGGTGTTTATTCTAGAAACTGTTCTGGCTCATGTAGTGCTATCTATTGTTGCTGCTGTGGCCTCTATTCTGCTGGCAGCTCTTGTCCCTGCGGTTGTTCCTGCTATTGTTGTGTTGTTGCTTTATTGTTGTGCCTACTGAGATTACATCTGTGATCTCTGCTATTGTCCCAGCATTACATGCACCTGATGTTGCCCTTGCAATGGAGACAATTGTGATCCCTTCTGTGGCTCCTTCTATGGTGACAGTAATGATTGCTGCTGCGCTATCTGCTGATCGGACAGCTAATGTTGACCCTGCCATGGTGGCAGCTGTGCTCGATGCTATTGTCATGTATGTGGCCATTACTGTTGTGGTACTGTTGTAGTACCTGCTGGCATGAAAGCTATTGCTGCTGCTGTAAGCTCTGGTCTGGTGTTTGATGTTGTAGACCCTGCTGTGATGGGAAACATCCTTTACAACGCAACTTTTACCCCGCACTACCATTACGACGCAACTATTACAACGCAAGTCATTACAACGACTTGCGCTGGAGGGCGCTCTAGGATAGGGAATAGTTTAATTACTATCCAACTCCTTCCCTACTATCCACGGGGACTGGAGTTGGAATAGTAAATTAAACTATTCCACTATCCAGCGCCCCCCAACGCAAGTCATTGTAACGACTTGCATTGTAAAAGTTATGTCGTAATGGCATGCGGAGTGAAAGCATGTGTTGTAATGTCATACATCCGCTGTGATTAGATCTGTGTCTGTTGCCGTTTTCCCTGCTGTTGTGGCTGCAGCATCCCTGCCTGGAAGCAGTGGTCTTCATGTCTGTCACTATAGCTGTAGGTGCTGCTGTTATCCATGTAATGGCGGCAGCTGTATTTGTTGCTATGAACCCTGCTCTGATTTCAGATGAGATGGACACCGTTGTCACATTTGCACTTGCAAACATTATTGCACCTGTTAATGCTGTTTCAGTGGTCGCTGCGCTAGCAGCTGCTGTGGCTACTATTGTAGCTCCTGTTATTACCTGTGAGGTCCTACCTTTGGTTGTATCTGTGGTTAGTGCTGTTGTTGCTGTTAGTATGGACTGTGATTAGTGCTGCAGTCCTTGAAGTGGTGGCATAGATAATAATTGTTATTTTCCATGCTGTGGAGACAGCTTTCTACGCTATTTTTGTATCTACCATGGTGTCAGCTGTGGTCTCTATAAATGTTGTGGTCCCTGCTCTTGTCTCTACCTTGGCAGCAGCTGAGGTCACTGTTCTGGTCCCTGCCATGGTGGTAGCAGTGGTTGTTGCTGTATGCCGCTTTTCCCATGATACCAACACCCCTGGGAGCCTAAGAATTAGAAATATATTAGGAGTCAGTATGTCAGAAGTCAAATGGCCACAGCACCACAAGCTCCATCATCACTTGCACAGCGATGATGCTGGGGCTGTTTTCTGGCTCCTCAGAGCCACGCTTAAGATGTGCTTCTCTCTAGGATGTGTTTGCTGTTCTGCACTCTGGCCTGCTTTGGATCATGTCCATCTGAATTACTGCATGCATTAAAGACAACAGTTTGGTTTACTCGACTCATACTGATTCTGTGGCAATCTATGGATTCATATCTCTTATTGCTCAGCTTACATTTGAATTGCTTTGAAAACATGTTTTGTGGACATCTATATGCAAGCATAGTTCTGGATATCATTTCTGACTATTTTCTCTTAGTGATATGTTTATGATCTTTAACCATTCTCCTGAGGCAATATATTCTCGTCATATTCAAGTACTTTATACTGCCCTGATATTAGTTTTCAGCAATGTTTATTCTATTTCTCTATTCTACACTTATTTTATTGCCTAATTTTCATTTCAATTAACCTGCCCACTTCGATTTCTGACTCTAAATAAGCACAGTCTAACAATAGGAACGCATAGTAAATCAAAAAATGTAGAATACTCTCAGCTCCAGGTGATAAATGTTTGGGTCTATGTGGACAGTAGTGAACCAGCACACAGGGTTGATAGGATGGTTATGCCCAGTGGCACTGTGAACCTCTCCTATATGCCTGGAAGTCACGTCTGGGGTGGCCTGAACACACCAAGGTGGTACTGCAGTGTTGGAGGGAGGCAAATAAACTCCTGGGGTGGGAGGGAACATTGACTGGCAGAACCCCGTTGTGGTTGGGTGACCAACTGCAGGAAGTGACTGCTTTAACTGGCTTCAAGGGGGGGGGGGACTGATTGGGGTTGACTACCTTGGGGATGTTTGGAAGGGGGACTCCCCCTGCTCCTTCGAGTAGCTCCAAAAGGAGTACAACCTCCATCAATCACAGAGATAATATCATGTTAGACTATTACATGCCCTAAGAACACATAAACATAGTGGCTCGCCTCATCTGGACTACTCCCCACTGGAGGATAGGTTGTTGCTTGACCCCATCACAGAGAATCCGACATCCAGGATTTATCGCAAACTCATAAACAATGTACCTGACCCCTAATCACATTCAGAGAAGCTTGAGCCAAATACCTTGATAGCATAGATGAGGAGGATTGGCAGGATGCTATGCAGAGCCATAGAGAGATCACAATCCGGTCTCGTTTTCGGCTAGTGCAGCTAAAGATCCTACATCGCACATAATATCCCCGCACAGACCTGTATGCATGGGGCAGGAATCAGTCAGCGCTATGTGTTAGGGGATGCCTACAAGAAGGCACCTTCTTCCATTTCCTATGGTAATGTCCGAAGATAAGTCACTTCTGGAAGATGGTCACTGATACTATGTCTAAGGTGACCGTCCTGAGAGCCTCGAAGGCGGTTGCTCCCCACGCTGCTCCCAGCCCTGACCTGGTATCGTAGCGCTGCTCGCACAGCTACTGCTGCACTCGTTTGGGCCAAGCTGCTCTGCTCTGTGACCTGGAGCCATCGCCCTCGCACTGCCATTGCCTAATTCGAGACTGCGCATTGTTTATTGATTAATTGTGCATTGCTGTTTATTGATTAATTGTGCATTGCTGTTTATTGATTAATTGTGCATTGCTGCCTGTGCCTGCCTGCCGATTTGTGCCGTTTTCACTGGTGTTTTGACCGCCATTAGCCCTACCTGTGCCCCAATCTCGTCCTGGTCGCCTTTTGGCTTGCAGCCATTTTGTTGTTGTTGTTGTGACCCCCAGCCCGGCTCTCCGCCCCGCTCCCCGCCTCCCAGCTGACCCTCCCTCGCCCCCGCCCCCTCCACTATCCACATATGACAGATGCATTTGCGCGCAGCGTCCACGCGCAGCGGTCGCGCCCCATGCGCGCCGAAGGTGCGCCAAAGGTAAGCCTGTGTACGCCCGTCCGCGCCTGGACCGCGCCCAGCGTCAGACCCCCTGGTCCTCGCAAATCCCAATCCACCCGCATAAAGTATGACGCCGCTACCCTCCTTGCCCTTAACCCCGGCCGCACACCACAATGCTGCGAAGCCACCCCAGGACACACCCATGGACCCTTCTCCTGCCAATCCTGCAAGTTCGCCTGCATCAGGTCCCTCACCAAACCAACTAACTCCAAACACAGCTCCGACTCTAACCACCTGAAGTGCATCCTGCTGAACACCCGCTCGGTCCACAGACACGCCACTGAACTCTGGGACCTACTCGACACTGCATCTCCGGATGTCGCCTTCCTTACAGAAACCTGGATGAACGCCTCATCAGCGCCCGACATCGCCATAGCCATCCCGGATGCCTACAAGATCATCCGAAAAGACCGCACCAACCAAACAGGAGGAGGCATCGCCATCGTCCATAAAAACACCTTCCGAATCATGACCAGCTCCGTCGATAACCTCCCTACCGCCGAACACCTTCACTTCCAGATCCACACCGACCCCAGGACCACACTTAGAGGCACCCTCATCTACTGACCACCAGGATCCCGCACACAATTCAACGAAGACATCACTGACTTCGTCACCTCCGAGAACTACATTCTACTGGGAGACCTCAACTTCCACCTGAAAAAGAACAACGACAGCAACACTACCACACTCCTGGACAACCTGAACAATCTCAGACTGAAACAACTTGTTGACACCCCCACCCACCTTGCCGGACACACGCTCGACCCCATCTTGACCTCCAGCAAACACATCCACTTCGATCACACCACAGCTCTCCATTGGACGGACCACAGCTGCGTTCACTTCAGTTACAAAAAGACCCCGACCCACAACCCCCCTCAACCGATTCCTCGAAGAAACTGGAACAAAATCACCACCGACCAACTCCTCACCTCGCTTAACCAAACCCCCCTACCACATCATCGAACCCAAACCAAGCTGCCACCAAACTCACACAATGGATCACTCACAGCGCTAATGAATTAGCACCCTTGAAAAACCACCAGATCATACAAGGTAGCAAAAAGGCCCCCTGGTTCAACGACGACCTTAAGATATCCAAGAAGTTATGTTGTACCCTCGAGAAAACCAGGAGAAAAAACCCAACCACTACCAACCTGACCACCTTCAAGGACGCCACCCGCAAACACCACCAATTGATCCGATCCACCAAGAAATCAGCATTCAAGGATCGACTCGACAACAACGCCCACAACAGCAAGGAACTATTCAACATCGTCAAAGAATTCACCAACCCCACCGCCGGCACCAACGACATCACCCCCTCCCAAGACCTCTGCGACTCTCTTTCCTCTTTCTTCCACAACAAAATTGCCGACATTCATAACAGCTTTGAAAACCTGTCCGAGGAACAACCCACTCCACCCACCTCCGATCCAAAACAACACTCTCATAATCTTTGCGCATGGAACCCAATCACTACTGAAGACACCATCCGTCTGATGAACTCCATCCACTCAGGCTCACCAACTGACCCATGCCCCCACCACATCTTCAACAAAGCAGACCACATCATCGCACCCCATCTCCGCGATGTCATCAACTGCTCCTTCAACTCCGCTACCTTCCCAGAGAGCTGGAAACATGCCGAACTCAGCGCCCTCCTGAAGAAACCCACAGCGGACCCCTCTGAACTTAAGAACTACCGCCCCATTTCACTCCTCCTCTTCCCGGCCAAAGTCATCGAGAAAGCCGTCAATAGTCAGCTCGCCACCTTCCTTGAATCCAACAACTCACTCGACCCCTCACAGTCCGGCTTTCGAGCCAAACACAGCACCGAAACAGCCCTCATCGCTGCTACAGACGACATCCGAACGCTACTGGACAACGGAGAAACAGTTGCCCTCATCCTACTTGACCTCTCCGCCGCCTTCGACACAGTCTGTCACAACACCCTCATACAACGCCTCAGCAACGTCGGAATACAAGGAAAAGCGTTGGACTGGATGATCTCGTTCCTCGCCGGAAGAACCCAGAGAGTCCGCCTCCCCCCATTCAAATCAAAGGCCACCAAAGTCATCTGCGGCGTACCACAAGGATCATCACTCAGTCCTACCCTCTTCAACGTTTACATGAGTCCCCTCGCATCCATCGCGCAACTACACAACCTCAACATCATCTCCTACGCTGACGACACCCAGCTAATACTCTCCCTCACCAAAGACCCCAACACCGCCAAAACCAATCTACACGAAGGAATGAAAGAAGTAGCCGAATGGATGAAGAACAGCCGTTTAAAACTAAACTCGGACAAAACGGAAGTCCTCTTCTTAGGATCGTCCCCCTCTGCTTGGGATGACTCATGGTGGCCACCGGCTCTGGGCACAGCACCCATACCTACAGATCACGCACGGAACCTGGGCTTCATCCTAGACTCCTCCCTCTCGATGACCAGACAAGTCAACGCCGTTTCATCATCATGCTTCAACATCCTACGCATGCTCAAAAAAACCTTCCGCTGGATCCCCACCGAAACATGAAAGACAGTCACCCACGCACTAGTCACTAGCCGACTAGACTATGGAAACACCCTGTACGCCGGAACAACAGCCAAACTACAGAAAAAACTCCAACGCATCCAAAACGCCTCAGCCAGACTCATACTGGACATCCCCCGTCAAGCTCACATTTCCGATCACCTGAAAGGTCTCCACTGGCTTCCCGTCAACAAGAGAATAACGTTCCGTCTCCTCACCCACGCACACAAAGCCCTCTACGACCTAGGACCCGAATGCCTCAACAAACTACTGTCCTTCTACACACCCACCTGCCAACTACGCTCATCCAATCAAGCCCTCGCCGCAATCCCGCGCATCAATAGATCCACCATGGGAGGAAGATCTTTCTCCTACTTAGCGGCCAAAACCTGGAATTCTCTCCCTACTCACCTCCGCCATACTCAGAACCACCTCTCATTCAGAAAACAGCTAAAAACCTGGCTATTCGATAAGTAAAGCACCCACCCTCCCCAAGCGCCTTGAGACCCTCTGGGTGAGTAGTGCACTATACAAATTACTGAACTTGAACTTGTACTTGAAGGTGGTGGGGGAAACGGTCCCGATGGAGCCGAAGTGGCTCTTGCTGATTTTCTGTTATGTTATAAAGAACTTCTACAGCGCACATACACCAGGCGGTTTCATGGTGCTAACTCTAGTGTGTGTCGGGCCATAGGATGAAGTTACTCATGAGCCTGCAAAAACAGCCATGTCTTGAGCATTTTCCTGAAGCTCAGAAGATTGTTGCATGACCGGTTCTCCAGTGGAAGGGAATTCCACAAATTGGGGGCCAAGGAAGCAAACCTGCATCCTCCCTGGCATTTTAACTTGAAGATAGGGGTGGTTAGAAGCTGAAGGTGGACTGAGTGCAGGTTTCGGGAGGGGGTGTACCTAGATCATAGGCAGTTAAGGCATCGCGTTGGGAAATGGGGAGCCAGTGTAGTATTTTTAGGTAAAGGTGTGGCACATTGTCATCTTGGTTGCTGGTGGATCAGTCTCGCTGCTTGGTTCTGGACCATCTGGAGTCGTTCGATTAAGGACAGTGGCATGCCGAGGTAAATTGAGTTGGCATAATCTAGGTGTGAGAGTACCAAGGCGATCATGACCTGTATCAGTGCTTCGTGGGTGAGCAAATGACTGATCTTCCTAATTTTACGCAGCTTTAAGAAACAGGTCGAGACCACTGCACCAACTTGAGATCTTAGTGAGAGATCATCATTTATGGTGACCCCTAGGCTTTTTACAGAGGAGGAGGGAATGGGGGGACCCGAGTTCCGTCGGCCAGTATTGTGGGCCCCAGAATATCTGGCTTTTCCCTGTCAGAACTAGTTCAGTCTTACCTGGATTGAGTTTTAAATGGTTTAGGTCCATCCAGTGCCGGATGTGAAGCATGGTGGCCTGGAATTCCAGAATTGAGTTAGGGGAGTTATCGATAGTAAAAATTAGCTGAAGGTCATCAGCATAATTGAATGTGGTCACCCTCCTGTCCTTCAGGGACTGGATCAGAGGCAAGAGGTATAGATTGAACAGGTGGGGGGATAATGACGATCCCTGTGGGACCCCAAACGTAGTCACAATCTTAGGACCAGTGAATGGGGCTAGTCGTACCGCTTGGGTGCGGCCCTCAAGACAAAAAACGATCCAACGGAGGGCTGAGCCCTGGATGCCGGCCTACTTGACACGGTCCATCAGGATTTTATGGTCGACCGTGTCAAATGCGGCCGGCAGATCCAGAAGCACCAGGGCCTGAGGAATGCCTTTGTCGGCATTTGCTCGTAAGGCGTCCAATACTGAAAGAATCACTGTCTCCGTGGTGTGGGCGGGATGGAATCCCGCTTGGTGGGGGTCTAGATATTCAGAGTGTTCCATGAAATTAGACAAACACTTTGGCACGTTTGCTTCCAGGACCTTGGCCAAGTAGGGGAGCAAGGAAATGTGGTGGTAGTAAGATAGGTTCAGGGGGTCGGCTCCCAGTTTCTTTAGGAGGGGGACCACTATGGCATCCTTAAATGCTTTAGGGCCCTTGCCCTGTTAGAGGGACTCATTCAGAAAGGGCATTATTGTGTGCAGCAGGACGGAGAGGGTGTCTTTTAAAATGTAGGGTGGGGAGCAGTACCTGGTGGAGCCTGATTTGACTCTGGACAAGTCCAGGAAGGACTGAGTGCTAATGCTAGGGAAGTGATCTAGGGTGGATGGATTCGTTATCGAGGTGGCGGGAGTCTCCATGGGGCTGGGTGTAGGAATGCTAGCTTTACTGTTAATGATTTTTTCCATGAAGTAGTTGTTCAATGAATTGCATGGTTCTTGAGTGGATGTCGGTATAGGTAGTCTTCTCTCTGCATTACATAGATCATTGACAATAGAGAAAATTTCCTTCGACCTATTTTGGGAATTCAGGATTCTAGCGGAGAAGTGGGTATCTTTGGCTGCAGCAATGGCATTTTTATATTCTTTCCACGCCTTCAGGTAGGGGGGGTTTCTCTTCGAGGGAGTAGTTTAGCCTCTATCTCCTTTCTTTTTGGCGGAGAGCTAGCTTTTGTTTTTTTTAGCTCAATAGAGAACCATTTTATGTGCGTCGGATTGGCAAGCACGGTTTAGTGGTCTGAGCGGAGCATGTGTGTTGCTGGCTGCTTGTAGCAGGCTGAGATGTTTTCTTCCGTGATATTGATATCAGGATTGAGAGCGGGAGCTGAGCTAGCCAAGGAGTCCTGGAATTCCCGTTTGTAAGGACACTCCTTTTCCTTATCATGCCTCCCTCGGCCGTTTGAAGTCTTACTGTTGAAGAGGATCATTGCTGTGAATGATGATTAAAGGAAGACACCGATTGGTCTAGATATATGGAAATATCGTTGGTCCGGGCTGCTGGAATTGCAACGCGCAATATTGCAAGGGGATGGGTGCGCCGACACCCCAGCAACTGGAGGACTGGAAGCAAGACCTTGACTGGTGCCAAAGGGCCGAGAAACTGTGTACAAAAGTAGGGGGTGTGCTATAAAATGGAAGAAAGTTTGGACGTAATGGCAGAACTACAGAGGATCTGGAGGGGTCACGTAGTAGTTGGTGAGATGGGGATTGTTGATTGTTTTGGCTGCTCCCTCATGATTGTTCTACTGCTGATTTTTATGGTATCTCCAAATATGGACTTTTGGAACTATTTTGTATTGTGTGGTCTCATGAACATTGTTGATAAAAAGATTTTTAAAAAACAAATTGTAGAATCCCAGGAAACCTCACTTGCTAAAATTCTAGTTATTCAAACTCGTACTGATCATATCATTATTAAAGATGTTAAAAATATTCAAAGATACTTGGCAAACCTATCAATGATAGTGTCAGATAAAGAGATTTAAAGTCACACATAATGCAGCTCATTTGGATTCAGTAACTCAGATAGTTGCTCAGGTAACCCCAATAATCA
Source organism: Lissotriton helveticus (assembly GCF_964261635.1). NCBI lineage: Eukaryota > Metazoa > Chordata > Amphibia > Caudata > Salamandridae > Lissotriton > Lissotriton helveticus. Next base: position 140,032,521 of record NC_136062.1, read on the forward strand.
GGTCAAAATTGTAGAACATACCTGGAAAATCAAATTCCTACATTGCTCAGTATTAAGTTTAAAGAGAAGTATGAAATCAAAATGCACATCGAATCCCATCACATGGGACCTGACCACGTTAAGTCTAGGCAAATCACCTTCAAAGTCTTACGTCATTATTATTCAGTACTAAACCGCAATCAGTCTGACAAATTGCATGTCTCATGGTGGAAGGAAACAACATATATTATGACTTTGCAAATTACACTGCATACATTTGAAGAGAATATGCAGCACTGTGTTTTGCTGGATACAAATACGGAGTAGTTGATCCTTCAAAAATGAGAACATGGAAAAACGATATTTCAAAATTCTTCAACTCACTTGCTGGCTTGGCTGCTTATGAGACCTGATCTTTGCTCTGTGGAGTCTCAAAATATGGATAATTCCCCAATGTTTTTTATATAAATCTCATACTTACAAATTTGCATAAATAATGCCCCTATTTCACTTATGATATTTTTCTTGCAGGGAACTGAAGTGATGGTGTTCTTGATTGAGAGCTCGTTTTTCCTATCTTTCTCTTTATGTTGATTCAATTTTGGAACATTTTCTTGTTATTTGGCTTGTGTTTCTTTTATGTAAGCTACTCTTCACCCTCTTTGGCCTCTGTTCAGTTTCTCTTTTGCATACATTTAATTCCATCCTCTTTTTTTCACTTATTTTGGCTATCAGATATAATCTTAAAATAACGCTATTAAATGTTAAAGGGTTAATGTCACCTTGTAAAAAGGAACTACTTTTCAAGCAAAAATCATATGTTTATGTACTTCATGAAACTAACATTGATGATAGCATATTCTGTACAATGGTTAAAGGTTGGATTGGTAATTTTATTTATTCTCTAGTTTTAAGAATGACTAATTGTGTTGCAATATTTTTCTCTAAATCTATTCCAGATTCAGATACTTAATCATTATAACGACTCTGATGGACAGTTTTTATGTGCTAAGGTTCAACTTCAAAAATATCGAATTCACTTTATAAGCGTGTATATTTCAACTGGTAATGACTCAATCTTTTTGAGAAATATTACTACCAATTTATTTTGCCAGAGTAATATACACTTTTTTGTTGGTGGTCATTTTGTCCTGGATATCCTTTGTTGGACAGGCTTTCTTCTGTTAAAAGCAGTCGGTCTACATATTTCACGCTATTTAAGGTATTATTTAAGAACACTGTTCATCCATCATCATTAACTCAAGTTTCCTATTGAAAAATATTTTAGAATCCCCATCATACGCTGTTTAGAACTGCCCACCTGCTCTCCTCCAGAAACTATGCCACATAATTTAAGACCCTACAGAACAGATTAATATTGCTGATCATGCCTTGATTTCTAAATGTGTCAAAATATATGGCTTTTCTGGTTCAACTCATAGATGGTGAATTCATATATAAATTATTTTTACATGATGATTACATGAATAGAATTGTATCCATTATTACAGACTGCTTTCACCGTAAGATTGTTGGGATGATTTTAAGGACTGTGTAAGATGTTCTGCAATTTCTGTAGTACCACATGAAAATAAGATATCTAATACTTATATCGCTGAGACAGAAAATCAGGTTGTTCAAATGAAAAATTATTAATTACTGCTATTAATAGTACTGAAATATGTAAATTGTAAAAACTATGCTGTGAAATGTGTCTTATTCTATAGAAGAGCTGTTTTCAATTATATAACAATAAACCTCGGTATTATTATCATGCTGATAAATCAGGGAAACATTTAGTCAACTATCTGCATATTAAGACTAATAATAAACAAGGCCATATCCTCAAAAACTTTAAATTGGAGAGTTATTACTTTTCGCGATTGACATAGCTAAGTAAGTTACCTATTATTTAAATTGTATGATAAACCTGATAATATCTAAACAAATATCACTGACCAATTGTTAACAAAATGCAATTTGGTTTTCACCTCTCAAACAGAGAAACAAGTATTAGATGCTCCTACCTCTACTAATAAAATTCAAGCTGCAATACATTTTTATAAATCTGCAAACTCTTGAACCGGACGGTCTACCAACTGAATTTTACAAAATACTTTCTAAAATTTGTGATAAAGTTTTGTTTTCTGGTTTATTTGCTGAATCTCCATGTAAATATCATATTTGTTTGTTCAAATATAGGCCTATCTCATTAATTAATCAACCATTGAAAGTGCACGTGAAAATCTTAGCAAATAGACTACTGAAAGTAAAAGATGCATGATAGCCCCATTCAATTTATAACACAATACATGTCTGTCATGTTTTATCTCTTTATCCAGCTCCATTAACTCCTCCTTTAACTTAATGCTGAAAAACATTTGAAAACATTAACTGATTATTTTTATTTAAAACTATGCAATATTTTCAACTTGACTCGAAATGTATTACTATGATTATATCTTTGTATGATAAAACAGTTACCCACATTCATGTCACCTGAATTTCTTCTAATTTATCAAATATTTTTCGAAGGACTCTGCAGGTTACTCTTTATCTTCCCTTGTCTTTCTATTATCCATTGAACCATTTGTTTGCTGTGTTCATAATTCAGGAGAATACACGTGTTGAAATTCATAATATAAGAACCATCTTCTGCTTATAGGGATGATATTTAAATATTTATTGATAATCATAGTTTTACCATTCTGTTTATTCCTGGAATTATTTAATATTAATTTAAAGTTATAACATGAGCCCTGACAAATAAGTTGTTTTCTCCTGCCAGACCTAAAATGCTACTGATTTAGTTTTGATAGTTTAAAGAAATTCTCATGCGTAGAGGCAAGGTTAATTGACTTGGTATGAAACCTCGACAGCTGAACCCACCGTTTAGTCTTCACACTGTTTAAAATCTGTGATTAATCAAAATTATGAATTGCTATTAGTTATAAGAATTAATGCAAAGGAAGGGCTTTCTTCTTACAGATTGAAGGTTGGAAACCACTGATGAATGTGCAGTACAACAATCAAACAATTACTTGGCACTACAAGTGGATGGCTCAGGCACGATTCGAGCATCGCTCATACTGAAAGTCAATCTTTTTGGCCCGATTAATGATGAAGAGGACACCCAATGGCACCCAAAACTCTGTTTTACCGCTTGCTAGTGTAGCTTTTACAAACACAAAGGGGGAGATTTACAAAAAATTCACGCAGGCAGCGCAGCCCCCCGCAAGGCTTGGCTGCGTTGCATGACAACAGGAGAGCGCCATATCTTCAGAGATATGGTTCTTTCCTGCCCTTTCTCTTGCAGACGCGATTATTACAGGTGCCGTGCATCTCCCACACCCCTTAGCACCATAGCGCTAGGGTGCGTGCATTAATCTAGCATAGGGTTTGTAAATCTCACCCAAAAACTGCTAAGATAGGTACAGATAAGCACAAATAGTAAACCCAAAAGGGTGTATTTGAGTTTAAAAGATTTTCTGCAGTTCAAACCCAAACCATCTATGTGAAACTCTGCAGCCCAGCTCCTCACCACCATGCAGCACACTGGGTGATTGTAGTATAGAGAGATCCACCTCTCCAATGCTTGTTTTGCAAAAATGAGTATTTGCCGTCCTGAGGTGTAGAAAGCCTTGAGTCCCTGCTTTATTAAACCTGACAAAGGCAGTGATATTATAAAGTAAATGCTGTGTTGCCTTCCCTTGATGAGCAGAGGCCGCCCCTGAAGGGGGCCTCGAGGACGGCGCCATAACCCGCGCCGAGCCCCCGGACAAACCGGTTCACGGCGCATAGCTGGCCCCCAAAGCAGGAAAAATCCTGCACCCACCACGGCGACCGCTACAGAGGCACCGGCCCCTCGGCCAATGGGGGTCTGAGTGCCATACAAACCACCCAATAGGGGGAGGCTGGGTATGAGACGGGAAAGCGCTGAGGGGATATAAGCACTGCTCCCCCAGGTAGGCTCCTATCTGTCAGAGAGGGCGGGAGCAGCAGCGACGAGAATTTTTGTCCCACCCACCCACACCTAAGGAACAGCTATGTCGCAGCGTTGAGGTACAGGCAAAGTGTTGGCGTTAAACTACGGGGATAATGGTTGGTAGGGAGGCACACCTGAGGGCGGTGTGCCAGAATAGGACCACTCACCTTGAGATGCCTTACGGCTGGGTGAGTTGGCCTAATGTCGGTGTATAGGACCACTCACTTTGGGATGCCTTACGGCTGGGTGAATTGGCCTACCATAAAGGGGGTAGCAAACGGAGACGGCACTCGCTGCCCCGCCCCCGCCAGATGGCAGAGCACAACAAGAGTCGGACAAGGTAGCGAGTTGTGGCCTAACTTCGGGACAGAAGCTACAACCCCTGCGCAAAGAGAAAGAAAACCCAACCAACAAGCCAGTAGGGCCAAGAGACAATACAAGCTGCAAATAACCTATGCAAATGAACTGTCAGGCTGACCTGCCATTGGACAATGTACATATGTTTTTTATGCAAATGCAGTGTGTGATGTGATGCAAATAAGGCATGACGCAAATATGACAGTTCACCAATAATGATTTATGGCATGATACGCAAAGGTATGCAAGATATATACGTGTATTCTTAATAAAACTGGGGCCAACAAATAACCACCACAAGACAGGAAGTGTACGTTGGCTTACTTATGATAAGGAATACAATGTTGGGAAATTGGGAAGTGGGCAAAGTGTGGGGGTTATTTTAACTTTAAAAAAAAAGTGTTTTCTTTTGTCCGGTTGATTTACCGGGTAATTGGTGCATATAAAGTGCCCTAATATGCTCATGAGAGAATTGAACAAAAAGCTTTGCCCTCTCATGTTAAAGGTGAATGAAGAAACAGATATAATGATCTATCTCGTGGCTACTTGCACAATGGTGTCACCAGAAAATCAGTATTCAAATCCCTTCCTCTTGACTAAATCCTGTGATCTTAGTCAAATCACAGTCCCTGTGTCTCCTCGAGTCTGAGCAGCTTGAAATACTACAGTTCAGGGATGTGACCTATAGAAACACGTCTCTTGTTACTGTCTTAATAATATTTACTGTTACTCCATTTAGAGCAACACACAGACATACACGTTTTTCTTATTACACTTTAAGGCTGCACGTGACATGGAGGCCCAGCTAAGACTGTGCCATGCAACTTATTTTCAAAACTTGAAAACCATATAACTTAAGAGCTTTTGCAATTCACAGGATCCTCACGCCAGTCTTCTCCATTTTTTACTTAGTTAATAATGGTGCCAACCTATTCAAGTTGTTATGTTTACCACATGTGTGTAGCTAGATCTCAATTGACACTGTGGCTAGTAGTAGGGGCCAGATGTATCAATATTGGGACTAGTGATAACCTAATTGCGATTCTCTGAGAATCTTAATTAGAAAATCACTTTTTACTAATATATGAATCTCGGAGAGTTTCATTTAACGATTCCTAGTTGGTCGCAAATCGACCTACCTCATGACCCATTAGGAATCGCTAAAATCACAGGGATGGTGGCCTGCTGGGATCAGCAGACCAACTTGTCTGTGACTGCTTTTAAATGAAGCAATCTTTTTTTAAAATACAGCTTGTTTCCCTTAAAGGAAATGGGACGCATATTTTTTTTAAATCAAACATTTTCTTTACAAATTGTAAGAGCAGGCAGTGGTTTTACGAACATTCACAAAGGGCACGGGGTCCCTTGAGGACCCCTTTTTGTTAGCGAATTTATTACCACCTGCTTGAAGTAGGTGGTAAAATGCCAATGATTTACCGCTGTATTTCGTTTGCTAAACATTCTTACATACCACTGCGATTCGGTATTAGGAAGCGATGACCTTGGCACTCCCCTTCCTAATACTGAATTCCAGTCACAAACAGCCAGATTCTGTGAATCCAACCATTTGCACCCGCAAAACTGCTTGATACATCTGCCCCTTAATGCTCTATTAAAAAATACATATACCATATGATGTTCGCAGTATTAACAACATGCATTGCTATGTTTGTCTGACTCCTACATATTTTGTAAACTTGACTTAGTAAACATAAATATGGTTTAGACCCTCAGCCTTTGGGATACGTAAATGTCTGTTGAAAGGACCTCCTTGGTTCTTCAGTGGTGCAATGAACGAGTTCACAGCCAGATTTGTATGTGTTTCTTTCATTCCTTTCCTAGCAAGAGCGGCCGTGTAGGTAAGAGCAGTGGGTCAGTAGGGGTGGTTTGGTGGGGGATTCGACTGAATGAAATAAATAATTTTCTCTCGTCATCGTCTGTCGAAATACCCCCCACCTGGCCCCACGGCTCTTACCTGCACGGGCCACTGTTGTTTTCCAAATATTCTCCTTAACAAATGGGTCTTTCTGTTCTCACCCACCTATGAAGCCTGCCTCTTTGAGAAGCAATTCATGACCTTTTAGCTCTATTAGTTTTTGTTCCAGTACTAGTTTTTATATTTGATTAGGCAAATATGAGACACGGAGTCTTGATTTTCTTCAGTACATTCCCAGACTTAATTTCTTCTACAGCAGGCAGATCTTATCAGATGCTTCTTATCACAAGGTGCACTTGACTGCTCAAAAACAATGCTGAAAACCACAGCAGTGTAGTCCAAAGGGAAACCTATATATCAACCACATGCACAGAGAAAATGAGCTAACAGTAATTTAACAAGCTTTGGCTTAGCCAATAGGCCTCCCCTTTGGGATTATATAAGTGTTTAGCCGTGCAGCACACAAGCTGTGAGTTTATAGACATCAGAAAGTAAACAGAGCAACCGGTCATATCCATGTAACAGCGATAGCTGCGCTGGACAATTTTTTAAGCGCGTGTGCTTTAAACTTTGTAGTTATAAATTGTTTAAAAAAATAATTATGAAATATCTCAGCCTGTTCTGAGGCTAAGGCCATTTACCTCCACAAGGGAATTGGTAGATTCCAAAGATGGCACCTGTAAAAGACAATGGTGAACTATATTTCTATCCTTGATGCCTCTCTTGGAGGCAGGTTGCCCCCCTAAATTATTCTGCAGACATGTGAAGTAGAACAGACATGTATCTAAATGTAATACTGGGCATTCCAATGTCCTGCTTATCCCACACATGCCTTGCTTTGAAAGCATTGAGAGCTCCACTAGACCACAGAGTTTTTACTCTAATCATTGGCCTGCAGCATAAACACAAGTTTCAACAGCAGGTATTTTTCATGTAAATCTGTAATTTACTCAACATATGCTATCACTGTAACAATGTTTGCAAATGTTTTCTTGCATAAAAATAAATTTAAAAAAGGCCAATAAATGATCACAATAGTGAAACTTGTAACTTTTACTTCCAGGCTGATAAAGATGCTGATGCAGAGTTGTGTCCATGCCGTAGATGAGGCAACACTTGTGATATACTGGTAGATGAGCCTGCCCCCATAACAGTTATGCAGCACCAGTGGTCCGTGATGTTTCAAGTCAATAGGAGCGAAATGAATATTCACTTATCATGGCAGGTCTCCCGTGCACAATGCTTCTGCATCTTCGATGGCTGTACACTAGTACAGGTTCTTCGACCTTAAGGGCAAGGCCCAGGTCCCTTGGCACATGCTTGTGGGTACGGAGTCCTACGGTCTTCAGAAAGTGGGAGTCCTAGATAGAGCATGGGGGAGTAGATCTGCTGCCCACTAAGACATGTGACCTAAAAGGGGTGAGAGACCTGTGGTGTCACCGTGGTGGGAGCCCTGGAACATAGTATGCAGTCTCAGGAAAAGCGTCCCCTGGAGGTATGGGCTTTTCTGTGTCTCAAAGGGGTGGGAGCCCTGGGTACGTAGGTCCTCTTGCGAGGAGAGGGAGCAGCTTGACACAGGACCACAACTTTGACTTGGTGCAAAAGCACGCAACCATTACTCTTCTGTCGAGCACTCACAATCATGGCCTGAAGGACACAGGTCATGGCTGTTCGTCTATTCTTTCAGTGCCCTTGGAGCTGAGATAGTGTAGTTGCCTGTGGCGTTAAGTTTGTGCTGTGAGCACAGGAAGCCTGTAGGGAAGTTTGCAGAATAGACGAATGCTGCTAACAGGTCTGCAGTCTAGTGTGTACTAGCAGCTGTGCAGGGGGCGACAACGTGCACTGATGTATCAAGCACTTTAATCTGTTCCTGGTGTTGAACTGTGGTCTCCACACTGACAGGGTCACTCTGGCCTCTTGAAAAAGAAAGAGGAACTGATATGAGCGATGAGTGGCAGATAGGGGAGCAAAGAGCGTCACTCGAGAGGGACATCCGCTATCACCTGTCCTTGGGGTGATTATGTCCATCTTCCATCCAAGAGGAGTGACCCCAGCTCATCCCTCTACAGAACCGAGCTCTCCTTCACTGCAGGGGTGTGACATCGCCTCTAACTGTGTAAAAGAGATGTCCCAGCATCGTAGACAAATTATGAGAGTATCTTAAGTAATGTGTACAGTCCAGGGGTCTTTATGAAACAAGAAAAAACCTTTAAGCCCCTCTACCTCAGCCCAAAAATTGAGGTTACTTCAGAATGCTTGTCTGGTAAGGCTCTGGTAAATGGAACTTTGTAGCAGTAGTGGTTCTAAGCACTACACAAACCAACCCCGTAGTGGTAATTCTTAGCTGACACGCTGCTGTTTCTGACATTTCGACACATATCGCACCTACCCACCCTCCCCCTATGTGTATGTGTTACACGTTTGTTGATATGTGCACAAATCATAAGCAAAACACATCAAAATGACGTTCATTGCGGCTTTCCAGGTATAACAGTTGGTTATTTGTCAAAGTTGTGCATTTCATTCCGCAGTCCTCTAAAGGGAATGAGAAGCGTTCACATCCATTGATTTCCTACTCGACATAGGGCACAACTTTGCTGTGTTATTTCAAGTCAAATTATTCACTTTACCTCATCTTAGAGATTCCAATTACCTGAGCCTTCCTGACAAGTGCAGATCTTTCTGGCAGCCTCGGCTCAGCGAGGGACACCTAGGGATACTTCCCACTTGCTGGGCTGTCTTTTGTCCTGAAGAAGACCCGCTTTGACACCATAGTAACACATTATCAGGGTCGAAACATCGACGATAACTCATGGCTCTGTTTTAACAAATCTCTTGGTGCACACTAACGAGCGGCCCGCCACAACTTGTACATATTTGTACATAGCTTCATTCTTGTATATATGCACTGCACCATCAGCACTGGGCACCCATTGTCACTTTAAAACACTTGTCAATTTACAGTTATGCCTCACCTTGTCTGCCCTTGAGAAATGTATTTTCAATATGTTTTGTGAAAAACTGAAAAATAGCAAATAATAATAATAATTTTTGCAAACAATTTGGAGTTTTTTGTTGTAGTGTGTTCCAATATTTACTTTGTTGCACGCCGTGATTTATCCCACATTTACTCTCAGGCATATTGGTTAAGCAGAGAGTCATATAAAATATTGGTAACAATATTCGCCGTCATGTGCAATGTCATTGTTTTTTCCCCGACAGAACTACTGTAGGTTTATTTATACTTACCCTGGTTCTGAGGAACACTGGGTTCCCCCAAGCAATGAGTTGGAAAGCACCTTGGTAAAACTTTGTTTTCAGGGAAACAATCAGTAGGCCCAAAGAAAAGCTATAGCAAAATACTTGTCTATATAAAAAAAAAAAAAAAAGCTTTGTTTCTGCAAACCATTTTCGATGGGATGTTTATTTAACTTAAACCATCACTGCCTTTCAGATTTTCTGTTTATTAATACGTGTGTAAAAAAGACTTAGATTCAATGAAAGATCTTGGCAGATCACAGAAATTCATGTACAATATACCACTTTAGGACTATTGCAGCTGCACATTTCTAAGGCAGTCTGTCCACAGCAATGAGTGAAACCCGTGTTTGTCTCCGGGGGAGTGGGCTGTGGCTTAGCGTAGCTTACTCAGAAGTGGTGATTTTGTGATCTGTGCGGTGTGATCAACTAATGGTCATCTATAGAAGCGGGACTTGTGTTGCAAATCTAATTCAGCATTGCAACACAGTGGGAATTACTGGGGCCGTCCCGTGCAAGCAGCTAATGACTGTGTAACGACTTTCACTCTACAGGGACTGTTCTAAACTATTGTGAAGTCAGTTCAGTACACAGCCAAAACAATTGTTAAGAGATATGATTTCGTAGCTGTCCAAACTTTCTTTTCATGCCTGTCTCCTATTCAAATATACACGAGGTCTAGTCTGATTGAATAAAAGCTGTAACAGTGCCAACTCTCCAGTCTCTCCCTCAAACTAATTTTGTCACCACAGACCTGAGGGTGTAAAATATCGGTTTGTGTTGTCTTCTTCGATCATCTACTGCGTTTCTTAGGTTTGTAGAAAGCTGCAAGAAGAAAGGCATGTGTACCACAATGTCAGCTGGTCCTACTACCTTATAGACCCATTTGAAGGGTGTGTCGGTTGCAACTGGCTCTAACAGTTAACCACAGACAACATGGAATGGGAGAAAGGAAGATCTGAGGGTGGTTCGGAATGGTGACAGCATGCTACGTATTTACTTAACATATTTGGAGCAAGGACGAGGGACCATGAGGGGATGGGGAGAATGGAAGTACTTGAGATTTTTTTGTTTAATTCTCAAAGGGGAGGAAGGTTGAATGCTAAGAGGGAAGCGGTAGACAGGAGCAATATTTTAAAAAAAATATGTGAAGGGGAGGGTGGTTGTACACCAACCATATTTTTACAGTGGATTGTTTTTGGGAGGAAAGACTGAAAGGATACAATGTAATTTTATTCATTTAGTGAAGGGCGTGGCTTAGAGGCAGTTAGGGAGGGTGGCCAAGTTTTTTTGAGGGAAGGGTCATGTTTTATATTAGTGGTGCCTGGCCTTCTTCTTCATAATGCAAACAGCTAATCCGCGGTATCCACTAATGGGAGAAGAAATCACATAAAGCGAGAAGAATATATATCAATGTGAGAAAATGCCTCTTTTTGCGTGGTCATCCCCATCTTTTGTGACCTGCTGCTGCTGTATTTTTTTTACTCTGTGCATTAGGACACTGCTAACCAGGCCCCAGTGCAATGACCACTAAAGTGTGTCGAAATTATCTTACACCTAATTGGCATATTTAATTGTCCTATAATGCCTTAATTCCTTAATAAATGATGTCCCAAATACACCGATGGCATGGAAAGTTAAATGTCACCTATAACCTAGAGCACTACTTTGCTGTGCCATCCAGTAGTGTGACAAGACATACATGACTCCAGGCCAACTACTGTACCCTGACTGCTGTATTTTTAGAATTGGAGCCCAACCTGTCAAAATGACCTTTATAAGGCATCCCCCCATGCCTTGATACACTCGCGGGAGACTAGTTGTGCTTTAAAAACCCCTGAATGATTGATTGATTAATTCAATATTGAAAGTCACCCCTGTATAAGCTTTGTAGCACACAAGGCAGGGTCTTGGTATTTCAAGGTAGGACATGTACAATTTTCAAGTTAATATTCACTTTTCAGTTTCTACCACATGCAAGTCCATGTATTTTTCCTTCAGACTAAAATGTACAGAAATTAAATGAAAAATAAATTTAATTAAGCCCAATGGTATCTACGTGCTATACCAGAAACAGGGCTCAACCACAGCAGATTTAGGAGACTTAAGATGAAAAAAGCCAGGTTTTCAAGGCTTTTATAAACAGACTAAAAGAATCCAGATTGGTAATATAGGTAGGCAGAGAATTCCAGACTTTCCTACCACAAGATCTAAGTGATCTGCCCAGGATATGCCAGTTGAATTAGGGCTTAGACCCTCTGTGATGGAGTGCTTGGAAGACTAAGCAGATAGCCTTATAGAAGATGCACTTCCAAACAAGGAGCCAATTCAGCTCCTTGATACACTCTCTAACAGATGCATGCTGAAGGATATCAAGAATAATGTGTGAGGCTTTATTTTCAATCACTTCCAGCTTGTTCAATGAGGAGGCCTTGATATTCAAAGAAAGGGCATTACAGTAGTCAAGTCTAAATTAAAGCAATGACTACCATATGGCACATTTCAATGGGAATAAAAGGGAAGATCATCTTAAGGTTATTAAGAATATAGAAGCAGGTGATTGTGGCACGATTGACCTGCAACTCAAAATTCTTGAGGGCATCAACAACCAGCCCAAGATTTTTGGCCGATTTGACTGCAGTGGGTAACGGCAGCATTCCTCTGGCCAGCAGCTGCCAATCAAAACATAACTAAGGAACAACAATTATATCTTAGTTCCCTTTCTATATGTACACTCTGAGTTTGAGCTGTAGCGAATTGCAGTATATATCAACCCTTATGTGTGCTGATAGAAAGGTACCATTCATCCTGGTAACAGTTAGAAAGTTATCCAATTCATTTGCTTTTCTAATTCACTTCTGATTAACTCAATGCATGCTGTTCATGCTTCTGTACATGTGTTTCAACCATTACAAGTTATTTATTGTGAATCTGATATAAGGAAGGGAAATGCACAATGGACTGCTGAACCGGGCATTGAAACACCATCTTGGAAACACCAAAAGTGACAGAGAGGGAAATAAGTGTGAAGCCCTCTAAAAGGGCAAGGCAACTGGGTGCATACAAAAAACGAGTGGTATGACCAATGATGCACTGTGTCAGACACCATGTAGGAGGCTATGTGGAAAAAGTGTGGACTGTTGAGCAAAAATACTAGCAATGTGCACAAGCAAATAAAGAATAAAAACTAACAGACAAAGAAAAGCATTAACATCGTGTATCGAAAATGGATAACGTGAGCAGTGACAACAGGTCAACATATGCTAGTATAGAAACCATGATATTTCAATTATGTTTTTGAGTCCGATAGGTTGTAGACTTGACAGTCTATAGATCAAGTATATCTCTCTTTGTAGCAGAGTTTGATTGTTGACTCTGTCTAACCTCTGTTTGATTTCCACCATCACTTGAAATCTCAGTTACGACTTGTTATGGCCTTTGTCATTAAAAATGTTCGAAAACTGAATATTTCTTGGACTTGCCTCTAATTTTATTTTTATGTTTATACAGTTGTGTCTTTATTCTTTCCGTTTTGCCAGTATCTGCAATAATATCAAATGAAACCATCATGTTTATATTACAAAATTGTAATCTAAACAGTGTTTATGATTCCGTGCTACATTGAAAATGTATAAACAAATACATGGAAATTACTTCATACATAATGAAAATTAAATTAAATGGTCACTGGCGTTCCAATATTTTAGGAAATCAAACACTTTGGGGGTCATTTAGAGTTTGGCGGAATGGGTGTTCCTGCCCTACAAAATTTGTGGTGCCCCTGCTCTATATAGAATCAGGTAATCCTTGGGTTCAGCTGGATGCAACATTAAAAATATGACCTGTAAGGCCTTCTAGCACAGGGTCATCAGGTCACAGTATCATTGGAGTGACTATCACTAGAATATCCTGCCTGGGATTATCTTGTGAGGTATGGTGGTCCTAGACAAGGAAATACTCAATGGCCCTGATCCGCAGGGAGAAAGAACCCTGCACATTAGAGACCCTGATTTTTTTGTTTTTCGAGGACAAACTTATGCTTTGGAAGGTTATTCTTTGCAGAGTGTGTGCATCAAATATGTCCCACACTGGGCACCGCTTTGGTGTCTTCAGCCAAGCCTTCACAGTTGTGGCTTTGCTGGCGGCATATAGATCCCCATCTGCCAGGCAGGAATCTCTAAATATGATGGGCAGGCCGCTGCCTTTATACCTCCCTCACTTCCTGACTATAAAGTCAAGGCTAAATTATAAAAACTTTGCAAACTGCTGTTTTTACAAGGATTGTTTAATTGCTGCACCGCATGCTATTCCTACCAGGCAAAATTCTTCAGGTTAGACGTGCTCAAATTTGCCAGGAGAAAGTACAGACTAAATTCTAAAACGTGGAATTGAATTTGTTACGGATAACACCAGTTCTTCATGTAATCCGGTGAACAACCGTTACAACGAAACTATTACAACGCACTACCATTACAACGCGGTCATTACATCGCAAACCATTACAACGCATTGCGCTGGGGGGGCGCTCTAGGATAGGGAATAAGTTTAATTTTCTATCCAACACCTTCCCTAGTGTCCACGGGGACTGGAGTTGGAATAGAAAATTATACTTACCACTATCCAGCACCTCTAAGCGCTATGCGTTGTAAAGGTTTGCGATGTAAAAACCGCGTTGTAAAGGCAGGCGTTGTAATAGCCTGCGTTGTAACGTCATACATCCATGTAATCCCTCTTTTTTGGGAAATAAGGGGTTTGCACTGCATCTCGTAAATAATGCACCCATGGCTATCGGTATTGACGAGGTGCTGCAAAACACCTCACCCCCACCCAGACTCGTTGAATCTGGGGCTTAAAGGAACCTAAATTATATATGCATAATTAATATGCTCAAAATAATTGACTTAAAATGCCTAAACTAAGATGTCTATAATACTAAAAATGAGAATACTCACAATTGTATTCACATATCACAAGCTGAGCTACCCGTTATCATGTAACTATTACAAATAATTGCCACCTAATTTGATGTTGCTCATTTCTGGACCCTGGGAGAAGCTTACATGAAGGTTACAGTGGATGGGTTATGTGCTGATGCTGTAGTTATCTAAATAGGCAGTACTGATTGTGTGTACAGTATCATGTGCCCTGTAATACGTAATATCGTACAATATCATAGTGAATGGCATAAAATTCCTCTATATAACATAGTGTAATATGAATGGAGTATTTTACTGCATTGCTTTGACTGTGTATTTTCGGCAGGTGAGGTTTGAATGAAAGTGCACCAGGTACTATTGTGGCCTGGGCATGGTGTTATTCAAGTCATGGACACAATTCCTACTTATGCACATTCGTACTGTATCACATCTGCTATAATACACAGTATTAGTGCCTTTGACTCCCTTGGCCCTTCCCCAGGATATTCATGGTATGGCGTGCAGCCACTGGCTGCAGTTCCACAAGCGCGAGCCCTTAGAACACCCTGCAAATTACATGGGGTGATGTATCAATATCCCCAGCTTGGGTAAGCCTATCAGGCAGCTGCGGCCGGTAGTAGGTGTAACTGCAGGGCGGTGACGTGCAGGCCCGGACTGGCCATAGTGGGCACCGGGCAATCCCCCGGTGCGCCGCAAGGGTGGGGGCCGGTTTGGGCCCCTGGGGGCCGATTTTGTTACAGGGCCGTTTTTGCAGCATAGCTGCAAAATCGGCCCTGCAACAAAATCGGCCGAAAACCGGCCCTAGCAAAGCGCTCGGCGGCACCTCCAACCCCCCCAGTAGGGAGGGGGGGTCGGCCGAGCACTTTGCCAGGGCCGGTTTTGGTTCCCAGTCCGGCCCTTGTGACGTGGGGAGGGGAGGGGCAGGGTGTGGGGGTATGGATTACGGACCTTAACAGGTAAGTAAACATATAAATAAATAAAACGAATTTCGTTGTGTGCACTGCATCACCAAATGCGATGCAGTGCGCGCAACGAAATTCGTTTTAATTATTTATATGCTTACTTACCTGTTAAAGTCCGTAATCCATACATTACTACCCCCCTCCCTGCCACTCCCCTCCCCACGTCACTGTCCTGCAGTTACACCTACTACCAGCCGTGGCTGCTAGCAGGCGATATTGGTGGGAGAAACATTGTTTGTAGACCATTTGGGCCCACATCTGGGTGCCTCTTGACTTGATAATTTTTAGGACACACTCATTGGGGGCTAAAATGTTTAACTCCGAGAGCTGGTATACAACCACCACAAGAATCTTATGTGCTTCAACAGTAACATCATGTAAATGAGATTTGCTGCCCATAATAATGCATCGGTGCACTTAAAATGGAAATAGGCAAACCCACCCAGGCCTCTATATCACTCTTCTGTGAAAACACATTAGGCATATAACCACAAGATGCAGATTACTTATTAATAAAATGGAAAGTAGGTTTCTGTGAATGCATTTACTCACACTCTCCGCAACATTGCTCACTTATGCAGAATGTTTGAATCACTTCTTTGAAACTCAGCCTGTAGCACCCAAATAGGACACACTACATTCAATTGCACACTCTGAACTGGTGCCTAGGAAGCAAATGACAACGCTATGCTGCCTTGCAGAGAGGTGGGAAGCAATCTAAGTCTGCATTACAATCAACTCTGCGTCTAAAAAAGGACTTTGGGAAGGTCTGCAGCAGTGCTTAACTTGAGCAGGTAGTTTCCGGTGCTTGGCACTGGCACTTAATTGGCAAAAACAGCACTTATAACAATCAGCCACATGGTGGCACTGTTTGTCTAATTTAGAGATCGGCCTCATAACAGTTGTCTATTAATTCAATATACTTTAAAAAGAACTTAATACCTGCCACCCAAGCTTTTCATGAAGCTTTGTATGGCCTGGAGTAGTCTGAATTGTCACACTTGTGGGTTGTGATGTTTAGTAGTTGTGTTAGGACTGTTATTGGCAGCGCTGTTAAGGGCAATGAGAGATGCGAGCAGCAGTGGCCTCCTGGCGAGGGCTCTGGCACTCATTTTGTTTTTACAAATTAAGCACTGGACTCTGCAGAATAAGCTTCCATTCAGTTTTTGTTAAACCTTCTGCCACATGCCCGGGTCTATTAGTTTTCTGTTGCTAATGTTGAACAAACCCTGTACTGAGACGAGGACGTTCCCTTGAACCACAGCAAAACAAACCTGGAAAAGATAGCGGCAGTCATTTTCTAGCTCTACAGTTTTCTTTTTACAGCATGTCTGCAATGCTTTCCTCTGTCATACAATACAAATCAGCAAATAAAGCCAGGGAAATATTACTGTAAAATTGAGTTAATTTTTATTATGTTGATTTCTAGGCAAGATGGTCACTATTTAGTCTCGGAGACATAGTTGTTCTCTAAAACTCCCAAAATGGAATGTACCAGTAACATTCCTCCACGAGAAGGAAGAAATGCGAGAGGATGGCAACAGAGCTATCTAAAGTAATACCCGTTGGGCCCTTGCCAGTGACTGTTGAGACATATTTATGAGCCTAAAACTCACTCTCATGTTCACTGCCTTTCCTTTTTCCTCCCTCCCTCGAGGGCAATAACTAGAAGTTCTGCAAGACATAAAAAGTAAGCCATGGTACGCTACCTACTTAAGCACACTGTGCTGTATGTGCACCACAACAGCTGGCTAGTAACAGAGAACCCCTTATCCACAATTCATCCTGGAATTTATACCACACAGATTAAATTGCTAGATTAATTTAATATTTGTGCAGCTGAAAAATGTTGTCTTACTGTGGTGGTAAACCTTCACTTTTAACAATGGTTACCTGTTATTTTAGTTTATTTAACCACCTGCCCAAAAAAGTAAACATGACAGGACAATATTTATTATGTTAATGTGAGTGGGAATCATATTTTGATATTTGTATTTCAAAATCGATAGGCTTAAGGCAGCAAATAAATATTTTGGGAGGTGTGGTGATGCATGTCCAGAGCGCTGTGCCGTCATGGAATGCTGTGACATCTTTGGGATTCCAAGACGGGCCGTTGCCTCTGGGCCTCTCTAGGAGAGACATGTCATCTTGCTGAATAAATATGTTATTACTTCAATGAACGTGTCTGACCCTATTTCAGGAGGTACCTCCAGAAATTATAGTCTCAGTTTACCTACCCTTTGCAGCTCCATTTTGTGAACATTTCTTCTGTTCATAACTGTTGGAAAATGCCTCTTTTTGCATGATCAACTCCATTTTATGGACTGATGCTGCTGTGTTTTTAGGTCGAGGGACCGAAGTCCGGAGAATTATTGTTTCTTAGAGTGGCTGCTTTATCCCGCCTCTCTTTTCGTCTCTCTTCCATTGGCTGGCTTCCTAAACGGAGGCCAGCCATTGGAGGAGAGATGCATCACTCCAATTTAGCCCCGTCTTTTTCGGATTCGGGGGCGTAAGTTTTGCTGATCTTTAGACAGTGACGTCATGCGTCACTCAAAACAGCAAAACCACGCCCCCGATTCCGAAAAATTCGGAAGCCTGCGGCCGCCATTTTTCTTTTCCCCGCAGTGAAGGTGAGCCTCGAGCCTCTGCCTCTGCTCCTGTTTGTGCCGTTTTTAGTGCTCCTGCACCCCTGTTTGTGCCGTTGTTCGTGCCAACGGGTTACAGGCCGGTCCCTACTTGCCTGGGCGGCGGCTGACGTGCGATGCGCGGTGACGGAGGTGACTTGCCCTGACAGACGCAGCAGCAGGCAGAGACGGAGCTCGACGGCCATGGCACCTACAGCAGCAGTATCTCCTCCAGTGCCCCCGGACGCTGTTTTTCCGCGTGGTGAGTGATTCCCTCGCCCCCCCCTCCTTCTCCCTTTTCCTGGGTCCTTCCGTGTTTTCTCGATGTCGGGGCTGCCTTTCTGTGCGGGGGATGGATTGCGGGCTTTGGGCGGGGAGACCGGGTCCTGTGGGGGCGCTTACACGGTGCTGGGATGTGGGGGGTGGGCCTGGGTGTGGGCGTTTTGAGGACCGGGGGTCCGTCCGTTATGCGCTGGTCTGTCTTTTGCAGCACAGGCTTAGTAGAGGAGCTAGTTGTTCCTTCGAGGGTGTGGAACAGGGGGTCCGGGCGGACCCTCGTGCGATTAGTGCTAGAGCTCCGGGGGCAGGGGGTTGGGCCTCGCGGGCGGGTTTCGTGCTGGCTGGGGGATGGCGAGGGGGGCCCTGGTTTCCTCGAGGGACGCTTCGCGGCCAGATAGAGGAAGAATGAGGAAGGAATGCAGTGGTATATCTACATGCAATTTGGTGTAAACTGCTATTCGGCCGGCCCTTCCACAACTGCAAAGAACACACAAATGGCCGAATTTTCTCGCTTGCAACCCGATTAGTTTTATCAGATTCCTTGTGTTTCTGGAATTTTGTGTAGGTATTACTCGTATATTAATACCGATTTGATCTAGCATGCGGTTTTATTTTCAAAATTGCTACGCCTAATCACGCTGCACCCCACCCCGGCCCTATGCGTTGCTTTCCCGTCTTCCGTCTGCATCATCACTCAGATGTCAAGCCCTCCCCGGGTTTCTACTCTCCTCCGTTTTTTGCACATTAGTGTGTGTTGGATACACATAATCCACAGCTGCACTCCCTGCGGGAGACGCGGTGTTTGCCAACCTGCTGTTCCCTGCAGTTCACACTGCAGCCTCTCCCAGCATTGCATCAAAATAAATCTTTACATGTATGCATACAAGAGACGACTGTGTACAGACTACCGCCTAGCTGATTTAATTTATTTAATGCGATGCCTTTTTCCCTAGCTGCGCTCGTCTTTTTAGCTCGCCCATCTCCTCCCTGCTATTGTGCCCTCCTCCCTAACTTGTATTCCTTTTTTCCTCCGCTGCACGATAAGGAGAGAATTGGGTCGTCCAATGTCGCGGCTTGTGTTGCTTTCAAAGTCGCCCTGACTAACGTTTGCAGGTTTACCTCGTGCGCTGTGTAACAAAGTCAATACATGCCAAAAGGAATCAAACGGGAAAACACTAGTGCCAGGCCATCCGCAGTTACCGTTTAAAGCCCGTACTTTATTCATTCTACAGCACATTCTTTTGGTCCGCCAACTGATGAGATGGATTCACTAACAAACGATCGTGTTTACAGCGTTGTAATCGACCTCCGCATTCTCAGCATTTTTTGGTTTTTTATCGTTATAAAAACATCTGTCCCACAGACACTCATTTTAAGCACCACCTGGAGACTTGTTGAAGAAAAAACTACTTTATTGCATGTTGCGACGGTCATTTGAGTGTCGTACTGAAGAAACGCTTACGGTTAATCAGATTAAAGATGCACATTCGAACTGTGGATCCGTCTGTACTAGTTAATGATCCTTAAAACGGCCAGTATCCTGCATGACCACTTGTCCAAAAGTCAGCAGATCATTACATCATGGGAATACTCTTTCGTTCTGCTGGAATACAGGGGCTTTCGTAGCGTGAGTCTGCACGCTTTCCACCGGACGCTCGCCCAGGTTGTGTTGGGAGGGATATTATCGTCCCCTTTTACCCTGGCGAGGGTGAGTGAGACAGACATGCCCTCTCTTCCCACTAATATTCACAATTACGATCGAACCTCTCTTCCCACTAATATTCACAATTACGATCGAACCTCTCTTCCCACTAATGTTCACAATTACGATCGAACCGCCTAGCCTGGAACATCTGATTGGGCTGTAGGTTATTTGGTCCATGATGAGACTTTACCTTCGGTGCGCTGCGGAGGCATACAGATCCTGGAGGGTGAAAATGTGTTCCGGCTCAGCACATTGTGTATAAGTAATTAGGGAGCCACCTTACTCATGTAGAAGAGATAGCTCAAGCTAACATCACCCCTCTCCTGGATTACGCTTTTGAAAAAGATTACCCTTCCCCCAAATCCTAAATACGCTGCAAAACTACTCGTTCATCCTGATAAAGGGAACTACTTTGTGTGGATGTGTACTTTTAGAAACAAGTGAAAGCCACAGTGAAGTTAGCCAAAGGAGGAGCTGCCGGTACACACATGAGTTGTATTCAGTTTGTGGAGATGTTCGTTAATTAGAGCAAGTGAGATTGAAACTTTGCTGGCTGATTGTTTAAGCACTGATGCCCTGTGAGTCAACGCCCATAGAGATATCCACACAGAACCCCCCAAATAAAGCTGTCATTTATTACCTTGTTTTCAATACTGAACTATTTGCCGTGCAACATTCTGGTGATAATGTGTCACATTTCCAGATGCTGCTCTAACCGATTTGGTCAGTGCACCCTCCTTCTTGCCCCGGGCCCCTTCCGTCTGTCCCAGGCGGCTCCTCCCTCCTTCAGTCCTGCCCTCAGACACCCCCTCTCGCTCAGCCCCGTATCTCTGCCCCGTTCAGACTCTTTCAGCTCCTCTGCCCCGGGGTCCCCCTCCACGCTTTCCGGAGCAACTGCTCTCCCCCCACACCCCAGCTCTGCCCACTCACCTTTCTGACAAACAGCCACCACTCAGAAATCTGACACACAGCCGCCACACAGCCGCCACTCACCTCACTGTCACACAGCCGCCACTCACCTCACTGTCACACAGCAGCCACTCACCTCACTGTCACACAGCCACCACTCACCAATCTGACACACAGCCGCCACTCACCTCACTGTAACACAACCGCTTTGTCTGTGTGTGTGTGCGCGGCTGTCAACTCGCTCTCATCAGTGAATAGCGCAATGTAGCATTCTCCAGATATACCAAATAACACGTCATGTCTCCACAGTGTTACACTGTGTTACACTGTGGAGACACAACGTCTTATTTGGTATATCCAGAGAATGCTACATTGCGCTATTCACTGTTGAGAGCGAGTTGAAATTTACAAGGATTGGGCACACTAATACAGAGATACCTTACCCGTGGGAAGAACGTCTATAAGCTCTTATTTGACATTTCTTAACATAACATATGCATCGCCATTGAAGGTAACACAGGCCTGGAGCCACACTGGTCGACCACATAAGAGAAAAAAATACTTAATTAGCCCTGAAGAAGTCCCCCGAGGTTTTTTTAATTACAGTATCTATTGTCACGTAGTGTACTGACTGTGATTTATTGCATTTTTTACATTGTATTGTACTGCTATATATGGTGAAACATATTTGTAATTGTTTTATGCAGAAAGAAATTCTTTAGTAAAATTCATTAAACACGTGTAAAAGTGCACATACATCTTGAGTGGAGTATTAACTGTGAGTGCATATGTGAGTTGAGAGTTGGGTACAGTTACCAAGAGTGGTATATCAGTGTGTCAGGATCTCCAAAGGGAAAATTTGTGTTCAACGCTTGAGTTTCTGGGTGCTCTTTTGCCAGGAAATCCTGAATGAAAATGTGCAGGTGAAAATGGTCCAAAGAAGTGAAAGTAATTATGGGTGTAGAAACACTGATCATGCACGTGGTACCTCATTCCAACCTGCATAACGTAGCATAGGGGGGAATAAATTCACTTTGTGAATGTCACACCCTTTTCCTATCAGTAGTTACCGGGTGTGATAATTAGCACCCATGTAGCTCAAAACTCGAACGAGGCCCGAAATCTGATTGACATAGATAAGCACATCCATTGTCTTTGGCTTGACAGGCTTGTAGCATGGATTTCTGGCAGGACAGAATGGTTGAACCCTTAGCAATGGCAGCTGGGTCAGACTCTGCATTCTTGCACAAGGTCTTCTCTGACATTTTTTAATTTTTGGAAGCACGCCTCCCTCCTTTCCAGCATTCTTTACTCTCTCCTTAACTATGCTTTCCTCGTGACGCCCCTGCTGGTTCTGAAAGCGAGAGGATGACAAGCGAGCCCCTAGAAATAGCTTGGAGAAATGGAGCTTGAAACAATGTGACAGCCTTCATAGTTGTCAGCGGAGGGAAACAAAACCTCGCCGCAGCAAGATAACTTCTAGCAAGCCTGGGCTGGCTAGAACAGAAGGCTGCTGAGCCTGCCAGCGCGTAATTATCAGCCAATGTGTTCCTTTCAGCAGTTTAAGTACATATTTATTTCCAAAAGTGTACACTGCACATACCACGCAGCCCGCTGTTTTAGTTGACATGTTTCTTGCAGAGCAAAGAATGCAGTAAACGTTCGCTATATGATTATATTAACAAACAGATGCACGTTTTACTGAGACTGGCTCAAACAAGAGCCACCTACACTCCCTCCCATAGCACCAGGCTGCACAGGCAGTATTTCTCCCAACGCACTAAAGTCATATTTACATTCCGAAGTGCTTCATAATTTATAAATGCATGCAAGTGATGAAAAGCGAGACACACATTCCAGATTTCTCAGTGAATCTTCATATAAATTACGCTACCCGAGTTCAGCAAAGCTTCATTCTTTTAATCGGAACCAGTGGTAATTAGAGCTCCGCCTCTTCCTCCTTGCAGTGGCAGAGACTTCCTGCACACGTCAGGCCGTGTCACTGGCCCCAGCTGCACGTGGCAGTCCTCTGCCTCTTGGAGGTCCGTGGAGAGACCAGGGGCATTGAATATGTCTGTGGCGGGCGGTCAGCCTACATAAAATGTTATGGCCACGCGCCAAGTCGTGCAGGAAGACCTCATCATTTTGTGATGTCTTTTAATCTCGACAATCCTGTGTTCACGTCAGAGCCGACACCACTCCTTGGGATTTATAACTTGTTTGGAGCTGGAAACAAACAAATGTGGCTCCCTGTACTGTATAATTGGTGTAAATATACTCTTGATTCCTTTAAATATGAACTATAAAACACAATCGCTGACTTCACAGGCCTAACAAATTCCAAATATAATAAAAGCTACTTACACTTTCCTAAATCACAGTAAGCCTGTTTGTTGTACGTTTACTCCTAGGAAATTGTCAACGTTACATATTTTTTGACTAAAAAATAAAGTATAATATTACTCTTGTGGGGATTCCCGAACAAATCTGCCAGTGGCTGCAAAGTGTCTGCAGAAAACGTATTTGTTATACTAGGGTTAGATTTTGGACCTCAAAACTCGCGGGGGTTGCAGAAGTGCAGCACGGCCCTTTTTGTTCCCCTCCTAGAGAAACGGGTGAGCACTGAACGCTCCGTCCGCCTGTCATAGCCTCCTCTGGGTGCGGGCGACTTCCTTGACCTTTGCTCACAACCTGCACCTACCCCTCACCCCCGTTTACCACCTGCTCAAAGTTAGTGGTAGCAGGAAAAGGCGCACAGGCATGTGTTAACCTTGTAAAACCAGGTCCATGTGTTATGCCTCATTCTGGGCGAAATAACTAAACAATATCACTGTGCACAGGTCAATTCACGGGCCCTAATCGAGGATTCAAGAGCTGGTAATGTGTGCACCCCCTCACCGTGCACCTCACATACAATGTACAATTTATCTTTCCTTGATAGGGGACACATATTTTGATGGGAATCCCATGCCCGTCCCCAACAAACTCTTATAAAGATGGACTGTTTTATGGACTTTCTCACACTGATTAAACACGCAGACCTCCTTGATGCAGAAATGAGTTTAGACAATGCGTGTGGTGAAAGCATTGCCAGGATTTCGGAATCTCCACAGCATTACGGGTTTTTAGCTATTAATCATTAGCGGTGCCTCCTCCCAGGGCGTCCGCATTAGAAAGAAACTCGTTATTCACCAAACCCGCCCTTTGTCAGAGGATAATCCAGTCCTGTGGCAGATTTCCCTCAGCTGTAAGTACCATATGTAAGAAACATGATACGGTTTACAGTTCCTACCTATGGGTGGAAACGCCTGTTCGAAATATTATTTATGTGTTATTTAATCATACATTTGTTTAATAGCGCGGTTGTTGGAGAAACTGTAACACAACATAAATACATTACACAATTAACACATGAAGGTGATTCAAATATACATTTTCCGAAAATAATGTAAATGTATTTGTTGACTTAATTATTATTTAAAACAATTCTCCTGTTACCGACTACAAATGACTCTTCATGCATATGTGTTTTAGTATTTTTTACTCCTTTCCAACGATGATTTAACTCTCCCTGGAAAATAAAAGGGATGGCTAGCACTAGAGTCTATAGTGCTACTCCTACAAAAACAAAATCTCCATTCCCCCCAACCATATTCTTAGCCAAGACCGTAATATTAGCTGTGCAAGCGTTAGGCTCTCATTACCAGTGGCCAGAGTAATTCCTGCTGGTTCCACATCCCTGGAACTACCATTACTGGGTCCTGGAAGATACAGGTGTGGGTAAATAACAGATAATGTCCGTTTTTAAGGAATATCGTGCAGGAATTCGTGTTTCTGTGCCAATTTCCGTATGCTTCCCCTCAGTTTCCACATCTTAGAATTCTGACAGGACCCAATAATTGCGATTACCGAGACCATTGTAATTAATGATCCCCTCATAAGGAAGGCCTAAATATGATGAATTTAAGGATCACCTGCCTATACGTATAGTCGAATTTTTGGGGGGCGTTGGATCTAATACACCAATACGAAATCTTAATATGAAGAGTATTTTGACAAGGAAACACAAAGTTATACATTTGGATAAAAAAAAACAATTATACTAACTCTTTGTACTACTAACTCTTGATATTTGCTCACCCAATGACGTTTTATATATAATTTTGCATTTCACAAAGTTTAATGGACATTTTGGCCGACATCATTAACCTTAATTAATGTTTTTATACGTCAATGAAAGAAATGAAAAGCACTCCACTACAAAACACCAAGATACCTGGCCCAGAAGATTGAGCTTTCTGGAGGAGGGAGACCAGCCAGGAGTGCCAAGGAGCTGCTGCTGAGGCCACCCATCTTCCGGAAGAAGAAAACATACGACAGAGCTTTCTCTGGGGCAGTCCTCAGAATATGGAACTCACTCCCTCCGAATATAAGGAAAATTTCAAACATGGCATTATTCAAAAAGGAAGCTAAGATCTTCCTAATGAATAAGTTCCTTACATAGCCTAAAACGGACTTCCCCGCCACCGCGTATTAGATGTGCCAAGACGGAACATCGAATGGAAGAAAGAGAATGCCTCTAGTTAAA
Source organism: Lissotriton helveticus (assembly GCF_964261635.1). Classification (NCBI taxonomy): domain Eukaryota; kingdom Metazoa; phylum Chordata; class Amphibia; order Caudata; family Salamandridae; genus Lissotriton; species Lissotriton helveticus. The sequence continues at coordinate 140,058,040 of NC_136062.1, forward strand.
CGGGGAACAACGTACCGGCGCTATACCTTCCCAGAACCCGGTGGAAGATTGCACAGATAAAGACAAGTCAGAACTATTCGTTACGGGAAGACAACATACAATATAGTAGGATAGTAGAATAACATATATGATAACCCGGGAGATAGACGCAGACTGAAAATTACACAGAAAGGTATAATCCCGATGCTAATACTAGCCTAACTTTAGCAAACCATTGTACATAGTCTACGATATATCCCCTTTTGACGTATACCTAACCTACCTCATATCAGTGTTATGTTTACTATATAGCTCTATAATTACCGGCCTCACTCATTATATGGTAATGCTATGCGAGTTGTATCTCAAACCTACCTCATGTATGTGTATGTGTATATATGTATCTGTGAAGCGCTCTGATACCCAAGGGTCACGTTTGCGCTATATAAAACTCTCTAAATAAAAAATAAATAAATCTGTAGAATTCCATTATAAAAGGCTTGGTTCTGCTTTTTATGCTACATATGCCCAGGTTTAAGTGTAGTTCAAAAAACCGGACTACTCACAAAAAAAATACTACAAGTGCATGCGGAGATGTAAATATCGACCGCAACTTACTTGTATGTTCTTCTTTAATTCTCTGACATTGTGAGCATTATTCCTGGAAAGCTACTCCAGTGGCAAGTGTCCAGGCCTACTACTAGAAATGTTATATGTCAAGACCCACATACTCCTATTCCCTACAAGCTGATATCTACATAGCATAGATTTAGGGACAGGAGGGATTGAGCCCACTGTGCAGATGCGATTTTTCTTTTCTTCAAGGGTAAAAAACCTTTCCCATGAGAAAACCACTGCATCCATAACAAAACTAGAGGAACATCCATTCCTGAGAGAAAGTTATTAGTTGTGGTGAATAGGAGTCTAATACAAGTAATAATGTGACTATTTTGTTAGGATCAGGTAAAGGTTTCAGTAATGTAAACGTGAGTTCAAACCCTGGTGGCCATGTTATACAGCAGACCAGCTTTAATAACCCCTTAAGTGCTGCCGTCGGCCAACGGTCGTCACGGGCACTACCTCCCCAGTGCTGCGTGCGACCGCTGGACGTCCAGTTCAGCACCGGATAATGGACAGCGCAGCACTGGGGAGGTATGTTTACGAAGCTCCCAAGGAGTTAAAGAAAATGTGTTAAGCATTTAACAGCATCAAAATTGTTAAAAATTTTGAAACACCCCAAAATAAAAATCACACTACAATTTATAAAAATAGAGAATAATTTAATGAATTAAATAACAACAAAATGGCAAAAATTCCAATAAAGGGAACATAGATATGAATTTTTATATTTCTAAATACAAATATCACTAAAAAGTGTTAAGCAACAACCGCGGTCAGCTGGTGGTGGTAGTAGACAGGGAACTAGGTGCAATTTGATTCTGACAGCGGTTTAGTGCGAGTTAGATACAGAAACAAGGCTCGACCCAGTCGGAAGTTTTACCTTTAGACTTAGACTCAAAATGGGAAGGTAAAAATCTTCAGTGGGGCAAAGTAGTAGGCTGTAGCCAAGGAGGGCTCCATTGGGTTGGATAGACTTTGGATGAAGTCTGAGGGAAACCATTGTTTTCTGGTAGAAAAGATCAGAGCAGGAAATTTGGCAATTTCACACCTAACCACCACACACCTCTCCCACCACACCCTAGTCACCAAACTCCACCACATTAGCATCCAAGGCAACACACTCAGTTGGATCTCCTCCTTCCTCTCCAGCCGTACACAGGGGATCCATCTACCACCCTTCTCTTCTGCACCCAAATACATCATATGTGGTATCCCCCAGGGCTCCACCCTCAGCCCCACCCTCTTCAACTCCTACATGACACCATCGGCAGACATCACCCACACCCATGGACTTACCGTCATCTCCTATGCCGATGACACTCAGCTCATCATGTCACTCACAGATGAAACTGACACCACAGGAGCCAACTTCTGAAACACCAAGACCGACAAAGCCACCTGGATGATGGCTAACTGCCTAAAACTCAACTTGGACAAAACAGAGGTCCTCATCTTAAGAAAGAAGCCGTCCCCTTGGGATGACTCATGGTAGCCCACCACACTTGGCCCCTCTCCACCTCCACTGACCACGCATGCAACCTCGAAATCATCCTGGACAGCCAACTGACAATGAAGCAGCAGATCAATGCCATCTCCTTTTTCTGCTTCCACACCCTCTGCATGCTCAGCAAGATCTTCCGATGGATCTCCGTCACAACCAGAAAGACAGTCATCCAAGCCCTCGACTCTGACAACTAACCCAGAACCACCAAACAACTCCGAAACTGCCTCCAGACCATCCAGAACGCAGCAGCAAGACTCATTCTCAACCTTTCCAGAAGAACCAGCATCTCCCCTCACCTGAAGGCTCTCCACTGGCTCCTCACCCAGGAAAGATGCCTCTTCAAACTCCTCACACACGTCTACAAAGCCCTCCATAAGACTGGACCCACCCAAATCAACAGCTACCTAACATTCCACCAACTGTCCAGGGAGCTTTGCTCTCCACCCTCGCCCACATCCCCTACATCTGTCGTAGTCACTGCAGAGGTTGCCCCTTCTCCTACCTTGCTGCCAAGTCCCGGAATTACCTCCTCCTCCCCCTTCACCTTTGCACCTCCCCATGACTTCAGCTAGAAGCTCAGGACTTGGCTCTTTGACCATCATGACCTTCTAACTGAGGCTTGCAGAACACCAGCTGGAGACCCTCTGGGGTGAGAAGTCTTGCTTTACAAGATCCTCTGATTGATTGATTGATTGATTAATAGAAGGAAGGTCTCTCGCTAAGTGGCCCCTTATGTTGCTTCTGCCCTGGACAAGATTTCTTCGATCGCACTTAATTACTTTTTTGGAGCTCATATAATGTTCAAGAAGCATTGGCACAGCCAGTAGGTCTCAGCAGAGACAGATTCTGGCTTTGCCAATGGAAATTGCGATGGTAGATTTGTGCTGCCCATCTTTAAGTGGCATTTTGTTAAATATTAAGGTAGGAAAAGTTAGCTACCGAAGATGTGCATGTGTTTACTGTTGCGATCTTTGAATGCATTTTATTTTATTTTAAGAAAACGCAGTTCCTAGAGTGGATGCATAGATATACACCCACATTCATAATAGCCATCTTGAAATGGCATTTAATTAAATATTATAAAATGCATGAAAAGATTTTATATTCTGATGCACAGGCTTTCATAAGGTCAGCCAAAAACGATGGCACCAATGTATTCCTCTAAACAGTATGGGATATCCCAAACTCAATGGAAAATTATGACTGGCAATGTCTTTACGCCTCCGCCTGAGTGTAGTTGACTTTTTTCTTACTATTCACAGATAGTGGCAGAAGTACACTAGGTGCAGATTTCTAGGTGTACCTCATTGAATGTCATGTTACCTTTTGTGACTGCTCCTATTATCTTTATGCAAATCCACCTTCTTTTTTTATTTCTCCACATTTTCTCTGTGGAGAAAAGTCTTGCCATATGCCCCATCAAATTTTGGGGGATTCATTCGCAATCCCATCCAAGAGAGGATTTATCTTAGACCTCAGCTTCATTGAATCTCTACCCTTTTCAGGGCAACAAGTGTTCGAAGAAAAGGTTTGGGAACAGTCAAAATCATATACGTTTTGGAGAATTTCCAAACTTCCAAGGCAAACCACTCTGTTGGTTGTCCACTACCCACTTCTTGAGTAGGATTTGCTACTATGGAGTTCTCTACACTCATGTCAGAGAACTCTGCTGCAGTAAATGCCTCATATCCATAAGAATTTCTTGTTAAATTACAAATATGTGTAAAAATGTAAATGTGATCATAAACTTACCTTTACTGCAGAATTTACATTTGTGATTAAGGTTCCATATATTTTTTGCATTATACAACTTTCTCCTATGCCTCGCTGTAAAGCACTTTATTACCTAAACGGGCATTGCCTGTGCGATTTAAAATTGCAAATAAATATACATACATAAGGTGAGAAGGAATACGTTTTACACATCTAGTTGTCATGTAGATATTAACTAGAGCAATGACAACCAATGCTTATTTCAGAACGTTATAATATTTGAATCTAAATAATGTTGTTCGGTCCATCTGCTGTTAGAATTGACTTATTCTGAAAGTGGAAATTGATGGAGGTAATTTTGGAGTAAATGCACATTGGTATGCTTCAGTGGAATTTTAAAATATTCATTCTGAACCACATTTGATTGAAGGATAAACACTTGTCAATGATCATATACCCAAGGATTAAAAAAATTAGGTTACATCTGAATCTAAAATTGAGATCAACACGGTTATTTGAACCCCAAAAAAGTAGAGGGTTTTAATGCAATTAGCTGTGTGAAACCACCAGCAAGATGGAGTTTTTGATTTAAATAAACGAAAAACAAAAACACACTCCTGGGAAGTTTAATATGGTAACTTGGCATTAGTGTTAAGAGAAAAACTAAAAGACCACAGGCAATGCATTACAATCTATCTAAAGTGCTTAGGATCTAAATCAGAGGGTCCACAAAAAAATGTTGGCTAACTGATGTCACCATGAAAAGAATGATTAGGATTAGTGAATCCTAAAGTAACAAATCAATTAGTGTGCTGTATTGCTTATTCCATGTTTTGTCAATAGCTCTTTAATGCAGGAATGCCTACATACAAATCTCAATATTATATGCATCCATCTCCAGGAGGCATAAGTATATAAACATATCTCTTCACAAACCTAGGCCAAATAGCACATATAACGTTGCTCTGGGGTCGCTACGGCATGTGCACTACTGTTCTGCACACCCACAGTATTGTAGTGTTACAGAAGGGGCCACAGATGCTCATGTAGCCCTTTTTAGGTCTCAGCTAGACAGTTCATGCGCTGTTTCAAGAAGACATGTTGTATCTGCTTTGTGGACTTCAACCTGCTCATAGGCTTCCCATTTGCTGTTTCCATCTTCGCTTTCATATTCTTTTCCCCATTTGTCCATGGCATGCATTTGACACGCCTCTTTCTGTGTTTAGCCCTCCCCGAGAGCATGGACTAATTACACTACACCTCCACTGCTTCCATTTTAGGCTCTGTTTCATAAACTACTTTTTCCTATGTTAAAGAGCGCTTAACACAAACGCTTGTGTGTTCACTTGCTGCTCCAAACTCACGTGCAAACAGGCCTGTAAATCTTGTTCTTATCTTGTTCACATTTGCAGTTGTATTCGAAGACCAAGGTCAAATGCTAAACGCTGTTTTCTGATGGGACTGTTTCGCTATTTTACACGTGATTGGTGCACGTCAACATGTAGGTCTGGCATCGGTATGATAAACTTGTAATTCGGCATGCCCATGATTGACCTTCAAAGCACGTGACTAAATCACACTTCTATCACTTCAATTTAAATACTTTATTTGATTGTTTGTTTATAAACATAGTCAAGTGATGCAAAGCCTTTGTTTAAGCGCATGTTGTGAAAGTAATTCACATGAATTCTACACATGATTAGTGTACAGCAACACTGAGGTCTGGCATCGGAATTTAGGTGTGTGATTTGGGCTCAATCACAATTAAAGTTTTCACCAGCAAATCAGGGAACAAATAAATGCAATGATTTGCCTGTGCAACATTACTTCTAATTCTGATTTACTTTCAAAATGCTTGCTTATAAAAAGGCTTTACATTGGTTTCACATTTCAGACAAGCCCCATTTCTATGAAATACGTAGAAGCGCGAGTTTATATTTACATCTCCACTTGATGTATTATTTAATCATGCCTTTCTGCTTGATTTTCAATTATCACATCCATCAAATTATAGGCTGACCATCGCATGGAAACAACAGTGACTATGTTACATTGACCAACATACATTTCCTTTATATATCTTTTATTAGTCTCTTTCACGTAATGGAACATTAAATATATAGTAGAAACAAACATACTCAGTAGGAAAATATACATTGTTCCATGCATGTAGTGAGACAATAATTACAAAAAACAATTTCTTACATTATGCTAAATAATGTAAATAGCATTATTATTACATTGTTATTACATGATGCCATTGGTAAGCGGAGATTTGCTGTGAAGATGACGCTTCTCTATGGTGATGTGTGTCTGCTTCGATGCTTTCAGTGCTCCAGCCCCCGGAGGGGCAAGGGCACATTACACATTGCACAGGTGATTCTGCGAGGAGGGCAGGCCTCACCTGGCACTGACTGTGCATAGCTGCGTGGATGTGCCATTAGCCTTGAAAATGCATTTTTACTTCACTTACGTGGTGACACCAGGGCAGTTACAAACTCGCCTATGCCTGGGGCAGCACATTGTGAGTAATAGGATGCACTGTCCTTGTTTCTGTGTGTGCACCAATTTAAAGGTGTGCCGCGGCACAAACAGGGACAGTGCGCCGCATTTAGAATATTGTCATTGTATTTTAAAAAGCCCAACTCCAATTGCAACAGACACTTCTACGGTGGCCTTGCAAAATTGAAGAATTTCGCTTCTACATTACAATAATAAGCCTATTATAACTCGGGGAAAAAAGAAAGTGAATGCTTTTAATAGCAATGCATAATCTACTATCGTGATGAAGTCAACGTGTACAACGGCCGTCCCTCTGTAATATGTGACGTGCAATTGTTTCAGTGCAGTGCCTGGGGATTTACTTCGAATCTTTGAGAAGAAAAGGGCATTTTGAGGCCCTGTGAGTCAAATGTCAGTGGTAGTTACTTAATCCCATACAAAGCTAGTTCTCATCTTCTGTATAGGTGCAATGGCATAAACCACACAGCGAAGCATAACATTGTACATACGAATGTACAATATGTTAAAAGACCAGCATTTCCTGTGTTCAGAGACGTAGACGTACAAAGTGAAGGTTAGATGGTAAATCTTCCATTGCTGACCAATTTGCTTCTAACTGGATTTTATGCCAGACTGCAGTTACCTTTTATAATCCCAACCATATAGGCTTCCTAATAGTAAATACAATAATCAAATTTAATAACCTGCCTTCATTGGTGTTTTCTTTGTCATTAGTGGAAAATATTCCAGACACTAAATGGCTCTCTATGCAGTATTACATTTTTTTTGCAGAGCATTACGTTTTTACATTTACATTATCGATTTATTTACTGTTTGTTTTCAATTGGAAATGCTGAATAAAACTGTTAGACCAAGAAAGAGTGGTACTTGTTATTTTAATCACTGAGGACAGACGATTAGTAGGTCAGTGTTGTTTTAGTTAAAAGTGTTAAATGCAGATAATAAAAACACCGGTGAGGTAGTGCCCAGTCCATCAGTGCGACACTTAGCTTCAAGGACTGCCAAGATAAAAATAAACTCACAAAGTATGCTTCTGGTTTCAGAATCCACCGCTGACCCTTCTTTGAAATAATAAGCCAGCACAGAAATGGATCCTGGCCGGTGAACCTTTACTTTTTATTTTCAGCTGGAAGCATACAAAAGTAAAATAATTGAACGTTTTGGTTGGAGGAATAGTGCTTTATGATTCTGAATACAGCTGTAATAGACGCTTGAATATAACTGGCCAAACCTTAGTTTTTTAATCCTGAGCCAAAAATATTTTCCAAATGCCAATGGTATTATCTTTGAAGTAATATAAAATCTTATTATTTTTGAATACGCTTATAAATACACAAGTTTCTATTTTCAAATATTTTACAGTGTGATTCTGTAGAAGTTGTCTGTTTAGCCTTCAACAGTTACCAACAGAAAAGTTCATAAGAGCCCCATTGTGCATTAATCGATTCTTCAGGATTGTAAATAGCTCAATACGTCAAAGCAGTTTTTAAGCAACTGCCAAGATATTTGCTGGTACAAAGGGTTGTTTTTTTAAGTGGGCATGAGCTAATAGTGATGCAACGCTGTTCCACTTCGTATCTTCTGACCTAAAGTTTCATTGGTTTCTATTACAGTTTAACTGCATATTCTAATCAGTTTTTTCAAAATATTTCGCAAAACTAAATGAATGCTGGTACTATGGCCCAGAAACAGATGGCACATGCAATATTGGTAAATCTGTAGACGTAACCACTTCGCCGCGGTGCACATTCCTACGCTGTGCGGGCACATTCCACACATGCGCAAATCGGACTGCCTGGGGTCATCCGACACACACGCCCACCGTGACGTCGGACGGCCAAGGGCCGTCCAACGCATGAAAAAGGTTAACAATTTTCCATGTCTACATTTAATGTGTGTTTGTAGCACATCACCCGGTCATGAAAACGAGAGGGCCACTAGGAAGGTTGCAGTTTCTGGGTTTGAAACTATCACTACGTGCATTCAAAATAACTAATAAGGATAGTGCGACTCATATAAACAGCCATATGAATTTTAGATATCTAAAAGAAAAATGGATGTATATATTTTGTAAATGCACCATTTCTACTCATAAATTTTAATTATAGAGAGTTTGATTACCCAGAATTTTCTTGGTACTGAAAACCACATTTTTTTCTTGTGACCATCCCTTTAACCCACTTCAAGTTGAGGAACTATAGTTTGCATAAAACGAATATCCATGTAGGCTAACACAGCCAGCAGAACTGCAGTCACTCTTGCAGGCGACGCACTGGAAGAGGTTGAGGCCTTCACCTACCTGGCAGTGCCATTGACAAGCAGGGCGGGCAACGTTAATGCAAGAATAAGGGTAAGCAAAGCCTACCTTCTCTCCGCTAAAGAAGATCTGGAGCTACAAGGACCTAATGCTGCAAACCAAGATCAGGCATTTTAACACCAATGTAAAATCGGTCCTTTTGTATGGAGCAGAAAGTTGGAGTACAACAGTGAACCAACAAAGTCTAGACCTTCATAAACATCTGCTGGCCAAACACCATCAGCAACAATGACCTATGATCTGCTGTTATAGGTCATTGTTTCCAACTCCCTGCTCATCAGGAAAACATGAAAAGACCTGGGTCTGGATAGGTCACACCCTCTGCATGCCCACGTCAAAAATCAACAAGCAAGCCCTGACCTCGAACCCTCTAGGGAAAAGGAAAAGTGGAAGGCCAAGAAGTACTTGTGTCAAGGCCTCGATGCTGACTGAAAGTCGACGTGTTACACCTGGAGTCGGATTGAAATACAAGCCCAGCACAGAGATGTCTGGAGAGTCCTGGTTTATGCCCTATACGCCACAAGTGGTAGTAGGCTTAATTAGGTAAGGGTGGATAGCACCAAGTTTTTATTTTCTTGTGAAAGTCGGTATGACTGTCTGCAATATGGGCCAAGAGACTGACATTTTCAGGGTTAAGCTGCCTGATCATGCCAAGATTGTGGTTTGGCCTTAATTTGTGTTTGGTCCAATATTGCTATAAAACCATTTTGGAAGCATGTATTTTACTGAAACCTTGATATTTAATTTAGCTATCTAGTCAATGATGTAACATAGAGGCACATAAAAACTCTTACTGTTGGTGAATGTTGATGTGAAATTAGGTAAAAGGACAATCAGTTTACTTTTCATAGGAATCCCACTTTAAAGTGGAGCTGTCTGGAAATATACCAACGTTCTGGGTGTTTGCTTCAGCTACATTATCAAAACTTTAGGGCTCCTGTGTGGATTTCATGCATATCTCTTCCTGCTGGTCTGAAGTTTCTCTCTTGGTGAAGAGTAATGCTAGAGAGGTACAAAAAAAGTTTGTAGTATTGTACATTAATGATAAATGTGAATGGTCTATTTATTCCAAGAATGCATTTGTGAACAATACTTTCGTCCAATAATTTAATATCTTGACATTAAAACATCTATTTTCAATCAACTGCAGCCAGCTTCTACTAAATAGAGATGTTCCTTTAACTCACAACCCGAATAGTAATTTGGTCTATCCTCTTGGCTCATAATATCTGTTAGCGCTAGGACGCCTCCGGGTAACTATTGCGCTCTATAAATCGTCTTTCCATTCCATTAACGACTCTTTTTCTAATTATTGTGCATCTGGCACTGTTTCCTTTTTAATATTTATGTTTTGTCTGATAATCTGCATATTATCACAATGTGCCATTTGGGTGGATTTAATTTGGCTTTAGAAATAAAAAATTATTATTTAGGCATCTTATAGTAGAAATTGAGCACTATGGTTCACTGACAAAATATCGATTGCCAAAATACAGATGAAAAAAATATCTATGTAAAAATATAGAATGCAAAAATAACGACTCACTATACTTAAACAGGTAAGTACAAAAATATTGAATCAAAAATATCGAAATAAAAAAAAGATGTAAAAAATATTGATAAAAAATATAAATAAATTAAAATAACATATATCAAATATATCAAATATTAATTGATCTTTAACAAAATACATTAAATTTAATATACATTTTAACTAAATATAAAAAAGAAACTTAATTATAAATATATAAACACACAAACATAATAATTTATAAATATACATATATCTACTTTAAATAGTTTATTACCGTTATCATTATTTAATTTGTAAACTTTTTAATCATATAAAAATTAAATATATACATATATCATAAGTTTAAAATTAAAAAAAAGTTCTATAATTAATTAAAACATTAAACTATTAAAAAAAATTAAAACGTACATTTCACAATACAATAAATGCAACAGCAGGGAAAATGTATAGCGGAATATTAACATTTACTATTCCAACTACAGTGAATACAACAGTAGGTAAAGTGTTGGATAGCGGAGGGGTAAACATTACTATTCCGACTCCAAAGAGTGCAACAGTAGGGTAAGGGTTGGATAGCGGAGGGGTATAATTTACTATTCCCACTCCAGTGAGTGCAAAAGTAGGCTAAATGTTGGATAGTGGAAGAAATACATTTACTAATCCAACTCCAGTGAGTGCAACAGTAGGGAAAATGTTGGATAGCGGGGGGGGGGGGGGTAAAATTACTATTCCCACTCCAGTGAGTGAAACTGTATGGAAAATGTTGGATTGCAATGGGGCAAAAATTACTATTCCCACTCCAGTGAGTGCAAAAGTAGGAAAAGTATTGTATAGCAGAGGGGTAAAAATTAGTATTCCCACTCCAGTGATTGCAACATTAGGGAAAGTGCTGGATAGTGAAGGGGTAAAAATTACTATCCCCACTCCAGTGAGTGCAACAGTAGGGAAAGTATTGGATAGCGGAGGGGTAAAAATTACTATTCCCACTCCAGTGAGTGCAACAGTAGGGAAAGTGCTGGATAGCGTAGGGGTAAAAATTACTATTCCCAATCCAATGAGTCCAACCGTAGGGAAAGTGCTGGCTAGCGGAGGGGTAAAAATTACTATTCCCACTCCAGTGAGTGCAACTGTAAGGGAACGTTTTGGATAGGGGAGGGGTAACAATTACTATTCCTACTCTAGTGAGTGCAACAGTAGGGAAAGTGCTGGATTGCGGAAGTGTAAAAACTACTATTCCCACTCTAATGAGTGCAACAGTAGGGAAAGTGTTGGATAGCAGAGAAAAAAAAATTACTAATAACATTTAAGCAATTGAAAAAAATTAAATCATCTTATTATGCGTTCAATACTATTTTCCAAGTTGAGTCGAGTTGATTCGGTGCAGGAGCAGTGCCGGAGGAGCTTGGATCGGAGGAGCTCAGCCAAAGCTGAAACCCAGAGCCACAAGTGTCGGCGTTTGGTCCCCCGTGCATCGAGTGACGTGGGTCATGTCGGCGGAGCTAGCTGGGGGTGTGCTCTGTTGTGCTCTGTTGTGCCATGCCGCACAAGTGTGGTCCCCCAGCTCTCCCCTCTCCCGCTACTCCTGCTACACCCCCACATGTTAAACCCCCTCACAAGTCCAGCAGCCGCAGTGGGCTGCTGCAAAAGAGCGGGACCGGAAGCCCACGTAGACGGCTCGGTAGGGTCGAGTGCTGTTTGCAGTCCCCCGGTGTGCCCCCACTTGCCTGCCAGCATCACAGGTTCTGCCTGCACCCCAGCAGCATAGAAGATGGGGCCAGATCGGAGATGGTGGCGCTCAATAGACGGTAGCATTTATCAGCATTTCTGAGTATTTCTCTGCAACCCAAGGCGCCCGGGGAGTGCGTGGGTGCGCGTGCAGTGCCACTTAGGGGTCTGAGGCATGGAGAGGGGGTACCCCATCAGTGAGCACTCCTGAGGCACCACAGGCACCACAGGGCCACAGGGGCATCAGCCTCACCTCGCATTGAAGAGACCACCCCATGCTCCCCACCCCCAGTCACCTCATATCACCTCCTAATCCCTATATTGCAGAGGAAAGGTTGGGAAGCTGCTAAGATGGATAGCAGAGTCCTCCTGTGATAATCTGGACATGGCGGAATCCCACTTTTGGACACATCTCAGACCTGTGTGACACAGGGACACGCCCAGCTATCTCTAATCCACCCCCAGAGCCCCCACGGCATTTCTGCCTTACAAACATCGTCGGGGTTGTCACCCTCTGCCAGTCCCAATCTCCCCGACTTAAAATTCGGTGCGGCAGTCCCAGTGGTGACTGCCTCCAAAGGGGCGATACTGAGGGACTTTTTCAAAAACACTGCTGCAATAAAAAAGCCAGGGTTAATTTTAAATAGCGCAGTGGTGGAAACCATCTAGACCCACCCGTCAACAGACCAGAATCTAACACAAGTCGAGGCCACAATTCATGATGGCCCCAGTAGGCTAGGGTTTAGTCCACCCCCACCCCCATCTTCATCGAGCACCCTAACAAAAGATGTACTCCTTGTACAAAACATCACCGAGGGATCTGTGGAGCTCCCCTACGACCTGCTTCCAGCCAACATAGCAACAGCGTCAGCCCTGCCTCCAGTCACCACCTCAAGGGAGGGCGTCCAGCCCTTCACCAATCCAAGCTTGCCTCAGCCTTTAACACCTAATTTACATACCACCACGGAAATCCAGGCAGGGAGCAAACCAGCATTAATCGCTCAAACAGAACAACAGATAAGGACAGCTGCATGCAAGGTCCAATTGTCGCCCACAAAAATTACACCAAACCCATTTGACCAGTGTAACCGTACGGTCTCACCAGATGGCGGCCATAGCATCAACAATTCACTTGATCTATCTTTTTTCAATGCTGATCAAAATAAGCCACCAGTTCTTGTGAGTCATTGTTCGAACGACAAGAGCGTACTTTGGTCCCAACTTTTGCAAACCCTCCAAACAACAGTCTCACGTTAAATTATAATTCTGAGAAACTGGATTTGTAGGTTGATCTTTTAAACACACTTTTGTGTACACCGCCGGGATCAACAAAATCTAGAGGGTTTTAACACTCTTATCATAAAAGGTCAACCCAACCCACACTTAGCACAGGCAATATGCTGCTGCTCTCCAATAATCGATAGCCTTTCCTCATTACCAGAATTTCTTTTGTCAGTTTTAACTGAAGTCAAGAAACGTTCCATATCAGGGCAGATCTGTATTCCACATCAGGCTCACTGCTCATCTTTTGAAACAGCCTTAGTTGCTCAGAAGTCCAACAACAGGAATCAAGGCCTTGTCAGCAATAAAGCCCTACCAGAATGTCCTATGTCAGTCAAACAAACAGTTTCCGACGCTGTTATTCCTATATTTGAATCCCAAAATGCCAACACAAAGAGCTCCTTAACCCACCAACCTTCACTAGCTAATGGGGATCTGAACATTTTAGGAAGAGCTCAGGCGATTGCGCCAAAAAGATCATCTTCACCTGGCAATAGGGTGCCAGAATGTACCGGCACGGCCGCTGGTAAAATTGCTAACATTGATCAAACTCACAGGGTGAGCAAGCAGGAAAAAAAAGTCTTCGGAAAAAACGTAACAGACAAGTAGCCGAAGCTCACAGCACAATAAGCAACTACTTAAAAAAAAACCACACCCATCTCTTCACCAGGCTCGACAAGTACAACTAGTATCACCCGTACAAGTACTTTACAACTAGCATCACACACTCGGTCCGAGCAAATTCAAGCACCTCCCAAACAACGACAAAGAACAGTCAACCTCAATTCAACATGGAGTATGAAGCAGATCAGATGCGATCTCCAGCTGTAAATCATCAAGCGGCCAGGCCCGGCACCAGTCCATTTATCCTGACACCAGCACGCAAGGCGAGACCGGAGAAGAAGTTGGTGGGTCACCCCATAGGTAATTCAAGCCAGGGCTTCAAGGCAAGGTCCCCATTGACACCAACCATGATACCGGACCCGGCGATCAAGCGCAAAACAATTTTTAATAAAGTGACCCTAAATTCCACCAGCGATCACGCAGCTCCGTTTCAATGTACATTTGCAAATCAGTGGAGACCAGACTATATTTCAAAGCCAACAGAGCTTTCCACCTCTCCTACAGAGAAAAACCTGCCTATTGACAGCACTCAGACTAAACTGTTGTTAGTACCGGAGTATTTTTCCCAAGGCCAGCACAACATCTCTAATCGCTGGAACATCCTCCGATTTTTAAATCAATACCAGCATTAAGTAATTTGGAATCCAATGATATAATATCAATTGAATTTAAACCCAGTAACAGCAATAAAATAACCGAAACAACTTTGATAACTCTGGCTTACATGGCAATAAAGGAACTGGTACAATCGCAGACAGATCAATTAAATAGCTGGGGCATTAACTTAGTAACACCCAGCGATCTCCGGTACCCCATAATCTTAGCCTTTGCCCCGGCCCCCTCCACTCAATCAGGAAACCCACTGTTTTCGATACTAAGATCAGCTCGGATTAGCTCCCCATCAAATCTCGATGAGCCAGCCACAGAGGGTCAATCGATGATAAGGCCCGACTGGGCCTGGCTGCCAGCAGCCCTATCCTGAGGTCATAAAGATTGAAATAGTATTCACCCTAGTCTCACAATATGCTCCTGGAACATTAATGGCCTTGCTACGAAGCTTCAATCTTCTGATATTCTTGAATTCCTGAAAAAATATAACAACGTACTACTCCAGGAAACTTGGTCCGTAACAAGTACCCCAATAGAAGGCTATCTTGAATTTAGGTTATCAGCATGAAGAGTGCCCAAACATGGCCGACCTGGAGGCGGCCGATTGATCTATGTCACCTGTAAATTATCCTTAAATATCAATGTGCTAGACTTCAACGAAGATTGGATCACCGGCATCAGAGTCAGAAGTTCCAACCCTGTTAGGCAATTGCTTCAGCTTAACATTTATTTTTCACCTCATTCCAGCGAGAAAAAGGCCAAATTCTACAGCCTGGTTGAAATCACGTCCAACCTGACACGTGAACTTGGTGCTGTCCCCTGCTTAATCTCTGGAGACTTTAATACAAATCTCTTTTTAAGCCCCCCCCAGAAATACATCGCACCTAACACTTCAATTCAAACCTACTGGTAACAGGTTGGGTAAATTGGGTGAATACGTAGTCTTACAACTTAACAGCACGGGTTACATAGTATTGAACGTGTGCTTTTCTTCGGACTCTCCGCCAGCATGGACACGATCCAACGGTCATACCCACTCATTCCGAGACTATACGCTAAGCAATCATAAAATGCTTCCCCTGATAGAGAATTTCTACATTGCATCACCGGGGGTTACCGATCATCGCCCTTAAATAATAAGTATATCCTTCAACGTCGCACATCACTCAGCAGTCTACCACACCGCAACTGGCACATGTACAGAGAAACTTAAAAGATTGAAATGGACTAATCATTTAATACCTGCAATAATGGATTAAATGGAGCGTTCTCCTAGGTGAATAGTGCACAGTGGAAGTCGTCCCAATCAAAGTATGGGATGCTTTTGTTCAACAATTACTCAGCCAATTCCCGTCCTCCGTACGTAAATCCCCAATACTTAATCAAATACGCATCACAAATGAGACAAAAAAACTAAAGACCAAACGCAGTTCTGCACAACGCCACGCTAGAAAATAACAGGGGGCTGTTCATGTGTTTTACAACTATAAGCAAGCTCAAAAAGCATTTAGGATATCCATCAATAGTAACAAACAAAGAGCAATTGATCCCTTCTGGTTGAAACTAGTACATGCCAGTAAAAATTCTAACCCAAAGTCTTTTTGGTCACTTGTAAGCGGGCAATGTAGTGCAGATATAAGTGAAGCTGAATGGGCCCTTTTCTTCACAGAGCACTTTAAAGACCATAACAACGGAGGGGATCAATTGAACATCAATTCACAATGGGATACCATGTCGATATCACTGGAAACAACGAGTAATGGTACACTAATCACGCATGATAAATCCGTCACCTCCGATTTTGTGACCAACATTATGGAAAGAATGGACCAGCAAGACGATCCGCTTTCAAAGTCCCGGACGACCCAGGAAGGCATGAGACAAAATATTGCGCATTGCATCAGCATTGCCCGGTCGGACTGGGCCCCTGGTCCTAATGGTCTTCCGCAGGCACTGTTTAAAGCTGACCCTAGGCTTTGGTTTGAATATCTGGTCCCCCTATTTCTGCATTATCGGCACACCCATAACATACCAGAATCGTAGAAAGGAGCTATAATTCACCCTATATTTAAAGGAGGCAGGAGAGCTGATCCCCAAAACTACAGGATGATATCCCTCTTAGATGTAGACTTTAAACATTATGCTAGCTTATTTCTGGAAGAGCTGTCATCCTGGGCGGTATAAAATCAGCATTTGCCATTTAACCAGACTGGTTTTGTTTCCAAATCAGGCACCACTAGTAACTTACTGTCCCTATCTGTACTTATGGAGAAAGCAGAATATTCAAAAATGTCCCTTTGGCGATTTTAAAGTGGCCTTCAACCTGGTGCCCAGGAACCTGTTATGGCACAAACTGCAAAAATGGGGAATACCCCGTGACCTGCTAAAGTCCGTAATCCATCTTCACTCAAATACTTGGATCCGCATAAAGCTGGGTGAGGGGTCACACGTTTCAAGAAAAATATAGACCTCCTGTGGGGTTAAACAAGGATGTGTGTTGGTCCTCCTCCTATTTAATCTTTTTATTTCAGATTTATCACACCTATTGGATAATGTCCACTCCCACTCCCCCCAACTTGGTGGGTCCTGCATTTGCAATCTGCTATACGCAGATGACCTCGTTCTATTCACCTACACGAGGGTTGGTTTACAGAAACTACTTGACCAGCTGCTTTCTTATACAACAAGTAATACCCTTGAATTAAATCTGCTAAAAATGAAGACCATCACAATTGGGAAACCGAGGCAGCAGAATGGCAGGTGGTTTGTCAATGGTAAAAATCTCGAATCTGTGACATCGCACAAATACTTGGGCCTCTATATGGACTCTAAGGGTTCCTTCCTAAAACAGAAAGAAAGCAATAGCACAGTCTCTTGAAGCAGCATCAATAGAACTTTCAAGACAACTACTCAGCCCTAGCCTATCTCCCCTTTTGATAGTCATGAAGGCTAAGGTCACAAACTATCCAACCTATGGGCAAGAGATAATGTTAGGGAATAATTCTACAATGTTGAAAAAAATAACAACTAGAATTTTTAAATGAGTCTAGCGCCTGCCGAAATCAGCATTACCAGTCCAGATCAGGCTCAGTTTGGTCTCTTGAACAATCAGGGTGTCAGAGCCGGTGCATTCATAAAGATGTGTTACAGATTGCGCAATTCGCGTGAGGGAAGCCTGGAGGCCATGCTGTGACAAGAAATATCAGCTGGCCAAACCAGTCAAAAACATTGACTTTACCTTGAACACTCCTTGCAACTGCTTGACGTTGTAGATTACTGGGGTACCTACCCGTCCCAGCAGGTATTAAAACTATCCATCAAAAGAGTTGTTCGACTTTGGCCTTTCCACCTTGACAGGGCACAACTGTCCAAAAGAAAACATGCTTGGTCCATAACAGGGGAGCTCAAACCTAGATCAGAGGCCCCTTACGTTTCTAGTACTTATGCACTTTCTTGGAAGAAAAGATTTATGGCACTGAGGATGGGTGAATGGCCCTTTCTAAAACATCTGCCAGCATGGCGCTGCTCAAGCGACGACACCAAGCGCAGGGGTTGTGGGCACCACTCAGAATCAATTGAGCACATGGTGTGTGTCTGCCCTGCATTTTTTAATGATAGAAGGATCTTGCTGCGGGCAAATGGATTAAAGTAGGAACCCGATCATGTCGGCAAGCCATCATAGCAGCATTGAATCCTGAAAACACAATGCTCAATATCCGGTTTACTAACTTTGGGGCATATTATCAAGGGATTTATCTCTGCTTTTTTGGCTTTAAAAGCAAAGAAAGCAGAGGGAAAATGATCTCCCTATCAGCAACAGGGTGCTAACACGCAAAATCGCATGTTAGCACCCTTTTTCCCTACGCTTCCCCTTGCATCTCTAATGAGATGCAAAGGGGGCGTTCCAGAGAAAAATAATAGGAGAAATGTTGTTAAGCGACATTTCTCCTATTATCAAGGATTTCGCTTACCCTGTTAGTGATATAAAAAGCAGCGCTAACCGCGGTTAGCACTGCTTTTTTTACACCTGGTATTTTCCTGACTTAGCCATGATATCCTATGGAAGGTGGATATCATGGCTAAGTTTGTGAGCCCCTATCATCAAGCTAACGCCAAACTTCGAGAGATTATCGTTGGTTTTCCAGCGATAATCTCTCATTTGGCAGTTAGCGCAGGATTTTTATCACTTCTGAGATAAACCTTGCTAATAGCAAGTTATCTCTGCGATAATTTCCGGCGATGCTTAGCGTTACAAAATTCGTTGCTAAGCATCGTTAGCGATAAATATCGCTAATCGTTGGTAATATGCCCCTTTGTCATTAAAACGGCAAAAAAGCTCACAACTGAAGTACTACAAGTATCAGCACCGTAACTTGTTCACCTACGAACATTCTTGGTGCTCTGTGTTCTCTATTCCATTCTGAGACAATTACCAATGCTACTCCCGTTAGTTTTTTCTGAAAGTTAAGACTGGGTTGCATAATTAAAGCAAACACATGGAGATGATGGACGGAGCACTGAAACACTTCAGACACTCACCCCCAATCACAGATCTGGGTTGAATCCATCATCATTATTTAGCTCACTTTGCCACCTCAGTTCAGACCCAGCTCTATGCAAATCATTCTTGACCCTGTGCCTCATGGGAACAGTCCAGCTCGGACTGCCAAGCCAGGTCCTCCCTGAACCAGAAACAAGCATCCTGGGACCAGTTTCTGGGTAACACCCTTCATCAGCCAGGCTAGCTTGGATCCAGTGTCAAAGTGAGCAAGGGTCCCATGTCTGGGCACACCCTGCCAACTTAGAGCAAACAAAGCAAGCACAAGGAGATGATGGACGGAGTGCTGAAACATTTTAGACACTCACCCCCAGTCACAGATCTGGGTTGAATGAATCGTCATTCTTTAGCTCACTTTCCCACCTCAGTTCAGACCGAGCTATATGCAAATCAGTCTTGACCCTGTGCATCATGGGAACAGTCCAGCCCGAACTGCCAAGTTAGGTCTTCCCTGAACCGGAAACAGGCATCCTGGGACCGGTTTCTGGGTAACACCCTTCATCAGCCAGGCTAGCTTGGATCCAGTGGCAAAGTAAGCAAGGGACCCCTGTCTGGACAAACCCAGCCAACTTAGGGCAAACAAAGAAAACACAAGGAGATGATGGACAGAGCGCTGAAACTTTTCAGACACTCACCCCAAGTCACAGATCTGAGTTGAATCCATCATCATTATTTAGCTCACTTTGCCACCTCAGTTCAGACCCAGCTATCGGCAAACCAGTCTTGACCCTGTGCCTAATGGGAACAGTCCAGCCCGAACTGCCAAGTCAGGTCTTCCCTGAACCGGAAACAAGCATCCTTGGACCGGTTTCTGCGTAAAACCCTTCATCAGCCAGGCTAGCTTGGATCCAGTGGCAGAGTGAGCAAGGGACCCACATCTGGGCATACCCTGCCAATTTAGGGCAAACAAAGCAAACACAAGGAGATGATAGACGGAGAGCTGAAACTTTTCAGACACTCACCCCTAGTCACAGATCTGGGTTGTATATTTAACAGTGGCGGCTGGTGACTTTTGAAAGTAGTGAGGCGTAAAAGTTTTGGTGAGTCTTGTGCCGCGAGTGAGCCTGACTGTCATAAGGGAAGTTTGGAGGGGTTCTCATACAACAAGAAAACATTGGTAGTACATAATACCAACATCCCTAAGCAACACACCGACTGGAAAGGACGAACATTGCATAGACCAACAACTGTTAGCCACAATGTCCATGCAGCAGAGCCTTTAGAAGTTGGATCAGTTTGCACACTTTGTATAGCTTCAAAAAATCACTGGTGGACTGCAAGAATGTAAACACGTAGGTGTGGGCATGTATATTTTCTTTTCAAAGGTCCCAGTAAAAGTAAAGGAAGACAAATAACACTTATCAAAGGAAACCTGGGGACTCTGCAAAAACGGTTCAATGTAAAATATAAAAATGCACAACGTCTCTGTTATATCATAACCGCACCCGAGATAAACAAAAACGTCAATGCCTGCATTTAAAACTGATTGATAAACTCGGGCTCCCATTGGTAGATGTTTTGCTTCTTAAAATACCTCCCTGAGGGTACCCTGCTCCCACACGGCACCTCCTGACCTTCAACTAGTGATATACCTGCTGCTATTGCGTTGTTTTCAAGCTACACTCTGCCAAACAAAAAACATGCCCGCTCTAACAATCAGGCTCACATCACATTAAAATGCAGAAAACGCCGGGTCGTTTATATGCAAAACCCGTTTAAGTACAGTCGTTGCGCACATGTAGAACAGTGGACGGCGCGTTTAGAAGGCCCTCTGCAGCTGCTGATAAAACTCCCCGGTGGTCATTTTGTAATACTCTGACTGCTTCCTCGCGTTCTGTCAATTCTTCCAGCAGCAATCGATTTTAAGTATTTAACGAATGGTTAGCCCACAAATAAGCACCTGTGCTTCTCCCTTCAGCAGCCAGCCACTGAAAATAACGAAAGCTAACTACCATTCTTTGCATGTCTCTTAAAGGGGCCATCCAGGCTACCGATAGAAACAGTGCATGTAGTCCACTCCGGCGTCTCTTTGAAAAATATGTCTGTTTGGGAGTATGCCACATCACATGCCTCGACATCATTTACATATCTATTCATTCCTTATTTAATCACATACAAATTCTGCTTACACACCAAAATGAATATACAACTGAAATGATTACTGCTAGGGATTACATTCTGCTGGTGGACACATTTACTCATTTTTGGGGGCGAGTGCTCAGTCGCGGCCGGCATTACGGGCAAGTGGGGGGGGGGGAATGGGGTTGTTGCGCCGCGGAGGGCACGGGGGAAGGCGGGAGGGGTTTAAGGGGGAAAAAAAAAAGTAATTGTAAAACTTACCATCCCGCTTTCGGTGAAGTCCCGAGACTCCCGACTCCCGACGTCCTGCATTTTGAAATCCTTTAGACACAGTGCTCGTCATCAGGAAGGCTGCAGGTCTCACTCCCCTCCTCCGCAGCATTTTTCATTGGTCAGGCCGCGCCCCACCCGGGTCCTTTTCTCTCTGTATGCTGCAGCATACAGAGAGAACAGGGAGAGAGGGCGGTGTTTCACGAGGGCAGGGGGGAGTGGCTTGCCCACTGTTGTTAATACTGACTGTTTGGGCGGCCTCAGGCTGCCCAAACAGTCTGTATTAACAACAGTGGGCAAGCCACTCCCCCCTGCCCTTGAGAAACCCCGCCCACCCCCAACCAGGAACTTCTGCTTTCTCGCAGTGCGAGAAGGCAGAAACAAATGGTAGTTATTACCATTTATGTTTCTGCCTTCTCGCACTGCGAGAAATCAGGGAGGCGGCACCCAAACGCCCCCATAGAGGAGCCACCACTTATATTTAACAATAAGAACATTACGCTCCAATGTATTTTAGTAACCTTTTTGCACATTTTTTAAAACATCTTGTTTTAATGTTTATCTTTTAATACTTTTAGCCTTTTTCTTCTTTTGTGTTTAAGATGAATTGTGTCACCTTATCTTGTTATCCTAATTTTCATGATTTTAAGTAATTAGTCAATAAATACAAATTCAACTACAAATAATCTTAAAAATAAATAAACAATAGTTTAAAAATATGAGATTAAATATATAAAACATATAAAAAAACATATATTACAATATTGACTACATATAACAAAAAAGATACACTTATTATATAAAATAAATTAATAAATACATTTATAAATAATATTTATTTAAAATGAGCAAATATTAACACACAAATTATTTAAAACATAAATGTATTATTTTTACTTCCTACCCTATAACACCACACCAATGAAAAAAGAATTCAACATTTATATTTAAATGTATTTCCATAATTAACATAATTAATAATACATTTGAAAAATATTATTAATAAAAAAACATTCATCGAGTACACTTTCCTTAACACAATAATATCCACAACACACACCTAAATGTATTGCACAATTATCATAATTAATCACTAATTAATTAATTTTAATTAATTACTAACTAATTATTAATTCATCAATAAAAAAGACATTACTTCCCACCCTTCTTACCATTTACACCCATAAACACTATACCTCAAAGCTAAAATTAATTACACAATTACCATCATTAATGAATAATTAATTGATAAAATTAATTAACAACTAATTATTAATTCATAAATTAAAAATAAATTACTTCCCACCCTTCTCCCCGTTTTCACCTATAAACACTATATCACACACCTGATATTAATCACACAATAACCATAAGTAATTGCCAATTAATTAATTAAAATTAATTAACAGCTAATTATTAAATAATTAGTAATATATTAATATACATATTTAACACTATAACATGTCAATTAAAGAAATATTAATAAATAAAACTTAGTCAATAAATGTAAGGTAATTAAATGACTTCCCACCCTATTCCCCTATAAGTACACAACCCGCTACAGAACTATAAACACAAAATTAAAAAAAAAACAAAATTCATAACTACTAACATATTAAAACAAATAATAAACATACAAACAATTCTTATACAAAAAAATACATCACACATATATAAAATATATACTAAAATATATAAATTAATAAAAATCGATATTTTAAACAACTATATTTTTGCAAATGATATTAAACACTTTGTTTTAAAAAAAAAATCAATATTACTTACCTTAAATCGATATTCTTGACCACGAGAAGTTGTCTGTCGATATTCCTGACCCACGAGATTTTTGACACAATATTTGTGCAATTCGATATTTTTTACTTGATATTCTGTCTCTGCACCATAAACGCTATCTAAAGATGAAGGCTATCATCATGATCAGAGGGAGGAAAGCAGATGAACGAGGGCAAAAACACATTTCTTGGCAGTGGAGGTAAAAAATTCCCAGAAACAATATTTTACAATTAGAACGACATTGCTTATAAGACTACTACTAGGTTCCGTGACAATAAGATTCTATGTAGAACAACTTTCACTTTTCACAAAGCACATTAGAACATAAGTTTTCTTTACTGGCAGAGATATAAAAGATATATTGGGAAATTTAACATTCTAATTGTATGCTAAGAAAGAGTCATATTCACTGCATTTGAAAAACAGCACTGAAGCCATCAGACACGTACACAAGATAAAGAGAGAGACCCATTAGCGCTACACACACACACACTCAGGCATGCAGGCACACACGCACGCGCACACACACTCTATCTTTCTCTCTCTCTCTCGCAGCACTTTCACAAGAATGGAAGGAATATGCAAGCAACACAATCAATGCATATCCATATCCAGGCAGGTTTAAAGTGCTTTAGACTTCTGATGTTCCACTTACAATTTGGACATCATGAAACACTCAATGAATTTTAGGAAGCACTGTAGAAGTGAGCATGAGGGGACTGCTTCCTTGCAGATGTTTCTTCTCTTCAGAAGTAGCACAACAATAGATCACAACAGTTGCTATGCTCAGCTGGTGAGAGGTTTGTTTCCAATCAACACAACGTTTTCAGTGTGACTTTAAAAAGTCAAACGGTCTGAGGTACAACATCTTTTTCTGCATATAAAGCAAGCTATGCACAGAATCATATACTTTGTGAATGCACAAAGCAGTGTCACAACGCACAAACATTGCCTTGAGTGTCTCTAAACTACTTAGGGCTCGTTTTGGATCTAGCTGGGAAAGCCCTACGACCGACTCATGCCCATAGAGCTTTCCGAGTGACTCGGTCTCCTGTGCTCCAAACGACAGAATACGATGCGCTGCAGCGCTGACGGACTTGGGTCGCTCGGAGCCACATTGAAGTCTATAGGAGCCTGGTGTACGTTACGAACTTAGGCTCCAATAGACAAAAAATGCATGTCTCAGACAAGGGCACCCCCTGTCGCTCGGACGCCTCGGTCCCGCCTGCACTGTGCATGCAAGTGTGGGGGGCTCTTGGGACCTCCACAGTGTTTGAGTCATAGGGCCCAGGGTGAAGGGGGGCCACTACGGACCCCCGAAGTCTGCTTCTCAGAGCTTTTTTGAGTCAGAGGGTTTTAGTTGATCTGGCTGCTCGACGCGCGCAACGTACTTGGTCGCTTGGAAATTGGACCCATTGCGTGGTGCGCATCAGAAGTAGCAGGCGTCCAGACGGTGTCGCTGAATGGTACGAATTGGTCAGAGCGCGAGGCTATCCTCGCATCGTACTTGCTCACTCGTAAAGCGGTAGGAGTCATCTGGAAATCGTGCGTACAAGACGGAGTCGCTCCTGATGGATGCCGCCAGGAGCCCCTCTGGGCGAGATCTGAATTGGGCCCTATGTAGCAAACAAACCACTGTGACTGGTTGTAGATTGCAAATGATGAAGAGTCTAAGGCGAATACCCTTTCTCTTTCCAAGTTGCAGTGAAATGTACCAATGGTTGAAGATTGCAACTCCAGTGGCAAACCAGTGGTCAGCTACCAGCACCTGATTTGGTGGTAACTAATTAGCAAGTTGGGAAGCTGGCACACAAGGAGAGCTTTCCTTTTGGGAATCAGGGTGTGCGTCCTGTGCAGGAGAAGATACTCGCCATGGGACCACTGCATCATGCTACCTGTGATATAATTCTTTCCCAGTGAATATTTGTTAGACACAACTCATTTCAGTTGCTCAGTGCTTAATTTCAGCCAGTGATTTCCGGTGCTCAGCACCAGCACTTAATTGTCAACACCGGGACTCCTGACAGCCAACCACATGGTGGTGCTGTTTTCCAATTTTGTGATAAACACAACAGCTTTTTAAATAATTGAATATACATTAAAATGACTAATATCTGGCACCCAAACAAAGAAAAATAGCTTGGTTTGCAGGTATTGCTCATTTTGTATGTATAAAAAGCCTGAATTGTCGTTAGTAGTAGCGCAACGGGTGGTACAAGCTGCTGTGGTCTCCTCATAAGGGCCCTGGCACTTATTTATTTACAAATTAGGTACTGCATTGGCTGCTTAATGTGGGATGGGGGTCAGCCGCCCCTCACAGATTTCCATCCTTACTTTCACAGGCACTCATAGGAGTGAGGAGGAGATGATCGCAACATGCCTCCTGCCTCATAAATATTTCTGAGGACTAAGATTTTGTAACCTTCTACAAATGCACATTTTGCGATGTGACTAGACAGCTGCATTTCAAAATGAATACGTACTTGCACACAGGCATTTTGGAAGTAAGTGGTGTGCAGTTAGCACATACTGGTTTGAAAACAGGGCTTGGTATATCGAGCCCAAGATCTCATCGAGGACATTTCATTCCTGCAATGTCTAATGTCATCTATTCCTTGGCATGGCCTTTTCTAATATTTAAATTAGAGGCATAGCCTCTTCACATCTGTGTATTCACATAGGACATCCATACAAACTTAATGCAGGAAAAGACCTTTAGAGCAATACTGAACAACTAGGAGATAGCTTTGAGTAAGGTTCGTGATAGCGAGATACTGAAAAGCTGTGTGTTAACTGCTCATGGAACAAACCAGCTCCCTGAATATCAAATGGAAACAGCAGAGTTCATTGTGTGCTTGCATTGTTTGTGCATAGAGGCAGAAAGCAAAATGCATGCAGTACCTAAGCGATTGATGCAAATTTCAAGTGGCAGTGGGAACTGGGCACTGTCAGTAGGGGGCTCAATATGTCCTGCTATTGAAAGTAAAAAAAGGCCTCTTGAAAGTTTAATGTCTCCGTGATAAATGAACGTTAATCGCCCCATTTTCTAGGGGACATAAATAACATCACACTGAAAGTATCAAAGGGCCCACTGAGAAAGATACCTTAGTGTCCCTAAGAACTAGTAAACGTCACTCGCTCCATCCACTAAATATGTTTCATGGACTCATGCATTAATGATCTGTGTGTCACAAGTTTGCACCCTGGTGGGTCAAGTCACCCTTCATTCGTACGAGCACTATTGTAATGGGCAATAGGAACATCAACTTTGTACTGCTGCAAAGTGGAAGATGATATTTCACGTCCTATCTGAAAAACGTTTTTACTGATAATTAACGACAGATTATAAATAAAGAACCTGCTTATTCAAAATGTACCCTGTTGTGAATTACAGATGTTCCCCAAATCAAGACTTAAGAACGTTTTGGTAAAATGTGACTCTTGAGTTTTAGGGAAAGTCGTGTAGTTTAATTGCAATTGAAATCAAAACTAATTATCAAAATTCTTAAAAAGAGATGTCTTTGAGACAAGTTAACAAAAATGTAATAATTTAGCAATGTCAAACTTTCTGCTCAGATAACTCTCAGCTCAGTGCCCCTGCAAACAATTGTACTGTTCCCAGTCATATTGTAAGATTGGCAAATACGACCTTTCTTTGCAAAATTCGGAATCATCATTGAATTCTGCTTCAAAGTGAACATAAAAAAAGAAAATTAAGGGCCACTGTAACAACTGTGGGCCTCATTTATAAGGCCCCATGCACCGCCGGACAGTCCCTTTTTGTGACGTTCTGTGGCGCAGGAGCCTGCTTCATATTTACGAGGCAGTACTAAGCCACTTTTCTTTGGCTTAATGCTGACTTGTCAATATTGTTCCCTTTAACACACTTTTCTGCATTCATGGGGCATGCAATGGTTGTTGCGGGGGATGTTCCCAGCAACATCCATGGCCTTTTGACACTGCCCCAGATTTAAGAGAAATAGTAAATCTGAGGCAGTGCCAAAAACATATGCCTCCCCAGGTGAAGCGTAAGGGAAGTACAGCAAGGAGAAATATTTGTATTTTTCCTTGTTTTCCTTTTTCAATGTGTTCTGCATTCTGCAGCACACAGAGAAAGAGGAAAAGCCTCTTGTGATGTTTTTTGTGCAGAAAGGTTTCCCTTCCTCCCAAACAATTATAATCCCCACAACGCAGGCACCCGTGTACCATGGTGCAAAGGTGCCTGCACGGCAGCCCATTGGGCACCGACACAGGGGAAAAGGATAAGAAAGCACTATATCTGATAGTTATGGTGCATTCCTGCCCTTTTTGTTTGCCATAGGGCAGCACTGCAGGAAGTGCTGCGACTCTGCAGGAAGAGCTACGACACTGCCCTATGGCAAAACCATATAAATGAGTCCAGTTTTTTTGTGTCTCTTACCAGCTGTCCCTTATCTCATGCTCAGAAGACAACCCCTTACTTGAGATAAATTATTGTTAGCCACACAAATGCTCTAAACATTTAGCCAACACAACATGTTTGCTGACTGGCAAGTGTTTCCACAAATCTGCCACACCCTAGCCTGCCTTTCCCAGCTCTGTTTGCTGCATTTCCTGGAGCCTTCCAGTATTGCATTAGAAAGTGCAGTTTTCATCTCATTTTCTGCATTAGCATTACAGAGAAACCAGCATGAGGTCTTTCGGGTTAAAGAGACGTTATGGTTGGGTGTTTAAAAACCAAAAGAAAATATTAAATTCTTAAGTTGTGACGTCATTTGAGATATCACCAGTGATGTTTACTTAATATGGCATGACTGATGTGATGGGTGCAACTTATAGTTAGTTCAGTAACTATGACTGGTGAATTTCATGGGTTTTTAAACATTAGCTTTTATTTCATTTCAACACCTAGGTAATGCCACTTTAACGTTTGTTGTTTTCAGTGAATTCCTGGGGTGTGTTTTTAACGAAAGTTAACATCTTAACACAGCACCTAATTATAATGTCACTTTAATTTCTGTTTTTGTCAGTAAATTTCTGTGTTTTGTTTTGCCACATTCAAACTTGAGTATACACCCAACCACCTCGGGCACCCTACAGCCAACATCTGGCCAGGCCCTACACTGAACCAAGTAACAGCTGGTCAACCCCCGCTGTGCACATATTTCAGCTGTGTGTGGAGAGGCTTCACTATAGGCCCTTGCCTTCAGCCATGTATTGTGCCCAACCCTGCTGTGGGCATCTTACCCTCCACTGAGTCCAACTTTCATCAATCTCGGCTCCTTCATGAAATGTCTTGTGCTGATCTGTCAAGCAGGAGTTAAGAAATAGGAGGATACAAAAAGTGTGATTTCCCATGTTAATTCCTATAGAAAATATTGCTCTTTGATAAAGAAAATCATGGCTGCATTTATTTACCCGATGACATCCATCAAAAATGCTTACCTTCATATATATTCAATTTCCTTTGCATCTGTCGGAAGCTGACAGAAAACCTTATAAGAATTCTATCTATCTATCTATCTATCTATCTATCTATCTATCTATCTATCTATCTATCTATCTATCTATCTATCTATCTATCTATTAAAAATAGACTATGGTTAGGAGTTAGAATCGGTTCAAAACGTACATTTAAAATATTTTAAAAAACAGACATTTGCTAGATATAGTTTGATTAAGTAACTGTAACTTGCAACCTTGCCATGCACTGCTTATGACCTTACATATTACATCACTCATGAAATGCTAAATGACATCATTGATGATATCGTTGATGACACCTCAAATTACATCATTCATGACATATCGACCCCCTGGATCATAAACCAGGTAAAAACTGAGCTCAACTAGTGTGAGTTTCAGATGTACGTTACAAATATTTTGTGACTTAAATCAAAGTCCTGTTCCTAAAATATGGGAGAAAAACGAAAGCTTATCCTTACAATTCATTATGTTACCTGTGGATTTCTGTGTACGTGATGACTTTAGAGAGTTGTCATGTAGTGTTATCGACAATATCTTTTTTAACTGAAGATTTATAAGGAGCAGATATTTATTTCCAGAAGTACAGTGAAAATTCTGAGACATTACACATTGTTGAAGAATGTATAATGTATGGATGATTGACTTAGAAACTATTCAAATCACAGCATGTCATAATGGTGCATGCCATTCTGCTGAATTCAGGAATACATGTAAGGTATTTTTACAAACTACTGAGGGTTGTGCATAGGATCTAGCTGTAAATGCCTCATTAGTGGCTAATGCTCAGATGTGAAACTGTTGACTAAAAATGCTATATCAGTAGAGGTATTTAAAATGTACATCTTATTAAGGCAAATAATCATCACACACACCAGTGAATGGTTTTCAAGGTTCAAAACATTTCTGATCATATCATCCTTGGAGACATTCCAGGAGCAATTGAAAATGCTAACTTATACTTGTGAGTGATTTACACATTTGCTTTTATATAAATTGCTGATGACATTAATGTCTACATACATATTACAGGGGCAATTCCCAAAGGTATCTTACACTTGTGGCTTATTTTTGTGTGTATATTTACTCCATATTTACTCCTACATAATTGGACTGGTCGCATTAATCTCTGAAGAGGCATTATGTTTCATACACACCTGAATATGAGTAAAAACCAGACCATATTATCAACTAAAAGTGAGTGATTTTACAGATATGCTTCATGTTCTGTATGTTGCAAAAGGTTACACATTTAAGCACTACAGAGGTTATAGAAAACTGGGTCCAGATATTTCTCGCTGAATACTTTCAAGTATGAAGAGCGTATAGCAAACTGTCACATTCAGTGAATGATGCCATTAGTGATATCATTAGTGGTGTCATCAATGATGTCATTTGCGAAGTCAACATATCATGAGTGACACTGTATACGAGGTCATAAGCAGTGCACAGTGTGAGGGTAGTGCACAGTGTGAGGGTAAGTGATATTTGGTTCACTGAACTATAACTAGTAAATATCAGTTTTTTGGTGATATATAAACAAACGTTTTTAACCCATTTCTACACCTAACTATAACATCTCCTTTTTTCCAGTGATTTGCTGTTTTTTCTGTTAATGAAAGGGACGATCATATTACCGAACCTACCTACATAGTCTCTTTAACTTTTGTTTTTGCAGTGAATTTCAGTTTTTTAATCTTAGCCAGTCATCATTCCAACTTCGTCGGCCTTTGGCCATGCACAATGGGGGATTGTCCAGGGCCCAACGCCTGTTGTTGGACAACCTACAGAAGCCTGGCCTACTCAATCAGCTTACTGCCACTGCCCCCTCCTGTCTGCCTAAAATTCCCCATCTATATGCTCCTGTCACCTCCCTCCTGCCCTCTGCGGTCTACTTGCTGTCCCTGCCCATGCCAGCCTGCACTGAAAAGTCAGCTTGCTGCCCCTGCCCTCCTTCTGCATGCCCTCCATTCTCCATCTGTATGTCCCTGACCCCTGCTGGCTCGGCCTCAGTGGTCACCTTGCATCTCCTGCCCTCCTCCTTCCTGCCCTATGTTGTCAGTGTGCGTTTCTCTGTCCCCTCCCTCCTGCCCTTCTTGGTTCACCATGCTGTCCCAGCAATGCCAGCCTGCCCTTCGTGGTCAGCCTGCTGCCCTTGCCCCTCACCTCTCCCCCCATTCTCCAACTGTGTGCCCCTGCCCCTCCTGTCTGCTCTTCATGGTCAGCATGCTTACTCTGGCCATGCCAACCTCTCCTGTGGTCAACTTGTTGCCCCTTCCAGTCTCCCTCCCCACCTTCTTTTCATGGACAGCTTGCTCCAATGACCATGCTGACTGCCCTAACTGGTCAGCTTGCTGTTGCTGCCCCACCCTCCTCAGACCTGCCCTCTATTCTCTGTCCGCATGCACATGCCCTCTCCAACTCACCCTCCATGGTCAGAATGCTGCCCCGCTCCAATCCCCTATGTTCTATATTCTCCATGTGTGTGCCCCTGCTCCCTCCCTCCTGCCGTCTGAGATCTATTGTGATGCCCCTACTAGACTGCTCTGTGTTACCAGCTTGCTGCCTCTCTCTACTGCCCTCTGTTCACAGTCTGCCCCCTTCCACCTGCCCTCCATGGCCGGTTGGCTGCCCCTGCCCCCCTCCAACCAGCCCTCCATGCATGGCCCAGCCCCCTTCCTCCTGCCCTCCATGGTTGGTTGTGCTGCAACTGCCCTAAAGAACCCCCTCAGGTTTTACAGCCTTGTTTCCATCAAGATGGCTTCAGGTGTGCCACATTCTTTTCATAATAATAAATGTTTGCGCTCTAGTTGTTTATTAGAGCACTACGTGTAGCACACCAAGGAGTTAACTGACAGACTGCTAATGCTGTTGAAAGAACAAGTTTTTCTCAGGAGATCAAACTTTATTATCGTATGGCTGAGGAAGATCTTGTGAAAATGTGCTCTCGTGTTAGCTTCTGGAGAACCTCTATGAGAAAATCATAAGAGAAAACAGATTAAATTCAAACATGGCCCACCAAATCCTAGCACAGGGTCAGTATTTGTCATAGGGTAAATTCATCTGGGAACCCACCAGATTCATAACGACAGCCCCCAAACCAATTTCCTTCAGCTTTATCAGGGCTACTAGATTCATGCAAATTATGTTGCACATTCGCTGAAAGTATTATTTTTATCCATTTGAGAAAGGAACAACGTCTTTGGTGAAAGCCGCAAATTTTACAAATTATGTGGCTAATGCTGTAAATTCTTAATTATGCAGTAAACACTACAGCAACAGAATCACCTAAATCTACTTGCCCTCGCCATTGTCCACAGCCTAAATATTTAATTTCAAATCAGTGCTGATTATTAGATGCACTTTGAAGAAAACTGACTTTTTGAGCGAACTGGTGCAAAATAAACATGTAATATAAAAATAAAAAATAAATAATAAAAAATAAATATTTGTTACTATGTTCATAATGCTACCAGAGTCCTTCAATGTTAATATTGATCTATGTTCCCTTATGCATTATACACACACCAGTGTATAGTTATAGTTAGGTTAAAGTTTCCATAGGAATGGCATTTTTTTTCTTAATAACTTTGTTGCTGTTTGACAAACTTGCATGAATTTTTCTCCCCGAAAAGATCATTTGTTTTTGGCTGTTTCATGCAAAGTATTGTGCTTATCGGTCAAGTGGGAGCCCGGTAAAAGGGGGTCCCAAAAGAACAATTTTCCATTTTAATTCCTATAGAAACCATTGCTCTCTAATACAGATCAAATATGGTAGAAAGTAAAAAGTGTGCTTTTATGATTTGGAGTAAATACATTAAGCTATTATTGAGAAATTAGTG
This sequence comes from Lissotriton helveticus, assembly GCF_964261635.1. Taxonomy (NCBI): domain Eukaryota; kingdom Metazoa; phylum Chordata; class Amphibia; order Caudata; family Salamandridae; genus Lissotriton; species Lissotriton helveticus. The sequence goes on from NC_136062.1 coordinate 140,090,476, forward strand.
TTTAAAGAGGAGATTTGTTTGGGCATGAAGGGGTTAAATACCAGAAAATGTTAGACTAATCTGAACAATTGGTCCTGTGTTATTTTTTTGTACAGTACTGCGATATGGTACTAAAGTATTCCTATAGTACCAGCTTCATAAAAAAATTGTACTTGATTGCTACAGGGAGTTTCTCTCCCATCGGCCATCTCTTTACTCTGGTACCAATACCACAGGGTACCGAAATGATCTGATAGGCTAGGTCTCAAACTGAAGAAAATATTGTGGCCGCCATTACAGGACTCAGTTTCCAAGTCCTAAAAAAAAAAAATAGTAAAAGGCCATATAAGACAGCAGGATGGGCATAACATGTTATCAAGGTCCATGTGAGGAGGGGGGTGCAGAAGGACCTACCCATTAACAAAAACGTTTTAAAAAGCTGATCTTGCTGCTGGTACTACAATACTACCACGGGAGGCAGTTTGGACCCATTATGGTACCACAATACCCCAATGGAACCTAAAATTATAATACATGATAAATATTAAGAAGAAGAATAATGATAATAATAATAATAATGATAATAGTGCCAACAATAAAAAAATAAAAAATAAAAGTAATGTAATAAATGTTGCACATACTCGGAGTTGGCGTCACCCTGGAGGTTTATTGTTGGATGTAGATGCAGGCCAATCTCTGCAGCCTACATTGATGCCTCGGTCAATGGCTGTGCTTTGTGGGGGATGGCCACTCCACAAGGGATTTGCTGCTCTAAGGCAGGCTTGGTGCAGGACCTGGCAGCAAGACCTGCTGACACTAGCTATACACAGTTGTTTTCTGCATTTGTTGGCCGTCCAGCTGTGGGTACTTTGTTTCGTATATTACATTGTCACACCATACACCATCCCACAAACCACTTAAATCCTTGGTGTGTTGTTCTTTCATCTGAAAGAATAATGCTGTTTGCAGAAATGAAGAATAAAAGTGGAATAAGCAGTGCAGAATTAAACACACCAAACAGCAGTTAGATTTTAGAATCAGTTAAAACAAGTCAGATCTTAAAAAACAGCTGTAACTAGGAATGTGTGGAAACATGCAGAGAGATTCTGTATTTCCTGTAATTACATAAAGTGTGGAAAAAGTAAACATGTTGCTATAAATATCTGCTTTCTGCCTATCACTGTTCATCTAGAAAAACAGAGAAGAAGAACAAAAAAACATGTTTAATTTATTTTTAAGTGCAACTTTAATTATGCTCCACGACCTGCCTTTCCCCTAGGCTGCTGACTCTGGCAGCAGGCATTTTATGTGCAGCATTCCAACTTGCAAAGACTGCTTACGGCATCGGTGCAGAATCGGCAGGTGGCACACACAGACAAATGAACTTCTGCAACAAAGGACAGCCACACTCCAAAATTTCTATGGTCATAATCTTTATTGAAAATCTGGGATATATGTAAATACATTCAATAAAAAAACTAAAGCTTAAAGTGACGTTATAGTTAGGTGAAAAGGTCAGTGTAAATGTAAAGTTTTGAACAAAAAAACCACAGAAATTCGCCAGTTATAGTAAGCTGAGCTAACTATAACTTGCGCCCCCACCATGCACTGCTTATGACCTCATATATTATGTCACTCGTGTCATGTTCTATGACATAATTTATGACATCACTTATTGACATCTCAAACTCCATCAATGATGACATCATCCAAGTATGCTAGTGTGTTTTATACTTTGCACAGTGGCAGGTAAGTATCATTCTAGTTTGCTACCTAATTTTGTACAACCTCTTTGCTGCTAATAGGTGTAAGTGTTTACAATATGTTATGCTCCTAAAGGGTTATTGGTGTGTAGAGGTATTAAGAATGTTTGAGCCCTGGACTAACACTGTGTGGAGGCAACATTTGATGACTTGCATACTCGTTATTTGGTTTCGAAAAGAAGATTTGTAACAGAGCAATGATTGTATGTAGTAAATGCTAATTATTGTAAGCACCCATGAGTATTTTAAGGGAATTGTCTCAGCATGATAATTTCAATATAAGACAAACAGCAAGGAATGCTTCAGGAAATTACGCATGTACATGTGCTTGATAATCCACTGAAGCTGATCGTTTATATTTTCAGCAGAATATAAAGTGAGTGGTTAGTATGACCTTTAGCACCTACAGGCCTTGGGTGTTTACAGTGAGTAGTAGTCACTTTTGGAGAGGTTTTGTACAAAATGAACACTGTTCTTAGTAGATACTGTTTATTAATCTGTGGTATATATCTTATGAGTGTTTGGCTGTCTACAAACAGTGTGGTACAGGATAAACTCTCTGCATAGGGTAAATACAAACTGTTTATAGTACAATCTTTTCTACCCATATCTGCTTAATTTCTTAAGAGAGGTTTGCTGACAGTGAAAGGTTTGATACAGGCAAAAGGCTTTCCATAGTAAGACATTACTTATTTAACACGGCTTGAATGTCTGGAGGAAGATGGTTTTCTCTGAACAGTTGTGTTCATATTTTGCCCCATGTGCAGTTGAGGTTACCTATGTATGATTGATTTTCACCATGAGCTTGGTTACCCATAAGTATATGGTATAGGCTCAATGTTGCACATAACAGAAGCTAGCTTTACTAAGGAGGTCATATGTGTGATGGTATTATTGGCGTTTTATATTATTCTAAGCTATTTGGTACTTCATTTCATACCTCTAAGGCCATGCGTCTTAATGGAGTAATGTGGGTACTTTGTTTCGTATATTATATAAAAGTAGCTTGGATGATGTCATCAGTGATGTCAACAGTGATTTCATTTGAGATGTCATCAGTGATGTCATAAATGATGTCATAGAACATGTCATGAGTATTGTCATGTGAGGTCATAAGCAGTGCATGGCAGGGGTGCATGGTAAAGTTAGCTCTGCTACCTATAACTGGTGACTTTTTGTGGCTTTTTGATTTAAGAAAGTTACTTTGGCACTGAAATGTTCACCTTTCCATTGGTTCACCTTTCCATTGTTCACCTTTCCATTGGCTACCGTTACACAAAAGGATTCTTTTTAAACTTCTCCTCACTGTTTTCAAAACTATGAAAAACTCAGGGCCCCATTACTTTGCAAAGCGCTTCATACGCTACAACCCCTCGCGATGTCTGAGATCCTCTGGCACAAATCTTATTACCATTCCAAGATTTAAGTACAAAACCAGGGGTGGGAAAACCTTCACCGTCCTGGCAGCTAGGGCATGGAACAATCTACCTGTCACTCTTAGATTAACTGACAAGGAGAGCACTTTCAGAAAACTCCTAAAGACATGTGTCTACCAACAATCAGATATCTCAGTTTTGGCAGCTATCTAGTGTTAATCTCTTCACTACGTACCATCTCTTATGTACTCGCTGCATGCTAACTCAGCGCCAAGATGCTCCTTCCGGAGCGTAAGTCTGCGCTCTACAAATACCCATCAATATAAAATATAAATATAAATATAACATAATTAGAACCTTTGTTTTTTTCAGTGAATTTCTAAGGATTTAAACATCTTTATATCCCACCTAACTATAACGTCAATTGAACCTTTCCAGTCAATTTCTAAGGTGTTGTTTATAAAAACAAAATCAGATCTTGTTATCATACTTAACTATATCGACACTTTACCTTTTGATTTTATTTGTGAATTTCCAGGGTTCTTTTTAAGGTAAAGTAACATTTTATTACCATACATAAAACAACCCCTTCGCCCCCGCCCAAGCCTTAATAGTCTCCATGAACCCCATTGGTCTGGGCTGAATTGAATTAAAAAGTAAAAGGAAGGGGGCTGCGCGGTCCCTTTGCCAGTGTCTTAATAGGTAACGGGGGCCTCATTCCTTGGGGTCAAATGGCATAAAAAAAACGGAGGGGACACATGGCCCCCATCTCGGAATGTTAATAGAACCCAGGGTCCCAATTCCCAGGGCTGAATTCTAATATTAAAGGGAGAGGGGCAAAGAAACCCCCTTCCTCAAGCCTTTATATCCTATATATCTATATATTACCTACTAGTGGTCACCAGTGACTAGTTATAGTTAGAACAAAGTTTCCATAGGAAAAGCATTTTTTGACTTGGCTATAACTTTGGCATCGTTTGACCAATCTGCATGATATGTTGCAAAAAAGTGTCACGGTGGATACTATTGATTACAAAAGTTTGGGGGTGATCCGTTCAGTGGGGACCAAGAATTTGGGCTGCGAAATAAGGTTTCCCCTAATTTTGCAGGGAGGCAGATGTCGGTTCAAGGAAGTGCCTTTTGCTTATTTGGTGTAAATACGTTCAGTAGTTTTTGAGTGATTTAAGCTGAAAATGATGGTGATATCTCTGGCCGTGAAGCTTTCCTGAAGATAGACGAGATCTTGCAGGGAAATGCACTGCTCTGATTGGCTGCCAACACTTCAACCAGGAAGTGTTGGCAGCCATCTTGTGACTCGGCTTAAAGACGAGTCCCAGAAAAAAAGTCAAAACTAAAGAAAACGGGGTAGGGTAGGAATACCCTTACCCCCCAGATATGGTGGGGGTGGGGTTCCACAGAACTGTGCCACATTTTAACCCCTTCCTGCTGCCGACGGCCATTGGCCGACGGCAGCACTACCTCGCTGGTGCTGCCGTCGGCAACGCGGCCGCACCTGTTTTTTAAAACGGCCGCACTGCCGCGAAATCGCGGAGCAGCCAACGGGTTAAAAGCATTTTTTTTATTGTGAGGATCTGCGCCAAATGTTTTAAAAACAAGACGGGCAGTCTCCTGCGTGTCTTTTTATAAAGCCCCCATGTGGGCCAAATCCCTGGGGCATGAAGTAGGGGGGCTCATGGGACCCCCTCTTAGGCTTATCAGCCCGAGGGACTGCCACCTCCCTGGTGAACACTGTTTAAAAAAAAAGAAATTAGGGGAGCCCTATGGCCGCTTATCCGGGACTGCTACCTCCCTGAGGCACAACAACTAATTAATTTTAAATAAAAATGTGGGGGGGGCACTATGGCCTCCCTACTCAGCCCCAGGGACTGTAACCTCCCCCGGGCACAAATTAAGTAATGACAGGGTTCCATTTAGGAACCCCAGCCAAGGGGAACACCACCTGCCTGGGGCTATCTACAAGATGGGGGTGCTATGGCATGGTGGGAGCACGCTTCCTCCATGCGATAGCAAACTCTGGTCTGCTACATGGTAGCAAGAGCATTGAAAATGCACTCATTTCCATGAAGTAGAGCGTCATTGCTTTTGGAGTGAAAAGATGATCTGAGTGTTGTCCGCATATGAAAAAAGGGACAGACCAGCCTCTTCAGCTACATCAGCAAAAGAACGGAAATACACATTAAATGGCAATGGGCTCAGCACTGAGCCCTGTGGAACACCGTAATGGGACGCATAAGGGTTGGAACTAGCCGACGCAGAGATGACCTGAAAAGCTCAGTCGGTTAAAAAAGAACCGAGCCACAGCAAGGCATTGCCCGCCAGGTGCAAAGACTGCAAGGTTCTCAGCAAGACGGAATGAGACACCGTGTCAAATGCTGCGCTGGGTTCAAGCAAGATGAGTGCCGCCATTTCTCCCTCATCTAACCAGTGCCTTAACATTTTAGTGACACCTAGGAGAGTTGATTCAGTGGAGAAGCTGGCTCTAAACCCTGATTGCGAGGGGTGCAAAAAATCCTGAGACTCCACAAAAGAGGTCAACTGGCCATTAACATGCTTTTCCAGAATTTTAGAAAAACTGGAAGCAGTGAGAAGGGACGAAAGTTAGATGGTATATCAGGATCAGCATTGGCTTTCTTCAGATGAGGGAGCACAATAGCATTTTTCCATTTGAGTGGAACTAAGCCCTCCTGTAAGGAGGCATTTAAAAGTTCCATAATTATCAAAAGTATAGAAGCATCAAGCTGTTTAAGGACATGAATAGGGAGTAAGTCACAGGGGAGACAGATTTAATGTTAGCCAAAATATGATTAAAGGTGCTAGGTTCCAAGAGGGGCCAAGTTTCCAATTTGCAGGAGGTTGACGTATTATTATTGAGCCCTGTAAGCACAGGATCCTGAGTAACATTAGCAGTAGACTCGGTCTCAGATAGTGTATTTTGAGAGTTTTTACTCTGCAGCATATAGTGTATCTTTTCAACTTTATCCGTGAAGCAAAAAGCGGGTTCTTTACATTGAGTGCTGAAAAGAGCAATGGGAGTAGTCTGGGTTTCTGAGCCGGCTCGTGTTCTAACCACCTTGAAAAGCATTTTCGGAGCAGTTTTGTGCTTGAGAGATTTTATGTGAGAAAAACTCAGCACAGGCTAGTTTACAGAGAGTATGGTGTTCACTTAGGGCTTTTTTATATGCCACTTTAGCCTCTTCATTGTAGTTGTTTCTCCAGTGTTTCCTCCAGCATCTTTCAAGGGTTTTACAATTAGATTTTTAATTCTTAAGCCTCTCAGTGAACCAGGGAGCTGGTGGTAGATGTCTATTAGAGCGCTTGTTGGACAGAGGAAGGCAGGTACCTACCGCTTGTAAAATCCAATTTTGTGTAAGACCAATATCAGTAGTCAAAATATGTTCAATAGCTGGTCTTTTGTTAAAGCAACAGGCAGATTGACGGAGGAAAGGACATTACTTTCAGTATGAAAGGTACAGCAAAATGGTCAGACCAGCACAAAGGAAAAGCAGGGACACATCTAAAGTCAGCAGATTTGAGAATATAGGGTCTAACAGATGGCCCGCTATATGGGTAGGACATGAATTGCATAGTCGAACGTTCATCGCTTCTAAGTCAGCTATGAACTTTTGGAACATTCTTAGTGGAGATTCAGATCTCCCAATATAGTAAAATTGGCTGCCTTCAAAATGTAAGGAGCTACTTGATCAGAGAAAGAGTGCACCCATGGCCCAGCTGGGCCTGGAGGGCAGTGCAAAAGTATACCAGATAATGTGAAATTGGGCGTAAGTGAGATTTTAAATAATAAAGCTTCACAATCAGTGTTGGTAAAATCTTCAGTTTCACATACAAGGGAACTTTTATAAATAATCGCGATGCCGCCCCCCAACCTCAACTTCCTGTCCTTTCTTATAATGGAGTAGTTGGGAGGAAGAGCCCCATCTACATCGGGGCCCGAGTTTTCCGGTAGCCAAGTATCTGTTAAAAAGACAGTATCTGGGTGATCATTAGTCAGGAGATCATGCATCTACTCAAAGACCCATGAACCCATTCACAGCTTTACTCCAAGACTCACACATCCATTCACAGACCCACTCAGACACTCACACACCCACTCTTACATTCATGCGCCCAATGACTTACCCACTCAGACACTCATGTGCCCACTGACATACCCACACTGACACTCATGCGCCCTCACAAACCTACTCAGAGACTAATGCACCCAATTATAGATGCACTCAGAGACCATTCACTGACACATTCAGGGACTCACAAACCCACTCAGACCCATTCATATACTCACGCTCCCATTTACAGACTCACTTAAACACTCATGCACCCACTCACAAATCCACTCAGACTCATGCACCTACTCATAGATCCAGAGCCTCACATACTCACTCACAGACCCACTGAGTGACTATTACACTAATTCACAGACCTTTTCAGAGACTCACAGACCCACTCACAGACCAAGTCAGAGATTCATGCATCCACTGATAGACCCACTCAGAGACACATGTACACACTCACAGACCCACTCAGAGACTCATGCACTCACAGTCCACTCAGACACTGGTTATGCACTCACTCACAGACCCACTCAGATACTCATGCACTCACAGGCCCATTCTGAAACTCATGTACTCACACAGCCACGCACTGACTCACTCACAGACTCGCACCCAGTTACAGACCCACTCAGACACTCATGCACTCACTCAAAGACTGAATCACACAATTATGGAGGCACTCGCAAACCTACTCAGGTACTCTGCCACCCGCTCACAGACTCACTCAAACACTCACCACCCACTCAGACACTCACACATTCACTCAGACATTCACACACCTACTCACAGACCAACTGAGACACTCATACACTCACTCACACACTCACAGCCAATGGTTACTGAATTCAGTTAGGAATTAAAATTAAAAAACACAAAACTTTAGAAATTCACTTGAAAAACCAAAGGTTATAGGGACTTTATAGTTAGGAAATAGAATGTAAAAACCTTAGAAATTCATTGAAAAACAAAGGTTACAGGGATGTTATAGGTAGGAAATAGAATGTAAAAAACGTAGAAATTTACTGAAAAAAACAAAGGCTACAGAGACATTCTAGTTAGGCTAAGATTTCACTCGTTCTAAACCAATGAAATTCAGCAGTAATAGTTACCTGAGTTAACTATTGCTTATACCCCTGCAATGTAGTGCTTATGATATCACATATTACATCACTGATGACATGGTCAGTGACATCACTGATGACATAGCTGATGACATCTCAAATGACATCACTGATGGCATCAACCACAGAACCACTCACTTGCCCACTCACACTCCCTTACAATCTCTCATACACTAACACAACCACACAACCACTCACATAACTATTCAAAGAGCCATACAAGTACTCATGCACCACTCTCTAATACAAAGCGCCACTCATACACCCATTCTCTCACTCATATAGCCACTCAGAAGGCCACTCATCCATCCACGCAGATACTGATATAACCACACACCTACTCATACAGATATTAACACATGTACTCAGTCATGTAAACAGTCACTGAGACAACCACATAGTCACCCATACAGCCACTCACACACCAACTCACCCATAAAGCCACTCACAAACCTGCTCACTCACCCATACACCCACTAAGACACTCTTTCACACACCCATAAAACCACTCCTGTACCATTTCACTCTCCAATGCAGACATGCATGCCCCTGCTCACTCACTGATACAGCCACTTATACACCCTCTCATTTATCATTTACAGCCAACCACTCACTCACACATACAGCCACTTACTTACTGATACAGCCACTGACTGAACCACTTGCTGACCCATACAAAACTCACATACCCACTCACTAATCCATATACCACTTACACACTCACTCACCCATACAGGCTTTCAAACAGCTACTTACTCACCCATACAGCTAGTCACATCCACTTATTCATCCATACTGGCACACACACATCCACTCATACACCCACACAGTCACTCACATACCCACTCACACACAGATACACACAGTCACGCCACCACCTACATTATATATGTTAGAAATAGTATCACTCAGTAGTACAGAAAGAATATTTGAATTTATGGTGTAGCTCAATATATATCTTTGAGTCTCAGAATACATTTACGAAACACCCTCACTGGATGATGTCATCAGTGATGTCATTTGAGATGTCATCAGTGATGTCATCAGTGATGTCACTAACCATGTCATGAGTGATGTAATATGTGAGATCATAAGCAGTGCACTGCAGAAGCATTAAGTTACAGTTAGCTCAGGTAACTATAACTGCTGAACTATGGTTTTGTACGAGGGAAATCCAAGACTAATTATAACACCCTATAACCTTTGTTTTTTCAGTGAATTTCAAATGATGACATCTCAAATGACATCACCGTTGACATCATCCACAGAACAAATCACACACCGACTCACATTCCATATCACCTCTCATACTTCCACCCACACACCCAGACTACCACTATTGTACCCATTTACAAACCCATTCAACAACCCAGACACACCCACTCAGTGATTCTTAAAGCCACTAACATAGCCATAACACCCACCCATACAGCCACTTACACACCCACTCACTCACCCATATAGCCACTCACACTAGCATTCACTCACCCATAGAGCCACTCACAACCACTCATTCACCCACACAGCCACTCAAATTAGCACTCACAAACCCATACAGCTACTCACACAGCCACTCACCTACCCATACAGCTACCTTCACATGCTTTCACTAGTCTAGTTAACCACTTCCATATCCATCAACAAATCTATACAAGCAGTCAGACACCCACTCACTCACTATACAGCAAGTCACCCAGACACTTAATATGCAAAACAGCCACTCACACACACTCATTTACCCATTTATCCATTCAAGCAGTGGAAGAAAGTGCTTATTTTGATGTGTTTTTGCTTGCTACCTGATGTGATTTTGACCTGTAAGTGCACTGGGTCACTGCTTACCAGGTTCCCAGTGCCAGATATCTTTCCCAAAACTGCACCATGATTGGCACAACTTTGGCTACCCCTGTAAAACCCTAGTAAATGGTAATCCTGCTACCTAGGATATGGGTACCGAAGAGGGTCCCCTGGGGCTGCAACACAAAATGTGCCACCCCAGAGACCACTCAGCAAGACAGTGCACATTGCCACTGCAGGCTGCATGTCTTGGTGCAGAAAAAAGTGAAGGGCCGACATGGCACACAGCCCTGTGTGCCATGCCCTCATACACTGCATGATATATAGGTAAGTCCCCCTACTTACTCCTAAGCAGTGTGCTCTATGTCTCATGTGTAGACGTATCTGCATGAGCTGATATTACTCTGCAATATCGGAGCCTTTTTTGTATATTGTATGTGCACAGGCAAGTCATAGAGTGTACATGGGCTGGATACCTGTCATTACCGGTTTCCTAGCACCTTGATGGCTTTATAGTACTTTAAGACATTTGGTAGCAAACATCGTTTCTTAATAAATGCTTTGTGATGCCAGTGTTGGATTTATTAATACATGTACACAGGAGACCCTTTAGATGGTCCCCTGAAAACCTACCAAGCACTGGCGTGGCCTCTGACTAGTCATAGCCAGCCTGGCAAAACATTACATTTTTCAGACCTCATGAGGTGAGAGCCTGCACACTTAGAGGCCGAAACAAAACCTGCTCTGGGTGTAGGTACTTCACACCTCCTCCAGGCCAGAATGGTCTTCCAGAGTGAGAAGCTTCAAAGATTATGCTGCCTAGGCTTCATCAGATAGTGGGGAATGCCAACCCCCGCATCCAACTCTACATTTTCATGAGGAAAGGTGGGAAAATTACTTAGATGAGGAGGAGTAACCCCACTCAGCCAGCACCATCTCTAAGCTGTGGCAGGCGATGTGGATCCCTCTCTTGGAAATCCACCAATTTGAGATGGTGGGAAAAACAACCTTTCAGGACTATGGTAGGGAGTGGGCACTTAGCGGGTGTAGCCACCATAAAGAAGGATTGCCCATTGGCTGCTATCTCTCTCCTCTTGTAACACCTAAATTTAGTATTTGGGTGGCATTCCTGGTCTTTGAACAACAGATTCGATGGACAAGAAGAAGACACAGACAAAAGAGAGCTTCTACCCTAGGTCTGAGAAAATTGGCACCTAAACCCTGCCTGCTGCCTCAAGGACTCAACAATTGTGGTTGTGCTGTTTTTTCCTGAATCTCCAGCCTTCGAGAAATCACTGAGAACCTCCGTTGGAGTGAAGATATTACTCTCCTGCACACCGCATGCACCGATCTAGATGATACCGGTTTGTTGACTTGCTACTCCATGGTGACCCCAGTACAGCACCCAAACCCGAAAATGTGCATCAGGTACAGAGGGTCAGATCTGTCTCCCCACCAATCTTGGAGACACCAGGACCTACCAGTGCCACACCATACCAATACACGAAGTACCAGACCCTATTCAGCAAACAGCGACATAAAGAGTCTGTCTTGACTCCAAATACCTCAGAAGCAAGCACCTATTGAGAGACATCGAGACAACTGAGGCCCACATCGTGAGTCACCCAGCTGTCCCAAAAATACCTCTCCAAGTGGCCTGTTCTTGACCGTGAGGAAATCTTGAAAGATGGCGCCTGGCTGACCTATCTGCTCTGCACCCGTACCGACTAAACCAGGTAACTATGATCCAACTGTGCTCCTGTGGTGCTGAGACAAATGTGAACTCCAACCTTGAGTGGGATCCACTAGACTTACCTTAAAGTCCTCCTGTGCAGCGTCTTTTCAAGTGCCCCCTACGTCGTAGCTCACCAACTACCAACACCCTAAGCACTCTACTTCTGGCCTTACCCAGGATGCTCCCAATCTTCTACTGCTGAAACATTGGAACTGGCCCTGCTATAGACCTTAAACGAGCAGGTGCACATTGTGAAAGCATTGCCTGATTGTATATGCATTTTCCCAGTTTTCTCCATTGACCTCAGGTAATTGCACACAAAAGTGACATATTTTGCAAACTCTGAAAAATGGTATCTTTAAAAGTACTTGCTGTAATTCAAAGTTCTTGGTCTTAAAAATTACATAAAAATCTTGGTCTTTGATGTATTCTTGAGTGTTTGTCTAATTTATTGCCTCTGTAAGTACAACAAATGCTTAGCACTACCCTCTGAAAAGTCTAACTGCTCGTCCAAACTACCACAAATAGAGTGTTAGTATTATCTACTGTTAACTCTGTAAACCAATAAGAGACTCACTGGACTCTCTGCACAGTGACATTTCCCATACAGATACTAACACACCCACTATGGCAGCCACTCAGTCACCCTTAGAGCCAATAACACTAAATGACCAATGCAGCTACTCACACAGTCACTCACACATCCATTCAGCTACTTACACACACCCATAATCAGCTATACATCTACTCAAACACCCACTCACACACACATACACCACTCAGACACCCACTCCCACAATGATATAGTCACACACCCACTCAAATGACATATGTTAGAAACAACATATCTCATTACTAGTTTAGGAAGAATATGAATTTAACTTACGCCATAGCTTGCTATATATCTGAAAGTCTCAGAAACATTTATGAAACACTTTCACTCATTAGATGGAGTCATCATTAATGTCATTTGAGATGTTAACAGTGATGTCACTGACCATCCCATGAGGCTGTAAGCAGTGCATTGTGGGTGTGTAAGGTGGAAATCATGGTGGCCCTCCAATATGTACCCCCCATCTTCGGCTGCACCTCTGTCAAAGAATCTGGGTGTTAAAATCGATAATGGCCTAACCCTCAAACCCCAGATTCTCAATGTAGTTGGCCAGTGTTTTGGCTTGTTATGAACTCTTAGGAAATTTCTTTCTTTTCTTTCCCTTAGCCATAGGAGGATTACGGTACAGGCATTGATTGGCTCCAGGTTGGATTACGCCAACGTACTATATCTGGGCCTGCCGGAATATCTTCTCACGCGCCTCCAATAAGTACAGAATGCGGTGGCAAGGGCCATTTTTGGCCTTAGCCGTAGGGCCCATACATCGGCTCTTCTGAACTCGCTCCACTGGTTGCCGGTGCGGAAATGGATTCATTTCAAGACTCTGATCATGGCCTTTAAGTCCTTACACGGCATTGGTGCCGTGTACTTAAGGAAAATAGTACAATTCTACTTTCCTTTTAGATCTCTCCGTTCCGCCTCGCAAGCACTGGCCATCGTGCCTGCAACCAAACGAGCACGCATTGGAGGTCGCTCATATAGACAGTTGGCACCTCAACTCTGGAACAAACTGCCCTTCGCTCTTAGAAAACTAGATAACCTGCTGTCTTTTAGGAAAGGGCTCAAGACCTGGCTGTTTGAACAATAGTTTGCATGCGCTTTTCTGGACACTTCTCTGTTGATCTGTATAGCGCCAGGACACTCTGTCTGAGTAGCTGAGCGCTCTATAAAACACCCAATAACATAACATAACATAACATAGTTAGCTCAGGTAACTATAACTGCAGAATTTCATTGGATTTGTATGAGTGAAATCTGAGCCTAACTATAATGACCCCGTAACCTTTGGTTTTTTTCATTGAATTTCTAAGGTTTTCTAAATTCTATTTCCTAACTATAGTGTCCCTGTAACCTTTTTTTTCAGTGAGTTTGTACGTTTTTTTGCCATGTTATTTTTTAACTATATTCCCCTGTAATCTTTGTTTTTTTTGTGAATCTCAAAGTTTTTGGATATTTTATTTCCTAACTATAACCTTTAACCTTTTGAGAGTGGTTTTGTGAATGGCTGTATAGGTCATTATGTAGTTGTGTGAGTGGCTTTACAGGTCTGTGAGTGTGTTTCTGATTGGCTGTATGGTTGTGTGAGTGGGTGTGAGAGTATCTGAGTGTGTATGTGATTGGGTGCATCTATCTCTGAGTGGGTATGTGAGTGGGTGCATGAGTGTCTGAGTGGTTGTGTGAGTGAGTGAATGAGTATCTCAGGGGTCTGTGAGTGGGTGCATGAGTGTCTGAGTGGGTCTTGTGAGTGCGTATATCAGTGTCTGAGTAGGTCAGTAAGTGGGTGTGTAAGTGGCTGTATGGGTCTGTGAACGGGCATGTGAGTGGCTGTATGGGCCTGTGAGTTGGTGTGACAATGTCTGAGTGGGTCTGTGAGTGAATGCATGATTGACTGGGTCTGTAAGATGGTGCATAATTGTCTGAGAGCATCTCTGAGTATCTGAGTAGGTCTCTTACTGGGTACATGAGTGTCTGAGTGGGTCTGTGAGTGGGTACAAAGGCTTCTGAGTAGGTCTGTGAGTAGGTGTGTGTGAGTATCTGAGTGGGTCTGTGTGTGAGTGTGTGAGGGAGAGTATGAGTCTCTAAATGGGCCTGTGAGTGGATGTGAGAATGTGTAAGTGAGTCTCTGAGGGTCTGAGTGGGTCCATGTGTGGGTGCATGAGTCTCTAACTGGGTCTGTGAGTGGCTACATTAATCTTTGAGTGGGTCTGGCAATGGATGCATGATTGACTGGGTCTGTAAGTAGGTACATGAGTATCTGAGAGGGTCTGTGAGGGAGTGCTTGAGTGTCTGAGTAGGTCTCTGACTGGGTGCATGAGTGTCTGAGTGGGTCTGTGAGTGGGTGCATTCGTCTCTGAGTGGGTTTGTGAGTAGGTGTATGAGAGTCTGAGTGGGCCTGTGAGTGGGTTTATGAGTGTGTGAGTGGGTGTCTGAGTGACTGACAGGGTCTGTGAGTGAGTGTGTGTGTGAGTATCTCAGAAGGTCTGTGAATGGGTGCATGAGTGTCTGAGTGGGTCTGTGAGCGAGTGTGTTATAATCTAAGTAGGTCTTATGAATGCATACATCAGTGTCTGCGTTGCTAGGTGAGTGGGTATGTGATTGGCTATATGGGTCTGTGATGTGTGTGTGAGTAGCTATATGGGCCTGTGAGTAGGTATGAGAGTGTCTGAGTGAGTCTGTGAGTGTTTGAGTGGGTATGTGAGTGGTTGCATGAGTTTCTAACTGGGTCTGTGAGGGGATGCATTAGTCTCTGAGTGGTCTGTGTGTGGGTGCATGATTGACTGGTTCTGTAAGTGGATGTGTGAGCGTCTGAGAAGGTCTGTGAGTGAGTGCATGACTGAGTGGACCTCCGACTGGGTACATGAGTGTCTGAGGTGGTCTGTGAGTGGGTGTGTATGAGTGTCTGGGTGGGTCTGTGAGTGGGTGCGCAAGTATCTGAGGGGGTTCCTGAGTGGGTACATGAGTGTCTGAGTGGATGGATGAGTTCCTGAGTGGGTATGTGAGTGGGTGTATACGTTTTTGAGTGGATCTGTGAGTTGGTGTGATGTGGTTTCATTCTGGAACATCATGTTGCCATGGTTAGTTTTATAAAATAGGGAGCCTTGGCGGATATCACCAGTAATCAGGTTCCATTCAGTGAGCAGGTATCTATCCCAGAGGGTCTTTCCCTCCAGTATCACCCCCCGAGGCCTGTGGCTCCCCATCTCTAGCTATGCATTGTCATGGAGCCTTACTCAACTCAAGGAATGCCGGGCGGAGGGACTATCACCCGACCCAGACCACAAGGAGCTCCTGCCTTGCTCAGTCCAGTCTGTGGTCCAGTTAGCCTCACTGCAGGGAATACAAAATATCCTGGACCAGCAGACACCATGGTCCTAGCCGAGAGGCCAAGACCAATTCAGATGCGTTCCCCCCACCAGCACCACTCATTCAGGTGCAGATCCCTCCAGAAAGTCCTGATAATCAGCACCCAAAATGAGGGCACTCATTACGGCAAGTAATGAGCTCTGGGCCCCATCTTCAAGGGGAATCCAGGCACCAACTCCCTCCTCTATGCCCGACATTTAGGCTTCTTAATTACCAAGCAGGTGCCATTAGATCCAATAGAACAATGATGGAGTTACCTCCATTGAGGATATCAGATTGTTTTTCAATGTGGAACACAAGAGGAAACACATTGCCTTCACCAATGCCCAAGAAGTTAGAATTGTTTGTGCTTTACTAACATGAAACTTCAACTGGGGCACATGCTATGTTTATATTTATAAAGGCTTCCTGAGATTTAATTTCAGTAAAAAGTACACTAAGGGCCAGTGTTGAACCTAATTTTTTCAATGAAGAGCCAAACTGTTTAATTATTTTCCATGGGGAGGTCAGCCGGGAGGCCCCCATCCCCTTGATGATTTCAGCCCCGAGGACCCCATCCCCACTTAGGGCACCCAGTGTGCCTTGATGAGGACCATGGAGGGAGCCTTAATACCCACAGGATTTCAGCCAGCTCCCTGACTCCTGCTGGAGCTGACATTGCTTCCGCACACAGGGAGCTGCTACATATGCAGCTCCCTGCATGTGGGAGCAATTAATTCCCCTGTTTCACTTCCGCAATGACAGCAGGTAGTGAAACAGATGAAAACTCTGCTCCAAGCAAGAGGGAGCAGTTTAACAGCTCCCGCTTGCTGGTAGGGGAGTGTTTGCTCTCGTTTGGCGGAAGCTGTCACAGCTAGTAAAATAGTAAAGTAGTAAGAGGGCTAATGTCATGTAGGAGCCTAGCGCAGCAGGATCCCTGTCTGGTTTGGGGAGAGATTTATGTAATGCTTCTCGTAGCAAAGATGGCAGGGATCAAGCCTGAAGTGAACCATCATAGACTATCAACAGATAGGGATTAATAGCGGTGTGTATGTCTTATAGAATTTGGCAGACAGGCCATCTGGGGCCAGTTTTTTGCCAGTGGATAAGGAGCAGATGGCCTCCCTGATGTAAAAAAGGGTAAGGGGACTATCAAGTTCTGCCTTTTGTTTGAGTGTGACCTGTGGAACCGTGATGCCAGTGAGGAATGTGTCTATGTCAGATGTAGTGGGTACGGTGGCTGATCAATAGAAAGTGTAGTGGGCGGTGAGTTCTGCATGTATGTTGCAATGGGTGCGGAGTAGATCTTCACGGACCATACATATTCCAGTATCAGGTGGAGGGGTTCACGGGTGAGCCACGCCAATGGCGCACCTGATTTGTCCACCCCAGCATATGTCCTGGCCGAGTGGGCCACATCATTGAGGCAGCAAAGTCTCTCCAGCAGAGTAGTATGTTCCTGTTATGCGTGTGTCAGGTCAACCAAGTTTGTGGGGTTCTGTAGGGATTGAGTTTCATGTTTCAGCATGTCACATTCGATGTACATGGTGCCTGTGTCTAATTAGCTGTGAATGTTACAAGTGGAGCCATTGCACTGACCCCTTATTGTTACTGTGAAGTCATCCCACTGAACTAGATGGGATGTGGTGGTGCCGAAGTTTACCTCAAAATAGTGAGTGATGACAGTGTCTAGAAAAGTGCAAAAGGGAGGTCTTCAAAAGCTGACAGTTGTAAACACCAAGTGGTTATAGGTGGGGGTCTCCTTTGCCAGTTAAGAAGCAGGAGTAATGGGTTGTAATTAGAGGGTCCCCCCCCCAAATAATCAATCTGTGTGATGTGTGACAGGAGGTCTGGGGAGCCAACAATGAGATCAATGTGGACATGTAGGTCAAGGGCCAGTGTCTGAACCACTCTGCGAGATGTTGGGCAGTCATCGTGGCAATTATGTTGGGGAGAGGGGAAAACAAGTGATTTAGGTCAAGCCTGAATACACTATTGAAGTCTGCTATCAACAGGTAGGGTAGGCCCCTCCAAACCAACAGTATATCAGACAGTTTTGGTAAGAAGGATGCTTGGTCCATGTTGGGGGCATATCTGCTTCCAATTACGATTTGTCGGCCATCTAGTCTGCCCTTAATTAGGACATATCATCTGGGTCAACTCGGGTATCGTCTGCCTGAATAGGACCTCCCGACCTCATCCACACCCGTACTCCTCTTGCGTATGTTGAGAAATTAGTGGAGTATTCCTGATCCCACCAACGCCTTTGCAGCTTGCTGGCCTCAGTTGTGACCAATTGTAAACTGGCCTGTCAGCTTGATATTGCTAAGATGTCCAGAGATGATTGATGTGGGTGAGCCCACTTACGTATGTCAGAGATAATGGCATCACACAGCAGCACAAGCTGCTCACCTGTTGGGTCCAGCTCTGGTGCACATGTAGAAACAGCCAATGTGTTCACCCTTCACATGAACTTCTTGAGGGCAAAGATAAGGTGACAAAAAATTGTATGTCAGGGTAATGAATCCAGGGATACATAGACTTGCAAAGCATCCCTCTTGGTTCACATTGTCTCCAGAAATGAAGGCCTTAAACCAGTAGCGAGTACCCTTGTATCCTTAGTCCAATTATAATGTACGTTGCCTCCAAAGGGCAGAGAAGTAACTCCTATGGTATTAATAAACCTCCAGTGTATTCAGTAAAAGTACTTGTGTAAACCCATTATTAGTGTACGTGGTGAGCCCGTGTTTGGCTCTGACATACGAATTTTCGTTACCTTATCTTTGCCCTGAAGAAGCTCTTGTGAAGGGTGAAACGCATTGGCTGTTTCTACATGTGTACAAAGGATTTTTGATAAATAAAGACTTGCAACAGAAGCCCACAATGCCTGCTAAATGAACTTTGCATGTACTGCATTTTTGCTGATCTTATGTATTGCGTCTCACCAGCCTTTTCTTTTGTATTTATTTGTGATCATGTGGCAGCTCGCCATTTAAGGTGGACAATACGAGTGTAAAGTACTTTTGTGACTAGCCTAGGTAGTGCAGTTGCCATTTACCCTGCTGCCTTTTGCCTTAGTGGTGTGACTAAGTGGATTGTAGAAGCTTCCAGGGCCTGCTTGCCCACCGGAGGATGTGCAGCACGTGCAGCCACGGCCGACCAGACGAAAGAGGAAGCCGTTGCACCACTACAAAGTTAGTGTAGAATTAGTGGTCAAAATCGCTAGTGACCAATTTAGAATGTTGGGGTATTACACGCTTGATGCCACAAGCCATTAGTGCCCAATCAGAAGGCCCAGGATTGTTATCCACATATATCCTATGTGGAACACTGGAAGACATGGGGATAAAGCCAGTTTGAAGTAATAGAGCGCTTGAATTAATGTCTTCTGTGTGAGGCAGTGATATGAGCGTGTTCCAGCGTGCGTGTCTAAAGCATCAGCTAGGGTGGGCCAGAGTGACACCAGTGATCACATGGCCAATGCACAAATGGGATTGGTCAAAGCAGTTGTGGGGTAGTAAATGTTGCCAGTCTAGCCAGTGCCAACCCTTTCAGCTCTGGGGCATGAACACAAGGTAGGTTGTGCAAGGGGGATCATGCACCCAATTTATGCCTTAGTAGTATTCGGTATTAGGTCCATGTGAAATACAATGGTACGGGCTTCCCAGAGTTTAATGTATGGGATGGTTGTTTTTTACGGCCTCCTCTGTCTGCGTGACACATTTGGCTGTTACAGAGCAATGTATATGGGAGATATAAAGAAATAAACACAGCACCACAGTCACCCCGACTATGATGATCTGGTCAGGTGTGGGGGCCCAATTATTTTAGAGTCGCCACATGTAGATGGCAGCAAGGCCACGCACTAGTTCAGTGAGTCTCAATCTGGCCCTCAGAGGTCATCGAAGTGATACGGTTGCATCAGGGTCAGCAGCGCTCAGCAATACAGTGCGGGGGATGAAAACAGCTCTGGGGACCGTCTCTGATGTAATGTTATGTTATACTATTTATTTTTGTAGAGCGCAATTTATTTATTTTATTTATTTATGCAATTTTATATAGCGCGGACTTTACCCGAAGGCGTCAGAATCCAGGCGTGACAGTTTAAGAGCTGGTACTACTGTCCTCAGATTATTCTTAGTCAGAAAAGACTTGATTTTCCTAATTACCCTTAGAACCATAAAGCAGGCTGAGGACACCATGCTCACCTGGTCTTCCATAGGGAGCCTAGTCTCCAACAGGACCCCCAGGTTCTTTGCTTTCCTAACAGGTACAGGGCATTTACCAATGTCCTTAGGCCACCACTCTGGGGTCCAGACCCGGGGATTATTCCCAAATTTCAAGACCTCGGTCTTAGAGGAATTTAATTTTAGGCAGTTGGAAGACATCCAGATTGATATAGCCCTCATACAATCATGGAAATGGGACCCAGTCTCCTTTTCAGCTCCCTCAGTCAGTAATAGCAGGATCTGAGTGTCATCTGCGTAGGAGGTGAGCTGAAAGCCAAAGGACCTAATAACTTCCGCCAGTGGGGCCACATAAACATTGAATAAGGTCGGACTACGTGATGAGCCCTGTGGCATCCCACATGGAAGCGTAAAAGGTTCCGAGGACATCCCATCAAGAACAACGGTCTGCAACCTATTGGATAGGAAGGATTGTATGAGCTTCCATGCAGACCCTTTGACACCAACTTCCGGCAACCGGTCCATCAATATTTCTTTATGGACCGCGTCGAAAGCCGCAAATAGATCCAACAGGATGAGCACCGCCTGTCCTCCTCTATCCATAGCTTCTCTAATTTCCTCTGTAGACTTTAACAGAGCCAACTCGGTGCTATATATATTGGAAGCCATATTTTGATATATCCAAAGAGTTGTTAAGATGGATAAAATCGCTGAGTTGGGAATTCATAACCTTTTCCTTTTCGGGAAAGGGAGCCTGGAAATTGGTCTGTAGTTATTAGGATCCTTAGGGTCCAAATTATTCTTTTTTAAAAGAGAAGGAATAGATGCCTTTTTCCATGCATTCGGGAAAACACCTGCGGTCAAAATGGCACTAAGTAGCGGAGTTAATGCTGTGGTTATAGTTTCGGGAATTTGTTTTATTATTCGCACAGGACAAGGGTTGCTAGGTGCTCCGGATTTAATCATATTAAGCGTTTTGAGTGTATCTTTCCTTTCCAAAGGAGAAAACATATTAAATGACAGTAGGGAATCCAGAGTTTCTCGTACCTATTACTTTAGTGCTGATTTGTTTTTTTGCATCTGTCTCAGAGAAAGATAAAAAAATATTATACATTCTTTGTTTAAAATAGCATGCTATTTCATTACAAAATTCAGAATGAGCATGACTTTTAGCAATAGTAGGGGTAGACAGTTTAATAATCGTTTTAAAAAGTTCTTTAACGTCAGATTTAGCCAGCTCAATTTGCCTTGAGTAGTAATCCTTCTTTACTGTTAGCAATAAATGTTTATAGTCTGTGATGCAGATTTTATATATTTCCTTGGCCTCTTTGTGATAATATTTACGCAATGTAATGTAATATGTATTTATAGAGCGCACTGAAACCCATCGGGTATCCTGGCGCTAAAGAGAAGAAAAAGACACCTATAACAGAGACAGAGGGCATTAAATTCTGGGATAGAGCCAGGTTTTTATATTCTTTCGAAACCGCAAAAGATCTTTCATCTGCCGCAGCTCCGTGGGCAGCTTGTTCCAGAGTCTTGCAGCAGCAACACTGAAAGCTTGCCCCACAGCTTAGCTCTTCTGACTGTAGGTACTTTCACCCAATTAGCTCAGGAGAAACCGGAGGCAATGGGTGAGGACATACCAGCTAAATTTGTTCTGCAATGGTATAGGCCCCAGACCGTGCAGTGCCTTGAATACGACACAGAGGGATTTGAAGTGAATCCTCTGTAAAACAGGGAGCCAATGCAGCTCTGTGAGGGCCTGAGAGGAGGATGATTGGCGAGGGCGCATCAAAGCCAACTTGGCTGCCGTATTCTGGATTCTCTGTAGTCTCCCAATTAAATACTTATAAGACTCCAGCAGCAGGCAGTTGCAATAGTCAAGCCTGCTCATAATCACACTCCTTACTACCAAAGAGCGTGTATGTGCAGGGAGCAGGGGGAGAATTTCCTGAGGGACCTGATAAGGGAGTAGCAACTCACCACGGTCTTATTAACTTGAGTTTCCAAGGTCAGCTTCTCATTAACCCCTTCGGCGCTGATGACAAAGCCAGCTCGTCATCAGCGTTACCTGCGCTGCGCGGATGACGAGCTGGCTTTGTCATAAACAAGCCATTTTTTAATTTCCCGCGTACAGCGGGAAAACGCGGTAGCGCGCAAGAGGTTAAAACAGATTCCCAGACTGCGAACTGACTTAGATGGTACCAATGGGGGATCAGCAGGGATAGGTCATATGTCGGTTGGGAGGGAGTAGGGCACTCTCCCACCCTGATGATAGCTTGAGTGCTAGGCCAGAATCACCTCCTCTGTCAGAGTCAAAAGTAGGTAATCTCAGGGGAATCAGCTTGTGGCCAGTCCGCCAACTAAGGAGCAGCTCCTGGCCCGGGCTCCCCAATGCTTGGGTCCGGCAGGGGTGGTTCTGTGGAGGGTTGGTGTGGTAGGTGACGGTTCACTCCCAACGGCATGTCTCTGTCTGCTCCCGGACCATCTTCAATGTCCCAGCGAGTGCAGGCAGGGGTATGGGGGAGACTGTTAGGTTTGACAGCTGGTGCCCAGCAACTTGTTGCGCCAGGAGGGAAGGGGAATAACAATGGGCGCAGAGCCCTACCTTAGGCTGCAGCAGCTGGGTCAGCCAGCAGGAAGATGCCAGCAACAGAGCAATCTACCCAAAGGTGGCGTGACTCAGTTCCACAGTTCTCCGCAAGCCAGTTTTTGGGTAGTCTGGGAGCTCGGGAGTTGGCAATAATGGCCTCAGTGCTTCGTAAGGGGCGCAGACACCTCTTTTCAGATGACGATTACTATCCTGTGTCAGATAAATAATGGATTGATAGGGCTAATGCGGAGCTCCGTTAGAGAGCGTCCGGTATCTTGGACTCTGAAGCCATGCACATTTTAACTACAAACCTTGGTTTCTTCAATAAATTTAACTTTGGATTCCAGCTGGAACACAACTTACCTATCTAATTGATAGCAGTGATATAAGTAAGCAGTTATGCAGTAAAGGCTCCACATATTGGATTGGATGAAATCATGCACTGTAGTATATGCCCTGAAGTAACCATGGTGTTTAGAGTCTATCAAGAAAGTAAAATCACAGTTCATATCTGTGAAGGAGTTGTAGCGCTTAGGTCCTTTCAGGAAAGTAAAATCACAGACTATAACTCTGCAACATGAAACCAGTGCAGAAGCAGCCTCGTCCTCCTGCTTTCTTTTTGGACTCTGATGCAAATGCAAGTCTAACCCTGTAATTGGCCTAATGCCAAAGCACAATCACCAACTTCGCCTCCCACCTAGTTCTTGGATCTGTACCCAAAGGCAGTATTCTGGGCTTCAAATATATATTATGTATGTTGTGTTATAAGCATTTATAGAGCTCACGTGCACCAAGCATTTGCTTGGCGCTAGACTAACAAAAACATTGTACACCGCTCTCAGTTTCACTCGTAGGTTTATTTAAAAAGCCAAGTTTTTAAAAGCTGTCTAAATCTGGTGTAGCAGGGGTTCGCCCTAATTTCGAGTGGCAGGGAGTTCAAGATGCGGGGGGTTGGTACAGAGAATCTGATGCCACCAAGTCTCTTCTTTTTGAGCCCAGCTCGTCATGAAACATGCGGTTTCGCATATCTCAGCGCAGGAGGGGAAATCATGCCGCACGCATGCGGTTAAAAGAGGGAATGGTAAGAAGATTCAAATGAGTGGATCTCAAATTGCAGGTGGATGTATTTTTGGGATGTGGACAGAGATGATAGCTGGACGGCTGCCATACAGGGATTTAAACATGATGTAGCCAGTTCTGAATTCAGTGTGCTGTTTTACCGGCAGCCAGTGTTATTTCTTCATTAGGGGCGTGATATGGCCTTTTTTTAGGTTTTTGGAAGATTAGCCGGGTGTCTGATTTTGCGCTAGTTGTAGCCTACGGGCGAGACCCTCTGGAAGACCCAGGTAAAGAGAGTTTGCGTAGTCTATCCTCAAAATGACTAATGTGATAATGACCTGGATGAGAGTTTCGAAGATAAGAAATGTACCTATCTTTCTAATTTTGTATAGCTGCAAAATACAAGACGATATCACAGCCCCCAATTGGGTTTTCATGGACACATTTTTGTCTACACTGAGCTCTTAGGCTGGGTGAGGAGAGGGGTGCCCATTGAGACTGGCGAGAATGTTGTATTCCACAAGTCATGTATCTGCTGGTATGACGATTCCTGTCAGAGTTTACTGTGAGCTGATTACTATTCATCCAGTCACAGATGAATAACATTGTATTTTGGAATGCAACTTTGGATTCAGGTGAATTGTCGATAGCAAAGAGCAATTGAATATCTTCTGCATAATTGTCGATTTTAAACTGCATCTTTTTCAAGGAATGTATAAGAGGGCGTATGTACAGAGTAAAAAGGTGGGGGACAAAGAGGACTGCTAGGGTGCTCCACCAAAGGGGATCCCGACCTCTAGGGTGCTCCACCAAAGAGGACCTCTGGGCTGCTCCATAGGTAAGTTGTACCTTGAGAGAGCTGAAGGGAGCTCGGTGGACCGACTGATGGTAGTCCATCATGAAGGTGGAGATCCAATCAAGTACAGTGCCCTACAGGCCGTCGGCTCCTTCACGGTCGATCAGTAGTACACAGTCAACCGTGTTGAAAGTCGCCTAGAGGTTGAAAAGTGCCATTGCCTGAGTGTTGCCATTATCATCTTCTTCCTGCATGTCATTCACAACTTCTAGAATAACCGCTTCAGTAGACTGGGATGGTCAAATACTGCTTGGTCTGAGTCGAGATAATGAGTTTAAATGAGTCTCTAAGAAAGAGCGTAGGCAACTGGCATAGTGTGCCTTAAAAGCTTTTGCTAAATAAGGTAGCAGAGACATTGGCTGTAGTTTTTTAAATGTGTGGGTCGTCACCAGCTTTCTTTAGTAATGGAACCACTATTGTCTCGTTAAAGGAGCTGGGAACCATGCCTTGACTCAGATACTTATTGAGGAGGTAGAAGGCTGAGTCAGGAAAGAGGGAGAAGACTACTTTTATATCCTTCGGAGGACAGGTATTATTAGGGATGCCTAATTTCACTGTAGTCAGCAGGTGCATGAGGTGTGCCTTGCTGATAACTGCCTACTCAGACATTGTGGTTGGGTTCCTGTAATTAATTGGAGTTGCTGCTTAGGGAGAACTAAGCGTAACACTGACTTTAATTACTTTAATGTCATCGATGAAGAAGAAGTTAAGAGTGTTGCATAGGGTTTGGGTGGGCAGCATCGTTGTGGTCTCTTTGGCGACTATTCCAAAGATTTCCTTAGACCTAATAATTGAATTTATGGTTTTATCTGAGAAAAAGGCAGATTTAACTTGTATTGTGGATTTTTTGCCTTTTTTGAGGAGTAGTCGCTAAACTTCCTTTTTTTGAGGTGAGTAATCCCCCTGCCAATGTACCAGACAGAGTTCAAGTTTGACTAATTTTAACTCTTCAGAGAATCATTTCGATGCGTCATGTCAACTGATTGGTCCTGCTTTCCAGAGAGGCGCATGCCTATTGCTGGTTCAGTTAATCAAGCCGTAATTCCCTCCTCATGTTAGTTAACATTGGTCTTTGTGTTGGGTGGGGTGGTTGCCAATGAATTGCAAAACATATTAACTCTGGCCCGATTTCTAGACAGGATATAATGCATTTTAACCTTTCAAAAAGGAGGATATAATGCCCTTTAACCTTGCAAAAAGAAGGTCAGGACACTACAGCCTCAGGCTGTGTTCAAAGTGCCACCAGGCAATTGGGTTCTCCTGCAAGTGGTCCCACAAACTCTACTATATGCAGAGATCCGATGAATCTAGGGAATTACATTTATGGACCGGCAGATCGATCCTTGAATCAACTTTCAGTCCAAGTGAAACCCTTGACTAAAAATATCGCCATATCAGCCACGTTGTCAACATGCATATTTTTACAGTACATCTGTGTGTGATGTTTCCATACCTCATGACTAACAGTTTATTGCGAGCAGCTGAACAAGTATACTGGTGCAATGCACAAATGTCACGATTCCTTTTATCGTTTGTATTCACATACCTGCTGATCTGTACTCATGTTAAAAATAGCAAAGCTAAAAGTACAAGAATTGAGTGAGAAAATGCAGGTCTGCCTGTGGAACTTCTTTCCTCTTTTTGGCTTAGATGCTTTACATTTTTTTGGGAAGCGTAACATAAATATTTGTTTCCTAGCACGGACATCGCCCAATATGGTTTCTTACCTGTCTATGCTGTGCCTTACTTTATGTGAGGATGTAAAGTGTTTACTGAGATATCCAGCCTTGAATTTGAATCATCAAACTTACAGTTCCCAATTAAATCTATCAGCTCACAATCACCCCCATGTGTTTTATGATAATTCGCCTGTTGTGTAAAAACCAGTCCCATCACAATTCAACATTAAATAATCATAACATCTTTCTGCGCGTTCTTCATCTGTTAGATTATCTTGCTTCAGACGAACTAGTGCTTCCTATATATTATTTCAAAAATATTAGTCCCATTCAATGTACATTGCCTAATATTTACCCCAATGAGGAAAAATGTAGGTTTTCACATTTTTACTTGAATGGGGTAATATGATTATCGATAATATTTAGGTCATTATATTTGTGAATGATACTATCCTGACAACTACATTCTGGTACCACATACTGAGGACCTTGAATACAATTTGGCAGTTTTTCATTCACAAAAGCCCTAAAAACCTTCCTCTTTCCAGACTAATTCCACAATTTATTCTGTGTTGTGTTGCACTGATAATTCCCCACCACCAAAAAACACACAGTATAATATATATTGGTCACAAGTCATCTCTAGGAACGCACCATAACATAACTTAGCAAAAGGTAACACAATGCAGTATAAGCAGTGCTAAATTTGAGCCGGTGGTTTCCGGTGATATGGCACCAGCACTTAATTGTCAACACCGCGTTTGTAACAGTCTAGCACAAGGTGGTGTAGTCTGGCTAATTTCAAGATGACCACAACAGCAGTGAATTGTTAATTCAATATACATAAAAAAAAATGACTAGTACCTGCTGCCCAAGCCATTCTTTTAGCTTTTGGTGCATGGAATAGTCTGAATTGTTTCACTTGTAGTCGTGTTGTTACTACCAATGACAACGCTGACAGGGCATGTAGTGCAAGCTGCAGTGGCCGCCTGACAAGATTCTTGGCACTAATTTTTCTACAAATTAAGCACTGATTGAATGATGTAGTAAACCTAAAAGTAGTAAGTTCGCTGTAAGCACCACACAACTTTTAGGTAGAAGTTAGCATTAGAAATTTTCATGATTTGACTTTCAAAATAAACAGTCCTCCTTTATCAGACATACTGTGACTCCGCATTGGCGTTTAAAGCTTTTCCTGTTTAATGTCGCTTTGCATTCTATTTCAAACAACCTTTCACATGAGTGCCAGTGGATAGAATAGAACCTTAACAATGTTAAATTCGAAAATCTAACTTGTCCGCAGTATGAAATAAAGAGTTACGCTCCCATACTCTTCTGGAATTAATAAGCTTTCATCAGTCAACAAATATTATCTTTTTTACAAAATCTCGAAAAAGGCTTGAATGCAATTAAACTGCATATTGCTAAGTGCCAGACCACATAACTTTTGTATGAAAATAAAAAGCACACACATTTTCTCCATTAAAACTTGCTTTTGGGACTAGTTTATTAACAATCGAGCTCAAAATTCGAGTTTTAACAAAGGATTTATCTCTGCTCCAAAAATCACACTTACATTGTCAGAAAGTGATCAAATAAAATTTCATGTGAATCGGAAAATGTTTTTACATGGCGAGAAAGTGTCATAGCTATGTCTTTTTAGTCCATTTACTTACTGGAAACACTGGGGAAAAGGAACATTTTAAAGTTGATAGACACTGTGCCAAAAATGCGAAATTAATTTGTCATTGTTCTGCTTAATTCATCAACAACCTCTGCAGAGAGACTGCCTCACCCCTCCAAGGGGTAATATTTTCCATCATCTGTGCCTTTCTCACTAAAGACATCCTCCCAGAAGGTCCCAAGGCAGGAAAGATCTTCACACTCTTGAAAAAAATCCACAGTAGATTCTGGTGATATCAACTATCGTCTCATCACTCACCTACCTTTCATTGGCAAGATTATAAAAAAACTGTCTATTCACAACTGCAAAATCACATCTTCACCAATAATATCCTGCATAACTATGAGTATTGCTTCAAATCAAGCTGCAGCCCTGAGACAGCTACTTTACAAATCATAAATAATGGCCTCTTGACCACAGATAAAGTTAGACCATTCCTGGACCACCCAGTCACCTTCAACAAAATCGACCATTCGGCCTTCATTCACACATGGAAGTCTAAAATGATACTCCCTGGAACATACTTCACTGGTTCTCCTATATTTATTTATGCTTCTTGTAGTTTGAGTTTAGTTTTTTTATAGAATTAATAGTTGATAAACGATCACATGACATTGGTGGTAGAGTTTTATTGTATGTCCATGTTTGTATATGGTGGGTGATAAGGTGCAGGACGATAATGAATGTTTCACTTTTTGCAGCAGTTATGAGGTACTTTATGGTGCTTATTTCAGGGTACGATGGTGGATGTGTCATAGTGAGGTATTAGGTGGCTTTTGTCATGTTATTCCTTGTATTGTGGTTTACAATTCTTGCTCCATAACTCAATATTGTTATATTTGTTTTAACTTATATATTTTTTTTTATCTGATTGCAAGTGTGTTAATGGATGAAGGAGAGTTATATACCTCTAAAACTGGTTTCATGATTATTACATGGTGTGTTCTTGGGCACATTGTTTGCTTTACTGGTTCTATCACAACACATTATTAGCTAGTACACTACTTCAGATAACACAGTAAATATCAATCTATTCATAATTTTTGTTTAATGAAAAGTAGCTATATCATTGGATCATGTCTTTAGTGACGCCATCATTGATGTAATTTGACATCTCATCATTGATGGCACATGTGAAGTCATAAGCAGTGCATGACGGGGTCGCAAGTTATGGTTAGGTTACCTATCAACAACTGGTGAATTTCTGTGGTTTTTATGGTTTATTTTGTAACAACGCTATTTCAAATGTGTTTTGTGGCAAATTTCTAAGTTTTAAAGCATCATTTGTAGTATTATAAAGCTGTTCTTATCAAGACTTTACTTTTACTGAGATTTTTTTCACTGAATTCCTATGTTTTTTCAAAATATGCTATAATATTGTATACATATTCTAGCCATTAATTTCAAATTTGTGAATTATTTAATAATTTTTTCACTGCATTTTACTGTAATAGCTATATTCATTAATAACATAAAAAGTATTTATTTCTTACACCTTGCCTTGGTAAATCGAGAAATTCTATGAACATCCCCAAATTGTTGAATGTTTATACTTTTCC
Source organism: Lissotriton helveticus (assembly GCF_964261635.1). Classification (NCBI taxonomy): domain Eukaryota; kingdom Metazoa; phylum Chordata; class Amphibia; order Caudata; family Salamandridae; genus Lissotriton; species Lissotriton helveticus. The sequence continues at coordinate 140,119,913 of NC_136062.1, forward strand.
ACTTCTTAGAGGAAAATCAAGATAAACGTTGTTAAGCTACGTAGACCCTGATTATGAGTTTTGGCGAATTGTGGATGGCCAAACTCATAGTGGCACAGCGGTGACAGTGGCGCAGTTGTTGCGGTGTACACCAGCGGTACGACTGCCAAATTACAACTTTGGCGGTGGGACTGCCATGGGACCGCCTCAACCACTGGAAATCTGCAATTCCTCAGTGGTGGCATTGCGGTCTGGGGCAGCAATATGGTGGCGGTGACGCTGCAGTACCGCCAAGCATATTACACATTTTTAGACTCCCACACTTTTCATGGTGATGAACCCTCCATGAAAAGTGTGGACGTCAGGAAATTAAGGGGGCACTACAGGGCCCCCTGGTGTACCTGTGCTTTGGGATTGCATGCAGGGGACACATTGTGTGCGCCCCTGTGTGCATTCATCACTGTTCCTGCAGTGCATGGACTGCACAGTCCATGTCATGCAGGAACGGAATTTGGCGCTCCCTCGACACTGCAGTTCTAAGGTTCACATATGGGCCTTAAAACGGCACCGCCCTGAGGCGGTCAAGGCATCGCCTGCCAGACCACGAGGAAACTCGTAATCTGTTGGTCGGACGGCATTGGACGTTGGCTGTGTGGGAGCGGGGCGATGGCATGGCAGCCCACTACCACACCGCCAAAGTTGTAATTAGGTCCTTGGTTTTTGTACGAAATTGTGTCTTTTTTCCAAATTAGAGACCTGGTCTCGGTGTGGGTGCACTAGATTTTCCTCTCAAAGCATATATCCACTTCAGTAAGTTTTACAGTGGTTTCATTATACAGGTTCTGGGTTCACAGCTAGTCAGCATCCGAACGTTAGTGCCAGGGAGTATGACCAACTAAGAAGTTCTGCTTAGCTCCTGAATGCCCATCTATGTTCTATCACCTTTCAGGTGTTATCAGTCCACTTATTAGCAAGACATCTACAATCGTGCAAGCCACCCACCTCTGCTCTAAGAGGGAGAGTCTAACCCAAAGTCCAGGCAGGGTCACCTTTTGATAGAGAAACATGCAAATCCAGACTAATTTCGGCCTTGTTGGGTCTCGTCAGGGAGGTGCAGCTTGAGTCTGATGGCATAGTATATCAAAGTGAGACAGCTGTCCCTCTTTCACTCCTTTCACATCTGACGATGTGCTCAACCTGAAACTCAGGGCTAAGGCACAGCAAGTCACATCTTAACCCTCTGTTAGCTAAGCTTGTGCAGAAAGAAGAGATGGCACAGTTCCATTGCTCATCAGATCACTGATGCTGTCTGGGATCATGTAATTCTTTAATAGAAGGGATACTTTCACAATTTCACTCATCGTGTCACCACTGCTTTTCCTGTACAAAGAGACTCAGGTAAATGTGGGCTGACCTTTCAAACCCATAAGCGAGGGTGATATTTACTGCCTTCACATGGCACTGACAATATTGGATTGTTCAACTATCCCAAGGGAGGGGTCCTTGGCAATCGCTTACATAACAGACACTCTGTGGAAGTATGTTACGAATTAAACTGTCAGAAATTTAGGAGATAGTTCCAAATGGCAGAGGATTTCTTCCTCGCAAGCTCCAGATTTCTTTATTTTCTGAAGTTAATTACGTGAAAGAAAAATGGAAGAGCCCTGGCTCCTCTTCTATTTCCCTTTGCTATTTCATGGTTAAAATAATTTTGGCAGGGAAGTAATAGAATTTCAACATCCGGGGCCCCACTGCATTACATTTCACAGCGAAACTCAAGTGAGTTCTTCCACCACGGAATCCACAATCAAACAATGCCAGGTCTAAGATGAGGAATGCCATCAGCGTGTCATTTTAAGGATATTTGGAGCCCTGGGCAAGCATATTTTGAGACCTCTTGTTTGGAACTGTTTGGGTTTGTGATAGAGTACCCATCCACCAAATTCTAAATAAGCCCTAAATCTTGGCTCGGCGGTAGACGTAGGCAGATAGAGGGGAAGAGATTGAGACAGATAAAGAGATATAATCTAGGAACAAATCACTTTCCCAGATGGGTACTTGCCCCTGCCCACTTTGCCCATGCCTTAAAACATCTTTGGGCATTTCAGGGCATTTTAAAGCAATTGCAAGTGGAATTTCAATTCTGACACTATCAAGGGGCCTATTGAAGGGACCCACGAAGTAAGATGTACTCAATGCACTCCCTTTCCTCAGAATGTAGTTGGAAAGAGACATCCATCAAAAGTAGGAGTGGCTAGAAGTGCCATTAGATAGACCAATGTGCTACTGCCGCCACTATTCTGTGTCACTGTTGTACCAAGATGATTGTGCACTGACACAGTGGCGTAACATAGGCCCACTCAGCCCCTGCAGAGCTTGGGGCCCCAAGCTCTAGTGGCCCCCTCAGCACAGTACCCGGACCTGAGAGATCCGGATTAAGTCCGGAGGGGGTCCCCTCAAGTTTCATTACGCCACTGCACTGACGCATGAGTGTGGTTCCTCCCTTTACAGAATAATGTACCGGAATACACGGCGCATTACCTCTCTCAGCACATTTGATAGAAAAGGGCCCCCAGTGGACAACAAGAAAAAAACCTACAAATAAAGCAATCCCAAAGAGACATTTTAAAAAAAAGCAAGTGCCATGATTTCAATACAGGTACACCCCATTCTACTAACACTACCGATGACATTGTTATTGTATGTATAAAGCAGAAATGGGTAATAATAATTTGAGCAGAGAGGGCTCAGCAAATGTAATACCTTTGTCCATGTTTTTCTTGGCTCAATACTTAAGCATTCTACTTTTGTGGTCTGGCAGTTCTTGCACATTTTCTTTGCGAACACATTTTTGGATGCCTCTTACAAGTGCTGAAAAACAGACAGCCGGGAGCTTCTTTTGAAACGGAGCCCTTCATAGAAATGACACTTTTTTCAGAAGGAGTTCAACAGCAAAACAAAAGCAATGGGAACATGCATAAATCATTGCTTAAGCCAAATAGGCTTTTTGTCTAAAAAACATTGTTATCTTCCAAAAAATATAATGCATAACCTCGAAATAGTTGTGAACTTGGTGTCCTGCCTTTTACGCGCTCTCAACTACTGAAACCACAAGTATTCTGCTCTGTACTCCCTTCACTGACTACCTTTAAAGCCAAGAGGTGTTTTAAAACAAAAACTCCTGCAATAAAACACAAAGGCATTTGGGGCCGTAGCCCACATGCCTTCAATACTTCTTACCTGGCTGTGGTCAAGCAGCAGCCTCCATTCAACAGACTGGAACCCGGACCAATACATAAACTAGCATTTAGCAAAAGTTACTTTTCTGAATTGAGTGTAAAATTCTGGTATCTGTCTTAGCTACTCACTAATGAATTGAACCACTCACCTTCTTGAAAACTCTAAAAACTCTATTGTTCCATCAAGCATACTTCTCTTTAGAATGTGTCAGTAGGGGTTTGTGAAACTTTTAATATGCGCTTAAAGTGGGCAGATGTCAGAGTACATTGCCTTTGGCGAAGGCGGGCAAAGTATTCTGACCACGCCCAATTTACTCTGGCGTAGTTTAAGGTCAAGTGGGGGTGCAGTGCAGCTCAGGGTGGGCCAAGAAGCCAGGAAGGGTGCATAATAAGGGTAGAGGGACAAGACTTGCCCTGGCAGTAGGATGTCTTTTAAGTAAGAGTTGGGGAATTAAACCGATCCATTTGCAGCAACAGGAAGGTTTACCACTGCTGTAAAGGAGCGTTAAAATGCTTGTTTTCCTTTTTTTTTTCTTGAGCTCTGCACTTTGCGAATCTTGTGTAGTTTAAAAATAGTGCAACTTACAACCCCTAGTTGCCAAGCAACTTAATGCTGCACCTGTCACTCTGTAGGAAACAAGTAATAATGATGATGATAATATCAACATTCAGACATAAGTAGATCAGTAAATCAGTAAACTTGTATTGCAAATCTCTCATAAAACGTGGAGTCGCATTATTTTGACTACATACTTTTTTCGCTTGGTTACGCCACATACATAGTTACCTTTGGCCATATATACTCATGTGATGCAATAATACCAATGAGATATGGTGCACTGAAGGGAAAGAAGTGCATCTATTGTTTTAATTTATATATATGTGTGTGTGCATATTAACGTTTTCCTTTTCAGAAACAGCTGGAATGATGATATTAATCTTCTTTCGGTTTAGATTGTAAGGTAGTGAGCTAAAAAGCATTTAAAGCAGTACATTCTCCAAGGATTATTGAGAATGTATCATATGTATGTTCAATGTTTTCTTTACAACTTGTGACTAGTTGTCGTTTCTGTATAACAATACATAAAATAGTTTATTGTGCTGCATACAAGAGTACAAAGCGATACAAAAGGGGATGATGGACGGAGCTTTTGAACAAATCAAACACTCACCCCCAGTCAACTGATCTGGGTTTAATCCATCACCATCACTGGGTATGCTCAGACGTGAGTCCCTTGCTCGCTTGGCCACTGGATTCAAGATGGCCTGGCTGGTGAGGATTGTGAATCCGGGGCCGGTCACGGGATGCTTGTTTCCGGTCCATGGAAGACATGGCTTGGCAGTTCGGGCTGGACTGTTCCCATGAGGCACAGGGTCAGACTGATTTGCATATAGCCATGTCTGAAATGGGGTGGGTGAGTGGGCTAAAGAATGGTGATGGATTAAACCCAGATCAGTTGACTGGGGGTGAGTGTTTGATTTGCTCAAGCACTCCGTCCGTCATCCCCTTTTGTATCGCATACAAGAGTACAGTATAACATAGTTTGTTCCTTTATTAAAGATTTCATTTATTGGATTATATGTAGGTTGTAGAATTAATATGCATTTAAAGACAACTGTTAAACTAGCACAATTGTGGGCATTTAAGGCTGCAGTCGAGACATTCAATACTAATGTGAAAGTTGTTTTTCTGCATGTTTTTTCCTCAGACCAAAGGCATTCGTTGGTTAATGAAAAGCACATTGTCTGTCAGAGAAAGGGAGGTGAGGAAGAACTGGCAAGACCAAATAGTTTTAATGAAGAACAAAGGGAGTGTTACCAGTTGGGACTATCAGATGAAGGGAGGAATCCATTGACGCTTTGAAATCAAAGACTGGAATTTGGGAATAGTGTTCAAGGCGCCAAGTTCTTTCTTGGGAACTGGAAAAGTACTGTGATATGAAAATTAGGTTGGGCTCAACCACGCTTGACCAAGTCAAGGTTTTTGACTATATAGGTGTCAGGTTGAATAGTAATTTGATTTGTACTGACCAAATCCAAAAGAGTACCATCACTTTACAGTATGTTGACTCAGCAGTGGCCAAAACACTGAATCAATCAGCTTACCACCCTATTTCTCCAGCCCTTCAAATACATTGAGCTAGAGGTCTGGGGCAGCACTCTACGGTGCAAGTTTGTGGGGCCTGGTCCAGACAAAGAGCTTAGAGCTGGCAGAAAACAAGTTAATAAGATCTAAATGAAAACTCCCAAATTGTACCCCACTCATTCTGGTTTGGCTAGACCTTGGCCTAAGAAGTATTAAACATATAGCAGAACTCAAAACTCTATTGTTTTGCGTCAGGGTATGGTCCACAAAAAAACTCAGAACCCAGTAACAGAAGCTGTTGAGGAAGTATAAAAACTCGATAGAGCAGTGGGACGGGTGAAGTGGTTCAGAGAGGTGAGGTATTGGTTAGTGAGATTGGGGCTGAAGGCTACGTGGGATGACCCCAAATCCCTGACAAAAGAAGCAGTACGTCTTCTAAAAGCAAAGTTCTGGGTTAATATTCAGGACTCATGTATTGTTGTCATAGCACAGGGCACCCTAACAGGAAGGTTTTTAGAGTTTAAAAGTTCATTTTTATTTGAGTCAGTTATAGAGGAGATAGAACTTCCACATTCATGTGCACTTTATTTACATTTCAGGTACGTAACTCTACCCCTGAATTACTTTAGAAGTAGATGGACTCTGGCTACTGTAACTCCAATGTGCCCTGCATGTACCCTTAGTCCTGAATCATTAGACCATTATATGTTTTTTTGCTCCTGCTATACACAGACTAGAAAAAGTGGCTTATACCACCATGCTGGATTTTATCGTTTAGGCGACCAGCAAATGCACTGCGAGTTCTCAGATCAGATTCCCTAAAATGGTTAGTGTTTGCCATCTCACAGTACCTGCTTTATACTTGACGCATTAGGTCTAAGTTGTTAACCGCAAAGTAAAGCAGAGTTCAACATAGGCCAAGACATAGCACATTCATTCAATATGACTTTCTTGATAATTTTTGATTTTCTCTTTTTAATGACAACTGGTCAGACGTTTCATTTTATTATTTATTTTTTTTATAATTTTTATGATATGACTATTAAGATTCACTGTAAATTGCATTTTATTAAGGAAGATTGTTGTTTATATATTTTATGAATAATCTCTATTTGATCAAATAAAGAATATACATACATACATACATACATATGTACATACATACATACTGTGATATGTCTGTGGTCCCATTTCATGAATGTTCTTTGTGAATATTGATTAGTAAATCCACCTTGGGATTAGTCTTCTGTATGCAGTAAACATAGAGGGGATGTGATGCCATTGGAGAGTAAATGGGTTAGCACTGTGATGAGTGAGGGCTAAACACAAGGCTAAGCTTACTTGGATCTGTGGGAATGATAACTCAAGGAACAGTGCCTATGCGGCAGCCATTGGGTCATGAAAGGTGTGCATTTGTTGGTCAGTCAGCACCACTCCTTTACCAGCCCATCATTGTGAAACCAATGTATAGGTGCAAAGTGTTTTTTAATCATTTACCCAGAATCTTCAGAGTGTGTTCTATTTGCTGAGACTAGGTGCCATAATGTACTATATTGTATTAGTATCAACACAATATTAATTGATCTGGTTGCTTGGGTCCAATTCAAATGTGAGAATAAAAAAGAAAATGTGCATTAAGTACTGGATCAACCTATCACAACCAAAAGTGTTTGCACTCATGAATTTCTTTTACAAAGAAGCAATTCATACTTTTAATATGGGTCACTACATATAAGGGTCTTATGCCACGAAGATACATGACCTCCTAATTAAAAATCCACTATTGTAACCAATCCTCTTTACATTGCTAATGGGCGGCTGGTGGTTTGACCCGGAACATCAACTGAATTTTTTTTTGATTTTATATAGTCCAAATGAAAATAGAATTATGTTGTTTCCACTTCCTCCTCTTGTAGTCAAAGAGTTTCTATCACTGTGTGCTGTTATTTAAATGGATGTCTTCAGCAGGACAAAGGTCTTTATATAAGGACCTTGTGATCCATCTGATATGCATTATTATCACAATTCTCTGTTTGTAGCTAAAGGCCCTTTTGGTGCCTGAGTGTACAGTACTGAAAGAGTGTGCCTCTTCAAGAGAGTCCACTTTTTGTGAGCTCCAGTTCTGTTAACTTGTAATAGATCAATTCCCCTGTAGTCTGATGTTAATCCGCTGTGCTTGTGCCAAGTGGCAAGTACACCTTGAAATTCATGTATGTCTCTGACAAATATGTACATCCATGTACACACAGGTTCTCTGGGAAGGTTCTTTTTGACGTGATTTAGGACCTAACTATAATGTCTCAGCTTACCTTTTCTCCTTTTCACTGCACTTGATGTCAGATCTTCTCCACGTTGAACCAATAGCATCCAAATAACGTTTTTCACTCACTTCAACAGCTTGCCTTAGTTTGGTATTCACTACTGTATTCCAACAGAAAATATGTATTCATGTTGAGCATGTTCCAATACCTAATGTGTCTTATTAACAAGCATTATTTCTTTTAGCATTTTAGGAAATTGAGTTACTGGTTGAGGGGGGAGGGTGAAACCCGACCCAGGCAACAAACACAATTCTTTGCAGAGTGAAGTCACAACCAAACCCTAAAATAATGTGTGCCTCAACCTCTGGTAGCTAGGCACAAAGCAGTCAGGCATGAATTAGAAGCATTGTGCAAAGTATTTATCCAGCAATTCAAACTGTAATAACGTGAAAACACAACACAAGAAACATTCCACACCAATTTAGAAAAATAGTGTCAAATTTAATCAATGATTTGAGTCCCAGGTAACAAAAAACTAATCAATAGAACTGGAGATATGCAATTTGAAATATTTCAGGTAAGTATATCACCTAAAAGCACACGGTGCCACTCGCTGGTATCTGGTCATGTGAAACTCAGTGAAACTCACAAGTTCTGGTCAGCCGTCATGGAGCAAGGGCCAGATGTAGAGAACAGGTTAGTCCTGCTGAAGGAGTTACCTTCAAAAGTCCAGGGCAAACAGTTCTGTTTGCGGAGGAGGGTGCTGTGAAGAGCAGGGAGAGAATTGCGGATTGTCGTCGCTGTAGAGCAAAGCGCATGCCTGGTGTCACAGATGAACATCACTGTAGCTTGAAGATACTGTTGGGCTTCGAGGCAGTCGTTCCTGGAGATTCACATTGGCGGTCACCGCAGCTGTCGATGCTATGGCGAGAAGTGCATGTTGTCGGGAATCAGAGCTGGTCGCTGTGGCATGAAGATTCACGTTCACCGGAGCTTTGTGTGTGCAGGTGGCAAGATCTTTCGTGAAGAGGCCCGTTCAGTGTTGCAAAGAGCCTAAAATATCAGGTTTTCTCTTTTTCTTGGAGAGGGAGCTCAACTGATGCCACACCAAGGTCCAGGACCTGAGGGGCACCCTTTGGGGAACAGGACCTCACTCCAGCAGAGGCCAGCAGGGTTCAGGCAGGTGCAGTTGCAGGTCTAGTTGAAGGCCTAGGCAGAAGGTTTGCTGGACAGATGCAGGTCTCTGGAGCTTGTTAGATCCCTGTAGCTCAGAACAGCAGGTCAGTCAGCTACCCCTTGGAGTCACTTCAGCCTGGGGTGAAGGGTGCAGATCCAGTCTTTCATCTCAGCAGAAAGGACAGCAGGAAAACAGAGTAGTAGGGCAACAGAGTACCAGTCCTTCTGCCAGTAGAACAGCACATAAGTCCTTCTTCTGTATTACCCACAGGTCCAGAGTGTCATGCCCCGAGAATCATGCCACGAGAATCATGTCCCGAGAATTACAATGTACTGTCCCTTTAAGACAAAGCCACTATAAATCAGCAGTGAGCCCTAGGAGCGACGCTTTACGTTCTTGCGTCTAGCTCCGTGTTCCAGTTCCCTCCTGTTCCTTTGTGCCTGACTTCCGGTTTTGTACTATTCCGCCTGGTGTTCAATTAGAAGGAAGTGTTCTGTCCTTCGTGTTCTGGACGCTGGTTACTAGGCTCCCACTTTGACTCACTGTTGGAGCTCGGTGACTCGTTTTCCCCTTCTTCTGCTCTGCCCGACGGCCGGGCTTAGTCTCCGTCGTCCGGCCGGGCGCTGTTGCTCTGCTCCCACTCCAGTCTGTTGCTCCGCCCGATGGCCGGGCTTGGTCTCCGCCGTCCGGCCGGGCTACACATCCCCGCACTCCTCCAACTCTTGTTTGTTGCTCCACCCGACGGCCGGGCTTGCTTTCCGCCGTCCGGCCGAGCAAGTGCTTCCTTTCCTTCTTTCGCCTTCTCTCTGCAGCTCCGCCCGACGGCCGGGCTTGGTCTCCGTCGTCCGGCCGGGTGGCATGTGTGTCTCCCTCTATTTAGGTATTTAGGTTTTTTGCACAGTGTACGCCCGTAGGCTGAGCTTGTTCTCCGTCATTCGGCAAGACCACTTTTATTGTCCCTTCCTTTCCTCACTTGACTGCATTACAGCTGGCCCTCTTCAACATCCATCACCTGGGCCAGCTCTCATCTGTATTTGGGGATGCTTGCGTGGACTCCGATTGAGGAGCAAGATATCACATACTCGTCAAAGAATCACGGTAACAGCGCTGTGCGCTGTCTATTTGGTTATTCAAGGCATTTGATAATTATTGATTCTGAAGCATGTGTTTTGTTCTGTAGGTTTCCATTGCTCTGTGTTGGTGTTGGCATTGGATGATTGTCAAGTGTACTGTTGATTACCACATCCGTTGGACAGTCTTGTGCATCAAACCAAGTGAGAGTAATTTTCTTAGGAGCTTATAGTACATGTTCATTGTCAGAAGAGAGTTGTCATTTAATCTTGTTCCATCACTCTAGTTGTAGCTCAAGACGAATTCCTACACCTCCTATACACCTGTCCTGAGGCTCAGACAAAACATTGGTGGTATGTCATGTCAATATAGAGAAACATAGAGACTTATGTATATTAGAAGCTGTTGTTAGATAACGTGTATATTTCTTTCAGCCCTACGTCCTCCTGAAGTCCTTACAGTAGGTTACCCAATCACGCAGAAGATTACAGTCAAGTCTTCTTTTCTTTCTTCCCCCACCTTTCCTTGTTTTGTCTCCCTGTTTTCCCCTGGCGAGCCTCTCGATACTCTAGTGTTTGATAGAGTCGGAAGGCCGTAGGGGAAGGCTGTGGAATTATCTTCGGATTCCTGACGCTCCTGCAGAACCTGCCTGGATACCATTACAGAACGTAAAGCCCACGTGGTTTGTTCTGCCCGAGCGTCATGGATCTGGAAGCCGTTTCCCTATCTGATGTAGCTAGTATGTTAGGGAACTTACAGGTTGAGACCCAGGCATTAATATCTAGGGTAGACACGTTACAACGACAACATGCAGCTGGGGCCACGGGGGAGGTACATCAGTAGTTCAGGTCACCGCTAGCACCCCCTGAAAGATATGCAGGAGACGCAGCACGGTGTGCCGCTTTTCTTAGTCAGTGTCAGCTTCATTTTTCCTGTAAAGCTAATTGTTTTCCATCTGAGCAGGCAAAGGTGGCCTTTGTGATTTCTTATCTCAGTGGGGCGGCTGCAGATTGGGCCATACCGTTGGTTGACCGAGATGATCCGCTTTTACATAGCTACACCGCTTTCAGGAGGGAGTTCCGAAAATTATTCGACAGACATGTCTATACCCACTCGTCCGATACGGAATTATTGAGTCTGAAACAAGGTAACCAAGATCTTGTAGCCTATATTACCTCCTTTCGTAGGCTAGTAGTAGAATCCAACTGGCCAGAAGAAAAACGCAGTACCATGTTTTACAGGGGCTTAAGAGAAGACTTAAAGGATGCTCTCTCACAGATAGTAGATTTACCGACTTCCTGTACTGATTTGATTGACTTGGTGGTAAAGATAGATCATCGCATCCAGGAAAGAAAGAAAGGGAGGAGTACTGTCCCAAATTGATACGAAATCTGGCGAGTGCCATCCTGTGGCCTATTATTCACATAAGTTCACCACTGCTGAATACAACTGTGCAGTGGGAGATAAGGAACTTCTCGCTATTAAAAAAGCTTTTGAAGAATGGAGGCAGTATTTACTAGGGGCCAGATATCCGGCGGTGGTATATACGGATCACCGCAACCTGCAATACATTAAATCCGCCAAGGCCCTTTCTATGAGACAATTGCGATGGTCACAATTCTTCAGCGAGTATGACTTCACCGTCCAATACAGACCAGGAAGAAGAAATGGCAAGGCAGATGCTCTATCACGGTTAGGGTTTGATTCCCCCACAGAGGTTGTAGAACTACCTTACATCATCCCCAGACCTAGTATCATAGGAGGAATGTCAACTGAAGAGGATTTTCTAGCTCAAGTGCAGAGCAGTCAGGCCGCAGTGGACGTAACGTCCTTGGTGGGTTCCAGAGAAGTGTCTGTAAGGGGAGGATTGGCTTGTGTCCAGGGGGGAGTGGTTCTACCCTCTAAAGAGTTGCAGGAACAGGCTATGCAATGGTATCACTCTCATCCTGTAGCAGGCCATCCAGGAATAAAGAAAACTACCAAGGCTTTGAGAGACCGGTTTTGGTGGCCTGAAATGCTCAAAGATATAGAATCCTATGTAAAGACTTGTCACGTTTGCGCTCAGACTAAGATATCACGTCTTAATCCAGTGGGCCTACTCATGCCGCTAGCCTCCCCTCCTGGTCCTTGGCATACTGTATCTCTCGATTTCATAGTGGAGTTGCCTCTCACTAAGATGAAGAACAACACCTTGTTAGTAGTGGTTGATCTGTTCATGAAGATGGCTCATTTCGTGCCATTACAGGGGTTGCCCACAGCAGGAGAATTGGCTTCTGTATTTATGCAACAGATAATCCGACTCCATGGGTTCCCTTCCGTCCTGGTTTCCGACAGAGGTGCCCAATTTGTGTCACGTTTCTGGAAGTGTTTGTGTACATTGCTCCAGATCGAGGTCAGATTATCCTCAAGCCATCACCCCCAGACAGACGGACAAACAGAAAGGGTTAACCAGTGTTTTGAACAATACATACATAATCAGGTATTGCACTCCCTGAAGGATTGGGATGAGTTTGTATGGCTAGCTGAGATCTCGTACAATAACAGTCCACACTCATCTACCAACACCACCCCCTTCTTTTGTTCTTATGGTTATCACCCAAAGTTGTTGCCTTCAGGGACCCCTACTGATTGTTCCACTCCCGCTGCCTCTGACAGATTGGAGAGACTACATAAGGTACAGATGGATGCATTAGACTGTCTCGAGATGGCAAAGGTGAGGTACACAGAAGGGGCAAACTTACACAGGAGGTTAGAACCCATTTACACGCCAGGTGATGAGGTTTGGCTCTCCACTAAATACATAGCTCTGGGAGGTCCACGCAAGTTCAACCCCAAGTACATTGGCCCTTATAAGGTGGTGAAGATGATCAATCCTGTGGCCATGAAATTGGAACTTCCCCCTTCATTCAAGATCCACCCCGTGTTCCATGTTTCACTGTTGAAGCCGGTTGAACAGGGTACCAGATTACCCCAAAAACCTGCTCCTGTGATCCTCCACGACTCGGAGGAGTATGAGGTGGAGGCAATTCTAGATTCCCGTGCAGTAGGAAGGAACCTTCAATATTTGATCCATTGGAAGGGTTATGGAATAGAGGAGCGGACATGGGAACCTGTGTCAAATGTTCATGCACCTCGTCTGATACGTTTATTCCATCAGAAGCACCCAGACAAACCCAAAGTAGGGGAAGGGAATTGTGGGGGGAGTATACTGTCATGCCCCAAGAATCATGCCCCGAGAATCATGTCCCGAGAATTACAATGTACTGTCCCTTTAAGACAAAGCCACTATAAATCAGCAGTGAGCCCTGGGAGCGACGCTTTACGTTCTTGCGTCTAGCTCCGTGTTCCAGTTCCGTCCTGTTCCTTTGTGCCTGACTTCCGGTTTTGTACTGTTCCGCCTGGTGTTCAATTAGAAGGAAGTGTTCTGTCCTTCGTGTTCTGGACGCTGGTTACTAGGCTCCCACTTTGACTCACTGTTGGAGCTCGGTGCCTCGTTTTCCCTTTCTTCTGCTCCGCCCGACGGCCGGGCTTAGTCTCCGTCGTTGGGCCGGGCGCTGTTGCTCTGCTCCCACTCCCGTCTGTTGCTCCGCCCGACGGCCAGGCTTGGTCTCCGCCGTCCACCCGGGCTACACATCCCCGCACTCCTTCAACTCTTGTTTGTTGCTCCACCCGACGGCCGGGCTTGCTTCCCGCCGTCCGGCCGAGCAAGTGCTTCCTTTCCTTCTTTCGCCTTCTCTCTGCTGCTCCGCCCGACGGCCGGGCTTGGTCTCCGTCGTCCGGCCGGGTGGCATGTGTGTCTCCCTCTATTTAGGTATTTAGGTTTTTTGCACAGTGTACGCCCGTAGGCTGAGTTTGTTCTCCGTCATTCGGCAAGACCACTTTTATTGTCCCTTCCTTTCCTCACTTGACTGCATTACAGCTGGCCCTCTTCAACATCCATCACCTGGGCCAGCTCTCATCTGTATTTGGGGATACTTGCGTGGACTCCGATTGAGGAGCAAGATATCACATACTCGTCAAAGAATCACGGTAACAGCGCTGTGCGCTGTCTATTTGGTTATTCAAGGCATTTGATAATTATTGATTCTCATGCATGTGTTTTGTTCTGTAGGTTTCCATTGCTCTGTGTTGGTGTTGGCATTGGATGATTGTCAAGTGTACTGTTGATTACCACATCCGTTGGACAGTCTTGTGCATCAAACCAAGTGAGAGTGTTTTGCTTAGGAGCTTATAGTACATGTTCATTGTCAGAAGAGAGTTGTCATTTAATCTTGTTCCATCACTCTAGTTGTAGCTCAAGACGAATTCCTACACCTCCTATACACCTGTCCTGAGGCTCAGACAAAACATTGGTGGTATGTCATGTCAATATAGAGAAACATAGAGACTTATGTATATTAGAAGCTGTTGTTAGATAACGTGTATATTTCTTTCAACCTACGTCCTCCTGAAGTCCTTACAGTGGGTTACCCAATCACGCCGAAGATTACAGTCAAGTCTTCTTTTGTTTCTTCCCCCACCTTTCCTTCTTTTGTCTCCCTGTTTTCCCCTGGCGAGCCTCTCGATACTCTAGTGTTTGATAGAGTCGGAAGGCCGTAGGGGAAGGCTGTGGAATTATCTTCGGATTCCTGACGCTCCTGCAGAACCTGCCTGGATACCATTACACAGAGGTGTACTGAAAGTTAGGTATGAGGGTTCACTATTTATACTTAGCTTTGAAATGAAAGAAGGCTCTGGAGGTTTTCACCCAGGAGGTGTATGGAATTTCCTGCCTCCCTGCCCTGACCTCAGCTTGTCTGGGGATACAAAAGCTTAGTGTCAAATACTTTGTATGTGTGCTGAGGCAGAGCCTTTGGGATGTGCAAGTGTGGTAGGTGACAGCTCCACCCACCAATCTAGTTAAAGATGGCCGATCCTGCCAACACTTATTCCTCCTTTGTGTCTCTGTCTGGTAGATACACAAATACCAGCTGTCATCTACACCTAGTCGTGTGACCCAGGATACAGGATGTAGGCATCAAATGTTTGGGACAAGAAAATGCCAACTTTCCTAAAAGTGGCATTTTCAGAATTGTGCTGCAAGCCCACTAGTAGCATTAAATTTACAGGCCCTGGGTACATGCAGTTCGATTTTTACTAGAGACTTACAAGTAAAGTAAATGTCGCAATTCGATGTAAACCAATTTTACCATGTTTTAAAGCAGAGAGCACACACGTTTTTGCACTGGTCAGCAATAGCAAAGTGCAGAGAGTCCTACGGCCAACATAAACGAGATCAGCACAAATGGAGGAGTAAGGCAAAAAAGTTTGGGGGAAGACCACCCTAAGGCGACAGGTCTAACACGCATCATTTCACTGTTTTCGCCTTTAGTAAAGAGGAAGAGTTAAACATCAGTTGTAAAAGATTCACTGTCCTCTGTGGGTCGCAGCTCTTGTATCATCAGATAACGATGTCAGGTGTGTGCTGTGTTCAATACAAACTGCCCTAGGCCATGACAAAGTGTAAAATGTTTGAGGAGCCAAAACTAAACCATATTTACTTAGCTTACATTGCTAAAACTGAATGTTGTCCCATATTCAGCATGCATACAAAATACCATTGCTTCTATCAAAACTAACACGTGTGACTGGAACACTAAACACAGGAAACCTTTTCCAATCTAAACCTTTCCTGAATGTGGAAACCAAAAAGGTGATGCGTGTACTGGTTAAATTAATCTCCGCCACTGGTAGAGTGGTCCATTTGTTTTGTGGCAACTGGCTACTCCAGACAATAACCATCCACGTGTAGAGAGTGTTTATTATCTGGAGGCTTGGTCTTTCTCCTGTAGGGACAGTACAGGCCAAACTGCAGGACAGGTATCCTCTGGGACAGATGAACAAGCAACCACAGAATAGTTTTGGACTATTTAGGGCTAATTAGTGAGTTTTAGCCTGATTCTTGTGGCATACTGAGCATGGTACCGACACCTGGCTATACCGGTCGTAGTTATGGTGCCGCACTGAGCTAAAAAGAAAGGTGATGGGTGAAATGCATGAAAAGGTGTGCAGTGGTAATCAGTCACAGCTGCGTCCTAGTTCATCATTTTTTACTCACTTATGCCACTCAAGGCAAGAACTAACCTAT
This sequence comes from Lissotriton helveticus, assembly GCF_964261635.1. Lineage (NCBI taxonomy): Eukaryota > Metazoa > Chordata > Amphibia > Caudata > Salamandridae > Lissotriton > Lissotriton helveticus. Next base: position 140,135,853 of record NC_136062.1, read on the forward strand.
TTCAAATTACTCTTTTTCTACTTCAGTAGGAACAGTGTAGCCCAAACAGCCAGTCCAGGCCCTCTTACAGAATGTGACAAACGCCTGATTAGAAATAAGATGTCTTTTCATCACAAAATGCCATTTGCATACATTTTTTATCACTCATCTGATTTGTGCAGATTTTCATTTGTTTAAAGTGAGCGGGGTGAGCCCATGTTTTAGTCCAGACAGCCCCAAGTTGCTGCCTCCAGGGTAATGTTACCAGCAAGCCACCACAACAATAAGCAGTAAGGCCCCTGGATTTTGTCTGCTCACTGCCTGTGGTGGTGTGCCAGGAAGATGAATACCTCTACACTGCTATGTGCCACTGTAGGATTACCTAAGACCATGTGAGGCATGGAGGGCGTACTCTTGAGAGGAAGTGGTGTGGACTGGAGCCATCCAATGATATCCTTCATGTAAGGCTTCTCATTGGATCCTTGCAAGCAGTGTTAGCGGCAGTTAATACCAACACTGACTGAGCTGTTTTGTTCTCACAAATGTTATCTGTTCGCCACGTACAGTTCAAAGCTTGCAATTCTGGTAGTGCCGCCTCTGTCTTTCAGCCTTCTAAGGCTGATAAATTGAGCACAGTAAAACTGGGCACTAGTAGCTCGTGTTAATGACATCACAAAGAAATTACACAACTGCTGTAGCTGGCTGTTAGCTACTGGTTCCTAGGCATCCTTCACAACCACATGTAGCAAAAAAAGATGCAGCACAAATTAACTTTCTTACCAGTATATGTAGAAGATGCTGATGCTAGATACTGGCAGCTGACACCAGAATCAATTCGGCAAAGAATAATAATAAATAAATCTAAGAAACAATGTTGCACTCCAGACTAGAAAAGCTGAAGCATACAACCTCTGAGAGAGTCACATGATTACTATAATGCGTGTCCATTGATGAAAAATATGATTTGCACAAGAGAGTCTTTCAACATGGTGTCAACGAGAATGTGAGCGGTTGAAGTCCAAAAAATCCAAGCAGTCAGTGAATTGGAAAGTGTTGAAATATTTTCAAATTCCTGTCATTTTTTCCCTTTGTTTCACAGTACTAATGCCTTAAAAATATCCGCGTTGTTGTCTAAGCCTTTTGCAATAAAACTATTTAGCCCATGGTGAAATTTACATGCCCTTCTTAATCTGTATTTCATGCTAGTGGGCCATACCTTAAAAATAAAAAACTGTAATGAATTGTTCAGAATAAGGTTGCGTTGGAACACTTACCAAATACTCGTGGCAAAAAAGCCACGGTTGCTGGTTAAATGTAAATATTATTGTTAGACCTGACATCTTTTGCTGTGTTTCCCCTCTATTTTTGTTTCTGACCGCCTGGTTCTTGTTGTACTCTGGATATTGTTTTTGCTGGTTTAGTGTTTCTGCGCACTTTAAGAAAATGCAAGTGCTTCTACTGTAAATTGTGTTTATGGATTGGTGTATTTTCTTGAATGGCTTATTTGATTTACTTCAAAGTCCCTATTACAGTGCACTGGTTGTGCCCCGGGCCGGAAACCCAAATGCTGCTAGTGGGCCTGCAGCACTGATTGTGCCACCCACACAAGTAGTCTTTCAAACAGTTTTCAGACCTGCCACTGCAGTGTCTGTACACAGTTTCTACTGCCTTGTCAACCTGGCAAGTGCACCCACTTTACCACAAAGGGAACCAACATTGGTTCCACAAAGCTGCATGTTCCTGTAGTAGCTTGAAGCCAATGAATTAAGTTCATGTACTTTTTTATGCTTTTCACAATTTTATCCACTTTTTTTGTTCTCTTTTTTGTTCAATTTATTTTATTCAATCCATTTTGACACCCATTTTCATAAAAAGCTCAAGAGCATAGGGTGAATTTCATACCATGATTTATTTTCAAAAGCCCAATGCATTTCAGGAATAACACTCCCTTCATCAGGGGCATCTAGGAATACAAACTAAATATTTCATTTAATTCCAATTTACCAACATAATAAATCTTTATGTAAAACACTCAAAGCTGGTGACTATTACATTCCTGAGTTTTACGTCATTAATATTCTGGCAATATCCATTTATGCTAAATAGCTCCATGTTGCAAAAACTGGGTACACCCCTTAACTGTGTTACAAATGATACTAATCATTGACAGAAGTAAACAACCATCTGTAAGATTTCATTTGCTTACCATGACATGCTGGCAAATCTTAAAACATCAGATGAACGCTTCCCGTTCAACCCTGACCATCTCAAAACAGTGACTTTGTGTTTCCTTTTCACAGCGTCACGTGTGTCGTCACACGCCTATTCCATTTCATTACAAACGTATTCTACTTTACTTAACTTGGTGTTTTGTATCTGTCACAGCCCTTAGTAATGACCTACAGGTGGTTGGCTCTGTCTATTAGTGACGTGAACCCTCATTCGCTAAAGCTGCAGAACGAGTGAACTGTATGATTAAGTAGGAGTTACTCAAAATCCCAGAATGCACTACCATGAATGACTATTCACCTGGTGGATAACCGTATTTTCTTTCCCAGAAGTTGACTCTAAAACAAGGTAAACCCACTATATTAAAAGGAAGCGCTCTGTCTAATGTACGTCTCACAGGCCTAAACATGAATACATATGCCACAATTTGTCCTGGAATTCCTACGAATCAAAAGTCAGTACATTTCATTCCAACATGACACGGAACCCTTCCCATGCTCCAAGTGTCCTTTATGACTTGCTCTTTACAACCCACATTCTCTGGTCTTATTTTATTGATGTTTATCCAACATTTGCCATTGGGTACTATCTCATGTGAGAAGAAAATGTTCATAACATGAATTCAATGAGAGTGAGATGCACACTGTTTGATCCACTATCTTCATATTTTGTTTGTATTCCTAGATGCCCCTGAAGTAGGGAGTGTTATTCCCGAAACGCATTGAGCTTTTGAAAATAAATCATGGCATGAAATTCACCCTATGCTGTCGAGCTTTTTTTGAAAATAGATGTCAAAAAGGATTGAATAAAATTAATTGAACAAAAAAGAGAAAAAAATGAATGGATAAAATTGTGAAAAGCATAAAAAAGTACATGAACTAATTCATTGAATTCAAGCTACTACAGGGCTGTGCAGCTTTGTGGAACCAATGTTGGTTCCGTTCGTGGTGTAGTTATGGTTGCAGTGCAATGGGACAAAGCGTGTAGAAGGTATTGCACACCAGAATTGTTTGAAAGATAAACCTGGTCAAAACTATTGAAGAAAGTGGATTAAAATGGTGTGCATCTCACTCTCATTGAATTAAAGTGCACCCACTTGCCAGGCTTCAACCTTCCCTTCTCTCACATATGAGGCACCCCTAAATTAGGCCCAAGGTACCCCTGTGGGCAGGGTGCAATGTGGGGGAAAGGTAGGAAATGTACTGGCGGCTGATACATGTTCTGATAGTGAAACACTGTGCATTGCGTGTTCACTGTTGAGAGGCTATCTCTCCTGTAGGTTCACATGGAAGCTGCTTTGTAACACTCTTGCAAACATAGATGCCCAGGAGAAGCTGATAGAAAAGTGGTTTATAGTATGCCTTAACTCAGGATTTAAAATATATATTTTAGTAAAGATTATTTTTACATTGTATGTTTGGAAATATACCTTTTGTAAGGTGTATATCTTCTTGATTAACCTCCCATGTGCCTCTGACTGTGTGTATTAGCTGTCTGGCTTTTAGACTGGTGTGGGCTGGTTTTTGCACACTAGGCAGGGACACAAAGGGGGCTGAGGTGTTTCCTGCCTTTGCTGGGTGACTCATAGCCTGGCTTATAGGTCTGTCCTGCATCTAGGGTGGTGGGAGGAGTTGACACATGCATCTGAATGGACTGTGTCTGCTTTCTACAATGCTGTCTCCACCTCCTGTAGTGAACCTGGCCTGATCAGGCCAGAACTGGATTATGTGTGCCCGGAGAACTTTGTTTGTGCCAACACCACTGAGCTTCAAAGGGAAATGTGGTATAAATATTGGGGCTTTGACCCCGGGACTTTAAACTCTTTTGGATCAAGGAATCTGCCAAGAAGAAGAGCTGGATAAGCTGTGAGGCGAGACTACCGCTTTACTGTGTTTTGTGGTGTTGGCCTGCAGTAGCTGCTTCTGTCTTGGGCAGAGAAAGGACTGGTCTGAGTTTTCTGCAACTTCTTTCTGAGTGTTGCGAAGAGCTTGAAATAGAGCTTGCTCCCTGATCAAGAAGTCTCAGGAACAACAATAGCTTCAAGATACTCTGGGTACCAACTTCTTGAACTGGTTGTTTCAGTTGCCCCAGAGGACAAACCAACACCTCTTCCAGCACAGTGACCTGAAGACACCGCAGAGGACACAATTGCACTTCACACTGCAACCCTGATCTCACCGCTGCTCAACCCCACCACGGAGCCGCTGCTTGCACGTGACCTGTGGACACTGCACTCTGCACTGCCTCACTTCACACCACCATCTTGGTATCCCCGATGATGCTTCAATGCTGTCATCGATGCTACTTCCTGTCACGTGACCTGTGGACACCGCTCGTGGAGAACACTGAGCACCGTCCTGCTCCGCACTGCAGCCCTGATTTCACAGACGATGCTCCCAGCTGATCTTGGCGCCACTGCCTGTACTGTGGTTTTGAAGAACTGTTAGGAAGTTACACAAAGCACTGCCCTGCCCCACATCGGAGCCTTGGCCCACTGATGAAGGCGCCCATGATTCCAGATCGTCCACCAACTTCTCCGGACAACAGCGCCCCAACAATGATGACATTGCTGCTCGTACCGTGACCTGCACTCACCGCAACGAGCACAGCCCCAGTATGCACCGCAGCCCTGGTCTCACCGAACGCTGCTGGATGACAATCAGTGAGCCGCTGACTGCACCCCGACCTTAGGGCACCGAACGACGCACTGCTACACTTTGTACCACAGCCCCAATGCCTGCTGGCACCCACAACTCAACAGCACGTGGTCTGACTTGCAAAGCTTGTGAGTTCAAGGGCCTGACGACTCTTGCATAGACCTCCGGAACCGACACCTGCCGACGCCTGCATTTCTAGAGGTACCGCTTTGCGGGTCTTCCTAACACCGTAACTGCCCCGCAACATCATGGCCCGCCAGAGCTGTTGGATATGTTTGTTCATGACACCGTGATAGCACCGGAAGGAGCTATCAACTTCAAGGAACTATGTTTAAAGTCTATTTTTGGTTATTGATATTATGAAACAACTGTATGTTGGATTCTTGTTGCTTTGATCTTGTTTTACACAGACAAATATTGGCTATTTTTCAAAAACTAGTGTGGTGTTCTTTTGTAGTGTTTTTACTGTATTACTATATGTTATGTGCAAATGCTGTACACACTGCCTTTGAGATAAGCCTGACTTCTTGTGCCAATCTACCAAGGGGGTGAGCATGGATTATTTTAGAAGTGTAAATCCCTTATCCTGACTAGGAAGAAGGGCCCTTACCTGACATGTTTACAACCTGCCAACTAGAGACCCTAATTTCTAACAACCCTCGACAACATGGAGATGAATTTATGTATTTGTAAATGCATGTTAGGGTCTTATTGGAGCATCACCCTCCTAAAGATGTACTGCTCCTTTATAAATACAAACAGAGAATATGTATGTCTGGATGGTTCGAGTGTAAAAGGATAGTGCCCTCACAAGGAGCGATCTGACAGAGCAAGAGAGCACTTTGCTGTTAGGACGAGAACCCTCACCAACGGTGACATGCTTCATCATTTGGTTCCCTCCTCACACTGGAACAGCAAGGTTCCCAGTGTGCTCTTCAAGTCCACAATAGAAGAAAGAGGGGGGAGCTGAGGTGTTCTGTATAGCATGATGATCAATGCAGACTAACTATATTAAGGGGCAGAGTGCAAAGATTGGGTTGTTAAAACCAAGGGACAGTAGTAATGACACTACCTTATCTCATGTGGTCAGCATATTTCTGCCAAGAAAGACTCAATAAAATTCAAAGGCGTTCGTCAAGACAGAAAAAAATATATGGCATTGTGCTAATTAAAACTATTTACCAGCCATTCCCTCAACTTAGTGGTTATTTGCAGTGCCCCATCAATGCGGTAGGGTCCGCACATAACGCCTGAGTGTATCTACAAAACTCTTCTCTCCATCATCAGTCCCCACCCAAATAGAGAGCTTATCTGCTTCTGTGACCCCTTTTAGATGTGGGGCTGGCAGGAAGGGGGTATATGCTCTCTCTGTTACCATAGGGTATTCTTGTGGTAAATTGTGTTGAGAGATATTTTGGGATGTTGATGCAGCGTCTTAGTTGTGACAAATGGAGAGAAAGATTCTGTTGAAATTTGGGATTTCTGTAATATGAACATATGGCCGATGTTGCAGTTTGCAGTTGCCTTAATAAAGATGTCCCCAGATGACGAATTGCTCCATTGGAAAAGATGTAGCATGTACCAGAAAGTGTCCTACTAGAATTACCCAACATGATATATTGAGAATACATTATCTGCACTGGGTGACTTCCACTACAGTCCAGCACAACAGCATGCTGAGATATTGTATTAATTCATAAGACCCAGGGTAAAACAAAGCCACTGATTCCTCAGACCAGCAATAATTGCATGATCATTGAACCTCCATAATTGAGCTGTTTACATTATTATCCCATCTTATCTGCTAGCAGACTGCTTATAGGGAATCCCTACATTTCAAACTTGAAGGAGAATTTGCAGATTTGCGTCCAGAGTGTTAAGTGAAAACAACATATATCCGAGAACTGAAAACACTAATTTATACTAAGATTTTTTTTCTGTCCTTATCTCTAACATCTGTGCAGTCATGCATTGTGAACATATTGTCATTTAAAGTTTTTTTAATATATACGGTGCCAAAGGTACTCGTTAGTTATTTACACAAAGGCTTTCAAATGGGTCAGTCATTCTTATTGTGGCACAAATAGGAGTTTGCTTTTGAATTTGTATTATAACTGCACACTCTTTACCTGCAAAGATTTCATCAGGTGAAAGCTGGCAGAATTTATAAAGCACTGCACAATCACAAGTTTGCAACTAAGAATAGGGAACACAAATGGTATTGCTATGTTAACTCCATTTTGAGGTGCGTGAGGTAATACAGCAACCAGTAAACTTAGCATTGTGTAGTGTAAAACATATTTCTGATGAATAAATAAGGCTCCCTGTTTTCAGTTCTTAAGGATTTTTACAGATGAATACAGACAGAAAACATTGGGGTATATTCACAAGGAGCCACCACCGAATTAACGGCACAATATCGCAGCCAAAGTCGTGGTAAATTTACCCCACCATTCACAAGCAGGTGCTAACAGTCCACAGCACCAGTTTTCCCATGATATCAGCCGCAAAAAACATCAGCCCAGAGGACCCCAGCAACTATCGCTAATGAGATGCAGAGTAGGCATTCCCTGCACAAAGCCGCGACAACACCACACCTCAACATTCACAATGACCAGACAGATCAGCGATAAGAACACAAAACACGCGATAAGGCGAACTAGTAGCAGGAAATTTACACCTGCTCTGACCTGGTGTAAAGTCAGACGGCAGCCTGCACCACAGTAGGGAGCCCAGCCTAGGGCATCATCAGAAGGGCAACAGATGCCATGGAGCTACTGAACATGCAGCCCGGACACCCAAGAGGGCCACAACACCCACCTGGCACCCCCCGGACCACCACAGAGGCAGTGCAGACAAAGATAGCAGCCCCCCAGGAAACGCACCTGCCTCACAGGCACATCTGTCAATGTCACTGTCCACTACAGGCTGAAAGGGACAACCATCCTACGCATGCTGGTCGTCCTCGCCCAACAGGCCAACAGCACCAACACAGCAGACAACGAACATCCCATCCCACATCAAGCTGCTGGCTGTGCTGCACCTGTTGGCCCCTGGCACACCACAAACAACACAAAATACACAATTAATAAGAGGTCCAAGGGGAAATTTGTTTATAGACCAAGTAGTATTTTACCCCCCCATCCACAGTATACCATAACAAAACGGATACTACTGGTCTGTCAAAACAAGGTAGTATAATAAGGCAAAAAACACAGAATCTGTAGCAGCTAAACCTGTGCTAGGCTGAAAAGGAATCCCATCCAGCCGGGGGCAGAACCTTTGAGCTGGGAGCCGCTCAAAGATGGAATAAACTGCCCCTAGATCTGCGTAAGAGTACCTCTGAACGTGAATTTCGCAAATCCTTGAAGACCTTCCTATTCTGCCAGTAATTCTCTGTTTTAAGAGCCCGTTTTTCAATCCATTCAGCGCCGGGACACCCCGTTGGGGTAGCCGTGCGCTCTACAAATGACACTATAATAATAATAATCATAATCAGCCCACCGAATGGCAGAACTTCATCACTAGGGATTTGGAGCACTGGTATATGATAGCGCAACTCACCTCATACAATTGTGAGCTGCCCTAACTTAAAACCACCAGTGATAGATCAAGCCATGAATCTGGTGCTGAAAAACTAATTTTGCAGTGATATTAAATGTGAGAACAAATCATATGTGCAATTTAAAATTGACTACCATGATAAAAAAAGTAATTTTAATAGAAGCTTATCATAGTGTCAAAAATTAAAACAGAGTGTGGATAGTTTTGTCAAAATAACTATCGTCAGTTGACTAAAGATGTCTACATGTTTCAGCCATTATAGGTGATAGTAACCCACTGGCTTTCTTCAGGACCAAGGACTGCACTACTGCAAAAATTATGAGATACTATGTGATAAAGAGTAACAAGAAATATGATACATCCTACCATACAGATAACTCCAATGTGTAGGACGAGTATTCAAAGAATGGATTCATTCCTAGAAAAAATACACACAAAAAGCTAATAAACCTGATAACAGTCAAAACTGCAGATACACATGTATTTGCCGTATATACAATTATTTAAATATCAGTAATCACATAAGGATTCACTTTAGTCATCTATTGTGAAAATTGGATTTTAATTAACTCACCCAATGTCTCATGGGAGTAAACCTCACCTCTCCTGGCGACAGCTCAGGTGATGAGGCCCTGCTCTATAAGTGGATAAAAAATAGCAGAGGACTGTTACAGTATCTCTCCCTCAACTTCCACCAGCTTCAGAAAAAGCTAAAAACCTTGGTACTAGCATAAGCAAAATAGATGGCAGCTCAGACTGCCCTAATAGAACGATGTGCTGATGAGACCCCACTAGTGAGATTCTATTTAGAAAGATCTTAGAGGAGGGCTGTGTGTGTGTTGAATTTAAGTAAAAACCTAAGTAAAAACCCTTCCAGGGATAGTAGTATCATGCATATGGTCTAAGATAATGACCACATTTATTATACACTAATAGGTCGTCATCAATGTATTTAGTGTCCTCACTTGTTAAATTCTCATGATTCCTTATTTAAATATTCAACCTCCTAGGCAGTATAGATGTTGACCCATATCGCCTGCCTCTAGGGGAGCACCATAGTGCTTCAGTAAGGAATCCAAATATTACATAAGCTGCTGCATCTATAGCCAAATGCGGGCAAAAAACTGTGTTTGCGCCGTGTAAAGTGACCGTAAGCTGCCAGCAACATGTGATTAACCTTCGCGGGATCTTCAAATCAAGGAGGAAAATCGCCGACATGATGTGCCGCCCTACCTGTCCGTCAGTACCCCAAGCTACTTGTTATGATTACTGTCACTTTAATAGAACATTGAGTACACTACATCACTGGATGAATGATAACATTCTAGTCTCATGAGATTCAGTTGCTGTGCTCTTGCTGTTGATGGTTGTACTAATAAACCTACTCTTCAATCTCTACTTGATTTGAGTATTTTTATCACTGGCGACGAGGACCAAGGCTTGATGGGGGACAAGCATCAACAACCATCATCTCCCCTATAACTGGATTTTGGATCGGATTGGATAATTGGTTTGAATTGAGATATTCAACCTGTTTTGGACTTATACCAGCATACATCTATCGTGTTCCACGACCTATCTGATGTTGCTATCATACGGACTTATGGATTTCTGCCTTTTCGGAAATTTCGACTTGTTTGGTGATCTCAGCGTAACTTTGAACCTTGTTACCATCGACTAACTGTGCCCTGGAATGTACAAATGCCGATTTTCTGAATTCTGTCTTTCAATCGGCAAACCCTAATACTGCACAGCAAATCAGATAGTTCTTGTTTGGACTTTCATTTTTTTTTTTGGTAAGTCAAAGTTACCTTTTGGCTGTTGTTCTTTGAGGTGTTGTTTTTTAAATTGGATCGCGTGTGCCTGGCTTTGTGCGCTCTATCACACGAGCGCGACATTTCATGGCGTCAGCATCGACTTCTCTGTTGTTCGGGAGAACTTTAACCTTATGGGGTTAGACGCATGATGTCAACGCAACGTCAAACGTCACCACGTTCAGCCGCCATCTTGGATTTCCTTTGCAACGCATACACAACGCCGACGGCAGCGCATTGTTTTGTTTTTGCAAATCGGACTAATTTGACATCGCCGATGCGCACAGCAGCGCGTGTTTCTAAGCTAAATTTTGAAGTGTGAAGTGAAAAAGGCATTTTACAAAGGCATTTTACAACAAAATATATTTAACTAAAGGTTTTTTACAACGAGATAAATACATTCAGATATGAGAAAATTCTTCATTTTTTTTCTTTTCTTTATTTTATTATATTAACAAGCAAGTTTTACAAAGTGGTATTGTGATTATTTACAAGTGCATCTTATTATTAATACAATGGCTTCTACTTCAAGTATGTCTCAACCACCTCCATTTCTATCTGCAGAGGGTGAACCTATTCGTCCTTGGAAAAGATGGAGGAATTTATTTGACTCTTTTTTGGTGGCAATTGGAGGAGAAAAGTTTTCTGCTTTTTGGAAGCAAGCAATTTTGCTACATAATTTGGGAGTCGAAGGTAGACATGTATATGATAGTAGGGACACCATACCAGTTGGTGGAGCTGATGGAGAACCTGCGGACATATATGAAATGTCCATGTCTATGTTGGAGCATTATTTTGGTCCCAGGATTAATGTGGTTTTAGAACGTCATAGGTCTTCACACGTATTTAAGGTCAGACAGAACGAGTTGGAACATATGTAGCTGCGCTAAAGACTCTTGCACGTACATGTGATTTTGAAGATTTATCTGAGTCGCTTGTGAGAGATCAGCTTGTAAGATGTACAAATAGCTCGAGAGTCCAAGAGAAATTGCTATCAAAAAATCCTTCTTTGAAAGAAGCTGTAGCCATTGTAGAAGGCATGGAGAATACATCTACTTGGGTCAAAGAGATAAGGAAAAACAGAGATGAAGGGAATCACACTATAAGTGAAAATGAAAACAAATCCCATGATACTGTGCATATGTTAGAGGAAGAGGATATTATTGAAGAGGTACATGAAGGAGTTGCTAAAGTGTCTGTTGGCACTAAGAATAAATTGATTCAAAAGAACTCTTCTTCTCAAAAGAACGCTCTGGAGAATCAACCTCGTCCTACTTCTAGTAAAGAGTTTCCCATGACCAAGGAGCGTGATTTTCGTCAACAACGTTCATTTTCTAATCAGAGGATGCGATGTTTCAGATGTGGGAGTTTTTCTCATACGTCGAATTTTCCAAATTGTTATGCAAGGGACAGTATTTGTAATAATTGTGGAGGAAAAGGGCATTATGCTCGTGTGTGTAAGTCAAGTAGAAAGAAAGATCTGAGTGATGGTGTGTCGGATGTCATACGTACAGTGGTAGTGTCAAATGTAAAAGCTGAAAACATTGATTCCGAACACATTTATATGCCATTTTGGGACATAGGAATTGATAAGTATGTGTTCAAACTCATGGCAGATTCAGGATCTCCATTCACTTTAATTGGAAACAAAATTTGGGATGAAACGGTTGGATTAGAAAATGAGACACTCTTCCCTTCAGACATTAATCCCCTGAGTTATAATGGGTCAAAAATAGATATTCTTGGGTACACTGTAGCTAAGATCGTTTTCAAAAACAAGGAGATTACTGGAAAAGTGTACATAGCTGTGAGAGGTGATAATCTTCTTGGAAGGAGACATAAACATGACTTGGGTATAGTTCTTAACCCGGGTGCTAAGAATCCTCAGGATCAAGTGATGTTAATGGAAGAATTACTTACTTATGTGCACTCAACAATTGGTAGTGTGTGTGATTCCAATAAATATTTTTCTGATTATCCCAAGGTGTTTTCGGATACACTGGGGTGTTTGAAAGGATTTGAACACAGGATAATTCTTAAAAAATTTGCTAAACCGTGTGTGCATAAGGTTAGGAAAGTACCCAATATGATGGTGGAACCTTTGAAGATGGAGATTGAGAGGTTGTTGAAATTGGGGGTGATACAAGAGATTGAATCCTCGGAGTGGTTAGGTCCGGTGGTTTTGGCACCCAAGGATGGTGGGAAGTCAGTGAGAATGTGTGTGGATTTACGTGGACGGAATGAATGGATCTGGGTTGATAGACAGCCTCTTCCGAATATATCAGAATCTATCAGCATTTTGAAAGGAGCGAAAATTTTCAGTGTTCTTGATTTCTCATCGGCTTACCACCAAATTTTGTTGCATCAAGATTCTAGGCATTTAACATCTTTTGTTACGCCCATAGGTGCCTATCAGTTTTTAAGAATGCCTTTCGGTTTAGCTTCGGCGGCCGCTTGTTTCCAAAGAGTAGTGAAGATGGTTCTTGGGAGTTTACGCAATGTGATGTTTTTTCAAGATGATATTTTAATTTATGGAGTGAATGAATGTGAGCATGATGTGGTGTTGAGATCGGTATTGGAGAAGTTGAGTGAGAGGGGTCTCACGGTAATAAGGAAAAGTGCCGCATTGGGTTAAGTTCGGTTACTTATCTGGGACATGTAATTTCTGGGAATGGGATACAACCAAAGTTGGAATTGGCTGAGAGTATTGTGGGAGCACCAGCTCCAGTGGATAAAGATCAAGTCAAATCATTTTTAGGGATGGCGGAGTTTTACTCCAAGTTTTTCAGAGGCTTTGCGAGTATTGTTGAACCTATTGGAATTCTTTTGAAAAAGGGTGCACAATTTGATTGGTCAAGTGATTGTGAGAAGGCTTTTGAAACAATTAAAGTGGAGATTAGGAAAATGCCCACTTTAGGTCATTTTGATTCTAAATTGAAAACCATCTTGACAACGGATGCCAGTCTTGGGGGACTTGGTGCAGTGCTCTCCCAAATTGTAAATGGGGAAGAGGTTGTTGTGGCTTTTGCTTCAAGGGCTTTGAAAGAAGCGGAAGTGAATTATTCTTGTATTAAAAGAGAAGCGCTAGCAGTATTTTGGTCAATACACCATTTTAAATTTTATCTGTGGGGCATTCCTTTTGTTGTTAAGTCTGATCATCGTCCTCTTGTACAAATTTTCTCTTGTCATCAGAATGATCATTTAACACCCAGGTTGAAGAGATGGAGTGAGGGTCTGCAAGAGTTTAATTTTGTTTTGCAATACATTCCAGGTCAAAACAATAAACCTGCGGATTGTTTGTCACGTTTGCCCATTGAAAGAGAATGTGTTTCTGAAGGTGTTGAACGTGTGAATTGGGTACTTGAGTCCAGCATTTCTAAAAATGAATGGTTGAGTTGTGTTGAGAAGGATGTTGTGTTTCAGTCTTTGAAGGGTGTCATTAAGGAAGGCTGGCCAAGTTATGATGAACTGGACAGTAACCTAAAGTTGTACTGGACAGTGAGGAATGATTTGACTTTTTGTCAAGATAGTCTTTTGAGAGGTGACAGAGTTGTTCCTCCAAGTGATTTAAGGGACAAAGTGGTTAACTTGGCTCATGAGGGTCATTTGGGGAGAAGTCTCACTAAGGCACGTCTCAGAGAAAGATATTGGTGGCCTGGAATGGATCGAATGGTCGAGGCAGTTGTGAAGGATTGTCACTTGTGCGCTGTTAATGATAAATCTCGCACCACTTCTCACTCTCCTTTGTCTCCTGTGGAGGTACCTTTTGCGGTTTGGACTAAAGTGGGACTTGATATTGCTGGTGATTGAGTTGATGCCTTCATATGAAAGGTTTGTTGTTTTGTTGGTGGACTACACTTCGAAGTGGGTAGTTTCAAAGTGTATGGGGGTGGTAAATTCTAAAGCAGTTATTTAATTTCTAAAAGATGTATTTGTGTCAGAAGGGGTTCCTAAGTACTTGCTCACTGATAATGGTGTACAATTTACCTCCAATGAAATGGATGTTTTTCTTAAGAGTCTTGGAATTGTTCACCAGAAGACTGCTCTTTATTCTCCTCAAGCCAATGGTCTTACAGAGAGAAGGAACAGGGTAGTAAAACGTTGTGCACAAAGAGCTTTGGAACCTAAAGTTTCTTTTAGTAGTTGAGGGAAACATGGTGGGCACATCGCACGGTTCCTAATGCTATCATGCAGAAATCACCTACGAAGCTTTGAGGGGAAGAATGGCTAGTTCCAAACCTAATCCAGCTTGGCTTCCGGAAAAGGTTTGTGATGATAGTGTGGAAAGTGTGTTGAAAAGGAGGGATGTGCTGACCAAGTATCAACAAAGGTATAAGCAGCGGTAAGATGAAAGGATGGCTGTTAACCCCTTCCACGCTCATGACGAGCTGGGCTCGTCATGAGGTAGCCTCCTCGCACGCTCATGACGAGCCCAGCTCGTCACGTAAAGTGCGATTTAAAAAAACTCAGCGTACGGGCGGAATTCCGCCAGCACGCATGCGGTTAAACTGAGAAGTGGAATGTAGGTGACTGTGTGCTTGTGAAAAAACCTAAGCATGGGTACAAAGGTACATCCAATTTTTGTGGTCCTTTCACTATTGTTGCAATCAAGAAAAATGTGGTTACATTAGATAATGATTGTACCTGGAACGTGTCTAAGTTGGTGAAGAGTACGGAATCAAAGGATCATTCTTTTAATGGTTCTGTATTAAAAGATAATTCCATGGGTGTTTCTCCAAGTGGTAACTTGTATAATACGCTTGGAAGACGTAGACAAATGCCTAAGAAATTCAGGGATTATGTCATGTACTGATACAACTTACTTTTCCAATTGTCTTATACCTTTCTTCCTTGTTTGTGAGTTTTACTTTTGTTTTATTTTGGATAGGGGATGTGTTATGATTACTGTCACCTTAATAGAACATTGAGTACACTACATCACTGGATGAATGATAACATTCTAGTCTCATGAGATTCAGTTGCTGTGCTCTTGCTGTTGATGGTTGTACTAATAAACCTTCTCTTCAATCTCTACTTGATTTGAGTAGCTTTATCACTACTCCTGAGCCGAGGGGGAGGTAACCTGACAGAACAGGATAGTCAAATTTATACACGTCAGCGGAGCAACACGGCGGACCACAGAGGGGACCGACCGCGACTGGAAACGCTAATTAAACGTTTCTAGTTCCATAGACACATACGCAGTAGTGAGCAGACCAGATAGGCAGCCGCGAAGTGTTCTGAGTGCCCATACGCATGCGCAGACCACCTCAGTACTCGGTCATGGCAGTGACCCCAAATCCGGCCCAGAGGCCACAGCACCAGACCCCCCTGATCAGTAAGGCATAGTTCCATTAGGGCATCTTGTGACACATGCTGCCACTAACCCTGTTCAAACCAGTCTGCGATACGTGCTGCCACAAACCCTGTTCAACTCCAACTGGTGGCACATGCTGCCACAAACCCTGTTCAATGCCAGCCAGCGACATGTGCTGCGACAAACCCTGTTCAACACCAGCTGGCGACACGTGGATGAGGGACCAGGACTACACTGCGTCCCGTGGCTGGGTGCCTGTGCCACCTGCAGTGACTCACACACCAGTCCAGACTA
This sequence comes from Lissotriton helveticus, assembly GCF_964261635.1. Classification (NCBI taxonomy): domain Eukaryota; kingdom Metazoa; phylum Chordata; class Amphibia; order Caudata; family Salamandridae; genus Lissotriton; species Lissotriton helveticus. The sequence continues at coordinate 140,151,707 of NC_136062.1, forward strand.
CGCATCACCACAGGAGGCACTCGCCACCACAGCAAGGACCACCTCAACCGCCATCTGCCAGAGTTGAAACAGTGACAGACTTACGGAGTTTCTCAGGCCTGTCATGGATGCCGTCATCGGCCTGATACCCTGCTCAGCATTCAAGGTGCCAGTGACTCAGTGCAGCGCATGCCATTGTCCGTTGCTGATTGTGTTTTGTGCTGTGGAGCAGTTGTGCAGGTATTTCCCCTCAAACAGTGTGGGAGCCGTTAGACGTTGATGGGGTAGATGATGCAGGTCTAACACACCCCACTGCATCTGCATCAGGAATATATCAAAGGGACACATTCCAAGACTTTTTTTTCACATGAGCGCGCTCATCTCTAGTGTCCAAAGCCCAGTGCAGTGCAACTCACGGACCCTTCTGTTTGCATGTTGGCTGTCCTCTGGACTTTCTCCGGCTCACTCCATGTTGCTCAGCAGTTGCATGTGTTTTCTGTTTCCGTTACACTGGTGTCCAATGTTCAAGTGGTTGCCAGCACTAGACATTCCGTGAGGAATGGCTTACACTCACCCACACACATCCAGCAAAGACATCACTGTACATGTGGCCCTGCCAATAAAGGGGCCGGGTGCATGTGCCCGTATCCAGTTCTACATGATATCTGCATGTGTCCCTGTGGTTTTGTAGTATGCATGTGGGCCCTGGGCCCTATGACATTACATTGTGCTGTGTACATCGGATGCAGATATGTCACCGCAGGCAGAGAGTTGGAGCTTGGACATATAGCTTTGTCGTCACCCACTCAATTCGTAAGGGGAGTGGCCAGGGCCATCGTATGCACAGCCAACATGGGTGTGTGAGTGTTATTTGCGCGCCCCTGGGTGTGGTTCTGTGCTGGGAATGTGCATCTGCATGTGTCTCTATGGCAGTGTGGGTCTCCTTAGTGGGGTGTGGGTGGGCCCTGAAGGGTGATAGACCCCTATGTATGTGTCCTGGTACACATTCCATGGGTTTGGCCCACACCTACACCTGTTGGGCCATCTCCTTTTGGCGTGCTGACACATGGCATTGGGGTGCCATGTGTAGGTGGGTGAAGTGTTGTGAGCCTGCTGTGTGGTCTTTTGCAGGCTAATTTTTCACCCCTGAATTACTTGGCTGGCCGGGTCCTGGTGGGGGGTTGCATGACATATCCATGGGCTGTTGTAGGGCATCGGTGTAGACGGTGTGGTGGTCCTTTCCGGCATCACTGATGTTTTGTGTTCTGTGCTCTGCTGGAGGTGTTGGTGCCCCTCTGCGATTTGAAGGGAAAGTGTGTGTGGAATTTGTGTTGACATATGTGTTGGTGCATTGTGCTGGTTTGCATGCAGACTGTATGGCAATGTACATTGTGACTGTTTGGGGGTGCTGGTTTCTTCTGCTGGGCAGTGCACATTTGGATGACATGACAGATGTGAGGTCGTACGCGTACATTTCCATTTCACTGTTTCCGGCACTGTCAGATGTAGTGGGCATGTTTCTGTGCATGTGCATAGCCAGTTGTGCCCTCTGTTCTGCAGTGTCGGCTAAGCGTATTGTCCACATTGTTGTCAATGTGGGTGTGCTGTTCATGCTACGTGCAGTGTGCCAACGGGATCTGGGACATGATCTTGGGTGTTTGTGGGTGTGCAGTGTGCTACGCCTCATAGTGCATCTATGCCTTTGTGCCCATCTCCCCCCGTCCCCCGTCCCCCCAGTCCCTGTTCGTGGCACTCCCTGTTGATGTTGTGTCAGGTCCTCTCGAGTTGTGTCAGTATTCCCTACTCCTTGCACCGTCTCCACACTGATGACTGTGGCCTGGGTTTCCTCCAACTCTTCCGGGGGCGCTGGACTGCCACCTCCTGTTGCCATTGCTGCTTTCCTGTTGGAAGCGGGTTGGTGCCTGGTTTAGGTAGTCACGTCATGCCGGCGCCTATTGGTCTCCCGGATTGGCCTCCTAGGTACTCCGAGTGCAATCCATGTAGTCTGCTAGTGGGTCAGTTGCTGGTAGTGTTCTGTCACCTCTGTGCCGCTTGTCTTGTTTTCCTGCGGTCTGCACCCCGTCTTCCTCTCCCTCTTCTCCTTGGCCTTCCCCGACCCACTGTTCCTTGCTGGTAGTCTATGGGGGTTGTGGGGTTCGAGTTGGCCTCTGCGCTGGGTGAGGGTGCATCCATGTTGCTACGTGCTTAGGCTTGTTTCTGGTGCATTTTTTCTGTGGTTTTTATGGTGCATTGTCCCGCCAGACGTGTGGGATTTGCAGGCCTGTGGCAGGTCTTCTCTGATTTTTGTCCCGTGATTTGCCTCATCGCATGTTTTTTTGCATTCGTGTATTGCATTTTTGCGGCCTGGCGTTGATTTTGCCAGATTGTCTGGTGTCTATCGCATGCTACTGCCACATTGTGAATTCCATGTTGCCACAGGGTTATTTTCCCGTGTTAGGCTGCTATATTGGAAGTTACATTACGCTACTCTTGTGGTAGTTATCACACGTTCTTGTGAATATCCCCCAATGTGTTTTCTGTCTGCATTTATTTTTAAAAGTGGATAAATACAGAAAACTATGCTTCTTTTAAGTGTCTCTCTGCTGTCTTTCATGAATTATAGGCCAGCAGCTGAGCTAATGGACAGCATGGGAAATTAAAAAACAGGATGAAATTTCTTTAAATAACAGCATATCTCAATATACATTTATGGTATAATGCTAGCATTTACCAGTGAATATATTGGTGTGTAATATTTTGCAGCTTAAATAGCTAAAATATGACAGACATCAAAGTATGAGTGCGCATCTATCAGTTAAATAGATATGGAAATGTACAATTTTACAACTTCATTCATATGCAAATCACAAAATAAATATGGATAAATATAGATGAATGGGCATAAAAATAAATATGGATAAATACAGAAGGAAATGCCCCAAAAATAAATACCATGAAACCGGGAGCTCTATTAATAAATAATGATGCAGAACAATGTTCACAAATGACATGCTTTATTAAGATGTGTAACTGTTCAAGGTACTTAATTTCATATGTCTACCATTGATCTGTGTGCACTAGAGTTGTACTATCACATCCGGTGACATTAGGTCAAAAGGGGACTAATACGCATTAGAACATTGCAATGTTGAGAGCTTCAATAAAAAACAATGGAGTGCTAATGGCTGGTAGAAAACCGGAGCTCCAACATTCCAATGTTTGTTCACAGCTGTTGCTGTTGTGTCTCCTCTAAAGATGCTGCATAGTTCCCCAATTCCAAGTTGGCTCAGATCCTGCGCCAACATAAGAAGGGTCGCAAATGGGCTTTGAGAATTACTTTTTCATGCCCAAATCCATAAATAGAGTATGCAAGGGGGTGCTAATAGGAAGCGAAACCAGTTCCCTAATAAATATATTCTCTGATTTTACTAGGCCTGTGATGGCTCCAAATCCTTAAAGCTCAGCACTATACAAAGCGGCTTCTAAAGCCTTTGCTTAGTAGATTTTCAGAGAAGGTGCAACAGGCTTGGTATGAGAAGCACAATGTTTTTTTTAGGATTGCCTATGCTTTATGGTTGCAAAATCCATATGCTGGCTCCAGGAGAGATTTGGTTAGAGTTTAATACCCAAATATGTAAACAAGTCCACCTGTTTTAATAAGTTACTCCCTGAAGATAACTTGCTTTTAACCTTCTTACAGTGGTTAAATGCCTTGAATTAAGTTAACTCAACATTTATTTCTAACCCACACTGCGAAAACAAATCGCAAAAGCTAACTAAAAGTCTTTGCAAACCCCTAGGAGTTTTGGAGATTAATAATGCATCATCCACAAATAACAATAGTGGTATCTTACCCTTTGCCAGGGATGGGGCAGCAGCCTTGTTTGTTAAAAGGTACCGTACCAGACCATTTGCATATAAAGAAAATAAAATAGGGTCTAGTACACATCCCTGTCGGACATCATTTGACAAGTGAATCTTTTCAGTCAATTGTCCCTGTGAGCCCCATTGAATGTGAGCAAAGTTATTTTCATGCAGTCTAACTAACAGAGATAATGTGTCAGGAGGCATCTCCATTTCTTCCAAGACTGCCTATAACCTTGCGCATGGTACCAAATCGAATGTAGATTTGTGGCCCACAAAAGACCACCCATACCGATCAAAAACATCTTCCTATATACTATAGCAAATCTGAAGACCAGATCTATTGTTGAAGTATTGGGTCTAAGGCCTGCTTGCAACTGGCTTATAATATCATTACTTTCTACCCAATGCTGAATCTTTACCAGTACTATTTGGCAGAAGAATTTCTGTAGGCAATCGATTAAACTGTTGGGCCGATAGCTAGCTGGCAGGCTCTTACACCCTTTTTATACACTGGAACCACCTAAGCTTCCTGCCAAGATGATCGAATGGGAGCTCACATAGCTATTTATTTGGAATGAACAGTATGTAATTTGTCCACACATCTATATCATAAAGGCAGACATCTACTGGAATATTGTCTGAACCAGCCTCTAGAAAAGGTGGCCAATGAATAAAAAAACATCCTCCCTGGTAAAGGGTGACAAATCAAAATTAATGAACGAGGTATTCAAAGATATTTCACCCAAGTTTGCAATACCATCATGAAATAGAGCTGAAAATGATTCAACCAATCAGCAGAAGGGATACGTTTCTGGGGCTGATGTGTGCTCTCCACTGGTCACAAGCTTTCAAAACCGAGAATCTTCCTTGGACGTGCATGTCTCCCTTACCAGTGCCATCTTATACATCTTCCTAGTGGTAGCTATCAGAAGAGAGTTTTTTTCCTTTTATGGCCTCAGATGAAAACCAGCTTATCTTTCTGTACTCTCTTATAAACTAACTATCCCCTCTACTTTGCACCAACCCTTTATTTGCATATGCAGCTAAAAAATGAGTGGCAATCTCTTCAAAGAACTCTGTATGCATCTCAATAACCTCACATTTATCTTTAATTAATTCTCTACAAGGCAGTAAGTTAGTCAAGAAATTTAGGGCAGCATTCTTTATAGTGGCCAGGAGCACTGGTTAATCACTAATTGGCCGCCATTTAAGGTGGCGTTTATCTGATGTATGTTTGATATTCCGAGTTCTAGTAAGGGTTCATCAGTCAACTCGTAACTTGTTAAATAAGTCCTTCATCATAAGACTTAAAGGGTTATGATCACTCTCTTCCCTTTCTATTACAGTCATATCGTTGACAAGGTGCCACAGGTTCAAATCGACCATTATATAATTAATACAACTTGCTGATCTAGAATTATCAAACGCATATGCCCCCTTACGGTGGGATTTAGTCGTCACATTTACAGCTCGTACTCCAAATTCGATAGTGAGTGCCTTCAGCTGGAGAACTGCCCGTGTCCATCTTTTAACTGGGGTATTATTTAGTTGGGGAATAGCCCACCTTTCATCTTCCTCTGCTGTGATTTCAACATCAACCCTTCCAAGCGGCCCGAATGTGGTGTTGAAATCCCCAGCAATAATCCAATGTAACACTGGCTTTTTTAATTCAGGAAGACTTCCAAACATTAATTCGACAGTGAGGCAGCCCCACCCATTTTCCCTCTCACATAAATATTAAAGAGTAACATGAAAGATTTTCTGCTGCAGCTTTCTTCGATGCCTAATATATCCTCACTGTCAATTTCCAGCTGTTGAATTTTGCATTTATCCATGTTATCAATCCACCTGCTGGTCCCCTTTGCTATTCTTTGCAGGGATAACATATGTCTAAAACCCAGTCTGATGAAGGACAACTGCCTGAAACTCAACACAGACAAGGCAGAGGTACTGATTTTCGTAAACAAAAGCTCCCCATGGGATCCATCCTGGTGGCCCTTAGAACTTGGACCTACTCCTATTCCCACTGATCATACTAGAACGTAGGCATGATTCTGGACAACAAGCTAACCATGATGACTCAGGTCAACTCCGTCTCCTCCCCCTGCTTCTTCTTCCTCTGAATGCTTCACCTTAAATATTTTGTTGCGGAGTGTTGCGAAGTCCCGCTACAGCGATTAGTCGTGCAGTCGAGGCAATGCAAGGTCCTGGAGAGGATATACGTTGCACAGCGATGGTTCTGGGAAGCAACAATGCTGCAATATGAGGTCCTACAGCAACATTGGAAATCTTTTGTTGCGGAGTGTTGCGAGGTCCCGCTACAAGGATTAGTCGTGCAGTCGAGGCAATGCTAGGTCCTGGAGAGGATATATGTTGCACAGCGATGATTCTGGGAAGCAACAATGCTGCAATATGAGGTCCTACAGCATCATTGGGCCCTTTGGCCTAGTAGAACAGTGGTCAAAACGTGTTGACTAATATAGAAAGGGCATAAAATCATAATATCCACATACTCCCTTAATTTTCTTTTTAATCATACCAGAAATCTTAGATGTTTTCTAGGTATTTTTAGAATAAGTCCCTGGTAGAGAAAATTATCTTAAGTGTGTCCTAGGATATGGTTGAGCCCATCCTGGTTTTTAGAGACCATGATGATATCCGATGATGAAGCATGACACCAATTGGATGTGTGAGGGTCTTCTAAACAACACTGAATGTTGTCCTGACTAGGACAGTGCTCAACATTTTGAAAACACTGCACCCTGCCCTCTGGGCTGCTCTGGACCTACCCTAGGGGTGACTTATGTATTAAAAAGGAAGGTTTGGGCCTGGAAAAATGTTTTTTTTGCCCAAATCGAAATAGTAGCTCAAGAATGTCTACATGGTCTGCAATGTCAGGCTTGAGATATGTTTAAAAAGGACATTTAAATGGGTAGTGCAATAAGTGCTGCAGGCCCACTAGTAGCATTTAATTCACATGTTCTGGGTACATGGAGTACCACTTTACTATATACTTCCAAATACATTAAATGTGCTCATTGGGCATACACCAATTCGACTATGTTTAGAGGAGAGCAGAAGCACTTTAGCAAGGTTAGCATTGGTAAATTTCACAGAGTCCTAATGCCAACAAAAAACGAGACCAGCAAACTATAGGTGGGATGAAAACAAAATGTGAAGTGAACACCAACCTAAGGCTAAAAGGTCTAACAGTGTTGTATTACCTTCATTATACTGGAGCACTCATGAGACCCTCAGTGTACAATTATCAACAAAATTTAATAATGGCACGCACAAAAAAAAGTAGTGTGTTGGGATGTTTTATAACATTAAGGAAAGAACAAATCAATATGCTAGAGAACGTGTGGAAAGTCTGCGACACGCTGACATACCTCGTATGTAACCTTCGTTCCACAAACTCTTTTGCAAATATTCCCCACAGCAGTTTACATAATGGATAACTTCTCATGCATTGATGCATGGCCATTAACTTGGGGGTTCAAGACTTATGATGAATGCACATAGTGGCCTCATATTCATTAAAGTTGAACTTCTGTATTCAAACTCTCTCAATATGCATTGTATAAAATACCTCTTAACAGAAAAGGTAGCAACTGTATTCGGCTATCAATTGCCACTTTTGCACAAGTGCGCAGACACACCCTCCTTCTCAAAAGAAAAACAAATAAAGGGACCAAAATAAAGATGAAAAATTAGTCCATTATGAGCTGCTAAAATTGCTGTTAGAGATCTTACCTTTTTAATGTCTCCACCTAACCGTCTTGTGTATATGGTCTTAATCTGAAACCAATACCAATTTGATCTACAATAAAAAATGTATTATGCTTAGATCACTTACTTTTAGTACTATTCCGGATATTGAAACAGTAAGGGTCCAATTAAGACTTTGGCGCAGTTGTGCCGGCTTTCAGCTGGTGTACCTGTGCCAGAAAAACATGAGGACCGCCTGCTCTATAATGACTTTTATAGTCGTTGGCAAGCATTTCCTTTGCCGTTCCATGGCGGTACCTATAAAATAGGCACATCAATGGGAACGCCAAAGGAAGTCCGAGCACGGCTTGGACTGAAAGGTCCATGGGCACATGTTGTGCCCACCTGTGTGTATCCACAAGGCATGAGGCACAAGGGGGCCTCCTCACCACCACTGTTTTCATGGAGGAAAGACCTCCATGAAATCAGTGGCGTGATGAGTCATTATATGCTTAGCAGGACCATAGCGGTCCCGCCAAGCATATAGATACCTTTGGACCGCCGGCCACTGCCAGCAAATGGCAGTTCCCTGCCGGAGTTGCCAAACCCAACGTAGCATGACCACTAGGGTTATAATTTGGCTGTCATAAGACCGCCACCGCCTCCCGCCAGACTCGTAACCGGGCCCTAAGTGATTTTTCCATAGACTGCAAACAATAGTCAGTCACCTATTTAAATCATTATTATGCTCATAAGCGTTATAAAAAATTCATCAGTTTATATTTTGATATAGTTCTTTCTTGCTTACCCATGGAAATAAACACATCACATTCTTCTTTTTAGACTTCATGGATCTGACACAATCCATAATATGAGCTACTAAACACTGCTTACTTCTGGACAATTTCAATTTATTTATTTACTTTCATATTTTATTGTTTTTATAGCACAAGCAAGACCCATACTGGTGGTAGAGCACTTTGCACGAAAAATAATATTACAACTGGAGAGTAGCAACTGAACAAGTAGCAAAGTACAGCAATTTTATGCAGAACATTTTGAGATATGAGTACATACAGATATATTGATATAAATGGGGATGTATTCATTTTAGAATTATAAGTTGAATGTAAAACTAATATCTGGGAATACAGTGAAGGGTACAATGAATGATCTGGACAGGGACAGCCCAACTCTAACGCAGAGGTGTATCTAGGTCAGTAAGATTGGGGGGTTGAGCTTCAGATTTTCACGACAATAAGGCTGGCATATAATGTTTAAATACATTATACGGCAAGCAGGGTGCATGAGAGGGGCTTAAAGGGCAGCGAAAACAAAGGGAAATGAAGATTGGTGAGAGTACTGACAGAAAACACAATATTGCGAGAGAGAGTGTGTGTGTGTGTTAAGGTCTGTGTATATGTAAAATTTCCTGCAGAAATCTGACTAACATCTCGCAATACACGACTGAAAGCACATGTACCCAACTAATCAGAAAATACATTTATTAGTGGGGGTGTGACATCCCAACCCCCCATGATCCAGTCAGCCACTCACTACTGTCCAATTCTCTCTTCCTTGTTCATTCCTTACGTGGCACAACCCTTCTTTTCCCATGACAAATATTGTCAGAGGAAGGACTTTGTGTCTGCCACAGGAATAAAGCCAGTTACTTTTTGCATATTTTCTTACCCTTAGTAAAAATACAAATAACACCTGACTCCTTTCTGGGGACAGATGAACAGATCCTTCCTTTCAGAGCGCTTCCTTCTCCTTGAGGAGCACTGTGCAAGAAAAAACTTGTCTGATGGGTTCTGGGGCGCAGACACATACATATGTGACCCAGCAAGTACAAACAAAACAATTGATGGCCAGAATGCAGATCAATGTCATACATTCAACCCAGTACAGAGATCTGGCCCTAAATCCATCGGATTTTGGCTCACCATGCCATTTCAGTTTGAACCCGGCTATATGCAAATCAGTCTTGACCCTGTGCCCAATGGGAACAGTCCAGCCCGAACTGCCAGGCCAAGTCCTCCATGGACTGTAAACAAGCAGCCTAGGACCGGTTTCGGGGTTTCACCCCTCATCAGCCAGGAAAGCTTGACTCCAGGATGCTTGATTCTGGTCCAGGACAGACCTGGCTTGGTAGTTCGGGCTGGACTGTTCCTATGATGCACAGGGTCAAGACTAATTTGGATATAGCATGATCTAAACTGGGTCGCATGGTGAGCAAACTAATTGTGGATCCAACCCAGATCTCTTGACTGGGGATGAATGTTTTGATTTGTTCTGCATTTCGTCCATCAATTGTGTATCTTTTGTCCCAGCAAGTAGCCAGATGCTATTTAGATTTTTTTTTAGATCTTAGTAAAAAAATCCAAACATCATTTGGCTCCTTTCTGGGGTAAAGGCATACCATTCTGTGCTCTAGCAATGATACAGGCGTGGTTTGGATTTTCTGTATTTCTGGACGTTTTGTGAGCCATGAAGAATCTGAACAGCGTCTGGTTCCTCTCTGGGACACCGAAACCCAGCCAGACTCCTTTATACTCTATGGACTGCACGCAGACGTCTTCATCTTCTTAAAGATTCCTTGATTTAAATTGATCCGTTCATGTATTCTTGTTCACTTGCTCTACACCTCTTCTGTTTCTCTATCCCTATAGATATTAGATATGTTTCATAGTTATGGGGGAAAAACAGAATCTTACACAAAAGATTTGTATTGTTACTTGAAGAAATTCTGTTTAAATCTGGTTTACAGAATGCGATACTATGAGCCAAAGTTGAAATCTCCAGTATCGTGCATGCAATGTATGTTTTTTTACCTGTTCTGTAGTAGGTGTGTATGTGCAACATTAATTTGTTACTTGTTTTGAAGAACGTTTTCCACTATTTTTTTAAATCACCATCTTTAAGAAGTCAAAGGTTTGTTTTTCTTCTTTGTTATAGTTATCAATATTTGAGCCTCAGTAAAGAGGCAGTGGTATAAAGAAATGATTCAGGGTGCTGTGCAATAGATTCAGAGTGCTGTGCAAATGGAACATGGGAGGGTTAGATGCATTTATCAGGCTGAAAGAATCTAAGTTCTGGCCCAGGACTTTGAGAATGTAGTTATTTTAAGCACATTTTTACATTGTAAAACAATAAAGTGGAATCAAATGATAAGCATATAATATGAATAAACTAAATGCGATGATTGCGTTACAAGAATAAAACTCAGTAATTGCCACGAGCATTTAATGTTTGCAACAGAATATGGAGTATTCATTTGTTTTTGGTAGACATGCTTGTACAGACAGTCCGCAAAAGTGTGTGTGTGGTGGGTGCCAGTGAGACATCACTCTATTCGGGGGAGGGCAGGAATGAGAATGAGCAGTGTTTGGAAACTGCAACTGAAGAATGATAAACAGGCAGGCGGGGAAGCTCTCAAATGCAGAAATGCCTTCAGTGCACATTCCAGGATTCTTCAGACCGAATTAGCTTGGAGGGACAGGCAAATTGCGGGCCGTAAATTTCAATCCAATCGTAGTTTAATGAAAATAAGTTAGCAATTGACTATCACATACAGTATCTGAATTTGTAACAAATATTGCATTTTATAACCAAGGAGGATAGGGCTTCATGGGGCTGTAGAGTGAAGCAAACTGAACATTTGGCACTTGTATAAAGCAACAAAATGATCTTAAGAAAAAACGTCGCATGAAAAAGTATGTGTGTTAGGAAATATTTTGGGAGAAGCAACGTTTCAGTGTGCACTTACTAGAGAGGAACACGTTTTATATCCTGGTATTTTTGTGCACTTAACCCTCGCCCACTTCAGGCACTGTTCTTGATTCTTCTATACTCCTTCACTGACAGAGAAACACTTGAGACAGGCAATATTTCAAACTCATCAATTCTAAGGTCTCCTATCTCACCAGATGTTCAGCAAGCAAGGATAAATCATGTTAAACATATATCTTAATCTGTGCCTATTAAATAGAACAATGTATGAGCAGAGGCCTGCTTTATTAATTGGAGATATATTGGTCCATTTTATGTGGATGTACGATGTAACAACGCGTGTTATTACAACGCGTGCTGTTACATCGCAGTCGTTACAACGACTGCATGTTACAACGCTATACCTTTACAACGCAAGTCTTTACATCGACTTGCGCTAGGTGGCGTGCTGACCGCGTTGTAAAGGATGTTTCCCATTTTATGTCTTTTATGGTAAGGTCCCGCAAACAGTAGTTAAAACGTTCAGCAATACCATACTAACTAATATAGAAGCGACAGGAAGTTTAGCAGGACACCTGAATTCACCTCTCAAAGCACATACAACATCTGCTTGCAACCATGCCCAGTCAAGAACCAGCCCTTTAATTTATTGCAGGATTACTGAAGCAATATGGTTCTATTTCTTCTAGCATGCCACCTGAATATGTGTGTCACATTTGACAGCAAGGTCAAAGTAGTGTCCTTATGGCCCATTCACAGCCAAGCTAGAGTATACCAACTCGGCAAGGTTGCAGGTTCTGATTAGCCCTCTTCTTTCCTTGTGAAGTGACAATCATGCTTCCATAGGTTCATGGGGCATTCTTTTGATCCTTCACATAATGATCTGAGAACCTTGAGAACACTTTAACCTATTTTTCGGAGTCTTGTGATGGTAGTGATCTGTAACGAGTCCAGTAAACAGGGAACAGAGGCATATTTTACAGTTATTGGTGGGAGGCAAATGTAATTCTATTTAATGCTACTTAGCTGTAATCAGCAGAAAAGAATTAGATTATGCAATACCATTCTTTGAGGTCCTACCACAGAGACATAATACAATACTGCTCTGTTAGACCTGGCCTCCTTGATGTGATTTTCCCCCAATTTTTTGCCTTCTAGTCTCGTGTTTCTGATTACTTCATTTTTGCTGGTCTTAGGACTCTGTACACTCTACTGCTGCTAACCAGTGCTTAAGTGCTTGTGCTCTCTCCTTTAAACATAGTAACAATGAATTAAACCCAGTTGTCATATTCAATTTATTCCAAGTCCCTAGTAGATTGGTACTGCATGTACCCTGGGCCTGTAAATTAAACGTTACTGGTGGGCCTGCAGCACTCATTGTGCCACCCACTGCAGTAGCCTTTTAAACATGTCTCAAGCCTGCCATTGCAGCCTGTAATTGCAGTTTTGAACTCCTGTTTCAACCTGGCAAAAGAAGCCTTTTACCAAACCCAAACCTTCCTTTCTAGGTCTCGCCTGAGCCAGCACATGCGCTGTTTGACGAGACATTTAGTAGCTGGGTTTAAAAGTGCTAACCACAGGCTTTTGCCGGCCACAAGCTTGCTTTTACGTCCTCAATCGCGCACGCCTTGCATAGCTGCCATCTGGCTTTCTGTAATGGCTGATTAAGCCTTACAGCCCGCGCGTGAATCCCCTCCCCTACCCCCTCCCTTCTCCCACTCCCTCCTCGTCAGCCGCGTGGCCCTTGCTTTTTTTGTAAATGCACTGAAGCATTCTGTTACTGCTGTTGTCTTACCTTTTTCTTCACTCTTTCACTCCTGGCAAAGTCTTTGTATTACTTTCGCTTTCACGGCTGCGTGGCCGTTACTTTTACGGCCGTGCGGCCAATGCTTGTTTTGCAGCTTGGTCCGCTTCTTCTTGCAGTTTTATTCCCCTATCTCCCACAATCAGTCCTACCTCGCTCCATATTTTCTTGCTCTGCTCAGTCTTTTTTTGCAGCTCTGTCTGTTTTTTCTTGCAGTTTTATTCCCAGATCTCCCACCATCACTCCTGCCCCGCTCCATCTTGTCTTGCTCCGCTCCGTCTTTTTTTGCAACTCTGTCAGTTTTTTCTTGCAGTTTTATTCCCCGATCTCCCACCATATCACCCCTACCCTGCTCCGTCTTGTCTTGCTCTGATCCGTCATTTTTTGCAGCCTTTGTTTTGTACATGATCTTGTCCTGTTGAGCTGTTTGCTTTCTTACCCATGCCAGACTTCACTCCTCGCTCTTATAAACATGTCCGCCCTCTCTATCACTTCCCCTTGAGGTCCACAGAAAATGGTGGCCAGCAATATGACCCCCTACCCACAAACGACCCACATCACAGTGCCTGCAGACTGTGCCCTCGCGTGGCCCTGGAAAGGGAACCAATATGTTTGAGAGAGCTGAAAATAGCACAAATTACAGATCCATCTAGGGTACGTGGCATGAAGCAGTATTGTTTTAAATGATTCCGAAAAAACATAGGCCTTGCTTTTATCTGTTTCTGCAACAATGATTATGTTTTCATATGTCCATTCGTATGTATTTGTTCATGTTTATGTATTTAACCTCTTCAGCGCTTATGACGAGCTCAGCTCGTCATTAGGCACAGCGAAGCTGTGCTCATGATGAGTTGAGCTCGTCATAACGGCTTCAGAACGCCCACATGGGGCTAATTCCCCTCCTGTGTGGAGCGTTCCATTGAGTGGGCGGAGTCGTGACGAGCTCAGCTCATCCTGAGCACAGCTCCGCTGTGCAGCATGACGAGCTCAACTCGTCACGAGCACCGCGGCGCTGCGTCTGCCCCCTCCCCCCGCACCACGGGGGAATTAGCCCCACTGCGAATGGGATAATAATAAATATTTGTTTACCTAGTAGTAGTATACTTCACCAGGAACTTTACAAAACTATATTTGCGTCAGGAAGATATGAAAGAGGTATCCAGAAAGCTTTTTAATCATCTACCTCACATTTAAAACAACCATGCATTATTGTAATGTAATGCTTGAAACTATAACAACTCATTCATATATATTTATCAGCCCCCGTTAATAAAAGACTTATTTATTCATCATAATTTTTATGTCTGGTGTTAGCAAAGACTGTTTAATTTTAATAAAATTGTATTAAAAATATTTTCACTACAGGTTAACACATACACACCTCATTAGGTTATTTCTAGACCCACATGACCTTCAACCCTGAAGTAATATTTGAGTATTTGACATATCTGGTTGTATTAATACTCCCCGTGCTATTAATCAGCCTTTCCTCGATATATGTGAAGCATTTAGTAAATGACTTTGTTTTATGCAAAGTGCAATAATGCCTACTTGGTCCATCAGAGTCAAGAAAAATATTAAATAAACGCATAAAATATCACTGCAGAGGGAAAAAAAAGCACAGCTCAGGTCACTCATGCTATCCTCCCTCGCAAGGTCTCCAAACTCGACTCCTGCTATTGAAGACTCTTAGTTCCATCTTGTACGGGCTGCTGGTAAAGTGAATGTTACTGCCTTCAACTGAGACCCCTACTAAGAAGAATAACATTTTTAAAGCACCACTCCTATCACCTCTAAGTGCTGTAAATAACAGCTGTTGCTCGATGTAAAGATATCCAATTTACACACATTTGAAGGATGGTCTGCCCATGACACTCCAAGTCAGTAGTGAGTGTTTAATTTCCTGACCCTCCTAGTACTGTTACTGTTTTTGAGAGATAGCTGTGCAGTGCTGTGTGCATGTATGCACTGAGTGTGTGGTTTAAGTTCTCCTTTTAAGCCGAAGTAAACTCCAAGTGTGACAGAACATGTTCACTCTCATTGGCATGGAGATTTGCACATGGCGTCTCTGATGGGCAGGGGATATTTACAACAAGGGCTGACTGAAAGGCCCTCTCGTAAGATGGGCCCCATTTGCAAGTGCATATTTAACAAGCATTGGCATAGCCAATAGGTCTCGCCTTTGGGATCATATAAGTGTTTTGCCATGCACCAGTTGATGTTGTTGCACCAAGGAAATTGTGCTGCATAACTTCATACTTATAAGGTCACAGAAGCGAGACCTATTGGCTATGCCAATGCTTGTTAATACATATAAGTCACCTTGGGGTAGGACCTAAATAGCCTTTACATGTCTTGGTAGTGAAAAACTCTTAAATTCAATTTTAGTTTTTCACAGCAGGAAGGTCTGCCTCTCCCGTAGGATAACACTGGGTTACCATATTACATTTAGTAAATGATAACTTTTCAATTGGGAGCAGGTAGGAATCCCTACTTTGGTTTCTAAAGAAATGTAATTTAAAAACCTCTTAGATGGTAAAGTTAGATTTTAAGTCACAATTCAGAAAATACCTCTATTGGAAAGCTGGCATTTTCTTGCCGTAACCATTTGGTGCCTGCAGCTTTCATCCTGGGTAACATGACTAGGTGTAGCTGGCAGTTGACCTTTCTGTATTGCTCTTAAGTGGTGAGAGAAAGGGCAATAGGTTTTAGCAGTATGAGCCATCTCTGACTTGATGAGGGGAAGGAGCTATCACTCACCACATGTGCACATCACAAAGGCTCTGCCTTAGCACACTCACATAGGTTTTGACACTAGTCTTTTGTGACACCAAACAAGCTCAGCCCAGGACAGAGAGGCAGCAAATTCCAAACACCTCTTGGGGTGGAAACCTCCAGAGGCATCTCCTACTTCAAATCGGGCACCAGGTATGAATAATGAACCCTCAGACCTAACTCTTAAGAACACCTTTGGACCTGTGGAGGACTCGGAAGGACTGCTATGCTGCTCTGTCAAAAGGATAGTGTTGGACCTGGGTCTTCCAAGTCACATAGGGTAGCTTGGCACTAAGTAGGAAGGCCTAACTCAAAGGTACATGTGTAAAGTTTGCGGTAGTAACATAACGTCCATCCACTCAAAAAATTAAGACACCACACCAGTCTTTGGAAAAATACGAGCTGTTTTATAAAATCTCTCTGTTGTTCAGCAGTTCGTGGTTCATTATACAAAAATAGCTTCACTCCGGTGTACATCGCTCTGGGGCACCAATTTCAGCAGTTCAGCCCCCACCTCCCAGCAACAGTAATTATATCACAGTTTTAGTTGTAACCACGAAAAGATCTCACTTCTCAATGCAGAAACTTACAATGGTACCTTACTCCTGGAAGCTCAAGTTATTTATCATAAGCAAATTACAGTGTTTCAAACATTTATCCTAATACAGAAATACAATAGGCAGCATTAGACTTTCAGGTAATGTAACAGGGCAAATCATCACTTGACTAGGAACAAGATGCTACCTACTCCATCTGTCAGTTGGTGAATTCCTGTTATTATTAATTAATCAGCAAGATTTGCCACATGGACAGTGCCAGTAACCTTTCCCAACTTCTACAGTTAAAGAGGAGAACATACGGGCATTGAAATCAGGCAGATCCCCCCCAGTGTTGGTAAAAGGAGTTCGGTACTTTTCCAATTCAGTTTAGGCTTGTCTTGTCCCCAATCGGGAAACAGGAAGTCTAGAAATCACCAAGCTGCCTAGTCTGAGCTTCCCTGTCTCCGCTTCACTACTGCCCAAAGACCCTGCAGATGTTTAGGAAATCAGTCCAGCTCTGGGTGCTTCACCAAAGCTAGACGCTTACTTATTTAACGATCGGACCCTGTTGTAAGCGCACTGAGATTTCGGCGCTCCTCCTCTTTCTCCCGTCCCCTTCACACGGCCTGCCCGGCCGACGGACCTCTCAGCTCCGCTCCTCTACCAGGCCGGGAAATCTTCCAGCCCTCCTCTGAGCCTGCGCGGCGCACAGGACACTTCCGCGCCTCAGGAGCCGCCCAGACCTTCACCAAGCCTGCGCGAGTCTTGAGTCGGCGCTCCTCCTCTATGGCACCGCCCCGCTCCACACTTTGTCTGCGCAGCGCTCGAGACACTATTCCCGGCAGGGAGATGCGGCGCCTCACCAGAAGGTAATTCAATCCTGGGGGCAAGTAACTTTAGGAATCTCTATTACGAAGCGCCGGTTTTAGGGGGTCACTTCTGGAAAGCCACGAGTTCAGTCTGACAGGTCACCAGTGAACGGCAAGTGTAGGGATTTACTTTCTTCCCCCACCACTCAGGCCTTGCCTTAATCTAGGGGACAGCCTCGATCGCCCTCACCTGGCGGTGTCTTACTGTCCTCGCCTCATGAATTCCACATAGGATTCCCACAGGTTACTCCTGCGGCAGGGATTTCTCGAGTCCATGTCTTGGCAGGGTCAGATCAGTAGATGAGGGATAGCATCAAAACAGCAGGGACAGTGGCCCAGCAGGTCTGTCAACCCCCACAGTGCACCAGTCTCCTCCTTCTACCGCCTGTACTCCTGTCTTCCAGCTCTCCTCTGCTCACAACACCATCTAAAATGGCTGCCCAACATTCCGCCTTTTATAGGCTGACCCCAAAAGGCCCAGAAGGGTCCAGGGGGTTCTGGAACATTCCTATACTAACCTATGAGTCCAGTCCCTAAGGTGGCAGTTGTGGCAGTTGCTGTCCACCATTTTGTGGATTGTGAATCTAGTCAGGAAGGCGCCAAGGCCTCAAGAAAAGACTATGAGGGCAAGGAACACCTAACCCCTAGGCCAACACCTCAAAAATCTAGTGGATATAAAAAGAATGAAAGGTTATGGGGGGCAAAAAGGAAACAAAATAAATAATTAATAGGAGGGGCTACCCAAAGGGCAGACAGGTCTAACAGATAGCTACTCTGTAGCCCTACTGTTTCACTAAAGAACTGGACCTGCATCTTGAACACAGGACCACCAGAGTGGCTACAAGGCTAATTTGCTGACCTCCTGACAAGAGCCTCAAGGGCAGAAGGCTTCAACCAACTTGAACCCAGCACCTGGACTCTATCTGATGTGAGTCCTACCCTCTCAAGCATTGCCTCCCCAGTCCTGGACCCTTGAAAGTGGGCCTGAAGGGGCTCTGCCATCCCAGCTGTGGTCCCAGCTAAACCGAATCAACACAATGGATTGCTTCACAAGACTCTGCAGTGGAATTGTTGTGGACTACAACAGGACATCGCATTCCAGCCAGCAGCCTCATCGGTACGGCTTCTGTGTGATGCATCCTCGACGCAGGTGCCGCATTGAGGTTGAAAGATGAATAAATGCCTCTCCAAATTTCTTATTGTCAAGTTTATTTTGATTGTACTAAAAGTCCACAAGGAACAGGAAAAGCAGCAACTCCCACCCAGGACAGAACCCCTTAACATTCTAAATACATCAGCACATTTGTATCCTAGAGAAAGTCAAAGCAACAGACATTAACCATTCAAATTATACGCTACTATACTATATAAGAGACAACAACCTCACAAAACTCTGCATCAGAACTGCTGCGCAACACATTTCTGATGCAGGACTTTTCATCGCAGGCCACAAACCTCATCAGAACCACCAATGCACAATGCATCCTCAGTGCAGGCCTTCATATCACAAGCTCCTCATTGACTGCACCCTGAACAGCTATGCAGGACTGCGCATCGCAAGCTCTGCAACTTCTTCGGAAGCCCGCAGTGTGCATCGCATGCTCCATGTAGGACTTTACATTGCAAGTCAGTCATCGATGGTATCCTCAATGACAATGCAGAACCTCACATTGCAGCCTCACATCTTCCCAAAACTGCTGCTGTGCAACCCAACTCCACACCAGGAACTCACTTCACCTCTGCTGTGCAAAAAATCCTCGATGTGTTATGCAGCCTGCACTCCACCACAGTTAGCCTGAACTTGTGAGTTTATCTAGTTCCTACGCATTGAGATAACCACAATTGGCGCTTTGTGCTTCTCTGCACTATTTTACTTAAATCTTTAAAATTGCATATCTCCGGTTCTACTAATTGGATTATTGTCATTTTGGGGTCAAATAATCTATTGAATTCTGCTCTATTTTACGAAATTGGTGTGGGATTTTTCTTGACATGTAGTTTCACTTTATTACTGTTTGAAGTGCTGCATAAATACTTTACACTATACCTCTAAGTTAAGCCTGACAACTTCGTGCACAGGTACCACAGGGTTAACCGCAGGTAAATTTGGGGTTTGCTTGTGACTTCACCTTGACAGGAATTGTGGTTGCTGCGTGAGAAGGGTTACACCCTCCTCAACCAGGAACCCAATTTCCAAAATGTATGTTTTCCAATTGTAAGAGTTCAGGAGTCTTATATATGGTAGCTTGTCCGTGCTCACTCTGATATATTGGCATGACCATCAGGAAGGTGATGAAATGCATCAGTGACAGGCTACATTTTATCTTCAATCACTGAACAAAAAATAAAATGAGGTTCGTAGTGATTGATAAACCCCTAATTAACTGTCATTTGAGAAACCTGTCTGATTTTCTCTTACTCATACAATGTAACAGATACGTCTCCACACTGAAGTAAGAGGACAGAAAAATGAAATACCCTGGTTAGCCCTTTCCCAAACATATCAAGTAAACAAAAACCTGTTAGAAAACGGAACGACCTTCATAGATTGATTCAGATTCCGAAACCATGAAAGTGTTGTTACTGGACGTATTGTTGAGAAGTTCCTTGTTCTGCACATTGTTCCTCAATTATAGGTAAGTAAAGTCGCAGTATTTTTATTTACTGACTTATTGGTAACAATTCTCAAAACACCATTGAACACCATTGCTGGAATAAACATTAGTTTAGTTGACTATTAACTCCCTCTACTATCATTCATAATACACATAAGGGCATTAATAGAAGCATTTGTGCCTCCTGGAATTAAACATATCCAAAACTACACACTAATTTGGTTAAGTGAGTATCTGTTGTCTGATACACAAAGATTGTCGCACATTAAATCCTGACTGACCCGGGATTGGCCTATAAGAAACTACTTCTCCCATGAATCCACGAGAACATATAGTGCAATATGTCATGCATGCAGCCAGCAACTAAACTCACCCGACACATCATCCGGGGACTATGGGATGAAGGTGGACATTTATCACCTTCCCACCAAGCACGTTTTCAGCCATATGCAGCAATTCTGAAGAAGGCGGTACTCTGATAATATTACTAGAGTGTAACCTAGTTTATTACGTGCCTGGCCCACTCTTGTTGACTTATACTGAGCCATTTCTAAATTGAACTGTACTGACTGTGGTGCTCAGACAAACTTCTCAAAGAGAACGACAATCTATGCTAATATACAGTGTCAGCTGCTGCCTAGAAGTAGCAGTGGGGTGGGTGGGGATGAAGGGGCGGGAGGGGGAAATGGGTAAAAAAAAAATTCACTTACCTCCCTGTCGGCCGGCCGCCGCCACCTCTCCTATGTCTTGTCCCGTCCTCTTCCTGGCTTCTTGTGAGAAACAGGTAGCAGGAAGCACTTGGGCTCCCAAGCTCCCTGCAGCCAATCACAATGCTGCGCTGCAGCATTGTGATTGGTCTGAGCATCGTGACACAGCGCTCAGCAAGGGGCTGGAGAGGTGGGTATGTTCTCCATGCAGGCTGTAATGTAGCCTGCATGGAGAACAGGGAAATTGCGCATGACTGTTTTGGGTGACCTGAGAGGACCAACCAAACAGTCATTACGCACTTAGGAGTGTTCTACAACTCCTCCCCTGCTCTACAGCCTCACCCCCTCACACATCCTGCCACAGCAGGAGTACAAAAAGAAAATGATAATCACATTAAGTTATTAGCATTTTATTTTTTCCTTTCTTTTGCTGCTTTCTCACAGTGGGGCAACGCTCCTCCGCCTTAGCGAAGGAGCCGCTACTGCTAATAGAATTTCTCATCAACTGGGTTAGGAATATGTGATTTTACGGGAAACCATTATACTTCTCATGCTTACCTACATATGGAGTGACCCATTCCTTACCATCTCCTTGTATCATTGTCAACATAGCACTGACCCATCTTGTCTGAGAAATGCTCACAGAATGGAGTCTGCTAGACAGCATTACTGAATATCGCCACTTTAAGTTTGAATGTGACAAAAGGAACATTCTAGGCTCGGCTTTTTATCAGTGACTGACAACCATGCATGGATGTCTTGAACATTAGGTTGAAATAAAGTGTGACAGTGCATACTTGAAAAATGGAACATAATTGGGGCACGAGGTTCTTAAAAAAAGACATTAATTATGATCATTAAAATGGATTAAGAAAGAAGATACAGGACATTAGTCCCTTTTTCTAATACCTATTTATTCATATTTAAGTAGAGATCTGATCTATTTTTCCAGCCTCAAGACAGTAAACAGCATTTGTCTAATTCATTAAAGGATAAATGCTTATTAGGAGATACTATATATGCTCGGATTGAAGTGTTCACGATGATTCACTTCACCAATATCTTTTCACAGAGTTGTGATGATTGTGGGAGCTATGCTAAACTACACAAAATCTAATGGTGGTGATATTTTGGACTTTAGGTTTCTATTTTAATATTGCCAATCATTTCATTTTATGTAATGGACTATTGTTCATCAACCTTTACTAGGGTACAACACAGGCACTGCATAGGAACAGAAATGCAAGATTTCCTGGCACAAACAATAGCGACATGAGAGATAGCGCGCACACACACATACACACACCACTTACATTTGCAGCTTCAACCCAAGTTTGCCTTTCAATGTGGAATTTATAATTCACTATTGCTACTCATATGATCTGTCTTCTGTGCTTGTTAAGATGTATTCAATAGACAAAACGCAAACAAATATATGCCAAACTCAATTATTCTTTTACTTGTGTTTATGCAATGCAAGTGCAACGTTTCAGATTCATTCTCTTATTATATATCTCTTTTTTTTATAATTTAGAGATATTTCTTATATCCCTTCGCTAGGTTGATCATAGTTTTAGTATTCTTCGAATGTGGCGCTCACATAAATAATACAAAAAAGTTGCTTCTTCAATTGTGTCACGTGATAAACATACTCACACCTCCAGTAAAAGTTCAAAAGTGACAGCCAATGGATATACCTAATCACAAGCAGGCCATCTCTAAAGCCTAAAGCGGCCTGGACCACTTCCAGCTGTGGTCATAATTCTAGCTTCATCAAATGCCAAAAAATAACACGTTTCTAAATCTGAAGCCTCCTTTGAGCTTGGGCCCCAGGCCAAATGGCTCTCCAGGCCTTGCGCCTTAGTATCCAGTTACAGCAAATAATCTTCAATGCCATACCCCATATGATGTCAACTACAATAATACAACATTTTTTAACCAAATGTCAAACTTTGAGATGTGTCCAGTACAGCTAGAAAGATGTGGGACAAAATCAGAACATCAATTTTGGGAATTCTTAGTTAATCACATCTGGCAGTCATAAAATCTGAAAAAGGAAAATTGACCTAATGCTTGCAAAATTAATCGCCTTCCCTCTGAGAAAGGCTGGTGGATGTTCACTTTTTTAAAGCTATATATAGATTTCTGCAAAGGTGGAGCACAAAAATGCTTATTATCGGACATGCCAACTATCTATACAAACAAAGGCAAACCGTTATCAACCAAATTGTATGCAATATGGAATTCATTTTTTTTTTAGTTATGGCATTGGCTCCTTCATCAATGTATTTGTTATTGTGCCATTTGGATCTTTCACAAGTAGCACATCAACACGCAAAGTTGTTCTCTCTAGTGTCAGAGACTACTTTGTGAATGTGTGCTTAACGAGAGAAAATAAATTTTTGCTTTCAGTCAATGTCTTTTTGTAGATTTCCCAGGACCTATCAGCTTCCCCAACAAAACGTTTTGCAAAAACAATCACAAAACAAAATACTAGCTCTATTGGCTTTCCCAACGCTTGTTAAATATGTTATGTGTTTCATTTGGGAATATGTGCAGCTGCCTCTTAGTGACTTTTTAGATCACAATGTTGATGTTCATGGAACTTTTTGCCAAGAAAATATAGTGTATTTCTCATCAATTTTACAAAAATATTTTGAAAGTGTATTTGAGTTTCTACTAACATTAAACATGACATTATTATGTATCACATATTGTTCTGTGGTCCTCTATAATTGTGTTGATTTTTTAACGTGATCTAAAGCTGTCTGGGTGATATGGGCCTTACCAGGCACTTATTCTGCATGCAGAGGTCACTACAAATGAAAAAAGGCCATGCACAGCTGTTTCGGTGGGACAGGAGTTGACTGCAGGCTTAAGCTGTAGAGCAGGTCTCATGCCCAGTGGTCGTTGTTCATGCGTGATGATCATGAGCAGTTTTTCTATAACACAAACTTTATTAAACTTTTCAATTATGAGAGTAAATCATATTCCATAATCACAGTAAATCACAATGCAGATCATGTGACATATCGTCGCACACTCAGCAAACCCTAGCAAACTGCTTCTCGCCGTATTCCAAGTATTGTACCTTACAATTTCTGTAAGCACACATGCAATCTGCCCCCAATAATGGGATAGTGCTGGACACGACCATAGCATATGCACAAACCCGGCATCTGTCTCAACACAGCGCAGGCAATCAGGGGGGACGGCTGGGAACATTTTGAGGAATGCCCACTGAAGAATCAGAAATTGTATAAATTTGAACCGCGCATTGCCGCACACTATCTTTGGGCATGCTAGTGCTCACGCCCAGTCTTTGTCCGTCAGTCCCTCCGTTACATCGGCTTCCCATTTCACCCGCGATGCCCCAAGGGGTGATGTTACTGTCCCCCTTATACCCACATGAAGCCATTTGTTAAATGTCTACCATTACCCGTTAAATGGAGCATGTGCACTCATTCATTCACAGGTGGCTCCTGTCCAGTTAGAGCCCATATATGTGTTTCACTGTGTGACAATCCACGAGGAACAAGGTATCCGTCAAGCCCTTACCATTTGTGAAATTAGTGGTTGACATTAATGTAACCTCTTGGAATAGTGTTCCCACAGTTGCTACTCCCTCTGTCTCCCAACTTGCTAGCTGTCTCTTCGTAACTATTCCTGTTGGGATAGGTAGTCCTACAAAAGGGATATTTGGAGCAAATGATACACGTAAGCGAGTGTACCATTTGGCGTAAGTCCAGTATTTCAACACTTTTTGTAGTAGTGGTGAGTCCGTAGTATCAATTGGGCGCTCGCTATGTACTCGTTTTGCATGCAATTTGCCTTGGGACCACATCTTGGTTGTGTACCCAATCTCCTGCAGGGTGCGTCCTGCAAGCCAGAATGAAAGCCATCATAGCTGATTCGCCATGCAATAAGCCCTAAAGTCAGGCGCTCCCACCCCTCCAGCAGTGGTCGGTAATTGCAACTTCTTAGGCGCAACTCTTCTCCTACCCGTGCCTCATACTAGTTCTATCAGTAAGGAGTCTAGTACCCTAAATATTTTCTCTGGGAAAAGGATCGGTTTTGTCCTGAAATAGTACATTACCATCTTAGGGATGATGAGATGTCCCATGACTGATAACAGCAGTGTGGTCCAAAACGCTATCTGAGAACGCAGTGCATTTATTGTCCTCTGCACATTGCCATCGACTATGTCTTGCTGTGTTCTATATATGTGCACACCCAGATATTTAAATGTAACCAGGGCCACCTGTACCTCGTCATCCCCGAATCCTACCCTACATGGGGCATCTAGGTGGTGGAAGAAATATGCCACTGATTTATCAAAGTTTATGTGGAGCCCAGACACCCGCCTGAACTCCTTAAAGGTCATTGCTGCATCAGGAAGTCCGCTGTATAAATCTCTGGAATACAGTATGATGTCATCAGCGTATAGCGATGCAGCGTGCATCACCAGGCCTACTGCTATGCGCTAATCGGGGGCTTATATGCGCAGTTTGTGTGCAAATGGTTTGACCGCGAGTATAAAGAGTATGGGGGATGGACATAAGCAGTTAGAGTTTGTGAGACAGGGATTGGCTCAAGGCCTGTCAATCCTCGTATAGGACCCTATTGTTGGGTGTAGTGTATTGCACTAGAGATATGTGTAGTCGTTAGCTTGAAAAAAAAAAACCATACAGCATATCTGTGCTGTGCTGGATGTGTATTCAGCGATCTGTGTTACCTGTTTTGCTGAAAGTTTGTGTGTGTTGTTCATGCATGGCTATGTGAAAGTAGGAACAACGTTGAAAACTAATCAAGCAAGTAAAAAGAAGAGGCAAATACATCCAGTAGGAATTAATATAAAAAACCATTAGCAAAGCCAACTGGTCACGCCCTTGAAACCTTATGGCTTGCCAATTATTGTGTTCTTTGCTAGATGGCTGGCCTTTGTGCGCATAGACATGCAAATCTGCTGTCCATCATTTCTTTAATTTTTTGATGGTTTAAAAAATATAATTCAAAGGTGGCTGCGGCGGATGTATATTCCAGCTCACATGACAGCCGTTTTTGTGACTGCCACTGCAAAAAATATATAGAATTGAGTATAGTATAGAAATATAGAATTGAGTATTGGCAGCAGTAAACAAGATTATTTTCATGGAGGGATTCTAAGTGACATCAAAGTGACAGAGAGAGTGAAGGTGACAAACATCCCTATTATTCACTTTCATTCATCTGCAATTTTATGTTATTTATGCTCCACCAAGTCATTTGTGTTAGACCTGGCATATTTGGAGGGTTTCCCCCCGTCTTTTTGCTTCTGGCCCCCTGTTTTTTTTTTACTGTGTGCTGCATTTTGTTTTTGCTGATTTTAGAACTTTGCACACTTTACCACTGCTGTTTAGTGCCAATGTGCAAGTGCTCAGGTGCAAGTGTGAAATGTCATTGTGATTGACATATTTGAATTACTGGTGAAAAGTCCTAGTAAAGTGCACTATGTGTGTCCAGAGTCTCTAATTCAAATGCTACTTGTGTCTCTGCAGCACTGGTTGTGTCACCCATATGAGTAGCCCTGTAACGTGTCTCTGACCCGCCATGCAGTGTTTGTGACTACATTGTTAAACTGCAATGTTGACCGTACAAGTGCACTTACTTGCCCAGCCCTAACATTCCTATTTACTACATGTAAGGCACCCCTAAGACAGGCCCAAGGTACCCCCATAGGTAGAGTGCAGTGTATGTGAAAGGTGGTACTGGTGTGTTTTACCTGTGCTCCTAGTGAAATACTTCCAATTTAGTTTTTCACTATTGCAAGGACTAGCTCTCCCATAGGCTATCATTGAAGCTGCCTTGTAACATTTTACAAGTGTAACTTTCAATTGGCAACAGCTAGGGATTTGGAGTTTGGGCTCCATGAGCTCAGAGATCAATAAGATTAATTTTAGTAAAGGTGTTCTTTAAATTAGGTGTTTCAAAGTTACACTATTAGAAAGTGGACATTTTTTTGGTTTACCACCCTGTGCCTCTGCCTGCCTGTGGAATCAACATCTTGTTTAGACTGACAGCTGGGCTGTTTGTGCATTCACTCTAGACAGTCACACATGGGGAGTTAAGGTGTGCCCTGCATATCCTAATTGCCTATCACCACGCCCATGGGCCTTCATGAGCTAGAGTGGTAGGAGGAGCTGTCACCTGCACCTGAATAGGGCTGTGTTGGCCTTTCACAATGCTGTCTCCACCCCCCTCGAGTGTATCTGGAGCCAAGACCAGGAAGGGCAAGAACTTATGCCCTGCAAAGAAAATCCTTTGAAGAATCCCTACTTCAAAGGCTAAAAGTGGTATGAGTAGTGGAGCTGAAAGTCCAAACTTAAAAACACTTCTCGAACTGATGACTCTGCCAAGAAAAAGAGCTGAAGAGCGGTCAGGAGGAGTACTGGCCTTTGCTGTGTGTTGCTTTGATGGGCTGGCCTACAGTTGCTGCTTCTGTCTGTGGACAGTGAAAGGAAAGGACTTTGCTTTTTATCCTTCTTTTTCAAGTTTCTCCAAGGGCTTGTGCGTGTTTATCTCCAGTCTCAGGGCCATCAAAAACTTCACCTGCAGACTTATCTGCTGTGAGTTCTGACCTGCCAAGTTGTGCGAACTATAGTACTGGGCCACTGGAGGAGTTTGCTGGGCTGCAAACCTCAACTAAAGCATTCCTGATGCCAACTCCGATGCCGCTACCTGCACTGACGCCGATGTCACCGCTTGCTGGGTGAGCGCAGCACTGACTGTGACAACACCGCACCCGACGCCAGCCAATGCTGTCTCTACATCAACTCCGACATAGTACCCGGGAAGAGGGCACCACTAGTGGAGTGCACAACACACCGCCTTGATGCCGACCGATGCAAGTGCCTCCTTCGCCCCTTTGTCTAGTCCATAATTTAGGTGGGTGGCTTCCAGACGCCGAACCGTCATAAGGAACTGATGCACCGCGGCCAACACCATGTCACCACACCTGCACAGAATAGACGCATCACCTACCCTGCAACAGTAAGGAACTATCGCTTCACCTCTGCTGTGTAACAGTAAGGAACCAGCACCTCACTTCCCCTGTGGTAGTAAGGAACCAAGGCCATCTGGCACAGGTACCGCACTACCTCCCAGACATCGTGCGACGCCTTTGTTGGTATCACCATCAAAGGTACTCTTTCTCTTGGGGTCCATGTGACTCTCTGGCTGACCCACGTGCCTCGTGGTCTGTGCCATACTTTGGATTTAGGCATGTCACAATGTCGATATTGCCCCGGTTGGAGCTATTATCTTCTAAGAGTTATATTTTTATAGCAATCTTTCAAAAATGGATATTTTAAGTTCTGTATGTTGGATTTTTGTTGTTTTGGTCTTGTAGTGTTTTCACTGTGTTACTGTGTGGTTAGGTACATATACTTTACACACTGCTTCTGTAATTTAGCTGGACTGCTCTGTGCCAAGCTAAAAGAGAGTGAGCACAGGCAAAGTTAGGTGTGTACTTTACTCATCCTGACTAGAAGGAAAGGTCTCTACATGGAGATGGTGCAAACCACTGCCAACTAGAGACCCCCATTTCTAACAATCTGCCCCTGTTTTCAATAGCTATGTAGTGGTAGAGGGCAATGAGGGAACCATACAAAACATGACCCCACATGCCTCAGGCCACATGCCTTGCGATACGCCTGGTATTCTGCCATCCACACCACTACCTTCTGTCTATTTCTCCCCTCCCAAAACTAAGGAAAGAATGCCCAGCATACTGCCACCTTATGACAAAACGCTCAGCATTAACCTACCCTTCCCTCTCTCAAATGTAAAAAAAAATCTTTCCTCACGCCACTCTACCCCTTCATTCTCTGCATATATCCTCCACCCAGCCATTTTGGCAAAAATACCTAGCATCCTGCCTTCCACCGCTATTACTATCTTTGCTTTCACTATCTGCCTGAAAACATGTTCTCCATTCGAACGTTGAGAGTGAGAACATAGCCACATTAACTGCAGATCCATCAGCCCTACTCGTCAAGGCATCAGGTTTTTCTGTGTAAGCATGGGTCAGTATAGACCCAGGGTGATTGGTGCTAGTTGCCCAGCCACATTCTCCTGCATTCTCCTGCCTCCCTCGGGTCTGCATAGTCCTAAGAGAGGTGCAAGAAGGCAAAACAGTCTCCATTCTGCCTCTTTCTTCTTATCTATAGAGTTGCAGACAAAGGGGCCGATTAGGATGGCGGACGGACTTGCGTCCGTCCGCCACCCCTGAGTTGGAGGGACCGTCCGCATGGGCAGCGGCGGTCCCTCCATAGCAATTAGGATGTGACCGCCACCCTGGCGGTCACATCCTGTATGTTTTACATTGCGGCGGATGCTGCTTGAAGCAGCATCCGCCGCAATGCAAAAAACGAAAGGTGTGCATTTGCATGCACAAAGCGGCAGGCACCGCGCGGTGCCTGCCGCTTCGTGCACGCAAGGGCAGGGGGGTACCATAGGTACCCCCCATGTGCACCCCCCACGCAACCTTCACCCAGGGGGACCGCAACGGGCCCCCAAAGTGACTGTCCGTATGCTTTTCCACGGCGGAAAAGCCGCCGCGGAAAAGCATGACTCACCCTGCATCCTAATATCGCTGGCGGTGTCTGATAGACACCGCCAGCCATGTTATTGCTATTCCGCCGTGGTCGCCTTCCGACCGCGGCGGAAAAGCGGCGGACGGATTGGGAGACCCACCAGCCATCCTGATTTGGCGGTGGGTCTTTCAGGCCTCCTCGGCGGATTTCCCGCATACTCCGGGCCGGCGGTGGCTTCCGCCGGCCCGGAGTATGCGGGAAATCCGCCATCATAATGACCCCCAAAGTGTGGGAACACAGGGAAAGTGTGTAATTCCTCTCACATCATAGCAACAGTGGGAAACCAATTTTGTTTCTCATAGTTGCTACATCTGAGCTGTAAATAACAGGATTTCGGATATGTTTATTTACACTATTCACATATAATATTTAAATAAGCATGGGTGATAACTGTCCTTCTCCACTTAACTACAAATTGGACACGTCTGATTGTAGTTAAGGGTGGCATCGCACAGAAAACTAGCTAACAAAGTGTGAGTTAGTAATAATCTAGTACCCCGCACTGTTAGCCTTGTGGTCTAACACATATAGGGCAGTCGCTCTGTAGTAGGTGAGGCACTTATGCTAGACAAAACACAACAAGGTTAGCTATTGTCTAGAATCTAGCATCCAAAAGCGAATTTCAGGGGGAACAAGTCAAGCAGGTGTAGTTCCTTGCACAGGACCTCCTCCTTTGCACGTATTTTGACTCTTTAAATAATTCTTACATGAAAAAAAGTTATTTAAGCATCACCCTTTTGATTGTACAAAGGATCCTACCAACATCCCAACAAATTGCAGCAATGCAGTATATTGATGTAGTTGCACTGACAAATACAGTTGGATCGAAGTTGAGAGAATGTTCTTCATTGAACAGCCCCTTCGTTTTCCCCAACTAAAAGATCAATATTATCAAACTGCAGAGCTTGTTCCATCTGTTTCAAGTATTAATAACACCACTTCACTGATATCTGAAAAAAGAGGTTTCCCATAGGTGTCTCATAAAAAAGTGGCTTACAAGGCAGTCTAATGACTTAAACTGAAAGTGGTGTGACCACCTAAGCCTACCTAGATAGACTTCAGTGGGTATAACATACCCAAGATCTGATAATTAATTATGACAACTGAGATCATATGTTTATAGTATGCAGTGCATGCATTAGTTTATATTCAAGGCTGAATTCTCTTTTGCTAATATTTTATATTTTACCATTATCTTGAAAGTAATTCTTACAGAACTTACTCTTCATGTACACATTTTAAGATGTTTGATAAACCTTTGGTGTATATTGGGTGCATGTTTATCTTGTAATCAGCTCTAAGAATCTGCAGATATAGATTTGTACTCATAACAGATTCCAGAATGAGCTCCAGGAGGATTGTTTGATATTTGGTACTCTGTGGCCATGAAAGGTATTGTTATAAAGCACTCAAATAAACTACATTTATTTGCATGTACTAAGGCTAAAAACAAATATGTAATTCAATTGGTGTATAATCTGAGCTCTAGTGATAGGCAAAGCTACAACAAGGTAAACTTGTATAACTTTTTCCTCTGTTAAAAATGATGCGCTAGTTACATTTGGTATCAATACATTTGCGATAGAATAGTCAACTTCAAATAAAGCATAGCAAGTTAGGTTTCCATGTGTTCATTTGATTCTATATTTTCTGTACTCTTACCCTACTTACTATTCTAACCCTACTGGGCCCTTTTGATTAGACAATCTTCAACAATTTCATTTACCACTGAGGCAATGATCCTCTGATGAATGTTTCTCCGATGATAGGAGGGGTGGACATTAGAGTTACCAAAACACCACTTTAGCTGTCCAATGAAGACCATAAATAGACAGCTAACTCATAAATCTGGAATCAGGTTTAGATACAACACTCACAAGACCATGCTGTAGAAATAAAAATTGCAATAGGAGGACCGAACCTCCCAAAGAAGTTAAGCCGGACTAGAACTATGCAGTCCAAATGTTCTGCTACCGCTACACAGAATAAAAGAAGCAGAACCTGATATTCCATAAAAGCTTGCTGATTCCCCCTACAGCACATTTAAATCATTAGAGAAATAGCACAGTTTCATTGGAAGAACCAACCAGACTCAATAATAGACTGAGACAGATGTTAGTTTAATTTGGTTATTGTATTAGAGATTCAAACGTCATGGCAATAAGCAGTCTTTGGAGTAATTCAGTTAGAAACATCACAGCTTGCCATATAATGCCAAACATTTAGGGCAAGTTTCAAAGGATGATTATTCGCAAAAATCAATTTGCAGTTACAGAGTTCTACTACCATCAAAAGCAGAAGCATAGTTCATTTTCTAACAGCTCACAATCCTAAAGAAGAAGGGGAAAAGGTTCAGATTTAAAGTCCACTAAGGGTGAGTCCATTAGTATGAGACAAAAGAAAATGAAATGGTTCGGCAACGATAGGTTTCAGTCCATCAGCTACCGACTGTAGCATTTGCAAACCAGTCCAAAAGTAAAAAGCCAAAGAGGATAGGTTTCAAAATCATCACAAATCGATCAGCATAGCGGTCATGTCTCAAAAAGGAAAAATCAGAATTGCACTGCCCCTTCTTTGGGGTTTTTTCTTTTAAAAAGTCTCTATAAGAGTCCCACAGCCAGATTCTTCAAACAAAATTGCGATCGCAATAGCGGTGAATTAGCTATTGCAATCGCAATTAAATGAAATGCAATTCATGATGTAAAAATTGAATAAATAGCGATTTCGCAAAATCTATAATGCGAATTCTCAAAATAAATCGCAGAATCTAGGTGGAACTTAGCGAATCGGAATTAGCGAGATTCCAAGGATTCTGCGAAATATTTTGCGATTTCGCGAAATACTCGCAAAGCCAATTCATGAAAAATCGCAGATAGCGAAAAATCGCTAAATCGCTATTTCCGAGGCGCAAAATAAGGAGAACCCAAACCAGGTGGTAACCATGAAGTCAATAAAAAAAAAATACCAAACTAGCCACAGGTGCGGGCCTGACCAAACACACTTAAGGAGACACAGTAGGAGCATGAGGACTTTCACAATGCCAGGACTCTACATGCTGGTCAGGCAGCGAAGGCTCCAGGCTGCAGCAATGAACAGACGCAGGATCCAGGAGCGAATTTTCCACCTGCGGATCACCCTCCTGGGTCAAACTGCGGAGCAAATCTACTCTAATTGCGCCTGAATGGGGCAATGATTACAAAGCTGATCCGTGTCCTAGACCCCCTGATGCAGCACCCAACAAGGAGGACCAATGCTGTGCCCACCCATATCCAGGTCTTGTGCAGCCTGCACCTCCTGGTCTCCGGAAGCTTCCAGGGGATAGTTGCCGTTGCAGGGGGGATCTCCCAGAGCACCATGTCCCGCTGCCTAACGAGTTTCCTGGAGGCAATGCTGACTCGGCTACACCATTACATCACATTCCCGACCACCCAACAGGACTTGGATCAAACCAAGCTTGATTATTACAACATTGCGCAATTCCCCATGTAATTGGATGCATTGACTGTACCCACATCCACATATGCCTACCTGCACAATCAGAATACATGTACCGGAACCGCAAGTGCTACCACTCCCTGAATATCCAGATGGTGTACAACGCTAAGACAATCATCACGGACATAGTGGCACAATACCCGGGGAGCACACATGACTCCTTCATATTCCGGCACAGCGGCTTGCGCACACGACTGGCCAGGGGAGTCTTTGGGGAGGGACACCTACTAGGTAAGTACACATGCCAACAAATAGTACCTTGCGACCATGTAGTTGCGCATAACAGGCACTCACCCTCTGCTCCTTTCATTCAGGTGACAGCGCCTACGGTCTCCGTGAGTACCTCCTCACCCCATACATCAACCCTGCCACACCACAGCAACGGCGTTACAATGCAGCACACATCCGCACAAGAAATTGCATTGAGCGGACATTCAGGCTTTTGAAGAGCCGATTCCGCATACTTCACAAGACTGGTTGGGCCCTCAAATACCAGCCTGAGGTTGCTGCCGCATCGTGGCCGTGTGTGCAATACTCCACAACATTGCTACCAAGCGGAGGATACCTGTAGAGATCTCTGGCAGTGGGTCGGAAGGGGACAACCGCCCACCTGCACATGTGCGTCATGCACGCGGGGAGAATCCTGCTGAAGGACACAGGCGCCGCAACCAAATCACAATGAACTATTTCTAGTGCACCCACTCCCCTCATCCAACACTTCACTCATGCATGACAATTGAAATAATGACATGAGTCAGATTAACTAGCGCATAATAAATCTTATTGTTTTCTTCACAATAATGTAATATTTTTTCTATAAATTGCATGAGGGCTGTATTGATTCATATATCCCTATGTATGTGAGGAGGGCATGCTTGTTTCATCAGCATGGCCCTGCATGTTAAATAATAAATAGTCAGTGGCGCCTCCGGGTGGAAGCTCCCAGTCGCCTTTCGACCTCCTCCACATCAGCATTAGCCCCTGAGGCTGCATTTGGCCTGGTGCTGCGGCGGGGTACCGTCACCAGCGGCACCGACATGCTGCTGTGGCTGGAATTGCCTCACTGGCATCATTCCCACCACCTGCCTGGCCATGTCCACACGCCTGCAGACTCTGCACTGCAGTGGTGACTTGCTCCAGTGCCCTAGCGACATCCTGGCAGCATTGCACAATTTGTATTTGCATCGCTAATGAGCGACGCGATAGCTGGGAGATGGCATTCCCAATGATGTGTTTGAAGCGTGTGTACACTGACAGGCGGGTCAGCAGCTGGCGGTGGCAGTGGCGGTTGACATCCTGCTGGGATACCAGGACCTGGCTGTTTTCCCGAACAGCAGCGGTCATGCTTTCCATGTTGTCACTGAGCTGTCCCACATTACGTGCAGTCTTGGCAAGCTGCAGGTGGATGGCTGCCAAGTGAAGTGCCTGCTGTTGATGCACACGGAGCATCCGACGCTCAATAGACAGGCCAGGTACCCGGACATTCACCCCCCTGCCGGCGTGTGGTTTTGTGTTGCGCTGCTCCCTCACCAATCCTCTGGACTGTGTACGAACAGTGGCTGTGCGCCTTGTCTGCTTCCATGCTGCAGCTGTAGTTGCCAGTGCCACTGGCATGGGTGTAACTGGGGGTGGTTGTGGCGCGCCTGTTGTTGCAGGGGTGGCCCTGTCCACAGGAGCAGGTGGTGGTACCACTGCTGCTGGTGCTGGCTGTGATGGTCTTGGTTGAGGGTTAGGATGGCCCTCTCCCTCGGTGTCCTCGGGATTGTCCTCAATGTGAAGGGCCTCACTATCGATGCTGGGTTGTTCTGCGCCACCTGTGATGTACATGGGACGGTGATTAATGACATGTTTCTTGCACATGGGAGGTTGCTACATGCATGCAGGCTAGCATTCCCTACCTGGCTTTAGGAACGACTCTCGCTGGACAGGTCTGGCTGTATGGGGCTAACTGGAAAATGTGTTCACACTACAAGTCTCACAATGCAATTGGGCTTTTCTGGTGTGCATGGCCTGCATGACTGGGGTTTCTAATGGGTAGCTCGGGAGTCATGGCCATTGTTAGGGGGCAGGGTCGCAGGCGCATGGCACTTACCTTGGGATTCTTGGGTGAGTCGGGAGGAGTCCAGCCGGGTTACCCCCACGCATGCCTCGGGATTCAGGGTGTCCTCCACAAGGTCCTCCAGTGGGGTGTTGAGGTCATACCACCTCTTTTTCAGCTCCTCTATGGAGCGCTGGGTCACTCCCACTGCGTTTACTTTAGCGCGGATGCGCAGCCAAATGCGCCTCTTCTCCGCCTCAGGCACCCTCCTTGAATCCTTCCCAAAGAGCCGGTCATGATCTTTGGTTACTCCCTCTATTAAATATTCCCATTCCTGCTCGGAAAATTTGATTTTTCGTTTCCTCCCTGAGGCACTGCTCCCTGGGACATTTTCTGGGGTGGTTTGCCTCCTGATTTGCAGCTGAAGGTGGTCTGTAGTGGAGCTCTGGCCACTGATGCTTCCACTTTCAGGATCAGTGTGCTGAATGAGGGAGGGAACTGCCTGCTTCCTGGTTGTGATGTCATCACTGTGCTCGAAATGCGACTTCCCGTTTTTGCGATCTCGCAATTAGCGAGATCACAATTTGTGATTTCGGTAATTGCGGGATCGCTATTTCTACACGGAAAAGGGCCGATTCTGCGATTTTATTTGCGATTATAGTAAAATCGCAAACGGCTTTTGCGGCTGATTGCGATTCGCTTTTTTTTTTTTTCACAACAAATTTTTTATTTTCATTTGAGTGAAAGCAGAGCAAAAGGCGTGGTTCTCTACAATCAGGAGAGCGCCACCAAACATTGCAGCGTAGTGTACACACATCATAATAAAAACCAAGGAATAGAAGAAGAAATCAAGTAAGGAACCCCCTCCCCAACCCTAGTCCCCCCCAACAACTCCCAATGCCCAACACCCCCACTACCCACCCCTTATCCCACCCTAACCCAATGCACGTGCAGTAGACACTCAGTAACATCGGTCGTAAGGCATGACACCGCAAGGAGGCACTCGGGTACCAATGGCTATAACTCTTCCTCTTGCACCTCCGGGGGATCGAGAAGCAGCCCCCTGTACTCCGCCCATCTTTTCCAGATCTTAAAATGCTTATTTGGGCAGCCCCTCGCCTCAAACACAGGTCGTTCCAATCCCATATAAAAATCCAAACCGGCCTTCCATGCACACAGGGGGGGGCCCGGACACTCTTCCACGCTCTGGCTAGATCTCGCTTGGCCACTATTAAGCCCAGTAGCAATAAGTGGCGCTTGTAGATGTTCCCACCCACGCCCTCGAGGACATGGAGCAAACCCAACCGGTGGGTGCGCGAGAGGTCCCACCCCAAGACCTCAGACAAGCAATTCCATACACCCCTCCAGAACCCAATCAATCTAGGGCATGTCCACACTGTATGCAGCAGTGTACCCACAGCCGTGCCACACCGCAGACATTCCGACGAGCCAATTAGACCAGCCTTCCAGAGCCTCTCTCGGGTATAATAAGCCCTATGAAGGTACTTGAATTGAATGAGGCGAAGCCGCATCGCTATCGCGGTTCCACGCGGGGACTCCAGGGCCTCCCTCCAGTCATCCTCATCTAGGGGGCCTATGTCAGCTTCCCAAGCGGCTTTCAAAGGCAGTAGGGTGGAAGAGCAGTGGGTCACCATCGTCTGATAAATGTGAGAGATCTTCTTGTCACCAAGGTCCCCCATGAATATCTTAGCTTCAATGGGGCTAAACTCAGGGAGCGAATCGAGGTTCGCGACACTGGGCGCGAGTGCGTGCCGGAACTGCAAATATCGAAAGAACTGGGTCTGGGGCATACTGAACTCAGCGCTAAGGTCCTGGAAGGACTTAAGAGTAGTCCCGGACATGACCTGTCCCAACGTCGATATCCCAACTGCATCCCAGCCATCAAACCCGGAGAGAGTCATTAGGCTGGGGAGTTGACCATTATGCCACAACGGTGTCTCTGCAGTCAGCCTACCCCACCAACCCATACGACGTAACGCCTGCCGCCACACAGCGAAGACTACCCTCGTGACGCATGGCAATACCCGCCGCAGCCGAGCCGAGTAGAGCACCGCGTGCAAAGTATGGTCGCCCATCAAAGAGCGCTCCAGGGCGTACGCCGGGTCCCCTCTGTCGCCATACCACCACTCATTGAGTATGAGCAGCTGTGAGGCCTGATAATATGACAACAGATCCGGGGTGGCCAGACCTCCACAATACGTGGAGAGGAAGCACGTCTTCAGGGCCACTCTGGCTGCGCCCCCGGCCCACAGAAAGCGACACAGGGCAGAGTTAACTTGCCGAAACCACTGGGGAGGGATGGGGTGGGGGTAGTTCTGTAACTGGTACAATAGACGGGGAAGAGCCACCATCTTAAATATCGCCGATTTGCCAAAAATGGTTAACGGCATCCGAGACCAAGTTTTAACATCCCCTTGCACTTTATCCCACACAGGCACAATATTACGCTCCCACGTAACACTGGGCGATTCGCTTTTTTTAATCGCATTTCTTCATGAATCCCATTCTGCGAATTCTGATTTACGATTCGGTAATTCTTGCAATTTGAATTCGCAGAATGTGGCTTTGATGAATCTGGGGGCTAGTGATGTAGCATAACACTACTTTCATTTGCTCAGATTCACATAATGCCACCTAGGACATTTGCAACTACAAGAGGGTGTCCCATGCCAGTCATAAGAAATGCGAGTTTTGTGGTCCACATAGGCTTAACAACGGTGAAAGTATCAGTTTGTAGTATACAGGAACAAATTCACTATGTATGTTGAGGAAACATTTAGGAACCTTGAATGTTACACATTTACTGAACAAATAAGGCAACATTTTACTAATTGCAAAAATACCATTGTAGTAAGCCAAAGAATAAGTCAACAATAGAGAAAGGGCACATTTGAAAAAGGCCTCATGTTGGCATAACCATTTTAAATGAAATAAACTCTAAACTTTTATCAAATATAAAGCAGTCAAATCATTTCATATTAGAAATACAGTGGAACTTTCATGAAGTATTATCAAATGAAAATGTTTATCGTTAAAAATAACCTACTACCACCATTTTCCTCAACTTTCACATACGTATGTAATTTTATAAGTTGTTATTACAAAATTCATTTTTTACTTTTTCTAAACTATAGAATCTATTATCCGTTTAAATTTCAAGTTCCTAACCAGTATTTTTACAGTTTTGCTCCGACTTTTCTACTTGGTGCATTCCCATGGAAAGCAATAGAAACACTAGACCACTTTATTAATTGCACATTATTTCATCAGCAAATGCCAATAGACAACATTTTTATTCTCATTAGTGCAACTAATTTATTTGTATTGGTATTGTTTTGTGTATATGTTTCTTCATCTTTCAATTGAAAGCACACTTTTATGGTGCTTCTACTACACTAGTCTCAGTTTCATGCATTACTGTGTCTAATGTGCCCAAGAAACACTTCCATCGTTTCATATCTTAAACCAGTAAATATGTAGTGTATTATGATTTTATTATGATTTTTAAAATGTTTTGCATCATCAAGACCATTCAGCATTCATGAATATTCTTTTACCAAATAGAACCACAAGCTTGTTTGCATTAAATATTAGCTGCCTATCTGTAGGTCTATTAGAGCCTGGTCCTCTGACCAAGCCCCACCCTTGGGTACCCCTTACCTGTGTGGTTGAGGCTTCAAACTGACTCCTCATGCTGCTTCTTTCTGCTGGCACTCTTTCTTTCACTCATAGTTCACCCTCTCTGATTCTCTGCTTCTCACTCACTCATACTTTTGCACGTTCTGTCGTACGTGTTTGCTTCTTGTTTTTATTTCTTTTGTTTGCCACTGTGTTGGACTTGGCCCTTTTTGCATGGTTATCCCCAAATTTTTGCTTCTTCCACCAATTTTTTCCTGACATGTTGTTGTTGGCTATAGGACTCTGGGCACTTTACCACTGCTAATCAGTGCTACGGTGCATATGCTCTCTGTGTAAATTGTGAACATGATTGGTTATCCATGATTGCCATATTTGATTTACTGGTAAGTCCCTAGTAAAGTGCACTGAGTGTGCCAGGGCCTGTAAATCAGATGCTACTAGTGGGCCTGCAGCACTGATTGTGCCACCCACACGAGTAGCCCTGAAAAGGTAACCCAAACCTGCTACTGCTGTGTCTGTATGCAGTTGTGACTGCCATGTCAACTTGGCAAGTACACCCATTTTCCAGTCCCTAAGCTTCCCTTTTCTTACATATAAGCCTCCGCTTGGCCCAAGGTACCTCTGTGTATGTTAAAGGTAGGGCATGTACTGGTGTGTGTGGCATGTCTTGGTAGTGAACTACAGTGCAATTTGTTTTTCACTATGGAAAGGCTATCTGTCCCATAGGATTGAATGCAAGTTTATTTATAACATCTTATAAATATAATTTCCCATTAGGACCAGATGAGAAATTAGAGTTTAGTATGCCTGGACTCAGAATATAAAAATGCATCTTTCAGTAAAGATGATTTTTATATTGTGTGTTTGAAAATACCACTATTAGAAAGTGGTTATTTCTTGCTTAGCCATCCTGTGTGCCTCTGCTGGTTTGTGGCTTGACTGTCTGGCATTGCAGGGACAGGGGCTGGGGATGTGCATTCTCTCGGACAGCCACTGGGTGGGGGGTTGATGTGTGTCTTACCTTTCTGAATGAGTCATGACTTTGCTGAATAGACCTGGGTTGCATTCAGAGTAGTGTGATGAGTTTCCACTAGCAACTGAATAGCCCTGGTCTGCATTTAGAGTGGTGGGGGAGATTTTCCTTGCATCTGAATAGGGCCTGTCTCCTTGCACAATGCTGTCTCCACCCCCTGTGCTCATACTACACCAGTGAGGACAGAGCTGGTTTGGACTGAGCTCAAAGACCCTTGCTCAAGGAGAACAAATATATTTTGGGGTATAATTATTATACCTAAAACCCCAGAACTTAAATATTTCTGGAATTCAAGAGGAACCTTTGCCAAGGAGAAGAGCTAGAGAAACTGAAGGAGAAGTACTGCCCCTTTGCTATGTGCTGTCTGGGGTTGGCCTGCAGTAGCTGATTTGCCAAGGAAAGGATAAGGACTTTGCAGTGTGCTGTGTCCTCTGCTTGAGGAAGACCTCCAAGGGCCTGTGTGTGCTGGCCTCCTATTCTGAAGTTTCAGGGACACAAAGACTTCACCCCCTGCTCCCCTGAACTTCCTTGCTGGGAGATCTGACCTGCCAAGAGGTGCCTGTGACAGTTTTGAGCCTCTGGCAGTGAGGTTGTTCCTGCTGTTGAGATCTGGAAAAGCAATGCCACTAGAAGAAATCGACACATCGCTCTTCTTGTGGCTGTTTTTCCGATGCAGCACCACTGTCTGAGAAGAATCTCACGCATCGCCACACCACTTCCGAAACCGACCTAGCGCCTGTCGCCGCTGCAAGAATTGACGCATCAAGGGATCGTGGCTGAAAAAATCGATGCAGCCCCGCTCGACGCCGCCGCATCGATCACTGATGCATCCCGGATTTCACACATCGTACCTGTGTGCCAAGTTTTCTCGACGCATCACCCACGGACCAGAATCATCTCAGAATCGACGCATCACTTTCCCCTACAGACCGTATTCACCGTATCACTTCTCCTACATGCAGCATGGTCTCAAGAACTGACACATCTCTTTGTTTTTCAACACTTCCCATCTCTGCGGCTATTTGGCCTTGTGAATTTTGTCGCAACTACAGGTACATTGATAGAAATCACGCATCCATAGTTTTCTATGGTTCAAGTTGTTTGAAACCTTTTTAAAGTCATATTCATACTACATGTATGTTGGATTTTTGTTGTTTTGGTCCTGTTGAGTTTAGATAAACCTACCTTATTATTCTAAACTGGTGTAGTGTCCATTTGTGGTGTCACTGTATTACTGTGTGTTTTGAGTATAAATACTTTACACATTGCCTTTAGGATACGTCTGTCTGCTCATGCCATGCTACCCAGGGGTGTGCAGGGGTTATCAAAAGTGTGTATCTCCCTTACCCTGACTAGAAGCAAGGGTCCCTATTTAGACAATGGTACCTATCTCTTACCCCCATTTTTAACACACTGATTCTTTTTGTGCTGTTTACAGACAGGAGGATAATTATGAGTGAGTGAGGTACTTACTGCACGTGAGAGTGATTGCACACATTTTAATATATTCTGCTCTCAGTGATAAGGATTTGCTTGTCTTTTTGGCTGTAGAAGAGTAATAGAAGTGAATATGCCTCATGTAGACATTACGACGATCATTCACTAAACAGTGAAATACCTTGCTAACAAATTCCACTAAACATATAGATTTGTTGATGCTGTCAGTGGAGGTGAGCATATTTCATATTTATGAAATCATATTCTATGCACAGGAGACAGACTGATGAAGGGTTCGGTACTGGAAAGGATCATGTATAAATACTCTCTGCTGCTTTTCAAAGGAGGCTGCGCTATGTGGAGATGCCTACTGTATTTATGTCTCGTGGGGGTTTTATCTCAGAGTTGCGTTAGTGCTAGTTTGGCTTTCCACTCCTTGTGAACCATGTTTATACCTTGGTTGAGTGATTGGGGCATTGAGTTAATTCACAGTCTTGCCTGGAAGTGATTGATTGGGCAGCGCTGCCAGATTTTGTGTGTTTTAAGAGGTGGCTAATCCTTCGAAATGCATATGTCTTTCAGCATGTTGTGAAAGTATGAATACATTAATATAAATAATTGAAATTGTGGTATTCTGAAACATAGCAAAACAACGGAGGCTACGCTGGACAAAATCTAGCATACAAAATGACTGTATTAATGCAGGATTATATTATACTAATTATGAGACGAAATGTAATATTTTGGGCTCTTATAACAAGCTGGTCCTAAGTTTCAGTTACCTTTGAATATTCAGAATTTGGTTGTAAACACTAGGAAGGTTAATTTTTATTTGACCAGCAGTACATTGGGTATTGTGTTAGGCATATTGGAACATATGCACCCTAGTTTATTTATGGTTGTCTGCCTTTAGCCTTAGGTCTTTCGCTATTTGCTACTCACTAATTGGCATAAATCTTTCTTCAGCCCCTTAATTTATTAACCTGGATGTTGTTTCCAAATCGTCTGTTAGGTAATTTGACACCAGAACTTTGCGTTCCATTATTGTAGCCCTCCTCAAAGCAATCTCCTACTTATCCATCCTACTCAAGGGGGGTTTGAGGGCCAAATTGATATGACAGTTGTTAACAAAGGACACACGTGGGCCCTTATTATGAGTGGCCTTTTAATTCCAATGAGGCCACTATCGAAACTATGCGATCTGCGGAAATAACACAGATCTCCCAACCTTCACCTAAAGATTTCAGCAGCCTAAAGCCGCCAAAATCTGAGGGTCAAAGTCCTGCCCAAAATGAGGAATTAGTGGGGGCATCAGACCTGGAAGTACTGATTTCCCCCAGTAAACCTAATTTCCTAGTGGACCTTCAGTTATTAACTAGTAATGGGTCGGATTTTTCCCACCCCTGGAATTACGGGAACCTCTGGTATCGGTAACTGAGGGTGGGGGTGTGATTCAGCCTATTTACCAGGACACTAAAAGCCGATGTGGTTAAAAAAGGATGGTGAGAGGCACAGCAAAAACTGAATAAAAAAGAAAAGTTGTGAAAGACTTCAGTATGAAATTGGTTGCTGAAAATGATTACCCAAAAATTACAAAAGTAGATCTGTTATACTGAGAATTCCATTTGACATTGTACATTTCAAAAGCATCAATCAGGTGTTTCTAACTGCTACATTTTCTTTCTCCACCTAACACAGTTTTACTGTATATTTCTATTATTTGTTAGTCACTTTTCATTAGTTTTAGTTCACACTATTGTCCTCGGTAGTATCAGATTTTTACTCAGCATCAGAAGCTCTGGTCTTATAGAGTGTTCATTTCAGCAGTGTTCTAATGGTTGGCTTCACCACAGCAGTATTCATACTACTGAGGTACTGTTTCATTCTGTGACCTTCATTCTTTAAGTTATGTGGGATGGGCCACTGTTTCCATGATGAACAGGGTCAGCACTGATTTGCATAAGGCCAGCTTCTGTCTACAATGGCATGGTGAATGAAAATCGAGGAATTGTGTTCGTCAGTAGCTGAGATTAATTCAAGCATTCCATCCAATACCTTGATGTTTGTATCATTTAATAGCCAAGCTGGTATCCCTGGCAAGGAGATATGACCACAATATGATGGAGTTACTAGCTTTCCTGGCTCCCCCTATGCTAGGGAAGGAGCTTAACAACCTCCTCCCCCTCTACAATGTGATCGGTCATTACCACTTGGGTACAACATTATTACATTTTAAATTCGATAAATCCGATACTGCCGAAATTTTTTGATTAACAGCTCTAAGATTTCGTAAATATTTAACAGTACAACATTCTTCTGTTTGCAGTGATGTGTATAGTTTGAACCGTCTTCTGGTTGAAATAAGAACTATAGATTATATAGCCTTTCACAAAAAAGGTAAAGTGCGTGCCTTTTAAGTAGTTTTTGTAATGTCGTATTATTTTGGCTGTATAACTACATACGTGCGTTAAGGACATTTTATCGAAAATGCTTACATTGTTTAATTGCAACATGTTTTGCATATTTATTTTTACGGGTTATACATTTTTCTAATTACATGCAAATCATAAAAGAAAATGCATGAATCACAATCTTTCAATCTGTACCAGTTGTATGACTTATGCCTTGCATCTGTGCATTGCTTTTATGTCATCCATCTGTGCATTGCTTATTTGCCCCACAGCGGTGCATTAATGTTGTACCATATATGTGCAATGCTGTTATGTATTGTATCTTCTGGAAATATTGTTTTTTGTACTGTAATGACCAACAATCATATCTTGTGTATTTGTATTTTTTTTTAAATACGCTGAACACCAAAATAAAAATGTTGTGCTACTTGTTTCATGTTCTGGCTAAATATATTGATTATAAACTCTGTATATATACACCCTTCATTTATTTTCTTTTGTAATTATTTACAAACATTGCCCACCTTTTGTTAGAGTATAATTTTATCTTACTTTTTCTGATTTAAATTCCACACTACCTTTGGCACTCCTTTTCGCAATTCCTGTTTGGTGTCAGCTTCTTTATGTTTTTAGGCTAACACTTTCTTTGACCCTAGAACATTGGGTCTTTGGGAGCGAGAAGGGTACTTGAATAGGTATATCGGTGTGTTCTGAATTGGGTAAATTTTTAGAATTATAGTATTGACAATACAACTCTACCTGGCATATTCAATGTGCTATTATAGTGTAGTAGTGGAGGACATGGTGCTCCCTCACTGGTTTGAGCATCAAACAAATGAGGAAACGTCAATGACTGCTGCTTCATTTGACTTTACTTAGCCAGCACCAGCAGTCCTGCCCTTCTAAGGTCCCCATCTTTGTAGACCATTGTGGCAGTGATATTAGGACGGCTTTGGCATGGGAAAGTATTGCCCATTAAACCCTTTGGCTGCCCAATCACAGCATGGACTCTATGATTCTCTGGCACACACACGAACATCTGGAGAAAGTCTTTAACAGGTGCATACATTTGTGCATGTAGACATCAAGCATGCTTAGGGCACCCTATACCAAACGTTGCTGGGTCAACTTTGTAAAGGACCTCATGCATCCCTGCATTGTTCTTAGTGGGAAGAGGAGCTTGCCAGCAGAAGATATTTAAAGCAGCGGTAGCAGATGCTGTTGTATGGCGGATTGGCAGATCCAGGGCTCCAGAGCCAGGAAAATACGATGTAAATATGCTGGTTAAAAGATACATGTCCTAAAAAATGTCTTTGCAGATCCAGCATTTTTGCAAAATGTAATTCTTCAGGGAGTTCCTGAATCCTGGATCTGGGAAGGTTATGCCCATAAATACCGTGGATTGCTTCCTTATTTCATGTTGAAACCTAGGGCCTGAGCACCTTGCCAGAGCCCCATGAGTAGATTGATATAAGCTGGACTTGGAAAGGCCAACAGGAAGCGTGCATTCATTCCGGGTTGAGTGGTCACTTGTTTAGCACTATATTCTTGTTGATGCTTCATGGCTGGGCCAAGTATACTTGTGGGGTTCATTGTTTACCATGGCAATGTTAGCCCTTCATTTGCTC
This sequence comes from Lissotriton helveticus, assembly GCF_964261635.1. Taxonomy (NCBI): domain Eukaryota; kingdom Metazoa; phylum Chordata; class Amphibia; order Caudata; family Salamandridae; genus Lissotriton; species Lissotriton helveticus. Next base: position 140,196,640 of record NC_136062.1, read on the forward strand.
TTGTGGCAGAGCTCGATTCCTGAAGTTTAAGGTGCCCTTGTTGCTCCAGGGAAGATGCATCTGCTGCAGTATTCTGGGATGCTCTTGACCCCGCGTACTGTGCATCATTTCCCTGTGGTTTGTTTGACTGTTGATTACTAGGGTTTCGTGGCTGCTCTTGGTGAGGGTTGACCATAGCAGGATTCAGGGAGGAGCACATGTACCCTGCATTGTGTCCCAATCCTCGAGTACTAGGCTAGGGTCCTGATGGTGCTCCTGGAGAGGCTTGATCATGGTCGGATTCATGAAGGCACAAGAATACCCTGAATTGTGTCCCAGTGCAGTGTTTGATTCTTGAGCACTTGTGCATCGCTGGTGCTCTGGGGCTCGATTGAGTGTACTTGATAGTTTCAGGGGTGTCACTTTATAGGGGTGTCATTTTTCACTCAATCACTCTGGCACGTTAGGCACTGACATTGAGAGCAGACAACTGCTGCAGAACTGAACACCACACAGAACATATATATATGGTCTGCTTGGACCTGGTGTGCACCAAATTTCCCAGGTACACTTAGTACTGCCCCAGAATACCAGCAAGAACCGAGTGCTCAAAACATAGCTTCAGCACTGGATAAAAAGTAATGCTTAAAACTGTTCCGTAAACTCAGCAACCCCCGAGTACTCAAGAACTGAACAATGCACCATTAAAAAACATACTGGGTATGAATAGACACGGTCCTCGTATTGAAGCACGCCTAGACCCTTCTGATCTTAAAGTAGTCATATTTTCAATCCCAACACCACAAGGTGTGCCTTTAATTAAACTAGATACTAAACGTACCATATCCGTTTATGCATAACGCACTCTGCATTTCGTGACTTTTACTACAAGATAGTTTCTCAAAGTGGCAGGATTTTGTTTATTCTTGTAGATTTTAACTGGCTCCATAGTTCTTCAATCTCCTCCTTGAACTAAGAATAAGGTGTTTAAACAATAAACAGCTATCGGATAGACCAAAAAAAGGATATATATCCTAAGTTTGGCAGCTAAAAGGTGTTTCCTATCTAAGTGAGTTAACTCATAATAAGTGTCTTTTCGATACATGTATTCTTTTCACTCGCTGTCAGAAGTAAGTCTACATTATGTACAAAAGAAAGTGTTATTTTCCAGAACACATTCAGCCACCAAACCAATTACAAAAGATACCATTAGTGTGACTAATTGAAACTCTTTTACTTTTTCCGCCTTGTCTCCTCTGAGGCATGTACAGTACTGTAAGAGCATTAAGCTAGGGATAATTCTTAAACATCATAAATGAGAACATTCCAAATATATCCTAATTTACGAGACCATCGGGTATTCTACTTGGGAATCTAATCATATGGGGATCCCACCATCTATTTCACTAACCAGTTTCTTTTTACTCACTGACATGTTATGGAATACCAGGGATATTTTTACATCAACATTGTTAGAATTTTCTATAGGTTTGAAATGTCTGGATGAAGAGTGCAGACTGTGACATGTGATTTTATAGTTCTTTCTGAAATAAGGTTTGGGATACTATATGTAAGTTTCTCCTGATTTCGAGGACTTCTTGCATTCTCTGATCATTTATAAATCTAAAGCTTGCAGGGAGAGATTTACAGATGCCATGCTGGATGCCAATCCTGATCACTCTGGCATTTCTCTCTTTAGGCCTTGTTATAGTGGCAGGCCGGAGGTCCAGAGCGGTGCCTTTGTAGGACGCAGAAGCAATGGTTGACCTCAGCAAGTGTCTGTTAAGTTCAAGGAGGATCCCTTGTCTGTCAGTTTTGGAGGCTAAGGCCCCCCACAACCCTCTCCGCCATACTCAAACAATGGTGCGCACAGCAGTTTTCCCAAAGAGGATGGCCTGCTACAGTGGGGGAACCCAGTGAGCAGCACCTCTCCCATCTTACGTGGATGATGAAAGCAGACACAGAATCTCTGGATTTACAGAGGCTGAGAATGAGGCCTGATTTCTGTTTCAGTGGTGTTGCAAGTTTTTGTGCTGGGAAAATTGCCTAGGACATCACAGGAATGCAGCGCTTGCAGACTAAATGGCTGACAGAAAGTTTCTGTTGTTAGTGCCATAGGCCTGATCCCGAGAGGGACTTTTGGTGACACTGTGCAACTATAATGCCTTCTAACGAGAAACAGAAAAACGTTATTTTGTTCCATCCTAACTCATATTCATCTGAATGTCACTGTCTGATCCCATGGAGAGTCCCTGTTAATGGCTATGTTGAAAGACCTAAAACAGTCTACACCATACATAGAGACAAGGATTACCTCTGTGGATATAGTGCTTGGAAAGGTAAATGGCCCGGCTTCTAAAAAATGAATAGTGACAGACAGCATGGACAAATGGTTACAAAACACAAAGTAATAGGCCATACAACATCAGCCAATGGAACTTTTATTTCATCTCCATAATTGTACGCTTAAAGTCAAAGATGGAGCACTGAAAACACAGTGAGGGTTGCCTGGGCTTGGATTCTGAGAGGCCAGTATAGTGGGTGATCCACGGCAACAAGTTGTCGAGTCTAGGTGTTGTGGATCAGTGACTCATCCACCCAACACAACTTTGTGTTAACTCTTAGACTTATCCTATTTTTTTTCCCTCAATAAAGATTTTCCTACATGACAGCAGATAATTTAAACTCACCCAATAATTTCAACATCCAGACAGTTTTCCTCCGGGTGGAGGTTTTAATGTCACTTGGAGAACAGGACATTCAAGTGGCAGACCCTATGATGAGGTTATCCACCAAACCACACTAAGGCCCAGATGTAGGTAATAGCAAATTACCGAATGGTAAATACCGAATTTTACCGATTCGGTATTCACTATTCGGTAATTGCTATTTAGGTAAAAAATTCGGTAAAAATACCGAAGCGGTATGATTCGGTATTTACCGATTCTGTAATTACAGAATCGGTCTTTGTCATTGATTCCTATGGGCCTTGAAGCCCATAGGATTCAATGGCAGATACCGATTCGGTAATTACAGAATCAGTAAAAATACCGAATTTACAAGGGGGACAGGGTGTCACTTTGACACCCTGTTGCACCCCTGTTTTTGGCTTGTGTGCCATGTGACACACAGACATGCCCTTAGGGCATGTCTGTGTGTCACATGGCACAGGTGTACATGCACAGATGTGCATGTACACAGGAATTCGTTATTTACCATGGAATAGTATTCCATGGTAAATAACGATTCGGTAAGGGGCTGTGGCACTGATTACAGTGCCACCTACATATTGATTTACAGAATCGGTAAATTTACAGATTCGGTATTTTACCGACTCTGTATATTTTAGGGAATCGGTAAAATTACCGATTCTGTAAATCAATGGCCCCCTACATTACAAATCCCAAATACCGGTCGGTAACGGCCGAAATCGGCCGTTACCGACCGGTATTTGGCGAGCTACATCTGGCCCTAAGTGGAGATTATGTACATCACAGACTGTGAGCATGTGGTTGAGGGTCTCCGAGACAACAATTTCAGAGACTCTGGGATTGAGACCATTGTGGTTCATTCTCCCTCCTCTTTCTGATTAATAACAAATCAGAACGAACAAACCTGACATGCCTTCCCATACTAAGAAAATTACTTAATAAAGAAGAACCCCCAGTATAAATTTTGGTCTGTCATAGAAAAGTAAACACACGATTCAGAAAGTGTAAAGACTCGCAGCTAGACTGATCAAAGGAACACAACAGAACTATTGCGTGAACCAGTTATGGCAATATTGCATTGGAAGGCCATCAGACATCAAGAAAAATGCAAACCACGTCTTACATTACACAACAGTTACTGGTGCTTGTTCAGAAAAACAAAAGAGGAAGTTTAAGATTAACCAACTAACAAAATCCTTGCTCCCCAATTCTCATTAGAATTGGGAGGTTCGGAATCCATAACAAATAGTTCTGCCAAAAAATACTATGTTTCAGCACTGCAAGACATGTTTAAACAATAAAACAAGCAATTTTCGAACATTTCTACTTTTTCATGTTCGTATTTTTAAATTATGGTACAATTTCTCCCACTAACAATGAAAAGTATTCCTTGTAGCAGTTACCCCCTTCCACCTATATACCTTCCTTTAACCATCTAACATTCTCATACTATTTAAAGTCACCAATAAGTTTAAAGCCCAAGAGAGGATTGGCAGACAGCACTAAAAAGAGGGAGAATGAAAGAGTTCTTCATAAGAAGTGATTTGCAGCTCATCTCAGGCTCAGCTGCAGGGCAAACACTATCCAATAGCAACTGAGGCCAACGGTCATAAAAAAGCTTTCTATAGCAAAACAAAAACATTGTGAGTGAAGAAAAACACTAACCTCAAGTTGTAACATGTGTGACCTGCCAGTCGCACACAAAGCTAAGCAGCAATTTTGCAACTTATGCCCGTATTTAACGTTCAGTAGACTGCAACAGCGACGTAAATTGGACGGGGTCCTGTCCCACCAAAGCCATGGTTACTTGTTCTATTCAGAGTCAGGAGGAGAGCTGTGTTTACACTGGTGGAACCAATGACTGCTCCACCAGTGTAAACCACTGACCTGGTGGCACATTCGCCAAAGGGCTGACAGGTCACAATGACGTTTCTCTCAATCTATTGTGGGTAGATTGACTGTCAGTCACTTTCATTGTCCTTGTTTTTTGCACTAAAAAAACTTCCACTTTGAGTGTTTCTGCACTCAATTCAAAATGCTTGCTCAGCAGGTGTTTGAAACATGTCCAGATGAATCGTGATTCCTGTGAAGGGAGCCACTCTTGACATGGACAAGCCTCCTTGCCCAGCACAGATATCCCTACCACGAAGATGGGGATCTCTACATACAGTGGACAGCTGACCACCAGGGTTGTTAAGGCCATTCTCTTTGACCCCCAGTGGGCCGGTTGGCTGGCAGCCTGCCCCCTAGGATCCAAATGACCCTATAGTGAACAGCCTTCTTTCACTGGTTATGTGGGGGTTACCGTGATCAGGGCCGGACTGGTAATACCAGGCACCGTGCAATACCCCGGGAGGCTGGAAAGGGTGGGAGCCGCTTCCTTTACAGGTGGTCGGTTTTGTTACCGGGCCCGATCGATTTTTTAATATCGGCCCCCAGCAACAAAATCAGAAGGCCGTCCTGCTTCCAGGCCTGTGTCTAGCAAAGTGTGTGCACCCTGCCTGCATTTGCCTGCCTACCAGCGGTGCTCCTGCAATTTCAACAATCTCCCGCAGCACTACACAGCAGTGAGTCAGTCAAACAGCCTGCTAGACATCACAGCGGGGCCTAGTCAGGGTTGTCTGTGATACAACAAAATGTGGCTGTGGCGCTGTGTGGGGACGTCACGTCCTGTGCCAGAGCGGGGAGTTTGTGTGGTCGGCGGCTCAAGTGTTTGCGGGCAACTTGGTCCACAGCGCTGCTGCTAGCACCACCCCACTCACCCTGTCCGCAGTGGAGGTCTTAATAATGGCCGCCCACCAGCAAATTCAATTATAATAGTTTCTGAGGAGAGCCCTGCTGAGGGAGAGTCCTGTACAGATAGTGGACGGATTTATCAGTGACAGAGTCATGACTGTTGTGTCGTCGGGACAACGGATGGCACAGGAGTGAGGATGATACGGGCACTGGGGGCAAAGCTAGGGGGCGTATCAATAATAACACAGACCACTGATTACTGGTGCATCGGTCTCCACGCCGTCGCCAACTGGCGTACGTGCATGCGTAGACCTTATTTATTTAACCTGGTCACGTGGTCGTGATGGTGCACGCCTGTTGCTAGAAAGACTAGAACACAACATTCCTCCCCAACAAACATGAAAACCAAAAATGTCAATGAAAAGTCTCTTCAGACACTCTCCATAGTCTATCACTTTGCCACTTGTCGCAACTGGGGTCAAACAAACATATATATGAACAGTCGTACATGAAGTAGTCTCTCAGGCGACTGGATGGCACCGGATTCCGCCGCAGCTGGTGTTGGGATATACCTCTGCTCTGGGTTTCACCAATGCCGGCATTGGATGGCGCACCTCCGCTCCGTCACGCTGACTTGACACTCCATCGGGGAACTCCAGACTCTTTGTAGAAAGAGACACGTCCATTAGATCACGGCTATTGGCACTCTCTCTGGTCGGTGAACAGGGACTTTCTTCCGACACAGTGGGGGATGCCGTGACCCCATCAGATTGGTACTTTTTGAAGTGGGACACATTACGAGTCACAGTTTCCCTCCCTCGGGTGGCAATGACCCTGGTTCCCTTAACATTGACCACTGTCCAGCAGTCTGGTTCATATGGTAGTCGGAACTTTCCACTGGTGACGCGATTCTTTAGTAGCAGCACATCTCCTCTGGCGATCTGGGGTACTTTGGCCCTTCTCCGTTGGCTGTCTTGTGCATGGGTTTTTCGGCGTCTGGCTTCCACTTGACAGTCATTAAGAGGCTCAGTTCGCCACTGCGGATGGTGAGATATGGAATCCATTACTACACGGCCCATGAGAAGATGTCCATGAGCAACACCGGTTGTAGTGTGGGGTGTTTGACGGTAGCTCCTTAAGAATGTGAAAATAGCCAGTTCAAGAGATTGCCCTTTGGCATGGGCAATTCGGATCACCTTGTTAAGTGTTCGCATAAATCTTTTTACTTCGCCATTCGCTTGTGGCCATCTGGGGGTGATTCTGCGATGTTGGATTCCAAAGGCACTTAGGTAGTTGGCTAGCTGTTGGCCTTGAAATGGAGGGCCATTATTCGTCTTCAGTTCCCTCATCAGCCCTTGCGCCGCCATGATCTTCTCCAATTTAGGGATTACTTTAGTGGCGCTGGGGGTGGATATAATTTCCGGATATTTGGAGTGGTCATCAATGGCCACCATAGTATGACGGCCGTCTGGAAGGCTGCCAAATTCGAGGCTGACACACGCCCATGGAGACTTCAGCCGGGGTTCCACCAGGATCGGGGCTGGTCGCGGTGCTTCTCCTGCTACTTGACATGCCCCGCAGGACCGAACAGTGGCCTCAACTAGGTCATCCAGCAATGGAAACCATACCTTGCTTTGGAGACGAGATTTGGTTTTGACCAGGCCTTGATGGCCGACGTGAGCCAGTTGAACAACTTGGCCCATTAGGGATGATGGTATCACCAGCCGGTGTCCTCTTAGCAGGCACCCAGTGTTGTCTTCATTGAGCTCTTCTTGCACATGGTAGAGGCTGTCCATGATACGCTGTGCCTCCGGGGTCAAGATCTTCCATTCCTCCTTGGCCTGGTGCCAGTTTCCACTCTGCACTGCTGCTCTAGCCCTTTGCAAGCAGTCATCCTTTCTAGTCGCTTCTGCGAGGCTCTCCATGGATATCGGTATGGGGCATGACCGAGCAGTGACACATCTTACGTACTCCTCAGTGTCGGCAGCGTCTTCTATTTCTTCCCGGGTGGCTGCTCGAGGATCTCGCGACAGATAGTCCGCGGGATTTCGAGACCCGGGCTGGTACTCCACCTTGCAATTATAGTTCTGGAGCTGTAGCATCCATTTCTCGATTCGCGGCGGGGCTTTGTGGACGTCCCGGAGAATAGGGCAACCAGCGGTTTGTGGTCCGTTGCACCTACAAAGGGTTTTCCATAGATGTACAGGTGGAAGTGACGGCACCCCCAGTGTATCGCTATCGCATCTTTCTCAGTCTGGGAGTATCTCTGCTCCGTTTCTGTGAGGGACCGGCTGGCGAAAGCTACTGGGGCCCAATCTTCTTCTGTACACTGCCGCTGCATCAGCACCGCCCCTAGTCCCACGGGACCGACATCCACAGCCACGAGTGTCAGTTTCCTGGGGTAAAAAAACGCAAGGGTGGTGGCTTCTGAGAGTGCCTCTTTGATCTCCCGAAATGCTTTGGCTTGTTCCGGGCCCCATTTCCAGGGAGTGGCATCTTTGGTGAGCTCCCTCAGTGGCAGAGTCAAATTGGCCAGGTCTCGAATAAACCTTCCACAATAATTCACCATTCCAAGGAAACTTCGGACTTCCGTGACGGTGGTGGGGGGCGCAGCCTCTTTGATATCCTTCGCTTTCTCTGGATCAGGGTTCACGCCCTCAATCAAAAAGGTGTATCCGAAGAACTGCAGCTTCCGCTTCAAGAATTCGCATTTTTCCCTGTGCAGGGTAAGTCCCGCATCCCGCAGTCTCCTTAGTACCTGGGTCAATCGGCTGTTATGCTTCGGGATGGTCCTGGCGTGTATCATGATGTCATCACTGACATTGATCACCCCCGGGAAATCCGCGATGAGTACCTGTATCACGTTTTGAAACACTTCCGCTGCACTGGATATCCCGAAACTCAGTCGGGTGTACCTCCGGAGCCTCAGGTGTGTTGAGAAGGTGGTAAAGTTGCGGGAGGCTTCGTCTAGCACTAGCTGGTGGTAGCCTGATCATAAGTCCAATTTGGAGAACCAGCTTGCTCCCGCCATCTCTCCTATCAGGGCGAAACCCAGGGGGTGGGGCCTGTCACTTTCTCTACTATCCCCGCCAATTCGAGCTTCATGTGCTCCTCTCCAACCAGCGGTCGCCGGTGTAATGCTATTCAGCGGTGCCTCAGGGCTACTGGCTGGACGGTGTGATCGATATGCAGATGCACCTCTTTTCCTTTGAATTTTCCGATCCCTTGGAAGACTCCCGAGAATTCCGTCAGTAGTTGTTGAATTGACTCTTGATGGACACCAAAAGCGAAGGTCCCTACTCCTAGGTCTTTGGCCGCCTGGCATCCTAACAGCATGCCTTGTCCATCCTCTGACACAAAGACATTGGTGGTGATGGACCGGTCTCCATGTGAAATGGAGGTTCTGAACTTTCCTCTGATCTTTAGAGGGGTGTCTTGTCCATATGCAAAGACGGTCAGAGCCGACGGGAGTAGCACTGGCGGTGCATCTAGAGATTGGTGTAGGACAGATGCCATGATATTGATGGTCGCACTAGTGTCTACCACTGCCAAGACGACTTGGGCGCCTATCCGGATACCACATTGAGGTAAGCATTGGGCCTTTCGACTGGCGGGGCCAATCATGTGCACCTTGTGCACTGTCCGCTCTTCCCCTTCGTCATCATCCATGTCGCTTTGGCTGGGGTCTCCTTCTGGCACGGCGTTGACTACCTGTCTTGGCTTGCGGTATCTTTTTGATCGGCATACTTTTCGAAGTGGTTGAACCGTCCGCACGCCGAACACTGTTTCCCTTTTGCAGGACACTCCACCACTGGATGTTGTGCTACTCCGCAGTATCCACATGACTTTGGTTGTCCCGTCGTGGCCACTCCAGCTCCCTTCTTAGTCCACTTCGTCGGGGTTTTTACGGTCACTTTGTTGACTGGTTCAGCTTTCACCGGTGCCTGGAGAGTAACCTCCATGTGAGTGGCTCGGGCCTTCGACAGCTCCTTCGTGCGCCCCAGGGTTAGTATGTCCACCAACGACTTACCGGATTCTTCTAGGATTCGTTCCCTCAACTTGGTGGATGCACAGCCTTGGATGATCTGGCCACGGAACGCCTCCATGGTGCCGGCGAATCCACACGTGGATGCTAGATTTTTGAGGCGGGCATGATACATGTCCAACGACTCCTCAGGTAACTGTCTTGACTGCCGGAATATAAATCTTTCGTAGTCCTGGCTGGCCATGGGCTCAAAGTGTGGGTTCAGCGCGTTTATTAGTGTGTGGTGGTTCTTTGGGATGACTTCCACCAGGGTTTTGGCTATGTTGTGGACATCCTTGCCTCCTAGGTGAAGGACCATGGCCCTTTTCTGATCCTTATGCACCTTTGTGGCTTCAAAGAAAATTAGTAGGTGATCTACCTAATCCTTCCATTTGGGTGCGAGTGACGAGGGTGAGCCCTCCACCATGAACGGTTAGATTGGGGTTATCGTGGCCATGGTAGGTGCAGGGATGCGTGACTGGTCGTGTGGAGACTGTGCTGCTGTTCCTCCGCCGTGTTCCAGCAGGCCGGCCCTTGAGATCCCCTCCTTACTGACTCCGTCTTTGTTTGGTGGAGCCAATGCTTGATGGCTGGGGGCCGACCTGGCACTCCAGTGACAGTGGTGGCGTCCTTTTGGGGGCTTATGTGGGCCCTTACTTGACTGGGGGCGCGTTCTGTCTTCAGTGTAGGCCTCTCTCTGTTCTCCCTTGTGCTGTCACTGGGCCTGCAGGGCCTATCTTGAGGATTTTCCCCTCCTTGTTGGAGTTATTGTTGCCCATGTGGTGTCTGAGATCGTGGGGGCTAGACTCAGTGTATGCAGCGCAGTTCCCTTTGGGCTGTACGTGGGAAAGGCAGAGTTTGGGGCCTCTCGCGCCTCCTGCAAGGCTACAATGGGGCCCACCCCCCTCCTGGGCACCTCACGACAAGGTCAGGGGCCGATTCACGGCCAGAACAAGGCCGTTCCAGTGAGGACTGAAGCACCTCAACTCTTGCGCGCTGCTGATGCAGCCGCGCCTCCAGGCTCTCTCGCTCCGATTCACGGAGCCGGCCGCACAGCGTGGGGCACGCCGGGCATGAGCGCCACGGGCCGATGTCAGAGCTCGCGGCCGCCCCGCAGCAGTATCGGCGACACACAGCGAGGGCACGCCCACCCTCGTCGCCAGCTGTTGTGTCGTCGGGACAAAGGACGGCACAGGAGTGAGGATGATACAGGCCCTGGGGTCAAAGCTAGGGGGCCTATCAATAATAACACGGACCACTGATTACTGGTGCATCGGTCTCCACACCGTCGCCAACTGGCGTATGTGCGTGCGTAGACCTTATTTATTTAACCTGGTGCACGCCTGTTGCTAGAAAGACTAGAACACAACAATGACTGCCTGTCACTGGGTTGCAGCGAATGCCAGTAGACTAAGACTCACTGCCGACAGCCACCATCAGCCTGGACCGACGGGATTGCCCGGTGAGGTGAGTTGCTTGTGGCCTGAGGTGAGCCAGCTGCTTTGCAGAAAGTTTCTGACTGATGTTCCAGGCGCGCAGCGCTGTCTGTCTGAGATCATTCAACATTGAAGCACAGTAAGTAAGTAGTTGTTGCTTATCAGTCACTTTTTGCCACCCACCCTCGAGTATCTGACAGTAAATCAGTGTTATAATAGCACAAATTAAGGGAGTGCGCGATCAGGTGCAGCCGCTGCAGCCTGCCTGCTGTCAAAGTCTGTCTGGGTGCTCACTAATTTGTGATTAATTATGTTTTGGTAATATCCCACGTGTCCTGGAACTGGAATATTCTAGTAGTATAGCGCAGGTGCCATTTAAGCCAGAGAGGGTTGACAGAAGGCCATGAGGGACAGAGGAAAGGGGACATCGGGTGGAAGGGTAGTAGAAATGTACCCGTAAACAGAAATTACAGACTCAGGAATGTCTGAGAAAAAACACATCAGAGATTAGATAATCTTGCAAGCTATGGTTTTAGACAGCAGAGCTACCCCTGTGAAACAGCCGTTACAAAGTTTGGCAGATTATTTAGTGTTCGAATTCACCATAAAGAAATGCACCTCAGTTTAAACAAGTCTTAAAATGAGTTAGATTCCAGAAAGCATTAGAAGGATATGCACTTCTTACAAGCACACACCAAAATCTATACTACTATTATAAAGGAAGAACTTTGCACCTTTGAGGCGGGTAAACTCGGGAACCACAGCGCCAATCCACACACCCGATACACCGTTGGAATCGTCAGGGTGTGTAGATGGTTATAGGTTATATAAATTAAAAAAAAACGTTATTTAAAAAATTAACATTAAAAAAAGTAGTCCCTTCGAAGTAGCGCCGGCCGCGACCTGCGTGCTGACGTCAGGAGCGTGGGGAGGAGCGGCGTCCAGGAACGCGAGGAGGAGCGGCGGACATGGCGTGGGGGAGGAGCGGTGACGAACGGCGGAATGGCGGTGAGGACCGGCTGACAGGCGGGAGGAGCGGTAAGCGGCGAGGAGCGGCGGAGAGGTGAAATGAGGAGCGCGGTGGAGGAGCGGCGGCTGAGGTAAGGCTCCGGGCAGGCGGGGGTCGGGGCAGGGGGGGGACGGGGCGGCTTGACAATGTCGGGCGGGCGGGGGGCCGGGCTGCTGCACAATGTCGGGGCGGGCGGGGGCCGGCTGCTGCGCAATGTGCGGTGAAATGAGGAGCGTGGGGGAGGAGCGGCGGCTGAGGTAAGGTTCTGGGCAGGCGGGGGTCAGGGCAGGCAGGGGACGTGGCGGGCGGGGGCCCGGGCTGCTTGACAATGTCGGGGCAGCAAGGGGGCCGGGCTGTTGCACAATGTCGGGGCGGGCGGGGGTGGGGGAAGCCTGATTGCTCCCGGACAAGGTCGGGACGGGCTGCTGGTATATATATATATATGTATGTGAACAAGGGCAAGTGGTGCCCGAAACGCGTCATCAGAGGACAACTGCAACAATAAATAATTAATTTGCCTGCAGTTTGTGGTTCGTGGTTCCTTGGTGGCTGAGTGAGCGTGTACGCCGCTGCAAGCAGACGAAGGTCCTACTGTCATTTATATATATATATATATCCATACTAATATAATAAAGAGAGAGCCCAAACCTTTGAGGTGGGTAATCTCAGGAACCACAGCACCAATCACAACACCCAATACAGCGTTGGAAAGGGCAGTTGCAGCAGAAGAACATAGGCTATGCAGACGCCCACCATATACATTTAAAAGGTAAAAGAACCGGGCCAGCAAAGTAGTCCCTTGTGGGCGTGTCTGCGTTGTGCTGGGGGTGTGACAAACGCTGGGGGCGTGTGGTACGTTCCGCCCTTCATGCCATGTCTCTTATCGTGTGCTAATCCCACCCTGCACCCTTTAAATACCCCTGCACCCCATAATCATAACCCACCCTTACTCCTTAAAATACCCCAACACCCTTAAACACTAACCCATCTTAACCCTATAAATATACCCTGTACCCCAAAACCCAAACCTATCCCTAAACCCTAAAAATACCCCTGTACCCCAAAACCCAAACCTAGCCCTGAACCCTATAAATACCCCTGTACCTCAAAACCCAAGCCTACCACTGAACCCTAAAAATACCCCTGTACTCCAAAACCCAAACCTACCCCTGAACCCTAAAAATACCCCTGTACCCCAAAACCCAAACCTAGCCCTGAACCCTAAAAATACCACTGTACCCCAAACCCCAAACCTACCCCTGAACCCTAAAATACCCCTGTACCCCAAAACCCAAACCTAGCCCTGAACCCTTAAAACACCCCTGTACCCCAAAACCCAAACCTACCCCTGAACCCTAAAAATACCCCTGTACCCCAAAACCCAAACCTAGCCCTGAACCCTAAAAATAACCCTGTACCCCAAAAACCCAAACCTACCCCTGAACACTAAAATGCCCCTGTACCCCAAAACCCAAACCTATCCCTGAACCCTAAAAATACCCCTGCACCCCAAAACCCAAACCTAGCCCTGAACCCTTAAAATATCCCTGTACCCCAAAACGCAAACCTACCCCTGAACCCTAAAAATACCCCTATACCCCAAAACCCAAACCTAGCCCTGAACCCTAAAAATACCCCTGTACCCCAAAACCCATACCTATCCCTAAACCCTAAAACTACCCCTGTACCCCATAACCCAAAACTATATCTGAACCCTTAAAATACCCAAACACCCCAAAACCTATACCTCAGTACCCCAAAACATAGACCACTATACCCATACTTACCTTATCCAAACATTTAAAAAAAACATGCTTTTACCATTCATGCATTTACAACGAATTTTGTTGTAAATGTATGCGTGGTAAAAGCATATCAAATGTAATGCCATGCGTTATAATGGCATTGCGGAGTCATGGTACTTTCGTAATGAAAGTATGCGGTGTGATGGTATGCGGAAAGAAAGTTGCGGAATAATGGGTGTTACCCTCCCCCGGTAAGTACATTGGTGGCACGGCGGCCCACATTTCCAGCAACATACTCATATTTTTTCACCACCCATTTGAAAAATGCACAGGTCTCTCTCATTGATGGCCATCACCGACATACGCTTTTAGACACACCTCCCGCCACAAGTTCTAGAATTGCGAACTTTAGAGCTGGAGAGCTACGTTCGAATCTCGGCATCAGCTCAACATCCTGTGATTCCAGGCAAATCGCTTTGTCTCCCCGTGCCTACCACAAATTAATGTGTTCTTCTGTAATGTAAATTGTGCTCATGCCATGTTGTTGAGTTCACGCTATATAATATTGCAAGGAAAAATAAAGTAGGGAAACTCGAGTTTACACACTACTGAACGCGCACTCTTAAGTGCATGAGCAGTGCACTGTGAATCGGAGCATTTCACAGGCCTGTCACAGATAACAAATGCTATCAAAACGAAATCCTACAAAACAATATACTACTGGCCGGCAGCAATTCATACCTAGACAACGTCGGGACGGGCTGCTAGTTATCATATAAATGGCCTTAGTAGCAGCACTATCGCTCAAGCTTACATCGATTGTAAGCGTTCTCGACTTAGGTGGCATAGTTTCTCAAAAGAGAGAGTTCACACATGATGTGATAGCACAGAAGAGAGCAGAGCTATCTATCCAGCTTTCTACATAGAATTTAAAAGGTCAGATTTCTAACACCTGAGCTATCCCTCAGGTTGTAAAGCTGTGACGGTGCAATAGCTACCTGTCCTCCTACAGAGAACTAGAAGTCAGGCCTAAAGGTCCTCATTGACTGTCTGACTGAATGTCTGGTGTGAGTGGTTTGTTTAACCCAGTTACTGTACTGCATTTATTAAATGCAAGATTTTCATTTGGTTCCATACATTTTCTTAATCCACTGCTCTTGATAAAGTATCGCTGAAGGTGTCACACATGAGACATCAATGTCAGTCATAGGTGCCTTCAAAATATAGAAATGTAACTCATGTGCCTACTGAAAACTTGGCAGCTATGTTTGTGCCAGGCCAGTGACGGACGAGTTGCCGAGGTCAATGTTGACAGAGATGGTGTCACTCATAGTCGTTGAAATGTCACTCATAATTACACTGAAATTATGAAGATGTCACACATAGCAATCTGAAACCTTGGCAGCTATGTTTGCAGCGCTTCAGACAGTGACCATTGAGACATGCATTAATGCATGACAATGCATTTCAGTGTTGTGATACGGAGCTCCACACTGAAATGCGTTAGTCTACCACCTGAAGCGTGATACTTGGCAGGACTGCTGACGTCTGTGCTTCTCTGCATAGTCAGCCCTGCTAAGCACCTAGTGGAGCACTCCCAAGTTAACACCTCTGAATGCCAAAGCTCTTAGCTGGCAGATTGGGTCAGGCTTGGGCTCAGTTCACGGCTGGCAGTGCTACAATGTTTCACAATATACTGCAGCAATAGCTGACGTCAGGTTGCGAGTCCTCATTGCCATTGGCCAATCAGGGTAGACTGGCCAGGGCAAGCAGGTGCATGCTTCATAGTTTAAAGTTGCCTGCTGTGGTAATGATTTGGACTGGACTATGGCTGGAGAGTGCTGCTCAGTCCAGTGCAGCCAATGCCGCTGATGTGTGAGTTCTTCTGAGTGTCCGTCATGGACCGTGCCATGGGATGTCGTTGAGGCTGGCCCGTACCGTCAATAGTACTAGCAGCTGAGCTGATAGAGTAAGTAAGTCTACCCGCATGCATTGGCCTTTCACACAGCAAGCCTTGAGGAGGCTCAGGTTTACACCTACTCTGCCAACGCCCCCAGTACCCCATCTACTGTCCCCAGCACTAACTCTGGATACCTGTGACCCTTTCACTTCCCTCAATTTGGTTACTGTGAAAAGCCTCAGTCCGCTTTCTGTGTCCTTGAAGCGCACTAAAATGCGGTGATGTCCCTTTACCACCTTGGCCCCTCAACGCACACCTCTGAGGCCCGTCTAAGGAGTCTCATGCAGCTGCTTGGAGCACTGCCATAATCTACCTAATAGCGCAGCCTTTATCCTCACGTGAAAGGCTGTTTTGAATGAGAGAGGGGCAAGTAACGAGGGCTGACAGAAGTTGGAGGTGTTTTAAAGTGGGGGGCTCCACTGCTGAGGCTGGGTCAGAGGGAGGGGCAGTCAAGATGAGAGAACTTGGGGCAGCACGCAGGCCTGTAAGGCTGAGGGGGAATCCCGAAGTGTTCCATGGAAATGCACCAAGAAAGAGGCATAACCGCCTAATAAGCACGCTAAAGTTGCATGGGGTCTGGGAACACTGAAGTTAAAGTGTCCTGAGGATGCCCATGCAAGGCATGTATATAAGTTACCTGCAGTTTCCTGACAGCAACGTTCTTCATTTATGTGTGTTAGTTATTGTCTGTCTATGCTTTTATTATTAGTTTTAAATACTTCACTTCTTCAAGGTGCTTTGGGCATATTCTGTTCACTCTAAGGGTCTGTCACTGGGAAAGGGGCCGGGCGTAAGCCATGTAAACTCAAACCACAGTGCCACCAGTTGGTGTTAGCTTTTTGCCTGAACTTCTTGTATTGCCCTGCTTCACATTAATGTTTTATTTAGAATGAATATTTCGCATAACGATTATGATACATTTTGTTGACTGTATTTATTTGTGAACTTATTTATTTGTGAACTTTTTATAGCTCTGTGCTGGAAGCTAAAATACATCTGGCCAATTTTCAGTCCATTTCAGAAATGAAATCCTGGAATTTTAACAAACCATTGGTCTGCATAGCTTTACAGCACTCCACTAACTATAATCACTATCATACAAGCTGTAATTGTCTGTATTATCAGACCACTGCTATTTTATTTATATTCTATCCTTTTGAGACCAGTATTGCAGTGGGTTGGTTGCTTGGTGCAATGGCAGTCTCACGCAGAGCCAGTTACAAATGGAATTTCCCAGCAGCACTAGTGCAGCAGTTTAAGATCTTAGAGTTTCTGGTTGCTCAAATAGGTGCAATTTCTGATATTTATATGTTTGCCTCATGTTCATAGCTTGATATTTGCTTTCGAGAAAATGACGCTCATATTCATGGAATGTCACTCATAATTACACTGAATTTATGAAAATGTCACACATAGCAATCTGAAACCTTGGCAGCTAGGCACAGTGCAGAGTGCACTCCTGCCTCTGCTCTGCAGAGAAAAAGCACAACATGCTTAGGAACCCTTTTGCAAGTGAACGTACGGCGCGTCGAGGAGAGAGAAGGTAGATACGTTTTGACCGATAAATAGACGAATACCCCCCTGTGGTCGGACAGCCGTTTTGCAACTTTCCTGTATCGTTTTTACTACCATCATGTGCCCGAGCTAATATATCAACAACTAAATCAGAATATTTGCCCAATACGAATCAAAATTGTGCACGATAATTTAACTTTACGTCGAACTCCCAGCTTGGAATCTTTTCCTTGGGTGAATCACCGAGGATTAAATGTGAGGTCCTGAGCCCATGTACAATATATATTATATCTAATCAACCAGGCGCTAGACAAGATAATCTATGAAGCTACCTGATTAAGGCATGTATGCCGAAACGCGCGTAGTTGACACCTGCTGCACTGCCTCCATCATCTCTACGTCTATCGTATTTTATGGATATATAATTATGTTTTGCTTTCTTCTTTTGAATGAAATGGATAAATCACAAAGTTGAATATAGATAAGATATATACAAAAAAGAAAAAAAGATATATGTTTTGATATCTATATTTGTGTACAGCTAATTTACTCAAATAGGGTAGTTCTGCTATATCTTTGGTTTCTCTTTCAAAGTATTTTGGTATAATACAAAGTAGATCCTACCTTTTTAAATCAGTCCCTAGCTAAACTTTTTCCCTATTGAGAAAAAGCACAACTGCCATTGGCAAGGTGACCTCTCCCTCACGAATGGCAGTGGTGCTTTATTTTACAAGCACAGACAGAAAAAGGTGCTGCGGTACAGTAGTTGGGTTGAATTTAGTAGTGTGTGTACCATACCAGTCCACCCAGCTACTGCACTGTGCGTGCACAGGGACAGGGTACCGTGCAGCCGGTACGCGCAGGCCGCTGCCCATGTACACTGAATTTCGGCGCCACACCCACTGTCTACCACCACCACCCCTTGTGACCAGGCAGACACTGAGGCACCGGACCAATCTTAATTGTAGGCATAATGACTGGATAACCTGGTGCTCTTTAAGGTCATCATCTACTATTTACTGTGCTTTAAAAGTTAATATAAATACATTTGTAATAAATAATGTGCTGTAAGAACGCCACCAAACTCCCCTAGTAGTGGTTAGGCTTGCTCGCTGCGCTTGCTCACTCCCCGCCGGGTGGGGGCTGCTCCGGCAAAATTTGCCAGAGTTGCTTTCAGTTCCCAGTCTGGCCCTGACAGTGATATATGACTTTTCTACTTTCTCTTGGATAAAGAATGAATTTCTCTAGAAATTATGAAATCTTCCAGAATTCTGTTCAAATGCAATACCTCCATAGACAAAGAGACATTTTCTAACTCCTATTTTACATAGTCTATGGAGGATTTTCAGGGCAGATAATGTAGTGGGATACTGAAAATAAATAAAGCATACGTTTAACAATATTATCGTTTGAAAATAAATTATTCGCTGTTGAGGATTTCTTGGTTTACCGAATCACTTTTCACGATACCTAATCTGCTATCTGTACTCTGGCCCCTTTCACCTTGTGGTCACTGTCAGCTCTCTCCAGGTAAATGGTAGGTGCCTGGCACATTTCTTTATGTTTGCGCTGTGCATAGGGCTAAAGGTGCACACCGCCAAGCACAAATGTATGTACTTTAACCCCTTCGGTGCTGATGACGGAACCTCTCCGT
The DNA here is from genome assembly GCF_964261635.1 of Lissotriton helveticus. NCBI lineage: Eukaryota > Metazoa > Chordata > Amphibia > Caudata > Salamandridae > Lissotriton > Lissotriton helveticus. The sequence goes on from NC_136062.1 coordinate 140,215,409, forward strand.
CATCAGCCGCGGTCGCGCTGTGCTGATGACGGAGCGGTTCCGTCATGGCCCGCCCAGCTCGATAGAACGCTCATGCGCGGCGCGAATTCCGCGCCTGCGCTGAGGGTTCTATTGAGCGGGCGGGGCCGTGACGGAACCGCTCCGTCACGAGCACAGCTCAACCGACGCTGGTGACGGAGCGGTTCCGTCACCAGCATGCGCCCGCCGCGCGGCTGCTCAAAACCCGTAGCACTGCGGCGGAATAGCCGCCGCAGTGAAGGTGTTAAGAGGCACATAAGATTGAGAGATGATTCATACAAACATAGGACACAAGGCTCTCGTCTATTTTGCAATGGGCTTTTTTATTTACTTAGCTCAGTTGTTGATAAAAACAATGAATCGCATGTGCGCTCCCTGAAATACGCCTCTACAGAGTATTATCAGGACGTCCTTGATTCTAGTGAAGTGGCATAGGTAAAGAAGAATCCAATGTGATTCAATCCTAGTTCCATGCCTAAACCCAGATCATTAATCACACACAATGCTTTCAAGAAGAACGGAAGGTGTTTTGTTTACTCCATTTTCTATAATTTAGCCTGGAGATACGACAGGCTCCGAGTTCTCTAGGTCCTAGTTACCCTCCGTCCCTCTTTAAATCAGGAGTATAGTAATTACATGTTTTAGTGTCCTAGGGATCGATCCTTGCAGCAGGAGTTCTATATCTCTGTGACATTCTGGTAAGCTAATCAGCATGCTTTTCAGGAACATAGCAGGGCGTTGTTCGGTTGGTACATTCGAAGCTTTGATTTACCCCAATGACCCTGTGTGTTGAGGGAGCCTAATAAATGTGCACATTATCTTTAAAGTCTCTGGGTGAATAATAGGGTTGATAAGCGATTTTTATGGGGTTGCCTTTTATGGAGGAGTGAATGTTCCAAATATCGTCATGAAGAAACTGAGTATTGACTTAATTTGCCATTTACACAGCCCTTCAGAAATCAACTGTAATGCACTGGTTCTTGACATTCTCTGCGTTGTTCATTATACGCTGTCAACGTAGGATTGCACCCACTCTTCTTGTATTTACTAGTTTAAGGTTAAATTATTTGTTGTCTGCTTTGGCTGCTGGTTTGAGTTTCTTTAGTTGATAGACATAATCTCACCCAGTGCTTTAGTGGTAGTATTGTGTAAATTTACCAAGGATACTATCTGCCAGCAGCTCTTGAGACAGCGGATTGAAGCTTTATTGAATGTGGTTTGGGTGTTTTTTGGGGGGTAACCTTCTTCAGGGTCTAACATGGCACAAAGGTGTCTAGGCTTTCAAGAGACTTTGGGGCATATTCACAAGGAGCAATCATGGAATTAACTGCACTTTATCGCAGCCAAAGTTGTGATAAATGTACCCCACCATTCACAGCACCAGTTTTCCCATAATAGCAGCCGCAAAAAACATCGCCACAGAGGACCCCCGCAACTATCGCTAATGAGATGCAGAGTAGGTGTTCATGTGCAAAACCCCGTGACAACACCACACCTCCACATTCACAACGACTAGCCAGATTGGCAATAACAACACAAAACACGAGATAAGGCGTGTTAGCAGCAGGAAATTTACACCTGCTCTGACCTGGTGTAAAGTCGGAAGGAAGCCTGCACCAGAATACGAAGCCCAGCCCAGGGCGTCATCGGAAGGGCAACAAATGCCATGGAGCAGCTGATTATGCAGGCCTGACACCCAGGAGGGCCACAACACCCACCGCCACCACCCCCAGGACCCACCCCTCCCCCCGAGCCCACCCCAGGCAAATACATGCCACATCAGTTACACCCAAACATGTACCAAATAATCAGCCTGATGTCGCACCATCACAACTGGTGGCATGCATGAGTCAGCACAGAAATGACCATCACACAATTACTCTCGAAGAAAACAATTAAACTTTATTGAAACAACACAGAAATCAAATGAAGACACATGGCAGCCCCTCCACAAAATCTGTAGGTAACAGCCTGCAAGACAAAAAGCATGATGAGAAGGTGTCCTGTGCACATCAAAGGACAGAGAGAGAGTGAAGGAGAAGGATAGAAGAAGAGAGGGGGAGAGAGAGAGAGAAGAAGAGAGGGAGAGATAAGAAAAGAGGAGGAGAGAGAGAGAGAAGAAGAGAGGGGCAGAGAGAGAGAGAGAGACAACCCTACATACCCAGCCCACACAGCTCACCTGCTGCCACTGGTGTGTCTCCAAATACTTGCCCGTATGCATAGCAGCACACCAGGTCCCACATCTGAGACAAAGCCGTGATCTGAAACAGAGTCCAGAGAGACATGACTGGTACAGTACACACACTTGTACAAGACAACATTGCCTGCCCGCCCATGCACACCCAGGCAGAGGCATCCCAGCCCCTCCCACCGCCCATCGGAGCATGTCCACCCATGCACACCCAGGCAGAGGCATCCCAGCCCCTCCTGCCACCCATCCGAGCATGCCTGCCCATGCACACCCAGGCAGAGGCATCCCAGCCCCTCCCCCCATCCATCAGAGCATGCCCGCTCATGCACACCCGGCCCACACTGCTCACCTTCCGCCACCGGTGTGTAGACTGAAGGTCCCACCACGTGCCGCTGCAAGCCACAAACCCGGGGCTCTCAGACATGGCACCCTCCTGACCATGCATCCATGCTGTGCTGACCACCAGGTATCACGTCTGGTGCTGGGACTATATTACACCATGGCATGTTATGAACCAGGGCACCCGGCAACATCGCAGCCGCACAGCCGCTCAGCCGAATAGGTGCCACTAACTCTGTGACCCCGGAAGCGGGGCCACATGGTGGTAGGCCTGCGCAGGACACTGGCTCGGCCTACACTGTGGTCCAGCAAGGCACACAAATCCTGAGCAGTCCGGACCACCAGGACGGGCCATCATCGCAGGCTGCAAACCCGCTCAGCAGCTCAAGGTGCCAATGACTCAGTGCACCCTAAGTCACCGTCCCATGGTGGTGTGCCTGTGCCGGCCGCAAAGCAGCATCTGCCACATATCCTGTCCAACCCCAGTTCTCGCCACAAGGTGATCAGCCCGTGAAGGCCGCAATGCATCTGCCACGAACCCTGTTCAAACCCAGTCAGTGCCATGTGGTGGTAGGCCCGTGCTGGCCTCACGGCCTCAGGTCCGTCATCCAGTCACCACCCGCAGTGGGGTATGTGACGTTGTCGGTCCCTTATACTTGAGGGGTCACATGGCCTGTGACTCCTGTGCTGGGTGGGTGTGGCGTGCGTGCAAACCTGCCCTCAGGGAGTGGCTGTGACATGCTGACAACTAGACCAGTGACCTGCACACCTCCAAAGAGTTCGCCCGCAACGGGTAGCAATGAGGCCCCCCTGGGAGCGTGAGCGGAGTGGTCTGGCCTACCGTACGCTGAAACAGGGCAGGGCTTGCAAAAATAACTCATGGAAACTGGGCGTGGTTCAGTCCATGTCTGGACAAGAAAGTGGCTGCTGCGTGTGTCCCTGTTGTGGTGTCCACGGGACCCGTGACACAAATTGCTGTGTTGCGCCCTCTGACGTAAGGGAAAATCACTGTCCCTACATTCATCCACACATACATATATGAATGATGAAAGAAATGACACTGCAGTGCGTCACTGGATGTTTATTGCACATCCAGTGCTTTTCCTCAGCTGGAGTGGTCCAGGGGACTGCCGAATACACCACACTATATGGGCCCATGGAGGGCCAGTCAGAGTCCATCCGTGGAAGACAAGTACTGCGGAAGAGGAGGGGTGTAGTCCGCAGTCTGGTCGCCGTGTCATTGGACATCAAACAGGATGTGGCGGCCCATGTCGCTGTCCAAGGTGAGTACATCTGAGTGATTTGGGGGTCAGTGGAAGGTAATGAGGCCATGTGCGGGACCAACCAGGAACAGGTCAGGTGGTGGAAATGAATGCTACAGAGCCCTTCTGATCACAAGCTCATCCACGTCCTCATTCCCGAATATGTTTCCTGCCCCACCTGGGGGTGTTGCTGTACCGGCAGCAGCACTGTGTGGCACTGACACCTCAGGTGCCGGAGGTGGTCTGTCTGCCACACTGTGTGGCACTGTCACCCCAAGTGCCGGAGGTGGTCTGTCTGCTGCACTATGTGGCACTGACACCTCAGGTGCCAGTGTGGTTAGGCCTGCCACACAGGGAGGCACTGACATCTTAGGTGCCCCTGCCACACAGGGAGGCATTGATACCTCAGGTGCCGGAGTGGTTAGGCCTGCCACACAGGGAAGCATGGCCACACCAGGATGCGGAGATGATGATGGTGTGGGGGCAGCAACGTTCAACATCACCACGCCTTGTGGCAGAAATGCCTTGATGAGGATCTGCAGGACATGGTAGATCCCAGCTACATTCCGCTCATCGGTGGCTGCCATCCTTTCCGCCTCCATCCGCACCATGTCCTCCATGAGCCTCTGCATCTGTGGCAGCTCACGGCTGGTATTGCTGGAGCCACTCTGAGCCGACAGGTATTCTCTCTTCTTGTCATGACTCCAGCGATGTCAGTCAGGGGTCGTTGTAGACCATGTAGCAGCGATACACACCCAAGGATGGCATCAAGTTTGGTTGCCATGTTGCCAAAGCTCAACTGCACCTGCTCTGCGGTCTCCCTCTGGCACTGCAGCACATGGAGTAGGAAGGCCATGTGTTGTTCCTGGGGGTCTTGGGGGGGTGCCAGGGATGTGGGTGCCTCCTGCTGGGTGCTTGGGATAGTGGGTGGGGTCTCCTCGATGCAGCTGGCCTGCCCTGATCCTGAAGGTGAGTTGCGGATGAGGTCCATGATGTCTTGGATGGCTTGGGTGTCAATGCTGGTGTTGGCCGCCTTGTCATCAGTGAAGAGTTGCTGGTACTGCTCTGCAGCAGGTGTTGACGGTGCCCCTGCGATGTAAAGGGGAGATGGTGTATTCCGATGTGTCCACATGGTATATGTTGGCATTCAGCCAGCATTGCATTGTGCATTGTGACAGTCTGTAGATCTGGGCGAGGACCCAGAGTCATTGTGGGTGTGCTCTGTGCTCTGTGCTCTCCTTGATTGTGCATATGTGCCATTGTGCCCATCTCCACCCGTCCCCCCAGACCTGGTGGTCACTCACCTTGTTATGGTTGTGTTGTGTCCTGTCGAGCAGTGTCCGATCCCACGACTCCGGCCACAGTCTCCATACTGATGACTGTCGACACCAGCTCCTCCATGTCATCCAGCTCCAGCTGTGGCGCTGGGCCCCCACCTCCAGTCTGCATTGCAGACTTTCGGTTGGCGGAGAGTGTCTCATTGGTCCGCCACTTGATGTCATTCCATCGCCTCTTGACCTCGTCCATTGTCCTCTTGTGCTTCCCGACGGCCTTCAGCTTGTCCACGATGTCCCGCCATATTCCCTTTTTGGTGCCCAATGATACGTTGGAGGTGACGAGCAGTTGTTGATGGTGTTCTATCACCTCCGTGACTATGATCTTGTTCGCCTGCGGACTGAACTTCGTCTTCCTCTTCTTCTTGTCCTTGCCCTTCCTTATCCCCGAGGTCCTGAACTTGTCATCCGGGGTGCTTGTGGGGTTGCGCTCGTCCTCTGCGCCTGCTCCGGCTGCCTCTATGGTGCTTGGGTGTTGGTCAGTTTGTGTTTGGGTGTTTTTTCTACTTTTATGGTGATTTTGCCCACCTGCCAGGTGTGTGTTGCAGGCTTGGTGCTGCTTATCGCTGGTTTCCTCATCGCGCTTGGGCCCATCACAGGTTTTACGGTGTTGTGGTTAGTGTTTTTGTAACCATCGAGGTGGTTGTATTGCGGACATTGTCCGCGGTTTCAGCACATATCACATGCTACGGCCGTGTTGTGAATTCAACGTTGACACAGGGTTATTTTCCCACGATGGGCTGTGATGTTGAATGTTGCGTTACGCTACTCCTTTGGTAGTTATCACACGTTCTTGTGAATATACCCCTTTATGTTTAGTAGTTAGTGTAATTATGGGGTTGCAGAACCTGGTGTGTGGCTGGACAGGCAGGTCCATTGACTCTATTCTGAATATGAAGTTCAAGTCTACGATGTGCCCCTCTCTGTAGTCAGTATTGTTGATTAATTAGTGGAAAAGTTGAACTCCCAGATACCTGAGAATTTTTATAGCTTTTTTTGTTATTTAGTAAATTGAACCAGATAGAGAAATCTCCCATGTGTATTTGTTTTGCAAGAGAAGTGGCGAAGACAGCCATGCTGATAACTTCTTTCTGGTTTGTAACAGAGCAGAGCTTGGAACAATTAAATGTTTGAAATTAATGAGCATCAATTGTTTGTGGAGGGGTATGTAAAGGTAGTTGTTTCTTAGCAAGTTGTATCAGCCATATTGATTGCTGTAATTTAACCACATCACCCAGTTTATTTGTTTCTGTGAAAACAATTGTGTTGCATTTTGGAAAAAGGTGAGTCAAAGATGTCTGTTGAGTTAAAAGACTTGTCAATCATAAGTGTCAGTTTTTTATTTTGCGGAAATTATGCATCACCAAACTGTGCTTGATGATTGACATTATAGAATACACCATTCTTAAAGGCTTCAGTTGCTGGTGTCTGAGTGACGGACAGGGGAATGTATAATTATCTTGTGTCTGCTGAACACCTACATTGTGTCTTATTGGATTTGTCTGTCAGAATAGGGTTCAATGTTTTACCTTTGCACCGAAGTTTTTTTGAACTCAGTGTTTGTTCTGTACCCTTTGGGACAAAAGCATCTGTTAGATGCACTACTTCCTTTGGTCTTGCAAGGGGGCCTGATGTCCACTCTTGTTGGGTGGTAATTGTATTTTCTTGAGTTGTCAACAATTCATCTTTTTTGGAGTAATCTGCCCTGGTTAACAGCGCAATGGCAGGGATTTCTTTATACGTCCTGTCTACTAGTAATCTGGTTGTTGGTGTTGGTTACAACCTATTCCCATCTCTGGGCTATCTTTTAGTCTCAGCTGATTGGTGAGATTTTTGAGCAGGGCTAAATCAGTGCTATGTATTGAGAAAGTCTGGTGGTCTTTGGGATTCTGTCTTGAATGGAGTTAGGTGCTGATGACAATTGTGACACAGTGTAAAAGAGTTATGTGGAGAAGACTAGTGAGTAATATTGGTTCGAATGAGGACTTTGGCATTGGAATGCATTCCTATGGTAGTATTTTGTGTGAATAGCGTAGACAGATACTGCCTCTATCTGTGATAGAGAAGTGTGCTGTAAAGGCACACAGAAGTGCTGAGTTGTGTACTGTTGTTTTGGGGCACTGTAGAGGTGTGTGATGTGGCGGTGAGATCCTTTGCTACTACAACTGTAAAGTTGCCCCGTGTTGAATGGAAAATCAGGGTTGTAGCAGAAGGAGACCAATTGCAAACAATGTGCCCACTCTGATTTTACTGTCTCTCAGACTGACACGTATTCCTTGAACTGTTGCTGCCACTGACTTTGGCCCCAACGTTTTGTTAATATGGCTGCATTTATTCCAAAGTGGTTCTCTAAGCGCTATGAAAGGACGGGTGCCAGAATTCCCATGAACACCAAAACATGCAAAAAGGAAAGGTTTTCCACAGCACGCAACAAAAGGAAAACCTCTGCTTTGTCACAGAATGACTCTTGACTCTAACGATTACACTAGGCTTGGAAAGAAAACCCTCTGCTGGTCCAGAAAACACAACAACATGATTAATGTGCCCGCCTTTAATAGCTTAGCTAGTAGTATTAACATTTAATACTGAATTGGGACACACAAGGCACATCATTTTACATCTGGTAATAACACAGTTAATAAGCTACATATGTATCGGGAAAACCGTGTTAAAAAAGGCTTCACGATAATACTTAGAGGTCTCAAAGTGAAACTCCGGAACAACAACAAGTTGGAATGGTATATTCCAATAATAGCTATTATAAAGTACTACAATCTCATACTGAAATTTCACATTTATGTGTTAAAAGGTCTGGGAAGATGTATTTCTTGCCAGTAAAATGTTGTATTTAATTTAAGTGACTGATTCAGCGGGAGTGATTGCTTTAATATCACACACTGATAGCATAAATGCCTCAAAAGCTGTATTTTTCCAAAACAACATCGAGAGCATGATGTAAGGAGATGAAAGACATACAACCTCTGTTTGTAGAATAAGACTGTTCTCTTGGCGGGATTTAGACATTTTGTTTTCTCAAAATCCACCTCTGCATTTTTCCCTGCTAGCATGGCTCGCACGCAGATCGTATGCAGATGTCAGAATCCTTTTTGTGGAAAAGCACCTTTGCAATAGTGTTAAAAATGGAAGAACTGGTTACATTCTGCGGTGCAGTTTGTGAATCACAGCTCGAAATAAAGCTGCATCAAGTTAGTTAGATCCTCTTATTTACAAACCGACCTTACATAAGTGGGATGTAGTGTCAAGTCAAGTCAAAAGAACTTTATTCGAATGTTCATAGTAACATCCATAAAAGTACGTTCCAATAAATTTACAATTAACACATGAAATTTCATATATTACTAAAAATCACTTGAAGTAAAAAGATCACAGACAGAATATACAGTAAAAATTTATAAATATATATATTTGAATTCGTATAAAAATAATTCTCTCGGCACAACGCAATTACCCCTCCATACTTGCCCTAAATTTGATTGCAAGTTTTAAAAAGCTACATACAAATAAAGTGCAATCACGACTTAATAGTTGGAGGTAATAAAGAGCTGGGCGGATTTGTGCAAAATTCAATTGTTCGAGGATTGGTTTTAAATATAACTTCCTTGGTACAAGGTAAAATGGGCAGATAAATAAAAAGTGTGCCAGATCTTGCGGAGACTTTTGTTTGCAGCCGCAAGGTGGCAACACTTGGCCTCGATGGGCCCCCCCTCGGTATGGCCAATAAAAGATGGAATAGATCAAAGCGAAACCTCGAAAGCAAAAAGCGATCGTAACCTGACAGCGGCCATGATAGGTACGGTTCCATTTGTGGACTGGTTTTTAATAACACGTGTTTCCGGACACTGTCTTTTTTTAGTTCGGCCTCCTCCCGGGCTAAAGATCTGGAAGCTATGAAGGTCTTCTTCACAAAAATGACATCAGATTTAGTAGTTATCTCTGGGGTTGCGAAAAGGCCAGGACCTCCTAGGTCAGATAAACATTTGCTGATATATCTGAGCCAGGGAACTTTGAGACCATTTTCCCATGTTAGTGCTTCTTTCAGGATTTGTTGAGTGAGGGGTATTTCCGTATTTGTCCAACAGTTCAGCCAGCAAAGTATGGGATTAACGGCTATTCTGTCGCTCAAATAGGGCATACCTAGTTCTTCATGAACAAAAAAGTTACCTGTGCCCCTTGGTACCCTCAAAACCCTTTTTAAGAAGCTGTTTTCTGCAACCTCTAGCCCTCTAGAGGAAGTAAACCCCCATAGCTCGCTTCCGTAACATGCAATAGATAAGCTTTTTGCTTGGTAAAGTTGGAGCAGTGCAGCCACCGGGCTATTGCCCATTTTTCTTGCAAAGTCATGTATTACTGCATTGGCCCTGATTACCTCGCCCGTTTTCCTCTGTACTGCGGGACCCCAATTCAGCTGATGGTCATAGAGGACACCCAGATAAGAGAATGTCTTAGCCACGGGGATTTTGTCCCCGTTAACATAGAGGGAGTTTGGCTTTTTGTTCCCCGAGCCTATCTTCATGACATAGGATTTTGAGTTGTTGATACTCAGATCCCGTAACTTCATAAAGTCATGAAATGCTTTTAACAAAGTTTGTAGGCCTGTTGCAGTCCTAGATATCAGGACTGCATCGTCCGCGTAAAGCAGTACCGGCAGTCCTTTCCGCCCAACATATGGGTAGTCTACTCCCGTACCCAAAAGACACTCCTCTAGATCATTGATGTACAGATTAAAAAGGAATGGGGCTAGGATACACCCTTGACGAACACCCCGGTGTATTCCAAAGTCCTTTGTTACTTTTAAGTCTTGTGTATATCTGACATTTGCTCTTGTGTCAGAGTGCATGTCAGCCAAGAGGTTAATTAGATTTTGTTCTATACCCATTTTGGCCAAGACATCCCATAGTCTACCTCGATCCACACAGTCGAAAGCCGACGATAGATCCATGAATGCCATGTGAATTGTGCCTTCCCTGGCCATGGTATATTTCCCCATAATCATATACAGGTTCAGGCACTGGGTAATTGTTGAATGACCAGGCCTGAATCCGTATTGAATTGGGGACATTACGTTATTTTCATCTGCCCAAGATGTTAATCTATTTAAAATTACACCCCCTACTACTTTAGCTACAGAATTAATTAAAGATATAGGCCTGTAGCAAAGTGGGCTATTACAGTCTCCTTTTTTGAATACGGGAACTATAGTAGAAGTTCACCACGATTTGGGGCAGCCAGAAGCTGCCGCAGCGTTAATTACTGCGGTAAGGACTGGGGCCCATAGTGTTGGACGTGATTTAAAAAGATCTGGGGGGAGGCCATCAGGCCCGGGGGCCTTATTACAAGTTAGGCCTTGAATACCTTTTTCTACCTCATTTATTGAAAAGTGCATAAAGTTCTCCATAGGAGTAATAAAGTTATACGCTGCCTGCGGCTTATCACTTTTGAAAATAGTGCTAAAATGAGTGACCCATTCTTCCTCTGGAATATTTTTGCCAAGGGCCATGTTGCTTGGGTCATCAAACAAAGGTTTATTAATGATTCCCCAAAACCTTGCGCTATTACCCAGAGTATTAGGATCTAAAAGGGACTCCCAGGTTCTTGCCTTTACCTCTTTTTTCCGTAATGCAATAACTTTTTTATATTGTACTCGCATAGCCTTAATACAGGTCGGGTCTCTGGGCCTAGCTTTTAGGGCCATCTTAAGATCCCTATTAGCTTTTGTGCAAGAGTGATCGAACCATTTTGGGTTCTTTCCAGCATGCCCGTTTGCTGGTACCATCAGCAGAGACCCTACTTTATCTACGATCCCCTCAAAGGCAGACAAAGTTTGGCCAGAAGATGATGTAGGTGACACACAAATTAAAAGATCAGAACTGCAAAGGTTATTTATCGAGTTATATAAGTTATCACAGTCCACCATTGTCCATTTTAGTCGGCGCTTTCCATTTATGCACCTCATAGTTCCCCGACCTTCGCTGCGTTTTCGCAAGTCAAAAATGCCACCACCCAAAACGATGGAAATCGGGTTATGGTCACTGTGGGCATTTAATTGAATGCAAAAATCCGAGGCAAAGGTAGCAAGGTCCATAGATAATAGAATATGGTCTATATACGAGCCATTTGTATTGCCCTTATATGTGGGAACTTGAAAGAGTGTATGCTCCGCCGTCACGGACATAGCTGTAATTAAATTGTTTTTGTCCATCAAATTGTTAAGCTGAGTACCGCGCCTGGAGTGGTCAAAATGAAAACCATTTAAGCTGTTACACCCTAGGTGACCCATGGGCGTCTCTCCTGGGTTCCCACAGGGATGGGTATTGAAGTCACCAGCAATCAACAGTTTACTAGACAAGGACCTCTTGTTATCTGTCAAAAAGTCACTCAGCTGTAACAAGTTGCATTCTCCAGACTGGTTTACTGCATTGTAAAAGTTAATCAAGGTTAAGGTATGTTTGCCCCTTTTTAAATCAAGAACTTGAATATTCCTATTGCCTGTATGGCGGATGTTTTTGTGATGGGTAAGAGCCAAACTTATATAGATTGCCAGGCCCCATCTTGGTCTTCCACTTCTGGAGGGTTCAGCTGAGATGAAAAAGCTTTGGTATCCCTCGATGTGAGCAATATTGTTATTTACCAACCATGTTTCTTGCAGGCATATCACTGCATATTGCTTAACGTAGGACAGCCAGGTAGGGTCACAAACTTTATCGGCCAGACCTGCCGTGTTCCAAGAACCCAGACTTGCGCTACAAGAAGAACTAATGTCTGCTTCGGTCTCTATGACCCTGTTAAGAGAGGTAGTGGCTTTCAAATGAGTAGACTCTGTTCGTTTGGCTACATGTTCTTCAATGATGTTATAATTATGTTCTGTATTAACTGGTTCACGGCTAAAAGCCTCTAGATGGTCTGCAGGTGTTTGTGATCTAATTTGTGGAAGTAGACTCACTGATGAGGTTCTTGTGTCTGGGCCAATCTGCTCGAACAATGATAAACTCTTTGTGATGTTAAATTCATTTGGGCCCTTTATACCATCACTTTTATCAGGTGTTATCTCATGTTAGCGTTATCTTTGTATACGGAGGGGATTCGTGGTTCAAATAGTCAATCAACCCCCTCCAGGTCGCACTGCTCTTAAAAGGCGTTAAATCTATTAGAAATGGGGACATTATACTGATTGTTCATATAAGTGGAATAGGAGTATTCCTGTTGAGGGGCCTGTTGTATACCTTCCATCCTCTCTGGGTACATTTCAAAGTGGTTCAAGTTTCTGTGGTCCCTGAAAGTGACCCGACCTGGATATAATAGATCTTCTGTATTGTGGTGATTATTGTTGCCTGTAGTGTCCCAGTTTTGGTGTTGATTAGTGTGAGTATATGACCCTCTCTGATCCCCTGGGGGATATAAAAACCTAGTGTTTGACCCGTGGCCATTTGAAGAATAGAAATATCTAAGGTCCATTGTGCGGATCAGACTGTTTATGGAGCTGTCCCTGGTATAAATTGGCTTTTTTGCGGGTTTCAGATTTGATTTTTCAGGGAGGTCATTTGTGGGTATATTTTGTGACACTATGGGCCTTAAGGACCCATGCTGGACAGCGTGATTGTCTATACATAGGCCCTCTGTCGCCCATTCACTCTCATCAATTTCGACTAGAGGGGACTCAGGATCAGCATTTAAGTCTAAGACTGCTACAGATGCGGTATTATTAGATGCATTAGGTGCATTAAGATTTTTATTTGGGGCAATTGAGGCTAGACCTGTCAATAAAGAAGGTGATGACTGTTTAATTTTGTCATTTTGAGGCTTTTTTTAAAATATACGTTTTTATTGTTAGTCAATTTTGGTGGGCATTTGACTGACGTCTCTTTTATTGGCATTGGTCTAAGTGATTCTAGCACTAATGCTACATTCTTGTTTTGTTTAGCCTCAAATTTCTCGATAATTTCTTCCAATTTGATGATTCTTTCTCGTATAGGCAACAAGAGAGACCTTATTAGGTGGTCTAGTTGTGTCAAAAGTGTGTTATCACTTGGAGTTAATAGTTCAGTCTGACACAACCAATATGTGCTGCCTGATACATTATCTGGCTGTTGGGATACCGTCAGACTAGGCGGTGATAGGCTCTGGTGATTAGGTGTCTTACTTGTCTGTTTGGTCAGTCTAAAGGTAGACCAAATATCCTTCGCTGAAAGTTTATATTTACAAATTGGTCGGGAAATTAACCTCCTGTTAGGTTTTGACTTTTTCCTATACCGCCTTTTTGATTTTATTGGCAAACTATCTTTCCCTTTTTCGCCCTCGGCATTATTTAATGATACTGGTCTCTCCAAGTGTGCCTCGCTCGATGAAGTTGTAGGCATGGCTTTAGGGGAGGAAGAGATCACTAGTTGTACCTGCGGGCTACAGGTCAATGGCTGACTACTTTCCCCACTGTTGCAGATTATTGGTATGCTTGTATCTAAGGGTGAGGTTTCTCTAAATTGGGTGTTTGGCAGACCTGTAAAAGATTGCATTAAGAGCGAGTCCTGTGAATTTATTGTAGTGTCGAGAGTGTTGATAGCAGCAGTAGTATGTAGTGAGAGGTCGGGAAAACACAAGTTAGGGGTTAAAGAGAGACGTCTCTCTGTGTTTTGAATTGCGTCTGCCACAACGCCTATAGTTTTCTGCAACATTTTATCTATTGCAGTAAAAGTAGGAAGAGGTGTAGTGGGGGCCACTTTATTCCTTGTAGAAGATCTGGTAGCAATGGGAGTTTTTTTGACTTTCATCATAATATGATATTATCTCCTTAAGTATTAAGTAAGTCTATAGTAAGGCGATACAATTACCTCAGCTCTGTATCGTAGATAACAGAAAATGAAGGGTGTGACACTGATCAAATGGCCAGGAAGTCAATTGTGGATTTTGTCAAAAGCCTGTCGCCATATACAGATGATCACGAGATAGGATCAAAGGGGGGGTAGCCCGTCCCGTCCTCCTTGGGCCTCTGAGGGCCACAGAGGGCCCGCCCTTTGCCCGGGCTTCGCCCCGGGCGCTCCCGCGCGCTCTCGCGACACGGGGGTGACGCGCGCTTTCTGCACCGCCTGGCGCGATGTTGCTGGCGTCTCCCGCCGCTGTGCAGGGCGGGAAACGTAGTCCGGAGGCCCCCTCCACTCGGCGGCCGCTCTTGATGGCAATTGCGGCGGCAGGAGGGGGACACAGCCAGGCTCCGGGGTCCACGGGGAACAAGGTTGGCAATCCTAATTTTTCTTCCACTGGGCCAAAGGTTCTGGCGAAGTTTTCAGCGTCACCCGCTCCACCGGGGTGACGCGCGCTTTATGCGCCACCTGGCGCGATGTTGCTGGCGTCTCCCGCCGCTGTGCAGGGCGGGAAACGTAGTCCGGAGGCCCCCTCCACTCGGCGGCCGCTCTTGATGGCAGTTGCGGCGGCAGGAGGGGGACACAGCCAGGCTCCGGGGTCCACGGGGAACAAGGTTGGCAATCCTAATTTTACTTCCACTGGGCCAAAGGTTCTGGCGAAGTTTTCAGCGTCACCCGCTCCACCGGGGTGACGCGCGCTTTATGCGCCGCCTGGCGCGATGTTGCTGGCGTCTCCCGCCGCTGTGCAGGGCGGGAAACGTAGTCCGGAGGCCCCCTCCACTCGGCGGCCGCTCTTGATGGCAGTTGCGGCGGCAGGAGGGGGACACAGCCAGGCTCCGGCGTCCGCGGGCAACAAGGTTGGCAATCCTAATTTTACTTCCACTGGGCCAAAGGTTCTGGCGAAGTTTTCAGCGATGTAGTGTCATGTGTACATGAAAACACGTCTATAACCAGGGCCGGACTGGGAACCGACATTTTGTCCAGCCCCCATACAGTGCATAGCAAGCCTGACCACTACAAGGGGGAGCTATGCACATAAAATACTGATCTGTGATCTGCATAGTACACACTCTTTTGCGGAAAGCATACTAACCCTCATGGCTTACTTAGATGAGTCAAAGCTGTCACTGGACAAAACTCTGATCAGTAGGTACACTAATCACCACCAGAGTTACCTTGGCACTTTTATTGTCGCCTGCAAACTGCTCAATATACAAGGAACTCTGCAGTGCTTTTAAAACTACTGCACTGCTACAAAGCCGGCCCCAAGTAACAAAAGTGCCCCCTCACCCTTCCAGCCTCCCAGAGAAACGCCCGATGCCCGGTACAGCCAGCCCCGGCCTTGCCTATCGTTAAAAAAATAAGTCTGGCAGTTCAATAATGTGTGCTGGTGGGTAGGAGAACATTGGAGCTCCTCAAGTCTAAACATGTTATTTTTTATTCAATTTTCCATACCTGTGAAAGGGGCTGCAAAGAAAACTATATAGGTATACTCTTGAAGCGCATGATCGAAGACGTCTGGGCCTGACCTCCACCAGGTTTAGGGGAAGGAAAGCTTAAAAAAAAAAAAATAAGCAATATGCGCTTAGCTGCTATTTTTGCATCATACTTAATTTTTACCTACCTACCTATAAAGAAATGTGCTTTAGCACATACAAGGCTACATGTGAATCACTTTTGAAAATGTAAATGATCTCTAACTTTGTTGCAGTCATCCGTCACTGGCTCGCCCAGAACTCACTCTTGCTCAGTGCCTCTAAAACTGAGATTCTCTACTACTTGCCACCACCAACCTCTCACTCTCATACTCCTCTCTCTCATGTGCTTCCCCCCAACTTCCTCATTTTCCCCCTTATATCTAAAAATCCCACTTGACATTGGACTCTTTAATCTTTATCAAATTCCCAGCGACATGGTATCACCTTCATATTGCATCTATATCTTCCATTCAGTTCACTTCAAATCTCATAAATGCAGTCATCATGAGCTAGTTCGGTTGCTAAAACAACTTATGTTAGTATGTTATGTTATGTTAGTATAATTTGTAAAGTGTGTGAATCACCCCAGAAGGGGTATCTCTGCGCTCTTGGTTCTAACTACGGATAACTTCTCTTGTCCAGCCATGTTATCTTCACTCTCCCACTGGGTGAACCCACTTCCCCTAATGCATACAATTGATTGGCTGCCAACAGCAGAGCTTCAGCTCCTCACATTGATCTTCAAAAATATAAACTATTGAACCCCCCTCCCCCAACTCACAGCAACCCTCTCCTGTCAAAACGCACCTACATTTCTGTAAACCTACAAACTTTGTTTGCTTACAGTACTCACTCTCCCAATGCATCTACAGAGCCCTCTCCACTGGAAGAGTCTCCTGCTAGGCCCTGGGTTCTCATCACCTTATTATCTTTTAAGACTACTATAAACAAGCCACATAAATCACAAATCCCACCAGCATGTTTTTATGGGCTTATCATAACCTGTGAATACTTTTATGCTATGACAAATAATATGTGCATGTATGTATGTGGAATGTTTGTTTTCCCTTGTCACTATTTTTCTATAGAACTGTGTTGTGATCCATCCTCAAAGCCTCGCGATTTAGCCTACATCATCCACCACATGGAATGATTGTCTAGTGTACTAAATCGTTTCTTCTGTCCAGTGTTTCTAGTCAGTGTGCTGTCATTGTTAAGTAAACACAAAATAGCTACATCTCATGCTCCCTGATGCCACCACAACTCCATAACCTCGTACAACCCTAAATGCACAACACCACACATGCTGTGCCTACATCGTAATAGTCACTGATTCTTTTAAAATATACAATGAAAACATATTTCATTTTACATTTCCTATTACCTACTTTTCAATAGTGTTTTAAAAAGAAACACAAGTAGCACAAGTATCTTCATGAGCCTCTGTAGAAAGGTTTCTGACCTGCCAATGTCAAGACTAAAGTACTGATCTGGAAGAGGACTACAATTTGGATGTTATTCCCAAGGTAATTCACTAAAAGAAGAATGTGATTTTTTAATAACAAATAAATACATAGATTAACATGGTAACAGTGCATAGATATGGGGGGGGGGCTTGCATAGGGAATCTTCTTGAGCAGCTATTAATTCTACAGTGATGTATGAGAATTAATAGGAAAACAAACTTGGAATTGAAGGAAACCAACTCAAGAAAAAACAATTTTAAGAAAAGACAATTTTAAGGAAATACAAAAAAATCAAAACGCAAACAAAATATTTCAAATGAAAGATAATTTTAATAATGACATTGAGTGAAGTTTACAGTTGCTGAGAGGTTTTTTGAGTTCAGAGTTGGATGGAGTCTAGGGGTGTTTAGGGTTTTTTAGGGTTCACAGATAGGTGGAGGTACGACTGTAAAGGGATGAGTTTAGGGGTTGTGAAAGGTTTTTAGGGTTCAGGAATGCGTGGAGTTTACGGATGGTGAGGGGTTTTAGAGGTCAACGATGAGATGATTTTTGTCCATAAAGAGTTTTAAGATTCAGGAATGAGTGGAGTTTAAGGGTAGAAATAGTATTAAGAGTGCATTGATGGGTGTAGGTTAGGAGTCTGTGACGGGTGTAGTTTGGGCCTGGTGATGGGTTTTTATGGTTCTGGGATGTGTGGAGCTTGGGAGTTGTAATGGCTGTTAGGAAAGGGTGTAGGTTATGGGTCTGAGATGGATGTAGTTTACGGGCGGTGAGAGGTTTTAGAGGTCAAGGATGGGAGGATTTTTGCCCATAAAGAGTTTTAGAATTCAGGAATGGGTGTAGTTTAAGGATAGAAAGGTGCGCTAGGATGGGTGTAGTGAAGGAGTCTGTGATGGGTGTAGTTTGGGCCTGGTGATGGGTTTTTAGCGTTGTGGCATGTGTGGAGTTTAGTAGTTGTAATGGCTGTTAGGGTAGGAGTCTGAGATAGATGTAGTTTATGGGTGGTGAGAGGTTTTTAGGAGCAGGTGTGATTGGTATTTAAGGGTTGTGAGGCAGTGGCGGCTGGTGACATTTGAAAGTGGTGCGGCATAAACGTTTGTTAGGAGTGCCCTGTCGCGAGCACGCCTAGCGTGCGAGCCCGGCTGCCATAAGGCAGTTCAGGGGGACTTCCCCGACAACATTTTTAAAATGAGTGGGCAAATGGTGCATTGTCAATCAAATTTGACATACAAAGAAGGTTAATAAAGCAATTGTGAAACTGTCCCTGCAGAAGGGGAGCCAACAATGAGTTACCCTGTAGTGTGTTCCTTACCTTCACCTGTCAAATTCAACCTATGTTGCACCAAGGAAGATGGTGGTTATTGGGACATGTTCACTGTGGTCATCCTGGAACACAGTGGAGGTCAATATTCACCCAGCCACTTATTTTTGTAAGCCTGTTCTACGACAGCAAAAATTGCATGGTCCACATTATCGCCCATGCTAAGAAGGAGATATGATATCACAAGAAGTCAATTCCCATGCTGAAACCAGTAAGATGCTCATTGTATGCTTGGCATCCCATAAGTCACCTTGGAACAGTTTTGAAATAGTGTGTGTCAAGCGACTCATTCTGCAACCACTTGCACAGACTCCATAGAGCACTGGGCTATCCCACCCTAGGGCACCACAAAGCTAGGCACTCACCCAGGAGCACTACTAACAGATGTTTCTACCCCAATACCTATTCCAGGAGGCCCATTCCAAGTCCCATCTCTTGGCACCATGGAGTATAGGGACCAACCTGTGACAGGGCAATGACAACATTAAGAGACTGAGTCTACTCCTCCACAGAGCAAGGTGCTCATCCCTCAGTGTCTATCCCAAAACCTGGCCAAAGAGGATGCTACAGAGTGCAACTTCACTCGAGATACCTATTTTAGGAGGCCACCCAGGTGCACCATGGAGGGAGGAATTCATACTGGAGCGTTGTGAAGTGTACACTCCAATACATCTTCTAGTAAGTTCCATTCACATGCTGTTCAGTAGTCAAAACACACTTGGGCATCACAAAGTGCATTATTCACTTCAACACTGATTCTAGGAGGGGGTTCATCTGTAGTGAAGGGATCACCTGGTACCTAAATGGAGCAAGCCTCTGCATCTATTCCAAGCACAAACCTTCAGAACTTTTGTATCTTTTGAAAATCCCAATGTAAATGACAACATTGATACATTACGTGCACAGAATCAGTAATATGAAGCAGAAGCTTATCAACTGTGAGGTAGCATCCCAAGTTAGTACAACAAATGGGTCCCATGGCCCTTTCAGCAGCAATACTTTTGCTTAAGAATAATGCTACTGAAAATGAAAAGGACATTGGGTGGCGCAAAACAAGGGAAATAGGAGGGAAAATATATCATTTAAACAGCTGCAACCATACCAGTTTCCTCAATAGGTTCACTTGTACAAGACCCACTGTGAATACATCAGTTCCCACTCAAACAATAACTTCCTATTCCTGGCCCAATAGTGCTTAGTGTAAAATAATGATATACCAGAAGAGTCTCACAGTCTTTTAGGTGATTGATTTCCGTTTTTTTGTGAATATGAAACTTCACCACTTTGTTTGCCTTTTAAAAAATCCAAAGATACACTATTTTCAAATGTCAATTTTAGTCGTGCCAATCAAGTGGAATATAGTAGGCAAAACTGACCAAAAATAATGGGCATGCAACACAAATTCAGTATTTGGTACAGCTTATCACCCACGGAGCCCATTTATACAAATATGGCATAGGATGAAGTACGGTGAGTCTGTAGGAAAAGGCAATCCATCAAACAACAGAGTCATCTTGAGCTCAGTTTCTCAGTCCTCGTGGCAAACATGGTATGACTGTTGATATCAAGCCTCACCCATGACATGGACACTCCAGTCTTCAAACAATGGCTCAAGCTTGGGGTATTTTAACCCCAGAAAGTTAGTCTTGTAGTTGTTATCATGCAACGTTTAGAAGATGTTTTAGTGTGCTGTTATATTCAAGCAAACAAAGAAAAGCACATATATAATTTAGCAAAGGACGTGTACGCTACCTGGTTATCTGCATGGAGAGCATTTGCAGCAGATACCAGGGGTCAGGTCACGACTAGGCAGGAGGCTATTGAATTCAATGCTCATGCTGGCTTTATTGCCTGATAGGACTGATTTATAACAACACAGCGCCCCCGCCTAATGGATTAGATTCGCATACTGACAGGTTGGTTGTTTGTCCTAGGATTAAATCCTGTTACCCCCGTGTGCGCCGTGAACGAGATGGCACCCCGCCATTCCCTTTCGAATATGGCATTATTTATAAATCATCTCCGCTCTTTCTTGAGTGAGCTCAGAGCTGGTACTACAAAACTGCTTATGATTGTCAGGCGCACGGTCGGTGGGTACGCATGGGGAGGGATGAGGGGTTTAATTTAATGATTAAATAAAAACGTGTACATTTACCAGCCAGGCATCCCCCGCTCAGGTCCCGCGTCGGATGGATCACATCACCCACGTAGCTAGGGGGGGTTGAGGGGGGCGGTCCGCCCCAGGCGGCACTATTTTGGGGCGACGGCCGCGCGGCACTGGAGGCCCATGTCTGCGGCCTTTATAATTTATTTGGGGACACTCAAGTGTCATTACAGTAACTTCCCTGTCCCCAAATAAATTATAACGGCCGCCGGAACGGGCCGCCAGTGCCGCGCGGCCCCCGCGTGAAGTGCAAGCAGCACATCTACTACATTGTAATGCTGCCTGAAGTGCACGTACGGTGCACGACGTACCACGTTTGTGGGTCCCGTGACCGTCCCAGGGCCGACAATCTTGTAGCGCACGAAAGCGCTACCAATGACGGCCCTGGGCACAATATTTGGCCAGCCCTCACGCCTAAATTGCAGTAGGGAAGGGCAACGCTGTAGTCCCGGTACTCCGGCTTCTCTAAAATTAATGGAACAAGTGGCACGTCTTTCATGAGTTGACTGCAGCGTGGGCAGGCTCCCGCAGCCCGCGCGTGGCATATCTGCAGAAGAAGCTGCCCAGGAACAGATGCATGCATGCGGGGCACGGCAGTACAGGTGCTGCGCTATACTGCCCTCCCCCCGCTCATGTCCCTCCCTAGCGGAAGAGGTAATGAAGAGGTAACAACAAGAAAGAAGTTGAGGCAGCAGCAACCCGCCCGCAGCTCCAGCCGAACCGCCATCTCCCCAGCCCAGCGGGCAGCGACGCCACGGTAGGGTCCTTGAGAGAGTCTTTTTATATAGCGCAAACTCGACCCGAAGGTATTGGAGCGCTTACATGAGCACCAGTTAGGTTACACAAGGACACATTCTTTTTTTACTGACATGGGAAGATAAAGTGATTTGCGCAGAACCACAGGACGCTGTCGCTGAGGCTCAAACCTGGGTCCCCGCTCGGCAGATCTGGCCGTGAGGCCACATCCCATCCCCAGTCTCAAAGGGTGGGAAGCCGAATAATTCATCAGATAGAGTGTTTCTTTAGTTAGATGTTTTTTAAAGCGCTGCATTTCATCTTGTGGATGATGATCACTTTAGGCGCTGATAGTGGAGGTGTGAAAGGGATGAGGGAGAAAGGGGAGCAGGTGGCAAGAAAGATGGGGGGCGAACAGAACACCCGGAAACTTTTGCGTGGGGGGAAAGAAGCGCTTCTGAGAGAGGAGGAAGTTCTGAAAGGGAGGCAGGAAGGAGGAGGGAAGGCAAGACCTCCCGAGATGGAGAGAATGGCAGGAGACATGAAAGGAGAGAGAATGTAGGAGAGTGGAGGGCATGGGATACGGAAGTAAGAGTAAAGAATGGATGGCAGGCAGGCACAACACCAACTGTGCAAAAGGAGCTTCAGCTCTAACTATTTCCCTCCTGCCCTGTGTCTTAGCCCAATGTTTGCTGGACTGCACTAGAAATGGGGCCGCAATGAAAGTGTAAATGGGGCCTCAATGAAAGTGTTTCGCAATTCATCCAGAGGATGAAGTGTATTTTAAAAAAGTGTGGCTAATGCGATCCCGAGTGCAAAGGGAACAGGGTCGGGGAGTTTGGGGGTTCGCTCTAGTCGAGGCTAAAAAGAACAAAACATTCAGCGCAGGCCCGGCTTTAGTGTCTGGGCCAGGCCCACCCAAATATGAGCCTGACCCACCCAAACACTAGCCTGGCCCTGTCGTCTCGAATGCCAATAGTAAATGGCCACTTTAATTTAAAACGTTCTGTTTTTTTCCTAGGAATTGCGTGATTGGGCCTGGGCTCTCTCACATGCACCCCCAATCACGCATCACCTTTTAGCAAGGTGGGCTGTGTCCCTGCCCACTCGCGCATGTACATTTGGGTCACGGGAAGGGGACAAATCCTTTCTTTGGCAGGGGCAACCTTAACTGTAACCAGTAAAGTGGCAGGTTAGATCTACAGACTGAAGTTCAAATCCTATTTACAAATGCGTATCTGGTATATTGGTTGCGTGTGCAGGCACCATGCCTGTCCTGCCATTTATGCAGATACTTGTGCAGTGATTTGTGACACCTAGCTGATGCTCTTCAGTAAGTGGCATGGGTGTGGTCCATGCAAACCAGCATCCATTAGAGGCATGACTGACCAGGCATTCAACAACGCAAGCAGAGAATGTGTTAGGCCACAGCTGCAGAATTTGGGAGTAGGGAACTAGGTGCAAGTCTCTGCATCGGACTAGTATCCTGTAGCTCTGGACAAATCACTTTATCTTGCTGTGCCTAGAAAATGGATTTGTGCAATGTAACTTGTTAGGCACGATCCTGTCAAACTCTCATCTTCCGTTGTTGGAACAATAATGTTTTTGAAGCCTTTATCCAACCCTTTGCCTTTTGTGACAAATCTAAAGCTGTGTCTGTGGGGAGCCAGAAATACTAGAATAAACTTGAAGTAGCAGCCTGAATTTCACACACTTTCTATGGTTGTTGCCTTGTCTCAGAATATCCCAACTGCTGAAAATAGTGGAACAAATATGGTAAGATTTCCATTCTACACATTTTAATATTTTTCATTGATTACTTGAATCTCTCCAAGTGTACAATGAGATTCAAAGCACAGACACACAGCCTTATAAACAAAGAATTATATTTCAATAAGTTCACTGCGGTCACATGAACCTTGAGCAGGTTAGGGCGGTGCGAACGCTGTGACCGCACTGGGTACCTATTTCGGGTGGGTGAGTAGTGTTTGCAGGTATATTATGGTTTTTAAAAAACTTGCTGCCTCCTTCCTGGCCTCCAACAATTTTCAGAAACAATAAAAATGTCATGATAACTTCGGTGATTAATGTTCTTCCTAGAGATTGGAGTTTTGTCTAGTGGAAGGGTTGACTCCTGGAAAGGTAGCACAGTGGGTTAATGTGCCTGCTGCAAACAACATGTATTATGCAGACCACAAAGTGCACTGATTTAATGGGAGGACCATGATGAATGGTCATTTAATGTCAGCTGTAGATGATGGATCCCTGAACAGTGTCATGTATGTGCATGTTTGCATTGTGCTGAGGGGATTACCAAGTAATTGTTCACGCAGCTCTCTGATGGATGTCACATGCGTTTTTTCTGAGTCCCCAGATAGATCATGCAGTCTGTGTGTTCTCTTTTGTACTGCCAGTCACCAGTGTATTCAACTGTGTAGCCTTGGACCGTGTCATGTATGTGCATGTAACTTGCATGATCGAGGTAATTATTAATGGCGATACTACGTGTCTCTCGGACCGCTTTCAAGTGCTCGCCGTCCTTTTTCCCCAGCACCCCCCCGCCCCCCCCCAGGGGCGGCAATCTAAGGGATAGCCCCGGGCGCCACAATCTCTAGCCACGCCCCTGGATCACGTCCTCTCTCACTTACTCCCCGCTCTTTTGCTTGAAGTTGATTGGCACATCAGAAGACTGGGGGCGGCTACTGGGCTGTATCCTGGCATGTGACAGGGCATAGGGCGCCTATACGTCACCGCCCGAGCAGGATCCCATCTTCTGACTCCAGTACTACACTAGGAATGCGCAGCATACCTAATGTAATGTGAATGGAGTGGGGAGCTGAAATGAAATGCGTTGGTCGCAGATGCGCAGTCGGAGTCCAGTTCTGGACTCCTGCTGCTCTCGCCTACTTGCGCTGTGCGTATGTTGACTCATGCACACTTTCACCTGTGAAGCAGGCAGCTGCCAGCACAGGCTAGACATTCATCAGCTTACATTCCAGCCCGATTCAGCAAGCAGTTTCGTCCATGATGATTGCCTAGTGTGGCGCTGCCCCAGCGCCCCTATGGACCAGCCACCACTGTTGTGAGGGGGACTGTGAGGGATGGTGTTTAGTGGTCATGAGGGGTAGTAAATTAAATACATCTGAAGTAATGGTTTGACAGTGTAAAATATATGAACCAGAAGTAATGTCTTCTAATATAAAGCACTGAAATAAATACTTCTGTCAAAAACTATTCTGAAAGACCTACAACGTTTACACTTACACCTTAAAATACATAAGCATGCAAAAGCCGATTTTGGAAAATCAGACATTCTATGAATTGGTTTTTACAAAATTTTAAATGCTATTCATTCTGCAAATTTTCATTAAACAGTTTAGGTGAAATGGTTTCTCAGTAACCCTATTTCATCAAATAATTTTTCTAGGAAATCACATACAACCATTCTACAGAGGCAAGATTACGATTTACCATTGTGCTGGAAGCAAATTGTTTTAATCCTTAGCCCATTATTAGTTGTGCTTTCTCCTTCACCCTGGAAGGCCAATACTTGTATTTTTTTTTTTTAACTCTCCCACATATTTTTTTCTATGTATTTATTTATCTTGTTTCATGATATAGTGTTTTGAGGCCTTGTGCATGCGATGGCAAAGCGCATTACAGAATTGCATCGGATTAAAATGGACAGAGCATATAAGAGGTGATGGTGCTATGCTTTTGGAAGACACTCAAGAGATACAAGCAGTGGATAAATCTAATTTAGTTCTCTTTTAAAAGTGTAGATTGTCGTAGCCTGTCAGGTATATGTCAATTGAGTATTCCAGATTCTTGGTACATTGTCAGAGTGTGAGTGACAGTAAGTGAGATTCAAAATCTGGACGTGCGCTATACTAACCTTCTTGCTGGTGTGTTCCTTAGACCTTAGTGATAAATGATCACCTTTGTTCATGTCACTCTCCTTGTGGGTGATGCATACAGTCTTATATGCCAAAATGATGGTCCATGGGAAGTAAAGGTAGTGGCAAGGGTAACAAACTCTCGTTACATCCAGACCTGATGTGCTGCTGAATGGATGACTGCTTAGAGGGAAGCTAAGCACTATTTTGAAAAACCAGTAATGGGTGCTTTTCCTAAGTATACATGTGAGCTGGCCAGGGCTTGTGTTAAGTTATCATTTTAGAAAGAAAGTGTTGAGGATGTGGAGACGCTCTAGTTGAAAGCTGGCATTATTGACCATCAAGGCAGGATAGCTTCTTGAGTTTGTAGCCAAGAGATTTTGCTGATGTGAGCGATTTTGGTATGAGGTGTGTTTCCTTAAGATAATTTGACCACTGAGATTCATAATGCGTATGCCAAGATTAATTTGGCTAATTGAATACAGATTCATTTCTAGGCTCTTGACTAGGAACTTTCTAGTTCGCAAAGACCAGGGAAAATAACGCTGATCTGGGCAGTTTATTGGGCCATATTCAAAGGACAGATGAGACATTTATCGGTTCAGATAAGAATAATTTTTTTGGTGCCAATTTTATGGTCATTTGAGGGTAGTAATTTAGCTTATTGGAAAAATTGCACACGGCTACAACCCTAGCTGACTGGGCACATCAATCACTAATATGACTTCACACAAAAAATATAGGGCCAGATGTACGACCCGTTTGTGCATGCGTTTTTGCATGAGCAAACGGGTTTGCAAACCCGTTTGCGCATGCAAAAACATATTGGGCCATGTACATAGCCTATTTAGCAAGTTGCAATTTTTTTGCGACTCGCTACATAAGTCCGCTATTTGGAAGGCATGTTCCTTTCCAAATAGTGAGTCTCAAAACAATGTACTAATGTTTTGCGACCGCAATTGGGGTTGCAAAACATTCGCAATTACTACCTACTTCAATTAGGTGGTAATGAATTTGTCAAGGGGAAGGGGTTCCCAGCGGACCCCATCCCCTTTGCAAATGCCTGCAAAGTAATTTTTTAAGGGCAGGCAGTGGTCCTATGTACCACTGACTGCCCTTAAAATATTAAATGAAAACGTTTTATTTTTTTTTGTTTTATTGCGTCCTGTTTTCCTTGAAGGAAAACAGGCTTCATTTTTGTTTTAAAAAGCTGCTTTATCAAAAAGCAGTCCCAGACATGTGGTGGTCTGCTGACCCCAGCAGGCCACCATCCCTGGGAGGGCTGGCATTCACATTGCGAATCGCAAATCAGTGTAAACACACTGTTGTACATTTCATTTAGCCCCTTACAATTTGCAACTTGCAATGTGTCGCAAATTGTGAGGCGCTAAATGAAAGGGTCGTACATCTGGCCCTTAATTTTATAATTTAAATAAAATCCGAAATCCAGTAGACTTGCTCTATAGCTATGGCTATGTAACATTTTGTTTAACAGGGTCATTTATAACTTCTCACTGACTTGTTTCTCTTTTTCTCAATAACAGCAAGTGTGAATTTTATATAACGCCTTCTAGAAGAGTGGAAGGGAAAGGTAGTCCACTGAATACCTAAGCGGGTGGCTAGGGGGAAATTCAGATTGATGTAAATGTAGAGGAACATCATTAATTTTCCTAGATTAAGGACCATTTCGTGGCACAAATACGTAAGATCGTTCATGGATACTGCCAAAAATAGTAGACTAGAGTTGTGAAATGAACGAGCTGTTAATATTTCAATAATAGATTCCAATATCATACCCTCACCATTTTTGGATATATGGTTTCTGCTTCAAGGTAATTTTACATACAATTCTTTGAACACTGCAAACTCTCAAAATGTACTAAACTCACCTCCGGAAACTGAGAGTTTGGGCATCCATAAATTATCTCACTATATAAATGTGAACTTGGGAACGTATTAATTCATTATGTGATATAAATAACCATATACATATAAAGCAGTTACATTTTAATCTGATTCATGTATTTATGAAGTTGAAAATCGGAAACCCCTATTTTGAGTTCAAGACCTTTAAAGAACCATTGATGATTATGATCATGATTTAACGGTGATGATGATTGTTGGTTGGTTCTTTGATCTAAATTCATAAATTCAATTTATAAAGAATGTTTAAATTATTGCAATACTTGGTACAGGATTCACTAATGATAGGGTCAACCAAGTTTATTTGAACTACAAAACACTGATTACTATTTTATGTTGTTTGCTTCTTAAAATCCATGTTATAACTAAGTGGTATAAGACTACACTTTTATGTAATTGGTTGGATTATGGATTGATTTATGCAGGTTTTGTTTGCTTTTGTTCATACAGGACCATTTGGTTTGAAAAGGCTTTGGGACATCACCTCCAGAGGCCTTCCTACTTCAAGATCATGGTCGAGGGATTACACGGCTCTTTAAGGTAAATGGTCAAGATATTTTTAGATTTTGTTTCAAATACAACTCTGATCAAATTTGTTGGAAAGTTCCCCTGCAAAAGGTCTACTTGTATGTTTTTTTTCAGCAAAATTGACTCTTTCCTGCATTTTCAACAACATATTGTTGCTGAAAAAATTTGTAAAATGTCAATTTGTAGATTTATTTTCCTTTAAACCCCTCTTTTTCAGTCTGGAGTATAGACAGCTTGTTGGAACTGGCCCTTTTTGCTGGGTAATCCACAAACATTTCACATTCCTCCAGTATTTTTTCTGACCTCTTTTTGTTGGTTTTATGACTCTGGGCAGTGCTAAACTGCATGTGTTCTGTCTTGTAAGATTGGTCTACACCTGTTTGGCATATTTAATTTATCTGTAAGTCTCTTGTACAGTGGTATTCCCATGTACCCAGCGCCAGAAAATTAAATGCTACGAGTGGACCTGAGGCGCTATTTGTGTCACCCACAGAAGTAGCCTTTCAATTCTGCCCTAGGCCTCTGCAACTGCAGGGCCTGCCTGTGCAGTTTAAAGTCTAAAATTCCCCTTTTACTACATATAGGTCACCCCTAAGGTAGGCCCTAGCTAGCCCTATGAGCAGGGTGCTGTTTAGGTAAAAGGTAGGACATGGGCCTTAACTGTATGGCATGTTCTGGTAGTGACAAACAGCCTATTTGGTTTCTGACTGCTGTGAGGCTGCCCTCTCATAGGTTTGAAGTGGGAATTCCCTTATATAAGTTTCAGTGGTAATTTCTGATATGAAAGGGGAGCGGGCCATGTTTGTATATGTAATAGTAGTAATAAATCCTGCTTATTGGTTGAAGCGGATTTGTTATTACTATTGTAGAAATACCACTTTTAGATGTAGGCAGTTCTGGGTGCGTTTGACTCTTTGTCCCCTGCCTGGTTGTGTATTCACCATCTGGCTTAGACTAACAGGAGAAGGGGATGTGCATTCACTCTAGACAGTCACAAGGTGGGGTCGAGGTGTGCCATGCCTTTCCTGGGTGACTCAGCGCTGGGCAAAATAGACCTGGGTGCATTTAGAGTGGTTTGAGGAGTTTCCCTTGCATCTGAATAGGCCTGGTATGCATTTAGAGTGGTGGGAGGGTGTGCACCTCCACATGAATAGGGCTGTGTCTGACTTTCACAATGCTGTCTTCGCCCCCTATACTGTGTCTGGGGCAAGAGCTTGGGATGTGAATAGGGGTGTTGTGCACTTCTAAACAGTGGTTGAAGTACACAGGTTGTGACTCTATGAGGAACTACTATTGGACTGGTTTGCTTGAAGTGCTGAACTGGTGCCTGTTGGGCCAAGAGAAGGTATACCACCATGCTTCCTCATAAAGGGTGTTTGATCTCTTTTGTTCTCGACTCAAAGATGAAGGGTTAGCAATGTGTCCTTCACCATTCAATTTTGAAGGCCAATCGCATATTGAGCGCTTTTTTGGTGGGGCACCAGCGTGTACTTTTGGCCAGTGTGTGGGGAAAGCTGTGTGTTCTCTGAAAGGCGCTCCCCCTTTCCTTGATTTTGGCCACAAACCGGGAAAAGCATTGGAAGAGCGTCCTGTTTTTCTTTTTCCCTATCTGCTGAACGATCTAAGGAGTTGCATGGCGCAACCTTCTGGAGTCCCGGTTATTCTGTAACCACAGCAGGAGCCGCCACAGTAGCGGCAGCCGCAGTGCAAAGACCTCCTCCTCGGCTGAGCCTGTCTGCCCATGTCTGTCGAAGACATGAGAAATGCGGGGGAGTATTCATTATCGGAGCTCCGGCAAGTGACTGGGGCTGCCTAGCAACACTCGGCATGGTGTGCGGCCCCTCCCGATCCCAGAGAATGCGGAAACTTGCTTGGGGGTGCTACAGCTGTTGAGCCTCCTGGGAGAGGCCCTCTGACCTCACCCGTGGGTACATCCACAAGGGGGACCACAGCAGAGAGTAGAAGAGCTCGGGTGGCACAACAGAAGGAGCTGAACCAGGAAATTGGAGCGCCCGTGCTGTTCAACCCCGTTGGGGTCCAAGGCAACCAGAAAGATTCCAACTCGCCCGGCTTGCAGGTGAGTCTGATTACCACAGGCCGCTATGAGGGGGGATCTGGCAAGATCTCCTCACTGGCTGAGGCCATGTTTTCCTGCAGCAGCTGCCCCTCAGTGCAATCGTAGGCAGCTGCTGCTCCGTGTTGATACATACCTTAGGGGCCTTTATTTAGGATTCTTAAATCCCCTCTAATGGCAGCAACGGATGTACGTTGTTACAACGCATGCTTTTACTACGCATGCCTTTACAACGCAGGTTTTTCAACGCAAGTCGTTACAACGACTTGCGTTGGGGGGTGCTGGATAGTGAATAGTTTAATTTACTATTCCAACTCCAGTCCCCGTGGATAGTAGGGAAGGTGTTGGATAGTAAATTAAACTATTACCTATCCTAGAGCGCCCCCCAGTGCAATTCGTTGTAATGACTTGCATTGAAAAACCTGTGATGTAAAGGCACTGCGTGGTAAAAGTTGCGCCGTAAAGGATGTTTTCCGGCAGCACCTGCTCCGGGAAGTCACCAGCAACTGCATTTCCCTAGGGTTCTCCCTGGCCGCATTTTATGATTACCACCACAACTGATACAGAGACCTCTGGGCCCTAGGTTAAGTTTCGGATACTGTCGCTTCACATGGGCCCATACCAACTGATGGCATATGTGCCTACTGTTACTGATGTGCCTATAGGGATATCATGATTAGGGTGCTAATGTTGTCTCTGGGAGATTTATGTGAATGACCTAACCTGAACTGCATATCAAGTACTGTTATTATTATTAGGAAACTGCCTAATATGTAGGCATAATGGTTTAATGATGCTTTCTTACGTATGATACAAAGTCATGCATGACAGGTGCCACACATGTGTTATGACAATTGCCTTATGGTGAAAGTGATTTTATGATCTATGTGATGTCATGACAAGTGCCTAGTTGCACAGTGATTTATGTGATTGTGGTCTAATGTGTTTTATGAACAATAAAAAGGATATTTTTTATAACATTGTGTGGAGTCTCTTTGTGTAGTGTGCCTAATGTGTCCCTTGTGGGTGTGTGTTGCACAAACCCTTTACACATTACATCTGGGACAAGCCTGGCTGCTCTGCCAAGCTACCAATGGGGTGAGCAGGGGTTATCTTGTGTGTGTAAGTCCTTTGCCCTGACTAGAGTGGTGTGTTCTGCCAGACTTAGGTGCCCGTCCAAGCCTTAAATGTTCACAATAAAAATACCTACATGAATACCTACATACAGGGGCTTTTGCTCCTTCCTCTTGATCCATCGGCCTGTTCAAGTGTCATTCACATTTTGTTACCACCCGCCACAGCATGAAACCTATGGCACAGTGTAATTGTTCAGCCCACTTAATGCATTGGCCCTGTTATATTGTTGGTGACTCGAGCTTGCCTGACTTTGCTGGCAGAGCCTTCTAGAAAGGAGTACACCGCAGTGCCAGGGCTGCTGTACTCCTCCTCTCATATTTGTTTCCATGTATGCATGCTTGCCAAGTACCTAACTATTGGCTTTGCCATTGCTTGTTTCTCTTGAAACGTAATAAATCTACACATATTTATTGGGATTTTAACAAATTAATTACGTTTTTGAAAAGTAATGTAACATCTAATTCACCCTCCACCATTAACAATATGCAGCACACGTGTGACTAAGGAAGAGCACATTCACGTGCATCCGCACATTTCCCTGGACAAAAGACAATTTGCCCAAGTGGCATATATAGTAAAATGTAACAGTGATGTAACCAATGTGGATTATGTTGAGTAGTCGCTAGACAGATTTTCCAAATCACTTTACTGATATATGGTACATGAAATGAAGAAAAAATGCTTGTCATCAAAGTCTTATATTCATTAGTTTTTTTACATTCGATAGAAACTTCATTCCAAATGACACCACACAAAGGGACATAAATCGCCAAATGAAAGGTAGCAGAACACTTTGTTGTAGGTCATCACTCTCTCAAACATCATACGTGATTTAAAAACGTGATGGATATGTGAGAAATTGACAGACTAATGACAGCTGCGTGGGAGCAAATGTTCACGAATTTGGACACGATGATCAGAATATTTCGACGGTTCCTGCACAATACATGCCAGTGTCATTACTTTTACAAAACCATTGCCTTCCTTTAGTGTACAAGAGTATAAACAGCAGCTGAGGGACACAGGTAACTGCGACCCCTATCTAAATCCAAATAGTGGCCAGGATGCATGCATTATGAAGACATTATTCCAATGATGGATGAGGGGGGTCAATAAATGTGTATATGCTTGTCTGGGGGTGGTGGGAGAGGGAGGGTGGTTCCAACACATATAAAAATTATATTGGTAAGAGTATGAATGAACTCTTACCAAACATTTTAACCCTATGCAAAAATGAATGCAACTAATATCTGGTGCTAATATGCAGTTGCAGCAGGGACAAATATGTGCATCAGAGAGGTGTATTTCATCTCTGAATTCACCAGAATTACACAAAATAAAAATGTCGTTAGTGAGTGTATGAAATTGGGTTATTGGTTGAGGGAGGTGGAAGCCCCACTCAGGCAAGAACAACAATATTTTGTCACTAGGGCCAGCTTTAGGATGGTGTGACCATTGCAGCCTCACTGGGCGCTGGCCTGGAGGGGGAGGGCTCTATGTTTACCAATAACTTAGGATTTAAAAGCACCTGCTGCAGAGTTCCTTGTGCATTCAGCTTTAAGGCAGCAGTAAAAATAAGATAACTCTTGTGATTAATGTTCCTGCTGGAAAGAGAGAACGGAGTTTTGTCTAGTTGCAGTTTTGACTCCTAAGAAAGTATAACCGAGGGCTAATATGTCAGCTGCAAATAACATATCTTTAATTTATGTGGATAGCTGAGTGGATTAGTAAAGCCAGCCATTACAGTGCTTTTAAGCAATGAATGTATGTGACAGAGGGTCTATGGAGAGATGAGGGGCACTTTTGCCTGGTGGTAGTGAGGGAATGCGAGGTGAAGATCATGGGGCAGAGGGCGCCAAAAAAGATTGTTGCACCAGATGCCACAAGTGCTTAATCCAGCCTGGTTACACTAAATGTACTTGTGCTTAATCCTCTGGTAGCTTGGCACAAGGCAGTAAGAATTAATTTAGAGGCAATGTGTAAGGTATTTAAGTAGCACATAAACAAATAATTTAATAAATAAAATGCAACACAAGAAATATACCAAATCAATTTAGATAAATATAGTCAATTTTAATAAATAAAATGACACAAAAACAAATTAAGTCCCATCTTTAGAACCGGAGTTCTTAACTTTTTTCTTTCTAGTGAAAATGTGTGCCTAAAAGATCCAAGGGCCAATCGCTGGTATCTTGTCGCACGAGAACAAGTCAAGTCAAAAGTAAAGGCCGACTGTGATGGATCGCGGGTCAAATATATTAGGTAGATTAGGCCTAGTTTCAGCTTACTTTCAGACGTAGAAGAATTTTTGAAGAAAAGTTCCTGAGAAGTTAGAGTTTAGTGGGGCAAATTAGCAGGTGGTGTCCGTGGAAGAAGTGTCATTGTCAGGGAGCTGCTGGATGAAGTCAGGGTGAAAGATTTTACCTTTAAACTTACTCTAGTCCTGAAAGTTGAAAAAATGGGTGGATAGGGAGGCAGGTAAAGTCACTGTATTTTTTCAGTTATGCAAGCACTTTTTTGTGAAAACTCCCAATTTTTAGAGAAGTACCACCCATACCACGACCAAGGGTCCGGGACCTAGGGGACACCACATGGGAGGGGTTAGGACGCACTGCAACAGAGGCCAGAAGTAGGGTTCAAGGCTGCAGGATCTTTTTGTGTCCCTGCAACTCAGGCAGGAGGCCAGCCAACTTGCCCTTGAAGTCACTTCTGGTGGTCCTTGTTTTACGGAGATGGTCCAGCTCTGCTTCAAGCAGCAAGGCAGTCCTTCAAACAGTAGGTTAGTCCTCTGGTAGCCACAAGTCATTCTCTGGTGGCAAGCCAGTCCTTCTGAAGTCTTCTATAGGACCAGAAGTGTATTATATCTTGGACCAGTCTTTGTGTGTGGGCTGGAGAACACCCTCTCCTACCCTCACATCCACTTCTGGAAAGTTCTTCACTTCCCCTGTCATTAGTCCAAGAAGTCTGGGGTGACGAAAAAGTAGTGTCAGGTTCCTTTGTGTGTGCTGGAGACAAGCCCCTTTGAAGTACAAGTGGGCAGGGAACAGCTCTGCCCCCTGTCATCCTGGCAAGATTGCCCAACCTGTCCAAACCTAATCACCTTTGTTTCACTGTCTGGGAGGAATGCACAAATCCCAAGAGTAGGCCCAAGCACAGTCATGTGACCCAGGACACTGGCAGAAGGCATAAATGGTTAGGATAAGAACATGGCAGCTTTCTAAAGGTAAACACAAGGAGATGATGGACGGAGCTCAGAAACGTTTCAGACACTTACCCCCAGTTACAGATCTGGGTTGAATCCATCATCATTATTTAGCTCACTTCACCACCCCAATTCAGACACAGAAATATGCAAATCAGTCTTGACCCAGTGCCTCATGGGAACAGTCCAGCCTGAGCTGCCAAGCCATGTCTTCCCTGGCCTGGAAACAAGCATCCTGGGACCGGTGTCAGGCTAACAGCCATCATCAGCTAGGCTAGCTTGAATCCAGTGGCAAAGTGCGCAAGGGACCCACATCTGGGCATACCCTGCCAACTTAGTACAAACTAAGCAAACACAAGGAGATGATGGACGGATCGCTTAGACCTTTCAGACACTCCTCCCCAGTCACAGATCTGGGTTGAATCCATCATTGTTCTTTAGCTCACTTTGCCACCCAAGTTCAGACACAGCTATATGCAAATCAGTCTTGACCCTTTGCCTCATGGGAACAGTCGAGCATGAACTGCCAAGCCATGTCTTCCCTGGACCGGAAACAAGCATCCTGGGACCGGTTTTGGGCTACCAGCCCTCATCAGCCACTTTCCGAATTGTGACTTAAAATCAGACTTTATAGTTAAAGACGTTTTTAAATTACAATTGTGTTTGGAGTCCAAATAAATTATCTCTACCAGCTTCAATCCAACATTAGCAGTTATTAAATGTATTAAGGGAACTTAGTTGTAGTCTGTGGGAGAGATAGGCCTTTAAGTAGTGAAAAACAAATTGAGGAGGGTAGTTCTCGCTGCTTTCAGCTGCAGAGACACGTATGTGTGTTCTGTGGTTTTCTCCCAACCCCTTTGCCTTTACCTCTCTTGTTTTTTTAGGTTTCTTTTGTTAACTTTAGTACTCTGTGCACTTTAAAAACTAAAAACTGCCAACCCATGCTAAAGTGCATGTACCCTTGCCCTAAACATGCTAAAATTGTCCTACTCCTGATCGGTACATTTAATTTATTTAATTTACTTACAAGCCCCTAATACATGGTACTACATGCACCCAGGGCTTGTAAATTGAATGCTATTAGTGGACCTTCAGCACTCATTGTGCCACCCATTAAAGTAGCACTGTAACATTTGGTCTCAGGCCTGCCATTGCAGCCTGTAGTGCAGTTTTAAACTGCCATTTCAACCTGGCAAAATAAACCGTTTGCCAGGCCTAACCCTTCCTTTCTAATACATATAAGTCAACCCCAAGGTAGGCTCTTAAGGTTTTTAGGGAAGAGTGCATTGTAAATAAAAAGGGCATTTGGGTTTAAGTTATATATTTTCTGGTAGTGAAAAATCTCAAATTCGTTTTTCACCTCTGCAAGGCCTCCTTCTCCCATTGGAAACATTAGGTTACCGTATTACATTTAATTAGTGATAACTTTGATTTGGGATCAGGTAAGAATGTTGAGTTTGGTGTCTAAATAATTGTAATTTAAAACCCTCTCCAATGTTAAAGTTGGGACAGCATCCAAGCCGTGAGGGAAACGGCTATTACTCGCGCTCACCAGCGAGCCTGCACCGCCGTGTAGGAAACGGCTTTCACCCGCCAGCCTGCACCGCCGTGAGGGAAACGGCTCTACAATCTCGCCGGACCCACACGCAGCGGGGTCACTACAACACCCAGCTGCCCCGGGGGTCTGGCGCAGCGGCAGTGACGCCATCGACGCGCCTGGAGGTGCCATAACTGCAGGGAACGCCTCCCGCCTTGCGGGACACGCGTGGGCAGCGCCGGGCTAAGCCCGGGCAAAGGGCGGGCCGTCTGTGGCCGTCCGGGGCAGGAGGAGGCAGCCCTAACGTCTGCCTAAAAAGACTACCACCGCCAAAAACTGTAAGAGGAATCTGTTGTTTTCTTTGTGACTGTTAACGGTTGGGGTTTAGCTGTTACATTGTCTGTATTAGCAAAAGCTGTTCATATCCAGGCTTAATGGGGAAACGTAAATCAATGGAGGGGGGAACGGAACTGGTAATCCCCCGAAGCTACGTAACGGGAAGAATCAATCAATCAATCAAGTCATTTATAGAGCGCACTACACACCCGTAGGGTCTCAAGGCGCTAGGTGGGGGGGGGGGGTGCCGTTACTGCTCGAACAGCCAGGTCTTGAGCTTCTTCCTGAAGGAGAGGTGGTCTTGGGTCAGGCGCAGGTCGGTCGGGAGTGAGTTCCAGGTCTTGGCGGCCAGGTAGGAGAAGGACCTTCCTCCTGTTGTCGCTCTTCGGATGCGGGGCACGGCGGCGAGGGCGTGGCTGGTTGATCTGAGGTGGCGCTTGGGAGTGTAGAAGTTGATCCGGTTGTTGAGGTAGCTCGGGCCTTGGTCGTGTAGGGCTTTGTGCGCGTGGGTGAGGAGACGGAAGGTGATTCTTTTGTTGACGGGGAGCCAGTGCAGGTCTCTCAGATGTCCGGAGATGTGGCTGTTTCGTGGGATGTCGAGGATGAGTCTGGCTGAGGCGTTCTGGATCCGCTGGAGTCTCTTCTGGAGCTTGGCGGTGGTTCCGGCGTAGAGGGCGTTGCCGTAGTCCAGTCGGCTGGTGACGAGGGCCTGGGTGACAGTCTTCCTGGTCTCGGTGGGGATCCACCAGAAGATCTTCCGTAGCATGCGTAGGATGTTGAAGCATGACGAGGAGACGGCGTTGACTTGTCTGGTCATGGAGAGGGAGGAGTCCAGGATGAAGCCCAGGTTGCGTGCGTGGTCCGTCGGTTTGGGTGCGGTGCCCAGGGCGGGGGGCCACCAGGAGTCGTCCCAGGCGGAGGGCGAGGAGCCCAGGATGAGGACCTCCGTCTTGTCTGAGTTCAGTTTCAGGCGGCTGGTCGTCATCCATTCGGCTACATCTCTCATCCCTTCGTGCAGGTTGGCTCTGGCGGCGGTGGGGTCGTTGGTCAGGGAGAGGATCAGCTGGGTGTCGTCGGCGTAGGAGATTATGTTGAGGTTGTGTTGGCGTGCGATGGCCGCGAGGGGGCTCATGTAGACGTTGAAGAGGGTGGGGCTCAGCGAGGATCCTTGAGGGACGCCGCAGATGACTTCGGTGGCCTCTGACTTGTACGGTGGTAGGCGGACTCTCTGTGTTCTTCCGTTGAGGAAGGAGGTGATCCATTCCAGTGCCTTCTCCTGGATTCCGATGTTGCCGAGGCACTGTACTAGGGTGCGGTGGCAGACAGTGTCGAAAGCCGCGGAGAGGTCCAAAAGGATGAGGGCCGCTGTTTCTCCGTTGTCCATCAGGGTTCGGATGTCATCGGTGGCAGCGATGAGGGCGGTCTCGGTGCTGTGGTTCGCTCGGAAGCCAGACTGTGAGGGGTCGAGGGATCCATTCGTCTCGAGGAAGGCGGCCAGCTGTTTGTTGACGGTCTTCTCGATGACTTTGGCCGGGAACGGGAGGAGCGAGATGGGACGGTAATTCTTGAGTTCGGTGGGGTCCGCTGTAGGTTTCTTGAGAAGAGCGCTGAGCTCTGCGTGCTTCCAGCTCTCCGGGAAGGTGGCGGTGTCGAAGGAGGTGTTGATAATGTCCCGCAGGTGGGGTGCGATGACAGCGTCGGCTTTGTTGAAGATGTGGTGAGGGCAGGGATCAGTCGGAGATCCGGAGTGGACGGAGTTCATTGTGCGGATGGTGTCTTCGGTGCTGATCGGAGTCCAGGTGCGGAGGGTGGTGGTGGGTGGCGTTGTTGCGGTTGTGGCGTGCGTTGGTTGGTCGCTGAAGCTGTTGTGTATGTCCGCGATCTTGTTGTGGAAGTAGGATGCGAGGGAGTTGCAGAGGTCTTGCGACGGGGTGATGTCATTGTTTCCGGCGTTGGGGTTGGAGAGCTCTTTCACGATGTTGAAGAGTTCCTTGCAGTTGTGTGCGTTGTTGTCCAGCCGGTCCTTGTATGTATTTTTCTTGGTGGCGCGGATCAGTTGGTGGTGTTTCCGGGTGGCGAGCTTGAAGGTGGTCATGTTGTCCGTAGTTGGTTCCCTTCTCCATACTTTCTTGAGGGCTCGGCAGTTCTTCTTGGAGCTCTTGAGTTCGTCGGTGAACCATGGGGTTTTTCTGCTGCCGGATCTGCTGGGCGGGGTTCTCAGAGGGGCGAGTTCGTCCGCGCAGTTGTTGATCCACTTCGTGAGGTTGTCGGCGGCCTGGCTGGGGTTCGCTGAGCTGGCGGGAGGGTGCTGGTTCAGGGAAGCGGTGAGCTGGTCGGCTGTGATCTTGTTCCAGCTTCTTCGGGCAACCTGTTGCTGGTGGTGGTGGGTCGTCGTTCTTTTGAAGGTGAAGTGGACGCAGCTGTGGTCCGTCCAGTGGAGTCCTGTTGCGTGGCTGAAGGTGACGTCTTTGCTGGATGAGAAGACGGCGTCGAGTGTGTGTCCGGCGAGGTGGGTGGGGGTGGTTACCAGTTGCTTGAGTCCGAGGTTGGCGAGGTTGTCGAGCAGGGTGATGGTGTTGCGGTCGCTGTTGTTCTCCAGGTGGAAGTTGAGGTCCCCAGGAGGATGTAGTCGGCGGAGGGGAGGGCATGCGGGCTGATGAAGTCGGCGATGTCCTCGCTGAATCGTGTGCGTGGACCCGGGGGTCGGTAGATCAGGGTGCCTCTGAGGGTGGTCTTCGGGTCGGTGTGGATCTGGAAGTGCAGGTGTTCGGCGGTGGTTAGGGTGTCGTCGGTGTTGGTCGTGATGCGGATGGTGTCTCTGTGGATGATGGCGATGCCTCCTCCCGTCTGGTTGGCGGTGCGGTCCCTCCGTGTGATCTTGTAGCCCTCTGGGATGGCGATGGCGATGTCGGGCGCTGAGGAGGCGTTCATCCAGGTCTCTGTGAGGAAGGCGACGTCAGGGGCGGTGGTGTCGAGGAGGTTCCAGAGTTCTACGGCGTGTCTGTGGATGGAGCGGGTGTTGAGCAGGATACACTTGAGGTGGTTGCTGCTGGTGTTCGGCTTGGCGAGTGCTGGTGCAGGGTAAGTGCGGCTGCAGGTGAACTTGCAGGCGTGGCAGCTGAATGGTCCGTGGGTGTGCCTCGGGGAGGCGCGGTGACATCTCGGGATGGCGCCGGTGTTGAGTGCGATGAGTTCGGCGGCGTTGTAGGTTAGTCGGGTCGGCTACCGTCGGTGGGGGCCAGGGGTCCTGGCACTGGGCGCGGTCCAGGCGCGGACGGGCGCAGACGGGCTTAGCTTTGGCGCACAATCGGCGCGCCCGCTGCGCGTCAACGCTGCGCATTCGCACGGTCGCCATATATGGCGAAGTGCGCGGGTGGTCGGAGCAGCTGGGAGGCGGGAGCGGGGAGGGAACAGAAGGAAAAAAGGGGCGGGGTCAGCGGTGGTGGCGGGAAGCGGGGAGCGGGGAGGGACGACGGAGGGCGGCAACAGGCAGGAGAGAACAGGAAAAACAGCGGGAGAAACTACAATGTTAACAAATACAGCGGAAAATACAACAATTATGGCAATAACAATTCTACTTAGTTAATACAGAAAATACAGAAAATACACCAGGGGCACAGGGAGCGGAGCGCCGATCACGGACCACGCCGCTCTGGGGAGGGGGCGTGGTCACGAGGCGGCAGTCGGGCAGCAAGGCACAGCGGAGGGGGAAGCACACGCAGCAGCTGGTGGCCGTGCGGCGCGGGAGCGTCCTAGGAAAGCATCAAAGAGGTCAAGCCAGTCAGCCGGTAATAGTGTAATGGATCGTATTAATACCCTTGTGGACGAGTGCAGGGAGATCCTTGTGGCTGATCAAGGACATATCAGCGAGGATGCCACGAGTGATAAGGGAGGGGTTTCCTTAAAGCCAGCAAAAGATCCTGTTGAACTTCCAACAATTCCAGATATGTTTAAGGCAAAAAGGAAACTTAAGGATGGCATGGTTAATCTCATTGGGGACTGTTTAACTATATCTAATGAGTCTCTTAGCAATGAAGGTCCGATTATCCACCTTGATTCCGAGAGTGAGAACCTGTCATCGCCACCTGCCCCCCAGGTACTTCTTGGTAACAGGTTTGCGGTCCTGGCTGAAATTCATAATGAGCTCCCCGCCCCTTCAATTACCAACAATAGCAGGGACAAGGCAATATCCGTGGAAGTTGGTGCTAACCTTGTTATTTTATTGCAGGATGAAATAGAGTCACTGAGGGCATTGATCATTAATTTAACTTCTACGGTCAACGATAAATGCGAGGGTTTAATAAGGTCCACGTCCAATGTGACACCTGCAGCACGAAATGTCTTCCCCATAAAAACTCATGAAGTAAGCAAAGTACATCTAGCTAAAGCCTTGAATAAGCATAGTGATCAGACTGCGGTCAAATCTGCTGTTCTTAGTCCTGCCTCCCACCCCTGAAAGATAGGAAGGAAGGGCTGCTTACCCAACACTCTAGAGGAGAGGGAAGTGGACAAGAGCTAAGACAAAAAACCATTGGTCTAGCCGGACGGCAAATAAAAGCAACTGGGGTGGCTGTGGGTTCGACAACTGTAGAGGTCAATAATCTAGGGAACAAAGGGAATACTCTTTCTAATAAAGCCCACTCCCAAAGGAACAAAATATATATGACTAATGTTCCTAAATTAGGGAATGTGAAATCTGGTAATAGCGAGCGCCCAGATTCTCTAACCAACAAAGCCATTCATTGGCTGCGCCATGTCAGAGGATGACGCTCGGTGATTAGGGAGGATATCTTAGAGGCAAAAAGGTTAAGTTCCCCAAATTCCACATGTGACTCTATAGAGTTAACTTTGAAATCTGCATTCCTTGCTGACAACCTCTTTACACTGGAGTTTAGATCCGGTGCTCCATCCCAATCACAGATCCAACTAAGGAAAACATGTCCCCATACTCTGGTGCCCATTTCTAATGCCACAGGAAGAGTAAGTGTGAGGAACTGCTCTGGGTTAGACAACAATGATTGATAAACATCAGTCTCTCCGATAGCAGATAGTGGAAACTTGGTGGTCCTGAATGGTGGGGAATGTATGGAAGCACCAGAAATAACAGAGGCAGCAGGGATTGTATTGTGGGATGCTGCCCCTCCATTAAGCCCCAATCTAGAGGTTGATACCAGGAGCGTGGTTGGTTTTAAAATCAACCGTTACCAAGGGATGCCATGTGAATTAGATCAAGGGCAGTCTACAGATACCCCTGTAATTATTACATCAAAGCCGTCTGATGGTATTAAGGATGGTGTGGGGAAGTTAGTTTCATGGAACATTGCTGGGCTGCGTTCCAAACAGGATTCCCAGGATTGGCTAAGCTTTGTTAACAGTTTTGATATGTGCATTTTTCAGGAGACATGGCTATGTGAGCCATCTTTTGCCCAGGGATACTTAAACTACTCTGTGCCAGCACCAAGGGTACAAAGGGAAGACCTATGGGTGACCTAACCATTTGGGTCCGCCAGAGTCTTCCGTTAACTATTATGGTGGTAGACACCAGAAATAGAGATATCCAACTTATTAGAGTAGACTCTGGTATTCTGGGTCAGCTCGATGTCTACAATGTCTATGCAAGGGGTGACAGGGGTGGGAGGTCAGAAGTTTTAGCGGCTTTGGGTTCCCTCCTTGAAACCCACTCCCAAGATAATAACATTGTGATTGCTGGTGATCTAAATCGAACCTTCGAACCCCTGTCTATTGACGATGATTTCCTTGGGGATGAAAGAGGATAGACAATGGGGCGTCCCCAAATTAGACCTGAAACCAGTTTCTCGTTGGTCCAAGGATGTCATTTGTCTGAATGCCATATGCTATGAAAGGGGTTTAAGAGCATTAAATGGGAGGACTCTGAGGGATAAGGTTGGGACCAGTACATTTGATAATGGGCGGCACAGAAGTAGAATTGATTATGTTTTATGCAGTTTAAAAATATGGACCCTGGTTTGTGACATGGAGGTTAAATGGAGCATCGAAAGTGACCACAACCCATTGTGCGTAGAGCACAAATGGTGGACACCTGCTAATGTGATCACAAACACTGAGGGGGTTATCCCACCTCCGATTGTCCCTACAAACGACATGCGCAGGCTAAGATGGGCACATGTTGTGACCAACCAACAGGCCATTGCTAACATTAACGCTGAAGCTGACAAAGCAATACTAGCCATTGAACAAATTAATCTGTCCAATCCAGGAACGAGCAGTGTGACTGTGATCCATGATACCCTGTTCTGTGCTATCAGGAATCATTTCTTGAAACCCGTGAATAATAATAGAGGGGGAACCCGTAAGCAGGCACGGTACAATGCCCAATGTAGGAAGGCAGGACTAGCTCTAGGAACTGCTATCAAAGGTAGACAACCTATGGCTATTCGATCTGCCAGAAAAGAATATAAGGATAGTGTATCAAAGGCAAAGAAATTATGGGACGAGCTCCATTGGCTAGAGTTAAAAGCAGCTAGCGATAGGAAAGACTCCAGATTCTTTTGGAACATCGTAAAGTGGGGCAGAGAGGGAGTACCCGACCCTCCTAATAACAACGTACCCGAGGAGGAGTGGGTC
Organism: Lissotriton helveticus; assembly: GCF_964261635.1. Taxonomy (NCBI): domain Eukaryota; kingdom Metazoa; phylum Chordata; class Amphibia; order Caudata; family Salamandridae; genus Lissotriton; species Lissotriton helveticus. The sequence goes on from NC_136062.1 coordinate 140,257,829, forward strand.
AATTATTTTAAGCCCGAGTATGCCGAGACACAGCCTGCCACCGTGGCGGTCGACTTAAGTCCTGCTTACTATAAAGATAACTCTTTTAGTACTAATGAGGTAATGATGGCCCTCAGTAAAGTGTCCAGTGGTAGAGCCCCAGGATTAGATGGCGTGCCAGCAGACGTCTTTATTAACGATAAAGAGCATTGGTGTAAGTATATCTATCTTCTTACCAATGCAATCGCTCAGGGTGCATCCATACCGACATCCTGGCAGGGTGCAATAATAATACCTGTATTTAAGAAAGGTGACCGATCCCAGCCGGGCAATTATAGGCCCATAAGCCTTTTTGACACCATCCAAAAGGTAGTTGGGCGGTTGGTTGTAAACAGGCTCCTTGACTGGGCCGAGGAGAACAACGCTCTGTCCCCATTTCAAGCGGGATTTTGAAGGTCTACTAGTACGGTGGATCAGGTGTTCCGCTTCACCTTACTACAGTGGAGGACCGTGCTGCTGGGCGGGGGCAGCTTGTACGCAGCTTTTGTCGACTTGCGGGCTGCCTTCAACCTAGTACCTAGGTCCAAGCTGTGGCTGGTGCTGAGGAACCAGGGCCTACCAGGAGAGTTACTGACAATGATAATGAGGCTCCACGAAGCAAACTTCGCTAAGATCCAGTGGGGGGGCCAGGGAATGGTGACCGCAGACTTCCCGGTGGAGCGGGGAGTCCGGCAAGGGTGTTCGATGGCGCCCACAATTTTTACACTATACATTAACGGGGTTGTTGCTCGTATGTTGTCTTCGAATGTGGACGCTCCCTCATTAGCTGGCACGAAAATACCTATTTTATTGTTTGCAGATGACACGCTGATTTTATCTAAGACCCCGACTGGACTACAGCGTGCTCTGTCTATCTTTGACCAATTCTATGGGGAGCATGGCCTAGAAGTTAATGTGGCCAAAACAAAACTTATGGTCTTTAATCCCCCTGTAGCTTTAAATCTAAGTTAACTATGAACGGTCGTTCTTTAGAAGTAGTGAATGCCTTTACATATCTGGGAATCCATGTATCTAACGATCTCAGATGGTCCCAGCACATAGATATTGCTACATTAAGGCATAGGCAATTGGCTGGTGCTCTTGGTTCGGAACACAGAAAATCTTTGACGAATCCAATAAAGCCAGCATTGCAGGAATATGAAGCGAAGGCTCTTGGCTCTGCGCTTTACGGTGCTGAGCTGTGGGGATTTGAGAAGGTAGTGGCACTCCAAACTTCAGAAAACAAGTTTTTCCGGGCTATTACTGGTGTCCCTAAGAGTACCCCACTGTTGCCTTTTAGGTACGATCTGGGCAGAAATGCGGTTGCAGACTTGGTTAGACTTCGTCCGATTCTGTACTGGCGAAGGCTTTGGACTACGCCTGAGCTCTCCCATTATGCTGAGGGGTTCCTAGATATCATCAAAGCGGATGTGTTTTACAAAATCGGATGGCTTAAAACACTTAGAGTAACTCTGAGTGAACTTGGTCTCCGGTCGCTTTGGGAAGATCCAGCGGGAACCATCTTTCCAACTAAAAAAATCATAAAAGAAATCTATTGGGAGAAGGTGGCCGCTCGGAACTGGAGTAGTTCTAGTGCAGCGACTATGGCTGGAGGATTCTTAGAAGTCAAGTTGTATCCCTGCCTCGAATCCTACTGGGACGCTATAACTAAACCGGGTGACAGAAAGCTCCTCTTCCAATTAAGAGCAGGCGCACTTCCCCTTAGATCTCTGACAGGAAGGTGGGGAGGCAGACTTACTGATAGCTGCCACGCTTGCGGTGCCGCCAAAGAAACAATTGGTCATTTCCTATTTACCTGCACAGCCTATGCTGACCCAAGACGCATTTGGCTAACACCAACGTGTAAGAACTTGGGTACCACTAGTAGCACTGTAGTTCTACGTATTATATGCACTAGCACTTTAATGCCCCTAGCAATAACTACAGCTAAGTACCTCGGATGGGCGTGGTCTATTAGACAGAGACTGTTATTCACTTGATTGTCTTTTTTACTGTTAGTCTGTCTGCATTTTATACTTGTTATTTTTATTTTTAAAAAATATTATCTATAAAATTTTACTCTGTATTAAGTTTTAATCTGCTTATCAGTAATCAAGTCTCATCTTTTAATTGAAAGTTTCATCTTTTAACAGAAATGATTGTTAGTCTGATTTTATATATTTGATTGTACATGCTTTTATGAGTGAACCTCGAATAAAGCATTACTTGACTTGTTAAAGTTGGATTTTAAGTCACAATTCTGAAAATGCCACTTTTAGAAAGTTCAAGTGAGAAAACGCAGCAAGTGTGCACTCAAGAAACTAATTTAAACTCTCTGCTTCAAAATTACTAATGTGGTATGATATATTCACAAACAAGATCACGTGTGTACCAGGTGAGTAGTTCTGCAGGCCACCTAGTTCAAAATGAAAAGGAAATATCTAGATTGATATCTAGGTTAACCCAGTGCACTACAAATGTGTCACATATCAGTGTACAACCATCGTTTTCAAAGTATCAAAGATAAATGTGGGTTAAACTGTTAAAACAACCATTGATGGGTTAACCTCTAGTGACCTCGAGAGGGCTCTCCTTAATAAAACAAACATAAAATCCATGTATGTAATCATTGTTGATTATCATTTTAGTAATTCATGTACTTGTTACAGAACCCCCTGAAGAAGGGCTACTGTCTATAGTCCGAAATGCATTGGGAACTTCTGAAACTTGTTTCTGCATGCTGAACTCAAGCTGCAACATTACTATACTTTGGATTTGATCTGCCAGGATCCTGGAATAAACTACGCAGATCTTTAATCTTTGAAGCTTATGATGATTCTTTTTTCAATTTCTTGATGCAATTGATGCTGTCTTTTGATTACTGTTGATTGATTGTTCTATAACACATTTATCTTTGAAAACGATGGTTGTACACTGATATGTGACACATTTGTAGTGCACTGGGTTAACCTAGATATAAATCTAGGTATTTCCTTTTCACTTTTAGAAAGTTAGCATTTTCTCATCCTAACCATCTGGGGCATGCAGCCTATTTAATGAGTCACATGGATAAGCTTAGCTGGCAGTTGATCTGTGTTTATTGCACCCAGTCAGTGAGACAAAGAAGGAATGGGTGTTGGCAGGATGGGCCATATGTGATTTGATGAGAGAGAGGAGTTGTCACCTATCCCACATACACATCACAAATGCTCTGCCCTAGCACTCTTACAAAGGGTTTGAATCTACTCTTTTGTGCCCCCAGACAAGCTGGGGCCAGGGCAGGGAGGCAGGGATTTCCAAACCTCTGGGTGAAGAAACTTCAAGTACCTACTCCTACTTCAATGCTGCCACCAGGCTTAACTATTGGATCTTCAAACCCACCTTTTCGGTACACATCTGGACCTCTGCAAGACTCAGAAGGACTGTTGTGCTCATCTGCTGCAAGAAGGACAGCTACACTGCTCCCTTGCCCCTCTGTTACCCAGCTGCCCTCCTGTCTGAGTGAGAAGGGCTGGACCTGCATATTAATCACAGGACCACCAGAGTGACTCCAAGGGCTAGTTAGTTGGCCTCCTGATCAAAGCCTGCTGTGAGTCCTGCTTCCCAAGTGGTTCTGCCCCAGTCCTGGACTCTGGGAAGTGGGCCTGAAGGTACTATGGCAGCCCAGATGTGGTATCAGCAGAACAGATGCAGGTTGATGCATCACCTCACAGTCCCGTATCAGAACCACTGCACAATGCAGCCCCGATGTAGGACCCCTGCAGCTCTTTGAAATAGCTGTTGTTTAGTTCCTATCAATCCGTACGATCTGCGCATTGTTTGGAACAACATACACTAAGGGCTTGGTGTCTAGACTGATTCCAGACACCCCTGCAGGATATGTTGACCTAGAGATCAGCTAGCTCACAGTGCCACCATAAGCCCCCCTAACCTACCAGGTAGCGAAAGGTTTTCTAGAAACCACTAAACATTGCAACCGTAACACCTCAGGGATCATGGAAAAAGTATAGAACACTTTGCTCAGTCACTCGTGCTCACTTATTCTCAGAGAAATATACAGAGAATACACAGTGGGATGTTTTCAATAATATTTATTAAACTAACGTTATTTTTGCATAAAATATGTGTGCTGCAATGATCAGTAGACAGAAGCAGACAAACATGATTACAAGCACCAATAGTAGTTATAGTTCTACTATGATGCTAAACAATGTATATATGCAGGCATATAAACAAGGCAGTAATCTAGCGTACTCCTACTATGCAAACCTTACTCTAAGTGTACCTGGAGTGAGTGTAGGTGTGGAGCTAAAAATCCCCCCAAGGAACAATCCAACCCCATTTCCTGATGGGGTCTTGGTCTTGGTAACGAACTTGATACCCCTGACGAGATGTCAGACTGCTGCGTGGTGATTTCTCAGCATGCAAGGACTCTCAATTTCAGCAGAAGTACCTCCTCGACTAATCTATTGGGATGCTCATCTTTTATAATAGAAAGCAGCCCTTGCGATGAGCAATATCTGGATAGCACTGTCGCCCCATGAAAAATGATAGTGATGACATTTGTACGTTGTGTGAAACGAGACCTTGTACATGATGTTCAGGGCATTGTAATAAGGTTGTGCAAAGATAGATGTAAAAACAAGTTACATTCAGAGAAACTAATCCAACATTGTTGTACGTGCAGATGTGTGCAAAAGGTCACAGCTGGAAATGTTTTTTGTGAGAACAATGTAAGAAATAAGCAGTTTCACTACATTAGCCTAACTCGGGACTATAACACAGCTGCTGCATAATGCCAAACTTCGCATCGGAGCCCAGCAGCTCCTCTGAACCACCCCTGCACTACGTATCCTCAATGCAGGACTTTGCATTACAACCCTGCAGCTCCTTGGAACTGCTGCTGCGAGAGGCATCCTCGGTGCCGGAATCCACGTTACCAGCCGCATGCCAATGGACCCGCCGCTGCACAATGTATACTCAACTCTGGATCTCGCAACGCTCCACAACCTGGATTTAAGCTACTTTGTTCAGAGGACCTAACTTGGTTCCTGCATCCGGCCTGCTTTCCTTCAAGGTTGACCTGAACTTGTGACTCTCCCGGTCTGGTGCAACCAGATAACCACAGTTGGCGCCTTGTGCTTGTAGGCACTATTTTCACTTAAACCTATAAAATTGCATATCTCTGGTCCCAAGGATAGGATTTCTGTTGTTGGATAGAATACTTGAATTAATCTCAGCTTCTGTTAACCACTTAGACCGTATCCAAGTCCAACATTGGTATTTTATACACCGTGACACCTCTGTTTGCACCCAGCCAAATTCAAATTGGTCTTGACCCGCTCTAATGGGAACAGTTCAGGCTGATCTGCTCAGCCAGGTCATCCCTGCACTGGAATATCAGCAATCAGGACTGGTTTTGCCCTTGTTAGGGCTCATCACCCAGGTATAGCTTGGTTCCAGTGACACAGTGCCAATGGGACCCAAGTCTGGGTAAACCCTTCCCACTTAGGGACAGATACTAAAGTATGCAAAAAAGTGATGGATGGAATGCTTGAATTAATCCGAGTCAATGGTAAGCATGCAGGCTGCATCCCAAACCATTACTATTTTGCACACCATACCAAATTTGTTTGTATCCAGCTAAATGTAAATCACTTGTGACACGGCTACATTGATGAAATTAAAAAAATAATTCCCTTGTCTTATAAAGGGCTGAGCTCACAATATGGAGGCTCAACATTTCTTAATCACTGAAAAACTAGGTGACATATTTATTGACAGGAATTGTCTGGAACAACAGTGTTCATTCCTCACTTAACAATCAGAAGGTATGTTTGTAAAAGTTAATGAACTCACTCAAAGACAAATTCTAGATTAAAAAATACAGCACACCAAAAAAGATGTTACTTTACTCCCAGACGTGGAAACATCCTGCATGCATATTATTTAAGGTTACCAAATTCTTATGTTTTTTACATTAAAATTGTCATCTCATGGTTTCTTTTGTGCATTTATGTGTATTTCATTATTTAGTAAAGCACAAGTTTGTACCGCATTCAGGGATTGACACATGACAGTGCTGATGACAGTGTTGTGTATTTCTATAGGTTCTGAATCGATCCCCCTATTCCTGACCCTATTCTGGTTAAACTACCTAGCTAGTTAACTAACAGTCAGCCCATGAGGCAAGAAATCCCCCATGATGCAGATACCGTTATCTGACGCAGTCACACTACGGCACAGGAACGTGTTATCTGATTAGGTCATAACGCTTGAGATCTAATTAGACAAGCGACATTCCTCCAGCCCCTGATAAGGCATACGACGTTCTCATAACAAATCAAACCTATGACAACCTGGAAAATCCGTGCGGCCATTGTTTTGATTTCACAGAGAACTTTTGCAAAAGAATGTGCTAACGAGCAAGTCGTATGACATCTTTATTGACGTACCTATGTCCATCCTTACGTCAATCTCGGCACCTTTTAAGGTATAAATATTGCCGACCTTGCCCTATGCAAACACACGCGTGGTGACAAGACGGAGCAGCCATACTTGCCGAAGCCGAGAGCAGAAGCAGACCCCGCAGGCAGCAGCCCCGCCTTCCTGACGCGCTGAGAGACGCGCTGCTATCTCAAGCCGAGAGACCCAGCACCGGCGCTTCCGGGTAGCCCTCGCAGGCAGCCTGGAATATCGAGAGCAGAGAAAGAGATACCATTCCTCATTCATCCTAAATTCCAGGTACAGAACTGAATAACCCCTCCTAGAGAATTCTTTAGTTATTCACTTGGCAAAAACAAACTTAACTTAAACTGTAACTTTCTATTCCCGCTCACGCATTAGACTTAGGTCAGGTACACGGGGTAGGCGTATTTAGAAACACCAGTTGAGTACGTTTAGTCAAATGTATATGTGTATGTAAATATATTTTAATCATTTTAAACATCATATGGCTCAGAAACCATATCAATGTTTTTACAGTATTATTTTATACTATTGCTTTTAATGTATGCACTTTACTTAACTATAAGTATTGCAATAATATCGATCCATTTCTCTTGTACGAGAAAAGAGACTGATCAATAAATAACATCTTTTATTGAACACGCCCGTCTCTTCCTTTTCTCTACATTCTGATGAGACTAAGAATGCACGTACTGACTGAGTAAAATAATTGCCTTGTGCTCACACGACTCTTGAGATTGACTCTTGATTAGGGGAGAGCAAAGGTGTCATGTTCTATGGTTGTCAGAAACTAAATCCCTTCTTGTCTAATCAGGGGAGGTAATTCTTTCCTGAACATTCGAGAAAGTTTCTAGCGAACTCTGAGCTTAGCTGGCAAACCCAAAAATTAAGTCTAGTATCGACAGTATCAATCAATCAATCAAGTCATTTATATAGCGCACTACTCACCCGTAGGGTCTCAAGGCGCTGGGAGGGGGGGGGGTGCCGTTACTGCTCGAACAGCCAGGTCTTGAGCTTCTTCCTGAAGGAGAGGTGGTCTTGGGTCAGGCGCAGGTCGGACGGGAGTGAGTTCCAGGTCTTGGCAGCCAGGTGGGAGAAGGACCTTCCTCCTGTTGTCGCTCTTCGGATGCGGGGGACGGCGGCGAGGGCGTGGCTGGTTGATCTGAGGAGGCGCGTGGGAGTGTAGAAGTTGATCCTGTTGTTGAGGTAGCTCGGGCCTTGGTCGTGTAGGGCTTTGTGCGCGTGGGTGAGGAGGCGGAAGGTGATTCTCTTGTTGACCGGGAGCCAGTGCAGGTCTCTCAGGTGTCCGGAGATGTGGCTGTTTCGTGGGATGTCGAGGATGAGTCTGGCTGAGGCGTTCTGGATCCGCTGGAGTCTCTTCTGGAGCTTGGCGGTGGTTCCGGCGTAGAGGGCGTTGCCGTAGTCCAGTCGGCTAGTGACGAGGGCCTGGGTGACAGTCTTCCTGGTCTCGGTGGGGATCCACCGGAAGATCTTCCGTAGCATGCGCAGGATGTTGAAGCATGACGAGGAGACGGCGTTGACTTGTCTGGTCATGGAGAGGGAGGAGTCCAGGATGAAGCCCAGGTTGCGTGCGTGGTCCGTCGGTTTGGGTGCGGTGCCCAGGGCGGGGGGCCACCAGGAGTCGTCCCAGGCGGAGGGCGAGGAGCCCAGGATGAGGACCTCCGTCTTGTCTGAGTTCAGTTTCAGGCGGCTGGTCGTCATCCATTCGGCTACCTCTCTCATCCCTTCGTGCAGGTTGGCTCTGGCGGCGTCGGGGTCGTTGGTCAGGGAGAGGATCAGCTGGGTGTCATCGGCGTAGGAGATGATGTTCAGGTTGTGTTGGCGTGCGATGGTCGCGAGGGGGCTCATGTAGACGTTGAAGAGGGTTGGGCTCAGTGAGGATCCCTGGGGTACGCCGCAGATGACTTCGGTGGCCTCTGACTTGTACGGTGGTAGACGGACTCTCTGTGTTCTTCCGTCGAGGAAGGAGATGATCCATTCCAGTGCCTTGTCCTGGATTCCGATGTTGCCGAGGCGCTGTACTAGGGTGCGGTGGCAGACAGTGTCGAAAGCCGCGGAGAGGTCCAGGAGGATGAGGGCCGCTGTTTCCCCGTTGTCCATCAGAGTTCGAAGGTCATCGGTGGCGGCGATGAGGGCGGTCTCGGTGCTGTGGTTCGCTCGGAAGCCAGACTGTGAGGGGTCGAGGGATCCATTCGTCTCGAGGAAGGCGGCCAGTTGTTTGTTGACGGTCTTCTCGATGACTTTGGCCGGGAACGGGAGGAGCGAGATGGGACGGTAGTTCTTGAGGTCGGTGGGGTCTGCTGTGGGTTTCTTGAGAAGGGCGCTGAGTTCGGCGTGCTTCCAGCTCTCCGGGAAGGTGGCGGTGTTGAAGGAGGTGTTGATGATGTCCCGCAGGTGGGGTGCGATGACAGCGTCGGCCTTGTTGAAGACGTGGTGAGGGCAGGGGTCGGTCGGAGATCCGGAGTGGATGGAGTTCATTGTGCGGATGGTGTCTTCGGTGCTGATCGGAGTCCAGGTGCGGAGGGTGGTGGTGGGTGGCGTTGTTGCGGTTGTGGCTTCCGTTGGTTGGTTGCTGAAGCTGTTGTGTATGTCCGCGATCTTGTTGTGGAAGTAGGACGCGAGGGAGTTGCAGAGGTCTTGCGACGGGGTGATGTCGTTGTTTGCGGCGTTAGGGTTGGAGAGCTCTTTCACGATGTTGAAGAGTTCCTTGCAGTTGTGTGCGTTGTTGTCCAGCCGGTCCTTGTATGTATTTTTCTTGGTGGCGCGGATCAGTTGGTGGTGTTTCCGGGTGGCGTGCTTGAGGGTGGTCATGTTGTCCGTGGTTGGTTCCCTTCTCCAGACTTTCTCGAGGGCTCGACAGTTCTTCTTGGAGCTCTTGAGTTCGTCGGTGAACCATGGTGTTTTTCTGCTGCAGGGTCCGCTGGGTGGGGTTCTCAGAGGGGCGAGTTCGTCTGCGCAGTTGTTGATCCACATCGTGAGGTTGTCAGCGGCCTGGCTGGGGTTCGCTGAGCTGGCGGGAGGGTGCTGGCTCAGGGAAGCGGTGAGCTGGTCGGCTGTGATCTTGTTCCAGCTTCTTCGGGCAGCCTGTTGCTGGTGGTGGTGGATCGTCGTTCTTTTGAAGGTGAAGTGGACGCAGCTGTGGTCCGTCCAGTGGAGTCCTGTTGCGTGGCTGAAGGTGACGTCTTTGCTGGATGAGAAGACGGCGTCGAGTGTGTGTCCGGCGAGGTGGGTGGGGGAGGTCACCAGTTGCTTGAGTCCGAGGTTGGCGAGGTTGTCGAGCAGGCTGATGGTGTTTCGGTCGCTGTTGTTCTCCAGGTGGAAGTTGAGGTCCCCCAGGAGGATGTAGTCGGCGGAGGGGAGGGCATGCGGGCTGACGAAGTCGGTGATGTCCTCGCTGAATCGTGTGCGTGGTCCCGGGGGTCGGTAGATCAGGGTGCCTCTGAGGGTGGTCTTCGGGTCGGTGTGGATCTGGAAATGCAGGTGTTCAGCGGTGGTTAGGGTGTCGTCGGTGTTGGTCGTGATGCGGATGGTGTCTCTGTGGATGATGGCGATGCCTCCTCCCGTCAGGTTGGCGGTGCGGTCCCTCCGGATGATCTTGTAGCCCTCCGGGATGGCGATGGCGATGTCTGGGGCTGAGGAGGCGTTCATCCAGGTCTCGGTGAGGAAGGCAACGTCAGGGGCGGTGGTGTCGAGGAGGTTCCAGAGTTCTACGGCGTGTCTGTGGACGGAGCGGGTGTTGAGCAGGAAGCACTTGAGGTGGTTGCTGCTGATGTTCGGCTTGGCGAGTGCTGGTGCAGGGCAGGTCCGGATGCAGGTGAACCTGCAGGCGTGGCAGCTGAAGGGTCCGTGGGTGTGCTTCGGGGCGGCTTGGTGACATCCTGGGGTGCGGCCGGCGTTGAGTGCGAGGAGGTCCGCGGCGTTGTAGGTTCGTCGGGTCGGCTTCCGTCGGTGGGGACCAGGGGTCCTGGCGCTGGTCGCGATCCGGTCGCGGACGGGCGCAGACGGGCTTACCTTTGGCGCGCCTTCGGCGCACAATCGGCGCACCCGCTGCGCGTGACCGCTGCGCGTTCGCACGGTCGCCATATAAGGCGAAGTGCGCGGGTGGGCGGAGCAGCTGGGAGGCGGGAGCGGGGAGGGAACAAAAGAGAAAGGGGCGGGGTAACTGGCGGTGGCGGGAAGCGGGGAGGGAGAGCGGCGAGGGCGGCGGGAAAAGGGTAGACGTTAGCACAGGAATACAATGTCACAGAAAACAGCACAAATTACGGCAAAAACAGGCAATACTTACGGGGGAAAAGAAAAACAAGCACAAATTACGGCAAAACAGGCAATACTTACGGGGGAAAAGAAAAACAAGCACAAATTACGGCAAAACAGGCAAAACTTACGGGGGAAAAAAAGACAAGCACAAATTATGGCAAAACAGCTGGAGCCGAGCGCACAGGGAGACGCAAGGCGGCCGGCGGCTCGGCAGTCAGGCACAACGGGGCACAGCTGGTGGCCGTGCGGCGCGGGGGTGTCCCACAAGTGGGTCACACTCACCTGCGTCGCACGGTCGCCATATAAGGCCAAGTGCGCGGGTGGGCGGAGCAGCTGGGAGGCGGGAGCGGGGAGGGAACAAAAGAGAAAGGGGCGGGGTAACTGGCGGTGGCGGGAAGCGGGGAGGGAGAGCGGCGAGGGCGGCGGGAAAAGGGTAGACGTTAGCACAGGAATACAATGTCACAGAAAACAGCACAAATTACGGCAAAAACAGGCAATACTTACGGGGGAAAAGAAAAACAAGCACAAATTACGGCAAAACAGGCAATACTTACGGGGGAAAAGAAAAACAAGCACAAATTACGGCAAAACAGGCAAAACTTACGGGGGAAAAAAAGACAAGCACAAATTATGGCAAAACAGCTGGAGCCGAGCGCACAGGGAGACGCAAGGCGGCCGGCGGCTCGGCAGTCAGGCACAACGGGGCACAGCTGGTGGCCGTGCGGCGCGGGGGTGTCCCACAAGTGGGTCACAGTAGTAGACCTAGTTAACGTCTGGCCTAGGCCTTTACTGCTGTAGGTACTATTCCAATGCGCAGAGCCTATTGGGAAGATAGGAACTACACTACATGGCGCCCAACGCGTTTGGAAAGGGCGATAAAACTAACGTAAGACATTTAGAGTAACTCAGTCGTGCTTTCTCACTCAGACCCCTTTTTCCATTATACTCCAAAGACGTCTGGAGTGGGTGAAAGGTAATATCCTCCAAAACCTCGCAGGAGGGAACTCCTATGTATGGTTCTTGGTATAGTCAACGTTGAAGGATAAAAACATTCCCAAAATATTGTGCATCTAATCTCTGTTTCCATAAGAAACCTGATCTGCAAACAAACATAATACCATCCTGTCTGTAAAATGGCAGAGAGTGATGATGAAAGAGAGGCAATTAGATTAGCTACTGAAATAGCAGATGCTGATGCTACCATGCAAACAGCAGACCCGGATATAATACTCATCCAGGTCGCCAAAAGGAGATCTATAACCTTAAAACTTATAGAAAATGGACTGACACCTAGAGGTGGCACAGTCATATTCGTAATTGAGGCACACGAATATCGGCAGACAGAGGTATACTATACATGGATACATTTTCCAGCAGCAAATGCTGTAACAAAGTACTTCCACTATTACAAAGTAGAGGAACCTCCTGAAACGTACACTCCTTTCGAGGAGGTGGAAGTACCACTCAAATTCCAAGAGCATTTGCTCTTATTTGATGGCGCCCTAAAACATAACAATCACATTACAAGGCTCGGTCCTTAAGGAAGACCAGGAGCAACGTGGCTGGTCCTAGCCGGTTACACACCACATCCAGACATCGAAAGAATGCCTGCAGCAGAGCTGTTAATACAGCTAAAACAACTACTAAAAATTCACAGACAATTAGTTCAGTATGTAATGCGGACTTCAACAATTCAGCCAGCGATTAAACTTCCACAGCTGACCCCTCACCAGGGGAACACAAATAAAATTACACCACAGAACATCCAATCCTGCCTAGGTAAAGTTCCAGCTAAACGGGAACAGATACCATTCTGGTTGGCACAGAAAATTACCCAAATAGAGGCGGTGTTTCCTGACACCACCCCATTAGAAAAACACAGGATTCTGACTATATGTCTCCCAATGGGAATCGCACCACACATTGAGGACTGTGACACTTGGGGTACAGTCTTTGCTTCCATCTATACAAAAACGCACGGTGTTCCATCCATTTCGGTGATACCAGATGTGCTAAAACAAATTCAAGATGAATACGGTCCAGAACCAGCTTTAACTCTTGGTATGAAATTACTAAAAGACTTCAAGCAGGTCTCGGCTATATTATTAGCCAACATAAAAGGTGAAGCAGCAAACGTGGCGATCCGCCAGAGGTTAAAAGAGACAGATATAGCAGACCAACCAGCTGAAATTGCCAGAATCATAGAAAAATCCTATGAAGAACTAGGCAGAGATAGTCTAGGTGGAATACCAGTAAAACCGCAACTGACTACAAGTCCAGAAAAAATGTTTTTTAATAATAATAATAATTCACCAAAAAAGAACTGGGATGGGAACAAACAATCCAATCCTAAAGAAAAGAAATTCCAGTCCAGAGGAAGGTCTCCTAGGCGAAGAGAGAAATCTCCAAACCCGAGACAAAGGTCACCCCAGAGTGACCCCTCTGGGAATAGATATAACCTTAGAAATAGGGATAATATTAAAAAACCTGATAGATATCAAGACATTGATACACGTCCCTCTCAATCTTTTCAGAATTCCTCGCAGAAATCGGAAAGAAGAGGACGATCAGAAGAGCACGCCAAGTCCAAAGACAAGGAACCTGCTCAACTGAAAAAGAAATTACAATTTCCAAAAAAGAAGGTAGCCAGTATCAAGGTAGTTAACAATGCCGAGAATACTGAGGACACAACTGAAAAACGGAGAGTGGGCTCAGACAATGCTAGACAGCGCAGCAGAGGTGAGCATAGCTCGCAAAGTCCTTATGAATCATCTGGAGACAGTGGACACGAATGAATACCTTCAAGTGGAAACTGCAGATACCAGAGTTAGCAAGCCCCACAAAATATACGAGATAACATTACGTATAGAGGGAGATAAGACTAGGAAAATAAGGGGACTATTTTGGGATAACCTCTCAAAGGGTTATGACATCCTTCTAGCTGAAAAAGACTGGCCACCAGAGTTTGTCAGGGAGTGCCCTCATGGCGAAGAAGTAATTATGCCTGCCTTCTCGAATCAAATACCGATTCATAAAAAATATACACTTGCTAGAAAGTGGGCAGTGGCCTTAGCACCTGCTTTATATAAAAATCATGTAGGATGGGATGAGGATTCTCCTCCTCACAAAATCCAGTTAAAATCACAACCAACTGCACAAAGGCAGTACCCAATTAAGCAAGAAGCTAAAAAACAAGTAAATGAAATACTAGATCAGCTAGAATACCAGGGGGTGATTGAAACTTGCACCTCACAAATGAACAATCCTTTGTTTCCGGTCTCCAAACCAGACAATTCATATCGCCTAGTTTTGGATTACCGACACCTTAACACATGTTGCAAAACTTTTGCAGTGCAAAACTCACACAGTGCTGCACTAATGAATAACATAGTGCGCAAAAAATACAAAACTACCTTGGACATCTCCAACGGATTCTTTTGTCAAAACATAGCACCAGAGAGCAGATATTTAACAGCTTTCTCAGTAAATGGCACTCAAAAACAATTCTGTCGGTTAGCCCAGGGGTACAAGAACAGCCCGGGGGTATTCTCAGCGAGAGTAACAGAATTACTACAACTATATGATGATGAAGCATTATCTTATGTCGATGACATTTACTTAACAGATGATGACTTGGAGACTCACTTGAAAAGAGTGAACACCATAATACTTGGTTTCGCTGCAGAGGGTTACAAATTCAACTTCAAAAAGTCCAGAATTGCCCATCTGACGGTCCTATTCTTAGGATATGAGCTATCAAGTGAAGGTAAAAGCCTGGCAGACAATTTCCTAGAGAAATGTGCCGTTATCCAAGCTCCTAAAACACTAAAAAACCTACAGTCAATTTTAGGCTTCCTAAATTTCGGAAGAACATACATTGCAAATTACGCAGAAAGGGTGAAACCCCTTTACGATCTAATTAAACCAGACTTTAAAAGATCCAGTTGGACTCAAACACACACAGAAATTTTGAGATCCTTACAAACAGACATGCTAATTAAGACAAAATTAGAAACCCGTGATAATACACGCAACCTTGTGATCCGAGTCATCCCAGGGAGATGCGGATTCACATACCTGACCTCTAATGAGGGAGAAAAGGTACCAATTGCATTCAAATCACACTTGTACACAAAAGCTGAACAGAGATTCAGCAACAAAGGAAAAATTGTTCAAGCAGTTCAAACCGCAATAACTAGAGAAAAAGACATAGCTGACGGTAGACATATCACAGTCAGAACAGCTGAATCAGCTTTTGAGGCATTAACAACACCGTGTAATTTACCATCAACAACATTGGATCCAGAATGGATACAATGGGTGAATTCAATCACAACGGACAAAGTATACTACTACTTTGATCCAGAACTAGAAGAATTAAAAAATCTAAAATATGAAAAGACGTATCCTCTGCCAATCGACATTCTGCCTCTACGACATTACGCCTGTGTAATCTATACAGACGGACATGCTCAACCCTCCGTTTGGGGAAAACATGCATACAACCCCACATGTGAGATTACAAAAGATGTGTGGCGCAGAGGTAAACTAAAACCTCTATTAACAAAATCACACTCAGTAGAAACTAATTCAGAACTACAAACTGAAATAATAGCTTTGAAAATGGCGCTAGATAATGCGGATCGCGAATTCCCGACACTTATAGTGTAAGATTCAAATTTCTGCGTCAAAGCATATAACAAGGATTTGCAGACATGGATTCAGAACGGTTACAAAGATGACACAGATGCACCAATAAAGCAGAGACTGCTCTGGGAACAAGTAGCTCTTTTGAAAAAAGAACTACCAAAGACTCACGTGACACGCTCACTGAGTCACCAGCGTGATGGCGTTCACGTTGTAGGGAATTCATTGGCTGAAACAGCCGCAGCGGCAGCCAGTAAACCGGCTCCCGTAGATCGAAAAAAGCGTACATTAAAATACATTGACGGCGAAACATTGCTGGCGGTGAAAACGTCATCAAAAGGCGACTGCTCAGCGTTACCGATCAACTATCCACTCAATTATACATACATAATCGATGCAAACTCCGTCCCTTTTGCTCGAATCCCTGGAGTGGGGGATAGAGTGATTCCAAACATGGACAGGAGAAACTTGTTAATCGCAGACGCACACATGGGCGAGGGTCTCAGACACCTTAAATTAAAAGATTCTCTGGAAGAATTACAATCACGGTACTGGTGGCCAGGCATGAGCCTGCACTACACCATGTTTGTAAAAAACTGCCCAAACTGCAACAGAGATCGCAGTGGGGAGAGAAGCAGTTTAATACCTCGTCGTAGCAAGGCAGATAATATTACCAACAAAAAGAATGGCTTGAGATTAACATACACAGGCTAGTTCCACTTATCATGTAGATCCACAGCACTCGGCTGACGTCCGGACTATTATACAAGATTTGCGAGTCTAAATGGCATATACGCTAAGAGCATGCTACGTTCGACCATTTCTTTCACTCAGGCAATCCAGCCTGGGGGGGAAACATGGCCAAATGAGCACAGCCCAGCGGGAATCTTCTCACTTCCTTCCTGAGGGTATGGGATGGTGTAAAGAAAAAACCAAGGCAGAAAGCAATCTATAATGGAAAGGACATTAGGTTCGGGAGCTGGGTGGGTCAAACATCTAATAAGTGTCCAACGTAGTCTAAATAACTTGCCAAGAAATTCTCTGAAGGGATTCAGTCCGTACGAATTATTATTCGGAACTAGGATGTTGATCTCTGACCTTGATAGTCAGACTTCAGTGGTAATAGAAAAAACCTTTGATGTCAAAGACCGTTTGGCTATTTTGCAGGACTTAAACAAAACAAGAAAAGACCTGAGCAACATACAGTTGAAACAACAGCCAACAACCACTGAAGAATCACCACCTGTCCCAGCAAGACCTGTCTGGATTCCAAAAGTCGGGGATCTAGTCAGGGAAAAGATCGCGGTAAAGAAGGAATTTGGGCCTTCTTACAGAAAAGCAGTTCCTGTCTTGTCTGTCAACGGGACAAGATCAGTTGTACTACCGCCACTTGCTGGAAAAAAGGAGAACCGAGTTGTATCCATCGACCTGGTAAAACCACAACATGTGGCCAATAACAAACAGTAGGCCAAGTGGACTCCCAATAAGTAGCAGAACACCAAGGTTTGCTACCAATACAGAGGTCCTAACGAAGAGGCTCATCACATTCGAAACGCCTACAGAAGAACAACTAGGACTATGCAACAATGCAATAGAACTAAGACCTCTGAAAACCCAAATAAAAACATTTAGCAGAGACACACCAATCTATACTGAAGTACCAAGTGACAATGCAAAAAACAAGAATCCTGAACCAATTGGAACAATTGACAGAACTGCATCTGGTTACTTCATCAACTTCGATGATTCCTCTGAAGGTTTCAGCGAACAAAAGACACAGCCATCATCAAAATCCTTTAAAGACAAAGCTAAGGAACTTTTGAAACAACTGAAAGAAACATATCTGGTTTCTCCATGGATTGAATTTTGGGTGGGTTTTGGTGCATTTATCCTCATACTTTGGCTCATCATGGTATTTACCTTGGGACGCTTCATTGAGGGAAAATATGCTAAAATTTTTCTCAGGTTTATTGTAAGTAGTGATTTGTGTCTTTTTATGTACTGTTATGTTTGATTCTCTCCAGCGCCAAGAAGCCTTCGGGCGTATGCGCGCTTAACAAATAAAAAATAACATAACATAACATAAAATGGACACAGCAAGTCAGAACATCAACTTGGTCCTCAAACCACACACATCTTCACACGTCGAGAAACGAGAACTTTCTTCAGAACTTTCTTCAGCCAACTTCACAGCAATTCCAATACCTGGTGGGGTAGCCTGGGACAACACTGACTATGAAATTTATGGTCCGGTCGAGATCCTGAAATATCCACACCAAATCAAGATCTCCTTGAGTGACTTTGCAAAACCAAACTCATTTGCTGATGATTGGGACTTTGAAAGTATAAACAATATGATGTCTGACTTAGTAATGTCTGCTAAATTTACAAAACATGATTATTTGCAAGGTTCTACAAATTATGATAGTATGTATTGCTATAACCATTATGGTAACCATTTCTTGCATAAATCTGCACAACCTAGAAATGTTTTAAATTATAATCAATGGGAACATTGTGCTACACCTCCAAAAGGGAGCTCTAGAACCGTTTATGACAAATATTCATATTTTTCAGGTTTTAACATAACTAATGCTGAAACATTTTATTTTAAATTGTCAAACAAGACAGGGATGAAAACCATGATAACCAACACGAAATTGATATATTCAGATTCATTCTTTGAAAAAATGAATACTTTTGGATTTGATTATTGGGACAAAAATGTTGATTTGAAAAGTGTTTGGGGTAAAAAAGAATGGCAAGTACAGGGTATAGAAGCTTTGTTTAGAGCCTGCATGATCCCAGAACAAATGATATTTTTAAATGACACTGTTCAACAAACCACCTGTCTTGGCTTAGCCAAAATCAAAGATTTAAATAACCTGTCTATTCCAAAGCCAACAATGTTTAGCAATAACTCTGATACAGATGAAGGAATAGACATAAACCATATACTTAACCAAAACAGAACACATCCTGATTGGAAACAATGGTTGATCTGGCCCACAGATACAAATAACTGTCAAGATAGATTCCTGAATAAAACACAGGGTTTCAAAATGACCAGGCCAGACCCTAGATATCCCCAAAGACATCACCCAGGGATAATAACAACCTACAGTGTGGGCAAATTATGCCTTCAATGGCTACAAACTTCCACACTGCCTGAAATTAAGCAACACCTAACTTTACTTACTGATGGTGCTGACTTGCGTGATTTCATACTGGGACCACGCAAACAGCGTCAAAAGCGTTTCATAGCAGCCTCTGTATATGCAGCATACAATGAGGCCTGGAAGGTTACTCAAATTGAAACAGCAGAGAGAATACGTGAAATTGATCGTATTAATTTGGAAAAATCACTTTCTGTAGTGGACAATGGGTTAATGACTCTGTCCTCCAGAATATTTTCATTGGACAGCATTGTGTCTTCAGCAATCGATATATTATCGCAAGACTTACTGTTATTACAACATGGTCAGTCACAATTGCGCTCTATTATACAGCTTGGCTGGACGTTACAAAATCTGCGTTCAGGCTATGTGCCTTGGCGTTTAATCAACACAACGTCACTATTCCAAATCTTTAACCTTACTGATAGACAAATCGGTATGGCGCAGAAGGGTGCTGATTATACAATCTTGAGCATTGAAAAACTAGAAAGATTACCAATGACAATGTCAGAACGACCTGTCAGTGAATGGATAATCCACGGAATCATAAATATTCCAATCTCAACCTTCAGGTTTCAATACTGCCAAAAATATATACAGGCTGGCATGTACGAGAAATTGGGAAAGGGGTATCTTAAAACAACTTGGAACCTGCCCTATTCACATGCATGTGTCAGTAACAAAGGACAGAAAGTGTTTCTTAGTGGCAACAATTGTGCTATGTCACTAAGCGGCACGCTTCTGTGTAACGGTATTAGTTTGCACGGAGCCTGTGAAGGGAATTCATACAACCTTTCATGTCACCAGCAAGGCGCACCTGCAACTGAAATAGAACCATTCTTTCAAAGACTCTATAATGGGAGTTACATTCTTATTGTAGACCGCAGATGTTGTAGTCTTATGCCCGGGACTCCTTATCTCGTCACCACGACGGCGAAGGTCAAGTGCTGTGGACGTTCTTTGTTCCCCAGCTCCTTACCAGACAGGGAGGCAAGGGCATGGCCCGGTTTGAAAATTACTTCTATTCGAATAGACACTTTAAGCAGAATGAAAACAGTGCTTCTTCAGACGCCTACAAGGCTCACGTCATCTAAAGAAACGTATGATCTACAAGTCGCAAGGACGACTGCAGAGATACATACATTATTATCAACTAATTCCCCCGTACATTTCGCGGAAATCCTGAGCGAAATCTTAAATATTTCTGATACCACTGGGGTCTCAAAGGTATTTAAGACAGTATTTTCGATGGTATTAACACCATTCAAAGCCATACTGGGTATTTTTCCAGATTTCGTCCATTCGATTTTTGGCGGACTTCCCCTGATCCTGGGACTAATTGCAGGAATCCTATTCCTAGTCCTTATTTTTCGTTATGGCAACCCATGTCACAGATCAAACTCTCGCGACAATGGAAGATACGATCCTAGCCATTGGATACCGGGACCGGATATCAAAAATCCTGGGACTCTCCCGGCTTAGAGACCTAAACATGACTTGGTTTCTATCATTTCGACCAATGTGGCAAAGGTGTGTTTTACCTGTACTAAGGTGTCTGCTATGCGGAGAAGAATGCGTGTTAGACACCTGTCTGACGCTACAATCGGATGCGCCGGTGGATGCAGATACACTGTTGGTTCCTACCAAGGTTCACGCACTGTGCTGCCCTCAAAGGCTGCCAATTCTGATGACGGCATTCCTGGAATCTTCACCACTACGATTGAAGAGTAGTGAAGTTCAAGATGAAAGCAGCATCGAACAGGTACGACCTTCTGTCAGCAATGCTAATCAGAATGTCAATGGAGACAATCATGCGCACGAATGCATGGTTACCCCTATTTCCGACTTAGTGGAACTTTCCCATGAAGCTGTTGACAGTTTTTTCGAAAGCCTGAATGATATGATGTTCTCTCCGGAACAGAAATAGAGACTTTTGAGTAAACTCGCACACGGCGTTCCCTGAATTCGGCCTTCAACCTTTAAAAATAAAGTCACATGAACAATTACAATCCAGTTCACGGACAGCAACTTTTTTCAGCAACTTTTTCAGCAAGCCCTTAAAATATTTTTCTACATATTTTTTCCCCGGGACACTGATCTTCTGCTTAAAGTAAGAAACTATTCCTAGAGAACTAAAATTTCTATTTTTAGATACTTTATAGACTTTAGCTGCCCGCTGGTATGTTCACAAATATTTTATTATGTGATGAAATGGTCTCGGACTTCCTTTCTGTATAGCTATATTAAGAGCCATTTCATGTGTATTTCTCATATACCAAAAAGCAATAATGCATAACAATGCGTGTTTTACTTTTGCATATAATTCATAGCTTAAGTGCATACAATATATATGACTGCAATTTTTCAGTATATTTGAAAATTTCGAAATGCATTTATGTATTTTGGGGTGGTAAGGTATACACTATACTCTATAGTATGTTGTACTATGTTATACTATGCATAGATTAGTAGATATGACCATAGTTAGCGTGGAGTGGGTGTCGTGTATTTCTATAGGTTCTGAATCGATCCCCCTATTCCTGACCCTATTCTGGTTAAACTACCTAGCTAGTTAACTAACAGTCAGCCCATGAGGCAAGAAATCCCCCATGATGCAGATACCGTTATCTGACGCAGTCACACTACGGCACAGGAACGTGTTATCTGATTAGGTCATAACGCTTGAGATCTAATTAGACAAGCGACATTCCTCCAGCCCCTGATAAGGCATACGACGTTCTCATAACAAATCAAACCTATGACAACCTGGAAAATCCGTGCGGCCATTGTTTTGATTTCACAGAGAACTTTTGCAAAAGAATGTGCTAACGAGCAAGTCGTATGACATCTTTATTGACGTACCTATGTCCATCCTTACGTCAATCTCGGCACCTTTTAAGGTATAAATATTGCCGACCTTGCCCTATGCAAACACACGCGTGGTGACAAGACGGAGCAGCCATACTTGCCGAAGCCGAGAGCAGAAGCAGACCCCGCAGGCAGCAGCCCCGCCTTCCTGACGCGCTGAGAGACGCGCTGCTATCTCAAGCCGAGAGACCCAGCACCGGCGCTTCCGGGTAGCCCTCGCAGGCAGCCTGGAATATCGAGAGCAGAGAAAGAGATACCATTCCTCATTCATCCTAAATTCCAGGTACAGAACTGAATAACCCCTCCTAGAGAATTCTTTAGTTATTCACTTGGCAAAAACAAACTTAACTTAAACTGTAACTTTCTATTCCCGCCCACGCATAAGACTTAGGTCAGGTACACGGGGTAGGCGTATTTAGAAACACCAGTTGAGTACGTTTAGTCAAATGTATATGTGTATGTAAATATATTTTAATCATTTTAAACATCATATGGCTCAGAAACCATATCAATGTTTTTACAGTATTATTTTATACTATTGCTTTTAATGTATGCACTTTACTTAACTATAAGTATTGCAATAATATCGATCCATTTCTCTTGTACGAGAAAAGAGACTGATCAATAAATAACATCTTTTATTGAACACGTCCGTCTCTTCCTTTTCTCTACATTCTGATGAGACTAAGAATGCACGTACTGACTGAGTAAAATAATTGCCTTGTGCTCACACGACTCTTGAGATTGACTCTTGATAAGGGGAGAGCAAAGTTGTCATGTTCTATGGTTGTCAGAAACTAAATCCCTTCTTGTCTAATCAGGGGAGGTAATTCTTTCCTGAACATTCGAGAAAGTTTCTAGCGAACTCTGAGCTTAGCTGGCAAACCCAAAAATTAAGTCTAGTATCGACAGTAGTAGACCTAGTTAACGTCTGGCCTAGGCCTTTACTGCTGTAGGTACTATTCCAATGCGCAGAGCCTATTGGGAAGATAGGAACTACACTACAACAGTGCAGGCAGCAATCCCAAAACATTCCTTGCCCCCATCTTGGCTGAAACAGTGATTTTTCAAACTGGTTTAAACAAGCACTGGCAAAGCCACTCAGTCTTGTTTTTCCGATACAATGCCAGAGACTTGTAAAATGCACCACCATTGGCAAACCCAATAGTGTAGACCGTCAATGTTAAGAGTTTAGAAAACATCTTTCTGTACTTTGAAGTTGTCTGCTGAGTTGCCAGGTGCAATGTGCATTGCACCATCATGTTGCATCAAGCAATGTGAAGACAACTTTTTATACGCTCTTATTCGTTCTTATACGCTCAAGATGCAAACTAGCGTGCACAATGCATCGTAACAATGCAATGCAGCTGCCATCTTAAATGAATAGAAAACATTATTATGTATAGGGTCATGCAGGAAAGTAGGATCTGCTTCTTATGGTTACCCCCACTTTTTGCTTGATGTAATGCTGGTTTTGACTAGTCTGACTGGGATCCTGCTAATCAGGAAGCCAGTCTATCTGCTTTCTCCCTAAACTGTTGTGTTGATTACTTAGGCACATCCCAGATTAGATACTGGGGTACCCTTATAAGTTCCAAGTATATGGTGCACATGTAACCACAGCATAGGTACCCCAGAGGTCTCCCATGGGCTGAAGCATGTATTTTGTCACCCATGATAGATCATTCAAAATGGATCTATAGGCCTGCAATTGCTGCCTGTGTAAGTTGGTGCATGCACCACTTACAAAAGATATAGTTTTACTATATCTAAGGGTCACTGCACTTAGAACCTATAGCAGGTCTTTGCAGTCCTGAAGGCAGGGTGCTTGGTTCTAAGTGAGAGGGTGCCTCTGCATGAGTAGGACACCCTTGTGGCCTACAGAGTCCATTCTCCCAGGTTGTCAGTGAAGCAGCCATATACTTTATAGAGGGGACACCATGTAATTACCAATGACTATCTTGATAACGGCTGCAACGAATCCTACCATAAACAGTGTGGGAGGTATGATTCCAAGCACTGAAAGAGCCCTCTGCTAGGCTCTCAGTGTTCCCAGTGCCAACCTTCTAGTCCCGGACAGCACAAAATGGTTGCTGCCGCCCGGAGACGCATTTCTGCCCTCCTGCTGCTGAGCCAAGCTCGAGCTGAGGAAGGTGGGACAATAAGCACCCTATTCCAGGGAGGTGTGATCACCTTCCAGACAGGATTTAGTGTATAGGGAGCGGTGGGTGCTCTTGCCAGTGCCTGAAAGTCTGCATGGATGGCACACTTGGTGTTCCTGTTCATAGTCCATTTCATACCAGTTCCGGGAGCCACTGGCTCCGGCTTTGGCGCAAAGCTAAACACAAAACATGGGAGTAATCTCCCCCCATCCAGACCCTCCCCTGGGTAGGTCCTCTCAATCTTCCCAATACTTTCCCTAGGGTGCTTCAGGGCTTAACTGGGTGTAGGTCCCTAGATTCATTATGGGATAAGATTCAGAACTGAAGCCACTGCACTTCTACTGTCTGGGCACTCTGGACTTTTTTGGACCTGACTTCATCTCCCTTTCAGTCTGCTGCATTGGCTGTGCCTGTGCACCATACAGAATCTGTGCAGGACCTGTGGAGCATTAAAGACACTTGAAGGAATCTCCCTTGGAGTGAAGGAGTCACTTCCCTTCATACGCAGGCACCTCAACACTGCTGACTGGTCTGCTGATCTTGAGCTCCTGCGGACTCCAAAGAATTCCACAACACAGGAGGTAGGTTTCTACATCCCTTGAGGCCCGAGTTGTCCTCTCACCAAGTTTGAGGTCAGAATCCCTTGTGGGGGCTGCATTACCCAAACCCCTGTGCACCTCGTACTTTTGCAAGTACATATGCTTATTGGCAACTTTGCTACAAGTGCATTGGGCTCCAAGTAGCCCAAGCCTCCGGCAACCTCTTCCACTAAGATCTTCAGCCACATCGCCTCGTGGGCACCGTGGCCTGCTCTTTTGGTGAGCTGCTTGAAGTCCTCTCGTGACTCCTGTGCCTCAGACCTATAGGTCCATTTGTGGGTCCCTTTTATTTTACATGGGCACCTCTAGTTGCTTGGGGTCTGCCCTGACTACTGTGCAAGTGGGGAGTCTCCTGGACCTTACTGGTCCCAACCGTGCACCTTCCTGATTTCCTGCATGGGTTGCCTTTGCCAAGGCTTGTTGGTGCTCCCGCCGAACACTAACCCCTCAGCACTTGACATCCTTTGTGGTACAGCTCGTATCTGGCTCCTGGTCATCCTCAGCATTGTCTGGTCCATGCAGCTGGAGAGTCATGGTCACCATCATCTTTCCTGAATCACCCGACATCGGAGGGCATTCATCTTACAAGTCTCCTGGTCACTCCCAAGTGACATAGACTCTGTCCCCTCTGCTTTCAGGTACTCCTCTTAAAGAATCCACATTTGGATTCCCACAGACACATTCTCCTATTCTAGCAACAACACTTTCTTGAAGTCCTCCATTAGAATCGACTATGTTTCCGACACCACGTCACCCCTATGCACCCGGCATCCCTGGTGTAGGTAAAGTGGGTACTAAAGTACCATCTAACTTCCAAAGGGTTTCCTTAGGGTCCATTGGGAAGGGTCCCTAATCTTTAAAAAACCAACCACGACTTGCACATAGAATTGTACGGAGCACACAGTTGTGTACTCACACTGCACATGCTCTCCGTGAGGCCCCTATCTACTTACTTTGGGTGGTTCTGTGGGTCCACAGCGATTCTATGACCTCTCAACATCATCCTGACTCGAGTCGTGGTTCTTATACCACTTTCTTAGTATATGGTTTGGTCCCTCTCCTGGGGCCACTGTGTATTTGGTGCTATTTACTGTGTTTCTTTGCTAAAGTATTATGTGCATTGTGTTTATCTCCGTGTTGGAGATACTTAAACATTCTAGAGAGTATTGTTGAATAAATACACATTTTTATAAATACTTGATGTGATTCTTTTTCACTTAATCTATACTATAAGCATTGCATTGCATTCTGATAAAACAAGCTGCTTTACACTCCTTCTGGACTAAGCCTGAAGGCTGCTCTCTACAGCTACCACTTATAGAGCATTCTAAGGTTGTCTAAGACCTTTTAAATCACCAAAACTGTTGTCTGGACTGGTGCAAGGTGTCCACTTACATAAGTGTACATCATATACCAGGCCAGCTTTTCACAGGCCGCTCTGTGTGGAGTGACATAACGATGCAACATGATGGCCATCTTTAGCGTAAAGAAGGACAGTGATTTCAATATGTTTAACATGACCTGTTGCCACTATTTGCATTGCCAATGCTGGTGTATTACAAAAGCTACCAGCACTGGCAAAGCCAATAGCGGCCATATTTATGGGTCAGAAGAGACTGTCATCTGGCACCTGGCATGCTGCGGATGAGCAGGTCGCAAAGAGAGATGGAGTGAGTCATGGAGAAGCAAGGGAAGAAATTCTTGCTTTCTCTGTAGAGCAAGAGGTGCACTCTCATTGAGTGTTAAACAACAAATGGCATTAAACTAATTAGCTTCATAATGTCAGAAGGGAAAGCCACAATGTATCCAGTCAAAAGTAAATGGAAAGAAGTTGTGCTCCAGGGGTGGGGCACACAATAGGTAGCAAAACCATCCAATAAGGAGCATGGAAGGGAGATTGACAATGCACAAGTAAGTTTATTAGTCAATTAAAACCATAAACAAGATCATACAATTCATATAATTCTCGATCTCGACGATTCTTTTACTTAGTTGTCATGATTTAGTATTCAACACTCCTTGTTTATCAAGTGTTACAGTTCTATATGATCACAGTGCTTTACAAAACTTAAATAACTTTAACAGGTTTTTTCATATTTGTTTTCCATTGAATTGTCACAGAACCAGCATCAACTCAGAGCACGCCTTTGAACCCAAATATGGCCTAAAGCACTTTCGTGTTTGAAACCCACTTCATTCTGGGTGTTCATAGAGAAAAAAACATCGTTTCACCTTTCTTGCTACAGGAGCACACAAAAATGCAAATACATCAGAAGGCGTAAGAGTTAAATGAGATCAGTTTCAAAGCTCCCTGTTTTGAGGAAACACCGGACTAGAAAGTTCAATGCCCCTCACCTGCTACTGTTAGTTGATACACAGTGCGGAACACGCTGTGGGAAAAGAGCCGGCTCATTTGTGTTCAGTCATGCTGCGGGTGTCCGACCCTTGGCACTGCTGCAGTATGCTTCTTTAACATCATATACCAGTGTACATGGGCTAATATGCAAACCAAACAGCGGCATTTCTAATACACTCCGTGGCACAGGCCTGCACAGACGAGCCCAGACGTGGTCCGCACCGGTCCACAGGATTGTATTAACCGAGTATTGCCTCCAAGGCATCGGTATTAGAAAGCTGGCGTGGTAAATTTACCTCACATCTAGTGCTGACGAAAATGTCACTCTTCTCAATTTTTGGTGTAAATCAATTGAAAACGGCTAAAAAATGCTGTAATATCCGAACTGAGCTTAACTTTGGCTGTTATTCATCAGCACTGGGGGTATTTTTTTTAAGATGCTGAATAATTCAGCTTTTTTGAAACAATAACGTGATGTGTTTTTCATTAATTTGTTGGATTTTTCCCATGTCGAATGGAACACTCATTTCTGTCACGTGTAAAGGCAACACGGATCTTTTCCCGGAGTCAGAACTGGAAGAGACCATTTTAAAGAATAGCGGACGAGGCTTTAGATATGCAAAGCATTCCAGCTATTCCACCTTTTGTAACTTAAATCAAAGCACTCTTTGGGGACTGAAGGAACAAGGTCAAAGACTGATTGAAAGCTAGGGTCACGGGCATTCTCCTTAGAACAAGACAAGGTTTTTAAAAAGGGCTCACTGTTTGTCCGCCGTTCTGCTTCAGGAAGCAGGTCGTCCATTAACCCCCTGGAAAAGTAAGGAGGCTTACTAGAAAGATTACACGTTCTTACTTCTGTTTTTTTAATTACATTTACAAGGTTCATTGGAAATCGTTTTAAAAGGGTTACAACCACTTTAGTTTACTAACTGAGCAAAGGAATTACAAATCCCGAAGGGACAGGCAAAGTTCCAGTGGCATGAACCAATTACCCCTGCAGGAACAGGGCGGAAAGGAGGTCAAAACAATTTGACTTACAAAAAAATAACACTACAAATTGGAGTCATCAACGTGCTGATTCTGGTTGGTACGCTAGCTTGCAAAGCATGATAAATGGAAGGAGCAGGCTTCTCAATAAAGGGTGGATTCACAAAAGCATTTAGGAATACAGGATTACACTTTGTAATTGTAAATGGTATATATATAGCGCTTACTACCCCTGACGAGGCACTTAAGCATTTTGCAGCGAGTAGCTAGCTACTCCGTCACTAAGATCACATATTAACAGTTAGTAGATTAGTTAAAGGTGTTATTTTGGTTTGTTTTTGCGTTAGTTGTGTAAGGTGGGTGCTCTCGAAATTCTTGTGTGATTAGTAGACTGTAGAGTAGGGATAGAATGATAGGAATGGATTTTAAAGGAGAAGTAATAAGTATTTAGTTATTCATTTATAAAGATTTATATAGCGCAAACATGATCCTGAGGGATATCAGAGCGCTTTACAATAGGAGGGAGAGGAAGATAAAAGTTGCATTACTTGTGTCAAATCGGGATACCAAACGGAGCATATATTAAAATAGAACTCACAGAACAAGAACGTATACAAATGCAAGGGGTCGTTAAAGAGTGAGATAATAACTGGTACATAGCGAAATAGGAGGGTAGCAAATGATTCGAGAATGGAAAAAAACAAAACAAGAATAACATCCAACGCAGGGCTTAAAGGTGTAAGTCCAATGCCTTAGAACAGAACAATCCAGCATCCTCTTAAGGTAAGAACCTGTTCATAAGGAATCTTTTTACTTCCACTTTTAAAGCAACCTTGGAGGAGATTCTCCGTATTTCTGGTGGGAGAGAGTTCCAGATCTTCGGTGCAGAGCCGGAGAAAGCTTGGTGACACGTTCTCCTTTTGCGAAAGATCAGAGGTTTCAGGAGGAGGGAGTTAGCACTCCTGGCCAGTCTACCCCCTACCAGCATAGTTCAAGAAATCTCCCCATGTTTATGTAGAGAGTTTGTGACTGGCCCTGAACCATTGCCTGTACTTCTTAGGACTCAGCCGAAACTTGCTCACTAGAATGGTCTTCATGGTAGTGTAGTTGGTCTGGTCCCCCACCTCTAATGTAAGGAGTGTGTCCCTTCCCACTGTGGGCATGTAGCGTCATACACTACCCCTTCCCAGAACTCCTCTGGGGCAGTGGGCACTTTCAAGGCAACTATATCTTTTCGGATATGGAATCTGGACTCATGTGAAGACGCTGCAGATATGTTGCCACCAATATTGTTGTTTCCGGACCCCACTTGGAGGGCTCTAATATCAGGCCCTCTGAGACTAAGTTCATGGGCCATCTTCCTTTCCTCCATGGGTAGCCTCTTCTCTTCTAGAGCTTGCTCTTTCTCCAGTTTAGCCAGGGCCTGCCTAATGTAAAAATTGGCAAGTTCTAATTTGAGTTTTCTCTCCTCCCTCCTCTCAGTCAGTTTCTCTGGGTACAAGTGTTTTGAGGACTCACGCACTGCTGCCTAGAGTAGACTTCCAGTCATGGAAGAAAATTGCTCCCCCGTCTGTAGGATGCATGACATGAGCCTCTGTCAGGTCCCGCTCTGATCTTCCTCAGACTCAGATCCCTCCTCCTCAACCACTTTTCCATCTAGGTGGGCTGCTGCCCAATGCACTTAAGGCTTTCTGAAGCTCTTTCTTCTTGTCACATCCTTTATGGAACACCCTTATTGCCTGACAGAACCCATTGAAATGGGCCACAGTGTATGCCTCCATATTGCCCAGCAAAAATTCCACGTTGCCAAGTTCGATCACAGACATAGCAGGATAAAATGGGACTTGGGCAAAAGGACTTCGGAAAAATCAAAAGATGTCAGAACAGGAAGAACTTTAAAAAAGCCCGAATTGGTCTAAGTATAGAGTTGTAGTGAACAATGAGTTACTATATGGTATTGCACAAACACAAGTACTATCCCACCACTGCCACCAAGGTTACACATGGGATTCCTGGCTGGCTGAGATATGCACCCAGGCCAGGCAGGAACCACTTCTCTAGTCAAGTTAAGCTAGATACACACTAGCAGATAACCTGTGCTCACTCTCTGGTAGAATGGCACACACCAGTCAGTCTTATCTAAAGAGGCAATTTGTAAAGTATTTGAGCAACACACATGCACAGTAACACAAAGAATGCACCACTAAAAGACTCCAGACTGGTTTGGAACAATTGAATATTATATTCTGAACAAACTAATAAAAAAACAATAAAAATCTAATATATAGAAGTTGAGATCTTGAATGTTAAAGGAATAAATGCAGAAAAGCAAATAGAAACTTGGGGAGAGGATGTGGCCTAATGGCTAGGCCCGTCGGCCTCCAACCAAGGAACTGGGTTAGAGTCTCAGCAAGGACGTGCAACATCCTGTGATTCTGGGCAAATCACTAAATCTCTCTGTGCCTAACAAAAATTAATGTGTCCTCATGTAACGCAACTGGTGCTTGTGTAAAGCACTCTAATACCTTCAGGTCAAGTTCACGCTATATAAAACTGTAAAAAAAAAAAACAAAAAAACAAGTAACGCTAAAAAGGCTACTTTCGATCGAGCTGGACCGAGCAAAGTCAAAGTTTGGGCCAACCACGATGGAGCGCCAGCTGGCTACATGACCAACACAGGCCCAGTGAACAAAGTACCTTTCCTTGTCGCAACCAGCAGGTGCAGGATGCATCATTCGACTCCACGCAGTACTAAAGACTGGTGCCAGAGTCAAGAGGTGTCGAGCGAGGCACCAGATGCAGTTGAGGGGATGCATCAATCTCACCAAGCTGCAGCATCGGCAATACACTGTCCAATCTCTGGAGGCAAAGCGATGGTTCCGAGACGATGTGCCGATTTTACTTACACAACCTGGTTGATGCACCAGTTCTGCTACACGCAGACAGGAGATGCATCAAACTCCATATTGCAAGCATCTGGGTCACTTCCATGGAACCAGGCATAAGAGCAGGGGTAGATACTTTGATATCTCTGAGTCTCGAGCAAAAGGAGGCAGGCCAACCAGCCCTTAGAGATTACTTGTAGTGAAGGCAGAGCCCAGGTCTCCTTGAGCAGAGTCAGAGAGCAGCAGGCAGCAGGGTAGCACACACAAAAGCAGGCCTTCCATATCAGTAGTCCAGTCGAGTCCTTTAAAAAGCATAGCAGTTCTTCTGACAGAGCTTCAGTTACAAGTCTAGTAGTGTCTGATTTCATGGGGTCAGAGAGCACGTACGTATACCTAAACATGCCTTTAATGTTGGGGTGACTTCAAAGCAGCTATCTAAAGTGTGCATGTGCCTCCTCCAACCCATTCCTGACTCCCAGGCTATCTGTGGGGCATAATCAGTCCTTTGTGTAGGGACAGGGCACTGCCTATTCAAGTTAAGTGCTAGCCCCTCCCTTCCTTCCTGCCCAGGCAAAGCCATCAGAATGCAGACGTATGTAGACGGGTACTCAGACACACCTATCCCTTTCTGTGTTTGTGGCTATCTAGAGGGAATATACAAGGTGTAGCTGTGACCCACCCAAGACTTGCATTGGAGACAGACTGTCAGGTACACAGCGAGTAAGTGCAGAGAAATGTCAACCAAGCTGAGAACAAAGCCATAACCGACTTGAAAAATGACGATTCAATCATAATCAAACCAGCCGACAAGGGTGGGGGACTGGTAATAATGAATAAGGCAGACTACGACACCGAATGCCAACGCCTCCTGGGAGACAACACTAACTACAGGAGACTCACAGCCGACCCCACTGATGATTTAAGGGTGGAAATAACCAATATGGTGGAAGCAGCAGAGGCATCAGGCCAAATTTCAAAACAAGAAGCGGACTATCTCTGCAAAACGGAGGGCAAGATCCCCTATTTCTACATTGTCCCCAAGATGCACAAAGGCAAGATTCCACCACCTGGCAGACCAATCGTGTCAGGCATAGGCTCGCTTTTGGAACCCCTTTCACGCTTCTGTGATTATTTCCTGAAAACCATTGTTCAAAATACTGCAACCTATCTGAAGGACACAAAAAGTCTACTGACAATGCTGGAAGACATCAGGATTGAACCGGACCACATCCTTGTGAGTCTAGACATAGAGAGCCTGTACACTAACATTCCCCAAGACGCCACCATCACAGTACTAAAACAAACACTGGACAACTCCACATGGGACCATACCACACCAACAGAGTTCATTGTAGAATGTGCAACCCTTGCACTCAAAAGAAACTTCTTTGAACATGATGGAAAGCTATACCTCCAAATAGGTGGGACATCAATGGGCAGTGTCTTTGCTCCCAGCGTAGCGGGTCTCTACGTGTATGATTTCGAGAAAAAATATGTCATTACCCCCAATAACCCTTACAACACCCACATTAAATTTTGGAGGCGGTACATAGACGACGTCTTCGCCATCTGGCAAGGACCGCAAGAAACACTAATGGATTTCATCAGGTGGCTTAACACATGTGACCCTAACCTGAGGTTCACACATAATGTGGACAAAGACAAAATGGTCTTCCTTGATATTGAGATCGAAAGAGACACTGACAAGCTTAAGACCAAAACCCACTTTAAGCCCACCGCTAAGAATAACCTGCTGAGATTTGAGAGTTTCCATCCTCGCCCCCTGAGGGAAAATTTACCCTACGGCCAGTATCTCAGACTTAGGAGGAACTGCAGCGAGTTGCAGGATTATAAAACACAGGCAGCTGACCTGACGGAGAAACTAACCAACCGAGGATACCCTGAGAAAATCACCAGGAGATGTCAGAAAAGGGCCAGAAATCAGCCTAGACAAGCCCTCCTAGAGGACACACCAAGAACAGAGGAAGAGATTCCACTTACATGCGTGACCACATATAATGCGGTGTCTAACCAGGTCAGTAAAAGTATCAGAAAACATTGGCAAATACTGAACACTGGAAATCACAATTGGGACAAACCACTTTTTTCTTATAAAAAAGCACGGAGCCTTAAAGACACCTTGGTCAACACCAGACCTAGAATGGACATGGTGACAACCGACCAAACCATCACCAACGCTTGGGGCCTTCCCCCAGTGACCGGACATTCCAGATGTGGTGACTGCAGCGTCTGCCACCTCACGAACAACACCAAAACTCTTAACCTTGAGGAAGGCAAAGTCTGGGAACAAAGATCACACACTAACTGTAACAGTACTTTTGTGATCTACCTCATCCGATGTAGCTGTGACAAGCCCTATGTGGGCATGACGACAAGAAAGGTCAAGCAACGAATAGCGGAACATCGTAGCACAATTCGATGCAAAAAAACGAACACCAGGCTCACTGATCACTTTCTCACAGCCCATCACACACCCAACGACATGAGATGGACTGTAATTGAGCAAATCAAACCAGGTCCCAATGCACAAGCACGACTTTTTGAGAAAGAGCAGCGATGGATCTATCGTCTTTCCTCCCATAAAATTGGGCTCAACGACAATATCCCATGGAACTCGGTCCTGAAATGAGTCTCCATCCCTAGGGCCACCAAGACCCAGAGTTAACAACAGAGCTCTGCCACCTGACACTCCTAACATATTCCCAAGCTTTGCTCCACTGAGCGTTTAGCTTATCTGTCCCTCGCACTACGAAATACCATAGCATGATTAATCATGGCCCCACTGCTCCGCTCGGACGCATCAGCTCTGGGCCTTCTTCTAACTTGACCTAGCAG
This sequence comes from Lissotriton helveticus, assembly GCF_964261635.1. NCBI lineage: Eukaryota > Metazoa > Chordata > Amphibia > Caudata > Salamandridae > Lissotriton > Lissotriton helveticus. Next base: position 140,291,129 of record NC_136062.1, read on the forward strand.
GTTCATTTGCTTATATTAATATATCACCCCCAACCACTTTGAATTAAGGCTCCTTTTGATAGTGAGGCATTCTATTTACCAGTGATCAGACACAGCGTTAACTATATATGCCCACAACCACTTTGCTGCGTGAATAACTGTTCCCACTTTAATAAGTCCCAGCGTGCACACCACGCTTCGTTTTCCTTTCAGCACGGCGGAGCTACCCTGCGAGCCAACCGACCCTGCTATTTGTTGTGATACTGCCTATCCTGCTGGCTGTATCCTAACGGTAGCCTAGCTACCGATAGCACGTCACTGCGTACTGCTAGCCCCGCCCCCTACACGCCCAGGCCGCGCCCAAACCCGGAAGCGGTCGACTCCTCTTTACCGCGTCCTGCTGCCATCGGAATTACTAGCCGAGCAGTGGACGCGAGGAGTAGGTCGACTCTGATCTTACCTGCCTGTAACTGTAAGTAGATTCATGATACCAAGCCCCGGATGCACACCCACATACCGGGACCACGAGGGCGCCGCCCACCACCTATAGAACGCGCTGAACGGCGCAGAGTTTTACAACGCTCGCGCACTGTTTTGTCTCTTACAGAAGTTGTTATTAGACAGGCATTGACCCTACGCCCTGCCCGTTGAAGCCCAGAGTACTCATATTGGAGTAAGCATATTCCCAAGTCATTCTGAACTTAAGTGTGTCCTTCAGTGTTACATGTATGTTTGTTCCTGTTTGTTGATTTAATGTTATTCACTTACACGTTTTTGAGTCGGTTGCTGACAAATGTATATAGCACTACCGAGTTACATCTATGCCCTAATTCACTTCACCTTACTTTCAACTGTTATGAAATAGGTTCCGCCCTGGCATGCAATATCCAGCGAGTAGCCTAGGCACCACGTGACAGACCTGTTCCGTGTAGCACAAGTATTTTACATCTAATACCCCAAACCCCCCCAGGGTCGTGCTAGCACTACATGCAATTTGCGTGCACCCACCCTTTGCCATAGATGTTGACTAGTATCACCTCACCTCGGTATTACGTATATCTGGAGAACCATCCACCCCATTTGGCACTATATATCAATTGCACTGAGAGACTGCACGACGTTACAGGAGAGTAAGTCCATCACTTAATACCTGATTGTTTTTTATCCACTCTTCTCTCCTCACAGGTCTCTTGTTTTAAAACCCGCCAGCTCACTTATTTTATTGAGCGGCACTCACCACTGGCATTTTTTGCCAGTAGGCACACAGGGGATCAAGGCCGGGTGTGCTTTTTAGGGAGCACGCACCCCCTGTCCACCTGTTTTTTCTGGTCCTGACGAATACCGGGCAATAGCCCTGATGGTAGAAACATGTTGACCACTCAACACATATAGAGATCCCAGGGTCGTAACCCTCCCTACCAGGATCTCGCCAGTATTATTTTTAAAACATTTGTTCAGTTGCTCTATAAATAAAATTACGTTCCCAGAGTACAACCAGGACAATTTTTAACATTTTTTTGCACCTACAGCCACAACCCGCTCCACTGTAGTCCAGGTGTTGTAGCACACCTTGGTGTCGCTAGGACGCCAAGGTGGACCCCAATGATGAAGCATGTCACCACTAGGTGGTGAGTGAGGGGTTTCTATCAAAAGGATGAATTTCCTTCTTTTTGCCAAGAACCGATCCTCCAGATACGTCTGTTCTTCAAAATCATAGTGGATACTCCTTCCTTTGTTTTTGCCAACTTTCTTAAAGTGCCATTTCTAAAATAGTAATGTTAAATCCAGATTCATCTGTGAGATGGATTTATCATTACCATTCCAAAGATACGAAACATGAAAAAGATACTTCTTTCTGATCAGGAATTACAGCCTAAAAGTGTATTTAGGCATTCCCAATGCTAGTCTATGAGTGGTAGGCTAGGCTTCACAATAGTGAAAAACACATTTGAGGGTTGATCACTACCAGGACATGTTCTTCCTTTTACTTACATGACACCCTGCCCTTAGGGTTACTTTGGGCCTACCTTAGGGTGGCATATGTAATGAAATGGGAATTTGAGGTTTGGCAATTTGTTTTAAAAGCCAAGTCAAAGTGGCAGTAAACTGCACATACAGGCTTTGCAATGGCAGGCCTGAGAGAGGTTTGAAAGGTTACGTATGTTGGTGGTACAATCGGTGCTGCAGGTATACTAGTGCCATTTCACTTACAGGCTCTGGGCATATGTTATACCACTTTACAAGGGATGTACTAGTAAATCAAATATGCCAATCAGATACACACAAATGTCACCCTGTTTTAGGGTAAATGCGGATGCACTTTATCACTGCTTCACACTGGTATGATTCTCAGAGTCATGTGGTTAACAAAATGAATGAGCAAAACAGGGGGTAAAAAGCAAAAAGTCTAGGGAAAGACCACCTTAAGAATGAAAGATCTAACAAAGGGAATCTGAAAATATTCTTTGAGTCAAAAATATAGTGCTATTTCTCACTAGAAATACTAGTGCCTTTGTTGGTTTAGGTTAAAATGTAATTTAAAATAAATCATTGTAAACTGTAAATAAATACTGATATTCACCAGTTATAATTAAATAAAGAAACTGTAAATCACACCCTCACCATGCTCTGCTTATGACCACTGATCTCAGATACGTCTCTCCTGAGATGTATAATATCACAAATAACATCACTGATGATATCTGAAATAATTCAATAGATTACCTTTAGACCTGTTATCCTTGGTGTGGTTTCTCCTGACTTTATTGCCTTTAGACCTCCTGATTTTGCTGACTTTGCTTTTGCTGGCTTTAGGACTCTAGTCTAGGATTGAAGAAGCTGAGACCATACCTGTTTGGTACTCACTTCCGGGTTCAGACAGGTCACAGACCCCCAAGCTGGTTAATGCAGATGAGGAATGAGAATCCAAAACTGTTGAGGTGGTCCATCTCCCTACAGGGAATGGATTTTGTTGTGGAACACCTTCCTGGAACAAACCACATCGGTGCTGGTGGTCTCTCCTGCTATTCCTCCTTATCAAAAAGAACTCCCAATTCGTTGGGTAGCTCTCCTCACTTTCAGCTGGGGGTACACAGATTAGCACCAATAGATTGCACACAGTTCCCCTGAGATGGGTGATGGCGTAGTACAATGTGCTGTCTTCCTCTCTCCCTCGGGTGTAAGGCGTTAGAGTGCCTCAGTACAGCAGGGAAGGGTATCCCTTGTCGGAACTAGGGATGCCTCACACAACAGACTGGTTTAACGGCTGTTGTCATGTCACCAGTTAGTTGTATCGTAACATCATCGGCTCCCTGCTCCAACGTCAAGCCGGCGCTGCAATGCCTGACGGGTAGCACAAGGTGCTACACTCTTGTGGAGATCTTTTGTTCCTTTGCCGATAGGTGTAAGGGTGTGAGGGCCCTAGTGAGTGAAGTAGTGAGCGTGGGTGAGGTGGATTAAAACAGGTTGGTATGATCTACGGCTATGGCTTTAATCGTGTAGTACACCACCTGAAATAAAAATGTGAGGGGCAATGGGACTACAGTAGCTACGAGGAGTCAGTCCCGTTCAACCCTCAGCTGTGAATAGGTCGACATGTTTCATGCCTGTATTGGCAATTCTTCAGGACCAAATGAAAGTGCTCATAAACTTAGTGATTTAACAGGATGCCCCGCATCAGGCTGAGGCATCAGAAGTATACAACCTGTGTGGTTGCCGAATCCAGCCGAAGAGGGGTTCCTGCATCAGAGGGATACCCTGTGGGGAGAGAAGTAAAACTTCAGCTGGTGAATCAGTACCCCCTGTAGGCATATCAGGGGGATGCTACTTCCCTACCGTGAAGCAATAAGTGGTGAAGTAAGGAGCAGGGGAAGGCACAATCAGGTGACTACGCATCAAAGGGGTAGTGGGGGTCACTTAAAAACATTGCTGGGTGGAGGGTTTCCAGCAACCACGAAGTCTCCTCGACAAACAGATTGGTGTTTGAAGATATAAGAGTAAACATTATAATAAATAAATAAAGAACTGACAGGATCTAACGCCAGCCGGCGTGTCACTGCACGTGAAGATGGCAGTGCCTCAGGGTACAAGGAAACAGGAATATTAGAATACACGGAAAAACGTCCTGGGTGGGCGGAGGACTTACCCACAATGGCGGTCGTAAGTGCCCCAAGGCTGCTCCCGTGGGGTCTGCGAGGATAGGGCAGTAATCTGGAGGGTTTAAACAGATGGTTCATGGGGTCAGATGCCATCCGGGGGTGAGTAAGTGAGTATCCCAACAATGGGGACAGCAAATAGGAGTTATCGGTCAGGGTTAAAGTCCGTGGTGGTCCCAAACAAACAATCCCGGCGTGCCCAGGGCAGTCACACCACCCAGAGAGGTCGCAGCCTGGGGGAGCACCGGGACAAAGGATGATTTCAAGAGTAAAAGGACCAACTACTCTTCAGATGACAATTCAGACGCGAACAACAGACGCGGATCCTCCAGCAGTGATTCGAGTGGAGGTCAAACTCCCAGGAACAACCGTGTGCAACAGCAACCGAATTGGCACCAAGGATACCAACCGGGCCCCATGTTCCACGGTCCGTCTCACATGGCACCGCCCTGGCAGTATCCCTTCTTCCAGCAGGGTCCACCTCAATTCTACCCTCTGAACCCGCCACCTTTTCAAGGCAGAGGTTGGGGCAGAGGAAGAGGGTGAAAGCGAGGAGGACAAAAGGGTGTCCAGTGGTCCGACCAACCGACACCAACGAACATGATGGAAACACGGAGCTTCACCACCAGAGGGAGAAGAGCCTGATCGTCAACCTTTCCACGAGACTTCTGACCCCAGCAGAAACCAGCGTCCTAGAGAAGGGTTTGGGTTTTGTCCCAACCCCTATCCCAGACAGCTTCCAGGAAATGATTGAGATCAAGAACCTCTTCAGGAAGGTACGCTTACGAGCCTTCTTCGATGGGACCACACAACCCTCCACCCCGGACTCCGGCCTGCGGAAACCTTCCACCTTCACCCCCACTGATGGGATGGTCCCTCCAGAAGTCCTAACCTTCGAGAGAGCAGTTCTCTCAAGCCTCAAACAAAGACCACACATCAACCAATTTCAAAACCTGTCAACTGCTGAAAGACAAGCCTCAATCACCTTGGGCGATGATGTTGAGATTGTGATAAAACCAGCGGACAAAGGGGGAGCCACAGTCCTACAAGATCACCACGACTATGACCTGGAGTGCAGACGACAGCTTTCGAATACCACTCATTACAGGCCCCTCTCTGTGGATCCGACCAAACGCCTGGCCACGTCCATTATGAGTCTTGTGATCGAAGGGGAAGTCAATGAATGGATCACCAAGAAGGAAGCTGAATTCCTCATAACTCCGGAACCCATCACTCCATACTTCTACACACTCCCCAAGATCCACAAAGGCACCACACCTGTCCCCGGGAGACCAATAGTCTCCGGTATCGGCTCCCTTCTGGAACCATTGTCACAGTTCTGTGATTTTTTCTTTCAGCCGGTAGTGAAGAAAATACCCTCATACCTTCAAGACACCAGGGATGTCCTTCGCCTCATTGATGAGATGGACGGCAGCACTGATGTGGACCTACTTCTGACTCTAGACGTGGAAGCCCTGTATACAAACATACCACAACAGGCCACTCTAGAGGCAGTAGAGTCCACCCTGAGACTAGAGGAGTGGACATCCCACACCCCCATCTCATTCATCATGGAACTGGCCAACATAGCCCTGACGGAGAATTTTTTCAAGTATGACAACCAACTATACCACCAGATTCGGGGGACATCGATGGGTTCGACCTTCGCACCAAGCGTGGCCTGTATATACATGGCCACATTTGAGAACCTCTTCATCTACTCCCCCGAACGTAACCCGTTCCTCGAGAATCTATCCCTGTGGCGTCGCTATATAGACGACATCTTGATCTTCTGGAAGGGGGACCGAACGAGCTGCAATGCCTTCTGCTCCTGGATTAACCAACAGGATCCCTTTCTGAAATTCACAGGGACGATCGCCGAGGACTCCATACCGTTCCTCGATCTGAGGATCATGTTGGACCCCATGGGACTAACCACCACTCTTTACAAGAAGGAGACCGACAGGAATAGCCTCTTACTCTATGAGAGCCATCACACCAAGGCATTGAGGGATAGTCTACCGTTTGGACAATTTCTTAGACTCCGGAGAAACTGTTCTGCCATCTCCGATTACCAACGGGAGGCGAAATCCCTTCAGCATAAACTCCAAGACAGGGGCTACCCCACTAGACTTCTGAAACGATCCATGAAGAGAGCCCAGAACAACAATAGAGAATCCCTCCTGGAAACTCACAGCAAAGAAAGCGAGAACATCATCACGTGTGTGACTTCCTTTACGAAAAGCTCACCCGACATCAAGAGCACAGTGAATGCACACTGGGGGATCTTGAACTCAGTGTCCTTAGACATCCCCCGTCCTCGGTTCGCCTTCAAGAGAACCAGCAGCCTGAAGGACCAACTTGTCCACACCTGACCAAAGAACACCCATATCCGGCCGCAGAACACCCTGTGGGACCTGCCCCCAGTTACGGGACATTATCGGTGTGGCAGCTGTGTGGTGTGCCCGCAAACAACCAAAACGAAAACTGTCAAACTATCTGATACCTTCACATGGTGCTTGAACCGACACACCAATTGCAACAGCAGTAACTGCATCTATATGCTGACCTGTCCTTGCGGACTCAAGTACGTTGGGATGACGACCCGCCCTGTAAAAACACGGATTATGGAACACAACAGCAACGTACGCTGCAGAAAGACACAAACACTTCTATATGCACATTGTCAAGAGAAGGGGCATGCAGCTGAGGACATTCAATAGGTTGTGCTAGAATGGCATCCTTCATTAAACCAACAGGCCCTCTTTAGGTTGGAGCAAAGATGGGTACACCGCCTCCATTTAGACACTGAGGGTCTGAACGATTCTGTCCCGTGGAACACACTGTCCAGATAGACGCCCTGTCCCCTCGCCTGCATATATACCTGATTGCTATCACTATAACCTGATGGTAGTACTGACATTTCCCATAGCAATGTCGCACTCAGTATTTACACTCAATGACCTTCCCCATAGGTGCACACCGCCAGTGGGAATCACCCACACTTCGGTCAACCAGTGACCCTTTATCCGGCTGACCTAGTGTGTGTCAATACATTCGACCAGTTGTCCCCCTGACCTCTGGCCCACTGAGACCCCCAACAGGCGTACACTAACACCGTTCAAGCAGAACCAAGCAGATGACAGAAGTCATTTGACAAGCTCTGGTTTCACGTCTACCATCCCTCCTTGACCTTATTCCAATCCATGCAGGACCAATGTTTGCATTCAATTTTTGATTACATGGCTTAACTTACACGGGGCGCCATCCTAGTCACCTGGCTTCCCGTTGTATACCCTCTAACATTTATACATCATGACATGGATTCCCTTAGTCCATACTACATCCGGGTTGGATATCCACCCTTGAGTAATGGTCTGTCCGTAGTATGTTTAACATTGAGCCATGCACTATTCCCACCCTTCCTTTAGCACCATGGCTGATCTACCACCTGAGAGCCAGCCGGGGGAACCTTGTACCTGCTATACCGAGCCATGAGTGGGTCGTCCCGAACTCTATATGCACTAATGAGCAGACTAACTGCCTTCCTTCCATTCCCGATACCCCTCTCCAAGATGGCGGCAGGCACCGACACTATGTCGCTCTGACGTCATGCCGGTGCGCCGCCTGACGCCGAGCCGCGTCCTCGACACGCCTCTGGCTTCCACCGGATCCCTTATCAATGGGCGCAACTAGCCAACAGCCACGGCTGCTTCAAGCGACATTGCGCGCCAGGACGTGGGGCTAGGTGTAGAGGTCACCAGCCCGCTGCGTAGAGGTAAGGTACTTGGGACGGGATTTTGGTGAGGCGATTCCATGGACCGCCAGGAGCCCGGTCACACTGGTTGGGTTCCCGGTGCTGTTTCCTTTCCTTGCATCCCTCAGGGACCTTAGGCGTCGGCCCCCTCCGAGGCCGTCCGCAGAGGTGGGGCACCGGGCGGCGTCCAAACGGGCCTGCCGTCCACCGGACTGGGGGTTGATTCTGCCCTCCACCAGCGTCCCTCGCTACCCTTGGCGCGCTTGGGAGCGAGTGGCAGCCAACCTACCGGCTACCGGCCAATGATGACAGAGGAACCCCGCCGGCCTTTGTCCCGGTGCTCCCCCAGGCTGCGACCTCCCTGGGTGGTGTGACTGCCCTGGGCACGCCGGGATTGTTTGTTTGGGACCACCACGGACTTTAACCCTGACCGATAACTCCTATTTGCTGTCCCCATTGTTGGGATACTCACTTACTCACCCCCGGATGGCATCTGACCCCATGAACCATCTGTTTAAACCCTCCAGATTACTGCCCTATCCTCGCAGACCCCACGGGAGCAGCCTTGGGGCACTTACGACCGCCATTGTGGGTAAGTCCTCCGCCCACCCAGGACGGTTTTCCGTGTATTCTAATATTCCTGTTTCCTTGTACCCTGAGGCACTGCCATCTTCACGTGCAGTGACACGCCGGCTGGCGTTAGATCCTGTCAGTTCTTTATTTATTTATTATAATGTTTACTCTTATATCTTCAAACACCAATCTGTTTGTCGAGGAGACTTCGTGGTTGCTGGAAACCCTCCACCCAGCAATGTTTTTAAGTGACCCCCACTACCCCTTTGATGCGTAGTCACCTGATTGTGCCTTCCCCTGCTCCTTACTTCACCACTTATTGCTTCACGGTAGGGAAGTAGCATCCCCCTGATATGCCTACAGGGGGTACTGATTCACCAGCTGAAGTTTTACTTCTCTCCCCACAGGGTATCCCTCTGATGCAGGAACCCCTCTTCGGCTGGATTCGGCAACCACACAGGTTGTATACTTCTGATGCCTCAGCCTGATGCGGGGCATCCTGTTAAATCACTAAGTTTATGAGCACTTTCATTTGGTCCTGAAGAATTGCCAATACAGGCATGAAACATGTCGACCTATTCACAGCTGAGGGTTGAACGGGACTGACTCCTCGTAGCTACTGTAGTCCCATTGCCCCTCACATTTTTATTTCAGGTGGTGTACTACACGATTAAAGCCATAGCCGTAGATCATACCAACCTGTTTTAATCCACCTCACCCACGCTCACTACTTCACTCACTAGGGCCCTCACACCCTTACACCTATCGGCAAAGGAACAAAAGATCTCCACAAGAGTGTAGCACCTTGTGCTACCCGTCAGGCATTGCAGCGCCGGCTTGACGTTGGAGCAGGGAGCCGATGATGTTACGATACAACTAACTGGTGACATGACAACAGCCGTTAAACCAGTCTGTTGTGTGAGGCATCCCTAGTTCCGACAAGGGATACCCTTCCCTGCTGTACTGAGGCACTCTAACGCCTTACACCCGAGGGAGAGAGGAAGACAGCACATTGTACTACGCCATCACCCATCTCAGGGGAACTGTCTGCAATCTATTGGTGCTTAGCTTTTGGGACATGCACACTGGACCCCTATAAATATTGTCCCCCCATTGTCCCTCCCTGTTGTTGACGGTACACAGATTAGACCTGGCATCTGTGGCATCGTATCCCCTTACAGTTTGCCTTCAAACCTCCTATTTTTTCTGGATTTGTTTTTGCTGGCTTTAGAACTCTGGACACTTTACCATTGTTAACCTTTGCTAAAGTGTGAATGTTCACTGTTTAGAATATAGTAACAGGCGCTTATCCACATTTGGCATATTTAATTTACTCATGAGTCTCTAGTAAAATGCACAACATGTTCCCTGGGCCTGTAAGTAAAATGCTACCAGTGGGCCTGCAGCACTTATTGTCTCAGGCCTACCCTTACTGCAGAGCCTGTGTGTGCAGTTTAAACTGCCACGTCGACCTTGCAATTAAAACCTCTTGACAGGCCCAAACCTTCCTTTGAAATCCATATAAGTCACCATAGGGTAGGCACTGGACACCCCAGAGGGAAGGGTGCAATGGATTTATGAAGTATGACATGTACTTTTATGTTTTTTTCAACTGCAGGGCCTATCTCTCCCATGGGATAACATTGGGATTCGCTTAATATATTTTATAAGTGTAATTTCCAATTGGAAAGAGATTTGCCACACAAGTTTGGAGTCTTTGGAATCACAATTTAAAATCACAACTTTTGATGAAGTCAGATTTTAAATTGCAATTCTGAGAATGCAATTTTTAGAAAGTTGCATTTTCTTACTTTAACCATGTGGACCCTGCTGCTTGTCTCTGATTGCATGTCTGGGTTAGGTGACAACTGGGCTTTGTGTATTCCCTCTAGGCATCCACACACAAAGGGAGCTTAGGTGTGACTTGATTGGCCAACTGTGTCCTGATGGGCCATCCCTGGCAGGATGGGAAGGAGGAGCTGGACAGAGCCTGAGGTTCGGTAATTCTCGAGTCTGACTCCATTTTGTTCTGTGCCACCATTTTGTGTTGCCTTCACGTAGGCCTGTAAAGGTAGCCTGGCGAACAAAGCGGCCTGGCCTTCTTAGTTCATGTACACATTAACTAGGTTTCTTTTTGACTCTGAAATGAACTGTAAGAAACTGATCTCTTCACCTGAAACTGACCTCGCAAAGCCAATTTCCCTGATCGATCTTTGTCTGAGATTGCCAATCAATGTTCAGGACATCGTTAACTTTTTAGTTTCCTTGCACATGCCTTATCTTGTTCAGCATCTGTTACTGTTTCTTTTTTATGTTTCTTCATTACATGGGTTATGCTTTCAATTATAGGTTTGTCCGGCTTGTAGAAATTGAATTTGGGACATTCCTAATAATTAACTTTTGGGTTGGGATATTGTAACTTGAGTTTTTGCTATGTGATACTTTGTTTGAAAATGTATTTTATTGGCTAGAATTTTGTACAGTGGGTGTACATTTATAATGTGAAATATTGGGTATAAAAGGAGACGTCTCGCCTTAGTAAAATGAGCAGTCTCCTGAGAATTTACACCGTGATGTGTTTCTAGGATCACTGTTACTAGCTGCAGTTAATAAACTTGGTCTCTGACGCCATCCAGAAATATTCCGTGTCTTTGAATACCAAGACAGGTGAACTCGAAGATCTTAGGCGTGTCCCTGACACCGCTGGGTTAAACCCCGGTTCTTCAACTGGTGCCCAACATGGGTCGACTTCAGCGGTACTGGTCCAAGCCCAAAGATTGTGAGGAGCCCCCTGAGGAAATTCTGGAGGACGGCCGCCACTTCATTGACCCCTGCATGTCGACGTGGACCGAATTTTTTTTCTGTGAGGCTTCCCCTTTCCGACGGCTGCGAAGGACTGCTGCCCTGACTGTCGCCCTGTCTTGGACCCTCTTGTGATGATTTGTAAGGCGAGACGTTAGACGGTCTTCTACTGGCGTGACAGACATTTTGGTTAAGTATAAGTGGGACGCTCCCACGACTTTGTTTTGTTTCTTGGTTTTGATTCGGCCATTGCAATAGTCGAAGCCGAGGGGTTCGTATATTTACGAGTGTATCATTTTTTTGATAACCCCTTGAAGTTTGAAGCAAGACTAGTGAGCTAAAGATGCCTGGTTTTGTCAAAATTAGGAAATGGTTTTGTTGTAGTTGTAATAAGGATTCCCGATTGGAGGACTCGTGTCCGAGACCTCCGGTTGGAACTCCAACTTATGAGCTCTATTCAAAACATGGTGTGGGTCCCATTACCTTTAATGAAGTACGGGTCCGTTATACAAAGAAAGATGGTGTTTTACGATGGCCTTAACATGGTAGTTTTGAATCAGATGTTTTAGATAACCTAGAGGTTGCGCTATTTAAGAAGAAAGCCCAACCGGCGATGTTTGACTCTTTCCGCCTTTGGCGTAAGGAAGCCAAGCAGCGAGAAATTAAGCAAGCTAAGAGAGATAGGAAGGAAAGGAATATGTCGGTAATGCAAGCTGCTAGGCAGTTTAAGGAAGATGAAGAAGATCGTGCAATTGAAGTGTCAGATAGACAACATTGCATGGCCATTGACAAATATTACCCGGCTTTGCCACATTCCCTTTTAAATGTGACTGAAGACCCTGAAAAGGGTCCTTTGATGTCACATTTACTGAGATTACCACCCCCTTATGTGCAGGGTGCTACCGCACCTCTGTTACCTCTAGTTGTTACACCCCTTGTTGTCGTTCAACCCCCAATTGTTGTTGTTCAGCCATCTGTTGCTTCACAGGTGGTTCTTCCTCCCGCGGCACAGCCCCCTCCAGAGCCGCCAGCTTTGTCACCAGCCTTGCCTCAAACTCCTTTGCCTTACTCTCCTTTATCTTCGACTTCTCTTATTTCTGTCCCTACGTCTCTCTTGCCTCAAAACACTTTGTCTCCTGTCCTTATGTCAACTTCTTCTCCTTCTGCTAGGCAACGAATGACTGAGACTGTTACTAGTGTTTTGTCTCCTTTCTTTGGGTCACTGAATATGACTCCTGTTTCTGAACGTAAACAGAGACGTAGTCAGCTTCCTGGTCCCGAAGAGCGGGCAGTGTTAGATCTCCTTGCTCGTAGATGGGTTTCGAATGCCTCCAAGTACGGTCCACAAGTGGTTATGGATATTTTCTTACAGTGGGAGGCACCAAAACAAAGGTATGTTTTTGATGTCATGTGTACCTTCCTTCGTCAGGAGTGGGAAGATAATGAGTTGGGTTCAATTCCACTGGAATTGATTAATGTTCAGTCTGAATTTGCTAAAGAAACGATAGTGGGTTCTGATGTTGAGGAAGCGGTAGAGACATTACTCACTTTTAGGTCTAAACTTCCACCTCAGTTATTGTTCGAACCTGACCCTTCTGTTAGGAGAAAAGTGAAGCAGTATCCTATGAGAGAGGTTCCCCCTGTATGGAGAGAGGCAGTTGTGGCTGATGCCGCTTATTTTATTGTGGCTGCACAGGCTAAATTTCAGCGAGTGTGGGTGCATGTCCCTTGGAAGAGAGCTGAGGTCCTGGCTCTTAAGCAGACCTTGCCTGACCCCCGTAAAAATCCTGCTGGTTATTACAAGGAGTTGTCTCAGACAGTTGATGCGTGTGTTATGAATTTAGCTGACATAGATATGTTGATCGGTAGTGTAGTTCCTCAACCCTTGTGGGCGAAGATCCGTCACGAGGATCACGCGCCAGGGTTAGGAGATACGTGGGTTAATATCACTGCTGCAGATGGTCAGCAGGTAGGAGGTGCCAAACCTGAACCCTTAGTTGCAGAACTACCTGGTAGGATTATTAATTTAATGAAAACTATGATGCCTCCTTTGCGGGTGAATTGGGACAAGTTAGCAGCATGCAAACAAAAGAAGGATGAGAGTGTGTCTGATTTCTTCACTAGGTTTGAGGAAACATTCATTGATCATAGTGGTCAGGACATGAGTACAGAAGGTGGTCAGAGGTTGTTTGTAGATAAGTTTGTTTTTAATTTACTTCCTGAACTTTCTAATAAGTTAAAGGACTCTGAGAGTTCATGGGCAGTTTCTTCTTCGGCCCAGATATTGGCTACTGCACAATACTATGAGAATAGAAATAAAGATGAGAAGAATAAAGTAGAGAAGAAGACTAGAGATTTAAAAATGAAAGTTTTTCTGCAGCAGGCTTATCCGCCTCGCCATAATCAGCGTCAGTTTCAGCAACCCCCACAGTTTCAGAAACTGTTGCAGAAGCCTGAGTCTTTTGCTTCGCGACTCCCGCTAGGTTATAATCAGTGTGCTTATTGTAAAGAGGAAGGTCACTTCAAGAATAGTTGTCCGATCTTGCTACAGCGTGCAAATGGTATGTCTGGTCTGAGAGGTGGTGGTGGTTACCAACAAGTACCTAGGGGTAGGGGACGTGGTACGTTTGCCCAGAATGAACGTTCCTTTTCCCCTCAGAATTCTATAAATTATTTTGACCAACAGAATGTTCCGACCGTCCAGTCTACTCAGTTCTACACTGATGATTATTATGTTGGAAGTGAGAGTGTTGGTTTTAATGATAGTTAGGACAGCCATGGACAAAGGGAGGGAGTAGTGTCAGTTCCAGTAGACCAGAGTGGACCTTATGTTGAAGTGATTACATCAGGTGTGGCAGAACCTTTTCTTTTGGATACTGGTGCAGCAAAGAGTTCTATCATGCACTCTAAACTGCCTGGCGCACCTTTGTCTGGCTTGACGAATGTTTCGGTATCATTCTCTGGCGCCTCAGTTCGTAATCTGGTTTCTTGTCCATTGCCCCTTTCTATTGGTCCTTGTGAATTGGAGGCTCCCCTTATTCTAACGACTGGTTGTGGTGAGAATTTGTTGGGTTTGGACTTGTTGAAAAGATTATATGCGACATTACATTGTTCTCCTTTGGGAGTACATCTTACAGTGGGTAAGAAAGTGATTTCCCAGATGTATCTGTCTTCTACTGGAACTGCGTTCTCTCCCTGATACACTTTGGGCCACAGGTCCTAATGATGTTGGTCTCTTGCAGATTCCACCCTACGTTGTTACATTTAAGTCGAATGCTAAATTACCTTGCATTCCTCAGTACAAAATTTCCAGTGATGGCGAAAGAGCTCTTTTAGCGATTATCTATGATTTAGTTGAGAAAGGTGTGGTTGAAGAAACGAGAGGTAATGTGTGTAATAGTCCTGTTCTGCCTGTCCTTAAGCATACTGATTCTTCTCAGCACCTGTGTATCGGTTTGTGATCGACCTTCGAGAGGTCAATAAGATTGTTGTGCCACAGTTTCCTGTTGTCCCAGACATTACTGCTCTATTGACTATGATCCCTGCCTCAGCTGCTTGGTTTTCTGTTATTGATCTGAAGAACGCTTTCTTCAGTATTCCGATTGCTGAGAAAAGTAGGGATATTTTTGGCTTCTCTTTAGGAGGCCGCAGTTTTCGGTTTAAACGCGCTCCTCAATGTTAATGTGAGAGTCCCTTCATTTATAGTCAGGCTTTGAAAACTCAGCTTGATACTTTTGCATTGCCTTCTGGTGCTACTCTTATCCAATATGTTGATGATCTGTTGGTTGCTGCTGATGATGAAGAGATTTGTAAAGAGGTTACTCTTTCTTTGTTACGACACTTGTCTGACCTTCATCATAAAGTGTCACCTTCGAAGTTGCAGTATTGCCGACAAGAAGTGACCTACTTAGGTCATCTCTTGTCGAAGGAGGGAAGACGATTGACCCCAGAGCGTATTCAAGCGATTGCCCAAATGAATGTGCCATGCACCCAGAGAGAGGTGCGTGCCTTTTTAGGTATCACCTAGTATTGTAGACAATGAATCCCAAATTTTTCTTTGCTAGCAAAACCTTTGTTGGCACTTACTCTTAAGGACACGCCACACCCTCTTCCTTGGTCTGACGAATGTTAGAAGAGTTTTTCTGAATTGCGTGATGCATTGTGTTCTGCTCCGGTGTTGGGTACCCCAGACTATAGTAAACCTTTTACACTTTATGTACACGAGAGAGAAGGTTGTGCGTTGTCAGTGTTGACGCAACAATTTGGAGACAAGCAGCGCCCATGTGCGTATTTTTCAGCCACTTTAGATCCGGTAGCTAGGGCGTTGCCTAGTTGTCTAAGAGCTACAGCAGCAGCGGCTCTTTCTGTAAATGTAAATGTGTGTATACTTGTAAAGTGCACTGCCGCCCCATCTCGGGGCATCCTGGCGCTGTATATCGCTGTGGAACCCATCCTGGCTTTCCCTGTGAGATGCCCCCTCCAGGGCACCCCCAAGGTGAAGCCAGGCATCCCAGCGCTGCTGGGGCCGTTGTGGAGATTAAGCAAGCTATTGCCCAGAGTTGCAGAGTGGAACCCATGATTAGAGTAGGCACCGAGGCGAGAATTATCGAGTCCGCGGACATTGAGCCCAAGACCCTGCCGCGTCGGGAATTGAACCCTGGTCCAAGGCCTGACCTCTGCTTCAGGGTCTGCCGCTTCTAACCTGTGAGCCACACTCTATCTGACAGTCTGCTGGTTTGGTATTGGATAATACATTGATTGTGATGGTTCCACATGCAGTGGATACCCTATTGAACAGAACAAAGACTCAACATCTTACCAGTGCACGTTTGTCAGGTTATGAGTTGACGCTTTTGGCTAGCCATGTGCACATCAAGCGGTGCAACACATTAAATCCAGCTACATTGTTGCCAATTTTTATAGAGACAGATGTTCAGGAACAGCATGACTGTTTTCTCCGGACAGAGGAGGAAACGAAGGGTAGAGTTGATCTGAAAGATACTCCTCTTTTGAATCCTGATGGTACCCTATGGGTAGATGGTACGTGCTTTAAGCTTCCGAATGGAGAGACGACTGCAGCATATGCTGTCACAGCTTTGCACACGATTGTTGAAACAGCACGTATTGCACAGAATTCAGCACAAGCAGCGGAGTTGATAGCATTGACTAGAGCGTGCGTGTTATCAAAAGGAAAGAGAGTGAATGTTTTTACTGATAGCCAATATGCATTTGGCGTGGCTCACAGTTTTGGTCATTTGTGGAAAGAGAGAGGATTTCTTACTTCCCATGGTACGAAAATTCAGCATGGACAATTAGTGAGTGAACTTCTTGAATCACTTACTTTGCCGACCCAAATTGCGATAGTAAAGTATGGTGCGCATAAGAAGGTTACGGATGATGTGGGTCGAGGGAATGCGTTTGCAGATGAAGTAGCGAGATAAACAGCAAAAGATGTGATGAGTCAGATGTATGTGGTACAAAAGGGGGTGGTGATGGACGGAGCATCTATATCAATCAAACACTCACACCCAGTCAAAAGATCTGGGTTGAATCCATCACCGTTCTTTAGCCCACTCTGCCACCCCAGTTCAGACATGGCTATATGCAAATCAGTCTGACTCTGTGCCTCATGGTAACTGTCCAGCCCGAACTGCCAAGCCATGTCTTCCCTGGACCGGAAAGTCCCTTGCTCACTTTGCCACTGGAGTCAAGCAAGCCCGGCTGAAGACGGCTGTAATGCCAGAAACCGGTCCTGGGAAGCTTGATTCTGGTCCAGGGAAGACATGGCTTGGCAGTTCGGGCTGGACTGTTCCCATGAGGCACAGGGTCAGACTGATTTGCATATGGCCATGTCTGAACTGGGGTGGCGGAGTGAGCTAAAGAACGGTGATGGAATAAACCCAGATCAGTTGACTGGGGGTGAGTGTTTGTATTGTCAACGCGCCGTCCATCATCACCTTCGGTTTTTCTTTGTTCGCCCTAAGTTGGCAGGGTATGCTCAGACGTGAGTCCCTTACTCACTTTGCCACTGGAGTCAAGCAAGCCCGGCTGAAGACGGCTGTAATGCCAGAAACCGGTCCTGGGAAGGTTGATTCCGGTCCAGGGAAGACATGGTTTGGCAGTTCGGGCGGGACTGTTCCCATGAGGCACAGGGTCAGACTGATTTGCATATGGCCATGTCTGAACTGGGGTGGCGGAGTGAGCTAAAGAACGGTGATGGAATAAACCCAGATCAGTTCACTGGGGGTGAGTGTTTGTATTGTCAATGCTCCGTCCATCATCACCTTTGGTTTTTCTTTGTTCGCCCTAAGTTGGCAGGGTATGCTCAGATGTGAGTCCCTTGCTCACTTTGCCACTGGAGTCAAGCAAGCCCGGCTGAAGACGGCTGTAATGCCAGAAACCGGTCCTGGGAAGCTGGATTCCGGTCCAGGGAAGACATGGCTTGGCAGTTCGGGCTGGACTGTTCCCATGAGGCACAGGGTCAGACTGATTTGCATATGGCCATGTCTGAACTGGGGTGGCGGAGTGAGCTAAAGAACGGTGATGGAATAAACCCAGATCAGTTGACTGGGGGTGAGTGTTTGTATTATCAACGCTCCGTCCATCATCACCTTTGGTTTTTCTTTGTTCACCTTAAGTTGGCAGGGTATGCTCAGACGTGAGTCCCTTGCTCACTGTGCCACTGGAGTCAAGCAAGCCCGGCTGAAGACGGCTGTAATGCCAGAAACCGGTCCTGGGAAGCTTGATTCCGGTCCAGGGAAGACATGGCTTGGCAGTTCGGGCTGGACTATTCCCATGAGGCACAGGGTCAGACTGATTTGCATATGGCCATGTCTGAACTGGGGTGGCGGAGTGAGCTAAAGAACGGTGATGGAATAAACCCAGATCAGTTGACTGGGGGTGAGTGTTTGTATTATCAACGCTCCGTCCATCATCACCTTTGGTTTTCCTTGAGTCGGATGTATGTTGCAGGTCCTGCCAGATGGGTTGTGGAAGGACGAATGTGTGAAGATACAACAGAAAGTGTGAAGATGATTCAGGCAGAAGCTACTGAGAAAGAATTGAGTATGTGGAGAGAGAGTACGGGAATGTTGGATTCGACAGGCTGTTGGGCTGAGTTGTCAGAGTACCGGCGATGGTTGTTGCCGGATGCATATGTGCTCCCGGTGGTTACTATGGCTCATGGGCTGGCCCACATTAGTTCAAAAGGGATATGTAAGTTGTTGGCTCCGGTATGGCAGAATGGTGGAATTCCTAAGTGTGCTGAGAATTTGGTTAAACACTGCATGATTTGCTTGATGCATAATCCTGGAAAGGGAACCCCAACTCCAGTGGGTCATTTTGCTCCTCCAACGTATCCGTTTGAGGTGCTGCAGATAGACTACATTCATATGGAAAGATGCAATAACTTGAAGTATGTCCTTGTGGTTGTCTGTGCCTTTTCCAGATGGATAGAGGCCTACCCCCTAAAGGATAATACTGCCTTGTCTACAGCCAAGGTTTTGCTCAAAGAATTGTTTTCCCAGATATGGTTTGCCGAGGATGGTATGGAGTGATAATGGAAGTGAATTTGTGGGTCAGATTATGAAGAAAGTATGTGCGGGTCTGAGTATTAAACAGAAATTTCATGCTGCGAATCACCCCCAGTCAGCAGGCCTGGTCGAGTGCTATAATGGCACTCTGAAGCTGAAGTTGGCCACGGTGCAAGCGAGCTCTGGTCTTACATGGCCCGATGCCTTACCATTGGCACTTTTGTCCACGAGAACGACAGTACATTCTCGCGTGGGACTTAGCCCATACAAGATTGTTTTTGGACGCCCGGCGAATGTCTGGGGTGTGCCGAGGCCTAAGAAGTACAGTGATATCGAGTACCCTATGTTGGTTAACTACTTACATGATTTGACTGCTAAATTGCGTGTTCTTCACCAACAGGTCCATGACACTATGCCTTCAGTTTCTGAAGACGCAGGCCACACGATTCAACCTGGTGAATGGATTCTAACCAGGAATTTCCAGAGGTCAAAGAACTTGGAACCAAAATGGACCGGTCCATACCAAGTCCTGTTATCAACTCGGACTGCTATTAAGGTGTTCGGCAAGAAAAACTGGGTACATGGTACCCATTGCAAGAAGATACCTTTGCCCGTTACCGTACGATAAGTGGGTCCGGGAAGGTGTTGCCGATTCCGAGAGTGAAAGGGTTCTAAGATTTGTACTTTTTAGCGATGCCCATCTGGAATGGACTCAGTCAGAACGTGCGGATAATGAAGTCTTGCAAGAAACTGTGCCGCCGTGTTTGAGATTTGATTCTACGCATCCAGAGACACTCTTTCAGGATCAAACTGTGCCTGGTAAAGAACGCTACAACTTAAAGTCTAAAAAGGACAAATAAAATTTGAATTTTTTTGTGAATTACACTCTTTCAGACAAGAGAGTATTTTTCTATTTCTTTTTTGAGCCACCATCCGGGTTCAGCTGCAGGGTCGCGGTATTAGACTTAAGGGGTGGCCCGCGTATTAACGAAAGGTCTGCGGTTCTAGGGACGTCTAGGACGACTGGACGCACACTTGAGTGAAGAAGGAAAATTTTCGCGAGCAGCACGTTAGAGGATGGGGTCTGTTGTAACTGAAAGAGATGTTGAGAGAATAGATCTTAAGACAAGATTTTGCACATTGATATATAGCAAATGTTTTATAATATTGTGTTTTTTGATGTTTCTTAAGTATCACATTAGCTTGTGTGGGTTGGATTGTCTATGTTACACAACAGACATCTGCACCCACCTCCCAACCTATGCTTGCTTTCACTACTGTTTCTTTGCACCAGTTTTATACGTTGCCTGAACATGAACAAACAAGGAGATCAGAATTTGTCAACAACTCGTTCATACAGTTGTTGCATCAGCATCAGTTAGTAGTAAATACCACTAATTGTTGGGTTTGTGGTCTTATGCCTCATACGACAGATAAAGGTATGCCATATTTGGTTTTGCCTTTTTCTTTTAATGGGTCTGTGTGGGCTTTACAGACCATGTTTATCTATGCAAATGAGGTACGCCCCTTACGTTCCCTTAAAGATAACTCCAGCAATAGTGCTTTGATAAGGGGAATAGTAGCTATGATCCGAGATATTGATGCATATAATGCTATCCCTAAGGATGAGGTGCAGGCTTATGTTGGTTGGAACGTGACTGGATATAGCACTAGCTTGACAGAGAAGGAGAGACGAAAGAGGTCTCCCCCTATTTGGATTGTACCCCACCGAGGCCATTTTTGTTTGCAAGGTACTGGTCGGAATCCGAAAGCTCAGCTAGGTAAGAGTGTGTGTGCTCAAATCTATGTCTATTCATCCCGGACTTCTCCACCGTTTGTGCCAGCTAAAGGCACATATTTTGTTTGTCATGACAGAGCCTACACATGGTTGCCACCTGATTTTTCAGGAACATATTATGTGGCGTTTTTGCTTCCCCTTACATATACTACTGCTTCAGACTATCATAAAACGAGATATGGTAGAGGTGTCTTCAATAAGGAAGATACTGCAGCACACGAAGTAGGAGATTTTTTCAAAGGCTTCCTGCCCTTTTGGGGTCCTATGATCAATAGTAGGCATATTCGACAGCTTGTCCGCGTTGTTGAAGCTACTATTAATGAGACAGCAGGTGCTCTTTTTTTTTTTTTTTGAAATCTCTTTATTAGCATCAGATTGGTCCGTATAAGCATACAATCACACAGTAAACCGATTACATTGAAAACTTGAGTAGACATTATACAGAATAGGCATCTGGAGGACGTGACCAATAATATTACAAGTGGTGCAACACATTCTAGAAGTCTTATTTTCCTTTTTCCAGTTATACATGTGAATCGCACGTGTGGTAGGATAATGCAAAGAGATATATATGCTTTCAAACATAACGAAAAGGAATATGCCATCGTGAGAGAGAGAGAGCGACAAGCAACACATCAATTATGATCAAGGCAGTAACAGCATTGGTATAGGCAGACGAGGAGTGATGGAATGACATATGAAGAGACGTAAGTAGTGCAATATCTTCAATCGGGGCCAAGTAGACAAAGAAACAAAGAAGAAAACACCCCTTTCTAAAACATCAGCAACAATTGGATCGGCAGTTCCCGTCAACCCCGTCCCAGTAGTATATTAATAACAAGACCTTCATGACGCAACAGGCAAAGCTCAACTGTCATGATAGCGATACCTATCCCACCCCTTCCGGGACAATAGAACTGGCAGCTTGGGATTGTGCAGCCTGCGTTAATTTGCTAACGTACTCTCGGTATGGGCCCCAGATATCGACTGGGCGTGAAGCTGTTGGGACCTGTGTGGAATATTCCACACTATTGACATTACAGTGGGCGAGACTGCGTAACCATGCCTTGGAGTTTGGGATTCATCTGGACCCCCAAAGTAGAGCAATTTCCCTTTTTGCAAGTAAGAAGCCTATGGCAGCAAGCTTCCGCGTGGCACGGGAGAACTCAACAACATAACCCAGCAGCGCAATCTCTGGTAAGGGCTGCAACTCGCATTCTAAAATGTCGCCCAAGATGTGGTGTATTTGCAGCCAGTAGTCATGCAGTTTAGGACAAGTCCATGTAAGGTGTGCGAAATCGGCATGTGGGGCCTTGCATTTGGGGCAGCAATGAGGCCTGGTTGGGTCTATTTTGTGGGCCAGGGCCGGCGTGAAGTACAGCCGCCTCAAAAACTTGAAATGTATCAATTTATGCCTACTATTAATGGAGACGTCTTTGGTAGCTCGGCAACAAGCAGCCCATTGGTCATCTGTGATAGAACCACCCAAATCAGTTTCCCATGCCGCACGGACCCTCGCGTCCGAAGTAGGAAGGGCCGCCACACAGAGTCTGTACAACTTAGAAACCATATGTGCGCCCGTTTGGGACTGAAGTAATAAAGTTAGGGCGGCCATGTCATCTGGGGGTAGTGGGAACGAGGGGAACTGCGTTCTAAGCATGGATCGCACTCTGGTCAATACAAACGAATCCATAAACGTCCGGTCAGTGAATCGCTGATCCTCTGACACCGAAAAGACATGTCCGTCTGGGAACAGGTCCCCTATTGTGGTGATCTGAAATTTGGACAGTGTGTTGCAAACCACTTTTTCAGCGGTGATAGGGAACCAGTGTGGTTTCGGTAATGGAAGAGCCGGCGAATACAGCACGTCTAGCTGGAGTAGTCTACGCAGTTGCATCCAAGCCCACGACGTAGTGGAAACGGTCTGTATGTCTTGTGGGTCTCGGGGTAAGCCTTTGGGTAGTACCGTGTTGAGGGCAAGCGGTAACACCAAGTCCGCCTCCGGCCTCAGATATGGAATCCGAGCGTCCGGGTGAAACCAAGGGTGTGCATAAGCGCATTGCGCGACTAGGTAGTAAAGATAAAAATCGGGCACCCCAAAGCCACCTCTTTCATAAGGCAGTGTCAGGATTCGCCAGGAAACTCGCGGGTTCTTGTCTCCCCACACCAACCGCAGCAACAACGAGCGCAGTTGAGTGAAGAAGATTTTAGTGAGTGGGATCGGAATGTTGTTAAACAAATATAGAAAACGGGGGAGCACAATCATTTTAATTATGGCGATACGGCCAGCCATCGAAAGAGGGAGGCGAAGCCAACATGCGAGATTATCTTCCAGAAAGTCCAACGCCCGGCCATAGTTTAGACGAATCATAGATACCGTGTCTAGATGAATGTGGATACCCAGATATTTCACAGAGTCAGCATTCCACTCAAGCGGGAACGGGCAGTCCCAGCGTTCAGTGGAGGGGGTGAGTGGAAAGATGTTGGATTTGTGCCAATTAATACGAAGGCCAGAGTATTCCCCAAAGCGGGTCACTTCCAAAAGCAGGGGTGCAAGATTTGTCTCCAGAGATCTAACATATAAAATGGTATCGTCCGCGTAGAGGGAAATAAGAAGCGGACCCGTTCGAAACTGGAGCCCACGGTGCATGTGGTGTTCTTGAAAGTGCCGCACCAAAGGGTCCATGGCCAGGATATACAGCAGAGGGGACAGGGGGCATCCCTGTCGGGTTCCCCGCGAAAGAGAGAAGCTATCAGAAATTGTGCCATTCAGGCGCAACCGCGCCGTAGGGGCGGTATAAAGCAGTTCGACCGTTGAGACGAACATCGGTGGCATGCCCATCCGTCTCATGACTGACAGAAAAAAGGGCCATTCTAAAGAGTCAAACGCCTTTTCGGCATCTAAAAACACCGCAGCCGCCGGTGTATCTGGGTCTATTCTGTGGAGCACCGAAAACAACGTTCTGAGATTAAAGGAGGTGGATCTGTGGGGGACAAATCCGGACTGAGCCGGCGAGATAATAGACTCCATCAGTAAAGATAGTCGGGTTGCGAGGACTTTGGCTAAAATCTTGTAGTCAAGGTTAAGTAGCGAAAGGGGCCTGTAAGAGCCACACCTCGTGGGGTCCCGACCGGGCTTAGGAAGTAGAATGATGACCGCCTCTCGGAGCGTGGGCGGCAAAACCCCCATTTCAAGTGCTTCTGCATACACCTCTATCAGGCGCGGCACTAGCTCCTCCTTGTATTCTTTATAAAAGTCGGCCGAAAAGCCATCAAGACCCGGCGCCGAGGAGCCTTTCAATGCATCTATGGCCTCAATGACGTAGTCTGGAGCAATAGGCATAGCCAGAAAGTCCTGCATATACTTCTCCAGGAACACCATCAAGATCTCATTGATATAGGGGCCTGGGTCGCGACGATCCCCTGTCAGAGTGGAGGTGTACAATGTTTTGTAGTATGATAAGAAGGCATCGCAGATGGCAGGGGTGGTCTGATGTCGAGCGCCCAAGTCATCCACTATGTCAGAGATGTATGCGGCCTGACAGGGAGGGCGGAGCAGTTGAGCCAGGAGCTTGCCAGGCCTGTCTCCCTCTCCGTATTGTCTCGCTGAGTGTTGCGCATACAGATAGTTCAATTCCCTGTCTGCAGCATCCCTGAACTCCTGCAGCAACTCTAACCTCTTTGCCTCTATCTCACCATCGGTGTCCGTGAGTGTGTCTCTGTCCAGTTTGGCTATTTCTGTCTCGATACGTGTCATGGTGGTCCGAATCTCGCACAAGGCCCCCACGTGTTTAGTGATGCAAACCCCTCTAATAGTGGCCTTGAATCCCTTCCACAACGTGGCCCAAGCGTCTACTGTGCCTGTGTTGTGCTCAAAATACTCCTCTATTGCTGTACGAACGTCTTCCTTGAAGACCGGGTCAGATAACGCCTTGCCGGGGAAACGCCACTGCTTCTCGTATCCCCCCAGTCTGGGAATCAGTAGGGTCAGTACAATAGGAGAGTGATCCGACAACGTGCGTGGGAGTGTCGAATGGTTATTCACCCAACCAGCCACCCCTGGGGAAAGGAGCCAGTAGTCGATCCTGGTACTAGTGTTGTGATATCCAGAGTGATGGGTATAAGTGGGTGTGTTAGAATGTAAACGAGCCTCAATATCACTGAGCGGGTAGTGTGTGCACATATCTGTCAGTACCGCACGCGAGCGGGGTTTACAGTCTGGGGAAGAATACGTGCTGTCCCTGGCAGGGTCCATCAACAAGTTAAAATCTCCACCTACCACCAACATATCTGTGTCAAGGCGTAGCAAAGCATCATGGAAACTTTGGAATAAGGCGGGGGAGTCTGAGTTGGGACCGTATACTCCAGCAAAGGTGATTTTGAAGCCAAGAAGTACCCCCGTAACAATAACGTATCTGCCTCCATCGTCAATTACGCTGTGCACAAAGGGGACGCGCCTATGTATCATTATCGCCACACCCCTCGCATACCTGCTGTAGATGGAGAAGTACCTGTGCACGCTCCAGCCCTTAGCAAATGAGGAGGAGTCATTCCGCACTAAGTGTGTCTCTTGTAGAAACAGTATATCAACCCCATGCCGCGCTGCATAGTTTAGAACCTGACGCCGCTTTCTCGTGTTATTTAAACCCCGGACATTCCATGACATCAGGGTAAGTCTGGAAGGACCAGACTGCTGTCCTACCTTAGCCATTCAAATCCGAAGGAATCACAATTAAACAAGTGTGTGCACATCCGTCGTCTCCCTCCCGCAAAATAGGCATCATTCATGAAGAAAAACAGTGCATTTTCATTAACATTAGAACCGAAGAATGAAACAATCCCTCCCACCCTCCCACCACCCAGCCTCTCAGTAAGCCCCAGGAGGCATCTCCCACCCCAAAGAATGACACCAATGTCATCAGACAAAAGCAATGGTTCAGTAATATACTCGAAAAATAAAAGCAAACTAAGAGAGAAGCACAATACGGCCCGTGCCATGGGGGGGTGGCAACGCTCCGCCACGCGGGTTCCCCCGGCCGGGGCGACATTCAATTATCAACAAGTATAGAAAACACTGCAAGAATAACAACACCGTTAGGTGCATAATACAAAAGTGAACGGCCAATCCAAAAAGGGTACGATTCAGCCTTGTCCGCTCTCTGCAAAAAGGTCAGCACTGGCCTGCGACTCTGTGTGTGGCGGAGATCTTTGTGCTTCGCCTGAGGTCCGAGGTGACCCTCTGTTTTTGTAAGCTTGACAAAATTCCTGTGCCTCGGCGGGGGAGTCAAAAATGCGAAACCTGCCATCCACGTCCACCCTGAGCCTGGCAGGGTACAGCATTCCGTAGCGCAACCCCAGCGTGCGCAAAGCGGCCTTGACACCAGTGTACTTTCGGCGCGCGTCTTGGACCATCATTGTGAAGTCCGGATAAAAGGATAGCACTCCACCTTGCCATTTCGCCTCGCCAGCCTCCCTGGCAGCTTTTAGTGCCGCGTCCCGGTCTCTGAAGTTCATGATTCTGGCTATGATGGGCCGGGGTGGCAACCCTGGATTAGGCCGAGGCCCCAACGATCTGTGTGCACGCTCCACTATGAAGCCAGCCGTGAAAGTGTCCCTTCCGAATAGTTCGATCAGGAGATTTTCCACAAATGTGTCAAAGCGTCCGGTCGCCGTCGTCTCCGCCACACCAATTATGCGAATGTTATTGCGCCTACTGCGCGCTTCTAAATCCTCATTCTTAATAGCAACATCCTTAAGGATCTTCTCCACGCGCTCCAATCTTTTCAGCGTCGACGCAGCTCCATCTTCTAAGTCGGAAACTCTGGATTCAGCCACATCCAGGCGCCTATCATGTGATTGAATCTTCGCGCCCATATCCGCCATTTTCTTTTCGAGGGTGTCGAATCGGGAGTCCAAGGCCTTGAATCCAGCACGCATTTCGCCCAGCATCTCGGCGACCATACCAGCGGTGTCTCCTGCTGTGCTGGGCCTTCAGTGTCCGCGGCATGTGTAGGTGGGTCTTCAACTGTGCGGAGGGAAGCCGTTTCGAAGGTAAGTTTCCTCTGGTTGAGATCCCTTTTTCCCATGATGGAAATGGCGGTGGACAAGCACCAGTGCGTCAAGACACAGCGACAAGTGCGACCAGCAAGAGCGTTGAGCACAGTTACAAGGCACCCTGCAAGCAAGGCGTCCAGACCGGGACAAATGGATCAGGGGGTTCAAACACCACCCCGTGTTAGGCGCAGTCCGCACCGCAGAGGTCGCGGGGACGCCAAGGCCGAACCACGTAGTCCCGGGGGGTTCCTATGCCGGGGTGACACGTCCGTCTGGAGCCAATCCGGTGGCCAAGCCCTTGCAGTATGTAGGGCCAGTGGGGGGTCGCGACGACAACACTGTACCAGCAGTCAAGACTGTTTCTCCACCCAGTGAGGCAGCAAATGGCAGCGTCGCAGGGAGACCAGGCATCCAGGACAAAGAGGCACATTCAAGTAAATAGGCCAGAGTCACAAAGGCCATGCAGTGTTCTTGCAGCCATCCAGCATGCCCACAGGTGTAGAATATGCGTGGCCAGTTGCAGCATTTGGGGGCTGGAGAGTGTGTAGTTTGTGGGCCTATTAGGGGACAGACGCGAGTCGGGGATGCATGTTGGTGGTGGGGGCGAAGATGTAGTGCCCCCACTGAATGCAGAGATGCGGGGCCGCCTGCAAGTCGCCCTAGAGCCCCCCGGGTGCACCCCCCATCACCCCCCAAGCACAATCAGGGTCCGTCGCCCGCTGCTCCCGCCCGCCGCCACACAGCCCAGGCAGTCTCCAAAATCGAGGCCCCGGCTCCCGAGGCCGGACCAGGCTGCAAGGGCCGGTCCCGCACCGGGGGTCCGCCCCTCCACCAACAGAGCCCACCGGGGGCAAGCAGCGGGCCTGGGAGAGCCCAACAGCAACCCCAATGCCAAGGGGGCCAATGAAGGGGCCACACAGAAGACTCACCGAGCACTCCGGCGCAGCAGGGTCACGTCCGGCGAGGCCCGGGAGGCCTCACCACCCCTCCGCCGTTGAACCCGTTCTCGCCGTCCCCCGGCCTCCAATCCCGGCCAGCTTCATCCGATGGTTTCAGGGGTCGGCATCAAGCATTTTCCGACCCCTGCGCAGTGTCGGATCTTATGGGAATGGCCCCGTTTGCAGCCCGCTCGGCGGAGCTCTACATTCAGGCGGCCATTCCGCTCGCCTGCGTAGCCACGCCCCAGACAGCAGGTGCTCTTAGTAATGTTACGGCTGAGCTTCAAGCGGACCGCCTTATGACTTTGCAGAATCGTATGGTATTAGACATCATACTTGCAGATCGAGGAGGAGTATGTAAATTGATTGGATCCAGTTGCTGTGTTTACATACCAGATAATGCCCCTACAGTGTACCAAGCCATCTCTAGGTTGCATAAGATCTCTGAGTCTATCCATGTAGACGAAGGAGACTAGGCATTGATGGGATGGTTTTGGGGACTGCTGTCCAAATGGGGATGGAAGATTCTGACATTCCTTGGTATGGTTTTAGCCATCCTTTTCTCTTGTTGCCTTTGCATCCAGTGTGGTCCCGCCATTTGTAGTCTTTGTGCTACTATGTGTGTTCGGAGATCTGTCCCGAGAGAAGTAGAGAATAATAAAATTATGCTACAGCAACACTTTGATGACCTAATGAATATCGATCTAGACCTAGATTCAGATTAACATGAGTCTTAGGTTATTGCCTACGTAATGGCAAAAGGAGGCTCCGAGGTTCGGTAATTCTCGAGTCTGACTCCATTTTGTTCTGTGCCACCATTTTGTGTTGCCTTCACGTAGGCCTGTAAAGGTAGTGTGGCGAACAAAGCGGCCTGGCCTTCTTAGTTCATGTACACATTAACTAGGTTTCTTTTTGACTCTGAAATGAACTGTAAGAAACTGACCTCTTCACCTGAAACTGACCTCGCAAAGCCAATTTCCCTGATCGATCTTTGTCTGAGATTGCCAATCAATGTTCAGGACATCGTTAACTTTTTAGTTTCCTTGCACATGCCTTATCTTGTTCAGCATCTGTTACTGTTTCTTTTTTATGTTTCTTCATTACATGGGTTATGCTTTCAATTATAGGTTTGTCCGGCTTGTGGAAATTGAATTTGGGACATTCCTAATAATTAACTTTTGGGTTGGGATATTGTAACTTGAGTTTTTGCTATGTGATACTTTGTTTGAAAATGTATCTTATTGGCTAGAATTTTGTGCAGTGGGTGTACATTTATAATGTGAAATATTTGGTATAAAAGAAGACGTATCGCCTTAGTAAAATGAGCAGTCTCCTGAGAATTTACACCGTGATGTATTTCTAGGATCACTGTTACTAGCTGCAGCTAATAAACTTGGTCTCTGACGCCATCCAGAAGTATTCCGTGTCTTTGAATACCAATGTTAAAAGGGGGGCACGCTACCAACCAGAATATAAGATCCTTAAGTATTGCCCGGCGGTGTCGCCTCTTGAACCCACAAAGAAGTTAACTATTGAAGAGGCAGGCGCTGGAGACTGGAAGGCAGGAAACAAGGTTTTTATTCTCTCCGGAGGAGAACACAGCAAAACGGACATCAGGTATCGTTCTGAGGTGCTCTCTCTGCATCTCTGAGGCCTGGCCTCTTATACATAAGTTAATCACTTTATTGCATGAAACACATTCTCGTTAATCCTTTGATGTACGGAAAGACATCCTCAGAACCTCCCCTTCAGGCCCGTTCCCACACATAGTTACAGTTGAAGTCCCCACCCCGGTCACAACAGGTGATGATCATCGCGCAGCTGGATATTCCGCCGATTCACGGAATGTGTGGGGTTCGATCGGATCTCGTAGGGTGGGGGCTTTGATTGACCCGAGGGTCCTTTAATGGGAGGAAGCTTCCTACTGTACTGGGGGCAATAAACGGTATCCGCAGAGTCAGGTGGTGGCCTGGGAACGAGGAAGACAAACGGGCACACAGGGAAAAAGGGGTTTGTATCAAAGGACCTGGGACCATGAAAGGAATGAAGGGAGGTGTCGTGCTGGGAACAGGATGGGATTCCGAGGCAAAGCTGCGCTGAAGAGGGGTTTATGACCCGAGGCATGTGAGGGCGAGGGGGTTGTCGGTATGCGGGGGGGGGTGCCTGCGAGGCTAGGAGAGGGAGAGAGAGACGCGCTGGCTATCAGCAAAGGGCAGGGAAGCCATGGTGTTCAAAATGGCGGCTGTTTATGTGCGTGAAAGGGTTCGAGAAGAGCAAGAGGGCGCCGACAATGTTGACGGTTTCAGCCTAACTTTCAACAGTCCTCCCTTTTCAACATATCTAGCCAACTTGCTTACTCAATGTCAATTTTCATCAAATTCCTAACCTCGACATCATACAACGCTCTCATGTGTTCGTTTCCAAAGTCCACAGTTTTGGGGAAAATACAACTTGCACATAAAGAACACAGAGGTGGCAGACATTGAATTCCTAAGCATAAACCACATATTACAACTACAGGAACCAGGATAATGGTGAGCAGTCTCCAGCCCCAGTTCTTAACGGTGTCCCAGAACCAACCACCGAGTGACCATTCTTCTTGTTCTTGGCGGACTTCTGAAGAGAGTCTGTGAAGATGTTCGATGGCTTTGTACACTGAGGGTGAGTTGTCCGGTATGTATGTACAACAGCTGGACCCAATAATGCGGCATGCTCCTCCACGGTCCGCCAGAACCACATCTAGAACAAGGCGGTTCTGAAGAGCCACCAGACGGACCGCTTGGAGCTCAGCAGTGTTGTTAGCAAAGATACCAGCTGTGATGTTCATGGTTGTCTCAACTGCCTGAGTCAGATGTCGGATGGCACGGCTGTTTGCCATCGGGCCCCAGAGGGGGACGAGTCCTTTCATAGCATCGAGGAACTGCGCTCCCGTTGAGTCGGCTTGCTCAATGTCTTTGGCTCGTTTTTGTCTATGGTGATTCGCTGGTGCCACATAAGTCGGGGGAAGGACGAAGGAGATGAAACAAGTGCCCCCCCAGCCTTTGGGGAGCCAGGTGTAGGCTTTTGTGCCGCAGACCAAATACATGTTTGGGGACGACACAAAGGAAGGTGGGTCCGTGGAATCCAAAGTTCTGGTAAAGCGGCAAGCGCTGCGGCCCACCAGCTGCGTCCCAAGTCCTTCTACACACATGTGGCCTGTGACGTTGATGACCGATAGGGCCACAGTCAGAGTGGCAGCCGTTCGTTTCCGCAGATAGGAGAAGGTGGGTCTGGTTGGATTGTTGAACACCTGCATTTCAATTCGTTCTTTTTCAGGGATGTCCATGTGGATTGAGTCGCTGGGGGTCAGCGGGCAGAAGTGTGTCTTTGTCTTGTTTCGCCCGACCCCGTGAGAAGAATGTGCTGCAGTTCTGCTGGAGGTGGCATTGTCCTTATAGCTCTCTTGCAGGAGGATCAGCCAAGCAAGGCAGGAGCCGTGGACAGAGAAGGGTGAAGGGATGAATGGTATTGAATGTCCAGTGGCATGGGGTAGCAACCCACAGATCCAGCAGTTGGTGGTATTGGTGGCAAGATTGTGCTGGTGAAGTAGCTGCACGAAAGAGTTGTTCCAAAACTCCCTTCGCCTCTCTCTTAGTTGAGGAGAGAGCGAAATCAGATAATGTTCCTTCATGGTGGTAGGTTGAGCAGTGGTTAGGAATGTTTCGTGAGCAGGCGCATGTTCTTCCATAATCCAGAGCGTGGTCATGAGGAGAAAACAGAAGAGGATTGTGATGAAGAGTGCAATCGTCTTTGAGCGATGAAGTCTGTCTGTTCTCGGATTTCTGTAGTGGGTATCTCCTGCTGTCTCCGTCGGCTTCTTATTTGGCGCTTCCATCATCTTCTTATCTGGCGCTTCCATCATCTTCGTTTTCAAGGTGCTCGGTAGTGGGCAGGACCACAGACTTAGTTTAGCTTCTCTCCAGGTAACCCTTGGTAGTTTGGGTCACCGTTCTGAGATCCTTTAACCTAGTCCGTGGCCTACTTAGCCGAAGCTCCCTCCTTTCGACGCAGGAAATACCCTTCTCGAGATGGTACAGTGGGGTCAGGGTGTTTTGAAAGTTCAAGTGTCTCTGTGTCAGGATAGCAATTCAACGATGGTCGGTCCTGGTTCAGGAGCTCTTCTTGGGTGTTGACGGTGTCTGTCGTGGCCAGGGCTGGGGAGACCTTTTTGCAGTGATGGGCGTGCAGCCAGTGCTTCTTCCCCTCCACTCGAAGTGCGGTCCGAGTGGTGATCAGCACTTGCCAGGGGCCCGTCCACCGGGGTTCCAAACTCTTTGATCGCTGAAAATTTCGGATCAGCACGAAGTCCCCCGGCTGGATGGCATGACCCGGACCCCTAGAAGCATCGGGGATGGCCTGCTGCACCTGCTGATGAATGACAGACAGAGTTTCAGTCAATTTATACAGATAATCAGACATTAGGACGTCCGGAACGTCATGAATGGAAGTTGGTTTCGGGGCAGACCAGACGCTCATGGGTCGACCGAAGACAACTTCATAAGGAGTTAAGTGATGTCGGGTGGGGGTAGAGCGCATCGATAGCAATGCCAGTGGGAGGGCGTCTGGCCATTTCAGGCCCGTGGTAGCCACTATTTTGGCCAGTTTAAGCTTTAGTGTGGCATTGTGTCGTTCGACAAGTCCAGCAGATTGGGGGTGGAAGACTGCGTGGAATTTTTGTTTAATACCCAACCCATTTAGGATGAGCTGGATAACTTTGGCTATGAAGTGGGGGCCATTATCACTCCATAAAACACGACAGAGGCCATAACGGGGGAAAAACTCCTTTAACAGAACCTTTGCAGTGGCCATAGCGGTGTTGTCACGGGTTGGATATGCTTCCACCCACTTGCTAAATGCGCACACCACAACAAGTACATATTTCAGGCCTTGGCATCTGTCTAGCTGGATGTAGTCCATCTGCAGGACTTCAAATGGGTGGTTTGGGACCCCAAATCCCCCCCGGGGTACTACAGTTCCTTTCCCGGGGTTGTGTTGCAGGCATATTAAGCATTGTTGGACCAGGCGTTTGGCGGAATCTGGGATCTTATCATTGTGCCAAACCCTGGAGACAAGTTCGATCATGGGGGCTGATCCTATGTGGGCAGGGGAGTGTGCCATGGTCAATATGGGAATCAAGTATGAATCAGGTAGCAACCATTTGTTCGTGTCTTTTGTCCGCCAGCAGCCTTCATCGTCTTTCAATCCCACCCGTGTCCATTCAGTCAACTCGTGTTGTGTGCTAGCCGTTTGAATGTCCCTGATAGTGTCCCCAACGTCAGTCCATTTTTCCGCTTGTGATCTGGTCACGTACATATGTGTTGTCGTCCTATTTTCAGCTGTCGTTCGGGCGGTGATGTCGGCTAGTGCATTTCCCTGTCCAATAATGTCTGTCACCTTCTTGTGTGCCTGGCATTTGATGACGGCAAGCTTGTTGGGGAGGAGGACAGCTTCGATTAAGGCGGAGACTAGATCCCCGTGCAAAATGGGTGTGCCGTGTGAGGTCAAGAATCCCCTTTCCCTCCAAAGGAGCCCAAAATGGTGAACCACCCCGAAGGCATACTGGCTGTCGGTGTAAATGTTCGCTGTGGTTCCTGTTGCCAGGATGCAGGCTCGTGTCAAAGCAATCAGTTCCGCTGCCTGGGCAGATCGCTGGGTGATGCGGGCTGTTTCTACTACGGTTCGAGCCGTGGTGACTGCATAGGCAGCGGAAGTGGTACCATCGGAGAGTTTGATGCAAGAACCGTCCACCCACAGCTCCCCGTCGGGGTCAGGGAAAGCCGTGTCTCTGAGATCGACCCTACTCCTGGTCTGTTCGTCCGTAAGAGTCACGCAGTCATGCACGGGGTGCACATTGGGATCGTTCTCTGGCAAGGGTAACAGAGTTGCCGGGTTCAGTGTGGTGCATCTTTTCAGGGTGATATGGGGGGCAAGCAAGGTCAGTTCGTATCCAGTCAGTCGTGCACTCGTCAGGTGTTGCGTCTTGGTTTGGTTCAGGAGGGTGTCGACTGCATGGGGTACCAGTACCGTGAGGGATTTCGAGAGTACAATCCCCTCACTCTGTCGGATAGAGATTGCAGCAGCAGCTACAGCTCGAAGGCAGGCAGGCAAGGCTCTGGCGACAGGGTCAAGAGTGGCAGAGAAGTAAGCGCACAGTCGTTGCTTAGGGCCGATGGCCTGGGTCAGGACAGATAAAGCGCACCCCTCCCTTTTGTGAGTGTAAAGGGAGAAGGGCTTTTTTGTAATCAGGGGTACCTAGGACAGGGGCTGAGCAAAGGGCATCTCGCAGTTCCGTGAAGGAAGTTTGGCACTCAGGGGTCCACGGGAGTGGGAAAGGGACGTCTTTGTTTAGCAGAGAAAGCAGTGGTTTTACAACGAGGCTGAAGTTTGGTAACCATTGTCGGCAGAAGGAGGTGAGGCCTAATAGGGAGCGAACCTGCTTCTGGGTCTTAGGGACAGGGGTATCTAGAATGGTTTGGATTCGATCAGGAGTGAGTTTTCTTCCATCTTTGGACAAAAGGTGGCCTAGGTAAGTGACCTGGGGTAGGCAGAATTGCAACTTCTTCTTGGAGACCTTGTGGCCATTTTCCGCAAGGAAGTGCAAGAGTTGAATGGTGGCGGTAACCGCTAGAGGGGCGGTGTCGGCTGCCAAAAGGATGTCATCGACATATTGTACCAACACCACTCCGTCGGGTAACTGGACTTGGTCTAGTTGTCTTTTGAGGGCCTGGCTGTAGATGCTAGGGCTTTCCGTGTAGCCTTGAGGCGCTCGGCAAAACCTATATGAGCGGGCTTTTAGGGTAAAGCCGAAGAGATATCGGCTGTCTGGGTGGATGGGGATGGAGAAGAATGCGTTCTTGAGGTCGATGACGGTAAAGGTGGTGGCAGTGGATGGAATCAAGGTCAGGATGGTGGTGATGTCTGAGACCACAGGGTACTGGGGTACCACCACTTTGTTGATCTCTCGGAGGTCGATGATAAAGCGGTATGCTTTCTCATCTCCCTCTCCCTGCTTCTTGATAATGGGCAAGATAGGGCTGTTGCAAATGTTGCTAACCACTTCCTCTACCACTCCTGCGTCTATCAGTGACTGGATAATCATTACCAATGCCTTCTCGCCCTCTGGCGATATCCGATATTGGGGGAGTTTTGGGAGTGTTACGTCTGGTCGGACAGTAATGTGTACTGGGTCAATTAACATACGCCCTACGTCCGAATCCGCTTTGGCCCACAGATACGGAGGCAGAGTGTCAAGCAGGGATGCGTCAACGTCGGTGATGGAAAGCATGTGTCGGGGAGAGCAATGTCTAAGCAGAACGGGGTTGTCGTAGAGAAACACTCGAACTCCATCTTGAGAACACCTGATCGTCGCTCGGAAGTGTTTCAGTAAGTCAAGTCCCATAATGGCGTCAGGGCTATTGGAGGAGAGCAAGAACGTGGTGTCGGTGGTGTTGTTTTCTACGTCAAAGAGAATCGGGGCAGACAAAGGGTTGGTGGAGGGCGTTCCATCGAAACCTGTCGATGTTATGAGTGAGCCAGACAAGGGTGCCCTTGGAATCAGTCGTTTAGATAACGCACTACGTGTTGCGCCAGTGTCTACCAGAAATGGTGACTTGGTACCCAGGACCTTAGCAGTAACGTAAGGGCCCTGCTGGTCAACATAGAGCTCGACTGGATCCCTCCCTTGCCCTTGGCTGTCCTATGCGAAGTTGTGGGTGTCTTCATAGTCAGATTGTTGATATTGGTTCTGCCTGGGTCGATCGAACGTATTTGGTCTGCCTGATCTGTCGTTAGTCGCGTCATTTGGGGGCCCTCGCTGTTGTCCCTTAGGTCTCGGTCCGTTTGCTACGTCCCTGGGGTCTTTGTTTCTGATCATTTCCAGAAGAACTGGGCACTGGGATTTCCAATGGCCAGTCCCTTTGCAGAAAGCGCACTGGTTCTCTCTAAGGTCTGTGCGCCCACTGTAGGAAGTCAGAGTGCGGTCTTGGGGAAATGTAGTCTTGGGGACGTTCGTCTGGTAGTTTCCCCGGTATTGGTCTCGTCCTATAGTCACCCCTTGTAGTTTGGCAATCATCACCCTCTCTTTCAAGTCCTTCTTCTTTTTCTCGGTTGCCCTATCGTTTTCATTTTTCTGATGTTCATAATATTGGGCCATTTGGAGAATCGCTGTAGGTTTGGAGGCTGCCCAACTACTCTCGCTGGCCTGTAGTTTCTGTGAGATCCCCGATGACAGGCCCTTAACATAATTCTGGACAAACAGATGGTGTCCGGTTGCAGTGGTCATGTCCTGGCCGCTGTAATCGGAGAACACCGTTTCAAACCGGGAGAAGTATTCTGATACATCCTCCTGGGGTTTCTGGCGACAGGCTGTTACTATCGACCAGTCTACTTTCTTTTCTGGGATCAGGGTTTTTAATTTCTCTACGATTTTATCTGGAAGGTCTAGAATGGATTTCAAAGGCTTTTGTCCTGGTCCCCGTTGTTTATCCAGGTCATTGAGTTGTGACCAGGTTTGTCCAAACAGCTCAAGGTGGTCGACTTTCCGGATTTGCTTCCACACATCAGCTGGTAGACATAACCCGAAGAACAAGTCGATGTCAGCCAGGGTCATAATCGTTGAGCCCAGGGCTGTACCCAATTCAGTATAAAAGGCAGTGGGGTTTTTACGTAGGTCGGGTAGAGATTTCCGGAATGTCAGAATCTCTTGCCGGTCCCATGGCTGGTAGACCCAGTTGTACACTACCCTTCCTTTCGCATCTTGGTTGTTTGCATCATCGTGAGTCCCTGTACCTCGGGGAGGAACCCAGTAAGGGGCAGCCTCTCGTATCGGCATCATGGTGTTAGATTGCTCGGTTGGTGGTTTGGTCACTACGGAGGTCGCGGATTTAGCTCCCGGCTCTCGTTCAGTGAGGTGGCGGAAAACCTCAAGCGTACGCGTAAGGAGGTCCGACACATCACACTCGCCCTCATCCCCGATATCGACCTTCCGGTACAGAGTCGTTAGGCTCCCGGGACCGTTGTCTCGATATCGGTCCTCGTATGCATTCAAGACATGATAACACAGTCGTACGGTAAAATGTCGTCTGTGACTCCCTGTATACGAGCTGAACATATCTGTGATGTACTCTTCATCATCCTTCCTTTCTACCAGTGTCCTTGCTATTTTGTCGATCCCCGCTCGCTCATCTTTGCTTAGTCTGCTTGTTCTTGCAGGGCCAGCCCCTCGAGTCTCATGGTCGTCTAACGTTGTTGTTGATGCGGTTTTTAATACAAGGGGTTTGGCTGGCACAGAGGCCATTGGGGCCGAAGCTGTGGCGGTACCTTCGTTTGTACCTGGGGGTGGCGCGTGCTGCGCCAAGGGTTGGGAAGGGGCATATGGAGGGGGCATGTAGATGATAGGAGGACCTAACAGCAGATCCTCGTTGGCTCGTTGTTTCGAGGGTAAATCAGGGTAGAGCATGGAGGGAGTTCTAACCGGACACTGGCTTGGTGTTTCCATTTCTAGTTTCTGTTTAGCTTTCTCTCTTTCCTTTATCTCTTTTTCTAGTTTCTGGGCAGCTAGGTGGGCTGCTTTTCGCAGCTCTTTTTCCAACCTACTCTCAGTTTTCTTTTTACGTTGTTCAGTTTCTTTTCGCCACATGCCGAAACTGTCAAGCATAGTGGGTGTTGTCTTGTTTTTACCCAGGGCAGTTTCTAGCGTTTTTATTTTATCATCATCGAAGGATCCTATCAGGGGCCACTGACTTTCTTGACCCTTTTTCGTATATTTATGCCATAGTTTACTATAGGCTATAGCGGTCAATCCATGCTTCATGAACATGTCCTTATTAGGGGTGCCTTCCAGCGGGGCTGGATGGTCCATCTCTAATAAGCGGTCCGGGCTAAACAGGCTACTAATCAGTGGGGAGAAGACAGACATGACGGCTCGTAACGAGGGACTAAAAAGTCAGCACTGCCTATCTTATCACTAGGTGCAAAGACTGGACAGAATATTTCTATTCTACGTTGTTTGCAGGCAGTGAATACCTCATGGATCAAAATAACAAAAAGACCAATAAATATTCAATGGGGAGAATGAGTAGGTCCGCAAAGGTCTGCGTTACCTACCCTTTTCACTATCTGCAAAAAGGGTGGTCTCTTCCCTGTTTGCAGACAGAGAATCTCCAGAAAACAATAGTTTTGCGAACAATAGTTCAGTTTCAAGTAATTATTGAGTGGGGGAGAAAAAAATAAGCACGGCTGCTGCCCTACCTATCCTCCACTGCTTGCAAAGAGAGAGCCCGTTGTTTCTCCGTTTGCAGACAGTGAATCTCCAAATAAATAAAAAGAGCAATACTAGTATTTTTAAACAATCAAGCAATCAAGCAATCATTTCGCAACTTGTCGTGATTACACGACCTTACCCGGACCGCATGGACAGTTTCTTGTCTTCCGAATCCAGCGCCCGATCGTCCTCTCTTCTCCGTTATCCTCGCGGCACTCCTGATGGTTCCCAGTCAGGACCGTAGATCACTCGAGAGAGGTCTGTTCGGAACCAGTGAAGTTCGGATGATCGGCTGTCAGACGAGGGTCTATCGGACAGACGCGTTCCCGATCGTTGCAGTCGTTCACTCTGTCGTCAGGACCTCTCCCACTGGATCCACGGGTCGCTGATGGGCCCCACGCTTGGGACGCCAATTGTTAAAAGGGGGGCACGCTACCAACCAGAATATAAGATCCTTAAGTATTGCCCGGCGGTGTCGCCTCTTGAACCCACAAAGAAGTTAACTATTGAAGAGGCAGGCGCTGGAGACTGGAAGGCAGGAAACAAGGTTTTTATTCTCTCCGGAGGAGAACACAGCAAAACGGACAGCAGGTATCGTTCTGAGGTGCTCTCTCTGCATCTCTGAGGCCTGGCCTCTTATACATAAGTTAATCACTTTATTGCATGAAACACATTCTCGTTAATCCTTTGATGTACGGAAAGACATCCTCGGAACCTCCCCTTCAGGCCCGTTCCCACACATAGTTACAGTTGAAGTCCCCACCCCGGTCACAACAGGTGATGATCATCGCGCAGCTGGATATTCCGCCGATTCACGGAATGTGTGGGGTTCGATCGGATCTCGTAGGGTGGGGGCTTTGATTGACCCGAGGGTCCTTTAATGGGAGGAAGCTTCCTACTGTACTGGGGGCAATAAACGGTATCCGCAGAGTCAGGTGGTGGCCTGGGAACGAGGAAGACAAACGGGCACACAGGGAAAAAGGGGTTTGTATCAAAGGACCTGGGACCATGAAAGGAATGAAGGGAGGTGTCGTGCTGGGAACAGGATGGGATTCCGAGGCAAAGCTGCGCTGAAGAGGGGTTTATGACCCGAGGCATGTGAGGGCGAGGGGGTTGTCGGTATGCGGGGGGGGTGCCTGCGAGGCTAGGAGAGGGAGAGAGAGACGCGCTGGCTATCAGCAAAGGGCAGGGAAGCCATGGTGTTCAAAATGGCGGCTGTTTATGTGCGTGAAAGGGTTCGAGAAGAGCAAGAGGGCGCCGACAATGTTGACGGTTTCAGCCTAACTTTCAACACCAAGACAGGTGAACTCGAAGATCCTAGGCGTGTCCCTGACGCCACTGGGTTCAACCCCGGTTCTTCAAGCCTCACACTTAGACTTGAATAGTCTGTGTCCTTTCCGCACACAAAGGGCGACAAATGCAGAAAGAACAGATGATGGGCGGAATGCTGAATCAATCGAACTTTCAACCCCAGTCACAGATCTGGGTTAAATCCATTGTTTTTTTGCATTCCACGCCATTCCAGTTTAGATGTAGCCATAAGCAAATCAGTCTTGACCCTGTTCCCCAAGGGAACAGTTCAGCTAAACTGCCAGGCCAGGTCCTCCCTGGACCATAAACAAGCATCCTGGGACTAAATTTGGGGTTTCA
Source organism: Lissotriton helveticus (assembly GCF_964261635.1). NCBI lineage: Eukaryota > Metazoa > Chordata > Amphibia > Caudata > Salamandridae > Lissotriton > Lissotriton helveticus. The sequence goes on from NC_136062.1 coordinate 140,330,666, forward strand.
CCCATCATCAACCAGGATAGCTTGAATCTGGTGGAGTAACCAGCACGGGACACAGGTTTGGGCAAACCCTTCCCACTTAGGGCGACAAATGGAAAAAGAACAGATGATGAAGTGAGTCTGGAGCCAGGGTAAGTAAGTAAGTAAGTAATATTTATTGTACAGTTAATAAAAACCATTACAAAAAACCAGCAGCGATAAAAACAATTAAAAATGGAAGATATCTGTAGCAACCTAAATGTTGGTTCTTGTGAGTAGTTAAAAACTCCAATAAAAGGAAGATAGCTTCGCTTAAACAGTACTGAAAATTAAAGTTTAAAAGAACGGAAGGAAAGTTTTTTTGGGGTGAATGATTGTCCGTCACTAAGGCGTTGCTGCAGTTCCTCTGGGGCGATTTCTTGTGGTTAACCTAGCCTCTTTTCCATTTCGTAGAGCGTTGCGGATCTCGTTCCATTTTCGAAGGAGTACTGTTCTTTGTCCCCATGTGCTCGAGCCTTTTGGGAGCTCTGTCCGTGTTTATGCCAGTTAGTCAACTGTGCCTCTATGTGGATCGAGTGTTTTATGCTCCAGGGGTATGGAAGATACGGTTTCTTTGTCCATTCGTTCCTACTTTATATTGATTCTGGCTTCTACGGCTTTGATATATTTTACCAGTCGAGAGGCCATTTGGACTTCATCGCCTGAAAAGCAAGCCAGAGCTGCTTGCCTGCAGGACCTGATCCCTTTTTTGTTGAACAGTGGTCTCAGCAGGTTCCTGCGCTCTGTCTGCAGCGCCTTGCAGATTGTAATGAGATGTATGATATTTTCCTCATCGTTCCCGCACAGGCGGCATTTTGCTGGTTTTGGAGGTCGTAGCCAAGGGGCCATGTGGTCTGCAGAGGGCAGTACACCTAGTCTTTTGTTTTTTTGGTGAAACTGGTCAAAAGATACGGTTGTGGTGCAAGCTTTTTATAAGTGTGTACAGTTAGCCAGCCGTGTGCTCGCTCCGTCAGTGAGGCTTTATCCTGTAAGAGAGATTCTTTTCTGACGACATTGTTTACTGTTTTTTTAAAGCCTGCCAAGGTCCCTTGAAGATCCCACAGTTGTCGCGCCCCCAGTTGCTTTATCGAGTCCTCCAAAAAAAGCCTTGCTGGGCTATTGTCTTTGCTTTGAAGTTCTTTCCAGAGTAGTGCGTTCAGGGTATTTGCCTCTCCCCTACTGATTTTGTACCAGCTTTTGAGGTAAGCTCCCTTGCGCGACAGCTCTTCTTTTACCAACCCGAATTCGAGGCGGATTTGCGCCGGTGAGGTGTATCGCGGAAGTCCAAGAATCATGCGCATCGCTCTTGTTATTATTATGGAGCCAGGGGAGGAACTCTGTAAACTTCATAGGCATCTCTTTAAAGTCTCCTCCACTTCAAAGGCCCAACTGGATATAAGTACTGGACCTCAGATACCACCACTTAGTTACACTTTAAGCCTGGGTAGTGAACTCCACTCTGTTCTCAGAGTTGCAGAGTTTATCTCACTCTGTGGAGCTGACAGAGTTCAGAAAAGCTCTGCTCCACGTAGCGGAGCAGAGTTTTTTTCTCGTTCGCCAACGGAGCGCGAGTTAGGAAAATCCAAAGCTAGACCACTTCTCAGCGAGATTTCTCAACGCGGGTGTTCACATATGATCACTACTGTTTGCGTGGGACAAACACCTGGCACTAAAAGTCAGTGCGAATGGTGTGAGGTAACCCACTTTGCCACTCACGGAACCCCGCATAGCTTGACAGAGTTCTTTTGTTACTTCGCAGAGTTCCACATAGCAGAACTCTGCAAACTCCACCCAAGCTTAGTACACTTCTGGACTTGTGGATACTCTGCCAGTAAGAAGGACTGCTCTGCTGCTAAATGGACCAGCACTCTGCTAGGCTCTACCCTGAAGGATCTGCAGCCTTCTTGTGCTGACCTGCTGCCTTCCTTCCTCTTGCCTGGGAGAGATGAAGTAGACCTGGAATCCATCTTGAACCCAGGACCCTAGAGTGACTTAAAGGGTAAGTCTGCTGGCCTCCTGATCTGAGCCCCAGGGACCTAATAGGGTCCCCACAGCTCCTGGCCATCTTCACTGAGCTCTTGACTCTCAAGAGGTGCCTCTCAGATCCTGAGCCCCTGGAAGTGGTCTTTCATCTCTTAAAGTCAATCTCTTGGGCTCTTTGCAAACAGGCACGTTTACTCCGGAACCTCATAGCTCGCAAAAAGATCCAGAATGAGTGGCCGCTAGTTCGTCTTTTCACACAGCAAGTCTCAGTGCTCACAACTGTGAGGCTCCAGCCTGTCAGTCCGTAATGCCGAATGGCTCTTCACACCCCGCAGACCACCACCAGTGACACTCTCCTTGCTTGCAGCAAACTCTTTGTACAATTCTTGAGAAGTTATAACTTCGGTAGGACTTATCTGGCAGTCTATCTGCCTCATACTCAATAGTTGTCAGTTTGATCTGTTGTTTTGGATCCAGTCCAGAGTGATCAGATTTCCAAAGTTCTCAGGTTCTACTTATTGGAGTTTTTGTTGTCTTGATCTTGTTTTGTTCATTAAATTCAGCTCTCTTTTCCTAACTAGGTGTCATATCTTTTTGTGTGGTGTTCACATTATTTTACTGTTTGACGAGAGTTAGAAATGGGGGTCTTTAGTTTGCAGAGGTAGGTCCCGTTGACCGAATAGGGACCCTTGCTTCTAGTCAGTGTAAGGAGGAAACATACTTTAGATAACCGCTGCTCACCCCCTTGGTAGCTTGGCACGAGCAGACAGACTTAACCCAAAAGGCAATGTCTAAAGTATTTGTCCTCACAACAACACACTGTCATACAGTGAAAACACCACAAATGGATACCACACCAGCTTAGAAAAATGAATGAAGTATCTTTATCTAAACTTAACAAGACCAAAATTACAAAAATCCTAAATACACGTATTAAGAAAAATTACTTTCAAAAGGTTTTAGCAACTGAGTCCATAGAAAACTATGGATGCGTGATTTCTTGCAAAGTACCTGTCGTTGCGGCAAAATTCACCAAGCCAAACAGCCACAGCGATGGAAAGCGTAGAAAAACAAAGAGATGCCTTGATACACGAGACCTTCAGGGATGTGATGCGACAGTTCCGCTGGACACAGGGGAGCAGTGTGTCGGGTCCGGTCTGTAGGAGGAAGTGATGCGTCGATTCAGAAACAGACAACTCCAATCTGTGGGTGATGCATCGAGGAAAACTTGCCACACAGGGATGATGCGTGGAAATCCGGGATAGTTTGACGAATGATGCGGCCGTGTGGAGCAGCGCTGCATTAGTTTCTTCATCCGTGATCTCTCGATGCATCGATTCTTGCAGCAGCAACAGGCGCTGCATCGGTTTCAGCAGCGGCGCGGCGGTGTGGGAGATTCTTCTCACATCATGGCGTTGCATCGGAAAACTGATGCAAGAAGAGCGATTCCCCGATTTTTTTGTTGTTGCATTGCTTTCCAGCTCCCAGCAGCAGAAACAACCTCCAGAGGCCCCACACAGTCACAGGCACTCCTGGCAGGTCAGAAATCCCAGCAAGAAAGTTCAGGGGAACTGGAGTGAAGTGTTTGTGTTCCTGAGACTTCAAAACAGGAAGCAAGCTCTACTCAAGCCCTTGGAGACTTTCCTCAAGTAGGGTACATAGCACACAGCAAAGTCCTTCTCCTTTCCTTGGCAGAAATAGCAACTTCAGGCCAACCCCAGACACACAGCAAGGACAGTACTTCTCCTCAGTTTCTCCAGCTCTTCTCCATTTGGCAAAGGTTCCTCTTGATTCCAGAAGTAGTCTAATGTTCAGGGGTTTTTGGTCTAAGACGTATCCCCCAAAATGTCTTTGCTCTGTTTGTGCAAGGGTCTCTGAGCCAAGTCCAAACCAGTTCTCTCCTCTCTGGTGCAGCTGCCCGGCAGGAGGTCGAGACAACATTATGTAAGGTAGACAGGCCCTTTTCAGGTGCAAGGGAAATCTCCTCCCTCCACTCTAAATGAAGATCGGGGCTATTCAGGTGCTAGTGGAAACTCCTCCCCCTACTCCGAATGCAGCCCAGGTCTATTCAGCCCAGCCCTGACTCATTCTGGAAAGACAGGACACACATCAACCCCAACCCCCAGTGGCTGTCTGAGAGAATGCACCTCCCCAGCCCCTGTCACTCCAAAACCAGATAGTCAATACACAAACAGGCAGAGGCACATAGAATAGTTAAACAAGAAAATGCCTACTTTCTAAAAGTGGCATTTTCAAGCACACAATTTAAAAAACATCTTTACTAAAAGATATGTTATTAAATTCTGTGTTCGGAGAGCCTAAACTTTATTTTTCTATCTTATCCCTATGGATAGATATGCTTGTAAAATGTTACAAAGCATTCCCTATTCTGCCCTATGGGGCAAGATAGCCTTTCAATAGTAAAACACGAAATTGGCAGTATTTCACTATCAGGACATGTTACACACTTCAGTACTTGTCCTACCTTTCACATACACTGTACCCTGCCCAGAGGGGTACCTTGGGCCTACCATAGGGGTGTCCTATGTGTAAGAAAAGGGAAGGTTAGGGTCTGGCAAGTGGGTGCACTTGCCAAGTCAACATGGCTGTTGGCAAACTGTGAACAGGCACTACAGTGACAGGCCTGAGACATCTTATCCGGACTGCTCATGTGGGTGGCACAATCAGTGCTGCAGGCCCACTAGAAGTATTTGATTTACCAGCTCTGGCACACCCAATGTACTTTACTAGAAATTGACCAGTAAACCAAAATATGCCAATCAGGGAGAAACAATCATAATAACAATTTACACAGGGAGAATATGCACTTTAGCACTGATCAGCAGTGGTAAAGTGCCCAGAGTCCTAAAACTAACATGCACAGTTCAGGAAAAAATAGGAGGAAGAAGCAAAAAGTTTGGGGATAACCCTGAAAAAAGGGCCAAGTCCAACAATGAGTTACACAAATACTTTACACAGTGCCTCTTAAGTTATATGTGAAAAAGAAGCAGAGACTTCTGGGTAGCACCCAAGTTTAGGTGAAGAATAACTCCTGTATAGGCCACCCTACAACACCAGCGACACAGTGTATTGGCTCACCTCAAATCTCTGTTTTTCTAGCATAGTTTTTAAGGTTGACTTGGATGGTATTAACACCAATCCAACGCTGTAATACTGTGCCAGGTAAAAGTCGTTTGTCATTTTACAGCTCAGCATGGATGGCACTGTGATAATACTATGCTTCAAGAGAGTGTTACAGCTTTGGATTGGTGTAAATACTTACCCTGGGCAAAGGGCTTCGCTACGCCCACAGAGTGGGCATAGTGTTGCCTACTTCGCCCTTTGCAAAGTAGGCGTAGCAGGCAACACTACGCCCACTCTGTGGGTGTAGCAAAGTTGCCCGCCACCCGCCTACCTCCCACCCTCCCCTACATACCTAATTTGAGCAAATACTAAAAGAAAAGTAAATAAAAGGCACTTACCTTGTCCGCTGCGTCCCAGGGCTCCCTCTTCTCATTCGCGCCGCCGTCTTGGATACCAATGCGCATGCGCGGCCGCCCACGCATGGGCATTTCTCACGAGAAATGCGCATGCGCGGGCGGCCGCGCATGCGCATTGGTATCCAAGACGGTGGCGCGAACGAGAAGATGGAGCCCCGGGACGCAGCGGACAAGGTAAGTGTTTTTTATTTACTTTTCTTTTAGTATTTACACAAATTAGGTATGTAGGGAAGGGGGGCAGGCGGCGCGTAGTGGGGCTACGCGAAGTGCATAGGTGGGCGTAGATTCTCGCCCACTTTGCGTAGCTTCGCGCAGCCCCACTACGCATACTACGCCCACCCTTAGTAAATACCATCCAAGTCAACCTTAAAAACTATGCTAGAACTTTGAAGGAAAAATAAGCATTTGACGTGAGCAAATTCAGGGTGTCGCTGGTGTTTAATGGCTCTCTATACAGGAACTACTTTCTAACTAAAATTGGGAACTGCCCAGAGTTCTCTGGTTCTTTTTTCTGCATAATGTATGCAGCACTGTAACCCTGAAAGGTTTTTGTTTTGATATATATTTAAAAAAAAATCAAAGTTTCAAGGTACACTATAGGTGAGGCTCCCGGTGTTATGGTATTTATTTTATTAACATTTACATCTGTATTTATCTATATTTATTTTTGTCCATCTTATTGGTATATATCCATATTTATTTTGTGTTTTAGGAATAAATGGAGCTGTAAAATGGTATATTTCTATGTTTATTTAAATCTTGAACATGCACTCATACATGGATGCCAGTCACAATTCAGCAAATTAAGCAGCCATGTACAACTAAATACTATACAAACAAGTAAATATAGTGTTATACTATAAATATATATTCACATATGCCTATATAAGGAAATCTCATCCTATTTATTTATTCCCCCTTGCTGCCTATCTGCTCAGCTGTTGCCTAGAATTCCTGAAAGACAGCATTGAGTTTCTCACAAAAGCACCGTTTTCAGTATGTTTCTGCTTTTAAAATAAATACAGACAGGAAAGACATTGCTTTCTGTCTGTATTTATCTGTAAAAATCAGTAAAAATGGAAAACCCGAAGCCTTAACTATAGGTAGGTGAAAATGTCTGTTAAAATATATCACTCTAAATTAACATAACCACTGGAATTCACAGGATTCCCCAGTTATAGATATCTCAAGTAACTATGGGCCAGATGTAGGTAATTCTATTTTACCGATTCATAAATACCGAATTTTACCGATTCAGTATTTATGAATCGGTAAAATAGAAGGTGGGAGATGTAGGTAAAATAAAATTTTCAATTACCGAATCGGTAACATTCGGTATTTACAGATTCGGTAAATACCGAATCGGTATTGCCCATTGATTCCTATGGGCCTTAAAGCCCATAGGAATTAATGGGCAATACCGATTCGGTATTTACTGAATCGGTAAATACTGAATCCTGCAAGGGTGCAGGGGGTGTCACTTTGACACCCTCTAGCACCCTAAATACAGGCATATGTGCCATGTGGCTTACAGACATGCCCTAAGGGCATGTCTGTGTGTCACATGGCACAGGTGTGCATGCACACCTGCATTCGGTATTTTACCACCCAATAGGATTGGGTGGTAAAATACCGACTCTTAAGGGCCTGTGACACTCTCAGGAGTGTCACCTACATTTGGAATTACCGATTAGGTAAAATTACCGATTCGGTATTTTACAGAATCGGCAAATTTACCGAATCGGTAAATTTACCGATTCTGTAAAATGCTGGCCCCTACATGCCGATTCCTAAAACCCGGTCGGTAACGGCCGAAATCGTCCGTTACCGACCGGTATTTCCTCTCCTACATCTGGCCCCAAATATTGTGCTCAAGTTACTATAACCTAGGTCCCAGCAATGCACAGGATTGTCATCAATGGTGTCATTTATGATGTTGCGGTGATGTTGTAAAACATGTCATGAGTGATGTAATTAGAAGTGCGTGACGAGGGTGTGAGTTAAAGGGACTTCACGGCAGAAGTTACAGTGACTTATAAATCATTATAACTGGTGAATTTTAGTGGTTGGGTTAATCTAAAACAGTATGTTTTATTTGAAATTCCACCTATCACATCTTTAACCTTCATTTTTTTGAGTGAATTTCTAAGATTTTTCAAATTTAGATATTATTACAATTCATAACTAGAACGTCACTTTAACCTTTGCTTTTTTCAGTGCGTTTCTATGTTTTTTTAATGTAAAGTAAGTTGCTCATAGCTGTGTGCTGTATGATGTTGGGTGCCCTAATACAGCAGGGCATTGCCTTTAGTCATGTGCAGAGTGAAGTTGGGTTAGGCCCTGTGTTTACCCCCTGCTGGAGCCCAACCTTTGTGATGTGACAATATTAAAGATGCAATTTTAAGGGTTTACAACCATTACAACGCAACAATTACATCGCAGTGCTGTTACAGCGCAGGTTTTACTACGCATACCATTACAACGCATTACACTGGGGGGCGCTCTAGGATAGGGAATAAGTTTAATTTACTATCCAACACCTTCCCTAGTGTCCACGGGGACTGGAGTTGGAATAGTAAATTAAACTATTCACTATCCAGCACCCCCATGTGTAATGCGTTGTAATGGTATGCGTAGTAAAACCTGCGTTGTAACAGCATGCGTGGTAAAAGCATGCGTTGTAACGTCATACATTCAATTTTAAGTAAGACTGACATAGTGACTTCGTAAAAGGATTAAAATGCCAAAATATAAAAAGTGGGCCTATTGGCTCTATCAAGGGGTCAGCACCACATGAACAACTATAGCATAGACCTATACATAAAAAGAGCGGACCACTTGTCTTTGTCATAACTTCCCCAATAATTATAATCAAATGTATATTTTATACTTTCACAGATTACAATGTGTAATAAAATTGATTGTCTTAAAATATTTGTAATAAAGCCTTGCTAAAACAAATAACATCAAAATTGGGCGAGGTCCTGGTCAAGCCCTTGTTTTAGGTGGGAAAAGCTCAGATTGGGAAATTTAAAAATGCGTGCCCACGGAAGAACTGCTTTCTGTTGAATACTTAGGGTGCCTTTATCCGGACAAATTTTTTATGTTCAGACGTAGTCACTTTTTTGGAGCTCAGATTCCTCCAATTGGGGGAGCCTGCAGACTGTAGCCAAAGAGGACTCTATGAGGTTAAAAACATTTTCCGTGATGACCCACTGAAACAAATTTGCTACTGCAGAAAAGCTCCTAGTTGGAGAAAACTGAACCGTCAGCCCTGTGGCAATCAACCTTGGTCTGAATAGGTTTGTCCCCATCCATCGGAGGCTGTTGGATTCTAAAAGCTTTCAAGTTCCAGGTTTTTCAGGATGTTACTTTGACACAACCTAGCATCCCAGGGCCTCAAAAACAGCACTTGGTTGGGTCAAGACTCCCTACGGCAGAAGCCAGCAGGAGAGCCCAGTGCAGGTCTGGTTGGAACTGACCAATTGGGCTCTTCAGCAAAAGGGGGCCTTGCAGCTTGTTGTGGCACTGTAGCTTAACAGGATGTCAGCAACTGACCCTTAGAGTTCACTTTGTCATGATACAAGTGGGAGCAGGCACAGCCCTTCAGGTCTCCTCTCAAATCTTAAACAGCATGTGCAGTTCGTCTTCTATTCTTCCAGAGGTACTGAGTGTTCTGCGGAAGGTGCCAGGAATTGCCACATTAAGTCCTGGCACTAGCTTGTGGGTTGAGGTACCCCTACCCACTATTGCAGCAGTTCCTTTGTGTTGTACTGTAAACAATCCCAGAATACCCTTCTCTGCCTAGGTCAAAGATGGTAAAACTCTTGGCCCCTTGTGCAGGGCTTATGTGCCCACTCCAGAGGTGTGGCAAGGAAAATGAGCACCCCTTCTCTGCGATCACTTTAAACCAGTACTTCAGGCAGCTCCATCACTGCCTGGGAGAACATAGAAGGGGCCTGTGCAGGTGTCATGTTACATCTACTTATGACAAGGAATACCCTTCAAAGTTAATCAAATTACTAATGCCTGCTCAAATCCTTAAACTACCAGAGGAATAGACACACCTCCCCATACCCAGGCATTTATCTCTGCTCCAGGAGCAGTTTTCACAGCTCATTCAGGGCTTCAGCATTCAAAGACCAGTAGCTGGAGATTAATGCAATATAGTCTGTGGCGTCTCGGGAGGCTTTAGCCAGGGTAATGGTAACTTTATAACTATACATTTTCCTTTCTACTTATTAATAATCGAATTTCACCAGTGAATTGAGCCAATATTAAATATTTCAAGAAATCAAAGAATTACATTTCTAGTTGATTCCTAACTGCAGATAGAATTATTAAATGTAAAAGAGCATTACACTGTTTCCCCATAGAAGAGCCAGCCTTGCTACAGTGGCAATAGCTTTTAGCTGCTAGTCAATGTAAGGACATTAATTTACATTTGTATATTTCCTCCTTTTAAATACCAAGCACCCTGCTTTGCGGGCTACAAGACCTACATAGGGAACCTACTTATTTATATTTGAAATTATGGTTTTCTCCTGTCAAAACAGTTTTTTTTCAGGCCACGTTGCAGTTTTAAACTGCAGCTAGCAGGCTGCTGTAGCAGGCCTGGAGTCCCGTTTGCCTGGTCACACTAGTAGAAGGCACAGTACTGATGTAATATATAGGTGACATTTAACTTTCTAGGCCGTAGGGGTATTTTGGACACCATGTTCTGTGGACATATAGGAAAGTTAAGTAAGCCAATTAGCTGTTAGCCAATTCTACATGTTTTGGGAGGCATAGTAAAAAAAACAGCAGTATCGGTCCACAAACAAATGGTGGTGACCATGCAAAATGAGGCACTTTCTCAGAGAAGGCATCTTTAGCATACCTCCTCACCAGTAAGAGGGCTAATTTCCTTAAAGTAGACTTAAAGTAGCCCTTTGTGGCAGGATGCAGAGCTTTTTAAAGCAAACAGGATTTGGCAGTCAGTGACCCGGAGTTCTGTAGCACAAGCAGCTTACCTCAGTCTCTTCTGCTGTGGGTCTCTCAATACTAGTTGCTGAGAATTCTTGGCACTAAGACCAGTGATTTCTGCTCCATACTAATAACAACCTTACAGGCAGAGGCTTAGTAATCTACAAGTCAAGCTCTGGGAATGGTATCATGCAGTTTCTGAGTTTTTGTATTTTCCTCCCAGACTGGCCAAGTTACAATCTTTAACCTTTTCTATTCCAAAGAAAGTTAAAAGAATAGGTGAGCTGCATGTGATGGTAAGACTCATATTTGAAGAGTCTAGATATCCCTGAGACTGCTTGTTCCAACTGAGTCACCACTGGGGAGATCTTGTTGGCAAAATGTGTCTATTTTCTTGATGGTGGACGTTAAGTGAAGTGCTGTTGCCGCTGTTGCATCTGCAAGCCTTGTTAGCTGCCAACATTTGAAGAGGCCCAGACCTACTATTGGGGGTTCTCAGTCATTTAGAATCTAGCAACCTTGCATATTTACACACTCATTTTTGAAAAACACCAAACTACTATCTTTGCTCACAAATGCACCATGTGCTGCTCCCCCACATTGTCTCCTGCACGTACCCAGCACATCATAACTTTTCCCGGTGGAGCTGATGTGGGCTCATGATTCCCTGCTGCAGGATGTTGACGGGAAACATCCATTACAACGCAGTCATTACATTGCACTACTTTTACAACGCAACTGGTACAACTCAACTGCCTTTACATCGCATGCCATTGCAACACATGCCATTACAACACATGTCACCACAATGCATGCCATTACAATGCATACCATTACAACGCATGCCATTACAACGCATTATAAGGTAAGTAATGGAGATTTTTTTGTTTTACGTGGGCATGGGTTTTGGGGTAGATGGGAATAGTAATTTTTACCCCTAGACTATCCAACAACTTCCCTACTGTTGCACTCTTTGGAGTGGGAATAGTAATTTTTACCCCTAGACTATCCAACAACTTCCCTACTGTTGCACTCACTGGAGTGGTAATAGTAATTTTTACCCCTACACTATCCAACCTTACCCTACTGTTGCACTCACTGGAGTGGGATTAGTAATTTTTACCCCACACTATCCAACACTTACCCTACTTTGCCCAAAAAGTATTATGCATTGTAATGATATGCGTTGTAATGGTATGCGTTGTAATTGAATGCGTTGTATTGGCAGTTTTTAGAAATGAGTTGTAATGGCATGCGTTGTAAAAGCATGCATTGTAATTGTTTGCGTTGTAACGTCATATATTCCCACTGACTGGTCACACTACAACAGGAAAGTGGAACTGCTAGCAGGCAAAGCATATTTACTACACCTTGGATGGAGCCGGCTGAAGTACAAAATGTTTACCTTCTTTGCCTATAGTGAAATGTCTGAGTTTGCACGAGCGCGCTGGCAAAGTAAATACTTCATATAGACGTAATTTCAGAACACAGGGCACATAGGTGACATTCTGCATGAATATTATCTCACTCTAACCTTGTAAAAATGTTGAACGCCAATGGGTGAAATGGGTTGTGAAACTACGCACATTTATCAAATTGCTTTCACCTACTTTCAAACTGTGGGTATCAACTGAGGGATATGCAATATAGCAATGTGCAAAATACGTATTCCAAGTGTCTATAAATCTCGTAATTGTATTTACAAGATCATAAATCAGTAAATCCTAATTTCTTTTACAGTGTGCCTAATCTGCAAAACCTAATAAATAATAAAGTAAAAGGATTTTTTTTAAATAATGTGTTCATATTGCCATCAATACATTGTGATATTTACGTTATTTATAACCACATGTAGTACATTTTGGCAAACGACTGCTTGACAGGCAGTGGGTACTTTACTATGCCACTCCATCTGATAGTGAATGATGTTGGCTGGCACCTCTTGATTATCTACTGTGTTTAGCTGGACTATACAATGAAAGTGTACAGTTCATTTTACAAAGGCATCCGTGTGCCACAAGAGTGTCAGATATTTGAGGAATATTTCTAAACCGTTCTTAAAGCTTTGCTTTACTTACCAAAGGAACTTGACACCCCATGTTGTGTTAAGGAACAGCCACATTAGGAAGTATTTTGATGGATTAGATATATTAGGGTGCAGAGAAGGTGCCACGTGGAGGCAAGGGCGATGGGAATGCAGTTACCACCTTTAATACCAGCAGGCACATTTCTCCTTTGACGTTGTCAGTAATGCTGAAATACATGGCAGTACATACACTTAACCTGTGATCACTCCTCGGCCGTACAACCAATTGTACAATGAACAACATGGAATAGGTCTCACTATAAATATCGCGGGTTCTTCTTCAAGATGGGCTATTATGCGCTTGACCTCGCCCGTCCTAGAGGGATGTAAACTATCTGTGCCCTCGTGGCCTTTCAGACACAGAAATAATGCCTTTTCTAATCTACTCTGGCAAAAAGTGCTTGCTCTTCACTTCTATAGTTATAGTCCCGGTGAATATTGCTAAGTGGTGATCTGTAAATTTGCAGCGCTGTCCTTCCGCAGGGTCAGAGGCCCCAGCCTCTACTAACCTGATGTGGGTCCACCCAACTTAAAATGACCTCCTGAAGCCTTTGAACCCGAATATCACAGTTAAACCACTTGTTGGTAGTAGAAATGTCTTCATTCACAGCCAGCGTCTTGGCAATCACCCACAGACTGACAAAGGCAGTGCTTTGAACCGGAAAATAGATGTAACCTGTGCTTGCACGGTTTAGCCCCTTATTCCCAACATGGTGCAATGCCCAATCAGAGTGCACGACACTTCATTTGGATAGACACGAGAAGAGGCCATTTCTTGTAATAAGTTGAAAACGAATGAGCCAGCAGTGATTCGCCTTTTTCTTAATAATGTTATTCCATCTCTCAATTAAATAAAAAATAGTTACAAATCATAATATACCTAATTTGTTCTAGGTAATCATTAAAAAAAGTAAGCACCTTGAATTCGTTCAAAGCGAATGAGATTGTGGGTGGTAGATGAGGTAGCACGGTGTTACAGCGCTAAGGGGGTAATATCGTCATATTTATAACATATCACAGTTGTGCACAGTTCAGGAAGGCGCTTTCATTGCACACCATGTTTGTTCTGTATTGAAATTCCAGAGTAGGAATATGACCTCAAGCGCCGGCCAGAAGTGCAGGTATTCAGCAGGCATGCCACGCCTGGCTGCAGAAAGAATGTCAGGGTGGTATTATAAAAATGCGCTAAGAGCCTAGAGCCTGGCGCCTGAAATCAATATCCGTCGAAAATACAAACCTCCAATGAGCAAATGTACATCGTTTATTGAATACTTCCATTTATTTCAGATTGCTGGGCTCCATTTTGCTGTTTGGATTTCAGCTCGTTGTCCCTCAGCCATCCATTGAACACAGAAAGGTATGTATGCATTTTGATCATATATGTATTTAACAACAATAACAAGAAACGAAACATGTTTAACCATTTCCAAAGAATTCAAACATACAGCTGCAGTTTAAGTAGCTATTAATTGTCAGACCATGTTCATTCAGTACCAATTGTAATGATTTTTTCTTACTGATATCTGAATCAAAATAAGATTATCACTAACAAGCACAGTGCAGCACATGCAAATGTTAGGAAAATCACTTCTCCCTACTGTACATGTGGTGGCAGGGCGGGAAAGCCTTGTTATCATCACTGGTAATAAACTTTGGAAATAAGGTCTAGATTGTCAGGGTCATTTAGGAGGTAACTGCATTCTGCCATATCGTAGTATAGTTTCAATACTACAACATTCTAACTTTATTTGGTTGTGCCTGGAAGTACTTTATAGAACATTCTACACTACGTGTACTAGGGTTTTACTAGGAGAAACAACATGGCCACATAAAATATTACTTCCTACGTCCGAAAGGTCTGCGTGTGTAAACACAAGGAATAGTCAAATATCAATTTGAAGTATTTGTAGAAATGTCAAATGTTATTGATTATACACCTTTACACCCACTTTTATAATCACAGAACACTGACATCACTTCCTCACACAATCACACAGCACTCACCTGCTGTTGTATGGGTAAATAGTGCATGCTGACATAGAATTATACAAGTTACCTCTGATGCTGGAACATAATGTATTGTAAAACGCAAAATCTGGTAGAATTATGAATGGGGTGGCTTATTGCATAAATGCTGTAACGATGTGAGTAAACAATAGAAAGCACAATAATTAGCTCACCAATAAACCATGAGAACATGGAGAACGTATAAACATTATCTTCAAACAAGTAATTTCATGAAGGATATATGTTCAGAAATTTCCAGCAAAACAGTAAAAAAAACTAATAATACACGATGGAGTATTACTCAGTGTAGATCAACAACACAATGATTTAAAGAGAAGTGATTATTTGTCTGAGTAAGAGTTCAAAACGACTAAACAGTTGATCAGGTACAGAACGGCAGAATTCATGGTTTCAATTATATCATGTTTAAGTACAATGACCATAGGTCTAAATCACCACTATATATTGGCTAATTTAGGTAGAAGACTAACATGCCAATTCTCTATCTCAATTACATTTCTTGCTCGACGTACTTCAATAGCAAAGCTCATTTTGTGGGATATTGGCATACACACTGGTAGTCACTTGTGGTCTTTATGACATTCTCATCAAGTACATCTGGAACTGAACAAAAGTTAACAGCTGTATAGAGTTCCGAGAAGGAGGCAAACTTTATTACAGCTGCTTCTGTGGTACATATGAATAGCAACTAGATTCCCGTGATATGCAGATGGCCAGCTTTACTCACAGTGAACGATGGTGTACAGCGGATTTTGGCTGAAATGTCTGCGAAGAAATTGTAAAATAAATGTATGTATCTTTAGAATTTCTTTAGGAGCTCAGACTTACATCTAGCTAATATATCCAAAGATGCTAAGTCAGGAAGATTTTGAGAAGCGTATATGTATAATCTGATAAAGAAGGACCTACACGATCTGTCCATAGCCCATGTTCTTTGGGTGCCTTTGAAAACCTAAAAGCATAGTTTCCTTCTTGTACACAACTGCTGTTGTTGAAAGCATTTGTGTAAAAGATATATTCAAAGATGGATTAGATGGCACAGTGTGTGACTGACCCTCTCTTATTGAATATTCTCAGACCATTCCATAATCATACCTTTATAAATCAGGGGGCAGATTTATGTCGGACTTGCGCCACATTTACGCCGCCGTTGCATGACGCAACGGCAGCGTAAATGTGGCACATCCAGCGACCCATTTACAATGTGACGCATCTAGGCAGATGCGTCACGTTGTAAAGCCCTGTGCCACATGTGGTCGTTCCGGCCGCAGGGTGGGCGTTCCGGGGCAGGTGCGCCTCGCAAAAGTGCCTGCGTGAAATCTACAAGATTTCACGCAGGCACTTTTAGGCCAATGCTGCGTCAAAACCCTGCACCTGCTTGAAGGCTGGAGCTGCGTTGCGCTTGCGACGCAACTCCAGCAATGCGCCGCCTTTACGGCACAAATGCGTCATGCATCTGGGCCGTTTTTGCCCCATGGTGCGCCACATTGTAAATGCGGCGCACCATGGGTGGCGGAGCTGCGGCGCACAATAACTGGCGCATCCCTTGGGATGCGCCAGTTATTGTAAATCTGCCCCCAGGTGTTAAACTATGTCGTAACTAATTCTTGAAATAACAACTTCTATTGCATGGACCCAAATTAATTGGCTCTCAAAAGTTAAAGTGATCTGGTAAGGAAAGTCAAAGAATGTCAGCCTTGCCATTTATTTGACTCCCCCCACCCCCAAGTTTAGACATAGGAATAAATGATTGCTTGAGTGGTATCTGCCATTGTTTGATGTGCGAACACTTGTGGCTAGGGTATCTCAAGAAAAGGGAGGCTAAAGTGAAAGGTGATAACTAACATTGACTCATATGTGAGTCACAGGTATGTTAGATTACATACATCCTAGTATCAACTTTGATATCTGCATCATTTAAAGTTAGACATGCATAGGCTTTGTAGAGATCATTTCAGAGCCAATGGCCAAATCCTGTCCTAAGGTACTGTACGCCATTGGGCACCAACAGTGTGAAATGTGGCATATAGATATATGAGGGTAAAGAATGCGAGGGGGTGATGGAAAAACACATTGCCTGTAATTTGTGGTTCACGCCTCCATTATTGAAACCAGGTGAATATTTGCAACTTCAGCTGACTCAACCGATGCAATTTTCCTAAGAGTAGCCCTTTCAACTGTATTTTACTGCTACAGAGTGGCCAGACTAACGTTCAGTAAAATAATTATATTAGCACTCTTAATTAATATAAGAAATAAGAGCGCCTCGTGAAAAAACAGCGTAAGTGGCTGCGTAAAGTTGGCCCTGCAAACGCTCCCGGAGGACCCGACCCTCAGACTCCGTAAGATGGTACTCCTACAAGAACACAATGTGTACCCCTCTATATTTCAGCAAAGCTAAGACGTTGTACTGCTTAGAAGGGGCGAAGAGGCCCTGCTGATTCCACCTGAGTATTTCAACCTGGGCTGTCATTGGTATCAGGCCAGAAGGGGAGGAATATAGGTCATCAACATATATCCATCCCACAAATGCTGGTTGCAACTCACTATGCCAAGCACATACAATTCACAGCCATATACATTCTGCTGCCAAAAAACTAAAAAAAATGGTTTTATATAGAAAAATCCCGACACCCCCTAGGACTGAGACATTCATCCATCCTGTCCAAACAACACACCCCGCAGGACCCACCAAGGAGCCAAAGGGCCAACTAGGTCCGTAGCGCAAGGTTACAAATAGGGAAGGAGCTGCCAGCTTAAGGAGGACAGACAAGCATACAGGTAGTGAAGCACATTTTAGAGGACAGATCCCGCATGCCCCCCCTCTGGCTCCTCCCAAACCCACCCAAATCAGGAATGAACATAGGAGAATAGAGCCATACAGCCATACTGCCAACCAAAGCAGGAACAAAGAAAAGGGGGAGGGGAAAACTAGGCGAGATGGTAATACAACACCAGAAAAAACTGCCTCAGACAAGATCATCTACTGACCACAGAGTGACCCTCAATAGGGTGATTTCGAGTCCTGGGGTAAAGGAGTCCTCTGAGTCGTAGGTAGAGATGTGATTTTCCAGAGATGGATGTTGAGAGGAGCTGGCCCCTGTAGATGCAGTGATCTCAATTGGCTTAGTTTGTTCCAGTGCCAAGTGTGATATAGTGGGTTGAGATGTTCCCCTGCACCGGGATCGTTTTCATCATGGGCGCAGAGCCCACTGCAGCTCTGGCACCTCAGGGCACACCGTGTCCTTGTCGAAGAGCTCAAACCATTCCTAGGCCGCACACCGGTCAGCGAAGAAATGTTCTTTTTCCTCAGCCTGAACTCGCAGTTGAGCGGGGAAAAGCAAGGAGTAAAGCAGACCCAGGTCGAGCAGCTTGTTCTTCATCACAAGGAATGATGTCCTCTGTGTCTGAACTTGGAGGATGAAGTCAGGTTATAGGGACACCTTAGTATTGTCCACTCGAAGGGTACTTGTGCACGTGCCTGCTGCCGGAGGTGATCCCTAACTCGAAAATGCAAGAGGTGTGCCACTACCAGACGTGGTGGGGCACTAGACAGAGGCATTTGCACCAGCACTTTATGCGCATGTTCCAAGGCATAGAATTTGTAAAAGGACTCCGGGGCCACCACCTCCTGCAGCCAATCTTTCAAGTAAGCACTCAAACCTTTCCTAGGCCGCACACAGGTCAGTGAAGAAATGTTCTTTTTCCTCAGGCTGAACTCGCAGTTGAGCGGGGAAAAGCAAGGAGTAAAGCTGACCCATGTCGAGCAGCTTGTTCTTCATCACAAGGAATGATGTCCTTTGTGTCTGAACTTGGAGGATGAAGTCAGGTTATAGGGACACCTTAGCATTGTCCACTCGAAGGGTACTTGTGCACGTGCCTGCTGCAGGTGGTGATCCCTAACTCGAAAATGCAAGAGGTGTGCCACTACCAGACGTGGTGGGGCACTAGACAGAGGCATTTGCACCAGCACTATATGCGTATGTTCCAAGGCATAGAATTTGTAAAAGGACTGCGGGGCCACCACCACCTGCAGCCAATCTTTCAAGTAAGCCAACAGTAAGACCCCCCTTGTCATTAGGTGGACCACCACGCACTGTTTGTGCCTTTAGAGTTGTGGTGCAATGGTCCGCAGATTAGGCAGCAGGGGTCAGGTATTACACAGTACCCTAAAGAGCATGGACCCTCTGAAAAGGTTTCTAGGAGTCCTTCTGGATAAGGCCCAGATCCATGGAGAGTGAGTCAATTTTACCCTCCAAACATTCGCCAGAGGTGTCTATGGCAGCCAGAAATTTTTCAAACTTGCCATCCATATCGACCTTATCCCTGCTGCCTGATACTTTCTTGATCCCCTCTTGGGGGGGGGCACTTGCGGTTACATCATCTTTGATTTGTTGGGTGCAACACCTGGTCACCTTAACAAGGAAGGAGAGGGCGCCGAAGAGAGGGGTAGCTGCGGATAACTTGCTAAATGTAATCCCAGTCAAGCACACTCCAGAGTAGAACATAAACACAGCCAACTACTTATCAAATGTTTTAACCCCTTTGCTGCTAGGCCTTTTCCCCTCCTGTGCTAAGCCTTTTTTTGGCGATTTGGGGTAGTGCGCGCTTAGGCCCCTGTAACTTTTTGACCACATAAGGTATCCACGCTAAATTTGCGTCCTTTTCTTCCAACATCATGTGGATTCTAAAGGTGCCCAGGGTTTGTAGATTCCCTTGGAGGGGTCCCAGAAATTAACCAAAATATAGTGAAATTTTTGTTTTTTTTCAGAAAAATGGGAAAAACGGGCTGCAAATGAAAGCCGCTGGGTTTTTCCCTGAAAATGTTATCAAAAAAGGTTTTATGGGGCTGAAATCTCCATTTTCTCAGAAATGACAGTCTTTTGTCAGAGAACCAACATTTTTCACACAGTTTTGGCATTTTTCTGGGACATAGCCTATTTTTGCTATTTTTAGGGCTTTCAACCTCCTTCAAGTTAATGGTAGAAATGAGTTTGAAAGCAATAATGGATCCTAGAAAGCTATACATTTTCGAAAAGTAGAGAAAATTCTGAATTCAGAAAGGGGTCATTTGTCTAAATCCATGAAGGTTTCTTTATAGAAACTAACAGTTAAATATTGGAATAATTGAACATTTGTTGAAAAAAACAGCCTTTTGTCTCAACGTTTTCACCTATAACTTTTTGTAATTTGGACAGCTCTTGGAAAGCAATATACCGTTACATCCGTTAGACCTTCTTGGTTGTGGGGATATATAGGACTTGTAGTTTCACCAAGAACCCGACGAACCTAGATCCAAAAACTGAGCAGCAACTTGCAATGGCATTTTTTTATTTACTGGTTATAGAGCACTTTGTCTTGGAAAATGTATACATGGAAAAATCTGTATGAAAGACACCTATGTATTTCTGAATTGGGTACAAATTATAGAGTTTAGAAACAGTATATAATTGCACATTTTCAAAATTGGGACTACTCATACTAGCATGAGAACTATTGGTCATTTTTTAAAAAGATTTTTTTTTTTACACAAAGTCTTTCATTGGGTAGGGAGAAATGCATGAAAACTCAATTGGTAATAACAGTTGATTTACAAATCTGAATTACCCTAAGTCTCCCGTTAAAAACGGTACCTCACTTGTGTGGGTCGGCCTTGTGCCTGCGACAGGAAACGGCGCAAAATGCAACGTGGTCACACCTCAATTTTGCAGTAACAAATTGACCCTTTTATGGCAAAGTGCCTAGCTGTAGTTTTTGCACGCTAGCTCTGCCGGCACCTAGGGAAACCTAGCAAACCTATACATTTTTTAAAAGTAGACACCCAGGGGAATTCAGGATGGGGTGACTCGACTGCCTACCACCAGGTTATGTTACCAAGAATCCCTTGCAAAGCTAAAAAATTGACAAAAAACGCATTTTCCTCACATTTCTGTGGTGGGAAGTTCTGGAATCTGCGTGGATCAACAAATTTCCACCAACCCAGCGTTCCCCTGGGTCTCCCAAAAAAATGGTACCTCACTTGCCTGGGTCTGCCTAGTGCCTGCATCAGGAAACAGAGCAAAACGCAACGTAGTCGCACCTCAATTTCACAGTAAAATCATGCCCTTTTTGGGGAAAGAGACTACCTTTTGTTTTTGAACTCTAGCTCTGCCGGCACCTAGGGAAACCTTGCAAACCTATACATTTTTGAAAAGTAGACACCCAGGGGAATTCAGGATGGGGTGACTCGACTGCCTACCACCAGGTTCTGTTACCCAGAATCCCATGCAAAGCTAAGAAATTGACAAACAAAACGCATTTTCCTCACATTTCTGTGGTGGAAAGTTCTGGAATCTGCGTGGATAAACAAATTTCCACTCACCCAGCGTTCCCCCACGTCTCCCGAAAAAAATGGTACCTCACTTGCAGGGGTCTGCCTAGTGCCTGCGACAGGAAACAGCGCAAAACGCAACGTGGTTCCACCTCACTTTCCCAGTGAATTCCTGCCCTTTTTGGGCAAAGAGACTACCTTTTGTTTTTGAACCCTAGCTCTGCCGGCACCTAGGGAAACCTTGCAACCCTATACATTTTTGAAAAGTATACACCCAGGAAAATTCAGGATGGGGTGACTCGACTGCCTACCACCAGGTTCTGTTACCCAGAATCCCTTACAAAGCTAAGAAATTGACAACAAAAACGCATTTTCCTCACATTTCTGTGGAGGAAAGTTCTTGAATCTGCGTGGATCAACACATTTCCACCCACCCAGCGTTCCCCTGGGTCTCCCGAAAGAAATGGTACCTCACTTGCCTGGGTCTGCCTAGTGCCTGCGACAGGAAACAGCGCAAAACGCAACGTGGTCGCACGTCAATTTCGCAGTGAAATCCTGCCCTTTTTGGGCAAAGAGACTACCTTTTGTTTTTGAACCCCAGCTCTGCCGGCACCGAGGGAAACCTAGCAAACCTATACATTTTTGAAAACTAGACACCCAGGGGAATTCAGGATGGGGTGACTCGACTGCCTACCATCAGGTTCTGTTACCCAGAATCCCTTGCAAAGCTAGGAAATTGACAAAAAAAACGCATTTTCCTCACATTTCAGTGGTGGAAAGTTCTGGAATCTGCGTGGATCAACAAAATTCCACCCACCCAGTGTTCCCCCTCGTTTCCCGAAAAACATGGTACCTCACTTGCCTGGGTCTGCATAGTGCCTGCGACAGGAAACAGTGTAAAACGCAACGTGGTCGCACCTCAATTTCGCAGTGAAATCCTGCCCTTTTTGGGCAAAGAGACTACCTTTTGTTTTTGAACCCTAGCTCCGCAGGCACCTAGGGAAACCTAGCAAACCTATACATTTTTGAAAAGTAGACACCCAGGGGAATTCAGGATGGGGTGACTCGACTGCCTACCACCAGGTTCTGTTACCCAGAATCCCTTGCAAAGCTAAGAAATTGACAAAAAAACCGCATTTTCCTCACCTTTCAGTGGTGGAAAGTTCTGGTATCTGCGTGGATCAACAAATTTCCACCCACCCAGCGTTCCTCCGGGTCTCCCGAAAAAAATGGTACCTCACTTGCCTGGGTCTGCCTAGTGCCTGCGACAGGAAACAGCGCAAAACGCAACGTGGTCGCACCTCAATTTCGCAGTGAAATCCTGCCCTTTTTGGGCAAAGAGACTACCTTTTGTTTTTGAACCCTGGCTCTGCCGGCACCTAGGGAAACCTTGCAACCCTATACATTTTTGAAAAGTAGACATCCAGGGAAATTCAGGATGGGGTGACTCCACTGCCTACCACCAGGTTCTGTTACCCAGAATCCCTTACAAAGCTAAGAAATTGACAAAAAAAACACATTTTCCTCACATTTCTGTGGTGGAAAGTTCTGGAATCTGCGTGGATCAACAAATTTCCACCCACCCAGCGTTCCCCCGGGTCTCCTGAAAAAAATGGTACCTCACTTGCCTGGGTCTGCCTAGTGCCTGCGACAGGAAACAGCGCAAAACGCAACGTGGTCGCACCTCAATTTCGCAGTGAAATCCTGCCCTTTTTGGGCAAAGAGACTACCTTTTGTTTTTGAACCCTAGCTCTGCCGGCACCGAGGGAAACCTAGCAAACCTATACATTTTTGAAAACTAGACACCCAGGGGAATTCAGGATGGGGTGACTCGACTGCCTATCACCAGGTTCTGTTACCCAGAATCCCTTGCAAAGCTAGGAAATTGACAAAAAAAACGCATTTTCCTCACAATTCTGTGGTGGAAAGTTATGGAATCTGCGTGGATCAACAAAATTCCACCCACCCAGTGTTCCCCCTGGTTTCCCGAAAAAAATGGTACCTCACTTGCCTGGGTCAGCCTAGTGCCTGCGACAGGAAACAGTATAAAACGCAACGTGGTCACACCTCAATTTCGCAGTGAAATCCTGCCCTTTTTGGGCAAAGAGACTACCTTTTGTTTTTGAACCCTAGCTCCGCAGGCACCTAGGGAAACCTAGCAAACCTATACATGTTTGAAAAGTAGACACCGAGGGGAATTCAGGATGGGGTGACTCGACTGCCTACCACCAGGTTCTGTTACCCAGAATCCCTTGCAAAGCTAAGAAATTGAAGAAAAAAAACCCGCATTTTCCTCATATGTCTGTGGTGGAAAGTTCTGGAATCTGCGTGGATCAACAAATTTCCACCCACCCAGCGTTCCCCCGGGTCTCCCGAAAAAAAATGGTACCTCACTTGCCTGGGTCTGCCTAGTGCCTGCGACAGGAAACAGCGCAAAACGCAATGTGGTCGCACCTCTATTTCGCAGTGAAATCCTGCCCTTTTTCGGCAAAGAGACTACCTTTTGTTTTTTAACCCTAGCTCTGCCGGCACCTAGGGAAACTTAGCAAACCTGTACATTTTTGAACAGTAGACACCCTGGGAAATTCAGGATGGGGTGACTCGACTGCCTACCACCAGGTTCTGTTACGCAGAATCCCTTGCAAAGCTAAGAAATTGTCAAAAAACGCATTTTCCTCACATTTCTGTGGTGGAAAGTTCTAGAATCTGCGTGGATCAATAAATTTCCACCCACCCAGCGTTTCCCCGGGTCTCTTGAAAAAAATGGTACCTCACTTGCCTGGGTCTGCCTAGTGCCTGCGACAGGAAACAGCGTAAAACGCAGCGTGGTCGGACCTCAATTTCGCAGTGAAATCCCGCCCTTTTTGGGCAAAGAGACTACCTTTTGTTTTTGAACCCTAGCTCTGCCGGCACCTAGGGAAACCTTGCAACCCTATACATTTTTGAAAAGTAGACATCCAGGGAAATTCAGGATGGGGTGACTCGACTGCCTACCACCAGGTTCTGTTACCCAGAATCCCTTGCAAAGCTAAGAAATTGACAAAAAAAACGCATTTTCCTCACCTTTCAGTGGTGGAAAGTTCTGGAATCTGCGTGGATCAACAAATTTCCACCCACCCAGCGTTCCTCCGGGTCTCCCGAAAAAAATGGTACCTCACTTGCCTGGGTCTGCCTAGTGCCTGCGACAGGAAACAGCGCAAAACGCAACGTGGTCGCACCTCAATTTCGCAGTGAAATCCTGCCCTTTTTGGGCAAAGAGACTACCTTTTGCTTTTGAACGCTAGTTTTGCCGGCAGCTAGGGAAACCTAGCAAACCTTTACATTTTTAAAAACTAGACACCCAGGGGAATTCAGGATGGGGTGACTCGACTGCCTACCACCAGGTTCTGTTACCCAGAATCCCTTGCAAAGCTAAAAAATTTGCAAAAAAAATGCATTTTCCTCACGTTTCTGTGGTGGAAAGTTCCGGAATCTGCATGGATCAACAAATTTCCACCCACCCTGCGTTCCCCCAGGTCTCCCGAAAAAAATGGTACCTCACTTGCGTGGGTAGGCATAGTGGCTGCAACAAGAAAATGTCCAAATCGTACGGTGGAGAATTTAAAATAGCCTATAGCAAAACCAGCTTGATTTTTGGGGGGGGCACCTGAGTTTTTGGCCTGCGGCTCGGTGGCCATCTTTGGAAACTACCAAACCCGAACAGTTCTGAAAACTAGACATCCGGGGGAGTCCAGGGAGGTATGGCATACGTGGGTCCCCCAATGTTTTCCTACCCAGAATTCCTTGCAAACCTTAAAATTAGGTAAAAATATCACTTTTCCAAACTTTTTTGAGTGGGATCTCCATGCCGGCAAAAATGTCCTACCACCCAGCGTTCCCCTTGTTCTCCCGAGTAAAATGATACCTCACTTGTGTGGGTGCCCCAAAGCAGAACAGGCTCAAAATTAATTTTAAACAAATTTAGTATTTAAGTTTGACAAATTAAGCACCCCACCTTAGTCACAGGCCTTTGGCCAACCAACACAAGTGAGGTATCATTTTACTCGGGAGAACAAAAGGAATGCTGGGTGGTAGGACATTTGTGCCGGCAGGGAGATCCCACCCAAAAATGTATGGAAAAGTGGGTTTTTTAACCTAAATTTAAGGGTTGCAGGGATTTCTGGGTAGGAAAACATTGGGGGACCCACGCATGCCATACCTCCCTGGACTCCCCCGGGTGTCTAGTTTTCAGAACTGTTTGGGTTTGGTAGTTTCAAAAGATGCCCGACAAGCCCCGGGCCAAAAGCTCAGGTGACCCCCTCAAAAAATAAGATACTTTTACTAAAGGTAATTTTTAAGTCTCCACCGTACGAATTGGGCATTTTCCTGTTGCAGCCACTATGCCTACCCACGCAAGTGAGGTACCATTTTTATCGGGAGACCTGGGGGAACGCTGGGTGAGAGGTAATTTGTGTGAGCCCAGTGATGCCTCGCTTTCCCACACAAGAAAATTGTGAAAAAACAGATTTTTTTCAGCTAAAATTAAGGTTTGCAAGGGATTCTGGGTAAAGGAACGTTGGAGGATCCATGCAAGCCATACCTCCTTGGAAGCCCCCGGGTGTCTACTTTTCAGAAATGTGTGGGTTTGGTAAGTTTCCCTAGATGGCCATCTAGCACGAGGCCAAAAACCCAGGTAACCCCTCTTGCAAAAGCTGGTGGTTTTGACATTGTCACCATTGTCAAAACCACAAGCTTTTGCAAGAGGGGTTACCTGGGTTTTTGGCCCCGTGCTAGTCAGCCATCTAGGGAACTGCCAAACCCAGACATTTCTGAAAAGTAGACACCCGGGGCTTCCAAGGAGGTATGGCTTGCGTGGATCCTCCAACGTTCCTTTACCCAGAATCCCTTGCAAATCTCGATTATAGCTCAAATAAATCAGATTTTTCAAACATTTTTGTGTGGGAAAGCGTGGCATTACTGGGCTCACACAAATTTCCTCCCACCCAGCGTTCCCCAAGGTCTCCCGATAAAAATGGTACCTCACTTGCATGGGTAGGCATAGTGGCTGCAACAGGAAAAGATCCAAATCGTACGGTGGTGAATTTAAAATACCCTATAGCAAAATAACCTTGATTTTTGGGGGGGGCACCTGAGTTTTTGGCCCGGGGCTCGGTGGCCATCTTTGGAAACTACCAAACCCGAAAAGTTCTGAAAACTAGACACCCGGGGGAGTCCAGGGAGGTATGGCATGCGTGGGTCCCCCAATGTTTTCCTACCCAGAATTCCTTGCAAACCTTAAAATTAGGTAAAAATATCACTTTTCCAAACTTTTTTGCGTGGGATCTCCGTGCCGGCAAAAATGTCCTACCACCCACCATTCCCCTTGTTCTTCCGAGTAAAATGATACCTCACTTGTGTGGGTGCCCCAAAGCAGAACAGGCTAAAAATGAATTTTTAAAAAATGTAATATTTAAGTTTGACAAATTAAGCCCCCCACCTTAGTCACAGGCCTTTGGCCCACCCACACAAGTGAGGTATCATTTTACTCGAGAGAACAAGGGGAACGCTGGATGGTAGGAGATTTGTGCCGGCAGGGAGATCCCACCCAGAAATGTATGGAAAAGTGGGTTTTTTAACCTAAATTTAAGGTTTGCAGGTATTTCTGGGTAGGAAAACATTGGGGCACCCACGCATGCCATACTTTCTGGACTCCCCCAGGTGTCTAGTTTTCAGAACTGTTTGGGTTTGGTAGTTTCCAAAGATGCCCGCAAAGCCCCGGGCCAAAAACTCATGGGAACCCCCTTGCAAAACCAAATTGTTTTGAATAAATTAAGTTTTCAATTTGAGAGCGTGCGACTCTTGGGACAATATTGCATGGAAATTGTGACAGACAATTTCAAGTTTGCAGGAGATTGTGGATAAAAAACAACAAATGAATTCACCAGAAAGACATGACCATATACTTCCATGGTTTAATAATAATATCTAAATTTAGTAAGTTATTTATAGCTATAATGTACACCTTAACAGAGTTACTCAAAAGTCAAACATTCAAGCACGACTATCTATTCCTCAAAGACACACACATACAGGATGGATTTGGCACGAGGGCGAGTGATGGTTCAGTACATAAAATTTTAATAACAAGATATTTCAAAAAAAGAAATGCTCTGTCAATAAATAAATGCATAAAAACCGAACCAGTGACTCGCAACTCGTGAGCTGTAAAGCCACGACAAGGCACCAACCTTTTTACAGGCCATTCACGCACCTTTCATACCTGATACAAACCAGACCATTGACACCATCCGGAAGGAAAAGCAACACATAACAACAATCACAATAAGGGACAAGGTACACCCTACTTCAGAAAGAGATAAAAGACAAATATTACTGCACAGCCATCTAATCCGCAAGCACACACACATACTGGTTGGATTTGGCACGAGGGCGAGTGATGGTTCAGTACATAAAATTTTATTAACAAGATATTTCAAAAAAATTAAATGCTCTGTCAATAAATAAATGCATAAAAACCGAACCAGTGACTCGCAACTCGTGAGCTGTAAAGCCACGACAAGGCACCAACCGTTTTACAGGCCATTCACGCACCTTTCATACCTGATACAAACCAGACCATTGACACCATCCGGAAGGAAAAGCAACACATAACAACAATCACAATAAGGGACAAGGTACACCCTACTTCAGAAAGAGATAAAAGAAAAATATTACTGCACAGCCATCTAATCCGCAAGCACACACACATACTGGTTGGATTTGGCATGAGGGTGAGTGATGATTCAGTACATACAATTGTATTCGCAAGTAATTTCACAAAAATGAAATACACTGCGTATAATTGAAAGTATGATAAACTGAACCATTGACTCACAGCTCGTGAGCTGTAAAGCCACGTCAAGGCACCAACCTCTTTACAGGCCATTCATACACCTTTTGTACGTGTGACACATACAAAACATTCACACCGCCAGCCGCGGACCCATCACATTTCAACACTCACACCAGCAGACAGCGCCATTCAAGGGCCCATCACTTTCACACGCCCACATTTCTGACATTGCAACTACACAAAATGATGGACTGCGTGGAGTGTCACTCAACTAGCAGTGTGTGTAGTGACCAACAGAAAGTAACTACTCACACACCACCAGCCGAGCGCCAGTCCACCCACACCACCATCCAAGCACCAGACCATGCACACCGCCAGCCAAACACCACTCAGCGCACACCGACAGCCAAGTACCACTCCACACACACCACCAGCCAAGCATCACTCCACGCACACCACCAGCCAAGCGCCACTCCACAAACACAACACCAGCCAAGCACCACTCCGTGCACAGACAGCCAAGTACCACTCCGCGCACACCATCCAGCCAAGTGCCACTCCACACACACCGCCAGCCAAGCGCCACGCCACGCACCGCACCATCCAAGCACCAGACCATGCACACCGCCAGCCAAACACCACTCAGCACACACCGACAGCCAAGTACCACTCCACACACACCCCCAGCCAAGCATCACTCTACGCACACCACAAGCCAAGCGCCACTCCACACACACCGCCAGCCAAACACCACTCCGTGCACAGACAGCCAAGTACCACTCCACGCACACCACCAGCGAAACGCCACTCCACACACACCACCAGCGAAGCGCCACTCCACAAACACAACACCAGCCAAGCACCATTCCATGCACAGACAGCCAAGTACCACTACACGCACACCATCCAGCAAAGCGCCACTCCACACACACCGCCAGCCAAGCACCACTCCATGCACAGACAGCCAAGTACCACTCCACGCACACCACCAGCCAAGCGCCACTCCACACACACCACCATCCAAGCACCAGACCATGCACACCGCCAGCCAAACACCACTCAGCGCACACCGACAGCCAAGTACCACTCCACACACACCACCAGCCAAGCACCACTCCACGCACACCGCAAGCCAAGCGTCACTCCACACACACCGCAAGCCAAGTACCACTCCGTGCACAGACAGCCAAGTACCACTCCACGCACACCACCAGCCAAGCGCCACTCCACACACACCACCAGCCAAGCACCACTCCACGCACACCACCAGCCAAAGACAAATCCAAACACAACACCAGGCAAGCGCAAAAGCACGCACACCGCCAACCAAACACCAGACCACGCACACCGCCAGCCAAGCACCAGTCCACAGACACCGCCAGACAAGCACCAGTCCACAGACACCGGCAGCCAAGTGCTAAACCATGCACACCGTCAGACAATGGACACTACACGCAAACCAACATCATACTTTAGTTTTTTTTTTTAAATAAAAGAAAAAAAAACAAATTGCAAATTGATACAAATCTACTAACTCAACAACTAAATCTAAAAAGACTACACAAATGCAAACTTTGAAACTGAACAATAAGTTTTAAAGAATAAAGACCAACCAGTTCACTTTCCCCAATTTATTTTGCGTGTGGTACAATCTAAAACAAGCAGGTACACACAGCCCGGGGTTTGAAGGGCAGTCGGGGCAGTACATACGAACCTCCTTCCGCAAACTTCTTCGCCAACAGACTCTACATCTCCGACTGGGAAAGTCTTTTGAGGTTGTAGGAGGAATTGTATCAGGAAAGTGGCGATCTTTCAATCTGGCAACATCCTCCACCACTCCAACTCTAGGAACACTTGCCTGTTCCACTAAAACAAGGCTGCCTACTACAGACTCCTGAAACTTCACAAAAGTCATCTTTGACTGGGGACAAGATTTCTGGAACACAACAAAAGCATGAAAGATTGCCAAGTGGAAAAGATGGATAGCCAACTTCTTGTACCAAATGTAAGCCTTACGAAGAGCAGCATACGGTTCCAACCTCTGATCTACTCTGTCAACACCACCCATGTACTTATTGTAGTGCATTATGCACACAGGTTTGCGCACTTCTGCAACCTGATCCCAAACAGGCACAGGTTCAGTGCTTTCATCATGTATTGTAGTCAACATGTAGACATCTCTCCTCTCTGAAAACTTCACAGCTAGAAGCTCCTCACAACGCAATGCACTGCACTGTCCCCGAGCAGGCTTTCGACAAACAAGTTCTTTTGGGAAACCTTTACGGTTTGAGCGGATTGTGCCACAAGCAACAGTGTCCACTTTGGCCAATTCCCTGAACAACCGCACACCAGTGTAGAAGTTATCGACATACAAATGATGGCCTTTGTTAAAAAATCCACGACCAAGTTCCCACACAATTTTCTCAGTCACTCCAAAAGTCGACGGACAACCAGGGGGGTTAATCCTGGATTCCTTACCAGTGTACACCCTGAAATTAGAGACATATCCAGTCTCACTGTCACACAGCATATACAGTTTGATTCCATAGCGTGCCCTCTTACTAGGAATGTATTGCCGAAATACCAAGCGGCCCTTGAACAACAGTAAAGATTCATCCACTGCAATTTCTTTCCCAGGATAAAAGATCTCAGGAAATCAATCAACAAAATGATCAATGACAGGCCGAATCTTGAAAAGACGGTCACATTCAGGGTGATCTCGTGGCAAAGCAAAACTATGTCAACAAAATGCATCATCCGAAGCAGAAGAAAATACCTATCATGACTCATGACTGCCGGAAATATAGCTGTTGCCATCAAGGGACTAGTAGACCAATATGAAGCCATTGATTGTTTCCTAAGCAAGCCCATCAAAAAAGATAAACCCAAAAACTTTTTCATCTCCTCCAAATTTGTGGGAGTCCACCGGGTAGCTCTAGCGTGGGTCTTAAGGTTGGCACTGTTCACCCTCCAAAAAATTTCAGCATACAAATTAGTCTGCTCTACAATCTCTGCCAAAAACACATCATCCATAAACAACTTGAAAAAATCAATAGGCAAACATTTTCAGTGTTCACCCTACACCCTGGAACACCAGTAAATTCAGGCAATGCCGGCTGCACCATGCCTGGTGCAACCCAGAGGTCAGAACTTTCAACGTCAAGTCTTGCAGCCGCAGACTGCCGCCCAGCTGCCTCTTGTCTCACTACACCAATTGGAAGTCTAGCAGCCCCAGGCTGCAGCCCAGATGTCTCTTGCCGCACTATTGGCACAGCAATGTCCTCCGCAACCACAGGCACAGCAATGTCCTCCGCAACCACAGGCACATCATCCACACCAAAAGTAGCTTCATCAGCACTCAGAGTGTCTTCATCATCAGATGAAGCCATGTGTAGAGAAAACTCACTACCTGAATCTTCACCTCCCACCTCTGGCTCAGATTCAGAGTCAGTCTCTGGACCATGGTCAGAGGAAGAATCAAAAAGCATTCCAACAACTTGCTGAGCAGTAATCCGGCGGCTAGCCATTATCCTTACAAATAAAGGAGTCTGCACAAACAACTCAACAACCCCAACACTGCGCAAAGTAAGATAAAAAATGTAAGCCTTTTTCACAAAAAACTATATTTAGAAAAAATATACAATTCACTTACAAGACACAACTATACTTACCAGCACCTACTCTGCAAAGACACAGCAAATAGGCAACGATATCCCACTAGAAAGAAGAAAAAAAAAACTTAACTCTACAGAAGGGCACATCAAAAACAAATGCAAATCATGTTTTACAATCACAACAAACAGAAACCAAACATACTCGTATTACTACACACTTTGCAAAATAAACAATTACATTACAATTGAACAAAAAAGAGGTCTCTTACCAAACACATGCAACTACAGAAACAGCAGAATAACAGAACCACCAGTAACGGAACCGCACACTGCAACAATCTAAAGAGAAAAAAAAAATACACATTAGAAGAAACAAAAACAACACACATTACAACAGGCTATGTCACAAGGTATTTCACAAATGGGGTGTCTGTCCCCAAGGGGGGAAGATTATAAATCTTTAAAAACGTGGGCCCCCTGGAAGCAACCCTACGGAGGGCAGAGAGGCCAAATAAAGACACGGCAGAACATACTTTTGAAAACAAATGGGCCGAAGGAAGCAACCCTTGGCCAAGGGGTCGCTCCCTATAAAAAAAAAAAACCTGGAGTCTAGTGGGCTTTTCTATCCCCCCCGGGTCCAGAAACGGTAAAAAAAACAGCCGATCTGCCCCCAGGGTGGGCAGAACAGTCTACAATATTTATAATGCCCCCTGGAAGCGACCCTTGCCCAAGGGGTCGCTTCCTTTATAAATATAATAAAATCCCTGGTGTCTAGTGGGCTTTTCTACCCCCCCTGGGTCCAGATGCGGCCCAAAAAACGGCTGACAAGTCTAAAAAAAAATAAGGCCCACTAGGAAGCGACCCTTCGCCAAGGGGTTGCTTCCTTTTCAATTTTAAACAAATCCCTGGTGACTAGTGGGCTTTTCTGACCCCCCTGGGTGCAGATCGGCCAAAAAAAAGGCCGATCTGCCCCAGGGGGGGCAGAAAAGTCTGAAAAATATTTTATCCCCCTAAGGAAGCGACCCTTGCCCAAGGGGTTGCTTCCTTTATCAATATAATTCAATCCCTGGTGTCTAGTGGGCTTTTCTGCCCCCCCTGGGTCCAGATGCGGCCCAAAAAACGGCTGACAAGTCTAAAAAAAAATAAGGCCCACTAGGAAGCGACCCTTCCCCAAGGGGTCGCTTTCTTTTCAAATGTAAACAAATCCCTGGTGACTAGTGGGCTTTTCTGCCCCCCCTGGGTGCAGATCGGCCAAAATAACGGTCGATCTGCCCCAGGGGGGGCAGAAAAGTCTGATAAATAATATGGCCCCAAAAGGAAGCAACCCTTGCCCAAGGGTCGCTTCCTGCACAAATAAATATGCCCAAACACAATCCCTGGTGTCTAGTGGGGCATTCCTGGTGCACGATCGCGACGCTGTGCGCGATCGTGCACCAGGAATGCCCTGCATTGGGACATCAGGGGAGAGGAAACACAGTTTCCTCCCCTCCGATGCCTCAAGGCACCGAAAAACGGCCCCCCCGCCCCACCGGAGCACCAAACACCGACCTGTGTGCTGGACGCGCTGGAAACAAATGGCTTCCAGCGCGTCCAGCGCTTCCTGATGACAGACGTCACCAGGAAGCGTGGGGGGGCCAGGGGGTGGCAGCGGAAAGTCTTCCGCTGCCACCCCTGCAAAAATAACCAGGATCGATGCACAAGGGGGGAGCGCCAGCGCTCCCGCCCAGGGCTGTACTGATGACGGAGCGGTTCCGTCATCAGCACAGCCCAACCGATGCTGATGACGGAACCGCTCCGTCATCAGCATCGAAGAGGTTAAGGGACACCATAGGGGTGGGCCATGATCACAGCCATCTGATTATCAAATGTCACAAGGAGGCCATGATGCCACCAAAGGGCTTAACACCTTCTCTTCCAATACCTTCTGCTATTCCTTCTTGCTCCCTTTCTTCTTCCGCTTCCGTCAACGCTCTTTCCATTTTCTCTCTGGGCGATAAACTCACCTCCACACCCCCAGTCTCAATCCCAGGCTCCTCATGTGATTCTCTTTGTTCTTCACCTTCTCTTTCCCAGTCCTGAGACCAGACTTTCTTGCACCATAATACGTTTCTCCCCAGTTGTCGACTTCCTCTCCGGCCAGTGACCATGGTCCCTTTCACCCCCACGACTGTCCAAATATCTCATTCAAATGGTATTTTGAACTTTGACCCTTGATTGCGGTTCTTCACCACTACTCGGTCTCATACGTCCAGACTCACACTTTGTGTTCTCCTGCGACGGTTGGCTCTCTCATTGTTCGCTCTTCTCTAGGCTTGAGCCATGTTGATATTCAAGTTCCTGGCGTCCACTAGTTCCTCACTGGCACCACATCTCTCACCGCCTTTCACATCAGGAGCTCGCTTGGTGACACCTTGTGGTGCTGTGAGGGGTCTGCCAGTAGGCCCTTAGGAACTGGTGCAGACACCCACCATCTCCACTTACTGATCAACCCCAATTCTTAGTGTATTATTGAGGGTCCGCATAAAACGTTCCACCTTCCCATTGGTCCGCGGCCATTGAGGGGTTACTTTTCTGTGCCTGATGTTGTGGTGGTGCAAACATTCTCTGAATTTCTCTTCCTGGAAGGGCGTCCCATTGTTCGAATTTCTTGTGACAGCCCCGACATTGCAAACGTTTTCTTTATGACCGGCTTGATGTGTTCAAATGCTGTCAACAGTACCATTTCTACCACCAGGAATTTTTAATACTGGTCCATCATCACCAACGTGGCACGCCCATCTGGAAACTTGCCAAAGTCCATACTGATTGCTGTTCATGGCTTGGTACTGGCTTCTTCCATTATGATTGGGTGCAGGGGCAGTTCACTTCCCATTATGAGGCACAAAAGGCACCCTCTTACTATTTCCTCAATCATTATCTCCACCCCCAGGAACCATACTTTGGTTCTGAGCCTGGCTTTGGTTTTGGCTATTTGTTTGTGACCTTGGTGCCCTCACTCCGCTGTTCTTCTCCACAGTTTCTAGGGTACCACTATCAGCGATCCTCTTAACATCAGACCTTCCTCGTTCTAACTAAGCGCATTCTGGCATTGCCACAGGCATGTTCTCATTTCTCTTTCTTCATCTGTCAGTCTTCCAACTCCATCTAGGAAGTTCCTCCAGTTGTGTCCTCTCAGGTCCTCTTTGACATCGTCAGACCGCTATCCTCTTTGGTGGCATCCACCAGTCCTTCCACCGACAGTGCACGGGGACATGCAAGTTCTGTTGTAAGCCTTATGAAGCTCTCAGCTCCTCAATCAACCTCTTTCTGCCCTTCAGGATCTGCTGCCATCAGATGCCTTGACAGGTATTCCGCCGGGTTGTTGACTCCTGGGCAGTATTGCACCTCAAAATCATATTGCTGGAGCTGTACCGCCCACCGTTTGATCCTCGGGTCCCATTCGTCGCAGGCGTGTGGTCGGTGATTACTCTGAATTTGTGTCTGCAAAGGTACATGTCAAAATGCTGGCACGCCCACTGGATTGCCAGTGCCTCTCTCTCCACTTGAGTGTATCGAGTCTCAACAGCCGTTAGTGCTTTGCTGGCGTACACAATATGTACCCACTCATGTTGGTACATTTGTTGGAATAACACCGCACCTAGCCCCACCGGGCTGGTATCGACTGTGAGTTCCTTCAGACTTCCGGGTTTGAAGTATGCCACAGTTGCCCCTTTTAGGAGAGCCCCTTTTACATCCTGGAATGCTTGTGCCGCTGTACTTGTCCAGGTCCACTTGGGGTCTTTTTTTGTGAGTGCCCTCAGAGGTTCCGCAAGGGTTGCTAGGTGCGGGATAAATCAGCCACAATAATTCGCCATCCCCAGGAAAGTTCTCCTTTCCGTTGACCTGATTGCCTCTACTTTAGCGGGGTCCACTTGAAGTTCATCTTTTGAGAATTTATACCCAAAGAACTCTACCTCTGTTGAGTAAAACTTTCACTTGTCTTTGTGCAGGGTGAGGCCTTGTTCTATCAATCTTGTCAATGTCGCTCGCAACATCTTGTGGTGTTCTTCCAGCATTTGCGAGTATATCAGTATGTCATCACTGACGTTGATCACTCCTATTAACCCAGGCATGGCCTCCCAAATTGCATCCTGGAAAACTTCGGACGCCGAGGACACGCTGAAGCTCAGCCATTTGCACCTGCGTAGTCCCATGTGGGTAGAAAATGTTGTGATGTACTGGCTTGCCTCGTCTAACACCAGCTGTTGGTAGCCAGAATTAAGATCCACCTTTGAGAACCATCTTGCCCCGTTGATGTCTGCTACGATCTCATTGATAGTTGGTGTGATGTGTATCTCCCTCTTAATGGCCTTGTTGGGGAGGCGCATGTACACACACAACCTTATTGCTCCTGGCTGTTGTGGTTTTGGGAGCGATGACCACCGAAGACACCCATGGCATCGGCTCCGACACCTTCTCGATGACTCCTGCCTTCTCGAGTTTGTCTAACTCCACTTCCACCAATGTCTGCAGATGGAAAGGCACCCTCCAGTGTCGCAAAGCCACTTGTCTGACTGTTTTATCGATGTGTAACTTCACCTTGACTCCTTTTAGGCACCCAATCCTTCAAACAGTGTCAGGAACTACGCCATGATATCTGCTGCATGCGGTGCGTGAATTTGGCATGCAAACATGACCAGGCCTAAGTCCTCCGCCGAAAGGTATCAAGTAAGGTTCCAGTGCTGTCCTTCATCACATGGAACTTGGTCTGTGCAGCAATGTCGCCATGCCTGACCTCCACCACTATTACTCCTTGCAGTAGAATGGGTGTGTCCACTCCATATGTGAAAATTCTGGCTTTTGTGGGCATTAATGGCAGCCGAGAGTTAAGTCAGTTGTAATGGGTCACATTCAGTATGTACACCGACGCCCCTGTGTCGATAAGTGCCGTCACTTGGTTGTTGCCGATTGTGATTTGGCACATCGGTGGTGGTCATTTTTTTCTGTTGTTCCTGCCCGTGAAGGAAACCACCCACACCTTGTCATCGTCATTATCTTCCAAGGCCTGGAATCGTTGGCATAGGGCATCTAGTTTGTCTGCCCCACCTGTTGCCCCTGTCACTTGTTTGACTTTTTCGGGCCGTTTTCCCTGACTTCCTGCGCCGGCTGTCTGTCTGTGCTGATGCATGTTTTGGCAAACTGGCCCATTTTCCCGCACATCAGGCACACTTTCCTATACGCCGGACAGCCTCATGGTGGGTGGTTCTCCAGCCCGCAGTTGGTGCAGCCCCATTTTCCTTTGGGGTACTTGGGTGATCTCCACCTCGTACTCCTCCCTTCTGTACAGCGTCCACCCGTTCCTCCTTGATCATCACCGGGTATACTTGGCTGGTATCTGCCAACCTTCATGCTAGCACCAACTCCATCTCTCTTGCCCTGGTGTCCGCCAGCTCATGTGACATCCCAGGATTAGTATCTCATCCAGAGAGATACCTGGTTGTCTCACTATAAGTTTCCTCAGGTCTGACGACCTACAGCCCTGTATTAGCTGTGCTCTTATTTCTAGTTGCTTATCTATTCCAGTGCAGGAGCTTTTGAGTCTTCTCAGCCTGGCAAAGAACATATCCACTGTCTCCCCTTCCTACTGCTTCACTTGCCACAGCTTGAAGTGCTCGAAATCTGGGCTCAGCTGTGGGTAGAAATGTTGTTTAAGCACGGCTGCCTCATATTCCGCCTTGTCTCCGTTGTTGGATAGATCTTGAAGTAATTCATACAGTTCATTGCCTCCCATATGGAGCATTGTCGACCGCTTGACGTCCCCGTTCGTTTCCCTTGCCACTTGAAAGTAGTTCTCTAAGCGACCAATCCATTTCCTCCACCGGGGTGCCACCGTAGCTGGGTTTACCTGTTGGATAAATGGGGTTAGGCCACAGGGTGCGGTGTGAGTGATGGTGTGCCCCTCCTCCACGAGCATGCCTGCTCTATCTCCTGCTGTACTGACATCTTGTTTCTTTTCTTACACTATCGGGTCCCTGGTGCTCACTGCTCTGTCTGCCTTTCACAGTCCTCACTGGGCTTCCTGGCGTTACCAATGGCTGCTTGGTGCAGCTGTCACTTTATTTTCCTTTCTCTTATTTCTTTGTTTGATCACCCCTTCAGACTGTTCATTGGATGCCTGAGTGTGCCTGTTTGTACTCACTCGGCTGCCTTTTCTGTTCCAAGGCGCCTTACACGCTATGTGGGTTTCCTTTTTGCCACTGGGCCCCACGTGCTCTGTTGCCTGTCCCTCTTCCTTTCCTCCACGCATGCCTCCATTCACCCTCTGCAGGTCATGGCAGTGTCCCCCAGGTCCTCTGGGCCTTGCAAGCTCTTCGGAGGTATGGCACAGTTCCCCACTTGCGGCACCTCCTCCAGGCCGCCTCCCCTTTTGCTGCCTCCGCCGGTGCGCCAAGCCACCCCCAGTCCTTCTTCCTGTGACCTCCTCATCTTGCGTACTGTACTCTGGTGGGTCGCGGCGACGCCTTCCAGCCGTCTCAATATTCCTTCAGCCGCACAGTAAAGCCAACCTCCTTCACTCCTCACGCCGCCTTCTTTGTTGCGGCAGCAGCCAGGCACGTTGCGGGTTCGAATACTGCCTCGTCGTCAATGTGGTAGTGGCCATAGGGTGGTTATAGGGGACGCTGATAGGGGGAATTGGGCCTACTACGGGAGACAAAAAAACACACACAACACTCTGCTAGTGGGTGATGACGACAACCACGAGCAGTTGTCGACCCCTTTTATTTATAGCCTCCTGGCTGTGCCCGGCCGGTAAGTTGAACTGGATAAATTTTATTGCAGTGGCCAGAAGGCTCACAGCGATACAAAAGGGGATGATGGACGGAGCGTTTGAGCAAATCAAACACTCACCCCCAGTCAACTGATCTGGGTTTAATCCATCACCATTCTTTAGCCCACTCAGCCACCCCATTTCAGACAAGGCTCACTACAGGGCTCAAGGGGCTTTGCCCTGACCCCCGTCGAATGTGTCAGCCCGGGCTGAGACAGCTTCTTACAGACAGCTTATTACAGCCGCACCTGAGTACTTCACAGGTCTTTAAAAGACCATTTACTTGTAAATGAGGCTTTGATGTGTTTTCACACCTTCTTAGAGCCCCTACATCCCCCCTCCCCCAAATTTCGCTCTAGTTGCGCCTCTGTCCAGGGTATCCACTTCTATGGCAGCGGGGCGAGTGCGGTAGCCAGGTGTGGCTACAGTGGCAGGGAGATCGCATGCGGTGAGAAACTCAAGCCATCTGCATCCCCAGGACACGGCGGCTAGCTCCCTCACTCCAGCTAGTACTAAAAGTGGTCTATTCCACTTTTAGGTTCTTTTTTTATTATTCTTGATGCCGGCGTGGCTGTTTCTTCAGATCCTGGGACACAAGTTTTAGACACCACGCCCTAGGGAAGTGATGAATATAGTCCTGCCCCCAGAACAGGTCACATGTCACTATGTGAAGCGTTTTGTTCTTAAAAGAGAACACCGTAAGCTTAGTAGCTCCAAAGTATATATTTGTAAGCATCAAACAACATCACCCCGAGGTTCCCACAGGTCCTCTTCTCCCGGCTCTCTAACTTCCCAGTGCATTCCATAAAAGGACAGAATGCTACAGTGACACGAGGGACACTCCATCAACATGCAAGATCAAACCACAATGTAACTTTGGTGAATTGCCACTAAGTAGCTGGGGCCTCATTTATGAAAAGTGACGCATCGCTGCGTGAAAACAGCGATGCGTCACTTTTCATTGCGCCCTCCTTGCGACACCAATGATGCTCCATATTTACAGTATGACGCATCATTGCGCAAGGAGTTACAGATACGTCAGTATTTCTGACGTATCTGTATGGCGCAAAAGTGACGCATTGCTGGAGTGTGTCACAAAAGTGACGCAACTCCAGCAATGCGTCCTTTCACATGGGGCAAACCCCATGTGAAAGGGCCTGCGTCAGTCTTACGCCTGCTGTGAAGCAGGTGTAAGAAATTGACGCATTTGTGTCCGAGAAGTGGCGCAGTGAAATCTTATAGATTTCACTGCGTCACTTCCATGACTCTTTCTTGCGTCAAAACGCCCCCCCTGCATACATTATACCTGGCGCAGGTATAATGTAGCACAGGGGTTTACCAAAGTGACGCATCTACCTAGATGCGTCACTTTGTAAATATGGTGCAACAAGGCACATTTTTTTACGCTGCTGGTGCGTCACAAAAAGTGACGCACCAGCGGTGTAAAAGTGACGCACGGCCTCATAAACGAGGCCCCTGGTTTTTAGGGCATCCACCAGTATTCAAAGCGCACTTGAAACAGTTGGGAACAACTCAAATACATCTACATGGGCCGAGTGAAAGCAACGTGAAAAGTATGGCAATGCGCCTCAATAACATTTTTAATGCAGGAGAGGCGCCGTACAAAAGAGAAGCATGTAAAAATCTTTAATTTCCAAACATATGAATAATATTTACCATGCAAAAATTAAGTGTGAGTAGCGTTGCCGGAAATGGTGTAAATTTACTTTGTGGGAATACCATTCTTTTTTGATCGTTCAGTCTAACATACCTGTACACTACTATTGTACGACGCGAAATGCTCCTGGAAAGGTTTAAAAACATAACTTACTGATGTGCGTAGGTGTAAATTTTCTTTTGAATCATTTACCACTTTTTTTTTAAACTTTGAAAAATGTCCACAATCTATTTGATGTCTAGTATGACGCTGAGTGATAATGAAAAATACACCAACCCCATTTTCAGAAGAAGACATAAATTCAAGGTGCAAAGACTACAGTAAAATAGGAAAGGGGTGAAAAAAGACCCCTTTCATGTCCACAATGGTTGGAAGGAGGGCATTGTCTGACGCGTCCGTTCGATTCTCTTCTCCATGGATGCATTTCTCGAGACTGCTCCAGGACCAGCTTATTTTCATATTATATGGTATTCAAAGACTGGAGGAGCCAGGGTGCGAGTCTTGAGAAAGGGGCTTAAGTTGTTCAGTAGGGCACATTTCTTGATCTGTTCTCCCGAATCTGATCTTGATTGAATTGAAAGTTTATTTCTGTCGAGCCTTTAGAGTGCGCCAAGCTGGGGGAGCAACATTACACAGAGTCAGGCGCACGCCCACAGGCCCCCGAGATTGAAGCTCACACACACGCACTATGCAGCTCCCTCACAATGCCAAGACAGATCTCCCCGTAATTAAGTGTCAGCACTTGGCTCTGAATGACACGGAGCCGTACAGCCCTGTTTACAATACGCCTCGCACGTGTTTTGCAAGACAAGGAAGGAGGGAACGGAGCATAATTCGTGTTTTTTCTGCTTGTGGCAGAAGATTTGGCAGGCTCCTTCAGTCACGAAGCAGAGATAGCTGCATGTGAGTGCAATCACACACAAT
Source organism: Lissotriton helveticus (assembly GCF_964261635.1). NCBI lineage: Eukaryota > Metazoa > Chordata > Amphibia > Caudata > Salamandridae > Lissotriton > Lissotriton helveticus. Next base: position 140,371,409 of record NC_136062.1, read on the forward strand.
AAAGCAAGCATGCCTTCCTGTCTCCAAGCGCAGACCAGCAAATACAAGAAAAGAAAAGTTCTGACCGGGCCAAGAATGTGCCTCTTTCGTTTTACTAGAATGTGTGCAACTCAGAAGGAAGGAACGGTGGTGGCGGGAGGGTGGAGGGGGGGGGGGGGGGTCAGTAGGTGTGTCTGCTGAGCAGGGCACAAGTCCTAAAAAAAGAAGTGGGGGGACTCTCCAAGGTAGGCGTGGTCACAGGAAGTGACATCACGACAGGAAGTGACATCACGACAGGAAGTGACATCACAACAGGAAGTGGCATCACAACAGGAAGTGACATCACATGTAAGGCAGATCTATCATTTGCATATAATGCAAGATTTAACAATTGAAGCTGCTTGGTACTTAAGCCTGTGACTTAAGGTCACTGCATGGAGGAATTAGCAGCCCAAATGTGGATGAAGTTTGGCGAAGGTGACATGAACACATTTTCAAAACGCTACAGGAAAGTTTGACTGCAAGATTTAGTATACATTACAGGTTCCCAGAGAGGCTGCTTCCCACACTCGACAATGACTATTACACACAGTAGGGCTCCATATTCACGTTATTCTATTGATGAGTGTTATATGTTATCTCCCCACCTATTGTAAACTAGCGACTCTGTATTAAATAGTTTTGTCCCAGCTGCCTCTCTCTAGCTGTGGCTAGATTTATTTATTTTATTTATAAAGTTTTATATAGCGCGAACTTGATCCCGAAGGATATCAGAACGCTTTACAATTTGCAGCAAAGGTAACAAATCAGAACATTAGTCTAACATTGGGAATCTTGGCTGAAGACAATGGAGCTGCCGGGGCATTAGCTTGGGTCAATGCCTAAATTTTAGATATATTAACTGGCCATTGTATTTATTTTAGCAGATTTATTTATTTCTATTTATTTTAGGAAATGTATTTAGTTTTGGTATATTTTAGTTTGACTTATTTGCCTTAATTTACTTCAGTGCAACAAAATATAAACATTGCTTTACTTTGTATTAATACTGTTTATTTTTGTGATAGTTCCTAAAAAAAGGGCCGATTATGACTCATGCATTGTAATGGTTGTTTCCCCCTTTACAGAGACTACTTACTATAAAATCGGGGTGGGCCTAGCTCATGATGTCATTTTGTGGGGACCCCTTGAAGAAAGCGGGCAGAACCTTTGCAAAACTTTGTGCCCCCCTATCCAGTAGTGCAATTATCCAAACACTGACAGGATTGAGCCTAAATTAAAAATATACTGACATACGTAATGCCAAGTCAGACGTCATCATGGAGTCATGTTTAAATGAACAATCCAGCACCATCCTACACCTCCCCATTCCACAAAATTATACAATTCAGACCAACAACACAAACTAGAAGGGGGCGTTGCTGTCATCATTAAACATTCCATGTGGAAACAGCGACACACGGAAGAACACACAAGGGTACACCATCATACTACTTACATTTTGTAGCCTGGTGTCAATTGTTCAATGCAGGGCGTAATTTGTGCCAGTGCTTAGCGCCGGCACTTAATTGGCAGGGCCGGGTCTAGTGGGACTCTGATTCTACACGCACGAGGCGCACAGTGCATGTAAAATGTTTTCATTTAACTTACAGCACACTTGCTAGTACTAATACTTAATTAACTCCTCAAGTCTCGTGCAGCCGCATCGCATTGTGTTTAGTTTTTCACATCTCAGTTTACCCTTAATTGTTCACGATCACTTGAATAATGAAATATTCTGAGTGGGAGAGCTCTTTGGCAGCACTCTGCCAGGTTTCTCTCTCGTCACTCTCATGCTGCTGTGTTAAAGAGCCTTGGTTCTACCACACAAAGAATTAGGGTGACCAACTGGCATTGGTGCAAATTCAGGACGGTGAGTGTAAAAATTCTGGACAAAGGGTCAAAATTCAGGACACAAATTCAGGACAGGAGGTCAAAATTCAGGACAAAACTTTAGGACAATAGGTACGTTTTACAGACACATCAGAGGTTGTGCAATAGTATATAAGTAAGCCCAGCCATTTCCAAAAGTATTCAACCATTTGCAAACCTATCCATCATGTATCCTTCCATCTATCATTTCACTCATCCATCCCTTCATCCATCCCCTCATCCATCCTTTCACTCATCCTCCATTATCCATCCACCCTTTCACCCTATCCATCTGTACACTTATCCATCCACTCTTCATCCCATCCATCCATTCACTCATCCATTCAGCCATTTACCCTTTCACCAATCCAGCCATCCTTTCACTTACTAATCCTTCCACCCATCCACTCTTTTAGTCATCCATCCATCCTCCCTTTCTCTCTCCATCGACCCTTTCACTTAGCCTTCCTTCCTTCCATCCATCCATCCACCCACCCATCCATCCATCTACTCATCCACTCATGAATCCATCCATTGCCCCTATCACTCATCCATCTATCATTTCACTCCTTCACACATCTATTCATCCTTTTGTCCATCTACTCTCCCTTTCACTCACTCATCCATACTTACACCCACCCTTTCACTCATATGTCCATTCATTCACCCTTGCACTTATCAATCCATCCATCCATCATTTCACACATCCACCTACCCCCCATCATCCACCCACCATCCACACACCCACTCATCCATCCTTTCACCCACCCACCATCCAATCCACTGATCCATCCTTTCACCCATCCACCATCCACCCACCCACTCATCCATCCATCCTTTCACCCACCCACTCATCATCCATCCATCCTTTCACCCACCCACTCATCATCCATCCATCCATCCTTTCACCCACCCACGTATCCATCCATCCATCCCTTCACCCACTCTCCATCCATCCATCCCTTCACCCACTCTCCATCCATCCATCCTTTCACACACCCATCATCCATCCATCCATCCATCCATCCGTCCTTCCCCTCATCATCCATCCATCCCCTCATCATCCATCCATCCTTCCCCTCATCATCCGTCCATCCTTTTCCCTCATCATCCATCCATCCTTTTCCCTCATCATCCATCCTTCCCCTCATCATCCATCCATCCTTTTCCCTCATCATCTATCCATCCATCCATCTGTCCTTCCCCCTCATCATCCATCCATCCTTCCCCTCATCATCCATCCATCCTTTTCCCTCATCACCCATCCATCCTTTCCCCTCATCATCCATCCATCCTTCCCCTCATCATCCATCCATCCTTCCCCTCATCATCCATCCATCCTTTCACCCACCCCCTCATCATCCATCCATTCCCTCATCATCAATCCATCCATCCCCTCATCATCCATCCATCCATCCTTCCCCTCATCATCCATCCATATATCCATCCTTCCCCTCATCATCCATCCATCCATCCATCCACCCTTCCCCTCATCATCCATCCTTTCCCGTCATCCATCCATCCTTCCCCTCATCCATCCTTCCTTTCATCCATCCTTCCCCTCACCCATCCATCCATCCTTCCCCTCATCATCCATCCTTTCCCGTCATCCATCCATCCATCCCCTCATCCATCCTTCCTGTCATCCATCCATCCTTTCCCCTCACCCATCCTTCCATCCCATCCATTTATCCTGCCCTTCATCCATCCATCCTTCCCCTTACCCATCCATCCATCCCATCCATTTATCCTGCCCCTCATCCATCCATCCTTCCCCTCCATCCATCCATCCATCCATCTCCTCATCCATCATCCTTCCCCTCACCCATCCATCCATCCCATCCATTTATCCTGCCCCTCATCCATCCATCCTTCATCCTTCCCTTCATCCATCCTTCCTTTCATCCATCCTTCCCCTCACCCATCCACCCATCCCATCCATCTATCCTGCCCTTCATCCATCCATCCTTCCCCTCCATCCATCCATCCTTCCCCTCATCCATTTATCCTTCCCCTCATCCATTTATCCTTCCTCTCATCCATCCTTCCCCTCCATCCCTCATCCTTCCCCTCATCCATCTTTCCCCTCATCAATCATCCAGCTACCCTTCCACCCATACATCCAGCTATTTACATTTTCTCTCCATCCTTCCCCTCACTCATCAATCCATCTATCCTCTCTCATTATCCATTTATTCAATCTTTCATTCATCCATTCACCCTTTCACTAATTCATCCAGCCATTCACACATCCCTTCACTTACTCACTCGCCCACCTTTCCATATTAATTTTGAGCTGAGCCCTTTTGAGAAGAGGCCCATCAAGAACTTCACCCTCGCTGCAGGGGCCGTTCCAGGACTGGGACAGAAGCCACCCAGGGCGGAGACAGGATCCACCACAGGGGGGGACAAGAGCCATCACAGGCGGGGGTGGACTGGAGCCACAACATGCGGGACAGGAGCCATCACAGGCGGGGGTGGACTGGAGCCACCACATGGGGGACAGGAGCCATCACAGGCGGGGGTGGACTGGAGCCACAACATGGGGGGACAGGAGCAGGAGTCATCACAGGAGAGGGAAGGTGATCCACCAGGGTGGGCATGCAGTATTCTAGTATCATCTTGGGCTTCTCGCTCCCTCCTGCACAAGACAACGAGAAGACAGGCTCTATGTCCAAAATGCCACCCCCCACTGTGATATACAGTACTTACAGAAGATACTCTAAGAGAACTGATTGAACTGATTGTCCTCCATACTTTGTTCATCAGTGTGGGTGCGATTGTGCCATTTCTTTATTGTATTACATTATGCATGTTTGAAGAACCGAGGTTTGCTTACAAATTAGGGACAGTAATTAAGCTCGGTGAAGAGAAGCAGGTGCTGCCTCGGTGTAATCAGGGGTGTAATCTGGCCGAGTCTAGGATGTTTGGGGCCCTGGGTAGAGATGGAATGTGTGAGCCCCCCTCTAAATAGCAGATACAAGACGCATTCAGGGCTGTTTGCATGCGAATGGATGCCCTGCTCCTGAACCTGCAGCACCTCCCTCTGTCACCTTCACGCACCTCTTAACAGCTCATCAAGGGCTGGAGGTGTGAGGGCTGCCATCCCGCTGTGCCTCTACAGTGCTGCTGCTGCTGCTGGGGGTCGGAGCTTTCATACAGCCTCGGAGTCAAGAAGGGAGGTGGGGGCAAGCTGTGCCCGGTTCAAATTACGGAAATGCTTTATTTACTTTGTGCGCGCCGCGCTCCCGTTTTTTTAATGGTGGACGCGGTTTTGATTTAGCAGGGTGGACGGCGTCCACCCTGAAAAACCCTCGGAAATAAGTGGGGGGATGCCGTCCACCCGCGTGGTACCCCGACTCGTGCCCTGCTGCTGAGTAATATTTTAAAAGCATGATTCGTATTTTAGGGTTTCCTGACGGTCTGCGGCGCCACGTTTACATGCCTAGCCTCAGCTGGTCGAGGGGTTGGGAGTACGAAGAAGGGAAAAAAGCCACCAAGGCTCCGTGAACCTTGCTACCTGAGCCTGTGGCCACCTCCTCAACTCATAGTTAACCTACCTCGACTGCTCGCTTTGTCAGAACCTGGGGGCACGTGAAATCATTCCAATCCAACATGGTGGGTATTTGGCATGTTGGCAGTAGCGTCCCGGTGTGGGCCTAAATAACTGAGACACTGGGACACGTGCTGTATAGATGGTGGCTAGTTTCTCCCTGACCACGCCCAGGGCTCTGGGCTATTTATTCACTAGGCAGCGCAACGGCGCTCACGTACGGGGTATACCAACGACCCTGCACGTCCCAGGGGGGGATGCACAGGAAGCAGTGGGAGGGGGCGTGTGCTGCAGTGGTACGCCCCACTGACAGCAACACTACATTCCTCCTTTACCTAGGGGAAAAACAGGAATATACAAAACATTTGGGAGCCACAGTCTATTGTTCACAAACTCTCCGGTCAGCGACCGTGGTAAGGCATGGGAGAGAAAAAGTCCATACGAAAGTTCACCAACTGTCTCTGGTACAGTCTCTGATCAACCTGCAACATGGTATAACATTCTAACTTCAAAACAGAACAATCTTACTTCAGTTCTCGGCGGGGTCAGCCATCTCGATCACTTCAACGCCAGCATTGTGCCACAAAGTCACGGTACCTCTGGGAAGGCTTTGGGCACGGACGTAGGCTGTATCTGGTCTGACTTCGACTCTCCCCGGTGGCTGCAGGTGATTCTTCCGAGTCTCTAGTCTCCTGAGCAGTGGAGTCTTCTACGGGTCTCTGTGTGACTTGGATGCCGGGGTTATTGTTCTCTGCTTGGCTTGCTGCAGCGCTGACATCCGCAGAACTTGAGGGCTGATGAGGAGTGGTCGGGTGCCACTCATCCTGGTCATAGTCTATGTTCTCTTCAGGCACTTGCTTGAAAAACGAGACATTTCTGGTGACAGACTCGCCAGCTCTGGTAGCTGTGATCATTGTTCCATTTACCTCCGCCACTGTCCACGGATCCAGTTCAAAAGGCATGCGGAATTTCCCTCCGGGGTGACGGTCTTTCACCAGAACCCTGTCCCCGACTTGAATCGGACTGTCCGTCGCTCGCCTTCGTCGGGACGCTTCTTGATTGGTTTTGGTGCGCTGTTCCATGGACCGGTTCTGTGGGTGTGGGGCATGTTCCCACGCAGGGTGGTGCGGGATGGTATCTGCCACGACTCTATTGAAGGAAAGTCGGCTTGGGGAGATTCCTGTAGTGCAATGTGGGGTCAAACGGTATTCTCTGAGGAACTGGTAGATTGCTAGCTCCAGACATTGGCCATCGGCAACCGCAATTTGTATAGTCTTGTTCAAGGTCCTCATTAGGCGCTCGACCTCTCCGTTGGCCTGAGGCCACCGGGGGGTGATCCGTCTGTGCTTGATGCCATGGCTTTGGAGGTATTCCGTGAATTCACTGCCGTTAAAGGGGGGTCCGTTGTCGGTGCGGATCTCGTCCACGAGCCCATGGGTGGCCAGTATCTTTTCAAATTTAGGTATTACTTCCCACGTTGCCGTTGACGACACGATCTCCACTTCCGGGTAGCGGGAGAAGTCATCCACCACTACAAGCATGTACTTGCCTCCCGGGAGGCTACCGAAGTCCGCACTCACTCGCACCCACGGGGATGTGGGGCCATCTTCGGTCACAACTGGCGCCGGAGGGTTTGGGAGGCTCGTCGCTAACACACTGGGCACCTGTGGATCACTTCCTCAACCGCTTTATCCAGCCCCGGAAACCACACCTTGCTTCGGAGTCTGTTCTTGGACTTGACAATTCCTTGGTGCGATCCGTGTGCCAGGACCGCGGCTTGCTGGGTCAAACTGCTGGGCAGTACTAGGCGAGGGCCTCGCAGGAGGCACCCTTCTGTAGACACGGACAGTTCGTGCCGGACTTGATATAATGCTTTCAGTATGGCTTGGGCCTCAGGTGTGCGGAATGAAGCTGGGCTCTGGAGTGCTTTCCAGTCGCCGCTCTCTATGGCCTGGATCGCGATCTGGAGGCAATCGTCCTCCTTGGTGGCACTTGACACCTCGTCCAGAGACATGGGGCGTGGTCTTGACCTTTCGACGATCAGTCGGACGTACTCCTCGGTGTCTGCCGCTTCGGCCGCTTCGGCATCCGAGACGGGTCGGGCGTGTCTCGACAAATAGTCCGCCGGGTTGCGCGAACCGGGCCGGTACTCCACTGTGAATTGGAACTCCTGCAGCTGCAGCACCCACTTTTCGATCCGTGGGGGAGGGCGAGAGGAAGAGCCTTGGAAGAGTGGTATCAGGGGCTTGTGATCAGTAACTACTGAAAAAGGGTGTTCATAGAGATATATGTGGAAATGGCGGCACCCCCACAGAATTGCAATAGCCTCCCGCTCTATCTGGGAGTAGCGTTGTTCGGTGGGTGTGAGGGTGCGGCTGGCGTACGCAACGGGGGCCCACTCTCCGCATTGCTGACGCTGTGATAGGACGGCCCCCAGGCCAGTGGGGCTGGCATCCACAAGCAGTTGTGATTCGTTCTGAGGGTTGAAGTACACCAGCGTGGTGTCGGCTGAGAGAGCCGCTTTCGTGTTTTCAAACGACTCCTGTTGGTCCGGACCCCAAATCCAGGCGGCATTGGACTTCGTGAGATCCCTGAGTGGTCCAGTGAGATCGGACAGGTCCTTTATGAAACGCCCGCAGTAGGTCACCATGCCTAAGAAACTGCGGACTGCGGTCACTGAGGTGGGAGCGGGCGCGTTGTGGATGTCTTGGACCTTTTCTGGGTCCGGGCCTACTCCTTGGTCGGAGAACTTGTACCCGAAGAAGCTTATGTCTCTTCGCAGGAACTCGCACTTGTCTTTGTGAAGAGTAAGCCCTCTCTCCTTGAGGCGATCGAACACTGCGTGGACGCGCCGGATGTGCTCCTCCAGCGTCGGGGCATGCACCAGGATGTCGTCGCTCACGTTGAGCACCCCGACGAGACCTTGAAGGACGTTGTGTATAATGTTCTGAAACACTTCGGCGGCGCTTGAGATGCCGAAATTGAGCCTCGTGTACCTCCACAGGCCAGCATGGGTCGAGAATGTGGTGATGGGGCGTGAGTCTGGGTGAAGCGGAATCTGGTGGTACCCTGATCTCAGGTCCATTTTGGAGAACCACTTGGACCCTGCGAGTTCCCCGATGATGTCGTCAATGGTCGGCGTTAGGTGACGTTCCCGCTTGATGGCCAGGTTGGGGATTCGCATGTCCACACATATCCGTACCGCGTCGGGCTGTTTCGGTTTTTTCGCCACCACGATGGGGGACACCCACGGGGTGGGCCCGGTCACACGTTCGATGATTCCCGCTTGTTCCAGCATTCTCAGCTCGGCTTCTACCTTGGGTCGGAGGTGGAACGCTATCCGCCGGTGTCGCAGAGCTACCGGGGCCACGGATTGGTCAATGTGGAGCTGGATAGGAGGTCCACGGAGGCATCCGATGCCCTCGAACAGTGAGGAGTGTTCAGTGACCAGATTGTCCAGGCTTTGAGCTTGCACGGTCAGGGCAAAGTGTATGAGTCCAAGTTCACGTGCCGTCTTGCAGCCGAGGAGGAATCCTGACCCCTCTTGGGACACGTAGACTTTGGTCTGCAGCTGCCTGGTGTCATGGGAAATGGTGGTTCTGAATACCCCGCACAGGCGTAGGGGCCGCCGAGTCCCGTAGGCAAACACTTGCACTCTGGTGGGGTGGAGGGCGGGAGCGTCCGCTAGGTCCCGGTATACACTGGCTGCCATGAGGTTTATCGTCGCACCGGTGTCGATGAGAGCTCGGATGGCCTGGTCGTGGACTTGGACGGTGCACATCGGCTCGGACGAGGAAGCAGCCGTCAGGGAGTTGAGCATGCGCACCACGTAGACAGATGCGGCATCTTCGTCGTCGTCGTCCATGTCACTGCCGGGTGACGTATCCGGGAGTGGCGCCACCTGTCGCGCTCTCCTGGGTGGGCCGCTGGGCTTCTTCCGTTGAGACGACAGACAGACACTAGCAAAGTGGTTGGCTTTGCCGCATGCACTGCAGATTTTCCCTTGAGGTGGGCAGGCTCCTTTGTGCGGAGTGGCACCCCCACACCACATGCAGTTTCGATCCCGGGTGGACTGGGAGTGCTGGGGCTGAGGGGTCTTCTGCGGCCTAGACCGGCTATCTGGACGTTGCGTCCGGACGGCGCACACTGGCTCCGATTTGATCTTGACGGCTGGGCCCGGCTCCATGTGGGCTGCCCGGGCTTTGGAGAGTTCCTTGGATCGTCCTAAAGCGAGTATGTCTCGCATGGGCATGGCGTCTGTTTCGAGGACTCTCTCTCTCAGCTTCAGAGATGCGCACCCCTGAATGAACTGTGCGCGAATTTCGTCTTCTGCGTCCGGGAGTGTACACGTGCTCGCCAATTTCTTAAGGCGCACGTAGAACACATCAACCGACTCCTCGGGGAGTTGGCGCGCTTGTCGGAGCAGGAAGCGTTCGTAGTCTGCGCTGGTGAAGGGTTCGAAATACCTGGTGATGGCATCTCGTAGGGTGGCGTACGTGTGGGGTGGATCGCCTTCCGTGATATCCTTGGAGATGTCGTGGATTCCCTCTCCACCCAGGTGTAGGAGCATCGCCCTGCGTCTCCCCACTGCGACCTCCGCCGCAATAAAGTAGGTCTCCAAACGTTCCACCCACTTTTTCCATCGAGAAGCCTGGGAGGGTGGCGTGCCGGTGATGGAAAAGGGCTCCAGGGGGGGCACATTGGCCATGCTGGCGGCCGGAGGGATGAACGGGACACACTCCTAGCACTCGTGGGCAGCAACAGGTCCCTCAGGGCCACACAGGCACGACAGGAAGAAGCAGGCACCTCCGGTGAACTCGCAGGCCTCACTCCGCCAGATGCGTGCGGAATGGCAACCTCCCGGTTCCGATGACACGCTAGAAGCGTGAGGTAGGGCCGCCGTCGGAACCGCGCATGCGCGGGAACGCCGGGAAGACGAGCGGGGCCGGCGGCCGGCAGGGAGCGGACCGCGGGCCTTTGGGCGGCAGGAGAGAGGCGGAGGCAGGGCACAGGGGCAGCCGTGAGGCGCGGCAGGCAGCAGCCCGTACCTGTAGGAGGCCACGTGGATGGGCCGGATGGCGGCGCTGGCAGCCGGTAGGCAGGGCGTCACGCTGGAGGCAGGCAAGTCACTTGAACACTCCGCTGCAGGAAGTGTATCTCCGCTGGGGCACAGGCGGGCCAGGGGAGGGCGGGAGACGTGGACGAAGCTGCGGGGCGGCCTCGGCAAACAGGGAGGCGCACCGCTGGCAGGAAGCGCGCTGCAGGGCAGCGGGGCCAGGCGTGGGTGACCGGCAGGGTCACGGGTCGGTGATGCACGCGATGAGCGGGGGGCATCCCACCCTCGTCGCCAATGTAGTGTCCCGGTGTGGGCCTAAATAACTGAGACACTGGGACACGTGCTGTATAGATGGTGGCTAGTTTCTCCCTGACCACGCCCAGGGCTCTGGGCTATTTATTCACTAGGCAGCGCAACGGCGCTCACGTACGGGGTATACCAACGACCCTGCACGTCCCAGGGGGGGATGCACAGGAAGCAGTGGGAGGGGGCGTGTGCTGCAGTGGTACGCCCCACTGACAGCAACACTACATTAGGCAGGGGCGGCTCTAGGCTCATGGTGGCCCTGGGCAGGGAGCATAGGTAGGGGGCCCGGAAGAGGGGGTCCAGGCGGGGCGGAGCCCCCCGGAGCTCAGGAAGGGGGTCAGGGTGTTTGGAAGTGGAACAGAGCCGGAGGCCGCCAAATCCCTGCCACTAGGGCCGCCACATAAATATGTATCCATCCTCAGATGATTATTATATTAAGGATATATATTGGGGTGGCGGCCCCTGGGGTTTGGCGGCCCTGTGCAGGTGCACAGCTTGCACATGCCTAAGGCCGGCCCTGAGACAGGGCTTTAAGTGGGATGGAAAAACTGGAGGTCTCACAAAGGGGCGTGGCCAATACAATTTAGGGCGTGGCTTAAAAAGATGTAAGCTAGAAATCTGTGCTTAGCATGGTTACGGTGACCAACCGTCCATAAATTTCACGGACCGTCTGTAATTTGGACCTCACGTCTGTTGTCCGTGAGAGTCCTTTTTACGGACGCCTTTTGTCCGTAATTCTGGCCATTGCAGGGAGCAGCACTGCTCCCTGCGAGAAGCCTCAGGCCCCTGATGGGGTGCCTCGAACTCTTCCTCGAGGATAAGAGCAGCCCCACCACGCCCATTCTCATTCTGTCTGCGGCTGACTGCCCCATACAGAATGACAATGGGCCAGTTTAAGCTGTTACACCCTGCTCTCTATAGCTGCCCTTTTGCCCCCATTGGTCTGCCCTGGTCTTCTTCCTGTGAGTGTCGTGATTACGCTCATTATGCGCATGCTGTGAAGACTACCCTGGAGCACAGTGTTTCACACAAGTTGACTCAGGCTTGCCAGGGAGGCAGGAGCAGCGCTGATCAAATAATGTGACAAACCTTGCTCCTGCACAATTGGTGCCTGCTGCAGATTCACCAGGTCACCCACGTCCACGTTTGCCTCCAACACGCTTTCTCGATCCCAAAACGGCAGTTCTTTCCTTTGAAGATTGTGCGCTCATGTTTTTAGCTTTAATAACTTTATAATCAACTCAAACCACCTTAAGCCTGATGTGATCTGAGGCCTCGTGATTATTTCTTAAGAGATGTTAATTCATACTTCCCCGCCCCTCCAAACTGTTCAGCACTTTCGGTCTGTAAACAGTTGACCCCGTGCTCACCAGTTTCAATACATAGATGCTTTAGAATTAATCTATCAATGGCTCGTAGTTAATAAACCCTGATGAAGGATGCTCCCTAACTTTCTTGAAGTGTATTGTCTTAAAGGCAATTGGAAGCTTTGGGGAGAAGTTGGTGCTTCTGCGGGACGCTATGATTGGTAAACACCTTTGTTGGACTTGGCTGTCTCTTGCGCGTTAAATGATGCGTTAGTTTTATGTTTGGCCCAACTCATGCTTTCTCAAAAGTTTATCATACACATGAATTTATACATAGTGAGTGAACCCATAGTGGCTCTGTCTCTTCACAGCAAGTTACAAATCATATATGCACAACAGCCCAAAAAGGGGTGCCCTTCAGTGCCTGGGCTTTGCACCTGGGCTGCTAGGCAACACCTTTATTTTACTTTTTAATATGTTTGCTATTTTTTCCACATTGCTTATGCTTGCAGAAGAAATAAATAACATTAGAACATTGGAATGTGGAACATACATGAGTGAAAGGGAGGTTGGAGAGCTGGAAGAAAGGATGGATGGATGAGTGAAAAGTTGAATGGGTAGAAGGCTGAGCGACTGGGTGGATGGATTAGTAAGTGGAAGGATAGATGGGTGGGTGAAAGGGTAAATGGTTGGATGGATGAGTGAATGGATGGATGGGTGGACAAGTGGATGCATGAGCGAGTGAAAGGGAGAATAGAAAAAAGGATGGATAGATGAGTGAAAGGGTGGATGAATGAGAGAAAGGATGGATGAGTGATAGGGTCAATGGATTGATTTATGAGTGCGTGGATAGGTGAAGGGAGGATGGAAGGATGATTGGCTATGTGAAAGGGGAATGGAGCGAGAAAGGGAGGATAGATGGATGGATGAGTTGAAGCATGGATGAATGATTGGCAGAATGGATGGGGGAATGGGTGTCTGGATGAGTGAAAGGAAGAATGTAAAGATATATGTGTGAAAGAATGCATACATGAGTGAAAGGGAGGGTGGAGAACTGGGAGAAAGGATGGATGGATGAGTGAAAAGTTGAATGGGTATATGGATGAGTGACTGGGTGATGGATAAGTAAGTGAAAGGATGGCTGGATGGGTGAAAGCGTAAATGGCTGGATGGATGAGTGAGTGAGTGGATGGATGGATGATAGAGTGGATGGATGAGTGAAAGGTTGGCTTGGATGAAAGGATAAATGGCTGGATGGATGAGTAGATGGATGGGTGGAAAAGTGGATGGATGAGTGAAAGGATGGATTGGGTGAAAGGGTGGATGGATGATGGATGGATGAGTGAAAGGGTGGATGGAGGGATGGATGAGTGAAATGATGGATGGAGGGATGGATGAGTGAAATGATGGATGGAAGATTGATGATGGATAACTTGCAAATGTTTGAAAATGTTTGGATATGGATGGGCACACAGATGGAAGGACAGAATGAATGGTGAAAGACTGAATTATGGATGAAAGAATTAATAGATGACAGAATGTAAATTTGAAATGGTGGATATCAGGAGTTTGATGGAAGGATGGATGGCTAGATCCTTAGACAAGAGAGCTCTTCTGGGGAGGGCTGTGATAACTTATTTGCTTTCTTGGTGCCATAGGAACTTTAGTTCAAAGTGGGAGGTATTTTAATTTTCTGGCTACTCCCTTGCTTATATGTTACTATTCAGTATTTGCTGTGTGCTTATGTGTGGGATCTATACATCATACATATGACATTTTGAGTGACACCCAACTGCTAATTGAATGTTACACTAATAATTGTAAATGTTTGCATGTTTTGTTTTAGTTTTTAGGGAAAGCCTCATAGTGCCATGAGCTGTGCTTCAGATGTATATTGTGTTTGTACCAAAAGGCAAAGCGTAAAAAATAAACGATGTAATAGTGTATCGACAGTGCCTTCTTTAAGAAAGCTGCAGGGAAAAGCACATTTGTGACTTCGTCAGCTAGTGCAACTCTCTGGAAGCCTCCATAAGCAAAGTCAAATTCCATATTTTAATTTCCACTTGCTGAAACATCCATAATACGTACCCTATAGCGGGTTCATCACAGCAATCCTCCCTTTAGTTGGCCTATGCGTGCCGCATTACATCTCACAATGGCACTCGGATATGAGATGCTAGTAACAAAGACTATCCGGGCAGATCTTCCTGACCACGTCTCTCACCAAACATACCTGCTCAGGACCATGAGTTGTAAACAAAATATCGGACTGGACAACCCAGTGCAGTAACCATATAAATAGATTACTATCATATGAAGTACAACAAAAAAACAGCACAGTGGCTCAAAGCTGCACGCATACCGAAAAACCATAAAGTGCACGATTGTCTCAACCTAATCTAAACTTATTTTCACTTTTACTTAAATGGTTGTCTATTTATTCACTTTTATACTATTGTGCAACTTCCTCTGATGTGTCTGTAAAACTTACCTTTTGTCCCGAAGTTTTGTCCTGAATTTTGACCTTGTGTCCTGAATTTTTCTCCTGAATTTTGACCCTTTGTCCTGAATTTTTACACTTACTGTCCTGAATTTGCACCCATGCCACTTGGTCACCCTAAGCATGGTGTGCCGCCCGACGTGTATTTTGCTGTTTCTTGTCATTGCATCCCAATATTCTGTACAACAAGTAACATCATACCTACAACAATTCAGGACTATTGGCTTTGTCAATGGTTGTTAGTTGCATAAGATAAATAAGCAGCAACTATTGCTTGTATATAATAATGAAAAAGCATCCACAACAGCCCTGGTGACACCACGACAATGTTTCTGCTGCTGAGTTTCAAAAAGAGAAGGGAAATTCAGAGAGAAAATTACTCTACTCTATTTAAAGGATTTCCCTTCCCCTACAACGATCAACTGGTATGATGTCATGCCGTAATTTCCCCACAAGTGATTAGTGAGCAGTGTGCACACGCGCACATCGATGTGCCTGCTGTCACTACAGTCCGGGGAAAAACGGACCGCTTGTGCCAGGGCACAAAACAGAGCCCAATAGAGACCCGTTTCGAGCCCCTCTTTAAAAAACTGCTGGTGCTCAGCACTGGTGAGACCTGCCCACTTAAGCCCTGCCGGTAGAGGCAGAAGTTTGGACTTCTTCCTTCAATTGCTTCGGATTTGTAAAGGGGACCTTGTCCTGGGTGGTTGGCCATGGTGGATGAAGGGTATTATCTCGCCCTTCTAACATCTCCTTGATCACCTAAAGCATCAAAACTAAGATGTACCTTACCTAGCAACAACAAGAGTCCAGCATCACCTAGTATCCCTAGGAAAGGAGATATATTATTCATTTATTTATTTATTAACACATCAACATATGTGGATTTTCGGCAAAAACTGTTTAATTTCTATACTTTAATTTTTTTTAGCACTACCGAAACATCATAACACTTTAATCTGAATCTTCAGATGATATGGCTAAGATGTGACCAATATGTTTATTTGAGACAGGAAGGATAGATCTTTCTTGCATTGATAAGGACTTTTCGTATTGAGAGAGACATTCTTTTAGATGGATACAGTTTAGACATATGCTACAAAAGCAATATATAGAAAGATGGAAATCTTTTAAAATTCAGGACAGCCTGCAACAAAGTACTTCACCACAAAAGCACAGTTGACTAAATACTGTGGGGCATATTATCAAGGAGGTTTATCTCCGCTTTTTTGGCTTTAAAAGCCAAGAAAGCGGAGATAAAATTATCTCCCTATTACCAATCTGTCGCTAACACCAGTTAGCGACAGCTAATAGGGGATAGCGACCATCTTGGGCCCCGCTTTGCATGTCTGTGATATTTATCACTAATGACATGCAAAGTGGGCGTGCCAAGATGTTAGCGACTGGAAACAGTCGCTAACATCGCTATCTCCTATTACCAACTTTTGGAGATATTCGCGCTAAGCGCGAATATCTCCAAAAGCTAACACCTGCCCTGAGCAGTTCTTAGCCATGTTAACCAATGGGAGGTGGATAACATGGCTAAGAGCATCTGCTCGATAATGCATGAATATCGCTGACTTTTCAGCGATATTCATGCATTGCGGCCGTTTTTTATCGCATTTGCGATAAACCTTGCTAATAGCAAGGTTTATCTGCGATAAAAATCGCCGATGTGCGGCGATAATTTTTGTCTCTAAACAAGTTAGAGACAAAAATGATCTCTATTGGTTGGTAATATGCCCCTGTGTTCCTCTAGGCTGGACCTGCACCTCAGCTTTAATGTCAGGTGCTTTCCATCTTAAATGGTCACCCGAATGCTGACCAGAAATCAGGTTGCGCATCAACAGATGTAACGCCAGTGAAAAGTGACTCGAAAGAAGTGAACAAGCAGGGCATCAAACATTAAGGTTTACACATGCCTGCTTGACTGGCCAAATGGGGAATAGAAAAATTCCTGGTGCGCTTGCACTTAGAAATCAGCCCTGAGGGAGCAGCACATAATATCGTTATACGTGCATACTTGATTTGCTGTTGCAGCTAAAGATTGCTTCTGATGCTACTGCTTCGGCTGCTAAAGTATGGGAAAAGTGTACTTTAAATAAGTAATGGTTGCAATTTTTTTAAAGCAACATTTTTAGGAACGAATTCTCTTAAATCCTCCTGCAGAGGGATAGACTCAATTGCGATGCTGACTCGGTTCCACCAATAGGAGGCTGGGATTAAAACATTTTAAAGGGACACTTTTAGGTCTTGGCTGTGCTCTAGGTTTAATTTGAATACTATGTATAATCAAACAGATTATTCGGGGAAAAGGATGGTGTGGCAACTAAATCTTGACTTAACAGGCCAAACTAGAAAGGTCCACCAAGATGGGTGTGAAGAGAGAGTCAGCAAGGAAATTAAAAGCATGCTAGGATTTTAACTTCTGCATGACCCGGATCAATCAATCCACCACTGGCAATAAGTGGATCCACCCTTGGGTTGGCTAGATTCCAAACGAGATTGCTACAACATTCTTGTTTTCAGGTGCAAAGGATGTGTATGACGTTAGGGATAAAGCGATTGTCAATGATTAGTTGTAAACGTGCTGTGGAAGGTAATCATACTTGACTTGTGAAACAATCCCAGGAGGGCCCGGGTTGGGGATTACCGGTTTAGGGTCCTTGGTATGTGCACCGCACAGCTGGGTCCTCTTGAGTTTTCTGAAAGCTGGACATACCGTGGTTTTATGAACTTGAAATATTTCTCAAATAAAGCCGTGAATTAAAATAAGAAATAGTATCCAAATGTGATCAACTTTTACTAGGTCATCACATTACGCAAATCACAACTGGGAGAAGGTCCAGAGGGATGAAATTTTGTCATGTTACTTAGATCTGGGCAATTTTTTTGGGGTCCCAGGGAAGGTTACAAAAACTCATTCCAACATTACTTAGTCATGCTTCACTAATGTTATTATCCCTTGCTAATCTTCCTTGCAAAAGATTAGTACCCAAAAAACGTGTGCACCTCTAGGATTTGATTCAACCTGCACGGGCTAGAAGGGAGCACGTTCTATTATTACCATTCGTGTTGTAAAAAATTGGAAAATAACAATGTTTAAAAAAAAACCTTATAGACAGCCATTGTGAACGTCGCAGGGAACACTGGCAGCAACTGTGGTTAGTAAAAAAAGAGACTTAAGTTTAAGGTAAACAACTGATCAGATTGAGGCTTTGGTCGTACTTCAAATCTTCTCCGTCAATGAATTTAGTGGCATTAAATAAACTTTTTTTTCACTTTCAATAATTTCTGTCACTTTCAGTAATTTCCTTTACCATTTCACAATGCCATAACCTGAACACAGTATTTTTAAATATGACTAAACAGGCCATTTAGTCCTATAAAAAAAGTAGGTCTCATCCTTGTTAAATGCAGGATACCGAGCTGTAGGTAACCAGTAAAGAGCAAACCTGAAAGTACCACGAGAAGGCAGTGCTTAAGGTGTGCCAGAGATAGCTGGTGGGCACCACTGACATATACTTCTGCCCTCTGGAAGCTTTGATGTTGTTCTGCTGACCACGGTGTCACGTTCTGTTGGTGGTGCTGCAGATGAAGGAGCCAGAAACAATATATGATCAGCACAGCTTGGCCTGCACACCACTCTGGTACCTACTCACACTTACCTGTCATTGCACCATGAGGCAACAGCAGTGCTGGAGGTTTCCTTAGGATCTTACCTTGCTCCTCTGCCCCAGGAGCCATGACCTATGGTGGTGCAGATAGTATGTACATAGAGATAACTCTAATAACTTGTATATGCAGTAGACCTTTGTACTCTCTACCATTCCTAAGTGACTCTTAGAGTATATCCATCCATAGCCCTTCCCTATGTATAAAGAGATAACTCTAATCACCAGTCTCTTCTTTGTGTGACGTTACATCTTGTACATTTGCAATTTTTTCGGTTTGTATCTTTTATGTGACGCATGTAATCCTTAGTCCTTATGTTTTGCAACTGGTTCTTATGTAAAGCGCTCTGACACCTTCGGGTAAAGTTCATGCTATATAAAATCGCATTAAATAAATAAAAAATAAATAAATAAATATGCGATTACCCAGTTTGCAGCCAATGGAGGCAATAGTAAAGGCATTGGTAAAGGCTCTGTCCTGCCTTATCTGCTACTAGCAGCACAATCCCCTCTGCTGCATCTTCTTCTAGGATGCTCACAAACACCTGTGCACTACTACTGATAACAGTTCTAAGCCAGTCCTGCGAGAGGTACTGTGGATTGTGTTACAAACAAATGATATCCTTGGAAGTTCACACAGGTGCACTAAAGGGGAAGAACATTATTGAGTGCGGTGCTCATGAGGAGATCATGTGGAGGTGCGTGAAAGTGTTTGTCTCTCTGGACGAGGAAATTAATGGCAGTGCACACCTTCTCTCCTCAAAGAAGGGGTCTGTCTACAAAGAGGGGCCAAGAAGTGAAGCTAGAGTGAACTCTATACCAGATCTTCTTACTTATACCCACGGCTTAAGTGGGCTGGGTCTCACTGGGTTTGAGCACCAGCAGTTTTTTAAAGGAGGCCTCGAAACTGGTCTCTATCGAGCTCTCTTTTGTGCCCTAAGCGGTACAAAAGGGGGTGGTGATGGACGGAGCATCCGAACCAATCAAACACTCACACCCAGTCAAAAGATCTGAGTTTGATCCATCACCGTTCTTTAGCCCACTCTGCCACCCCAGTTCAGACATGGCTATATGCAAATCAGTCTGACCCTGTGCCTCATGGGAACAGTCAAGCCCGAACTGCCAAGCCATGCCTTCCCTGGACCGGAAACAAGCTTCCGAGGACCGGTTTCTGGCATTCCAGCCGTCTTCAGCCCGGCTTGCTTGAATCCAGCGGCAAAGTGAGCAAGGGACTCACGTCTGAGCATACCCTGCCACACTTATGGCGGCCAAAAGCGGTACAAAAGGGGGTGGTGATGGACGGAACATCCGAACCAATCAAACACTCACACCCAGTCAAAAGATCTGAGTTTGATCCATCACCGTTCTTTAGCCCACTCTGCCACCCCAGTTCAGACATGGCTATATGCAAATCACTCTGACCCTGTGCCTCATGGGAACAGTCCAGCCCGAACTGCCAAGCCATGCCGTCCCTGGACCGGAAACAAGCTTCCGAGGACCAGTTTCCGGCATTCCAGCCGTCTTCAGCCCGGCTTGCTTGAATCCAGTGGCAAAGTGAGCAAGGGACTCACGTCTGAGCATACCCTGCCACACTTATGGCGGCCAAAAGCGGTACAAAAGGGGGTGGTGATGGACGGAGCATCCAAACCAATCAAACACTCACACGCAGTCAAAAGATCTGAGTTTGATCCATCACCGTTCTTTAGCCCACTCTGCCACCCAAGTTCAGACATGGCTATATGCAAATCAGTCTGACCCTGTGCCTCATGGGAACAGTCCAGCCCAAACTGCCAAGCCATGCCTTCCCTGGACCGGAAACAAGCTTCCGAGGACCGGTTTCTGGCATTCCAGCCGTCTTCAGCCCGGCTTGCTTGAATCCAGTGGCAAAGTAAGCAAGGGACTCACGTCTGAGCATACCCTGCCACACTTATGGCAGCCAAAAGTGGTACAAAAGGGGGTGGTGATGGACGGAGCATCCGAACCAATCAAACACTCAAACCCAGTCAAAAGATCTGAGTTTGATCCATCACCGTTCTTTAGCCCACTCTGCGACCCCAGTTCAGACATGGCTATATGCAAATCAGTCTGACCCTGTGCCTCATGGGAACAGTCCAGCCCGAACTGCCAAGCCATGCCTTCCCTGGACCGGAAACAAGCTTCCGAGGACCGGTTTCTGGCATTCCAGCCATCTTCAGCCCGGCTTGCTTGAATCCAGTGGCAAAGTGAGCAAGGGACTCACGTCTGAGCATACCTTGCCACACTTATGGCGGCCAAATGCGGTACAAAAGGGGGTGGTGATGGACGGAGCATCCGAACCAATCAAACACTCACACCCAGTCAAAAGATCTGAGTTTGATCCATCACCGTTCTTTAGCCCACTCTGCCACCCCAGTTCAGACATGGCTATATGCTAATCAGTCTGACCCTGTGCCTCATGGGAACAGTCCAGCCCGAACTGCCAAGCCATGCCTTCCCTGGACCGGAAACAAGCTTCCGAGGACTGGTTTCTGGCATTCCAGCCATCTTCAGCCCGGCTTGCTTGAATCCAGTGGCAAAGTGAGCAAGGGACTCACGTCTGAGCATACATTGCCACACTTATGGCGGCCAAAAGCGGTACAAAAGGGGGTGGTGATGGACGGAGCATCCAAACCAATCAAACACTCACACCCAGTCAAAAGATCTGAGTTTGATCCATCACCGTTCTTTAGCCCACTCTGCCACCCCAGTTCAGACATGGCTATATGCAAATCAGTCTGACCCTGTGCCTCATGGGAACAGTCCAGCCCGAACTGCCAAGCCATGCCTTCCCTGGACCGGAAACAAGCTTCCGAGGACCGGTTTCTGGCATTCCAGCCATCTTCAGCCCGGCTTGCTTGAATCCAGTGGCAAAGTGAGCAAGGGACTCACGTCTGAGCATACCCTGCCACACTTATGGCGGCCAAAAGCAGTACAAAAGGGGGTGGTGATGGACGGAGCATCCGAACCAAGCAAACACTCAAACCCAGTCAAAAGATCTGAGTTTGATCCATCACCGTTCTTTAGCCCACTCTGCGACCCCAGTTCAGACATGGCTATATGCAAATCAGTCTGACCCTGTGCCTCATGGGAACAGTCCAGCCCGAACTGCCAAGCCATGCCTTCCCTGGACCGGAAACAAGCTTCCGAGGACCGGTTTCAAGCATTCCAGCCGTCTTTAGCCCGGCTTGCTTGAATCCAGTGGCAAAGTGAGCAAGGGACTCACGTCTGAGCATACCCTGCCACACTTATGGCGGCCAAAAGCGGTACAAAAGGGGGTGGTGATGGACGGAGCATCCGAACCAATCAAACACTCACACCCAGTCAAAAGATCTGAGTTTGATCCATCACCGTTCTTTAGCCCACTCTGCCACCCCAGTTCAGACATGGCTATATGCAAATCAGTCTGACCCTGTGCCTCATGGGAACAGTCCTGCCCGAACTGCCAAGCCATGCCTTCCCTGGACCGGAAACAAGCTTCCGAGGACCGGTTTCTGGCATTCCAGCCGTCTTCAGCCCGGCTTGCTTGAATCCAGTGGCAAAGTGAGCAAGGGACTCATGTCTGAGCATACCCTGCCACACTTATGGCGGCCACAAGCCTCAAGTCTCAGACTGCAGTGACAGCAGGCACATCAATGTGCGCGTACTCACACTGCTCACTTCTTACTAGTGGAGAAGTTACGGCATGACGTCATGCTAGGTGAGTGTTGTGTGGCAAACGAAATCCTTTAACCCCTTCCGTGCTCGCGTCAGCCAACAGCCAACACCAGCTCTACTTGCTGGGTGCTGCGCATGACCGTTGGCCGACGCAGCCCCGCCCACTCCGTCGAACGCCCACACAGCGGCGGAATTGCCACCGCTGTAAATGGGTTCAAGAGAGTCATTTTCTCTGTGGATTTCCCTTCTCTTTTTGAAACTCAGGAGCAGCAACATTGTCGTAGTGTCTGTCACCAGAGCTTTAAGTGGAAGCTTTTTCAATATTATTTACAAGCCATAATTGCTTCTTATCTATTGTATGCAGCTAACAACCATTGAAGACAATAGTTCTGACTTGTTATAGGTATGATGGTACTTCTATCATATATATAGATGCAATGATAGGAACAGCAAAATACAAGTCGGGCGGCACACTGTGCTAAACACAGAATTTTAGGTTTTTTAAAGCCACGTCCTTAATTACATTGGCCACGCCTCTTTGAGAGACCCTCCCAGTGTTTTCATCCCACTTAAAGCCCTGCTTATACCCTCAGTGGATGGCAAAGTCATACACTATAAGAGGGATTATTGTGATCCGTACGTGAGATTCCTACTAGTGAATCTGAATGCCCCTCACTGGATGTCATATCCCCTGTGGATAACACACACTACACAGTCAGTAGCTTTGAGCTTCCAACTAGTAATACCAACTCTCCTGTCAGTTCATGACATAGTGCAGGGTTCTCCAATGTCAGTCCTGGAGGGCCGGATCCATGCCAGATTTTGAGCATATCCACATTTAGATAAATGTACTTATCTTAAAAATCTGGCATGGGTTTGGCCCTCCAGGACCTACATTGGAGAACTCTGACTTAGTGGATGGCAGTACTACTCTCGTACTACTCTCTCTTTTCAACTGCCCTCTATCCATCATAATTACAAAAGGGGGTGGTGATGGACAGAGTATCTGAGTTAATCAGAACACTCCTACCCAGTCAACAGATCAGGGCTTGATCCATCACCGTTTTTTAGCTCACTGCACCATCCCAGTTCAGAACCTGGCTATATGCAAATTAGTCTGTCCCTGGCCCAGTGCATCATGGGAACAGGGCAGACCAAACTACCAAGCCAATTCTTCACTGGAAAGGAAACAAGCTTCCGGGGACCGGTTTCTGGCATTACAGCCGTCTTCGGCCCGGCTTGCTTGAATCCTGATGGTGCAATGAGCAAGGGACTCATGTTTGAGCATACCCTTCCACACTCATGGTGGCCAAAATAATTACAAAAGGGGGTGGTGATGGACAGAGTATCTGAGTTAATCAGAACACTCCTACCCAGTCAACAGATCAGGGCTTGATCCATCACCGTTTTTTAGCTCACTGCACCATCCCAGTTCAGAACCTGGCTATATGCAAATTAGTCTGTCCCTGGCCCAGTGCATCATGGGAACAGGGCAGACCAAACTACCAAGCCAATTCTTCACTGGAAAGGAAACAAGCTTCCGGGGACCGGTTTCTGGCATTACAGCCGTCTTCGGCCCGGCTTGCTTGAATCCTGATGGTGCAATGAGCAAGGGACTCATGTCTGAGCATACCCTTCCACACTCATGGTGGCCAAAATAATTGCAAAAGGGGGTGGTGATGGACAGAGTATCTGAGTTAATCAGAACACTCCTACCCAGTCAACAGATCAGGGCTTGATCCATCACCGTTTTTTAGCTCACTGCACCATCCCAGTTCAGAACCTGGCTATATGCAAATTAGTCTGTCCCTGGCCCAGTGCATCATGGGAACAGGGCAGACCAAACTACCAAGCCAATTCTTCACTGGAAAGGAAACAAGCTTCCGGGGACCGGTTTCTGGCATTACAACCGTCTTCGGCCAGGCTTGCTTGAATCCTGATGGTGCAATGAGCAAGGGACTCATGTCTGAGCATACCCTTCCACACTCATGGTGGCCAAAATAATTACAAAAGGGGGTGGTGATGGACAGAGTATCTGAGTTAATAAGAACACTCCTACCCAGTCAACAGATCAGGGCTTGATCCATCACCGTTTTTTAGCTCACTGCACCATCCCAGTTCAGAACCTGGCTATATGCAAATTAGTCTGTCCCTGTCCCAGTGCATCATGGGAACAGGGCAGACCAAACTACCAAGCCAATTCTTCACTGGAAAGGAAACAAGCTTCCGGGGACCGGTTTCTGGCATTACAACCGTCTTCGGCCAGGCTTGCTTGAATCCTGATGGTGCAATGAGCAAGGGACTCATGTCTGAGCATACCCTTCCACACTCATGGTGGCCAAAATAATTACAAAAGGGGGTGGTGATGGACAGAGTATCTGAGTTAATAAGAACACTCCTACCCAGTCAACAGATCAGGGCTTGATCCATCACCGTTTTTTAGCTCACTGCACCATCCCAGTTCAGAACCTGGCTATATGCAAATTAGTCTGTCCCTGTCCCAGTGCATCATGGGAACAGGGCAGACCAAACTACCAAGCCAATTCTTCACTGGAAAGGAAACAAGCTTCCGGGGACCGGTTTCAGGCATTACAGCCGTCTTCGGCCCGGCTTGCTTGAATCCTGATGGTGCAATGAGCAAGGGACTCATGTCTGAGCATGATAGGAACAGCAAAATACAAGTCGGGCGGCACACTGTGCTAAACACAGAATTTTAGGTTTTTTAAAGCCACGTCCTTAATTACATTGGCCACGCCTCTTTGAGAGACCCTCCCAGTGTTTTCATCCCACTTAAAGCCCTGCTTATACCCTCAGTGGATGGCAAAGTCATACACTATAAGAGGGATTTTTGTGATCCGTACGTGAGATTCCTACTAGTGAATCTGAATGCCCCTCACTGGATGTCATATCCCCTGTGGATAACACACACTACACAGTCAGTAGCTTTGAGCTTCCAACTAGTAATACCAACTCTCCTGTCAGTTCATGACATAGTGCAGGGTTCTCCAATGTCAGTCCTGGAGGGCCGGATCCATGCCAGATTTTGAGCATATCCACATTTAGATAAATGTACTTATCTTAAAAATCTGGCATGGGTTTGGCCCTCCAGGACCTACATTGGAGAACTCTGACTTAGTGGATGGCAGTACTACTCTCTCTTTTCAACTGCCCTCTATCCATCAGCAGGTTTCTGCCCCTGAACCCAGCAGCAGCCAGCACAGGTAAGAGAGATTGGGCAGGGCACGGCAATGGGGGAGGTAGTCAACAGACGACGGAATAGGTATTATGTATTTATATAATTATTCATATTCGGTCGTCTGTCGCCTTCCCCCACCCCACCCTGCCCTGCCTCACCGCACTTACCTGTGCTGGCCGCCACTGCCCGAACCACCAATGCTTATCCCTCTCCCTCCGTTGATGACAGAACCTCATCTTCTGTTGACATCAGACCACCGGTACATTTATGTTACACAAGTTCTCTTCCTTTAGCGTATTGCAGTCCGTCCTCTTGATGTTATCCTCCCATTGCATGTAAGGAACAAACCAAGGTACATTCCTGGCAGGAGTGTGGCAGCATCCTATCCCACTCTAAGCAGCCCTCCCACTGTCCAAACAAATACGTGATTTTGACGAGTAGGTATTTCAAAAAGCAGAGGTTCAATGATATTCTCTGATAATTATTATCTATCGTGTGAAGTGTAAAGCTGCATATTTCATTTTTTTAACATAAGTTACTACCAGAAAAATGCAACTCCTCAAGTACTATACTTCCATATATACAATACATTTGTTAAAAAAGCTTGTAATAACTAATCAAGGAACTGATCATGTCACTCAAACATAAAGTTTTAAACCTACCTTATCCACACAGTGCTAAACGAGTCAGAAGGTGTAAAATCATATTGTCAGAAAAAAGGGTGACCATTATGTTGCAATCATTACTTCTTGGTATGGATTATTTGTAATCACCATTATACTATTACAGGTACTTATCCGGCGTTGAAACTGTAAAATGCAATGTGCACTATCTTTAGGCTGCAGTATTCCATATGGCTACTGCAATAGTATTGTACCGGTGCACGTGACCTCCCTACATGAATACCTTTATTGCCTTATCGCTTCTATTAAAACATATGATGTTATTTTTCAAGGTATCTGTACAGAATCATGCTAAGAATTTGTCTGCAGTGATCGCGTACAATAGGAGTATGTCTGGATAATTGAATCAAGTAACACTGATACATTTTCGGTATAGCGCCTTCTCCTGCACGTTTGCATGTTCCAAAGCACTATAAATAGTAGGTGCTCCTGCTAACCAATTCAATACAACTCACTCAGTGCACTGCCTTTGTATGGATGGAAGTCTGATCAGTTTGCTTTGCCAGGATTTCAATTCGCAAATTTCACATCAACACGTTATATCAGAGAAGATTCAACTTCTGATCCATCCAAAGTGGGAGGAAGAGAGGAGGGTGAGCCATGGAGGGAACACATTCCTTGCTAAAATAAAAAACATAACAACAGCAAAGCTTAGTTTTAGTTCCTGTAAAGATTAAAGGTTAATCCTGTCTTGGATGAATATCAATAGAGCTCACGGCTATGGAATTGTAAAAATTAAAACAATGATAATCCTTTCGTGTTTCTGAGTTGACCTAATCATCTTGGATGCTGGGTTGAGTCCCTCTTGCCCTGGCATGATGACGTGATTTGCTGATGTTAGAAACCGACCTCTTAAATCCCGAACACGTTTCCTCCGGCTCTGTTTTCTTTGGAGTGACTGGCTTTGCTTTTATTATGGGTTTAGCAAAGACACCTTTAGTTCCGCACTGGGACATGATAAGACCATGTATTTTTGTAGCTTATTCGGCATCACAGGGCATTTTCCAACCGCCAGTTAAAAAAGAATGCAGGTGTCAAATTGGCCAATCCTTGGATTATACACATGCAGTCACCAAATACCGCAAGTAAAAAATATAAACACGAAACATTCTTCTGAAACACAAAGTCTAGACATAACAAGTGTAGATTCTTTTTAATGATATGATTAGTCTAATCATAAGATTATTTCACCGCCCAAGCCTCTCGTCTGTCCAATTTATTGGATGAAGGTGCAGTCGAGGAAGGAGTAACCGCATATTGTAATTTCCATGCATGAGATGGACCGCCCAGTTCACCTCAATGCAATGAAATGAACAATTTGCATGGGTGGTGCCTCCATCTCTGTGGCCTCTTTCAGAAGACAGGTTCTGCATCTGAGAAAGTGAGGCATCATCTTATATGGTTGAACCACCGTCCAGACCCCACTACTGGCAGTGGACAGTCAGGCGTACCCTCTGCAACTACAGGCCCCTTTCTTTTGTCATGGAGGTAGAGGGCCAGGGAGTATCAGACAGGCAGGTGGTGCTGGAGTTGAACTTAGCATCCCTCGGCCCCAAGCCCCGCGGCTGAGAAAAGCCTGACGGGGCTATCCTATCTCAAGGTCCACTGGCGCTCCCGTAGACGCTCCACAGCTAATTCCCAGTGAGGCAACAACTTGCTATGAATTCCATGCAGTGAATTGACCAGATACCGGTGCAGTAGTGTGAGGTGATGGGGCACATGTTCCTCTGCATTTCTCTCGTCATTCTGAAACCGAATGTTACAATGGTGTGCTCCCAAGGACCTCTCTCTAATAACATATCCCTTGCAATTCGTCCTAAACACACCACAAACATGTAATACTTCCATATGACCAGCATTACCAAAACAATATCGAAAAATGTTTTTGAAATAGACTTACCACTCAGTGCGATACAAAATGCAACCCCCGCCACCAAAGGCACAGACATATGGCACTCCGTAACTCATTCATCGATCTTGAACAAACGAGGGGGTGAGATATACCGTAAGTCTACCCTAAGTCCTGGCTTGCAGCGGTTGTAGATTCTCAAGGCCCACAAGAGTCCACTGTTGGTACTCTCAATAAAACTCTTTCTTTTGCAGTACGCTCTGTTTCTTTCATTAAATCAAGTTTTAATTTGTACGTTTGTGTTGAGTGCACCACCCTAAAGAAGCAATGTGACCAGAACATGCAATCACAGCGACATTTATACATACCTATCATATAGTGGCACTTCAAGAATGTGAAGCAAAACTGACGTAATAAACGTAAGAAGACTTAATGGTGGGGTGGGGTGGGGTGCAGTATTTCATAGATGCAGTGTTAGCAAGACTTATTTTGATAATGACCTTTTAAAATGGCACGCTCTTCTGCTCGAGGTTTCTGAGGAGTATTGCATTTTTAGCATAACTCAGAGGGCATATGAAATTCTAGATGCATCAGCCGTGAAAAGAAGACAGAGAAACACTAGCAACCTTTTGTCTGAGTATAGAGTAAATTCAACCGAAATGAATCGTTATGTTACATGATAGCGTCTTTTCCTGCAGTCTGTTTTAAAGGGCTATTAACATTTGTTGAACGATTAAACAAATGGAGCCAGCTTACAATCGCATGGTGCTCCTTTCATTGACGTGGCAAAGGAATAATTTCGGGTGTATTGAAAGATTCTTGACTGAATCAACTTTTTAGGATTTGTGAAAAATATCACAAAAGTAATTTATAACAGTATACGGTAATTACAATTTAATTTTAATCAGCTTACATTAAATGAGCGCTAAAGTTTGAGTTATCATTCCAGAGAAGATCTTGCTCTCCCAACTTTAAACATAACAGCTGAGAGAATACATGCAATGAAGGTGAGTTCTACAGAAAATGAGCCGATTACTTAGGGGTTGCACGATTCCAATTTGAAATTTCATTTTTCGATTTCTATATAGCTCTGGCTATGGAAAAAGGGCAACCATTGCAAGTATTTTAGCCTATTATACTGAGTTATGTCCATGCATTGTAAAATGTATTTAGGGATATATTTAGGGAGTCTTATATGTACTGCATAGCCATAATGTTCCTGAAAGGTCACAATGGCCTGGGTGATGATCTTCGTACAGAAAGATAGAAGAGGTAGACGTTTCCTCAGAGTGGGATGGCCAGAAAACATATCTGTAAATTAAACCATTTGAGGTTTAAAACAGAGCTGGCCATTAATGGGTATGCCAAGGGTTCTGGTCTGGGCATTTGAAGACAGGCCAGTCCCAGCTGGACAAAAGAGGGACACACCCCAGGGCCGGACCTGGACCCAAAACCAGCCCTGGCAAACTGCTCAGTCGGCCCCCTGGGGGGGCTGCGGGGGTGTGGCCGAGCTGTTTGCAAGGGCCATTTTCGGTTGATTTTGTTACCGTGGGCCAAAATTGCAAGTCCCCGGTAATACCAATGGCCCCCCAGGGGCCCAAAACCGGCCCCCACCCTGACAGCCTACTGGGCAAACGACCGGTGCCCGCTACTGCCAGTCCAGCCATGGACACACCACGAAAAACGTGATCTCCAGTTTTTCTATATTCAATTTAAGATGATTTTTAGACACCTATCTGACAGTTTCCACTGTACAAAGAGCTCCTGATTGACTATGGTGCAAGGAATTTAATCAAACCTCCTCTAAACAAGACGCAAGTATGGGTATGCGGTGCTCGAAAGAGACAACCACCTACCCAAAGATCCAAGAAAACTAGAGAGGCAGGTGCACCCACGTCCAATGAGAAAAAAAAATCTTTTGTTCACAGCTAATACCACCTACTTAGTTCCATGTCCAGGTGAAAGCCTGGCTGTGCAGGATCAAGAGTAAAAGAGTATTCAAAGAACTGTCAGACTTTTAAGGTCACACGAGCCTCAACTATGTCGGTGAGAAAAGAAAGTACTGAAATCGCCTTGTCGCCTTTTTAACCAGCAGGGATACCACTGCACCCTTCTGATAAGCAGGAAGGTTGTAAGAGAAAGGTTGCATAGTATGGTAATAAGTTGTATAACTCTGCTAGCAGCTTGTTTTAGTACTTTGGGAGATGGAAGTCAGAATCCTGATTTAATAAAACACAGCTTAACTTGGACAAGTCTTTTAACAAAGCAAATTGGGTTTTATTTAATTCTACATAATTAACTACTGTAATAAGTATTTTTCTCGTCATTTTTCTACACCCAACAGTATTATCCAATATTGGGAAAAACACTCTTTGTCCCTAACTGTCGCAAAATACACATGTTATATAACAAATAAATAATGAGTAAAATGTATAATAAGGTCCAATTATTCCATCTTGCAGTGTTAGTGCTATTTACAAACCACTCATCTTTTGACCTCATAGTTAATGATGTCAAGAGAACCCCACAAAAGAGAATGATTTTACAAAGTTACCCATTATGCATTTTATATTTCTCTTTACGCATCCCTGCTATAATGAGTAGGGGAGGAGTCAATTGTCTATTGAGTCATGATGCCACTCACTTGACTCAAAAATAATAATAAATAGCATATTACACTATGCAGATCTGAATGCATGGATTATGCATGCTGTTTTGTTCGTGATGTAGTATTTAAGTCTAACTAGCGGACAAAGGGGTTACATCCATGCAATGGTATAGAATCACAACTACACCCTGTGAAGACGGTCTTGCACTAAAAGAAGAAAACGGTACTTAATTATGTGGTTTAGAATTTTCAGATATTTTTAAGAAACACACTGTGTATAAGTGAGAGATTATTGAAGCTCTTTTCTTCAAATGCAGCTAAAAATGGGCAACACTAGGATTTTGAATGTTTGGGTTATTTAACCCTTCTTGAACAGATTGTCCATGAAGCAGTGGCTAGGGCCAGAGACATTATGTGATTCTGTTGCTACGCCGTTTAATTCATACTTATGGATTTAGTGCACTTCTCTAATGCTTTGCTGCATAATTTGCAGGTTTAAAAATGTTTTCAGCTCAAGTGTATCAAGGTAATGCTGTCAAAGAATGTCTAACTTTATGTCGCATAATTAGCTTTGTAGATATTCCTGCAGCATAGCTTTGTCCTCCATTGCTTCGAAATCCTAGTGGCCCTGACAATGGTAAAGCTCTGCTGAGTGATGTGATGATAACGAAACGGATATTTCACAGCGACCTGTGAATTTGTTTACTGTATTTCACAGTTAACTCTGAGATATGGGCTTTATATTACTGTATTTTGCGCAATAAAAGCCGGTAGAGAGTTAGGTGCAAGGAATTCTTCTATGGTGAGTGATCACAAATTCACTGAAAAAAACTTGTTACACTCAAGTTAGGTTAACATCCCGTATGTTTAAGAAAAACTGAGACATTCACCTGAAAAAAACAAAGTGAAAGTGATGTTATGGTTACAAATTAAAACCAGAAAATCGCTGAACTTTGCAAGCTACAGTTAGGAGCAAAATGCATAACTTGTACAACAGCCATGCAAACGAACACCGGCACAAACCAAAACCTGCACACCAACTGCAATGCTTATAACTAGTAATATTTACACAAACAACATCTATAAGCGAAATGTAATTTTACAACATAGAAACAAAACTGTTAATGATTTTACATTCATGGTCTTCTCACTCAAAGTGGCATGGGTAAAGAGATCTATAATCTCATCTGTGACAGGATTTCCAACAATTGTAGCTGCTTCTGCTTCATGAAGGGTGAGATGAGGGGCTGGAAGTGCCTTTCTTCCTTTAACCATCTAAGGGGGTTTCCACCCTTGGGAAAAGACCGTTCGGCCATCTCATAGTCTGGATCGCAGTCCCACCATCCCTGGTTTTCCACCTCATGCACATGCATACGCAGGGCCGGCGCTAGGCATGGGCAGTATGGGCAGCCGCCCAGGGCCTCGCGCTCGGCACAGTAACATGGGGCCCCCGTTTCGTGTGAAATACCAAACTTTCACAGGCAGCCCTCCTACTCCCCGAGGCCCCACTCCCCAACCCGATCACCTTGCTTATGTATTTATAAGCGAGGTGTCTTGACCTCGCTGTTCACATGGTGGCATTCCTGGGTGTGAAAGGTGGGGGGAGGGTAAACCAGGGGTAGAGGACGTGAAAGCAGCAACGCCAGTAGTTACCTCAGCATTCTGGAACAAGGGCGGGGCAGCACCTCTGTTAAAAACCTGTGGTGAAGTACTTGTCTGCCCTTTGAGTAGTGCGTCTCCAGGCGACAGAAGGCCCTTTTGTTTCCACAATGAGCCGGACATTAGCAGGTAAGGAGATGTTGATGAGGGGAGGGGGGAGCATCTAGCTCAGACTGCCACAGTAAGACAGTGCTCAGCAAAGTGTCCCACTACTGCTTTGATGCACAGAGGAGGTGGTCCTTATCCCCTGGGCCTCGAAGCACTGAATTAGGCTGCAAGGTTAGGCGTGGGGCCCCTTTCACTGGGACTTGGGCCATTCTCTAGTGCTGCGAAGTCCAGGGCAGGGGGGCCTCGCAGCTCTCCACCAGGCTGCAAGGTCCAGATGTGGCCCCCCCATCGCAGGACTTTGTAGCCATTATTTTGAGCTGGGAGACCCAGGACAGGGCGGCCCTGTCCTTGGCCTCACAGCACTATTGTTAGATCATTAATTTTTATTTCCCAGAGAGACTAGCATGTTTGCTTCCCAGTCTAGGCCACCAGTGATAAACATAGAGGGTTGTCTAGTAAATGCAGCTAAGTGCGTACAAATGGATTACCACCCAATTTCCCCAGCAGGAAGCTCCGTGGCCCCTCTTATCGCGAATAAAGCAGATTTACTGCTTTGTGACACACTTTGAGCCCCTCACTCATGTCAGAGTGGCAGTGAATTTCTTGTCCATTTAATTACTTGTAGGGGATTTTATAGATACTGTTTTGACAGCCCATGTTTGTGCTGCACCTGGGTCTTGTTTAGCAGGGCAGGGAAGGTGGGGTGGGGTGGGGTGTTGTGGGGTAGAAGGCAGAAGGGAAGTACTGTAGCTGGACAAGGTTTCTCGTTGTGAAATAGTGTGACACGCTGTCAGCTAATAACCATGAAAACATCGTGTCTGCCTTTTCAGATGTAGAAATGACAAGCAACTTCATTGATATTATAAGTTCAAAGACATTGAAAAACCTATTCAGTGTAATGTGCAAAGGAATAAATGCATTCCGAAGAACTACTCCCAGCAGAGCATCCTTTATCCGTAGGCCCTTGTCCCCAATCAGTTCCTCAGAAAAGCAGCAAGGTCCTTAAACATCCCTCTTTTTTAGCTCTTCCTTTTGATCTCTGAAGATAGCAAAATGCGGCTGCACACGTGATTGTTGAAAATATTTTAGTGCTACTCTGACCCTTTTTAGAGTGGTGCCTGCAAGAGCATGTGCTACTGCATGCATCTTGCTTGCGAGACACTGTTGTATACATAAAAGGGCTTGGAACCTGCCCGTTGCTTACCACATGTTGATTTGCGTGGTACTCTTCTTTACAGCCTCATAATTGGTCAAGGCAGATCTAACATCACTTCCTTTACTCTCTGTGGAGCAGGGACCAGACACTGATTAATTCAACTTAATCAGTGCACGTTCGCTGCTCCCAATGTGATTGAGGTACTATTTTATTCTGTTGAACTTTTAGTGTCCTGCAAACAGAAGACGTGAGACTGGTAAAAATGTGCCCAGCAGGACAATCAAAGTTGCAAAGATTTATTTTCTATAGTTAAGTTTCTTTTATTTTGCCTAATCTTCTTTTCTTACTTTTCACTAATGATTTCTTTTGTTTATGCTTGTGTACGCTGTTATCAAATATTATTGCAAATTGACAAGGTTTCTTTCTTATGTGTTTTTTTCTGAAAAATGCTTTAACACATAATAGTTCAGTACACCTCCAATCGGTCCCACTCTAATCCACGCCAATCCACCCCACATCACCCCACACCAATCCACCCTACTTAATCCAATCCACCCTAGACCAATCCAAACCACTCCACCACACTCCAATCCTCTCACCCCACACACCAATCTGCCCAACTTCAATCCAAAACAATCTGCCCCACTCCAATCACTGTACTCCAATCTACCCCACTCCAATCTCCGGACTCCAATCTGCCACCCTTCAATCTCCGCATTCCAATCTGGCCCACTCCAATCCAAAACAATCTGCCACACCCCAACCCAAAACAGTCTGCCACACTCCAATCCAAAACAATCTGCCACACTCCAATCTAAAACAATCTGCCACACTCCAATCCAAAAAAATCTAGCCCGCTCCAACCCAAAACAGTCTGCCTCACTCCAATCTCCGCACTCCAATCTGCCCCACTCCAATCTCCGCACGCCAATCTGCCCCAATTCAATCCAAAACAATCTGCCCCACTCCAATCCAAAACAATCTGGCCTACTCCAACCTAAAACAATCTGCCCCACTCCAATCCAAAACAATCTGACCTACTCCAACCCAAAACAATCTGCCCCACTCCAATCCAAAACCATGTGCTCCAATCCAATCAGCGCCTCTCCAATCCAAAACAATCTGCCACACTCCAATCAGCACCAATCCAAACCTATCTGCCCCACTCCAACCTGCACCACTCCTGTCTGCCCCACTCCTGTCTGCTCCTCTCCAATCCAAAACAATCTGCCCCACTCAATTCCATCCCTCTCAAATCCAATCCACCTCACCCCTATCCAATCGAACCCACTCCAATCCAATCCACCCAACTTCAATCCAATCCACCCAAATCCAATCCAATCCACCCAAATCCAATCTACCCCACTCCAATCTGACCCACCACACTCCAATCCAAACCACCCCAATTCAATCCGATCCACCTCACCCCCTCACCCACCACAATCCAATTCACCTCAATCCAAGCCACCTCACTCAATAAAATCCACCCCACTGCAATTCAATCTACTCCACTCAAATCCACCCCACCCCAATCCAATTCATCACAACCCATTCCACCCCACCTCACTACATTATACCCCACTCTAGTCCACCCCACACCACTCCACCCCACTCATGTTCACTCTTCTCCACTCCAATCCAATCCGCCCCACCCCAATCCAGTCCTCCCTTCCCATTTTTATCCACCCCACTTCAGTCTAAAGTACCACATTCAGTCCACCCCTCTCCACTGCAGTTCAATCCACCTCACTTTACTTCAATCCACCCAACTCTACCCCAATTCAATCCACCCCGCCCCAGTTCAGACCACCCCACTCAGTCCAATCCCTCCAGCCCACCACACTCCAATACACCCCACCCCACCCCAAACCAATCTAACAGAACCTACTCCAATCCACCTCACCCCATTTCAATCCATACCACTCCAATCCAATCCACCCCACCTACCCAGTCCAACTCTCTCTACTCGCTCCAACTCGCTCTATCCTAATTCACCCCAATCCACTTCAATCCACTCACTACCTCAGTCCACCCAACCCTCTCCACCGATTCCACCCTACTCCAATATACAGCACTCCACTCTATGATTCTGAACTTGATGACACTGCACTCTACTACACTCTGACACTGAACGACTAAACTCTACTCCGCTCTACTCAACTGTATGACACTGCACTCCCCCCTATTCCACTCTACAACTACTACTCTAAAAAATCCAGTCAATTACACTCTATTCCTATCATTTCACTCAAGGACACTCCATGCCACTAACTTTTAACCATGCTGAAATACAGCCACACTGGTGTACAACACGGCAACTCAACATTGCCAAAGCCAATATTTGTTCTAGGCAAGACCGATTGGCTTTGCCAATGCTTGTTAATGGTGATGTTATTCTGAGCCTTTGCCTAAAATATTGAGCATGAAAAGAGGTACACAACACATTGGATATTAACCTAGTGGTGAAACGCACAATACCTATGTTGTGGTGTGGCAAAGGTATTTTTAGCTGTCATTTGAATTATCACGTACATATAAAGGTGTTTCATTCCACTTTTTCGAAGGACTTACTATTATATTATTTAATGACACTCAGATAATGGATCCTGGAAGAACGATTGTGTCTTGCATAGATTCAAACTACTGATCTGCAGTTATACAGCCAGGGTGCAACTCACAAAACTATTATGATATCAACTGTGAACAAACTGAGGCCTTTGCTTGCCTCCTCTCCAGGCTTTGTTTGTCAACAGATTTACTATCCAATCCTAGGCCCCAATTATTAGCGACAACACACAGTGATAAATGCCCGGCACGTATTTAGCCATGTTTGTTGAATGTACTGAGTACAAATCCACTTTACGGAGAGATCAGAAAGAAGATAGACATTGTGCAAGGGGTTCCTATTGTCCTTGCATGTAAAGGTGTAGCCATAGTATTGCAATGGTGCTCTCTAACTCATTCCTTAATCCCCATCTTCAGAGTTTGGTTTTGGTACATTGGCAAGATGTCAGCCATTTGGAGCTTTCCTTTTCAAAGGTTTATCCTTGAGAAACATAATTTGTAGTGTTGCAAAAAGCATACATTGCTGTTACCAAGTTTAAGAATACGTTAATCGTAGGCTGGGCAGCCTGTTAAGTGAGTAATTAAATAGGTACACTTCTGAAATTCTACATTAAAGATGAGAGGTCTGAACTTCCATGCCAACCTTATGTCAGCTAGCCTGCTCCAGGTTGCACACTGACTACAAAAGAAATTACGTTGTTTTGAGCTTATGGGTAATGTTTTGTATATCCTGCTTGATGGCCAATGAGGTACAGCTTACTTTATGGGACGCAGCACCAGAGGGTGAGATGGGTGAGGGTATGTGAGAGGGAGACTCACAAACTGTAATTATAATAAGAAATTCCCAGCTTAGCCACAGTAATAGGGAATGATGTGTGCCTGTTCCCCAAAAAGGGTGATAATCATAGAAGGCCCAGTAATCCACATGACGACATGTGCCTGGAAGCAAAGGCTTTCAATGAGTAAAAAGATGCCCAAATTGCTAGAAAATATTAATTGGTGACATAAGCTGTAGCCATGCACTATTTTATATATATATTTATTTAGAGGCAGAGATACGGCCTAATGCTAAAAAAGTACACCTAATTAAGGAGGAAGGAAGCCGAAGAGAAATAAAGGCTGACAACCTCAGCAGAAACAACACAAACTTTAAAAGATCCAAATTCCACCGACTTCTAAAGGCCGAAGGAAGCCAACATTTTTAGCAGGACTTCACACAAGCCTCTCTCAAGCTGCAGAAGGCTGTCAAACGCAGATAATCACCAGTTGGATGGGTCTTATTTGGATTGTGGTTCAGATCCCAGACACACTGGTACCCTGCGGGGATATGCTGCAATAGGATCAAGTGCCCTCACACACCTGTATGCGTGTCATGCTTCATCATCGGGCAAGCTCCATTTCAAGTCAGCACCGCAATGCCCAATGGGCACCCACAAGGGTGCGCTTTACCGGAGATCTTGTCATAGAACTTTTGGATCATGATATATAGTAAGGAGCATGTATGCTGGACCTAACCACACCTAACACCTTGTGATGTCACAAGCAAATTAGAGGGGCCTCACATCTTCCCTTTCGCCCAGGGCCCCACAAGTCCTAGGACCGGCCCTGTGCATACGCCCGGTAGAAACATCCTTACATCCTGTCAGCGCCTTGGAGGTCTCTGCTGCCAGTTGCACATCTCACCACTGGATCAGCAGCTGTAGCATCCAGACCCAGAGCGCTCATTCTGGGCCACACACGGAAGCTTCTGACCCCGGCAGTCACGAGCCAACATAGCCTGCGCTTGCAGCAGCCTGTTATGTTCGCCAGGGAGTGTGTGGTTCGGAAACCCTGTACATGAAAAGAATC
The DNA here is from genome assembly GCF_964261635.1 of Lissotriton helveticus. Classification (NCBI taxonomy): domain Eukaryota; kingdom Metazoa; phylum Chordata; class Amphibia; order Caudata; family Salamandridae; genus Lissotriton; species Lissotriton helveticus. The sequence continues at coordinate 140,409,039 of NC_136062.1, forward strand.
ACATGTGATGTGAAATTCTTTCTTTAATAGGTTCACGTTTTAAACATATCTCACAATATTTGGTAGTATTCACAGCAAGGTTTAACTGTACTTCCTTCTGTCTTTTAAATTATATGGACGTGGTTTAGAAACCTGTGGGCTAAAAGGCTGCGGACAGGCACGAGGCGTGCTGTGCCAACATAGAATGGCGATTTGAGCCAATCGGTTACTCGGTTAGGGGCCGTGGGCAACGCTGCGCACTCCTTCAAAGCTACAATATGCCATGGGATGAACAGCTTTCTGCCGAGGGGGACATCTTCTGCACCAACCACATTGGGGCAGATTTATGAAGGCCTTGCGCCGCCGGTGCGTCACTTTATTTGACGCAACGGCGGCGCAAACAATGCGCCCTATTTACAACGTGACGGATCTAGGAGATGCGTCACGTTGTAAAGCCCAGCGCCTTAAGGAGGCGCTCCGGCGCAGGGGGGGGGCGTTCCTGCGCAGGAACGCCTCCTAAAAGTGGCTGAGTGAAATCTATGAGATTTCACTCAGTCACTTTAAGGACAATGCTGCGTCAAAACCCTGCGCCTGCTTAAAGCAGGCATAGGTCTTGACGCAGCATTGTGGAGATGGGGCACCCCCGAGCCTTGCTGGAACTGCGTCGCGCTTGCGACGCAGCTCCAGCAATGCGCCACCTTTACGGCACAGATGCGTCACGCATCTGTGCCGTTTTTGCCCCATGGTGCGCCGCATTATAAATGTGGCGCACCATGGGTGGCGGAGCAAAGGCGCAGGATGAGCGCCAGTCATCATAAATCTGCCCCTATGTATCTTTCTGGCACGTGCGCACCACTATGTCAAACCTTAACGTGCAAGGAAATAGTCATTAACCTCGTTCAGATCAGCAGCATGTTTTCAAGCTCCGTGGCATGATATTGGATGCCCTAGGGACAAAAGGCGGCTTTTTACATGGTTTCATAATCTGCTTTGCTATTTAGTAAATGAATACACTACCCTTCCATCTTTATAAATACCAAAAGTTCTGCGGTGCACAGTATATGGAAAAAAAGAAAGAAAAAAACAATACAGCAGAACAAATGGCAGGGAAGATATCGAATAGCTTGCTCCTAACAAAGGCGTTTCTGAACATCTTTTATCCAGCGGGATTTCCATATTCAATACTAAAAGTGTGAAACAACATTCCTTTCAATTTTCCCAGGCCCTGGTTACAAACATCAGCTTCCATGGTGTGGAAAGGTGCCTTTTCAGATTCTGTGACGCGTTACACTGCTAGGTGTCCAGATTGTGGTGACGAGTGTTTGCTGCCAGCAGCACGCCTATAACATGATTTTGTTTGTGTCAGAAACATGTCGGAGACAAGCATTTCTGGGCTTCAGGTCCAAAAGCCGCCTTGCACCAATATTCTTTATTTCACTTTTGTTTACAACAAACAATGTAAATTAAGTGAGTAGTTTCGTCGAACACATTGCAGAATATAAATTGCTTTTTAAAACCCTAATACAAGTATTTCCTAATTGCCTATTAACTGAGAAACGTAGGGTTGTGTGGCCAGATTTTAGTTGGAGCTCGTTTCATATAAACTTGCATCAGAATGGTGGGAATTCGCCGTCTAAACTAAAGATTCAAGTATATACATCAATACACCATGCACTCTTTCTACCAGAGGCTTCAAAGGCCCCATCTCATGACGAGCCCTTTGTAATGAGCACTTATTGTAGGCGCATCGAGCTGAAGTGATTGTTCTCCCAGTCAAGTCTACGGTAGAACATAATCCTCTAAGAAACGCAATGGAATCAAACAATGTGTAGCGTCCAGCTACAAATAACCACAGACACCGTTGCTTATACTCAAGACCTTTATTCTATGCTTCTTACTCACACGCTGTCCCTACTCTAACTGCCCCTTCCTGTCCTGTCCCCACCTCTTCCCCTCTGCCCACCTAGCTCCGCCCACCCCAGCTACTGGACTGCTAACTTCGTTACATCTCCCCTTTTCTTAATAAAGTAACAAATGAAATAGAGATTAGTCCATCTCTGCGATCAGTCTTTTGGGAGGTCGCACGTGACGGCGGGGTCTCGCTGGTGTGGACACAGCGACTTCAGTTGAGGGTTCCTCTACAGATGGATGTCCTGTGTCAGGTGCGACAGATTCAGGGTTGTCCCAGCTTTCAGGTGTAGGGACCGCAGTTGTACTTTCACGGACTTCAGGGGAGCACTTCTTGAAGTGAGAAGCGTTGCGGGTGACTCTCCTTGTTTCTGATTCCGCTGTCACCATGGTGCCCTTTTGTTGGGTAATTGTCAGAGGCTCATCCTTGAAACGACAATCAGTCTTTTGGCGTTGTTCCTGTCTGACAACGACTCTGTCGCCTTCCCTCAAGGAGGGGGACCAGGCTCTTCGTTTGTGGTCCGCATACTCTTTCATTTTGTCTTTGCGGTGCCGATCTGTTATGGCCATTTCTCTGTGTTGTTGATCCGACAGAGGCTTTCTCAGTGCGCCGTCCCATGTGGGGATCCGATTCCTCATTGTCCTCCCGAGCATGAGAGTCGCAGGGCATTGGCCCGTTGTGGAGTGGGGAGTGGTCCTGTAGGCACTAAGGACCTCGTTCAGTGCTGACTGAAGATCTTTCTTCTCGGCCGTGGCTTGCTGGAATGTTCTCTTGATGGTGGACATGAATCTTTCCACAGTGCCGTTGGCCTGGGGCCAGAGTGGCGTGACTTTGCGATGTTGAAAGTCCATGTGTTTCGCGAAGTCGCTGAATTCATGACTATTGAATGGGGGCCCGTTGTCCGTCTTGATGACCCTGGGGACACCCCAAGTCGCGAAGACTTCTTCAAGTACCTTGAGGGTGCAAGCGGCACTGGTGGATGATATGAACTGGGCCACTGGGAACCTGGAGTATTCATTCAGGATGACGACTACATACTTCCCGGATTGCAGGGGGCCATAAAAGTCCATGGCAACTTCTTGCCATACCCCATCGGGCAATGGGGTCATCTGTAGAGGTGCAGGTGGGTTACTGTGGCTGGTCAGTTGACATGGGTGGCAGTCTTTCAACGTGTCTTCAACCATCTGGTCGAGGGCTGGGAACCAGACACGTTCTCTCAGTGCTCTTTTGGTGGAGACGACTCCTCGATGGCCTTCGTGGGCCAAGTCGATTACTCCTTGTCTCAGTGTTGCTGGTATAACTAGTCTGTGATCTCTGAGGAGGAGGTCGTCACCGGTTACAGAGAGTTCGTCGGAGACATGTCGGAAGGCTTGGAGTTCTTTCCTGACAGCAGGGCTTTCCTCTTCCTCCTGTGGGTGGTACCTCCATCTGTTGGTTCGGGTACGCTTTATCACTGCTTGTAGGATGTTGTCTTGATTGGTCGCTTCCCGAATGGCGTGCATGGGGATGGCCGGTGGACGAGCATGATTAGCCACAAAGTGAATGTATTCTTCCGCAATGGAGGGCGCAGTCTCTGATGAGTCTCGGGGGTGGCGGGACATATAGTCAGCTGGATTCTCATCCTTCCCCGGTTTGTGAATGATCGAGAACGTGTACTCTTGCAGCCGCAAGCCCCATCTTTCGATCCTGGGGGGCATCTTGCACTTGGGATTCCCATAGATCGTGACAAGTGCCTGATGGTCGGTTATGAGTGTGAAGTGTTTCCCGTATATGAAGATGTGGAAGTGTTCGCACGCCCACACGACGGCCAGGCTCTCCTTCTCCGGTTGGGAGTATCGTTTCTCAGGGTCCGTCAGGCTCCGACTGGCATAGGCGATGATCCTCCTCTGATCCGACTCATGGTCGTACTGTGCCAGGATGGCCCCTAAGCCCACGAAGCTTGCGTCCACAGTGATTTCCGTTTTCCTCTTGGGATTGAAATAGGAGAGGCACTTGGCTGATTCCACGGCGCGTTTGATGTCCTTGAAGGCACGCTCACACTCCGGGGTCCACACAAATTGCGCACCAGCTTTCGTGAGGAGCCTCAGGGGGTGACTTACGGTGGCGTAATCACGAATGTAGCGGGCGCAGTAGCTTGCCATCCCAAGAAAGGAACGCAGGTCGTTGACGTCCGCCGGACTCTTGGTGTTGTTGAGCGTGGCGATCTTGTCCGGGTCTGGTTTCATGCCACTCGCTGAAAAGATGTGTCCGAAGAATTTCAGGGTCGACTGATGAAATTCGCATTTGTCCTTGTTGAGGGTTAACCCAGCTTCCATCAGAGCGAGGCAGACACGATCGAGGGCGGTGTCATGCTCCTGCGTGTCCGAACCGTAGACCAAGATATCATCGCTGTAATTAAGGGCGTTAGGGATGTGGTGGATGACGAGACGAATGGCCTCCTGGAAGATCTCGGCGGCTGATGAAACGCCAAAACTGAGACGTTTGTAGCGGAATAGACCAAGATGGGTGGCAAACGTCGTGATGGGGCGAGAGCTGTCGTCCAGCTCGAGCTGATGGTAGCCCTTGTTCAGGTCCAGTTTAGAGAACACGGTTGCCCCGTTGAGCGCCGTGATCATGTCGCTCAGGAGTGGGCCTGGGTGTCGCTCCCTCTCGATAGCCGTGTTCGGCAGACGCATGTCCACACAGAAACGGACTTTGTTTTGGGACCCTTTCTTGGGGACGATAACCACCGGGGACACCCAGGGAGTGGGGCCCGCAGTGCGCTTAATGATGTCGGTGTCCAGAAGTTCCTGCAGTTCACATTCAACCGCGGATTGCAAGTGAAATGGCACTCTTCGCGGGTGTTGAGCCACTGGTTTGATTTGCTCGTTGATATGCAGATGGATTTGACGGCCTTTCAGTTTTCCCAAACCTCGGAAGAGGGAAGGGAATTTTCCAGCGCAGTCCGAAATGTCATGGACGTTGAAGAGGATGTGCACCAACTGAAGACGTTCAGCCGTGGGGAGGCTAAGCAGACAGTCAGCCTCAGGTCCTTTAATTACATGGATAACTGCTGGGATGGAGAGCTTGCCATGCGTGAGGGTGGTGTCAAACTTGCCCAAGCATTGGAGAGGTTTCTTCGCCATCCAGGTGTAGACGCGGACGGGCGCGAAATGCAACCGTGGTTTGGGGTCCATTCGGTCATGTTCGGCAACTGATATGTAGTTGAGCGATGCTCCGCTGTCCATCATGAACTTGGCGGCATGGTTGCCCACTTTGATGTTGAGGCGTGGATAACGTTTGAACTGATCATGGTCAGCAAAGTTGACATATTCGGTGGTGTATGACGAATGCCTGGATGAGGACGATCTTGAGTCTCTGGACGGAGAACGACGGTCCCACCTGGAGCGTCGAGAGTCGTGGCTGGAGTGTGAGGACGTGGGAGATCTAGGAGGCTCTTCTTGAACCGCTCTGATGTGATGACGCTTGGCCTCCGATCGTGAGGGCCGCTGCGACCCATCCTGTCTGTCACTGTCGTTGCGTTTTTCTTTGTGGTAATCCCCACACATGGCCTCAAAGTGGTTGGACCGTCCACATTTTCTGCACCGTTGGCCCATGGCAGGGCAGGAGTTGATGTGAGGGTAGTCGTATCCACACCTGAAGCATCGCCTCGTGCGTTCAGGTCGGCGATCTCTCCTTTCGGATACTTTCTTCCGGTAGTCCGGGCGTCGCCTGGGCGAGTTCTTGGAGCGCCGCGATCTGTCTCGCGGGTGACGTCTTCCACTGTCGCGCCGATCCTGTCGTCCCTGCCGTCTTTCAGTGACACGGTTGGCGTGTTCACGGCTGGTACTGGGTCCTGTTTCAATTTCCGCCGCGTTTTCTTCAGCTTGATCGTACAGTCGGGAGTTCTCTTCGATCTCTTCTAGTTCCTGTGGTTTCCTTAGTAGTCGCCGTCTCAGCGATTCCGAGTGACACCCAGTGATTATTTGAGATTTGATGGCTGCATCCGGCGAGAAGTTGGTAAAGTCACAATGTTGGGACTGCCGCCGCAGTCGATGTATGAAGGAGCTCAGTGGTTCTTCCTTTCCCTGGCGCTGCTGGTGGAACTTGTGTCTCTCATAGTCGACATTTCTCTTATGCAGAAAACGGTTATTTAGAACGGTTCTTACTTTATCATAGGTGTCACCATCTGTGGCTGGGATCTCTCGTACGATCTTGCTTATTTCACGCCCCCCTAGATTGCGAAGGGCTATGATCTTGTCTTTGTCTGGTTCAATTTTGGACCCCTCAATGTAGTCCTCAAAGTCCTCTAGCCATTCTTGCCATTTCAGGCCCATGCTGCTTCCTGTCGTGACTGACAGTGGCTCCGGGGCTCGCAGGTGGGTGCCTCCCTTGACTTCCTTGTGTGCGGGAGGGTTGGACATCTTGGCGGTGGGTTTTGGCGCCCTCGTCTGCTTCTTGCGTCAGTGACTGGTGTATGTTTCCAAGGTTTTTCTTTTGTTCACTTGTAGCTATCAATGCTTGTTTGTTTACGCTTGGTCTTTTGCCAGTGCTTGTTTTGCTTTCTATCACCAATGCTTGTTTCCTTCTGCTTAATGCCTGACTTCAAGATGGCCGCCTGTATTCTGCACAGGGAGGATGTCCTAGAGGTCGCCTGACTCAAAGATGGCCGCCGCCCCTGAAATCCCAGCTTGCATGGGACTATCACTTTGCTCATTCAGACCCCGGCCTGCTCACTCAGGACTCACCGGCCGCCGGTCCCAGGAACATCAGCACTTCTCCCGGTCTCCGCGCTGATCCACAGGTGAGGTAGAAGCGAGTTCCCGCTTCGCGGCGCTAGGGGCCGCTTCCGTGCAGCAACAGCGTGTCAAAATACACGCATCAGGCGGGAGATGCTCCGGTTCCACCGCGCTCGACAGCGCCTGCCGCCAAATCCTCTGGGGGCGATGTATTTCACTCGCGGCACTCTTTTCCGCTTCTTGGGCGCTGGGCAGAGTCGGGGTGAGCTCCCGACCTCTGTTCTGACTGTGTGTGCCGGGATGCGTGCATTCGGCAATGTCGCGTTTTGGCGCGAAATGCTCCGACTTCTCGAGCGCTCCAACGCTCGTTACTGCGGCTCCCTTTCTTCTCCCTCGAGGCCTCTAAAGGGACAGGGTCACCGGCTGCCAGCTTCTCTCCGCGGCAGCTCTGTACAGCGGCGGTTTCTTCTTCTTGGCGCCGCCTTCCTTCAGCAGCGGAGCTCGTTCCTCGACACTGCGGGACAGGGGGTCGGACGGAGGGTCTCACGAGGTGCTGTGGCTTGTGGGGTCTTGCTCATCCCACCTTCGTCTCCAGTTGTAGCGTCCAGCTACAAATAACCACAGACACCGTTGCTTATACTCAAGACCTTTATTCTATGCTTCTTACTCACACGCTGTCCCTACTCTAACTGCCCCTTCCTGTCCTGTCCCCACCTCTTCCCCTCTGCCCACCTAGCTCCGCCCACCCCAGCTACTGGACTGCTAACTTCGTTACACAATGGTTTCACAGTTTACTGCTGCTGGGCGGTGTTACAAAGTCTTTGATAGTGTCCAACTCTCAGATTTACAAAGAAAACAAAGAAAGATATGAATTCAAAAGAAAAGAACGAAGAATCTTATAAATATGGCCGTCCACACATTTTCTTCGACATCGAAAGGTGTAGAGAGAATAAAGTACAATTAAAAGACATGTCATTTTTTTAAACAAAATATATTAAATCCCCTTGGCTTGTTCAATGTCCATAAGGTCTCTAGCCGCTGCCCACGTGCTTTTTACAAGTCGCAGCATTAACTTAATTTGTCAATTTGCCAGTATTTACTAGTTCTGGGCTGAAGAAAGACAAACACACACACAGACACACACACACTCATCCTAGTTTTGTAGCTAACTTCATGTACATAACAATTTGTGTGAGTGAGTCTGAGATTACATTGGAAGAGCTAGGACTTGCCAAACCATGGCTGATACGGAAATGTAGTAAATACATAATACATTTGGAAGATTTATGCTTCATTTGAATGTGCACATGGTTTCTATATGTAGGCTGCCAGGTGAGTGGACAGTCTCAATGTTAGAATTATTCTAGGGAGAGACATAAAGAGCAACGTTTCAGAGAGTATTTGTTTTCAACTTTTGTAAAAAAGTTGAAAAATACTAGGAATGTTGGGGAATTTTTTACAAATAAGACCATACTTAAACAGCCTGGATTGCTGTGGTATGGAGAAATAGTTGGCCTACAAGGAAGACGGTAAAGTCAATTGTTAGGGCTTCACAGTTAATTTGTTTTCCGAATCTGCAGCATCATTTCGATGTTTCTAGACCCTCAGGCTTAGAAAGATGCACACAGGTTCTAGAACGGCGTATGTGAATAAACAGAATCCTGGTTAGGGTGGACCCAGAAAAGGACTTTAGGTACGAAACCATGACTGGTGTGCCTCATCACACGAGACACCCAGAAATTGCAACTCTATAATTCATTAGTGATGTTGTTTATCAGAATTTTTGGGGGTCTCTGCCACGGGATCATGTTACATTTCTCCTTATTCAAGGGCACTTGGTATAAGGAAGTCTTAATTGATATGATCAGCAATTGATAAGAACGGAGGATTTTTCCATCAACATGAAGTAGAGTGTGCTCTTCCTTGTCACAATATTACATACCAGTACGTGTCCCAGGAGGGGTTTGTTGTAGCTCTTTTGGTTTGATCTGTCAGCACTTTTTCAGTTGTCCTGCGTGTCTCGTAAAGGACCACAAAATGAACCCAGAACCTCAGGCTACATCACATCGATGTGTCTATGAATTCTGATAAAGACGATGGCAGTGCCTATTAGCGGGTCAAACCCACATCTCAGTGCATGCCAATAGTTGGGTAAGAAATAGCTAGATTAGATAGTCACTTTGTTGGAGTAAAAAGATTATGCTAGTGAAATCCAGATTCACCTGGAAGATGTGGACTTCCCCATACAAGGCTATCAGGAAAACTGTGTTTAATCATGTATTGACTGACACCATGCTTTTTATTTATCCTCATATCACCATTGTATGCAAATAACAGCCTGCCAGCCGTTCTGTACCTCCCCAGGCTTTTGCAGTAGTTCAATAGCCCTGCGCACGTGCCCATCCAGTGCCCTTGTTACACAAACCACGCAGGTGTAATCATAGGACTGCTAGAGTTAGATTTTCAGTTCTTATAGTGCCATTCCAGTTCTGGAAAGCCTTCCAAATATTAGAATCAGTATTAGTCTCCAGATCAGTATCCATTTTACAAGTACTTTTCACTGCCTGTAGCCAGTCTATCCCAAGGGGTGGGGCAGCTTCAAACAATTTTTTACAAATTTCTCGCCTAGCGAGGAGAACTAGAAAAAAGAGCAGGGTCTGCTTGTCATTAGTAAGGGGCAGCTTATCTTCTACTCCCAACATTATTATTAGCAAGCTTATTTTTATATTAGTACATAACATTTCAATTATAGACTTTTCCACTGTAGACCAGTACTCCTCTAACAAATGGCATTCATAAAACATATGCCTGTCGTCTGCACTCAGTACACCACATCTGCGACATTTTGGGGGGGCATCTGTTACAAACTTTGCTAATTTACGTGGTGTCCAATAGAGCCTATTAGCCATTAAGAAGTGATTTCTTCGATGGTGTGACTACCTTATAAAGCAGCTTAAAGGAAAAATACCACAATTTTTGTGGCTCAGAAATCTGCATCTCATCATCCCATATCTCATAAGGTGCTTTAATTTTTTTCTCCTCGGAAGTCAGTAATGTCTGATACCATCCATTTACTTCCTTCTTCATTGTAGTTTCATTCTGCAGTTTTTTTTCGAACTCCCAAAAACCTTCAGTCTCGTGCCTATTCCCCCCCCCCCCAGGAAAACAGCTGAAAATACAAAGTATTTCCCATGGCACCACCTCATTCATTACCATAAGCTCCCCCAAAACACTATTCCTGCCCTCCTAAGTAGAATACTCAATTGATCTTGCAAGCATACCGGCGTGCCAGGCGAATCCCAGATTGGAGCCCCTCCTGAGTATTATACGATTCCTAGTATATTCCTGATCCTGAGCCACAAAATGAGTGTTGCCTTCAACGTCTTTAAAGACTGACTTCATGCTAAATTTAAAAGAAGATGTGGTTGGCTTCCTCTTGCCAGATAATAAGGCTCGCCAGAAGTTGATTCACTTTCTGATGCACAAAGGGAAAGATAAAGGTCCTTTTATTGATCCGGGCGGATGGAGTACTCCGTCAAAATTGTGACTTATATCCCGTCCGCCGTATTAAGATCTCTGTAGGATATAATGGGATCGTAATACAGCGGAGGGGATATGCGTCACATTTGTGATGGATTATTCCCCTCCACCAAGTTCTAAATCAGGCCAAAGTTGTTTAACTGATACCATTGTACTTACTTCTATGTAGAAACCAGTACCAGAGAACACATGCTTACAGCTGTTCTACAATTGCACCAGTACTCAGGATGTTCCCTCCTAACCAATATCTAACATATTGTCTACTGATTCTGCGCCCACTATAGTGACATCCTGCCTGATACACACTATTGCTTGTATCTGAGTGAGGCAGAGAGGCAGCATCTACACAGAGAATGAAAGACTAATGTCTTTAAGTGTCATTGAAGACTCCCCAAGCCCCCAGAATATACCAGTAATATTGGTGCCCAAGGCAAGAAAATACATAAATCTGATTCTGCTTTGAAAGCAGGAGGTTCAATGTTGCCACTAAGACAGATGCCCAAATACATTTCCCGAGAGAATGGTTTCATTTAAAAGTGTCCGAGTTATGGTTTAACGAATACATGGAATCAGTTCTGTATTATATCATACAGACATACACCACTGGTTGCGGGCGTTCTCGAGAGCCCTGAGCCACCGATGCATGCCTTTAAAAAGGCGAAAAGCGTAAGGGATCACGTGGTACGATCTTTGCTGGATACGCCGCAGGCACCGACGATTCAAAGACTATGGAATCTACCAGAGGTGGTAGGCCATTTCAGATGCACGATGTGCAAAGCATGTCCCACATGCTGGGAAACTAAACAAATAGTTCATAACAACCTCACGGTAGATCTGAAGTCTTTCACAAACTGCAACACGAGTGGAGTGATCTATGCGATTCTGTGCCCATGTGACCTGATGTACGTCGGACAAACACAACAAAAAGTGAAAAATCGAATATTCCAGCACTGCAGCAGGATTCGTTGCTCGACAGCGGGGGCACCATTAGTGGACCACTTTAAAGACAAAAACCACACCCCAGAATCGATCAGATGGTTAGTACTTGAAAAGATCTCCCGGGGACCACGTGGAGGCAATTTGACCTCTATTCTAAATATCAGGGAATGCAAATGGATGCACAAATTCAAGACCATCACCAGAGGGCTCAATGAACTAGATGTTAACTTTGCCCAAATGGCTGGTATAAACCCTGAATAAACATTCTGTATCCATGATTGTCTCCCAAACACCTAATTCATTACAGCATGTGGTCTTTGATTATGAATTCCCGTATTGCCGTATTGCCTCAGTCCTTAATATATAGACTGACTGTATTCCACCAGTCATGGGCGGCATCTCTTGTGTCTTCCACAAATGTTTATGCCAATCTTTGGATGAGAATAACATCTGTATGCATTATGTTAGTTTGTCAAAATGTTTACTGTATATGTGGTCCGACACGGATATTGTACTTTGTGACTTTTATTTATTACGTGATAACCTATGGTCGATTCAGAAACACCTCAGAATCACTCTTTAGACCACACCATCCTTACAAATACGAGAAATTCGCCTTCGAACAACTAGTGTCACCACCATTTGCACCCACTCCCTTAGCCGGTAGCCCGGCTTTTTGGTAGACGCTCCCTCACTCACGCATCGCGCGCTGACAGGGCGTTCTACAGTACCCGACCGTGATTGGTCCTACAGTGACGAGCCCCTTTTTCCACTACCAGTACTCAGCGGCTGCACCGCGAGCATCGACTGATGCATCTAGACAGCTCGGAGTACGGACGGCTGCAGCCTGACCACGAGGAGGGAGGATTTTGTGACCAGACCTTGACTATGAACCCTGTGCTGGGCTACGACTAGCGTACCCATTCTACCCTTACGGAACTGTAACACAACCTTCAGTCCCGCCTAGTACTTAATGGCGTTTTTTGTTAATTTTCCCAGAACGGCGCAGACCGCGCTTTTGAACGCAAGGAGCGATCCTTTAAACCACATTTTGACACGGTGAAGTTTACCCTTCAACGAGGAATACTGTCCAAGTAAGTCCTCCCCTGTATTTTTAATTGGTATATCTGCACTTGGTAGAGCCTGGCCCCACAGCCTAACCGAGTCCTCTGAGACTTCTTCCTTAAATTATGTATTCCAGAAATCACAGGAGCACGCCCAGGCCCACTACCTGACGGCACAGATGACGACCGTCCACTGATGTATGTAACTTCTGATTCTCTCTTTGATTATAAAGACAATTCACCACAACAATCTAACCTTAGCCTTCGCATTATCTTATAGGCTCTCTATTCACTGTCCTGACGAAGACCCCAACATGAGGCATGAATAACCCTGTAGCGTACATGGGGGTCGAAACGTAGACTACGCCAAACGAACACACCATAGGATCCAAAGGAATAAATTGATTTAACCTATGTGTGATGTAAATTGGGAACCTCTTCACTAATTCGATTGTAAAGGCGTTCTTTGATTTTGACGCGATGTTCTTGAAAAGTCACACCACCTTTACCCAGTCCCTCACAACTTTTGCACTTCCCTTCCCTTCCTCACAGAGAGCACTCCGAATGTAATGATTTCAGAATTACATTGAAGTATTGTTTTTGAATATACGAGACATAACTTGTTGAAAAAAGTACAGAAATAACAACTTTGCATAAATAAATGCAATTTGAAATCTGAATATTATTTTCTTCCTTAACAAATTATTTTCAATTGGTGCAAATAAACATTGTGGTGTATGTCTGTATGATATAATACAGAACTGATTCCATGTATTAATTAAACCATAACTCGGACCCATTCTTCTTTGTACTGTCTCATGGACCCAGGTCCCCGAGTTTTCAAGGGCCTACCCCTTTACTACTTACATTCATTTAAAAGTGGGCATACAAAGTAACATTTCCTTCAACCTTATCTGGTATCCCAGGGCCTAATGAGCTAGACAGAGGTTTTCTCTATAAAGATTTGGGGCTGGCTCCCCCTCCCTTGGGCAGGCTGGGGACACAAACCACCGGCCCGAGCCGCAAACCTTGGAGCACAGCAGGATCAGCACAAGAAGAAAACAAATTCACTAATATCTTGGTTAGCAATGCTACACTCATTAATTTGCCCGAATAGATCCCTGTGCAGCCCCTACTCAACTCCCCTACAGGCCTAGATGATCTACCCCACCTAACTTCTAGGCTGGATGAGGAGGCAGGCATAAAGAAGTGGGCGCTCCATGGTGAGAAGGAAAGCCCTACTACAACAATTGAGAAACCAAAGGAACAAATAGTACATTCACCACTGCTCAGGGATGCTGTGAACAAGCCTGATGCAAGAACTTCACAGGGACAAGGATGACTTCAACTATCTCCCCATGATGAAGACCTTTCCAACCCTGAAAAGGACCCTTCCTATCTTCAATCTAAGGAATGTAAAATTATGTTTTTATCCTACGGAAAAGAAGTTCCAGAGAATACCTCTCCTCCACCTAAGTTGCACTTAAAACACGCCACAGGATGTGTTTACACACATGTCACATCAGGCCCTGCCCCCTCCCTTCACCACTGTGCAAATGCGTCCTGTGGCGCATTTTAAATTGGGGGATTAAATCCCCTTGAATCCTGAGGGTCCCTGGGGTCCAACTAGCCCACCAGGTACCTCCAGTAAGGCACACAGAGCTGCGTTGCAGAGAGGTGTAAAAAGGTGCATGGCCTCGGACCACCTCTCTGCAACGCAGCCCTGTGGCACTTACTGGAGGTACCTGGTAGGCTAGTTGGCCCCCAGGGACCCTCAGGATTGAATGAGAATTAATTCCCTAACTTAAAACGTGCCACGGGGCGTGTAAGCAGAGTGTTGCTGGGAGGGGGCGAGGTCTCCAGCGAGTTGCAGGCTTTCTAAAAAAATTTTTTTTTAGTAGAGGGGCTGTGTGGCCCCCTTTCCTTTCCTATTGTTTGGGGCCCTGGGGACCCCACTCCCCAGGGCTTGACCCCTATTTTGTTAATGTTTAAATAATAAAATGGAAGGGGGCCGCATTGCCCCCCTCCCGAGGCCATTTTCGGATATGGGGACCCCATCCGCGGGTCCGGCCTGTCCGTTTTATTATTTTTTTATTATCATTTTTTAACACGGTAGGGGGCTGTGTGACCCCCTCCCGGGCCACTCCTGGCCCCTGGGACCCCATCCCCGAGGCCTGGCCTCTCCGTTGGGGACCGTGGGGGGAGCCCCAATTCCTCCAAGGTCCCGCTGGCTCCACGCCTCCTGCGGGAGCCGGTATTGCTTTTCCACACGCGGAGCTGCTAACATGCAACTCCCCGTGTGGAAAAGCAATCTGCTTTGGATTTTGGAAGCGAGAGCAGGAAACCTGCTCTCACTTCCAAAATCCAAAGCAGAGTTTGCTATTACAGGGCGGGAGCCGCACGGCTCATGCCCTGCCATAGCAAACAGCAGTTAACCTGGGGTTGGGCACCCTGGGACCCTGCAGGAGCCGGCCCTGGGGGGTGGCGGTCCCCAGGGCCATGGCGGGCTCTAAGAGGGGGGGCTGCACGGCTCCCTCCCTAAGTTTTGAATGCCTCGGGGAGGTGGTGGTATATATATATATATAAATATATAGATAGATATATATTTATAACACTAAATAGATCACCCTGATACTTTCTAGGTATTAGTTGAGTTAAATGATCTTGTGCGAAATGTATTAGCAAAATGAAAAAAAACGATCTTAGATTGTAACTTTGCCCTAATTAGAACTACACATGTGATGAAAACAAAACAGTTTCTGTTTGTCACTCTACCATTCCTGTGAAGATGGCCCTTGCCCGTCATCATTGTCTGTATAAATTACGGGACATTGATGTATCACTCACGAGAACTCATGACCATTGGGCTCCAAGACGATGCACTTTTGTTTTGATCACATGCCTATCATGCCTAGTTTCCCATTTGATGTACCAGGTATACAAAATCCTCAGCCGGTTTCAGTTGTTGTGACATTATTGTCTTCACTGCATGCATTTTCTACCTAGTGTTCGACTATGTTGTACTAGGCACAGACACTTATGCTAACCCAGTCTCCCTTTGACTTTACTGCCTGCAAATAATGCCCAGCTTGAAATAGGTATGCGCACTCGCGCTCACCAGGCATTTTGGAGTTTCTCTGATTGTAACATTTAGAGAATTGAGTATTACTTCTGTACATTGCACATTATAACGCATTGACATGTTAGTACAGTGTTGATTTAACTGTCTGAAAATTATGCCTAGCTTGAAAAAGTTTCATAGGTATGCGCACTTGCGCTCACCAGGTATTTTGGCATTTCTCTGATCGTAACATTTGGAGACTTGAATATTATTTCTGTACATTGCACATTATAACACATTGCCTTGTTATCACAGTGTTGATTTAACACAGAAATTTGGGTTAAAACTGTATACGTGCATTAGACGCACAACATTCTGGCATACATTTGATTTGAAAGTATATTTCATGCCGATACTGTTTCTCCATTCAATGATGGCTGCCAAAGCCAGGGAGACATAGTGAGGACATAGTCCCATGTTTATGTCTATGCAGTGCTGGGTCATGAAAAACGTTATCAGTGTCTGCTTTTTGTGCACCTCTATACGTGATCAAGGCTCTCGCCGAAACGCGTTATGTGGAATAAACCTGGACAACTACTTTGTGTTTTGCCTGCTTTCTTCCTGAGAGCGCACCATATTGGAATTTGTTGTGGTGATTAAAGTGCCGGCACGCTCCGCCGGAGTGTGTGCCACCCTTCTCAGGTCCCAGTATCCTGGAAGGAGCTTCTTGCGACTTTCATATAGAACAAGCATTGGCATTGCCAATAGGTCTCGCTTGTGGGACCTTATAAGTATTTAGTTTTGCAGACGAACCCAGTCCCGAAAGAAGCCGCAAACTAACCCGATCCTCAAACCGACGGCGAACGGCTGTTAAATAAAATGTCCTTAATGGGCACTGGCACCAGTCCTTACTGTGGATTCTCGATTCTGTATGAAACTTTTCATTACCCATAGTGAGTTGTAGTACTGACACCGTAAAAGATAATGTGCCAGTTGTTTGGACCCGAAGCTTTCGCTGAGTATAGTTAATTTAAGGTGTCTTGCAAACACGCATGCGCTCTTCGTAATTCCCACGCAGCGAAACTGGAAACCTGGTTTACAGCTGACAGAGAAAGTGAGCAAGAAATGCTACGAGCTCTCGAAAGTGCTCGGCTCCAATAGCGCTGTCGCGCATCAAACACGTCCAACAAATACTTGTTTTTTGGGTCGTGGCAACCCGTGCTGTAAAAACTAAAATAAAAAATTATATATATATATATATATCCGAAAAGAAATTGGCACAAAGGCTCATGTGATTGTAAGTTGGTGCAGGTTTATTTAATTCGCACAAACCCACTGCATTTTAAAATACCTGAAGGGGGTCAGACACCAGTTGCGGTGGCATGTACGTGGTTGCCTAGCATGTTTCATTGGATAGTAGGGATAATATAACTCTGGGATCTGTGTGCAGATTAGTCATTGGTTTCACCCATTATAAAATAGTTTTAACGGACCTGCTTTAAAGCACAGTGTGTAAAAGGCAAATGACTTTGAGAAACACGAACATTGGGAACATTGCAAAACAAATGGAAGCAAATGGTGGGGGCCTGAAGGAGGGGGGGGGGTGCGAGGGATGAGGGAACACAGCCTGGGGGAAGCTGGCTGGGGAGGGGGAGGAGAAATGCAAGAATAATTAGGGGAGGAGAAGCCGAGAAGCGGCAGAGCGCACGCTGGGCGAAGCCCTTTGATGTGCTGTGCGGCAAATGCAATTAGGAGGGAGGGAGGCTGATGCGCGTTCGTGTTTGATCACGTGGTTCACGTGAACTTCATGAAAACCGCCAGCAAAAAGCTGGTGGTTTCACGAGGATTTTGGCCACTTGAATTCTCGCTCCGCTCGATGCGCATGCGCGCATCGATAGGTCGCGAGACCTAAAAAGCATTGTATATTTTGCTAGTAACTTTGACGCAGTTTGCCAAATCTTCTTGAAATATCTCGAAATAACAGTTCGTCCTGTTCAGCTCCTTACTGCAAACCTTTGGGGGTGATCAATAAATGAGGACCAAGAAAAAGGGAGGGGCACAAAACATGTTTTCCCCTTTTAAATTCACATAGGAATTGTGGAAAGTGATACAGAAAAAACGGCTGAACAGAATTACACCAAATTGTGAAGAAAGCTGGATTTTTGTGTAAATCCATGCAGCTGTTTTTGAAAAATTAGGTTTAAAATTATACTGATACCTGGAGAGTAGTTCTGCAGGACTCTTGCTGCACTGCATATTTAAAAAATAAAGCATTCTGATTGGCCAAGAGAGATTCTTTTCCCATCAGTCCCTCAGGTGCCGCAGGACTGAGGAAACTAATTGGCTGTCCACAACTTGAGCAGGAAGATTGCAGCTGCCATTTTATGACTCGGGGAATTGGTCGTCATGTCCTAACTCTATAAAATAAATAAAATACAAGGAGTCTGGTTAGGGGTACCCTGACCCCTGGCCCTTCCTAAGGATTCTGGGAGGGACACCGGGGCCAAAATAATAAAAAACAAAATTGCCACAAGTCCTGCAGTACTCCCAGTGGGCCCACAGCACTTGTGTGGTACCACAGGACTCTCATGGGAGCTGTGGTATCGGAAAGGCATGCAAGCATCAACAAATGAAACTTTCACAGTCTTGCGGTACCATGGGTTGTGGCATAACTGTGTTACCATGGGAGTACCATGATAAATAAAAGAAATCAAGGAAATGTGAGGTTGGGGTCTTGGGCAATTGGGCAATTGGCCTTCCTCAGGGGTGGGAGGGAGAGAGGGCAGGTTGGCCATCTGCTGGGGATCAGGGACTGAAACTGGACGACATGCCAATATTCTCATGGCTGGTGACTGGGCGATACTGACAAAGATGCTTTTAAACTGTGGTTGTTGTTTTCTTTTTATTGTAAACTAGTATAATTTGACAAATAATTATTTTGAAGAGAGCTTTTGCATAGCGCAACGTTCACTCCAAGGAGCATCTTGGCGCTTTTGAGGATGGAAAGAAAAACAGGCGTATGAAGGTGAAAGTGCTAAATAGCACGGAAGAGAGGGGGACTTGGAGAAGGATGATTAGATTAGTGATAGCGCTAGGTGGTCTGGGGTGGTGAAAATCCATGTTTTGAGGAGTTTCCTGAAGGTGAGTTCCGTGTGGGTATGCCTCAGCTTAGTAGGAAGGGCGTTCCAGGCTTTTGTGCCTAGTACCGCCATGGATTTTCCATCCCTTGTTTTCAATTAGAATTTTGGGACAGTTAGCAGGTTTTCTGATGTGGACCGCAGAGTTCGTTTAGTGTTATAGCGCTGGAATTGAGATTCACTCACCGCTTTATAGGTAATGGTCAGGATTTTGTATAGGATCCTTTTATGGACTGGTAGCCAGTGGAGAGTATTCAATGCCTCAGCTGAGGAGGAGCGCCTAGGGAGCCCGAGTACCAGCCTTGCGGCAGCGTTCTGGACTACCTGTAGTCTGTTCACAACCGCCTTTTTTGTTCCTGCATAGAGACTGTTGCAGTAGCCCAGGCGGGACAAGATCAGGGCCACCGCAATAGTCTTCCTGGCATGCGGTGAGAGTAGGTCAAAGAATTTTCTTAGGGTTTTTATAGTTTGGAAACACATGCCTGCAATGGTGAGAGCTTGCTTATGGAAGGAGAGCGTTGGGTCGAATTTTATTCCTAGATTTCTTGCTCTATCAACAGTAGTGGGTGGGGGATCTGAATCAGAAGGCCACCATTGGGTGGGTTTAAAGACATTGGATTTTCCAAACAGCATGATTTCCGTTTTTAAGCTATTGCAGATGAGGTGGTTTAGTTTCATCCAACTCATTACTGCGGTGAGGCAGTGGTGGAATTTCTCTTCCATTGTTGTGGAGTTTTTGTCTAGGGTGAGAATCAGTTGTGTGTCGTCTGCGTAGGCAATTGATTCAATATTGAAACCCCCAATTTTGTCACTTTCAGGCAATATTTTTACACAACGATTAATTATTTTTCGTGCATGCAATACATTTACACTTGCATTTCATTTCTCACCCTATACATCTCTCAATATATCTTCTAACCAACTTTCTGACTCATCTCAAACTTCTTTCTACTAATCTTTCCAATGCACTACCCTATTTCTCACCCTATACATCTATAAATATATCCTCTATACCCACTCTCTCATTTATCCCAAACCCCATACCACTACTATTATCCCCAAAATAACCCTTTCTAGACTCTCCCTTACTCTACCTCTGCTTGCATCATCTGATACCTCTTTTACGATACCGATCCCCAACACAAACCTTTCTAAACTCTTCCCTCTGACTCTTCCCCTCCACAACCCCTTTTTACTTATCCAAAAGCCTCCTCTTACTGCTATGACCTCCCAGAAAAAATGAATCCTTCATTCTCCTATCCCTCCACTGTCCTTTTCAATCAAAATAACAGACTAACATGTTCACTTCTCAAATTCATTATTCCACTATACCAATTCACCACTAATCATTTATGGGTCCCAGAGTAGCATGCTACTCACTAAAAAAGTTCTTCAACATCTCATCAGAGGTAAGCAAGCATTATTTAAATGCATACCTTTTTCCCTCTACTATTCCTCCGCTACCTTTCTCTATCCAACTGAATAACACATCCACCACCCAAACTACTTTCATATTTCACTATACTAATTTTCAACACTAATCCTTTATGGGTTCCGGAGAAGCATGCTACTGGCCAATAAAGTGCTTCCACACCCCATCAGGGTTACAGGCGCTATATAAATGCAAACCTTTTCCCATTTCTACCCCTCCCCAAACCTTCTCAATCCAATTAACTGACTAACATATCCACCACTTAAATTACTTTCATATTTCACTATACTAATACAACACTAATCCTTATGGGTTCCAAAGTAGCGTGCTACTCACCAAAAAAAGCACTTCAAACGCCATCAGGGGTAGCAAGCGCTTTATAAATACAAACCTCTTTCCCTCTTCTATCCTGTCACTACTCTTCTCTATCCAAATAACTGAATAACATATCCACCACTCAAATTACGTCATATTTCACTATACTAATTTTCAACACTAATCCTTTTATGGATTCCGGAGTAGTGTGCTACTCATCAGAAAAGCGCTTCAACACCCCCCTTCAGGGGTAAAAAGCGCTATATGAATGCAAACCATTCTCCCCCTTCTATCCCTCCGCTATCCTTCTCACTCCAAATAACTGACTAATATCCACCACTCAAATTACTTTCATATTTCACCATACTAATTCACCACTAATCCTTTATGGGTTTCCGGAGTAGCATGCTACTGCCCCAAAAAAAAAAAAAAAAAAGGAGCTTCAACACCCTATCTGGAGTAACAAGTGCTATATAAATGCAAACCTTTTTTCCTCTTCTATCCTTCCGCTATCCTTCCGCTATCCTTCCGAATTCAAATAACTGACTAACCAATCCACCACTTTAATTACTTTCATATTTCACTATACTAATTCAACACTAATCTTTTATGGGTCCCGGAGTAGCGTACTACATGCCAAAAAGTGCTTCAATGCCTCGTAAGGGGTAGTAAGCGCTGTATAAACGCAATTACAATAGAATACACTAATGTTCAATATTTATTTACACTCCTTTGGTTAGTCTGTTTTTAGTGCAATCCCTTGGGAGTTTTCTGTGATCAGATTTCCACCTGATATGCGAATGTATTCGATTTGCACAAATGTTTGTGCTGTAGCCGGTTTCTAACAGAACTGGCAAGAGCTTTGCCTGAAAGTGAAAGTCACGCTTGGGCCACGGGACCCATTGAGGTGTGGCCCTCATTACCAGTGTCAAGGAACAATATCCCCAGGGGAAAGTCTGCTCCTGCCCATTATGTGTTTCCGATACTGGGATAACTGTATATGAAAATATCAATGATCACAGGAAACACCAGAGCCGTGTGCAGTGCTAGGAGGAATGTGGCCAGCTGCTGTGCCCGGCACACACTCACCCTGCACATTCCCTACAAAGGCATTGCTTCCTCCAGCTCTCCCCTCAGCAACTATGCTTCCCACCCCCTGTACAACCACCACCGTCCATACCACAGCCATCCAATTAGCACCCGTAACACTTTACCACTTGCTCCAAGCAGATAGATGGTAAGTAGCTGCAACTTTGGGTGTATCATTTCCCCGGAAATGGGAAAATATGGTATTGGAAAAGTAATTCTGTAGTGTTCGAACTATTCTCCTTTGCAAGGGAATTAACTTGTATTTCTCGGATTCATGTGCGGGTCACCAGCGGGAATCAGAAATTCACTCCCTCTAGTTACTCTCACACCTATGTCCAGGAAGTCACAATAGACTATTTTATAAAATGTCTTCCTTGGAAATAGTAGGTTCTATGCCATACGAAATATAAATTTGAAACCCAGACTCGGCTACTGAGGTGGTTTACCATTTCCAGCGACACTGGTTGTAATTATGTGTAATATTATAAATAAAGTATGTTGATATGGAGTTACTAATAATATTAGATATGTATTCATTTCTTAGTCATTATCAACATGGTTTATAAAATGTCCCTCGATAATTGAATACAACCCCCTCACTATAAATTATTTTCTACTTTTTATTTTCATTTTGAATTGCTGCAGTTACAGATTTACTGCTGTCCAATGCATGGGCTCCTCTATAATAAGCTCGCTGTACAAAATGTGTTGGTTAGAATCCAAGTGATATTTCCTCTATAGGAACTTAATCGCATTGTATAGTTTCAACAACTATTCTTTAAGTCCCACTGTGAGGATCTTATTTCGTTCTTGTTTAATATAGCCTTGGTAGAGTTTACACAGTATTTCCTAATGGCCTGCGGACTTCTTCTTGTTATAGTGGAAACTTCTTATTAGTGCCAGAGTAGTTTCACATGTTTGTGAAAGTCTACCCAGGTGTGAGAAAAAGTTTCCCTTCTTCACATGTACGCCCGAGTGCCATTACCATGGAAGTCCTGAAACAGCACAGAGGCTAAAAAACACACAACAGAAGAGGCTGTTCACCAGTCCGCTATTGAACGCTCGTTTACATGCTAATTTATACTACAGGTTTGCTTTGAGCATCTCCTCATCGCTCT
This sequence comes from Lissotriton helveticus, assembly GCF_964261635.1. NCBI lineage: Eukaryota > Metazoa > Chordata > Amphibia > Caudata > Salamandridae > Lissotriton > Lissotriton helveticus. The sequence continues at coordinate 140,431,340 of NC_136062.1, forward strand.
ATTACCGCAGTGGTGAAACTATGGAGTACAGTTTAAAATAGAGAAATGTACCTAATAGTTACTAAAAGACAGGACTAGGCCTTGGTGAAGTATACATTATGCTGGCATAATTCGCATATTTCCAGGAATTTCGCATTGTACTTGATTCTCGAAAAGCCTGATATTATGCCATTACACCTTTTTACAGAACTACACATCATTTGCAGAAAGAAAGTACTGCAAATGCGCCGTACTTGGTAAGAATTTACCACAAAGGCATAAAACCAACAGCGTGCAAGTATTTGTTGCTTAAATGCATTTATGAGACAAAAATATACACTAGAATTCATTTGATGCAAAAATTTAGTGACAAATTCGCATGCAATTAAGTGTAATTTTGGTGAAATTTCACGTAATTATGCAAAAGCATATTACATGAATTTTGCCCATTTCTAGACAGGACAATAGACGTGAAGACTATTTGTGGCTGAAGCTTACTTGTCTAATCTATGTATCAACGTATTATTGCATGCAACTGTGAGTATTTAGACAAATAGCGATAATATAGGGATTATTTATAAAAAGGGACAACATAATATAACAAGGACATGTGTGCTTTCAAAATGAAGATTTTTTTCAAACATTTTTACTTTACAAACGGGACATTTTATTTGTTTGGAAATGGCACACATATTCTGAGGTGCTGCTAACTAAAGTGAAATTTATTTTTAGAAATATATATACACATAGGATTATGTTTACTACAGTAAATATTTTTCTGGATGTATCGAGTCATCAAAAATAAATGTAAATTTCCGGGTAAGTGTAGACGTGCCATAATCAGTTCTTTACTCTATGAAAATCAAAGGCTATGTACACATAGCTGAACCTACAATTGAAAGGCTTCTACATATAAAATGACCTCATAGTTGATGATTACCACTATGTGCATCTCTACGTAAATAGAATAAATGGTACACAGCATACATGGGTTATTGGTTGATTGGGGTGTGAGCCCTGGTCAAGCAGCAGCCATGTTCTTTTTCAGGCTGAACCACACAAAGTCATTAAATCAACCTGTGCTTAACTCTGGGTAGCTTGGCACAAAAAAGCAGTCAGGATTAATTTAGTATTTATGCAGGACACAAATTGCAATAAAGTGAAATCAGTCAGTCAATAAGTCTTTATTTCGATTCTTCATCATAAAAGACATACCACACAAATATAAATGTCATACAAGACAATCACAACATTAGAAATATCACATACCAATTTAGAAAAATAGTGTAAATGTTAATTAATTATTTGGCACCAAAACTACAAAAATCGAATCAGTAGAATCGGAGTTATGATTTGTAGGTCTCAGCCTGATCCAGCGCATGCGCTGTCCTGGCCGAGACATTTAGTAGCTGCTTGGAAAAGTGCAACTTTCCCGGCGACCAGCTTACTATCACGCGCACAAGCGTGCGCGTGACAGTCAAAGCTGCCATCGTGCACAGCTGCCATTTGGCTTTTTTTATTGTGCGTGTGAAGGCAGCACCTGCGCTTTACTTAGAACATTAAAAGTAAAGCACGGGTGCTGCGATTATACCAAAAGTAAAGAAATCGATGTTTGTTTCTATTTCTTTATTTTTGGTACAATCGTGGCACCCACACTTTACTTTTAACATTAAAAGTAAAGCGTCGGTGCCGCGATGCTTGTTTTTGTAGCATTATTGAAGATCACCGGCAAGTAATTAGTTCATTTTTTTACCTGTACGAAAAATTCGGTGCCATCCCACATATCGTCCATAGAGGTCAGCAGACACCCTTAAATTGTACTTTGGCACAGTCATTTTAGAAAGTGTAAGTAAGTGGGCAGGATTCTCCCAACGCAGTGCTTTGTACAAGCCTAACTAATCATCTTACCCAGTGGGGATCAGTAAAAGCATCCGACCCCTCATCCGTCAAGGAGCAAGAGACTGTTTAACTGTATTCTAAACATCCCATCTCTGAAGACCTCAGTAGTGTACTTAGATTTAAATATTTGTGTTTCTGGATGCTTTTTTGTTGTAACTCGCAGTCATTAATTGTTAAACTCCTTTTGCGAATGCTCCGAGTGTATATGTTATAATTTTCTATGACACAAAGACGCGTAAAGCCATGTACAGAGATGGACGACTGTGTGTCGCAGCTCGCGCCGCAGACCCTCTCTCACTGAGCCAGGTTCTGCTCTTTAATCTGTAGTGGGGGCTGTGTTAGTGCAGCTTGGTGACCCGGTGTCAACACATCACACGGATGACAAATTGAACAGGGGTGGCTTTTGCTCAGAGTGTGCTTTCGGAGGAGACCAATGTAGCTGTGTCACCTCTAACCTGCGTGTTAAGGTATCCAATGTAGAACAAACAGTCAGCTCAGCAAATACACTTTTTCTTTTGCTCCTGGGACTTGTATCCAGGGCACTAGGAGCTATACAATTATAGGGCAGCAGCGTTTTCTGCATAATTATTAATTTGCGGCATGTGCCACATAATCTGTCGTCTTCTTCATAATCTGCAGATTTTAACATAAAAAATGTTTGTAGTTCACATGAATCAAAAGTTACTAAAAATGCAGCCATACTTGCTGTTGCGCAGTGGAAGGCCCTTCACAAAGGTTAACTGGTCACCTTTCCTTTTCTTACTATATTAGGGTGTTCAATTGGTAATAATGCGGTGCAACCCATGTCCAGACAGGGTTAAGAAGTGTGAAAAGTGTGAAATAATGCAGTAATACTACCACAAAATCTGCCACCAGATTTCGTATACTTTCGTGCTTGCTAACATTGTGAGCAAAAAGCAAGAGGATTTATTATGCTTTAAAATCAATCAGGATATGAGTGAAAATTACATGTCACAACCTTTGGCCTGATGATGCCATCGGGTTTCATGCTCTGGAACGTGGATCCGAGAAAAATTCTATATGGTTTCTGAGCAATATGCCATAATGAAAAGTCTGTCAGGGGAAACCACAGTGGATCTAGTGAGCATTGTTGGAGGCTCACGCGACTTTTTGGCTGACACCGGATTCCTCCACGACTTACCGGACCCGCTGCGCGGGTCCCGCTGCGTCCAAGGACATCGAGTGTGGCGCGGGAGGGGAGCCCATCATTCTACAAACTTGCCTGCTCACCGGCAGGGCTGCGAGCAGCCTAGCAGGGACTCCATTGTCCAGTAGTCCCTGCGTGCTACACCTGTGGCCGCTCTCCCTGCCGGCAACGCCCCCTGACTGGGATTTAAAGTGCAGCATTCTCCTCCGCCGAGCGGGAAACCACAGTGGTTCTAGTGAGCATTGTTGGAGGCTCACGCGACTTTTTGGCTGACACCGGATTCCTCCACGACTTGCCGGACCCGCTGCGTCCAAGGACATCGAGTGTGGCGCGGGAGGGGAGCCCATCATTCTACAAACTTGCCTGCTCACCGGCAGGGCTGCGAGCAGCCTAGCAGGGACTCCATTGTCCAGGAGTCCCTGCGTGCTACACCTGTGGCCGCTCTCCCTGCCGGCAACGCCCCCTGCCCTGCCCTATTTCACAGGGCGGAGCATCTGTTGCGCGGGAGCGCGCGGGAGCAACCGGGGCAAAGACCGGGCAAAGAGCGGGCCGTTTGAGGCCGTTCGAGTACGGCAGAGTCCGGCCCGGGCCCACCCCCCCTGGCCGTCTGGAAGTACCTAAGGTAGGCGGCCCACCTTACATAACAAACTCCTCCTTCTTGGTATTGCGGGGATGGACCTAAAGTAACTGTGTGGTTTTTGCATTTTACCCACATCCCACAATGCCCTTAAGGTCAGGAAAAGAACGTTCAGTTCAAATCCAAACTACCAAGGGAGTTGTATCAGGTCCACTTGACGCTTTCATCACACGGGCCACGGGGATATTGGAAAAGGAAATTGCCATGGTCGAAAAAAGACTCTCGCTTGACCTTATCAGCGGAAAGCGCTCGTCGCTGGGAGGACTAGCTACTATTACCAGCCCCGTAGCACATGCCGCATTTAACTGTGTTCAAACTTCTTCCACAGATGCCATTGTCCATCTAGAAAGCGTGGGGGAGAGTCCAACTGCTAGTATTTTGGGGGAAGATGAGTACAGTATAGATGACTCACAAGCTAGCGAGGGGGATGACTTACAGACTAGTGGGGGACTTGAACCTAGTCAGATATCTGGTTATCTACCCCTCAACGCCTCTAATAATACTGCTGCTACTATAGATCTCCCAAGCACCGATGTTAGTTCCAGAAAGAGAAAGCAAGACTCAAGACTTTCGAGTGGGAGAGAACGAAAGATTCTAAAAACAAAAGATGCCACAGATAAAGGGAGCCAGGGCCATGAGTATCCCCCAGACACACAAAACCCATCTGTATTCTCCAATATGTTGTGCCCCTCCCTCTCCACTTTAGGCGCTTCAAACCCCTGTCCTATGTGCCTTAACAGTGATGAAATCCTGTTAGTGAAAATGGAGGCTATGTTCAAAACCCTATTATTACCCGTCTTGGAGCGGACAAGGCTAATGACCTCAAAAATTGATAGCATGGAGGTTGTAATAAATTCAAACAATGCCTTGTTACAAAAACTAAATGGTACTAGTTCTATAGGAGCCAGTAAAACCCAAATAGCCATTAAGATCCCGAGCACATGTAATATCCCTACGAGCAAGTCTGCCCATAATAAAACATCAAGGCCAGACACCAATATGACCATAGGGGGGGAGAAGCAAAAAGCTACATCCTCCAAGTCATCTGGGAGTGCCCTAACACAGCCACCTAAGACGATTGTCATTGACAAGCACAATTCCCGTATGCATCAAAGTACTAGGCCACCCCCACAAGTTAAAACCAATCCTGCCTCCTCCTGTCTCCCACCATACGGAGATATAGCTGGCCAACGTAGCAACACCAACCAAAGGGCGGGGAGGCGTAGAAGGTTTACTACCCCTCGAGCTGATTTACCGGTTGAAGCAACACAACACACTATAGTTTTGACAGGTGTTGCTCCATTAAAACCCGGTAGTAAGGAGTCACATGGGGATCTCCGTAATAAAGTAATCTTCTGGTTGAATAAAAATCGACCTTTACCCCCCTCCTCACCTACTGAAATTCTATTTGTAAGGAGAGTGGACTGGGTCGGCCATGGCACTAAGGACCTGGAGGGAGATTGCATCTTGATCTCGTTCAAGGATCCATGGGTGGTAGATACCATTCAAAGAAAAGCAAGGTTTGCTAGACAGGGGGACGTCCAAACCCTGGGCCTATCGTATTTATATCCTCATAGGCAAAGATCCATCCAACTATATCCCACCTTTGGCCAGCCCCCAGTCACAAGACACCCCTTGGCATTAACCCCTCTTGACCGCCAACGCCCATTCCTCTTTAACCACTACGGCCCCCTTTCCGACCTTGAGGCCATAGATTGACTTCATATAACATCTTTTGAGTCACCCCCTGTCAGAGTAGTCGGCCATGAGCCGATTAGGCAGTGTAGAGAGAAACCGCATCTAATCGATAACCTAGATGCAGTTGGGGGAGGTCTAGCCACAAAGGAGACTAACTCACTTGCACCCAAAGATGTTCCAGAGGTTATGACAAGTGGGGATCCTACAGACAATCTTATGTTCATGGAGAACAAGAAGGATAGAGGATGCATCCAGGCACCTATTGCAGTATCAACGTTGCCACCTCCCCCTGTGGTTTCAATTATGGACAATCTAAAAATGTTATCCTGGAATATCGCAGGAGTCAAGGCCCGTATGCTTTCTGCAGATTGGATGGAGTTTGTGGACAAATTTGACATTATCCTACTCCAAGAAACCTGGGCAACTGATCCATTCTTCAAGCTGGGCTATGTCAATTTTTTTAAACCTGCGATTAGAGGGGGTAAAGGGCGTGCCTCAGGAGGCTTATTGATATGGGTGAAACAGTCATTGGGCCTTCATCCAACAGAGCTACCCGTTTTGAACCCGGATCTTCTCTTAATCAAATTGAGTAAGGCCAATCAACGGGACCTGATTATTTTTAACATATATGCCAGAGGGATACCTGGTGGCCATAGTCCTCCGTTGTTGAACATCATAGATCACAAGCTTGCTGAAATGGGTAGTGGAAATGTTACCCTTTTAGCAGGTGATTTAAATTGCACCATTGAACCAGTGTATGACATAGGGGATAGTTGGAGTTCGGCTGAGGACGCTGTTTGGGACATTCCTGATTTGATGGTCGACAAAAAGGTTAAAGCAACCGAGGCGGCAGTGTGCTGGATGGCTCTTTGCTTAAACAGGGGATTCCGGGCTTGTAATGGCCGCACAAGATCGGATAAAGGAGCCAACTGTACCTTTGTCAATGGCCTAAGGCGGAGCCGCATTGATTATGTTCTGTTCAAATTAGAATACTGGCCCTTACTAGTGGACATGGCAGTGATACAGCGTCCAGAGAGTGACCACAACCCGCAGTCAGTATTATTGAAACTGCCGGACATAAAGAGACTAGTGGAGCCTACCACTTCCCAAACTGGGGTCGTCCTCTTAACTAATGACAGGAGGAGGTTGAAATGGTCAAGGATTATGGAGGACGAAACTTTATGGGCCAATGTTAACATAGTGGCTAATAATGTGTATAATGAAATGTTAAAAATCGACCTGCTGGGGGGAAGTTTGGAACTGGCAAATAGTGTTATTAATCTCCACACTAGCTGTTTTGAACGTCTAAAGTCCCTACTCTCCCTCCCCTGCCGGAGTGTTCCCACTAAAACCAACTCCCTTCATCAAAAATGGTATAATAAAAAATGCAGGGAGGCCCACTCAGATCTTATCAAAGCCATTAAATCTCGTGACATGGGTGCAGTCAAAGCGGCCAGGCTACGGTATAGAAAAACCCAGTGGGAATCTAAACGGGAGTGGGAGGACAGGTTCTGGTTAGATCTCTTGAATGCCTCCACTTCGAACAATCCGAAAAAGTTCTGGGATTTAGTCAAGTGGGGGAAGGATCCTGACTCATGTACCCCGGCCAATCACGTACCTTTAGAAGAGTGGGTAATTTTCTATTCTGCCCAATTTAGAGCTGGAAACTCCGAACCCTTAAAAACTTTAGGAAAGGCATCCCCGTTACACACCCACGGGGAGCAACTTGTCTTCGCAGTATCAGAGGCAGAGCTGGCCTTGGGTTTGACCCTGCGAGGGAAAGCTCCTGGTATGGATCTTATTCCAGCGGACCTGTTCAAATCAAACCCAGCCTTGTGGCTCCCCTACATAACTTTGATCGCCAATTCATTAGCTAAAGGTGCTAGTATCCCAAGGTCATGGAAGGGAGCAGAGATCATACCGATATTTAAAAAAGGCGACAGGTCCTGTCCAGGGAACTATCGCCCTATCAGTCTCATTGACTCGATACAAAAAATCATCGCTCGTATGGTCTTGGGACGGGTGCAGGGCTGGATCGAATCTGAGGACATACTATCTCCTATGCAGGCGGGCTTCAGGTCGGGAATAAGCACCATTGACCAGGTGTTTAGACTGTGTCTGATATACTGGAAAGTGGTTTTGCTTGGCGGCGGTACCATCTTTGCTGCATTCATTGACCTGAAGTCCGCCTTCGACCTAGTTGCTAGGGACAAACTGTGGGGAGTTATGAAAGATTTGGGTTGGTCCATCAGAACTACTTGACCTCATAATTAAACTCTATGAGGATAATTATGCGAGGGTAAGGTGGGGAGGCCAGGGACAAGTGACAGAAACATTTCCCGTAACTAGAGGTGTCCGTCAAGGGTGTGTCCTGGCACCAACACTCTTCCTCCTATTTATCGACCAAGTGGTAAAAAATTTTATGGATACCCCCACAGATGCCCCAATGCTGGCTGGGACAAGATTCCCACTGCTCATCTTCGCTGATGACACCCTTCTCCTCTCCAGAACACGTAGTGGGCTGCAGCGGGCCTTGGACCGCTTTGAGGAGTTCTGTGCCATCAACAACCTTGCGGTGAACGTGGGCAAAACAAAGTTTATGGTTTTTTCGAGAAACCATCCTGTTCGGAGCTCTATGAGCTTGAATGGAGTCAACCTTGAGCAAGTCAAGACCATGACCTACCTGGGGGTTACTCTTGACAGCCGCTTGAGATGGAAAGATCAAATTGGCGCACAACATCTCAAGCTAGCACGGTTAACTGGCTGCCTATTAAAAGAGCAAAAAAGATCCATTACCAAGCGGGTCCTCCCAGCCCTCAAGATCTATGACGCCAAAATCGGTACTGCAATCTTATATGGCGCAGATCTTTGGGGCTACATGGATCTTCTAAACCTCTTTAAAACCCAATGTAAGTTCCTACGGAACTTGGTTGGCCTACCGCAGTCGTCTCCATCAATCCCCCTTTGCTCAGATTTGGGGTGCCAACCGATTAACGAGATGGCTAGATTTAGGTTGGTGGCCCTGTGGAGGCGAATATGGACCTCCCCTGACCTGTCTCTATTCGCGAAAGAACTAGCAGAAGTCAGGTCAATTGGTGGATCTGGAAAAATCCCATGGCTCCAAGCTGTAAAAAATATCTTGACAGATATGGGATTAGAACAACTCTGGACAGCTCCTTCCTCCAATGCCTTCCCCTCTAAACAAGAGTTTAAAGCTTTGTATTGGGCTTCCATTTGCTTAAATCGAGTTTCGAGTTCCAGCCATAACAGCCTCACGGGCAGGTTTCTTACTTTTAAGTTGGACCTGTCCCGTGAGCCCTACTGGGATGTTATTACCAAACCGCTGGACAAAAAACTGTACCACCAGTTCAGGGTGGGTGCCCTGCCCTTGAATACCTTTGTACACAAATGGTCCACGGGTTCATCAGATCTTTGTAAATGCTGCCCGGGACAGAAGGAATCAGAGGGTCACTTTCTTTTTGCATGCCCTATCTATCTGGCACCGCGAAACAAATGGTTAAAACCATTGTTTCAACGTCTACCACTTAGAAAATCTGCAGATGCCATCTGGGCGCTAAAGACTAATACCTCTGAGGTCTTTGTAGTGAGCCTAGCCAAATACTTGGGGTGGGCTTGGATCATCAGGTCAAAACACATGTTAAAATAGCTAGAGCCCAATATTGCCTCATAAGGTGACATATCCAGTTTATTGCTTAAAATTCGTTCCCACTGTTTGTACTTTTTCATTTTGAGTAAGAAATGGTTTCCCACTGTTTGCCATGGCTCGCCATGTAATTATTAACTCTTATGTTTTAATCAGGTTTCTCACCTCAGATGTTTAATACTTTTTCTTAACCTCTTTACAACTAATGTATTTTAAGATGATCATGTATGGTCTAATCGGTTTGTTTAATTTACTTGCATGCAGTACTTGTTTATTAACGGTTTGTATGCTTTTCTTGTAATACGTTATTTTTTTTTATTTAGTCTTTTTTTTAATTTAGTGTTTTTATAAATGTATTATATGTGTCTTTTATGATTTACAAAAATCGAAATAAAGACTTGAAACCTGAAAAAAAAAAACCTGAAAAGTCAGTCATGGCACAGAAGGTTGATTATTGTGCACATTATCCGTTTCAACCCTGCCAGCACTTCTCTTTGTGAGGAACCACGCCTGAACGGTGCAGTAATGCCAGTTAGTAAGTCCAACAGCCGCTGCAAGGCGTACATTTCAGGTCAAAGACTAGCTTTTAACGAAGTATTGGCAATTTTCTTGCTGTTCAGCCTGGAGCTGCTTTTGCTACAGATTAAATCTGATCAGGCTTAAAATCAAGCCTTGAGCCTAACCCCAGTGAGGCCCACAACACAGAGAACGTTCCCGGTACCAGCATGGCCCTCGCTTGTCTCCTGTGAAGCCCCAAGTACACTGTGGTGCAGGCTTCAGAAATCTCTGTCGGAAAGCAGCGAGACACAAATTATCTTGACACCCAGTATCAGCATGCCCCAGGCTTATTTCCTGTGGGTTCATGGGACACAGTACAGTGTCCTTTCCTGGCAGCATTAGGCCCCAGGCTGCTTGTCTCTGAGGCTGTGAGTGGCTCGTTAGCACTCATAGGCCCTGCCCTTCTGGCCGAGCTCCTGTGAGGCCCCTGAACAAAGGGACCCTTCTACGACGTTCCAACAGCCCCCAGGGTGAAGAGGCCCTCGGGACACAGCGCCTCTTCCTAGTAGTAGCAGGCACCAGCTATCGCCCTTTTAGTCATAGGCAGTTCTAGGCACATTCTGGCAGGTGACCCCTGGGCTCTCTACTGCGAGGCCCCAGTGTACAGTGACACTTGGCCTGTGGTACAAGCAAGCACAAGGCTAATCTCTGTTGGCCCTCCCCAGCCAAATATCCCTTCTTGTCAGCAGGCCTCTCCAGGGAAGCTTTATTAGGCCCGAATGGCCCTAGGCACACCTGGGCAGCAGGCCCGCAGACTCTCCTGCTAGCCTACCAGACCACTCCTCCTAGCATCAGGCCCCTCACCTACGAGGCGCAGAGTGACCCTTGCTCACTTTTCTACCAGTGCATAAAGTGGTTGCACTACAGATTTAACAATTTTCACAGAGCTCACAAGATTTCTAGTCCAATGTGCGACTAGTTTATCCATCCAGATTTTTAGGTCGAGTCCGGGCAGCGCATGTGCTGCTCTGCGAGGCATGCTGTATTCAAGTATGGACTTGAAGCTCTGCCCATTTTCCGTCTGTCTTTTCAATTGCCTCCTGTTACTGTCCTTTTTAGGTCTTGCTTCCGCAGCGCAGGCGCTGCTTAGGAAAAAGACCTTAAGTAATCAGCACAGCCTTGCGGGCAAAAACATGCACGCGTTGCATTGCTTTGCTTCCAATGGCAACACGTGCAAGTCTGGCAATTCCCTTGTGGGAGCGAGCAGCGCCATATTGCAGCAATTATCGTGCTAGGTCCCGCAAGGGAAAGTCCCTGATCTCTGCCTCACTCTCCCACCCCTCCCACTTGCACCCAGAGATCACTTTTAGGAGGTGGGCTGATAGCTTCCCAGGCCTCAGGAGCCTTTGTTGCAGCTACCCTCCCCCCTTGTCTCTGTGCTCGGGGCATTTGTAAAGAATCTTCCCCTTGTTGCTAAGAAATGGTTAAATCTCAGTAAGGGAAGGGAGGGGGGTCAATATCGATTGTCCGAAGGTATATCCGGACCACACAGCTCGGGTAGGCAGACCGCAATATCTGCTTTTTTTTGTCATTATGCGGTTATTACCCGGCCAGAACTTGCCTAAGCACTTGTGGTCACACCTCTTGAAAAGGTTTTATTTCCCCAGTCAATTGGTATTCAAACAAGCTTTGGCATAGCCAATAGGTCTCGCCTTTGGGACTTTCTAAGTATTAAGTTATGCAGCACAATATCCTTGGTGCAACAACATCAACTGTTGCATGACTAAACACTTATAAGGTCCCAAAGGTGAGACCTATTGGCTATGCCAATGCTTGTTTAAAAATGTTACTGAAAATATCACCAAAAAGTACAAAGCTCCAACTATGTTTTTTTTTAGAGTTTTATATAGCGCGAACTAGACCCGAGGATATCAGTTATCAGAGCACTTTACATGAGCACCAGTTAAGTTACAGATGGACACATTCATTGTTGTTAGAAACAGGGAGAGTAAGTGATTTGCCCAGAATCACATGAAGTTGAGCGCCATTGCCGAGACTCGAACCCGGTTCCCCAGCTTCGAGGACGACCTCTCTAGCTGTAAGGCTAACTGGACCCGGTCAATGTCACAAGTTGAGGCCAACCGCGATGGAATGCCGGTAAACTACAGTTACCAGATTAGTCCAGCTGAAAGTTTTACCTTCTAATACCAGTGCTAAGAGTCCTGTTCACAGGGAGATCTTTGCGGGAGGCTGCCAAATTAGCACAAAGAGCAGGCCAGGTGTCATGGTCAGGTATTGCTAGAGCTTCGCATTGGTGGCCCACACAAACAGTTGAAGCTGTAGCACGTAGCGGCAGCTGGCAGAGATTCACGCTGAATCATGGCACATGTGGTGAGGTCTTGGTGCTAACAGGCATGTTCGTGTCGCGAAGAGCCCAAAACCATAAACACAGCTCTCTGAGGCTACACCAAGGATTCAGGACCTGAGGGGCACCACTTGAGGATCAGGTGCTCACTCTAGCTGGGTCCAGGTGCTGGTGTAGGATGTTGAGGAGCATTTATGTCCCTGAGGTTCCGATCAGGAGGCTAGCAGACTAGCCCTTCGAGTCACTCTTGTAGCCATGGGTTCAAGATAAAGTTGCAGATCCAATTCTCCTCTCCCAGGCAAGAAGACAGCAGCCCAGCCGGACAGCAATCCAACAGAGTAGCAGTCCTTTCAGCAGCACAGCAGTCCTTCTTCTTGGCAGAGTCCAGAGATGTACTAAAGAGCTGGTGTCTGAGGGCCCCTTTTAAGGTCTCGGCTAGCGTGGGCTACGCACATGCGCAGTCTTGCTGGTGAGATTTAATGACTTGGAGTACCAAGGTTAACCCCGCCCCTCTTCTCCATTGGCTGGCCTCCTAAACGGTGGCCAGCCATTGGAGAAGAGGTCCCAGTGATGTTATTTTTTCGATCTAAGCCCCGTCTTTTTCGGATTAGGGGGGCGTGTTTTTGACTGTTGTTTCCGGAGTGTTTTTGACTTTCTTTCTCCCCTCTACTCCATTGCCTGGAATGTGAAACAACAGTCAGAAACACACCTGTTGTTTACATTCCAGCCCATGGAGAAGAGGGGAGAAAGAAAAACACGCCCCAAGTCTGAAAAGGACCAGCTGCCTCCTGCCTGGCACCAGAGCCTTAGCTCCGCACCCGCCCAATGCCACTACGCCCCGTTATGGGCAATATCGAGTTCCCACGGTCGTTGGATAAATAAATTGTCACTGTGAACCACAAATGCATTGTGTGGGCAGCTCCAGAGGGGGCCCAGCCCCTGGACTGTGTGTACAGGCTGCGATGCGAGAGTGACAGTGTTTAGACGGCTCTGCGTGCGAGCAGGCTCGGCTCCCCCGCGGGGACCGCTCTGCCGCCCGGGAGAAGCGTGCAGACAGCCAAGCATCCCAGGCCCCTGCCCGTGCTTGAACTGCGTGTGAGATGAGCCAGACAGAGAAGGTGAACCCGCTGCTCCCCTCCGCTCTGGGCGCTGCAGGGCCCTCGCAAGAAGCCACACCATTTAGCGGCCATCTTGGAAGCAGTCTTCATAACTCCAACTCAGTTGAACACATCTCCTTTAAAATTACACCTTTTCTTGTAATATAATTATTAACTAAATGGTGATATGTATTCTACTCGAGCTTCGCATGAAGAAAAGTGCTTCAATATATTTTACAGTATTGAATGCTTAGGAATACTCTTACTAAATTATATGTAAAGTAAAATAAAAATACCATTATAATTTTGATTTGACTCCGTATTATCGTTTTTATTGTGAGCGGGATATGAAACTGCGCTGTGAGGTGGTGTCGTAGCAATGATTTGGGCCCTCGTCGATGTCGCCAGCACTACCCTCCCAGTTTACCCCCCTCCGTCTCGTGCAAAGGGAGCGCGAGCACGTGCTCACAGCGCGCGCCGCGGCTGCCGAGGGGTCAGCCCAGGACAGCAGCGTGAGACCAGCAACTCCAGCAGCAGCAGCGGGAGCAGTGTAAGCAGCACCTGTCACGTGAGAGCGGCTCGCACCAGCGGTGTCCCGTCACGGACAGCTGGTCCCTAGGAGCGCTGTCCTGCAAGGGGGAGAGTGCGTCAGGGGAGGCAGTGTCCTGAAAGTGGGAGAGTGAGCGGCAGTGTCAGCAATGCCCTGCAAGGGGGAGACTGAGCTGTCCGTGGGGGGGGAGGGCTGCATCATCTGTGGAATGGTGCAACACTCTTGAAAGTGCTCCGTCAGTGGAGAGGGCAGTGGGAGAATGCCTGGTCAGTGAGGGAAGGCATGCCAGTGGGGAGGGAGTGTGCTACAAGTGTGATAATGCCCATCAGTGCCCTGCAGGGGGGAGACTGGCCTGTCAGTGGGGAGGGCAGAGAGCTACAAGTAGGAGAATGCCCCTCAGTGTCAGCAGGGGGAAGAATGCCATGCCAGTGGGGAGGGCAGTGTGCTACAAGTTGGAGAATGCCCTCATTGTCAGCAGTGCCCTGCAAGTGGGAGAATGCCATGGCAGTGGGGAGGGCAGTATGCTACAAGTAGTGTCAGCAGGGGGAGAATGCCATGTCCGTAGGAAGGGGCAGTGTGGCTCTGTGTGTGTGGCTCTGTGTGTGTGTGTGGCTCTGTGTGTTTGTGTGTGACTCTGTGTGTGTGTGTGTGGCTCTGTGTGTGTGTGTGTGTGTGTGTGTGTGTGTGTGTGTGGCTCTGTGTGTGTGTGGCTCTGTGTGTGTGTGTGTGTGTGTGGCTCTGTGTGTGGGTGCAAATGCAATAGCTTTCGCATTTGCGAGAGATTAAGCTATTGGCCTTGTAAATGACATTGCCATTTATTTATCTGTTTTCAAAACCAACACATAAATAAAAATGTTGTAATTTACAATGCCAATAGCTCTAACTTTTGCAAAGGCGAGGCCGTTGCATTGTAAATGCTTGTTATACCCTGGTGAATCGTCTATACAGTGGCTTTGAAGTGATGGTACTTTCTGACTTCCCTGTCCTGGCTACAAGCTGGCTGCAGTGACAATGTGGAGGTGTTATGCCCTTTGCATGGGGGCAGAGCACCCCTTATTCAGTTGCAAGTGGGGCTGTCCTCTCATTCTGCCAGTTAATAGCCCATCCAGACACACCTAATCCCTCTATTGTGCGACTGTCCGGGAGGAACTAAGAAAGTCTGTCAGTTACACCCAGTCATGTGACCCAAGACAGTCTACAGACGTAAAAGGGGTTAGGACACAAAAAAAACAACTTTCTAAAAGTGGCATTTTTAAACATTGTATTAAAAAACCTGACTTTACCATTAAATAGGGTATGTTCATTACAATTCCCAAAACACCATACATGACGTAGTTATACGCTCCAAACTGGAAGTCTGAGAGATGGCCATGATATAGATGGCAGGAGGATCTAGTACACACTACTGACATATCCCCTTGGAGCAACATATCATTATTTCCGTGCATTACAACTAGCTGCATGGCTTACTAGTTCCTGATTAAAAAATTATCGGCCCATGTAAAATACGCACATGTGGGCTTGTAATGCTATGTCAAAGATTGTGAATGACAGGTGTGTATATGTGATCAATAACTGCCCACCTTTGTTCACTTCTGTTGTCAATGTACTTGCTGTTCATCTTGAGAGTGTCATGCCAAGAGTTGTTTCTCTGTGATATGCCACATCCAGAAAAGCAACTCTAGTAATTAGCCTTACTGTGCCCGAATCAATAGGGCACAATAGTACATAGTAAAGGCATATGACTTTGCTTCCTGTGCACATCTCTCCCTTCTTCAATTTATTTACTGCTGCAATTACACAACATACACTGATTACATCATTGTGACCCACCCAACAGGTAGTATCAGGGATTGCATTGTAAGAAGGGCAACAAGCATTTGATATGTGTCAGAGTGATGTCTTGAGCCTCAGACCCTCATTAGCGCTCTGTGGCCTCATTCTTTACAACGCGAAAAAGCAAAAACAAAGGCCTGGAAACATTTTAGTCGACAGGCACCCAGGGCAGGAGGGGCTGAGGAACTGTACTGCGGAAGTTTTGACAGGCAGAAACACTAGACTGCAAACTTCCTTGAAATGCATATGTGCTCACTACCTCGGCTGGGATCATTTCCAATACAAGAAGGGAAGAGCCTTATGTAGACTTCCTGGGACCGTAGCTCTGTACCTTGGAATGAGTTAAGTGGCGGCATGGGCCTTTCTGATACTCTCTATAGTTTGCATTTATTTTGCATCCTGCTCTGTTTGTGGATTTCTACCTCGGTTTCCTTACATCAATCTTTTAACTGACAACTTCATGGGGGTCTTTGCTGAATTGCTGATTGGCTCCAGGCTCATCATATT
This sequence comes from Lissotriton helveticus, assembly GCF_964261635.1. Taxonomy (NCBI): domain Eukaryota; kingdom Metazoa; phylum Chordata; class Amphibia; order Caudata; family Salamandridae; genus Lissotriton; species Lissotriton helveticus. The sequence goes on from NC_136062.1 coordinate 140,447,238, forward strand.
ATGCAGATCTACCAAGATGTATACCATTCCTTAAAGGAAACTGGGCTGCGTTTACAAAGAGAAGTTCACTTTTTTTTAACATTTGTTTGAAAGTTTGCATTGGTCCTGTGTCCAATCAGTTCTTTTTCTTTGAAAAAGTAAAACTACATTTATTACACACACACTACTAAATATTCTGCATTAAGTTACTGATATATTTATAAGGTAGATGAAAACTAACTTCAATGACCTTCTCAAATCACATCTGACTACTAGTGGATCATGAACCCTATAGTCACAATACCCCTCACCTATACCAGAAGCAACATCACAATATAAGGAAATGTCATGTTAAATAAAGCAGGCCTATTAGCTTTATTAAGGGGTCATCACATAAAATGATAAGGCAAGCCTATTGGCTTCGTCAAGGGGTTCTCTCATAAAGAAAAAATATAAAAAAGGAAGGCCTATTGGTTTTCTTATGGGGTCGCCACATATATAAGGCAAACATTTAGTCTTTGTTAACGGGGTCGGATTGGTAACGCAGCCATTCGGCAATGGCCGAGGGGCCGGTATCAGAGTTCCAGCTGTGGGACACTTATTTGTGCAGCCTGGGGGCTGATTTGGGCAGTGTCTGTGCTGTTCGGATGATACCAGCATCCCAGTGGGTGCCTGAGTGACCTTTCTGGAGGCAGATGTGTGTTCATTACCTCCTTTCTATTAACGGCAGAGGTGTCACTCCCTTTCTCTCACATTAATGTATGCTTACTGAGCGAGGGCAGGGGGCCTGAGTATAAGTGGCTTCACTGGTTTTTCTGGTGCTTTTCATCAGTGTGAACAAATCCGTGCTTTTTTAAAAATCTAAACAATATTAAGGAAACATGCCTCTGTCAGAGACCCCCCCACCCTTTTCTTTACAAAAAAAGCTTCACCAAAGCAGTGCTTTGCGGAAAGGCAATATGCAAATGTGGGCCACTTTTTTTAGTGTGCCCGGGCCCAATCCAACCCTGTTTGTGAGGTGTTACCACATTAATAAAAGCATTAATCAAATGTTAAGAATCATTAACAAATCCAATGGCCTGAGCAGGCATGGCCGGTATAATTAAGAGCCGTGGGCCAGTGTGGGGTGGGGAGGGGTGTCGGCAAGTGCAAGGTAAGTGATTTTATTTATTTTTTTATTTTATTTTCCCTATCCGGTCATCTGTCGACTCCCCTCCACCCCCCTGCACCTGGGACTGAGTAAAAATATTGAAACACAATCACTACCATTACGCAAGGCATCACAATGTTCACCAATAATCATTGTCAGTAAGATACTTTAAGGAAAGCATGTGTCAGAGTCTTTCATTAACATATTCAGGCAACAGAAAATGCAACCATAGAACCATAGTACAAACTACTAGGGATCGCAACATACCCAAGCTGTAGAGAGAATTCCCAATGCTTTGCAAATGTACGAAACACCTACCAGGGTCCTACTTTTCATGTGCCATTAGACTTAGAGTAGGAATGTGATAACATATCTGTGAAGCTGCTGCACTCCCTGCAGCCCCCACACAATTGCTCAACAGTACATTGATAGTGCCCCTGCCATTTTTGGGTGTCTAGGAAGCCAAAACATATATTAAATAAAGTTCACATAGCACATTACAGGGAGCTTTAACCTACAAACTGTAAAAATCTTAGAAGTAGGTGGTTGTGTTGCACATGTTATATTTCTTACTGTTTTAAGTATGTCCCAGTCCTACCCAGGAAACCAATAGTTGCCAGGGTCCTTGGGGGGCCCACTAGGAAAGCCAAAGGCCTCTGCATCCTTGCTGGTCCTCGCGTGAACTGCACTCCTTGTGTGGTGCGTTCAGAGAGCCAGCTCGTTATACTTGTTCCCACCCGTGGTCCGTGCAGGCGGGATGCATCTACCTGAGTCTTCATCCCCCAAGACATGGACAGAGGGTGGAGGAGATGTGCCGCATGCCTCTGGGCTTCTCGCCTCGCCGGAGCAGGATGATGAGTGTAGTGCCACCCAAGCTCCCTTTCTTCGGTGTCTCATTGAATAGGTTTCCCAAAGACCTTAAAATTGCATCAGGCTCCGAGGTTCCACCAATAATTCACCCATGTCCAGGCAGTTGGCACCAGGCATAGTGGTCAGATATGAAAATGAATGATTGTAGGATACCGATGATACAGAAGGTAAATTATGCACAAATTCCGGCGTGTCTTTGAATGCCATCACCTACTAAGCAATCTGGCAAAAATACCTCATGTACTTTAGTTAAAAGTTTCAAAAATTCACCCCAGTCACCTCACTTAGATACAGCTAGATCAATTTATTCATGGTTTCCACTTCTAAGAAATGCAGTACTAGTGGAAGGAGTATGTATGTAATTGCCCCCTGTCAATTTAGCACATATATATTGAAGACCATTTTACTATCATAGATCTGAAAAACTATTCTTTCAGCATCCTTTTTCCATTTAAAGAGCTAATGCCTTCCTTTAGTACCCACCATCATGTTCTGATTTCTTTCAATATTTTCGACCTCATGAGCAAAACTCTTCTCTTCGGTGTACACCGCAAAGCATCCATCCTCCGACTGTTTTGAGTGCTCTAAATAACACAACGACGTAGGCAGATATGTACGTTACATATTGTTTAATGCTAAATCATTTATTTTACAAAAGTAATATGTTCATTTAGTAGCCAAACATCTTCTCATCCCGATAAATGGCATCTAATAGAAGGTAGCCGCATACATGAGTGTATATATAGCCTTTGGAATTCATTTTACTTTCTTTAGCGGTGTTTCCACGTTACAAGTTACTTGGACATTTAGAAACATTAATGTTATCTATTCCATTGCAGACTGTTTTTCATTTGTTTATGGCCCCTACACTAGGCAAGTTTATATTTTTATGAAAATTGATTTTGCATTTCAAAAGTCAACTTTGTAGATTAAAAAGCGCAGAGTGTATTTGTTTCTCATTTTTACACGGCACGAAACCTATATTGATTACTTAATCAAATCTTAAAGTATTTTTATTTATAACATGTTTTTTTAACATGTATTATGCCTTTTATTAACTTCTGTTTAACGCAAAGTATTTGATCCACTGAAAAGATCTGGTGGGCAGAACTGAATACGTTTCTGATGTCACTTTTACATTTTCGAGATTTAAATTAAATTTGCCTGATGATAAAGGAATACTCATTATTCTAGCTTCACTCCATTTTATTGTGTACATCGAAATCGAATTGCTTGGGTTGGTAGTTATCATTAGTGGAGTATTACGTTTTGGTTGACATAGATAAACATTTGTTTTTCCTTTTGGATGCTGAGACATTTAGGTTTCGCGGTGGACACGCTGCACCAACAAAACCAGGGATTGCATGAATAACTAGTAATAACCAGAAAAGACGCTTTGCGGCTTTGTTGCTTGGAAAACACTCTTTGAAATCCAACAGTAAGATGTAGTGTAGCTTTTCTTCTGTTTGTATGTGGGTTTTCTGTTTTTTTTTCCAGTAGTAATTCATTCATGCTCCAGCTTGCAAAGGGGCATAGCTACTGGCCTTGTTATGATTATTCTCGTTTTGATGTGTCTTATCCACCATCAACAATTGTGTTCCTGCACCATATAATCTACTCAAAACAGTGGTCTGTTTTAAGCATGTTTGTGCCAAATCAATCTTTTGCGGCTTATTGTGGTCTCATCTTATATGTCTGGGAAAGTTGTGGAAAGCTACTGTATGCATTAATTTTGACCAACTTAAATACTGACAACTCTCAGACACGCTCGTGTCCATTCTTTGGCAGACTTTCTGACCAATTTAGAATGCATGGCTCTGTGTCTTATAATAAATTGTCTCCATCATTAAAGTGAAGGATATTTACACAGGAACACAACCTATAATTCAAGGTCTGTGGTTTGCACTGCTCTGCTGCCCCTGGTGTGTTCTGTGAAGGGAGGACGTGTCTTATGCCTTAATGCTTAACTAGGGAATTTTCTTAGGATCGTCATTTCCTTAACAACCACCTCTTAAAGAAAAATACAACATACACAGTTAACTTTTGGAAACTCATGAAGTTAATATATTTATTGGATGTGTTAACCTTTTATGTAGTGAGAGCTACTTTTGATCAGCAAAAAATCATTGTGAGCTACTGAAGGCCAAGCAATTAGCCCATTGTTAACAAACACACCCAACTTCATTGACTGTAAGTATAATCTCCATAGAACTCTATACTATGGTTTTAACACAATACTTTGCCTACGACTATGATAGAAGTGCCATGTGTGTCAGTGACAGCATGGTCTTTGGGTATGTATGAACATGTGTGCGTATCGATGGGATAAATGTATGTGAGTGACTTAGAGACTGTACGTATGTACTTCCAGCACAGGACACACCTTTCCCCATTTGTGGCACTATTACATGAAAACTCAAACATACAACTATTTTTTTTTAAATAGGAGAAATTTAAAGTGCAGGAAAAAGTTCTGAAAAAATTATCATACTATGAAGCATTTTACTGTATTTTTAATTTCTCCCACTTTAAATAATGACTGTATTGATAAAGGTGGTAAATATTATTAGAATCCACCGAAACGCGTCGACGCCAGCCCTGGTATAATTCAAGACTCTGACATCGATGTTGATTCAAAGATGCTGTAGTAGCAAAATATCGATGAAACTATAATGGAGTCCGAATGTACAACCTGTATTTAACAATTTTTATGTTATATTTTTTCTGTCCTCAGCTTCAATTGTGCAGGTCATAATTGACTGTTATGTACTCATATTTTTAGATTAGCATATTAGATTAGCTTGCTTAACTAATTTGTTTTTAACCTCTATGGGCCAGATGTAGGAGCCAAAATACCGGTCGGTAACGGCCGATTTCGGCCGTTACCGACCGGTATTTAAGAATTGGCATGTAGGTGCATTTATTTTACAGATTCGGTAAATTTACCGAATCAGTAAATTTACCGAATCTGTAAAATACCGAATCGGTAATTTTACCGATTCGGTAAATCCAAATGTAGGTGGGACTCTTCTGAGTCCCAAAGGCCTTACAGATTCGGTATTTTACCACCCAATTCAATTGGGTGGTAAAATACCGAATACAGGTGTGCATGCACATGTGTGGATGCACACCTATGCCATGTGACAGACAGACATGCCCTTAGGGCATGTCTGTGTGCCACATGGCACACATGCCTGTATTCGGGGTGCTAGAGGGTGTCAAAGTGACACCCCCTGCACCCTTGCAAAAATCGGTATTTACCGAATCGGTAAATACCGATTCGGTATTTCCCATTGATTCCTATGGGCTTCAAGGCCCATAGGAATCAATGGGCATTACCGAATCGGTATTTACCGATTCGGTAAATACCGATTTTTACAGATTCGGTAATTCAATTACCGAATTTACCTAAATCTCCCCCTTCTATTTTACCGATTCATAAATACCGAATCGGTAAAATTCGGTATTTATGAATCGGTAAAATAGAATTACCTACATCTGGCCCTATGTATCTACAATAAATGCTTTTTTAAACTGTTAATTTTTGGCAATATATGGTTGCACTTTTCATCCTTTAAAGAATGTTTATGAGAATCTGTTTGTAAATTGTCTCAAGGGAACCGTTGATATTTAGGGTTGATAACCCCATTTCCCTTGACTAGTTTAAGGGGTACCTCTCTTTGTACATTCACAGAAAAAACTCCATGTGCCTGGGAACTCATTTTAATTCCTAGGCAAGGTCTCAAGTGTCAAACACAAATCTCTTATGTCCAGTTGAAGCCTTATAGATCAAGACAAATGCTGATATGCTCTAAAATCACCTTGAATAACTAGATTATGCCTTGTGGTCTCTGTCACACCAATATCCCTGACCTCACTTACTTGAAGAACAGGACAACTGTAGCTCTGTAGTGCTATGAGAGGAAACCTGGACAGCGAGGTCTACATGACGCCACCTGTGTAGGTCACTCAAATTCACAACCACACTTCTGATCTACCGTCCTCCTGTGTGCTGCAAACGGCTAAGAAAATGATGGTGATCCTGACTGACATTGCTCTCCACATCTATGGCTCAGCCTTATGCCTTTTGCCCACACCCAGGCAAGTGATAAAGGATGAAGGAATGCATGTAACTGGAAGATGGGCTCAGTGGCAGCTCCTCGAGGGAGTGCTATGGGGCCGGGCAGGGAAGGGGCAGACTGGGGGGTAGTAAACTCCAGCATACGGCCAAACGGGGTTAAGTAAATAAATAAAATGAAACCACAGTGTAATTAGTTTTATTTATTTATTTACTTAACTCCATTTGTCCGTATGCCGGAGTTTACTATCCCCCACCCTGCCCCAGCACCCGGGAGTACTCCCTCGAGGAGCCACCACTGGATGGGCTGTTGTCCAAGCCCAGCCATGTAGCTCAGAGGGCTCAGAAAACAGATGCATGTGGGAAATGGCAGTCACTAGCTAAAATGTTTGACACATCAGGCTTGCTACTGGCATATATCGCACCTTTATATTAAGGAGACACATTCAAAATTGTAGTCAACACAGGCATGACAAATATCCAGAGGATCTCTCTGAAGGGCTCAAGCTGATAACAGCCATGTCACTGCATTACTTATTTGACTCAGACATGTACAACAGTGGATGGGACAAGAGTTACCACAAGAGACAGTTACAACAATTGGGTAGTTGCTTATTTAGATAGGAGGGTGAGGAGCAGTGCAGCGCTCTGTGGGTAATTCAAGCAATTTTGAATTGGACCCTCGCTTCAATGGGGACCCATTGGAGGGTTAGTAGGACAGGGGAAATGTAGTCAAATTTCTTCAGCCCTAATATGAACCATGTTGAAGCATGCAGTGTTGCTCTCAGTGGGACTAGGTAAACTTTGGGGATGCCTGAGACAAGGGCAATTCCATAATCTAGTCTAGAGAGAACGATACACTGCACCCTTGTTTTGCGGTCTTGATCCGGAATCAATTGTCTGATGCCCCAAAGCTGACTAAGTTTGTGTCATGCACTGTTGGCCATGACTGTTATGTTGTTGTGAAGATTGAGATAATTACCAAGGGTGATGCCGAGTGATCTGGCACACATGACAATGACGGGGCTGCCATCAAAGGCGGGTAAGTTGGCCATTCATTCTTGTACTAGTGTTTTTGCTTTTGGAGGTGAGATTAAAAGAAATTGTATTTTAAATGGTGGTTGGACATCCAGTTTTGAATCTTTAAGAGTGTATTTAAAAGCAGGGCAATGTCTTCCGGGGATGCGATTTTCAAGTATATATATTGGGTATCGTCGGCGTGGAAGTGGAAGAGAATCCCAGAGTTTCTGAAGATCACACATAATTGTTCTAGGCAGAGGTTGAAGAGGGTTGAAGAGAGGATCGAACCTTGAGGGACCCCTTGGTGAAAGTTGACTGATCTTGAGAACGAGCTGCCCATTTTCACAATTTGGGAATGGTTGGATAGGTAAATGGAGAACCAGTTGAGGACAGCACCTCCACATCCCATGTGTAGTTCAAGAATACGAAGGTGGTCAAGATGGTTGACAGTGTCGAATGTGGTGGATAAATCTAGGAGGAGGCATGAGTTTGCAGAGTTGAGGATTCTGATCAAGTCATCAACTGTTTGGAGGATTGCAGTTTCTGTACACTAACCCTGGCTGAAACCTGATTGGAGAGTGTCTAGGATGTTGTTTGTTCGAATGTATGGGGCTAGTTGGGTTGCTGCTCAACTTTCGATGACTTTGCCTGAACATGGGAGTGTGGAGACTGGGTTGTAGTTTTTCAGGTTCTCTGGATCGAAAGGTTGTTTTTTCAAGAGAGGAGTGATTTGACCTAGTTTTAGTCATTCTTGGAAGGTGCCCTGTTTGAGAGAGTAATTGACCATTGGTGGTCCATATGACGAGTGTGTATGTGGCAAGAGATTTGCTGATAGGCTTGAGCCTGGAATGGTATCTTGATGATGGTTTGAGGGTTGTACTTTTGAGATAGTTTGCTGTATGTTCTACTCGGATAGATGACCATGCTTCTAGTGCCTTGCATGGTAAAGACTCAACCCATTGCGTTAGCATGACCCTTTTTTTTTCAATCGGGTTTATGCCTCTAAAAGGCAACATGTTCACTAGCAGCCTCTTTAATGGTTCCTCACATTGGTAGGTTTCTTCTCATTAACAGGAAATGCATTTGCATTCACCAATGGCTTGTTGTCACGGCCTTTAATTATTTAGGGAGAGTGCTTGCTTTGTGCACTGCACCGTAGGCACAAGATTCCAATTTATGCTATTTGAACCAGCCGCGGTCCATGCAGGTAACAGTGGTGGGGTGGTGGGGCCGGGTAAGGGGGGATTTCGAGGGACGATGCCGAGGGGAAATTAAATAAATAATTAATTTTCCCATGATATTGTCCCTCCAAATCCCCCATAACCCGGCCACACCACCCCTCTGTTACCTGCACAGACCGCGGCTGATTTGAACATACAAAATACAGCAGTTCTTTGATATTCAAACTTGCCCACTGTTGCCTAGCTGTGTTCAGCAAAGCATTTGAATACTCTAAATTTTCAGGTGACATAAAACAAGCATATAAATTGTAATTTGTGTATGGCAACCGAGGTAAATTGGTTGAGCAACTGGTTACCTGTTTAATTGGAGAAAAGCACACTGAGATGATAGGTAAAACAGTATGTTATAAAGACAAAAGATGAAGCTGGTGAGTAACAGGGCCAAGTCTTGGTAGCTGGATAGCCCCAAGGGAACATTGCCTGCTACAAGACCCTTCAGTGCATGTAGTGTGGTTGCATAAGTGCAGACAGCCTATAAATGTGAGTGCCTGCCTGCCTGCCTCTGGGACTGGGATGGCACATAGTGTTGAAATTGTAGCTCTAGCAAATTTATTGGTACTATACAAGAAGGGCAGACCACAACTTTTCGGAGGAACGTCTATATAATGGGGGCTTGTGCCCACACTACTCCAGAGCTTTATGGATGATGCCTTGAAATGGGCTGGAACAAACAAGGTCACTGCTTCATGTGTTTGTACTGGTACATGCTCTTCTGGTCTGAAAGATCAACAGATTAGTCCTCCAGGGGGAATTCACTGTCTGAATTCAGTGGCTTGGTTGTATGGACCTGTAGGATTCATTGGGCCATTCTGGCCCAGTAAAAATCCACCTCCCTCAATTCAAACCACAATTTCTTATCACCCCAGCGGGATGGACCATAGGGAATTAATTCAGGCGTCGAGGCTGACATATGTTTGTGAGGACTAACAGCTGCTGCTGTAATCGTAAATGACACCAGGCATCTCTAAGGCAGTGCAGCAGGTGTTATCCTGCTCTATGTGCCTGGCACGTTTTCCACAGGAACAATAATGGCGGGCATACTTCGACATATAGACATAAAAACAGTAAATATTTCCTCAAACGTCTTTTGCACTGCACTAATTCAATTATCGCTTATTCACTGGCCGTTTTATTGATCGGCTGAGATCAACATCAAAGCCTTGTATCAGACTTAAGCCTTTTATTTTGAAATAAAACAAGTGATGACATCAGTAACCACTGATACTGAGAGGTAACGAGGTAACAACAGCAAAACAATCAGGTTTCATTATTTGTACATTGTTTTCTTAGGGGACCATGACAATGCAGGTAAAGTTAGATGCATCTGCTGGTTCATTGCTAATTCTGGAGTTGTTTGCCTTCGCCATTGTTTTGAGGATTCTTACCCTTTGGCACATATATCTGGCAAACTAAGCTCTTTTGACCTATAATAAAAAGTGAAATATTCTAATACCATTGACAACTACTGTAATATAAGCTACACCCTTCACACAAATGAGCAAACCATAACTTTCACCTAAATTGGTAGAGGGAAATGAAAAATGTTTGATTTCTTCAGAGAATAACTATTTGGACATAGATGCAAAATAAAGAATGTATTCTACTTTGGATGACTTCCATGTGGAAAAACTTGCTGCCATAAAGACGGACTGAGTTCTTTTGTTGCTCACCATTTTTATAAATACTGAGCCGGCAGTGACTGTTTTTTTAAGTTATCGTTTTTAAAAGCTGGCAAGATGTACCACGTATCTTTAGCCTTCCGTCATCCCCAGGGTAGGCACTTTTACATACTGTTGCTATTAGAATACTTGTTTTGAATCACTCTCACACTTGTTGCATTCTTGTAAGAAGTCTGGGGAATGTTCCTTTCTCACTCATCAGCTTGAAGTACATTCGACCACGTGTATTAAGAGCCAAATAATACATACCTCACGTTTACCGCACAAATGAAACACAGGGAGATTCTGAAACCTTTAGTCCGCCTGCATTTTAATTTTTTTGCTTTAATGGTCTGCGTGGCAACGGACTGTTCTTGCGCGGAGTCAGACGAACCGAATTACCTGTAAGATTCTGTGATGGTCTCTGGATTCAGAATAAAATGTACTTTTCTCTCCTCTTTGAACTGTAAGCCAGCCGCGGCCCGTGGAGGGAGTAACGGTGGAGCAGGGAGGCGGGGAGGGGGAGAGGCGGGGTGGAGGGTGCTAAAAACCGGCATATGGTTAATTGCTGGTAAGTAAACAATTTCATTAATAAAACGAATTTGGTAGCGTGACCTGCAAAAGATGCCTTAAATAATGTAGACTCATCTTTTGCACTCCAGGTGGTGTATCAGGAATAATATGTGCCTGTGAAAAACACAGGCTAGTGCACTTTGCCAGTGTGCAGCCATTTTCTGTGATTTATACACCTAGGGACTTATTTACAAGCCCCTTGCGCCGCCGGTGCGTCACTTTTTATATGGGAAACAGTGATGCCCCAGCTGCGCAAGGGGCTTGTAAATAAGCCCCATAATCTTTAGCTTACGCAGACAGGGACTGGCCATAGCGGGCACCAGTGCAGAGGCCTTTTTTGGGATTAGTGCATACTACTTTTTTCTAACCCTGGGCAGATTTAGCAGAGTTAAGCTACGCGAAACACTGCAAAGTGGAAAATAACTCTGCTGCGCTACGCGGAGCTCCACAAGCGGGCGAGTGCGATAGGAAAATGATGTTCATTGTAATTTTCAGTGCTGGATGCTTTTCCGCACTGTGCACCACACAGCTTTCTCAATGCGAACGGGCAGTTGCTCAACACGAGCGGTCGTGAGCATACGCGACCACTCACAATGAGAACCCTGACCTCCGCCAACGTTGAGAAATCTCACCGGTAGGTTTATTTTCCACGCTCGCACTCACCAACTTGATGTTGACCATCGAGAATGAGGAAAAATCTTGCCGGGAGGTGTTTTTTCCTCGCTCGCGCTCGCCAAGTGACGTTGACGATCACGAGCGAGGAAAAAAACTTAGCAAATTCCAGGTAACGTAGAGTACGGAAAACTCTGCAAACTTCGCGAGCGGAGCGTAGTTCACCGCCAAGGCTTACGTTTTTTCACCAGTAAGTGCTCATATTATAAAGTCATGATTTACTGAGAAATAAGATAAACAAATATGTGGAAACTAATTTTGCATAGGTCTGCATTGCTAATAAGATTGCCGCCCGCCTGTGCAAATTCGGTGTAAATGTGATGAGCACACCATAGTCTAATTGCCTGAAAGAGTCTGTATAACTTTCTAGTAAATGTGTAAATGTAAATGTAAATGTGGGATACTTGTAAAGCGCACTGTTACTCTACCCGAGTGTCCTGGCACTGTAGACCACTGGGGAACCGTCCTGGTTTTCCCTGGGAGATGGTCCCTTTCTGGGTATCTCCAGGGTGAAACCAGGCATCCCCGGCGTCTGTGGGGGGCCGTTGTAGAGATGAGGCAAGCTTAATGCCCAGAGTTGCCGAGTGTGTTCCCTGGTTAGAGTAGGCACTGAGGCGAGAATTATCGAGTCCATTGACCCTGGTCCTAGACCCTGCCGCGTCGGGAATTGAACCCTGGTCCCGGGCCGTTAATACTGAAAACATAGGTATTGTTAAGGCACCTGCGGGCTATAATTTGCATGGTGGTAAACACACCTCATTCAACCATCTGCATGTCCTGATGTGGAAACACTAGGTTAGCTCCTCCATCCATGGAATTATGTGCATACATATGATTGGCATCTGAAAAGCTAAGATGGGATCAACTCTACAAACCTGATAGAGCAGTCAGTGGGACGGACACTCTATCAGGGTGTGTAGGATACATAGTATAGTCATATACACACAAACACATACAGCCACAAACCGTATTTATCCTAGGATGTGCATTTTGCATGCTTGTTGTGCAGCAGGCGTAGAGAAAATCCCTTGCTGCCTACTGAACAGCAGAGATTATATGAGTACCATACATTTATCCTTTTGACCCACAAGTGAAAATTCCCTAAAAAATATTTAAACATTACATTGAAGAAAAACCTGTAGATCTGCAATAAGATTCTGCACTAGATGGTTTTCAGGTGATAGTTCTATTTATTTCTAACTTATACTGTAGTAGGTACTAAATGTTTGATTATGAGAAAAGCATTCATGTGTCTCAAGTCTGTTTTCTTAATATCGTTTTATTAGATTTGGATATAACTAAGGGCAGTAGTCGTTTGGCTTTTACACCTGAGATGGTTGTCATTTCTCAATTTAACGCCTTAACCGCGGCAGCAATTCCGCCGCGGTGCAGGCGTTCTATTGAGTGGGAGAGGCTGAGATGGCCGTTGGCCGTTCGCAGCACTGGGGAGGGACCGCTCCAGTCGGCCAACGGCCGACGGGAGCACGGAAGGGCTTAGATGTTCTGGTAGAGTTTTTAATTTACTACCATAAATTCTTTGGGTTGACTCTATTTCTATTTATTGCTCTTCAGCCCACAGTAGGTGAAGCGATTAAGAAGTCTATTGGTGGGTTTAGTAATGTAGCTCTTTTAACCTCTTCGATGCGTCGGACGGCGGGTGTGTGCTTCAGACTGCCGGGGGCCGTCCGTTCTCCGCGGATTTTGCACTGCGGCAAAGAGGTTCTAGAATATGGAACCTTTCATATGTTTGTTTTGGTCCTGGAGAGACTGAGATTCGACTGATGCCAGTTGGAGCATGGCTGGCTAGGGAAAATCACGTCTCTTGATGTTGTTGCCAAATAAATCATCGTAAGAGTTAACAGTGTTGCTCTCATTCCTTTACCACATTTTTGGTGTTGAGGATCCTTTAGCATAGTGGTCATTTAAAAAAAAAAAAGGTAATCAATTTTCCTCTGATAGCTACATTTGTGCATTCTCTCTAGACAGTCATAACACAGGACACTCAACTGCATCTGCATTTATCTGCATACTTTTACTAGAAAAGGTAGTGTCCTGTCTCCACACGTAGGGCTGGTTTACCTCCCATAGCTAGTGTGGTAGATAGGTCGGGACGGAAAGGGAACGTGTGCCCTTCAAAGAGTTCCTTTGAACTCACCTCACCACATCAAGGGCCCTTTTGGGTATACGTACTGGTTCTCTGACCCATCTAGTCAGACACTTTTCAAACTGTAAACCCTTTTTGGACACTCTAGTGCTGACCTAGATTTCCGCCTCCTTGGCAAGCATCCTGGAGTCAGTCAGATTGCAATCCACCAGTTGTTGGCGCAGCTCTGGAAAACAAGTATCAAGAATGTGCTCCTTCAAAAATAAGTTGTACAATCCTTCAAAATCTTCAGCCTTGCTGCCCCTCACTCAGCCCTTGAGTGCCTTACTAGCATTGTCCAGGAAATACACTCAGTTTTATGTGGCAAGTCTGTGACTACCTCTAAAGCATTGCTTGTACCTCTCAGGTGTCAGACCAAATTTTCTTAGTAAAATGGCCTTCATGGCAGTGTAGTTGGTCTAGCATTTCACCCCTGTTGTAAAGAGTGTGTCCCTCCGCACTGGAAGCATGTACTGCCAAAGCCTACCCCAGAGCTATTCTGGCACCATGATTACTCCTTAAGCCTCTTCATAGGCTGTCAGCCATTTATCCTCGTTATCCTCGTTATCATCCACATTGAAACTGGGTACCACATATTTGGGTAAATGGACTTTGGACTCACTTCAAGATCCTGTAGGTATGCTGCTACTATTTGTATTGTTGCTGGGTCCTACTTGTAGGGCTCTGATATCCAGCTCTCTGAGGCTAAGTTCATAGGCCGGGAAACGTCAGTTTCATCGAAGTCTTTAGCAGGAGTAGCTTTTTCAACGAAAGCGGAACCATGAGGGCGTCATTACTACGCCTGTGATTATACCCCACCTGACCTTCTACGAAAGGTTTTGCAATGTATGTCACTACAACGTTCAGTTGTAGTTTACAACGCTAGATCTGTATATTTTTCTACAGTTTTATATAGTGTTAACTCCACCCAATAATTTTGGAGTGCATTAATTGAGCACCATTTGCATTACATTGCCAAGGATCACAAGATGCTGAGCCCACGGCAAGGTGCAAACCTAAGTTCCCCAGCTTTAAAGTATGCAGCTGCTCGCTGTTACGTCACAGCAATCTGTAAGGAAATGAAGGCTAAAATGTACATTAATGCAATGTAATGTTCATTTTAATTTATTATTCTTAGTCTGAGTTTGGGAGTTTGAAACTGGATCAGCCCCTGATAATCCCAGAGACTTCTCTAGAAGGTCTGCCGTTCTGATTTGGGGAACATTAGAGAACAGTAATAAACAGTAAGGTAGGACACAGCTGCGTGACATTTTTTACATTTCCACAAAGCGGACATGGCGTTTAGTGCATTTGGAAACTATGAAAGAGATTTAATAACATTTGTCGTTGTAATGGTAATCGCTGTAAATGCAGGCATAAGCATGGTGTTCATTGTAAATGTATATCAATACTTATGTATGTGCCAGCGTGATAACAGTATTCCACCTAGAAACTAGTGTGATAATGACAGCGTAGTTGTAAAAGTTTTGTTGTAAAAGCATTTGGTAATTAGGCTTTTGTTGTACCGTCACATACCCTCATGGGCCATCTTCCTCTCCTCCATGACCAGCCTTTTCGCTTACAGAGCTTGCTCCTACTCTGATCTAGCAATGGGCTGTTCCTTCTTCAACTTGGCAAGCCTCCAATTTTAACTTTCTCTCCTCCAGCATGTCCTCCACCTCGTCTGAGGACAGACTCTTTGAAGTTACACTGCTGCCTGCTCTAGACCTGACTGCCATTCCTGGTAGCATGTTAACCCCATACCTGCAGGCTGCAGATCAAGATCTCCACCTTGGTCCTGCTCCAAATCCTCCTACTTTTCTTCATTCTCTTCTCTGCTTTGGTGGGCCGCTGTCCACACCCTTTAGCTTTTTGAAGGTCTTCTCTCTTGGCACTTCCGCTATGGAACACCTCTCTCTCCTGGCATAACCCTTGGGCCACTGTGTAGGTCTCCAGGCTGGCCAGCTCAAATTCCATATTGCCATACAGGACCACAGCCATTGCAGAAAAATAGGACTTGGACAAAAGGTCTTTTTGAGAAAAATCAAAGATGCCAATCAGGGAGGATTGTAGAATGAAAAATACCAATCAGAAATGATAGACAAAATGTGCCAGTTTGGATTGATGGGTCCGAATTGGTCTCAGTTGTAAATAACACTGAATTACTATGAGGTAGTTCACAAACACACGTCCAACCCTCACCACTGACCACCAATGTTAGCAATGTTTACTCCAGTTGGCAGAGGTTTTCACCTTGTCCAAGTAGGTACAACTACTCTAGTCAGGGTAAGTCAGATACCCACCTAAATTAACCTATGCTCACCCTCTGGTAGATTGGCACTGAGCAGTCAGCCTTAACTTAAGAGGCAATGTGTAAAGCATGTGTTTAACACTTAAATTACAGTAACTCAATAAAAGCGGGGGCGTGGTTTCGCCAGTGGCAAGATGGCATGCGCTTTAAGCCAGCTCTCTCGGCCGAGCGAAATAATCCGTCATTATTCAACAGCATCGAGGGGGTAGCACAGCAGGCAGTCTCTCCTTGCCCACAGCCCTGGGAGTCGGCATCGCTACTTCGTGCGTTCCCGGGTGATCCTAAAGGCAGAGAATACTGAGTTTGGTCGGCAAGGACGCCATCAAGACCGCGTGGTGACTGGGGCCCACCCAGTGGAAATTGCCTGCACCCCCTCCCTGGGGCTCTGGCCCACTGAAACCTGGAGCCCACTGCCCACAGGGACCAGTGAGGCCGCTGCTGACCGGCTCCGGGCGCTGCTTCCGCCGGCATCTGGGTGTGCGCAACTTGAGGCTCTTCTGAAGATCTGCCTCCGCGGTGGTGCATTCTACACAGCGGGTGCGGGCCTGGAGGTCGGACCTGGTCTGTGCCGGAGTGGTGCGGCTGCTGCAGCGGTAATGCGACAACTCTGAGGGCTGGCTACACCGTGGTATCTAGGAACAACTCCATTCAACAAGTAAGGTGCCGACTAACAGGTCGCGGAAGGCATAAAATCCAGACTGTCTGGACCTGCTCCCCGACTAACATCGACCCTACATGATCCTTCCCCTATCCTCAAATTTGTCAGGCCTGGCTGCCTGATGTGTGTGCGCTTCGCCGCCATATGCTTGGGAATTTTGTGGGGCAACCAACACTTGCTCCCCAGAGCCCCGGAGTGGCGCCTTCCCGGCTGGGTCCCGGGCCCGTGCAGGCCTATCCGGCTTGAACTATGACCTCGCCCCACACTGCAGAGTGGATTAATTTGCGGCAAAGTGAGGGAGAGGATCGAGATGGTCCTGCTGCGGATGTCGGAGGGCCTGTGGACCGGGCCTCTCATCCGCCTAAACACAAAGGGCCGAATGGATGCTGCTTCTTACCTGATCCGGCTACATTTGAACAATAGCTGGTGGTCGCGGTGGTGTGCGTAATTTGGCCGAACAGATATACCAAACGCTGCTCCTGCCCAGTACCGTCATGCTCTGTCCCCATCTACGCTTCAAGTGTGGGACCCAGACCCTCTATAAACCACTGCAATGGGAAAAGCCGACGCTAAGCAATCCAGGCTTACATTTGAAGGCCGCAGAACTGGCAGGGCCAGGGATTCGCCCAAGGAGGCCGGGAAGCCGGCCACGCAGACGGACAACACTTAAGCACCAGAAGGGAGCATACGCTGTCTAATCCTTGAAGTCAAATCCAGTCTAAAGACTATAGATTCCAAGATCGACAATCTAACATCCCACTTAGACCAGGCCAAACAGCGGGTGGACATTCATGACACCCGTATCTCGCCACTGGAGGTGAGGCCTCTGACATGGATGACACCGGTGCGGAAAACCGACAACGACTCTTGAAAATGGACAAGGTGCTGGAGATTATTCATGCTAAAAATGAATACCTCGAATCCCGCTCCCACAGGAATAACATACACATCGTCGGTCACCCTGAATCCACTGCAATTGATAAAATGGAGACTTACCTGGAATCCATGTTCGTGAACTTTTTGGCGCAGCCTTATTAGATGTTTTCATCGTCGAGTGAGCGCGCCGATTGCTTGGCCCAAAACCTCTGCCAGGGGCTCCAGTGCAGCCAATAATAGCACGCCTGCTGAATTACCACGACCGAGACTCAATCCTCCGGAAGGCAACAGAAATGGGTTAAGTCAGACACCAAGGTAACATGCTTTCCGTTTACCCTGCCTTTGCACTGACTGTGCAAGTTCCTTTCGGAGACTTCCTACCTACAATACTCCATCAACTTCATATCACATATGCTCTCATGTATAATGCCAAGCTATGCATAGACTCTGGAAACAAGACCCATTTTTTTACAGTCCCTAAGGCTGCCCTTGAGTTTGCTACACAACTACAAAAGTCGCTCCCCCGAGATCGACAGTCACCTTCTGAAGAAAGCCACGCAAGTGAAAATGACTGATTTTACTAATGAGTGGTAGCAGCTCCTGTGTAGTCTCACTGGCAATAGGCCTAATAAACCTAGTTTAATAGTATAACTGTTTACTGCTCTTTTGCCTAAACTCAACTGCTGTGATTAAACCATACCCACTACTCTCCTTGCTGCGGACTGCCCCGCTTGCCCACCCTGCCTCACTACATGGGCAGGTCTGGTTGAGCCCACGTACCCCATTGGGATAATTCCTGTAACATGTTGATATTCACCAAGTAGGTGTTCCCTGGGTAGGAGGAGGTCTGATTCTCAACCACGTTGGGGTGTTGAATGCATATGTAGGGCTTGGGAGGGGTTCCGCCGACACATAGGGGTTAAAGCCTACACGCCCGGCGATGCAACTCGCTAGCAATCTCTCCTTCTCTCCACTGCAAACTAGTGGCATGGCACGCCAAGCCGCAGCACTGGGCATTCGTACTAATGCTGTCCACTATCCTAATGCACAATTCCTTACTCTCCCGGAAAACCCCACTCCACTAGACATTCTATTATACTATCAGATAAGAGCAACCTGCAGAAACATGAATAAAGCATTCCCCAGTCCTCCACCACCAAACGCAGCACTCTAATACATCCACACAGCGTCCTCTCTGCGCAAACTTGTCACTAGACTGTATGCACTGACTCTCGCAGCTCCCCCTGTAGACACTGAACGGGCACGCTGTGTATGGGCAATGGACTAAGTTGACAAGTCCTCACCAGAACAGTGGCAGTACTGCTGCAATCAGCCCCAAAACCTCTCCCCCAACTGCCGACTACACCTGAAACATTTTAAATGTTTACACAGACTGTATCGCAGCCCTGCAGTACTTCACAAAATGTGCTTGGCAGGAGACGCAAGATACGCAAGATGCTCTGCTCCCGATGCAACATTTGCACACCTTGCCTGGTCATGCCAGAAGATAGCAATCTTCTGGCAAGACATGCCTCACATGTCTTCTGGGTTACGTCAAGGACATCCCACGTCTCACTACCAGTGCATGATTAATATGCTCTGGCTGCTAGCGCTATGATTTCAACTGTATTTCGTTTCTTGCCAATGACATCCTTAACATTGTGCTTTTAATAACCGCGTCGTGTTTTAATTTACCTGCACAATACTGTAGCTCGTAGTTTGCTCACTTGTTGCCTCTTCTTGCCTTGTGCCCGTTCCACCGCGGGTGTTCCCGTTTCGTGGAGGGTGCGTTTGGCAAACAGCTGGTCTGTGGAAAAGTCAGCCCATATCGCACCTGATGCCCAGGCTGCTGGCGCAGGGCGCCTCTTAGTTCCCATCTTGACAATTACCAAATAAAGAGACGGGCGCTGGAAGCAGGAAAACAAGAACAGAGTTTTATTTCTCATGAGGAGAGCCTGTCATTTCGGATACCCGCATAGTGTCTTCAGGAGGTGCTCTCTCTTGGTGCCCTCCACACAAGTTTCTGTGAGGCTTCGTCTTTTATACACATGTTTATGATGCACAAACATTCCTTATTGCAATAAAGACGCTTTGAAGTAGGAAAAAGCATGCTTGGAATCCCAGCTTCAGGCCTATTCCCATACCAGTCGCTCAGATGTCATCCTCCCCTCCTGAATGTAACAAGAGATTGTGATCTCTCAGCCGGACATTCCTACCGGACACGAGGGCAGGAGGGGATGATCAGATCAAAGGTTGGGCAGGCGATAAGATCGGGGACTTCGGCTGGTGTATCACGGTTTTGTTATGCTGGGCAGGAAAAGGGGGGGTGTACATCCACGAGGCTTGGTATTAGGACTTGGGACCGGGTCGCAAGGCCAAGTGCAGTTGGGGGGGGGGCTCGTCAGCTGAGGGGAAGGGTGTTCTTGGGAGGAAATGGGGGGTGTGGGTCAAGCAGGAGTGTTACTTCTAGAGCAGGGTCACGCAGAGGGAGAGGGTTTTATGGCCGATGCATGAGCAGTGCGCGCGGGGAGGGGTGCCGGGAACAAACGGGCAGAGAGGCCATGGTGCCTAAAATGGCTGTCGTGTACGTGTGTGCATGGGTCTATGCTGGCGGGATAACACAGTCAGTGTTTAGCGATATCCGTTCTGCTTACAACAAGGGGTACAGTAAACACAAATGAACGCCGCTTATGTGCATATACATTGCCATTTTCAACAGTCGCCGCTTTTTTACATAAGCTAGTTCATTTCTATACAGTCGATACGATTGGCGGAATGCGGTACATATGATTTTACATTTGTTGGGTTATTCATACAAGTCTAGAGATCGGCATAATACTTAGTCGGGGTCAATCAAGAAAAAGGTTCCGACACATTATAGAATCAGGTTCTGACTTTCTCTCCGGTGACATCAAAATACAGTAAAAAGTGCTCTGATTCCTTCGGGTCTTGTCAGTGCTATAAGAGACTTTTGGAAAACTAAATACATGAGTGACCGATGAAACATTTTTGAAAGAAATACAAAAAATGGCTGAGGGAGGAATTCAGTTCGATACAAGCAATTAGTCAAGGGGTGGGCAGAAAGTTCAGGAAGGGGGGGTCTTCGTCACAGTGTCTTTTTAACAGCGAGCCATCACTGGTAGGCTCTGGTAGTCCGTCTTCTTTCGTTGGCGCTGTTGAGCACCGGCGGTGGAGCTATAGGTCCAGCTCGGATTCATCCTTACGCGTTGCAGGGTGCGATCAGTCCTCTGCTGTTAGATCACAGTCCTGTTTCCTAACTGATCTTCTTAGGGGTGCCTCATGCAGGGCACCTGCGTGTCTTTCTTCTTCCGTATTCTATCTAAATGCTGCTCTTTTTTTCTGAGTCAAAAGTTATGCGAAAAAGGTGATGTTGTTGAATAATCAAGGGAAGAGAGGGCGGAGTGGGATCAGATCTTTGAACACACCAAGGGACCAAAGGAGCAAAGGACGATGAGCAGGCAGGCCCATCAGTCGGGCTCAAAAGGGACGGGGACTTCAGGCACGAGTGGGTCAGCAAATCGAGGGCTTCAAGGCAGCCCTTCATTCCTTCACCTGCCGAGTTTGAGAGTGGTGCCTCGTCCCGCGTCTCGTTGCTCTGCGACTCCACCTTTGGTTGCGGTCACACGTGCTTCATGATCTGTGGCCAGGCTGTGCGTCACATCCAGCTCCTCTCCTCCGGTGATTGTATCTTTGAATGGGTACAAAACAAGTTTTAGAAAAACTGGCAGGAGAAGACATTTATACATCTCAATTCCGTCCCCAATCCTAAGTAGGTGGGGGATAGGTTCATCAGTCACAGTCAAAAGTCATCACTTATGGAGTATGTAGGAGGGCATTTCCACTGAATTCGTAAGCCTATTTGGCGTTCATTCGTGACGTACGTGGAGAGAAATCGGACTCCCATTGACAGTGTATTCTATCAAACTCGAAATCGAGTCTTAAGGTAGGGACTCGCCCTTTTTTAGCCCAAGTACTGACAATCTTACATTTCCCTTCGGGGTCGGCTAACTCTTGCAAGCGGGGGGGTTATCATCATGAGAGGGGGCAGAGGTTAAACATGCTTTTCTTGGGGAGCGACGGTTAATCAAGGTCATCAATTACGCTTCGGGGATAGCTGATATGGAGCTGGGGTCAATCGGGAGAAGCGAGGACGCTTTGGACAGGGAGCTGGGGTCAATCGGGAGAAGCGAGGATGCTTTGGACAGGGAGCTGGGGTCAATCGGGAGAAGCGAGGACGCTTTGGACAGGGAGCTGGGGTCAATCGGGAGAAGCGAGGATGCTTTGGACATCCGCACTTAAGTGCAGAGGGGTGAGGCAATCTGGGCATTGGGGATTGCATTTCTAATGAACTGAAAAACAGAAGACCATTGACGTTATAGTCCCCCTATAAAAAGGCCAGATTAGGGGACATCAGTCGTCTTACCTGTCCTTTCTTTCATTACCAACTCGGGTTCTATCGTTTTGCAGAAAGGAGAGGTAGTAATATGGCAAGTTACAATCGTTTTAGTTCCTGTCAATTTTGCCGAACACCTTTGTGTTCGAAGAGACCCAATTAGGTTTGTGATGGTGAGGCACAACGTTACCACACAAGGGAGGAGGGAACAGGGGGACCCTGAGAGAGAGAGAGAGAGAGAGAGAGAGAGAGAGAGAGAGAGAGAGAGAGAGAGAGAGAGAGAGAGAGAGAGAGAGAGAGAGAGAGAAAGAGAGAGAGAGACGTGTACAATAATGGGCCATTCAGTGTGCACACAACACAGAACAGCAGGGGTCAAGTAATACGGAAACACAAGCAGAGGGACGACATAGATCCATACATTACGTACACACAAACTCAGGCGGGGGAGACAGTACATGTATTATTTACAAAAATCCGAGACAAAACATAGAACAGTTATTGTCCAAAATGATCTCTTCCTGTATGCTGCGCATCCTTAGCATCCTAAGCTCTTTTTACCTTTTTCTTCTCTTTTATCGTCGGCTGCCTTCACTGGTGGCTTTTGGTTGCATACACTTATATGCCTTTGGCAATTGGTCAAGAACTAACCTGGTCGGGCTAATGCTCACGGTGGGCTGAGGCAACAGTGGGCGTCAGTTGGGAGAACAATAGGGCAGCTTTGAGTTTCATGTCTATGAGGGTGCGAAAAGGATGTAGTATATTTTAAACACTGGCAACATTCCTAGTCCTCCAAGCGGAGGGTACTTGGGTAAACCTCACCTCGGAATATTCCTTAAACTTTCCCTATTTAGTTAAACGTAGGAATTTATTCATTAGTGCACGTCATTCCTGGTTGTATTATTCGGGGTGCCAAGCAAAGTCATATTTTGTAGTTTCCGCTTCAGGCTGTCCTCCCAAGCGCTAAGTTCAGGGAGAGAAATAGCCATTGTTCGCTCGTCGTGTGTAAGCACCATAATCGCACCCATTTTTCCCATCTCTTCGTCCGCTAGATCACCATTTTCTTCCGATGTGACCTGCAGAAGGAGGGAAAAAGAAGGGGAGCGGGGGCAGCATTTTAAAAACACATTAGCGCGCATAAACCCGAAAAGGCTTTTACTTACTACATACTCGGGCTATCTCCACTGGACGCAGTCCCTGCCAACTCGGCGTTTAAGCCCAGGTGGACCATTTAGTGTGGGAGAGATGATTATCGGAAGCCTGTGGATAGCATAGGTCGCCCAAGTGTGGTATTACGGATCGTGCGCAGGGGGGGGGGTCAGAACAAAGGGCAGTCGGTGCAACGTGGGGGGCGAGCTCGTGCTCTCCTTTGAGGAAAAGTGATAACCTACAGTGGTACGGGGTCGTTTGTCGTTCGTACCGGGGGGGGGGTCAGGTGGCACTCCTTCGGGGCGACTTAGGGGCATTTTTAAAACAACTTTCCTGATACAGGTAGCATATTAAGTATAAGCTAAATACCAGGATCTTTAGCAGTTGCTTAAGGCTTGTACAAAAATGCAAAACACATACAACAAAAACCTGGACCGTTCATATTTGCAATATTTCTGCGTACTATACTTTTTAACCCTTAACTAGTCGAGCTGAGCCATTTCACCTGTAATCTAGTTATATCGGAAATAGTGGTCATTTATTCGAAACTTACCAATTTACGCGTGACAACTACGTTTGCTTTTTCCAAAAATCTTTAATACAAATTTCGGTGCATAAATACGGGCCTACAACCCCGTGGGCCGGCCACGGAGCAGGCTGGAACTGTACATGTGGGGATACTTATTAGTGGAAAACCTAATGGAGTCGGTGGTCGTTGATTTCATAATAAAAAGTGCGACAGGTGCAATAAAATCATATCGAAACTTCAGTGTGAGCGAGTATCATAAGTGTTGAAATTCGAACTTTCAATAATCATGATGCGCCAAAACTTAACAACAATTCATTGTCCGAATGTTCAATCAGTACCCATCTCACTTCAATTCATTGTCCGAACACATAATCAGTACCCATCCCATATCAATTCATTGTGTATAAAAACTGCATACATATTTCATGACACCAAGGCTGAGCAATCGGGGTACAACAAGGAGTTGAAAGTTTCATTTGTACCAGCGCCATTTTGGGAGCAGCCAGGCAGATCTAGGCATAGTCAAAATCTCCACCAACTCGTGGTTGGCCTAGAGGCTCTTTCGGCAGTCCAAAAGTTCCGTTAAAGGGCAACAGAAAGGATCGGCAGTATGAACCATCAGTCAAAAAGGGGGAGGGAGGCAACAATTTTTTCTACCGGGTCATACTGGGTTTTCACCGGAACTGATCCAAACTGTAGTCTGCAGGATTTTAGTCATTCAAACTGAGGCTGGCGTCAGCATGGGAGCGCCGACGTCTTGCGGCTACATTTTCATCGTTCCGCGGGTAATCATGGCAGTCATTCCCCATCGGGGGTGTCTGCGGGGGTCGGGGGCCCCCGTGGCTTTTATAGAATCTTCAAAGTCGAGGAGAACACTTCCGATTGTGGGACTCATTTCTTAATCAACAAGCAACCGGGCCATCTCTTCACGCCGGGCCCGCTCCTGCAGGGTCGACCGCCATTTTACGAGTGGCCGAACCCTCGTCGGGTGAGTGGAGCGTTGGGGGTGCCGCTGGGGGCCTCCACCTGGGGAGGTGGGAGAGGCTCGTTCGCGCCGCCTCTCCCTTCCAGCGCACCCCACGCCGTTTTTCTCGGCGCTAATATCCATGATGGCCGGACCAGGCGATGAGGGGGGGGGGTCGGAGGCATAGGCAAGACATCCCCCCCCCCCCGGTGGCCTGCAAGGCGCCGCTTCAGGGCCGAACGGGGAGCTTCTACCAAGCCGTGGCTGGACCAGGAGATGCGAGGGGGGGGGGCCGGTGGCATGAGCAAGACATCCCCCCCCGTGTTGTCGCAGCCATTATTGAAGAAAGAAGAGGGGACGCCCAGATCCCGTCGGCCTCGGCTCCTCTTCTGGCCCACCTTATGCGACGACCTCCGGCCGACGGCTGGCAGCAGGACCCGCCCTACACGTGCCGAAGATCTCGTCTTCCGGATGGGCGTAGCCGCGGACCTGTTGCACTTCGGGAGTTTCCAGAATGGGGGTAGGTATCTGCTGACTTGTATCTATCTCATGTTACCGTTATTGGGGCGTGGCAGGCGGTGGGACAGACATGTTTGGAGCAGTGAGGGGTGGCGAAGCCTGGTTGCCTCGTGGCCGTTGCGATGTCAAGCTTGGCTTCTTTCACCATTTTCATGTTTCCTATTACGGGCTTATTTCTAACATTTCTTATTTCTAGCGAAATCATGTGTTTTATCGTGAGCTATTTCTAACCTTTTCCTATTTGTAGTGAAATCAAAAACTCATCAGTGGCCTACTGATTTTTGCTTTCTTATTTCTTTCTTCCCTTTTTTTTTCCTAGCGTGTTTCATGCTAAAGTTTCTGTTAACAGGATACGGTGATTACTTCGTTATTGTTGCATATGTCCTTTTTATTAGGGGTGCCCTCTGGTCGAGCCAGATGACCTACCTCTAATAAATGGTCCGGGTGGAACTAGTTTACCAATCAGTGGGGAGTAGATAGGCCCGAGAGATTACAACGGGGGACAAAGGTCCGCATTACCTACCCTTCACTACTTGCAAAGATTAGACAGAATATTTCTTTTCTACGTTATTTGCAAACAGAGAATACCTCAAATGAACTATTCCTTGAACAAGAAATGTCCAGACAATCAATCAATCAGTGGGGAGAAAAACAGGCATGACGGATTACAACGGGGACAAAAATCTGCATTACCTATCCTTCACTATCTGCAAAGGGGGCAGAATATTTCTATTCTTCCCTGTTTGTAGACAGGGAATATCTCAAAGAGCAATAATCGATAAAAATCGATAACAAACAATCAGTGGGGAGAAAGATAGGCATGACGGATTACAATGGGGGACAAACGTCTGCATTACCTATCCTTCACTATTTGCAAAGAGAGAGGAACGTTCCTATTCATCGCTGTTTGCAAATAGAGAATGTCTCAAAGAGAACCAATACTTCAAGTACAATCAATCAATCAATCAGATGGATAAAGCCATCCTACCAATCGGACGTAAAGACGTCCTACTTAACCTTACCCGGACCGGACCGTGTGGGCAATTCTTCACCTTCCCTTTTCCAGCGCCCAATCGTTCTCTTTCTCCATGTTTTTACCGCAGCATTCCTGTGGGATTCCAGTCAGGACAGTAGGTCACTTGAGAGAGGTCCGTTCGGAATCGGTGAAGTTCATTCAATCGGCAGCCAGACGAGGGCCCTCTCAATGCAGGTATACTCCAATCATTTAGATGTTCACCCCATCGTCTGGACCTCTCTTACCGGACCTTATGTCGCTGATGGACCCCGCGTTGGGACGCCAATTGTGGAAAAGTCAGCCCATATCGCACCTGATGCCAGGCTGCTGGCGCAGGGCGCCTCTTAGTTCCCATCTTGACAATTACCAAATAAAGAGACGGGCGCTGGCAGCAGGAAAACAAGAACAGAGTTTTATTTCTCATGAGGAGAGCCTGTCATTTCGGACACCCGCATAGTGTCTTCAGGAGGTGCTCTCTCTTGGTGCCCTCCACACAAGTTTCTCTGAGGCTTCATCTTTTATACACATGTTTATGATGCACAAACATTCCTTATTGCAATAAAGACGCTTTGAAGTAGGAAAAAGCATGCTTGGAATCCCAGCTTCAGGCCTATTCCCATACCAGTCGCTCAGATGTCATCCTCCCCTCCTGAATGTAACAAGAGATTGTGATCTCTCAGCCGGACATTCCTACCGGACACGAGGGCAGGAGGGGATGATCAGATCAAAGGTTGGGCAGGCGATAAGATCGGGGACTTCGGCTGGTGTATCACGGTTTTGTTATGCTGGGCAGGAAAAGGGGGGGGTGTACATTCACGAGGCTTGGTCTTAGGACTTGGGACCGGGTCGAAAGGCCAAGTGCAGTTGGGGGGGGGGGCTCGTCAGCTGAGGGGAAGGGTGTTCTTGGGAGGAAATGGGGGGTGTGGGTCAAGCAGGAGTGTTACTTCTAGAGCAGGGTCACGCAGAGGGAGAGGGTTTTTTTTGGCCGATGCATGAACAGTGCGCGCGGGGATGGGTGCCGGGAACAAACGGGCAGAGAGGCCATGGTGCCTAAAATGGCTGTCGTGTACGTGTGTGCATGGGTCTATGCTGGCGGGATAACACAGTCAGTGTTTAGCGATATCCGTTCTGCTTACAACAAGGGGTACAGTAAACACAAATGAACGCCGCTTATGTGCATATACATTGCCATTTTCAACAGGTCTCGCTGGTCTCGCTCCCATTGGCTGATCTTGGTCAGGTGGGATGCCAGACTTGGGGCCGGATACATTTAAGGGGGTGATTAGAACTGGTCTCACTACCAGTGCATGATTAATATGCTCTGGCTGCTAGCGCTATGATTTCAACTGTATTTCGTTTCTTGCCAATGACATCCTTAACATTGTGCTTTTAATAACCGTGTCGTGTTTTAATTTACCTGCACAATACTGTAGCTCGTAGTTTGCTCACTTGTTGCCTCTCCTTGCCTTGTGCCCATTCCACCGCGGGTGTTCCCGTTTCGTGGAGGGCGCGTTTGGCAAACAGATGGTCTCGCTGGTCTCGCTCCCATTGGCTGATCTTGGTCAGGTGGAACGCCAGACTTGGGGCCGGATACATTTAAGGGGGTGAATAGAACTGTTCTGTTGGTCTCACTACCAGTGCATGATTAATATGCTCTGGCTGCTAGCGCTATGATTTCAACTGTATTTCGTTTCTTGCCAATGACATCCTTAACATTGTGCTTTTAATAACCGCACCGTGTTTTAATTTACCTGCACAATACTGTAGCTCGTAGTTTGCTCACTTGTTGCCTCTCCTTGCCTTGTGCCCTGTTCCACCGCGGGTATTCCCGTTTCGTGGAGGGCGCGTTTGGCAAACAGCTTGTCTCGCTGGTCTCGCTCCCATTGGCTGATCTTGGTCAGGTGGGACGCCAGACTTGGGGATGGATACATTTAAGGGGATGATTTTCTCTGCGGATAGCGGACGCGCACAGCGGGCGTGAGCCAAAGTTGCGCCAAAGTTAAGCCTGTCTGCGCCCGTCCGCGCTGAGGACACGCCAGGTGCCAGGCGGGCTGGCCCACGCTACATACTCCCAGCAAACTGTGAGTTGTACACCCATTCCACACTTCTCTCACTTAGACCTCTGCTCAGGACTTGTCACTTTTCCTCATCCCCTGAAAATCTTATTGAAATTCAATGTTGTAATGGCGTTGCAAGACCTACACGCTCCCGATACCACTTAAAAAATCAGGCTAAACATCGGAGTACACTGCCCGAATCCACCTTCCTAAATGAGCATGGCCTGCTTATAAATGCTAGGTCCCTAGTTTGAAATAATGTGGCATTCAGAGATTTTGTCGCCCAAAAAAAGCCTCCCTGGGTCTTTATCACTGAAACTTGGTGCTCTGATTCTTCTGGCCCGGATCTGGTTGAGGCAGTCCCGAAGGCTGCACTTTATCCAGGATGGACAGGATTGGGCGTAGGGGGGGGGGGGCTGGGAATCCTTTTTAGAGATTCTTTGACATGTCGTACCGAGCCTCTTTCTTTGCCCTCGGATAAATTCGAAGCTTTGCATTTTACCTTAAACTTTCTTCTCTCAGCTTCCTTCTCTGGTATTCTCTGTTACAGACCTCCCGGTCCAAGAACTACTTTTCCCCAGGATATCCTTAAACTCATAGAGCCTTTTGTTGACAAGCCCTACTTTAGTATCTTGGGCGATTTTAACTTTCATCTAGAGTCTACAGATGACAAGGACACGATGGCACTAATTGATGGTTTAGCCGCATGTGGGCGTGGCCAATTGGTTGTGGACTCTACGCACTCTGCTGGCCACACGTTGGACGGCATCTTCACTAATGATGCTAGAATCATGGCTGGTATACCCATCCCTCTTTCCTGGTCCGACCATCTGGCAGTTCCCTTCTACTGTAAAACTAATCCTATCCTACTTAACAAACCTAAGAGCAACGTGTGGGAGACTAGAAGGAATTATAGAGAGTTTAACGATGATACTCTAGCACCCTTTATGGATGCTCTCAGTAATCTCTCTCCATCAGATCCCAACGTGGCTGCCTCCAACCTCTCTAATGTCCTTGCCGGCGCTATAGACACCCTCGCACCGGCTAAACGGCACTATTCAGCCGGAAAGAGTCCTTCTCAGCCCTGGTTTTCTGACCGCTTAAGATTGCTGCGGCAGAAGTGTAGGAAACAGGAGCGGTCCTGGCATGCCCACCCTGACCCACGTGGAAAAGCCCTTCATAAAGCTCTACTTAGAGACTATAAGAAAGCCATCATTGAAGAAAAAAGGAGCCATTTCACCAACCTTACGGCTTCCCTTAAATCATCAAGGGACCTCTTTAATATAATTGACTCACTCTCGGCACCTAAAATAGCTGACCCTACCATCGAAACACAGGAACTCTGTAATAATATCACGAGTTTCTTTCATTTTAAGATCGCTGACATCTATTCCTCTCTTGAAACCCGCAATCATGAGTTTGATGCCAACGCAGCTTGTGCCCCTTTTCTACCTGCCTCTCCCCCTACTGAGAATGTTGATGCTTTTTCTAAATTGCAGCTTACCTGCTTTCCTCTCTTGACTCTAGAAGAGCTTGACCTCCTTCTTGATGCCACCAAGTCTTGTTCGCCCTTTGATCCTTGCCCCCTAAGAACTTTGAAGACTTGTAGACAGTTGGTCCTCCCTCCTCTTCTGGAGGTTATGAATATGGCCATCAGTGAGGGTATCTTCCCTTCATCCTGGAAGACTGCCTTTGTTAAACCAGTGCTCAAAAAGTCCTCTCTGGACCCTGGAGTTCTAAAAAATGATCGCCCTATTTCCCTGCTCCCAGCCCCAGCTAAGATACTTGAGTCCCATATAAATCGAAACCTCTCTACCTTCATTGAGAGATCCGAACTGTTAGACACTTCCCAACATGGGTTTCGGGCAGCTCGCAGCACCGAATCCGCCCTAACGGTTGTGATTAACAACATCCGTATGGAGGTTGATAGGGGACATCCTACTCTGCTAGTGTTATTAGATCTCACAGCAGCGTTTGATACCTTGTCCCCGTCAATCCTGATCTCCAGGCTCATGGACATCGGAGTTGAGGGTACTGCTCTTAGTTTAGTCTCCTCCTTTTTACATCATAGGGAGCAGAGAGTCAAAATGGGCAATTTTCTCTCCGCCTCTCAAAAAGTGCAATGTCGGGTACCACAGGGCTCCTCGTTGAGCCCATTATTATTCAACATCTATGTTACCCCACTTGCCAAGGTGGTGAGATCCTTTGGTCTTGAGGTGTTGTTGTACGCCGACGACACCCAGATCTTGGTATCTATTACCCAGTCGGCTAGTGACTCTGCTTCCAATTTTAGAGCATGCATGGAGGCAGTCTCCCAGTGGATGGTGCATAATTTTTAAAAACTGAACGGTGAAAAGACAAAAATTATGGTCTTTGGAGGCAGCCAAGATCTGTGGTCAAAGGACTGGTGGCCTTCTTCGCTGGGGGATTGCCCTCTTCCTACTCTTTCCGCCAGGAACCTTGGTGTCCTATTTGACCCCATTCTCTCTTTCGATTCTCAGGTAAACAGAACGGTGTCTACCTGTTGTGCCATCATTAGAACACTGAGGAAGATTGCCCCATATCTATCCCAGGCAGCTCGGAAACAATCTACTGTCGCCTTAGTTTCATCTAGGCTAGATTATTGTAATGCCCTATACAGTGGCATTAACAAAAGCTCCATCCACCGCCTCCAAATGGTGCAGAATGCTGCGGCCAGGATGGTCTTGAATCTTCCTAGGCTTGCTTCTATAACCATGGCCAGAAGGGATCTTCACTGGCTTCCGATTTCCTCTCGGATTTCTTTTAAACTTCTTTGTCTGGCCCATGGTGCAATTCATGGCTCAGGCTCAGAGGGTATTAGGTCCCTTCTACGTGTTTACACCCCCCAAAGAACCCTTCGTTCAGCATCTAAGAACATGTTTTCGGTTCCCAGATTTGTGAAGGCTAAATGGGGAGGTAGAGCATTTTCCACCCTGGTTCCAAAACTTTGGAACTCCCTCCCTCTGGAGCTTTCCAGTCAGTCTTCCTTGGTGGTTTTTAGGAAACGCCTGAAGACTTGGCTCTTCTGTCAGGCATATTAGCGGCTTTGCTCCTAGCGGTATTCTGATTTTGCAGTTGGTAGTTTTGGACTCTTGTCTGTCTGTCTTCGCGCCTTGATGCCCCTTGGGGCTAAGTTTTCGCGCGTTATAAAACGCCTTTCATTCATTCCTTCAGATGCTAACCGCAGGCTGGGTCGTGATGCTGCTGGTGCTGGCCAGGCACAGGGTGGCGATCCAATGGGGCCATAAGCCAGCACCATTAACCAAAACCTGGCTAGCGGATGAGGCACATTGCCAGTTGCACCTGATTGAATATTATAATTTAATGCCATTAGCGAATAAGCCACACAACATTTGGGCCCTCCTGGTGTCCTTTCTCCAACGGGCAGATGGGGCTGTAGCCAAGAATGAGCATGTTAACAAGGACAGTGGTGGACTTAACTCCCATGACATTGTGACGTTGTGAATAATCTGTATGCTAATCTAAAGTTGTTTCTATGTCCAGATTGTGACTATACTGTCATGCACTTTTAATTTCCTGTTATTATTAGAATGCCTCATCAACTTGTCTTGGTTAAAACTATGTCATTGAATGCAAATAAAAAATGTACCACAAAAAGACTTCACACAGGTTTAGAAAAATAGAGAATCTTTATCTGAGTAAAACAAGATCAAAACAGCAAAAAATCGGTTCAAATAAATCAAGATTTAGGATTTCTACAAGATTACATGCAACAGCAGTGCTTAATGCAGTTGGGCTCCTCTTAGAGCCCTTGCGGTAACTTCTCCAGTGTTAAAATGATACAAATCAAAGTTTGCAAAAGGGACTCAAGGCGTTCCTATGCGATTAAAGGGGGAACTGAAATGCGGCCAAATAATTTCCCCACAGCTGCCTGCGATGTCATGTGATCCGCTGGGAAGTGAATTTTGCTGCTCTACGGCTCATCAGGGGACGTGAGGCACATAATCGCTGGGCACCGTAGTGATCGGAAAATGTGCTCACAGTGTGTTGTAGTTGTCAGGGTAATCGGGATTGGCACCCGCACAGGTCACAGCCTTCGGCAGGTGCCCGTGTTGAGAAGCAGTGATCTCCCGGTGATCAGCACCAAGTAGACGCTCTTCCTCTCCAATCAGGGAACACTCAACAAAATAGGAACGCTCCCTGCTGGATGGTGAGGCGGGGATGGAGATGGGGCACTGCGCTCGCTCTCCCCTGTAGGCACTCAGGAAATGGGAGCATTAGCTTCTCAGGTGATCAGGAAACAACCAAGGAAGGTTCCCTTTTGAAAAGCGGTGTGAGAGGCTGTGACTGGACACCACTCTTGCTCCTCAAATGTGTCAGTAAATGTCCTAATCACGCTAAATTCCACACTAAGGTCCAATAGTTTACTTATTTGATAGGGCCAGAGCCTGGTACTTATACCCAAAAGGGCCTTTGATTGTAGAGGGTTACTTAAAAATAACTATCTGTAGTGCACAAGGGACTATTTCAGCCCAGCCCTAGCTCCAGACTGCCAGTAGGTGGTAAATCAGCCCTTTGTGTTAGATCAGGACACAACCTATTCAGAAGTAGGTTTGAGACACCTCTGAGCCCAGGGAGGCAATCAATGCACATGCATACCTTGTCACACCCAGCCCTTCCTGTGCTGTGGCTGTCTAGAGAGTATGCACAAAGTATAGCTGTCACCCAGGCTAGACGTGTACTAGAGACAGACTGCAAAGCACGCAGAGCAACTTAAAGAGTATGTCCCATTTCTAAAAGTGTCATTTCTAAAATAGTAGTGTTAAAACTTTACCCTTAAGAAAATGTGTTATTACTATTCCCATGATACCAAACACAAGAAAGCTACTCCTCTCTGATCAGGAATTACCATTTAAAAGTATGTAAGGGAATTCCTAATGCTGGCCTTTAGAAATGGTAGGCTTCACAGCAGTGAAAACGAAATTCAATGTTTTTCACTGCCAGTACATATAACACGTAAAAGTACATGTCCTGCATTTTATTTATACATCACTCTGTCCTTAGGGTCACTTAGGGCCTACCTTAGGGGTGGCTTATGTGTAATAAAAATGGAGTGTAAGGCTTGGCAAGTGGTTTAAATGCCAAGTCGAAGTGGCACTAAACTGCACACATGTGCCTCACAATGTCAGGTCAGAGACTGGTTTGAAAAGCTACTTGTATGGGTGGCACAACCAATGCTGCAGGCATGGATGGTGTTGCATGTTTGGCAAGCTATGCCTGTGGAAGTACTTTTAGAAAAAAAAATTCATAGTGTTGACGATCTATATATCTGGCAGGCCAGGTGCCAATGGGCTGGTGTGATCGGGTATCCTCTACTCCAGTTGCTTTGTGACCTGCCCAATAGAGCCTTGATGAGAACATCTGTCTTATGGTTAACATTAAGGCTGCATATTTGGATTGTGAATGAAGTAGATTTTAATCTTATTGGTTTATAAATATTTAGGAAATCTTTTAGAAAAAGATTTGTGCTTGATCTTTCTGTTTGAAAGTGAACATATAATCAGCCAGGGTTCTAATGTGAGGCCTGTTGTGCTGCAGTAGCAAGTTTTGAGGTTAGTCAAATGTTTCTCCAGTCCAAGGCCTTTATTTTGAGTGGCACAGAAAATGTGCTGATATTTCCTGACTCCTGAAGTTACTGATAAAAGTGATCTGCCAACTTGGGGAGCAGAGAACATTTAAGTCACTGTGAATTGGACTCTTTCAGCTGTGGATCTCTTCATTCTAACAGATGACTGCTGTTACTTGCCCGATTGGAGTTAGGTGGCCACTAATCTAAGACTATTTGTAACGTTAACAAGCAAATTTAGACAATGCATTGATTTTTATTGCCTCTGTGTATGGCGGAGAATCTTGATGCTATTGGTCATTTGAGATAAAGACCTGCACTCAAACTACAGAAGGCAACTCCAAGCATGGTTATAAATTTATTGCAAACCATCATCTAATGTGAAGCTCATGAGTTTGAAACCCTTTTTGACTGAAACTTTGGGGCCTGTTAATGCTAAACAAGATACAATATAGTAAACGGCTTGACTCAAAAATGACTGCTCAGATTACTCTCATGGGTGCAATGTTCTTGGAAGATTTTGTGATCTACTTACACGTTGGGGCTTCCAGAGGTATTTGTTTGACCTGTGCTACCTTCAGGAGAGAGCCACCCTTTTTTTTTTTAAGTTTGAAGTTTATTAAAGTATAAGGAAGCAAAGACAGAAAATGAAGAAACAATCATAAGTTACAAAAACAAGAAATCTCTCTTACAAAAAAAGTAGAATTGATAAATAAATCTATACATAAAATATGGCAAACGATAATATTCATGAACATAAGGTAATTGAGGTATAGCCTGTAGAATAAAACACATAAGTGATAAGAAAAATTAAATGCAAGGAAGAAATGCAATCACGGTGGTTTTTGGACTTCAACAGTACGAACTTGAGTGGGAGGTGGGATCTGGGCAACTCTGGATAAATACTCAGTGAGGGGAATCCATAAAAGATCCCGTTTGATTGCAAGAGAAATGGGGGAAACAAAATTAGTGTCCAGACGGTGATTAAAACAAACTGCGTTCCACCAGGCATTGAAGGAGACATCATTAGCCTGTTTCCAATGAGATGTAATATGATGTAAGGCAACGGCTATCAGAAGGTCAAGTAATTTATGTTTATGGGACGAAGTGGCAAAAATAGGAGAAAGAGAACCTAGAAAAATGTTAACAATGGAAAAGGAGAAACAAAATTTGAAAATCTTTTGAAACTGAGACCACACTTGTTGCCAAAAACGAAAAATGGGAGGACAATCGAACAACATGTGCTTCAAATCAGCTGAAGAGCAGGGACAGGACCAACAAGTGGATGAAGTGTCTGAGGAAAACGATGACAGAAGTAGTGGAGTGAATAATGTGCGATTATAAACGAAAAATAAGGTTTGGGTAGTGTTTGCAGCTCTGGAAGTACTATGAATTTTTGACCAAATTTTGTCCCACAAAGTGAAGGACCAAACTTGAGATAAATCTTTTTCCCAAGCCAACTCAACCTTGGATTTGAGACGATCAGTAGAAGACTGAATAGATTTATAGAGAAAAGAGGCAGAAGGGGCGTGATCAATTGCATTGGAAATGGGAAGATATGCTGTAGGAATAGAATTTGTAGCGGGAAGTGAAGAGAGGTATTGGATGAGAGAGGGAATCAGTGACATATATCGTGCACGAGAAGAGGAAGGTAACGAGAACTGTTTTTGGAGGTCTTGAAAAGAAAGAGGTTGATTATCCACAAGAAGTTGAGAGATCCATTTTAGACCAAGAGAGTGCCAGGTCTTCCAATATAATGAGCGATTGCGAATTTGGAGGAGTTTATTATGCCAGATAGGCTGAATATGGGTGGAGGAAGCAGAAGGATAAGAGGATGACAGGTACGGTAAAAGAAGAGTACGAGAACGAGAGATAATGGGGGAGCGAAGAGACGGAAAGTGAAGGAAAGAATCTCATTAAAATCAAAAGGATGAAGGAAAGAAGATTCTAGCTTCAGCCAAAGAGGAGGATAATAGGGAAGGTCCGAAGAGAGCCAACGCAAAGCTTGCTTTAATGAAAAGGCGGTATGGTAAGATTTGAAATTTGGAAATTTAACCCCTCCTAATGTTTTATCTTTCTTCAAGGCAGAAAGGGCTATTCGAGATTTCTTACCTTTCCACAAAAATGTTTGCAAAATAGAATCTATCGACTTGAAGTAATAGTCCGGAATATGAATGGGAATCATGGAGATAGAGTAAAGTACTAGAGGTGCCAACATCATTTTAATGGAGTCAAGACGTCCCCACCAAGAAAGGAAAAGAGGGTTCCAGCGAGTAATAGCCGCATTAAGTTTAACAGAAAGTGAATGGAAATTAAACTTAAGAGTATCTAAGAGACGAGGAGCAAACCAAACACCCAAGTATTTAATCTTGGAAGGCTGCCATGAAAAGCCAGAATTGTGAAAGAGATGTTTTTGACAGAGAGGGTTTAAGGGTAAGATTTCACATTTATCAATATTAAGACGGTAGCCAGAAACTTTAGAAAAGGAGGAAACTTGATTCAAAAAGAACGGTAAAGAGGATTGTGGGTCCGAACAATATAACAAAATATCATCCGCGTAGACTGATAGTTTAACTTGCTGTTGGGGGCCGTAACGAAATCCAGAAATATTCTCATCAAGTCTGATCTTAGTCAAAAAAGGTTCTAAAGCTAAAACAAACAAAAGAGGGGACAAGGGGCAACCTTGACGCACACCTCGTTGAAGAGGAAAATAATCAGAAGTCCTACCGTTTGCAAAAATTGAAGCATGGGGGCTAGAATAAAGTAATGAAATAAGAGAAATGAATTTAGGAGAGAAACCGATCCAACGAAGAGCTTGAAACATAAAGTCCCATCCTATTCTATCGAAAGCCTTTTCGACGTCAAGAGAGATGGCAGCCAAAGGATAAGAAAGGGAGGGAGCTTTACTCAAAATATTAAAGAAAACTCGGGAGTTATCTGATGATAAACGACCTTTAACAAAGCCTGATTGATCAGGGCCAATAATATTTGGTAAAAGGGGGTCCAATCGAAGAGCTAATATTTTGGCGAAAATTTTATAATCGGTATTTACAAGAGAGATGGGGCGATAGTTTTTACATAAGGTATGATCTTTATCTGGTTTGGGAATTAGACAAATGAGCGCTTCCTGAAAGGTTCCCCGGGAAGAATCAGAATCAACAAAAGATTGAAATAATAGAAGTAGTTTAGGGAGGAGAAGGGAGGAAAAATGATTATAGAATTCAATGGTGAAACCGTCAGGCCCAGGTGCCTTACCGCGACGAAGGACAGAAACAGCATGAGAAATTTCAGAGAGGGAGATATCCGAATCCAGTGAATGAAAATCAACATGAGTGGAGGGAGGGGGAAGAATGTCTTGAAAATACGTAAGGAGATCAGCGGGATCAAGACTGGATTCAGGAGTGTATAAAGTTTGATAGAACGAAACAAACTGATTTAATATGTCTTTATCTTTAAACAAAGAAGTACCCGACGGTCCTTGTAGAGACTCAATCTTTGTTTTCTCCCTTCTTATCTTAAGATAATTAGCGAGTAATTTGCCCATTTTGTTTTGACCTCCATAATAACGAGAGTTGCATTTAAGGAGAGAATTAGAGGCTGCATTTGTGGTAAATTTGTTAAAATCGATTTTGGTTGAAATGAGCTCTCGAAGGGAGGAGTCAGAGCTAGAGTTATAATAAGTATATTCTAGTTTCTTAATTTTATCCAGAAGTTGAGTTGTCTTAGAAATCGACTTCTTTTTCTTTTGTGATACGAAATTAATAACAAATCCCCGAACAGCTGCTTTAAACGAGTCCCACACCATGACAATGGAAGATTCAGGGAGATGATTAAGTGTGAAAAATTCAGTGGCAAAAACTGTGAATTGAGTACAAAAATCAGAATCAAGGAGTAAGGAATTATTAAATCTCCAGCGTCCTGAATGAGGGGAGAAAGGGACAAGGTCAATATCAACAAAAACGGGAGCATGGTCTGAAATTAAGATAGAACCAATGTCTGAGTGAAGGGCAAGTTGAGCTAGGGATTTGCTAAGGAACAGGTAATCAATACGGGATTGGGAATGATGAGTGGGAGAGTAAAATGTGTATTCTCTAAGGTCGGGATTGCATAGCCTCCAAATGTCAACTAGAGCGTTATTTTGAATAGATGCAGTAAATTGGGAGTGCATTTTGGAGGAAACAAATTTAACTTTAGAGTTTCTGTCTAAAATGGGGTCAAGAACTTGATTGCAATCACCACCTAAAATAACATATTGTTCATCAAGCATAACAAGTTTTTCAGAAATAGCAGGCCAAAACAATTTGTCAACCCCTGTAGGAGCATAAACATTAAAAATAACAATTGGTATCTTGTTTATAAGAAGATTTGCAAGAACCCAACGACCATTAACGTCACATTCTTGAGATACAATAGAAACGGTTAACTTTTTGTGACACAATATAACTGAACCATTTTTCTTACCTAAAGCAGGAGAATGGAAAACATGTCCCACCCAACAACGTTTGAGTTTTACGGCCTCCTTTTCCGAAAGATGGGATTCTTGGAGGAGGGCTACATCAGCGTTAAGCCTAGCCAAATGTGTCAGAACTCGTTGACGTTTAATAGGGTTATTTAACCCCTTAACGTTCCAAGTGACTACTCGGAATATGAATCAAAAGTAGAATGATATGGAAAAGAAGATAGAACAGAAAAGGTACATTGGAGAGACAAGAAAATGGTTGTAGGAATGTAGAGATAGAGTAAGTAAGAGAAGGAGATCAAGAGAGTAGATAGAGAATACAGTGAGAAAAAGGGAGAGAAAAGAGTAAAGAGAGGAGATAGGAAACGAGAGTAGTAAAGAGGACAGAGCAATATAAGAAGAACATAGAAACATACCAACGGATACAGAACGAAGACGAATGGGGGGTGACGACGCCAGAAGATGACGACAACGACAACGGAACACACACCACCGAACACCGGAGGAACCAGCAGGGGACTGAATTGAAGGGATGCACGAATACACCGGGATGAAGAAAGGGGTAGATCATCTATAGGAATACAAAAACAAAATAAGAAGAATATTAGAGAAACATACGAGATATAAAATACAGAATACAAAATACCAAAAACAAAAATACTAAAATAAGATATGAATCAGCAGGGAATATAGGACAAAAATACGACACAGTAGGAGAACGGAAAAGTAAACAGATTATTCATGCGTGACTAAACAGCTCTAGCAGTGTCCATGACGTCGGTCTCCTGCTGACGAAGAAACTCCTGAAGGACCTGCGGATCATCGAAAGTTGTTGTCTTATCCTTATAGGTCACTTTGAAGAGACAAGGATAAAGCAGTCCATATCTTGCATTCAGAGCTCTTAGTTGTGGTCTCAAATCAAGGAATTGTTTTCGACGATCAGCTGTCACTTTAGCTACATCTTGAGATAGATAAAGACGATGACCTTCCCACATAACTTGTTTTTTAGTTTTTGCTGCTGAAAGAACCTGCAGGAGATCAGTATATTGTAAGAACAGCATGATGACTCCTCGGGGTTTGTTGGAAACTTTAGGACCAAGTCTATGAGCACGTTGTATATTAAGTGAAGAGGAAGGAGGAAGATCCAGAATTTTCGGCAGAAAGGTTTGAAAAAATGCAGTTGGGTTGGATCCCTCTGTAAGTTCCGGAAGACCATAAAGGCGTAGGTTATTTCTGCGATTACGATTTTCCAACTCCTCTGTCTGCCTCCTCAGGAGAGAAACATCTTTTTCCAAAAGTGAAATCCTAGAGCTTGAAGTTTGAAGGGCCTCCGTGGCCTGTTCTACTAGAAGAACACGTGATTCAAGAGTGGACCATTTATCGTGGAGAAACTGCAAAGTCTTAGTAGTCTCAGCCATGAAGGGTTTTAGCGCACGAATTTCCTCAAGAATAAGATCCATAGATGCAGAATGTGAAGATGAGCCTGGGGAGGGTGGGTCTTTTTTGAGGCGCTTTGTGGAAGCAGGTTGCAAAAGTTTACTGGAGGAGATATTTTTTGGAATTGCCCCTTGAGTTAAGTCCGGCTTTCGAGAAGCAGGATCATCCATGGTTGGAGTCGTGGAGTCAGAGTCTGAAGAATGATGCGGTTTGGGCGTTGAAGCAGTAATCTTGAGAGTACGCAATTTCCCCATAAGAAAATAGGAGGAAAAATATTAGTGCCACCACAGACCACAAGACAAAGTCAATAGGAATAGTATTTAAGGAAGAAACACTGTGGCACGGCACTGTTTAAAGCGTACAAGAAGCGCGCCAAACAGAAATAATGAAGCTGAAGAGAAGTCGGATTAATCACTATATCGGCTGTGAAAAATAGATTTCCTCATCAAGAAAAACCTTCAAATAGTAGTTGCAAAAAGAGAACACTGGAGCAAATCAACAGACATTGCATGTGAGCATAAGCGCAAGGCAGCAGCGTCGATGACCCGCAGGTTATGCAATATGGTAAAGAACCAATGTCCAGTATAAAGGTTGCTGTAGTATTCCTGCACAAAGAAATATTTCAGGGATCCAGGAAGCATAGCGCATATTAAAAATGCGGTTGAAAAAAGCGCCAACCAGGATTTGTTAAATAAAGAGACCAACAAGCGTAGCGCACATCAATATGCGGGCGAGAGAGGCGCCAACCAGGAAGATAAGGCATGAAGTGATGAGGCAGAGTTAGTGAAAACAGGCAGAATTAGTGAGAACAGCGCCTGCACGTCAAAGCATGTGGAGAGGAAAACTGCATCTGTATAGGCATTTTGTATTATGCTCAAGCTGTTGAGGACGGGAGCAGACAGTAAAGGTTCTGTAGAACGGAGAGTGAGGCGTACATTCGGGAAATACCGCTCATGAAGGGATCGCGGTAAAAAGAAAATGGCGGCCGCCGAAATAGCGGACCACGTCACTGCAAAAATGAGCGCATGTCGCTGGTTTTGAAGAACAAGGTACGGAGCCTCCTGCTCACCTCACATTCCGACAGCAGATTCTGGGGTTAGTGATCGTGGTATTCCGGTGTAAGCGGAGAAAAACTGCCGGCCCCGGGCTCGGTCAGCGGAGCTCCGATATCAAGCCGCCATCTTGTGCAGCGCTCAAGCCACGCCCCCCGAGAGCCACCCTTTTGACGTGTTTCAAGGGCATTGTTTCCCTTAGGCATCTTGCATTGATTCACTTAGGATCACCGGGCTCTTACTGTCCTATTTCAGATTACTTTTAATGCCTTCACTGTGGGGGAGATGTTTGATTTTATGCTGCATGCATATTTTAATGACATTTTCTGGAAAGTTCATGAATACATTGATGGTATATGCATCTATGAAATTCTACGTGGATGGAGTATTAATTTTTTAGGTCGATAGTAGGGATTCTTACCGATTTGTCTTGTAATTTGAGAATAATGGTTTTATCACTAATTTAAGTGCACGTATTTCTTAAAATACACTATGCACCACATTTTGATACACCAATTCACCATCCGTGGTACTAACAGTGTCTTTGTAGAGCCTACTTCTAGACACAAAAGTTATTGCACACGTGCAGGGTTTGGAGCAGCCAATCAGATTATTTATCTTGTTGACATACATTTCTTTGAGTAAATGTTATTTATTTATTTTTCCATTCACACTCTACAAAATAGTGCTGCGGGGAGAAGAAAGAAAAAAGACAATGAGAAGTTAGAAAAGGATAGGTGTCGATAAAGCAGGACGGTTTGTTAGTAATTCGTGTTTTCGCTGGCTCTTCCGGACAAAGGAACATGCGGGTAACAAAACAAAGCTTGCCTAAAAACATGCGCCTTGACCCATCTGTTAAATTTACTGTGATTTTTTGTTCAAAAGCACTAAGATTATTCAATTTATGAGGCCAGAGTAATCCCATATTCCTTCCTCAAAATCTGTTTCTGGTAACCGCAGTGATATGTGAAGGGTTTCTCATGTGTTTGCACTGTGATATTTAAAAAAAGAAATTTTCGAACCCTACATGTCAAAATAATAATAAATATGTGTTCTCCTATAGCATTTCCTGTGAGGTCTTATCCCTTTGTAATTAACAAACGTTAGTATTCTTTCATCTGTGTCATCAGTGGAGTTCCTGAAGTTACAAATATTTTGCCTCTAGTTGATAAGAAGATTCCCAACTCGACCCCTGAATGAACAGTCAGGAAAAACTTGTGCATATTACACACCTTTGCTCATGGGCTCATTCGTGACATAACAAGAAGATTTTTTATGTCAAGTAAGCCTCTACAGCGACAAAAGAGCCTCTCTCCTGTCCAGATTTGAATGCTGGCCTCAGGAATTGTGTCTCACTGTGGGACGATGCACTGCAGGGTGTGTTGGCCCAACGTCTTCAAGGTGGAGCGGCAAGCTCCAAAAAAACCTTTGAGCCCCGGCACGCAATTCTTTCTTTTTCTAAAATAAGCACTGAAAAATGCATGTTCTTTTTATAGTGAGACCACATTAGAGAACAAGCATTACTGTGGAGACCGTCGATGTTCAATAGAGAAAGATTATATGTACATATAAAGTGCTGAAAACTTCAGAGGAAAGCTACTTATTGCTTTCTTTAATATGCACTCCAATAGTTTATTGGAGTAGAAACAGCGTCTGAGCAATTCGTTTTAGCGGGAAGTAGCCACTAGTTTTTTTTATGGAGCTTTTATTCAATTTGCTGTTGCAATTATTTTATATAGAAAATTGAATAAAACGGATCGACGTCCAAAACACATTTTTGAATAAAACGCAAATTAAATGCAAGACATCTGTTTATACTTTGCAAGTGGCATTATTTAGAAAGCTACAATTATTTTGAGGCCATTAGCTTGAGCTATGGATTGCGACGAAAACACGACTACGTAGGTCTACATCTTGGGTTAAGAAACTCTACATATAGCCAATTGAGGAGATTTTTATGCACATAAAGGGCACGATTTGCATGTTACACTGTGCTTTTGTGCGTTATTAGACTAGCAATAAGTTAGTCCTTTCCACACCCTCTTGATTTTTAACATGTGAGGGGACATTTCAAGGCCCTTCGTTCCTTGACATAATGTTTGGCTAGGTCCAATTAGTTGTTCCTTGACATAATGTTTGGCTAGGTCCAATTAGTTTACGGGGCTCAATGAAGCCAGCAGTGACAGCTGTGAAGTGACCAAGACGTGTTCCTCAGAAAATAATGTGACCCACAGAGAGTTGTTAAAGGGGTCAATAAATGCCTTGCTGGCCTGCCATCAACCCTATTGCAGGAAAGGATTACTGAAGAAGAGGATGAAGCAATATATTAAGAGCAAATGCATCGAGCCAAGTCTATTCTATGTTGATCAGTCATACCATATTTGAAATTGGGTCTCTAGTTGGCAAAGGCAGGCACCCTGTCCAAGTAGGGACCACAATCCTAGTCTGGGTAAGCTAGATACGCACTAAAAGATAACCTATGCTGACCCTCTAGCAGCTTGGCATAAAGCAGTGAAGCTTATCTAAAGACGCAATGTGTAAAGTATTTGTGCAACTCACTCTCTCTCTTTCTCTCTCTCTCTCTCTCTCTCTCTCTCTCTCTCTCAAAACACTACAAAAATACTCCTTTCAGGTTTAGATCAATAGGTTTAATTTTATGAGTAAATCAGGACCAAAACAGCAAAAATCCAAAAGTAGAACCAGAGTTATGAATTTCTAAAGTACAAATCAAAAAGTAGTGCTTATAGTCAAATAGCGTTTATGGGTTACTTGAGGTCACACTGGACCAGGGTGAATCCCAAGTTCAGGCTGACCAAAATGGAGGGCAGGCTGGCACCAGGACCCACACAGGGCCCACTGCAAAAGTACTTTAGATGAAGCAAGCGCCGGCGTAGATGACTCCATGTGTGGAGTCGAGG
This sequence comes from Lissotriton helveticus, assembly GCF_964261635.1. NCBI lineage: Eukaryota > Metazoa > Chordata > Amphibia > Caudata > Salamandridae > Lissotriton > Lissotriton helveticus. Next base: position 140,490,585 of record NC_136062.1, read on the forward strand.
AGGCACTGCGTCGATTCCGAAGATGGGGGCAAAGCGACAACGCAGATCTACGCAGTCGATAAAGACTTCCTCGCTGAGCCACTTTACTATGCAGCTGCTGCGTTGTCGTTGAGCCGTGATGTGCATCGGTGGTGAGCTGCATGGTCTGTCGTGGCGATGTTGTTGATCGGCGTCGAAGGGCAATGCGTCGGTTCCGATTGGAGTAAAGCCATCACTGCATCGATGTTGATGGTTCTGGACAGCAGAAATCACCTTTCAAGGGCCCAGGACTGGATTGGTACCACTTGACAGGGAATGACTCACAGATGGCAGAGAACAGGTGCTGTTGCAGAGTGGAAGGCAGTCTTTGATGGCCCTGAAACTTCAGAACAGGGGGCAAGCCAGCAAGCACTTGGAGTCACTCTGTGTTTAAATGAGATGGGTCAGTCCCTGTCCTCAGCAGGGTGGAGATCAGCAGGCAGCAGGGCAGCTCAGAAAAGCAGTTCCTTCAGAGCATCAGTCAGGTAAAGTGGCAATCCTTGTGGCACAGTAGTCTTTACTCCTGGCAGAGCTCTTCACATATCCAGTAGTGTCCTGTCTCGGTAGGATCAGAGCCCCAGTACTTATTCCCAATTGTACCTTTGTAGTGGAGGTGACTTCAAAGGTGGTCCTTGAGTGTACAGGTCCCCTTTCATCCCAGTCCTGTCTGCCAAGCTATGTATGGGGGGTAATCAGACATGTGGGGCACAAGACCTGGTCTATTCAGGTGTAAGTGTCAACTCCCCCTCCCACATCCTGCTCAGGAAGAGCTATCAGAATGCAGATACATTTTCTGTCACACCCACCATTCTGTGTTTGTAGCTGTTTAGACGGAATGAAGAAAATGTAGCTGTCACCCGCCCCAGACGTGTATTGGAGGTAGGCTGCTGACACACTGAGCTAAGTTAGGTGCAGAGAAATGTCCACATTCTAAAATTGCCATTTCTAAAATAGTAATGTTAAATCCAACTTTACCAGTAAAGAGGATTTATCATTACCATTCCAAAGATATGAAACATGATGTCGCCATTCCTTTCTAATCAGGAATCAGGGACGGCTCCTCTGCTAAGGTGGATGAGCGTCACCCCTCTGCTCTATGGGCAGGGAAAATAAAATGATAATAACGTAGTTATTATCATCTTATTTTTTGTAGCTTCAGGGCTGGGTTAGGGTGGGGCTGGAGGCACCGGAGGTGGTATTGTTTGCACACTTCAAGTGCACATGACTGCTTGGCCAGCGGTCTTGGCCCGGCCAAACTGTCATGCACACTTTGCATGCTCTCCACCATGCTGCATTACATAGCCTGGTGGGGAACATGACCAAGCCCCCAGTCCCAAACGAGCGCTGATCCACGGTGCTCTGACCAATGACAATGCTGCATTGCAGTGTTGTGGTTGGCTATGGGGAGCTTGGGTGTGTCCTGGTCTTGGGACTAGCTGGAGAAGTGGAGCAGAGACGCCGCCGGTGGAAGAGTAAGTGGAATAATTTTTTTATTTTTAATTTGTTCCCCCACTCCCTGATCCTCCACCATTATTCCCTGCCAGCAGCTTCTGTCAGGAATTGAAGCTTAAAAGTGATTTAAGGAATTCCCAATGCTAGCCTATTAGAGAAGTAGGCCTCACAGTAGTGAGAAATGAATTTAGCAGTTTGTCACTACCAGGACATGTAAAACATGCCAGTACATGTCCCACCTTTATTTTTACACATCACCCTGCCCTTAGGGCTACCCAGGGCCTACCTTTGGTGTGACTAATGTGTAGTAAAAGGGGAGTTTAAGGCTTGGGAAGTGGTATGAACAGCCAAGTCGATGTGGCAGTACACTGAACACACAAGTCTTGCAATGGCAGGCCTGAGACACGTTTGATAGGCTACTTGTGTGAGGGGTACAACCAGTGAATGCAGGCCCACTGGTAGCATTTAAATTACAGGCCCTTGGTATATGGTATAACACTTTACAAGGGTCTTAAAAGTAAACTAAATATGTCAATCAGGTACACACCAATGTCACCATGTTTAGGGGAGAAGCACATGCTCTTTAGCAGCTGGTTAGCAGTGGTAGAGTGCTCAGAGTCATAAAGTCAACAAAAGAAACAGCAACAAGAGGAGGTAAGCAGGCTAAAAGTTTTGCGGAAGACCACCCTAAGGATGACAGGTCTAACATACCTCCTCAATGTAGTTAATGGTTTATGTGAGTTAGGTGTGTACCTTATGGATCAGCTCAGTTTGGGTCTGATCACACTCATCATCATAACATTAATGGCAGATTGTGCGGTGAGGAAAACTCTGCATTTCTGGATGTGTGCATGATGAGGGCACGCAGAAGTTTTGTGTAGATCCTCTGAGACATTTATGAAGGAAGCATGGAATAGGCTGTGGCGGTGAGTAAAGTAAAGCACTTCAATAGGAAGTTGGGTAAAGTTGTAATTCATTGGGTAAGCTGTGAACCTAAGTCCTGGAGGCAGAAAGATGACAAGAACTAAGAGATGTTATTGATGGACTATATGAAGAGTTGTGTTGAGGTCTGTGAAAGAGCTGCGTGGGGGCCTGTGCAATGACACTATGGAGCGGAGGACACAGAGACCATTGAGGCTATCATGGGAAGTCCTGAGACAGAAAGTGATAGCATTGTAATTGGTATTGAAACAAATGTACAAATGTAGAGGACAACTGAAAAATGGAGATAAGGGAAAGAAGCTGGAAAAGCAATTCCAAAAGATTGGTTGCAGTTAAGCATGTCACCTTAAACATGAAAGTTAGTTCGGGCCCTACAAAACTAATCAAGATATATGTCCTTGCTTCCAGCCAAAGAATTGGTTACACTGTGATCTGCTTAATTTGTGTTGGTGCTTTCCGGTGCTTAGCATCCGCACTTAATTAACAGGGCTGGCGTTATAGAATTTTGCTCCCCTGTGCAATGGGCCCAGTAATTTTTAAAAATAAATGTACCTACCTGTCCTGGTTCGATTGCATATCAGCCTGGTAGGTCCAAAGACTTTACCACCCAGGTCTAGGCACTATCTCGGGAGTGAGACTAGATTGTGTCATGCGCAATCTGCATGTGCAGTAGGATACTACCAATTTGGCGTCACTGTCACACGTGGTGAGATCGGCAACCCCGCCTGAGATTTTTTTTTTGTCACAGCGTTGCTATGCTTTGTAACGGCTGGGGACACATAGTGGGCAATATCGTCCATGCCTGCAGCAGAGATAGGGCGAGGATCACTCAATGACGTCTCTGTCCATAGAAAGATGTTTGGGCAGAACGTCGACAAGTTTCCCTTTTGCTCTGTGAATCCTGCAGTTCAGGGCTTTCTGCAGTCTTGCAACACAGCGTCCTTTTGTACCAACACTGCAATCTGTGCGAAAAACGGTCATTCTTTTCATCAAAATTTCCTTTCATGTTCTGCTGCAGCTGTCATCAGTACAGCTAAAAGTGTAGGAAGATATCATTTTTTTTGTTTTGCAGATTTATATAGGGCAAACTCGACCCGAAAGTTACGTTTACATAAGGACACATTCATTTTCTGGTAGGCGTGGGGAGATTTAATGATTTGCCCTGAAACATTGGATATTGAGCTGACACAAAGCCTCGCACCTGGTTCCCCAGCAAAAAGGTCGGCAGCACTGGCAGTTAGGCCCCATCCTTTCCCCAGTTGATATTTCTATCAGCCCAGGCGTACATAACAATAAAGATATTATCACAAAAATTAAGCTAAAACGAGAATGTCACTTCTTCCAACAACAAAAAACACAGTTGATGGACAGAATGTAGAACAATGTCATACATTCATCCCGTTACAAGGATCTGGGCCTAAATCCATCGTTTTTTTGCACTCCACACCACCCTGGGTTAGACACTGGCTATATGCAAATCAGCTTTGACCCTGTGCCTCATGGGAACAGTCCAGTCCGAACTACCAAGCCATGTCTTTCCCAGACCGGAATCAAGCATCCAAGGACCGGTTTCTGGCTATCAGCCTTCATCAGCCTGGATAGCTTGACAACAACATACACCCATAATGAAAATTTTTCACGTTCACATATTTTAAGAGGGCTCTGATTGCCATAATTCTTTCTTGTATTTTAATGACTTGTGCATTTTAATGTCAAAACTGTTTTCATTTGTGATGTTACATTCCTAAGCATTTTATCTGTGTATTTATTCAGTTTAACAGATGTGTATTTTAGCGCAGGTCCATGGTTGCAAGGAGCTGCTGTTTTATGACGTACAGGTTACCTAAATGACAAAAGGGAGTGTTTGAAAGTGTTGGACAAAACACTGAGCCTCCCAGCTGCATTCAACTTGACACTCACAATTAATACTTACACAAAGGACGGGAGAAGACTTTAGTTTTAGGAAGGACAGATCAGGAGCATTATAAGGATTTTGTGGTCCCTGGCCCAAACTAATTTTGTGCGACCCTGTTCAGAACAGGTTTGGATTTTATGATCCAGTTTCAGCTCTTTCATGCCCTCCTCAGCCAAGTAACAGACAGGGGCACAAGCACACTTCTCCAAATTCTAAATTGTTATTGTTAACTACAGCTTGTATAGCGCCAAATCACCTACAGGTCTCAAGGCGCTTTATGACAGAAGGAAGCTAAGCTAACAAAAAAAACAGAAGCATACAGCTATACCCCTAAGTGGAGCCTAAAGCTTCTCTGAACAGAAATGTTTTTAAGGATTTCCTGAAATGCAACAGGTCAGATTCTTTACGAAGAGATTCGGGAAGTTTGTTCCAAACCTGTGGGACAACTACCGAGAAAGATCTACCACCCTTCGTAGCTAGTTTATAGCGAGGGCAGGACAGTAGTTGAGTATCTGAAGACCTTAGTGATCGTGTCGGTTTATAGATTCCGAGGCGTTCTTTAATGTAAGCCGGAGCTTGACCATAAATTGCCTTATGGGCAATGCACAAACTTTTAAACTCCACCCGTTGTTTTATGGGGAGCCAATGCAGCTTACACAACAAAGGTGATGCATGGGTGCGTCTAGGTAGCCGAAAAATCAGCCTAGCTGCATCATTCAGGAGCACTTGCAGTCTCTTTATCAGAGTTTGGGGGTGACCAAAATACAGGGCATTCCCGTAGTCAAGTCTCTAAATGATTGTAGCCGAGACAATTGTCCGGAGTGTAGAGGGGGAAAACAAAGGAATTAACTTGCGTAGCTGTCTAATTAAGTTAGTGCAGGTCTCAACCACTAAGGAGATCTGGCTGACCATTGACAGTTCATGGTCAATCTTAATGACAAGACTTTTAACGTTGGTGCAGGGTTTAGGGGTCGGGCCGAGATCTTGCGGCCAAAACAAATCACCCCATGGAGATACTTCTGATGAAACCACCAGGATCTCCGTTTTTTCGGGATTAATCTTCAATGAGTTTGCTGTCATCCAATTCACCGTATGACTAAGTATTTTTTGAGCATGGGTCTGCGCCGATGCAGTGTTATCGATGCTGAGTAACAACTGAGTGTCATCAGCATAGTTATAGGTTTTGCAGCCCATGCGTACTAAAGAGTCGATTAGAGGCTGCAGGTAAAGATTAAAAAGGAGTGGGGATAGGGCAGATCCCTGGGAAACCCCACACTTCAGAGTACCCAGATTTGATGTACAATCTTCCAATTGAATCCTCTGAGATCTTTCAGAAAGAAAGGATTTAAGCCATTCGTAGGCTACGTGTTGTATCCCAAACGCGGCCAGTCTGTCCAAGAGCAGGGTATGGCTGACAGTATCGAATGCCGCTGACAGATCTAATAATATCAGGGCACTCGGTTTTTTACTGTCAGCCATACCTCTGAGCTCATCAAGCACCGAAAGCATCACTAATTCGGTACTATGATGCGCCCGAAAACCAGCTTGACGTTCGTGGAGAAGATGGTGTGACTCCAGGAAAGATGACAAGGACAACAAAACATGTTGTTCCAAAATCTTGGACAAAAAAGGAAGCTGAGATATAGGCCTATAATTTTTTAGGTTGGTGGAGTCAGCCCCCCGGCTTCTTTATTAGGGGCCTGACTCGAGCTTCTTTGAAACTGGATGGGAGCTGGCCGGAATCTAGTGATTTGTTTAGTAGGAAGACAAAAAGACTTCCCAAGGCAGGAAGTGCCATCTGAAAGATACTGGGGGGGCAAGGATCTGCAGGGGAACCAGATTTTGTACGATTCATAAGCTGTCCTAAGACCTTAGAATCAATCGGAGGAAATTTAGAAATGGTATATATTGGGAGTGGGGGATGTAGAAGACAGGGGTGCTTGCTCGAGGTATTCTTAATGTCAGTCAGGATAGTTTGTACTTTGTCAAGGAAGTAGTGTTGGAAGGTATTACAGTCAATGGGAGATTCTGACCTTTCTCCTTTCTTGCTCAACTCAGATAAGATCTTAAAGGTTTCTTTTTGAACATTGTCCGCATTCTTAATTCGGGTTTCATAATGCTCCGCTTTAGTTGATTGAATATAATTCTTGTACAATTTAAGAAACGATTTATAGTGATCCTTATTGACGAGATAAATTTTTTTTTTGCAGAGTTTTATATAGCGCGAACTAGAACCGATTGGAATCAGTTATCAGAGCGCTTTACATAGCACCAGTTACGTTACATGAGGACACACTTTCATTTTTTTAGGCACGGGGAGATTAAGTGATTTGCCCAGAATCACAGGGGGTTTTTGGCGTCGTTACCGAGACTCGAACCCAGATCCCCAGGTCCGAGGTCGAGCGCCTTAGCCGTTAGGCCAACCCCTCTCCCCGGAATTTGACTTCCTCCAACGTCTCTCTAACAGGCGTAATTTAATTTTATGTTCCCTCAAGGCGGAATTGAACCATGGGGCTCCCTTTACCGCTCTATTTATTTTTTGATTTCTTTCAGGTGCTATTTGGTCAATAGCCTGACCAAGATTTTGCATAAGATAAAGGTATTCCTGATCGAGGTCCCCATGCGCATCGTGAGACTGTAAGTTTTTAAGAAGGGTGCCCGACAGAGTTTCTGAGTCAATTTTCTTCCATTGGGATGAGGGTTGAGACAAAAGGCCATCCACTGGAATGTCACAGTTTATCATATAGTGATCTGACCATATGCAGGGTATAATGTCTGTTAATGCTACAGCCGGGTCAGAAGTCCAGACAAGATCCAGCGTGTGACCTTTGATATGAGTGGGAGTCTCTACTAATTGTTTGAGTCCAAGTTGGGTCATAGTGTTTTTCAACAGTCGCGTTGCCCCGTCTTTACATGAGTTGTCCCAATGGACATTAACATTTCCAGTTATAAGGACCTTTTGATAACGTGTACAGATGTCTGAAATAATTGGGGTCAATAAGTCATTAAACAATGTAGTAGATTTTGGTGGGCGGTAGACTGTAAGGATGACCAAACAGGTGTTTTTCAATGAAATCTTCACTCCGAGTATGTCCGTTAACTCAATTGTTTCGGCCATAAGTTTAATAACCTTCAAATGATTTTAAAATGAATGGCTACCCCGCCCCCACGGGCATTGTCGGCACGATTATGCCAAATTGCATCGTAATCAGAAGGGAGAGAGGCAATAATATCAGGTAAAGAGTTATCGCCCAGCCACGTTTCTGTGAGAGTTAAAATATCAATGTCATTGTCCTGAAGAAGAGTGAATATTTCGAGATGGTGTTTTTGTAGGGATCTGGTGTTTAGACCAGTTAACTTCAGACTGGGATGGCGCCCCATGCTACTCCTATCCGTGGACAATATACTGGACTCTTTTAATTTAGTTAAGATGGTTGAGGGTAATATCAGAGTGTTAGTACGCAACAGGTGTAACTCACCCGAGGAGTAGGTCAATCGACGAGCAGGAGAGTGAGCCCTAGAGCCCGGTCGTGCGTGGACAGGCGCAGACGGGCAGGACTCTGGCATGACTCGGCGCAGGTCCGGCACGTCCGCTGAACGCGTCCGCTGCGCGGAGTCATAGTCATCTCCTTTTAAGCGCTACTAGAGCGCGTCACCCGCCCGGCCCACACCCAATATGGCCACCAAACCCGGGAGACCAACCCTCGGCGTCGATGCTCGGCCGAGAGCGGTCCGGGGGCAGAGGGAGGGGGGAAGGGGACACAAAGCACAAGGGAGCAACAGGAAGTCTCCAAGCCTATTAAATCAAGCCTTAAATGAAAACAAAGTTTAAAATGCGCTAAATATTAAAAAGATGCACAAGATAGGCAGGAGAGCCCTCCCGGCTTCCGCCTCAGGAGGGGAGAGTTAATTCTGTCAATAATCACTCGCACGGGCTCACCAAGCCCCTTTTAAGCGCTACTAGAGCGTGTCACCCGCCCATCCCATACCCAATATGGCCGCCAAACCCGGGAGACCAACCCTCGGCGTCGATGCTCGGCGGGAGCGGTCCGGGGGCAGAGGGAGGGGGGAAGGGGACACAAAGCACAAGGGAGCAACAGGAAGTCTCCAAGCTCATTAAATCAAGCCTTAAATGAAAACAAAGTTTAAAATGCGCTAAATACTAAAAAGATGTACAAGATAGGCAGGAGAGCCCTCCCGGCTTCCGCCTCAGGAGGGGAGAGTTAATTCTGTCAATAATCACTCGCACGGGCTCACCAAGCCCCTTTTAAGCGCTACTAGAGCGTGTCACCCGCCCGTCCCATACCCAATATGGCCGCCAAACCCGGGAGACCAACCCTCGGCGTCGATGCTCGGCCGAGAGCGGTCCGGGGGCAGAGGGAGGGGGGAAGGGGACACAAAGCACAAGGGAGCAACAGGAAGTCTCCAAGCTTATTAAATCAAGCCTTAAATGAAAACAAAGTTTAAAATGCGCTAAATACTAAAAAGATGCACAAGATAGGCGGGAGAGACCTCCCAGCTTCCGCCTAAGGAGGGGAGAGTTACTTCTGTCAATAAATGTGTTTTCATCTAATATTCAGGGATAGTGAGGTATGTTTTCAATATTGTAAGACAGAAGCTGTCTAATAATATCATAAATAATGTCGGTGAAACTTTCCTGTTTTGAATATGTCAGGTCTTGTTTCACTCTAAAAAAAACTTTATGGATGCTACATGGTGTGTATGAGCAAAGTCCCGCAGGGCCAATGGCCACGTGATTAATCCCTCCAGTAAAGGTCTTGTTTAAGAAAAACTTGTGTAAAAAGCTGACAAACGCCAGTGTGGTTAAGTTCCCAGTGGAAGGATTAAGTTCCATCCGTGTGGTAAAGAGCCTGACGTGTGGCAAATGTCTGTGTGGTACAGAAAGTCACTGAGTTAAGATGATCCTGTGTCACAATTGTGTGTTAAAAGGCCAAGTACTGTGTATAAAAAATATCTTGTGTGATGCATGGTTCCTTCCATGTGATAATTGTCCATGTGGATAAACAGTCCCCCTTGGGCTGTAGGGTCCCACTTGGTAAAGGTGTGTTTCAAGTACTGTCAAGTGTTACTTACTGACTGGCATCGGAGCACAACATGCTCCCATCTGTACGGTGATATTACATCTGGCTTTTAGCAGTGCCAGTTGAGGGAGTGTGTGGAGCCAATAGAGATAATCGGTGTAGCCAATGGAGGTAGTGGGTAGATTTGTGGCAAGTGGGTGTGGCCTCCTAAAAAAATTGAGCACCTGGACATAATATTTTACAAATTAAGCACTGGGATCAATAATACTTTGACCTTCTTTGAGGCATGATATATACTTGTACGTTACACAGCAATGGGTTGAAAATTGGAAGCACTTCATTGAGAATATTATGGCTCTTGCTCAAGAGACTATTTTATATCTTTCTAGAGAGCTTACATATTTACTCTGAAGTAAGTAGATCAACCAGGAACCGTTAATTCATACGCACTTTGTCTGTGGCTGCCACCTGAGCACATATGTTTATTTGTAACATAGGTGTGAAAAAAGCAGACGTGTTGTTGGTGTGTGTAGTCAGGCAACAAGGAATTATTAGCACTAAGTGCATTTGTACTGTGATACTGATGTGAAGGAAGAACTCACTCGTTTGGGTAGCGAGATCGAGGGATATTATGAAAGGTTATGTGCAAACATAAGCAGTAGAAGTTTGTCCCACTGATCTATTTCACCAATTCTTGAATGGAAGGGCATTTAACCATGGACTATTGAAGTCAGAAAAGTCCCATCTTATTTGCACTGGCTGTATGCATTTTAAAGATTAATAAACAGAACATGGTGAAATGCAATAAAAAACAACATAAACTAAAGAGAACAGAACGACAATAGTCAGTACAAGGGTCCAACATTCTATGTCAAAAACTGTTGTGGCTTATTTCTCTGGACATCCTACAGGTATCATTTATGCTAGTATGCACAGGCTGACCTGGCAGCATGGCTAGTATCTGTCTTTAGGTTGGTAGGAGTTAAGTATTCAGTGAGTAAAATTAAGCGGGGAAGATCAGAATATCTATGAAAGGGGAGGGGTGAATTCCTTGATATTAGGAGTAGTGCTAAACGTTTCGGAGGGACAGTATTTTGGAGATGTGAAGCTACGATGGGAAATACTAAACTGATGCAATTGTAAATGAAGATTGACAAAGGAATTGAATTGGAATAAAAAATATTTTGTTCAAGTATATCTAAGTTTTGTGGGGCTTTTTTCTTATTGCTCAAGTTTAATTGTGGTGCTACAAATATTCTTTTTATTTAGGTTCAACAAATGCAGTAAGGAACATCTAGTGACCTGTGTAGGCGACACGTAAGGGATGGGACACTTTATTGCCACATGCCCCAATACATGTTACATCTACCTTCACCTCCCGATCATTTCTTCCACATTCCAACCCAGATGCGGTTACCAAAGAATTAGGTGCACTATTCACCATATACACCTGGAAGACTTGATCTCTTCCACTGACACTGCTGTATGTTTTCAGTTGCTCAATATTCGATAGGTCCACCGACATCTTCCTCTGTCGGAGGTCAGTGCTTCTTGATCAATACTCTACTTATGAATATATTGCATTACTGTAATAGGTTAGCAACTATTTACCCCAATATGAATTATCTTTCCATTACAACGTCATTAATTTTCTTACCAGAATAATATACAACCTGCCATGTCACTCATCCAATAGTTAGCATAACTCTCTACTTAATACAGGTATAGTGCAATGTACTCACCATTGGGTTTAAAATCCATTCAGAGCATGCCTCCTGTTTTACCTATCACCACTTATGGTGCAGTACACTCCTCCCCCCCATCGTTATGACAAAATCCACGTGGGCGCTGTACCAAGCTCCCAGGAGCTCATTGGATTTCAGGTCTTTCAGACTATTTGGCACACCACTTTGGAACAGGCTTCCCATCCGTCTCAGAGCTAGCTGCACGCTCACTTTTGAATTCAGGAATTTGAAGGCTCACTTTTTCAAACTCTAAAAGTATATGACACCTTCTTAATACTTCACCTGTGTATCATGTGTTTATAGCTCTAGCATTGTTAGATACAAATAAATATATTGAAATTCATTGCATAAAGTGATGCAAAGAAAATTGAAAACTCGCAATTACAGAGGCTGGATTTCTAATTCGATTGTCTGTGTTTTCAGGTCCCACACAGGATAGAACAGCAGAGGGATGCTCCTGAAGAACCCAGCTCCGGGATACCAGGTACGTGGGGCAGCTGGGGGCCCTGGTCAGCCTGCTCTAGAAGCTGCAGTGGTGGAGTCATGGAGCAAACACGACCCTGCCTTTCTGCCTATCACCAAGAAAGAAGCAACCCGAGGCCTGCACATCAGCACTCGGATGTGGAACAGTCTCTTCCCAATGCACATTCACGTCATCGACAAGACCTGCAGAATCCCTACTCTGGGCCCGTCATCTCAGCTATTCGCTCATCTGTTCCACTGCACATAAAAGATGAACACGGGAAGGCCAGTTTACAGGCTTCAGTTTCAGGGGACCGAAACAGCAGCCATTCTAGCAGAGGAACGCAAAGGGGCAGTCGACATTCTCAGACTGAAGGACACGTACCAAAATCAGAAAGACGGTACTGTTCCATTATGTGTACATTTTGTCTAATGTTCTGCCTGCTGTTTAAAGAATGTGCCTTTCATGACAGATTACACATTGGTAATGGAAAGTTAATACTCTCTATTGATCCTCACAAGCTTGGGGTATATCTAACATCCTAATATGCCTACAGCAACTTTAAAAATAGGTATTTTTTGCATTAAAAGTAGTTCATGATCCAATACATAAAAACACTTGTATAAACTTAAATTCAATACATACCACTTGTTGGACTTGGCCCTTTTGGCAGGTTCACCCCGAAACTTTTTGCATTTGCCTAGCCTGTTTCTGTAACCTGGTGTTGGTGATTTCAGGCCTCTGCACACTTTTTCACTGTGGTCCAGTGTAAAGTGTGTGCGCTCTCTGTGTATGTGTGGTGAGAGTGGCCTGCCCTCCCATAGGAATGCATAGGGGTTATGTGTGTCCATTGTAGTTCCTGATGTGTGGGGAGTGCAGGGTTGAGTTTGATATGTGCAAACTCGGGAGATTAAATGCTGCGCCATGAGGTGCGTGGATTTAATGTGTCTAGTGTGGAAGTGCCACTTCTAGAAGTTGGCATGTCTGTGAGTAAATGTGAATTGACTGTCTGGCTTGTGATTGGCTGGAGCTGGCTGGTGTGCCTAGCTCCAGGAGTCAGGATGGGTCTGCCCCGGTGGTGAATGGAGAGATCCGCATGTTGATGAAAGGGAGGAGTGCACCTGGGACCTGAATAAGGCTGCGCCTTCCCTACACAATGCTGGCTCCACCCCCTGTGGTGTGTCTGATGTCCCTGACCCACCCTGTGAATAGGCAGAGGGGCTGAGCAAAACAAAGTGCTCCAGAACCGGTTGGAACTGGTTCGCCCCTTGCCTGCACCTTTGGAAACAAAGGATTTATATGTATAAAAAGGGGCTGTGACCCCATGAAAAAGGTTCTTGTTCCTGACTTGAATCTACCAGGGGCGTGCTGCTGCTGGGACCCAGGGGAAGGCTTGCCTCCCTGGGCCCTGCCCAGCCCTTGGATGCCTGGAGGATTTTCCTTGTGGGGAGCTGTGTTGCTGTTTTGCCCCGCCTTTGCTGCCCAGGACGTCTGGGACCTAATTCCTCCTTTTTAAATTTTACCAAGACTTGTTACAGCCTTCCTGAGCCTTATTTCGGGACTGGGTGCTCTGATTTAACCTCCCTGGAAATGGGAGAGCCTGGGGGCTGAGCAGCGCGGCGCTGCAGCCCTTTGGAGGGGGATTCCCAGGAGGAGAGAGTGCCCCGCCAGCGCTAAATTGTAGTAGGACCATTTGGCCTGCTACCAGTTACTTGTGGAAGGTAATACATGTCCTTTCCTGATACGTGAAGGACAGTTTTTGTATAGGTCCTGATGAATTGCTAGTTTTAGCATGAAACATGTTGACCGCTAAGTAGAGCACACCTCACCGGATCTTAGCACCTGTGTGTGTGCCTCCCTGTTCTGTTTTTAATAAGGTAGCTAGCCACACTAATAAAAATCCCTGTGGGCTACCTAACCTTTTTTAATCCGCACCAATGCACTATTTTCTCACGCCTACACTTCACCTAAAACCCTCATACCCACATGCACCAACTGGCAGGAACAAAAGATCTCCGATAAAGAGCCCCTTCGTGGGTGCCCGTCAGACATTGCAGCGCCAGTCTGACGAGGAGCAGAACCCAGATGATGAAGCATGACACCTAGCTTGCTGGGTGTGTGTGGGTTTTAGTTCCGAAAGGGGGCTGCCCCCCACTTTCACTGTTCTTGGTTCTTCCGTCTCTCCAACTGAGGGGGAACAGTGTATCCTTTTTGGTCTGACTACTTCAGGGGCTTATACACTGGAGCCCGGTAAATATTAGCCCCTCCAGTTCCCTTATTTGTTGTACAGCCAAAGCGAGGACCCACCCCACTCTTATCTTTGTTTCGGTACCCTCGAGGGAGCCTACTCCTCATTGCCACTTAATTCACTGGCGCGGCCCGTGCGGCCGTACCGGAAGTCAGGCGCCTCACCCGGGACATGGGCGGGGCCTGGCACGCTTTGTTTTCGCTTCCCTCTGCCTGGGGAAGCCATCGCGTGCCTTGCTCGTCTCCCGTGTAGAGAGGGAGACCAGAGATGCTGCCTGCCGCACCGTGAGGAGAGGAGAGCCCCGGTACCGCGGGTGGCGTAAAGACTGGCGCATGGAGATGGCGGGGCTCCCAGGAGGAGAGAGAGCCCCGCCAGCGCTGCAGCCGATTTCCTGTGGGCAGGGCACGAAGCACATTGCCGGTGCCTGCCCCGCTGCATCCAGAATGAGGAGTGCTCCGACATCGGGAGAAGAGCCCGGTAAGGAGAGGGCTCGGGGGGGGAGGTTGGTTCCTTGAGCAGCCCCACTTGGCAGCGGGCCGCTCCAACAGTGATGGCGACATTTTTAAGAGCCAGAGGGCTCCAGCGCATGGGTCATGTTTTGTTTGAGCCTGCGGGCTCCAACGTCGGGCCATACCTATTTTCCTGTGCCCAGAGGGGCCCACGCTCGTTGTTTTAGGAGCGAGTTTGCTCCCTGGGGGGCAAAGTTATTTGTAGAGCCTGCGGGCTCCAACGATGGGCATGTTTATTTTAAGAGCCAGATGGCTCCACCACTGGCCTAATGATTCCTAGAGCCCGAGTGGCTCCCACCATTGTTTACTTGTGCCCCGGGCCCTGAGGGGCTCATGCCTTATTGCCCAAGGGCCAGTTCTTTCCCTTCAAGGGGCCTCAGTATTGATGGAGCCAGTGTGCTCCCCGGGGACAGTTGATCTCAGAGCCTAGAAGTCTCCCAAGTGTGGCAGTTTTGTTCCTAGGGCCAGTGAGAGCCCATGCCGCAGTTTTGCTGATCCCAGCTGCCCAGCAAGTAGTGGGCAGCTGCACCGTTTATATTCTTTCTTTCAGGGGACCGGTGCTTGTGAACCCAGGAGTGAGACGCACTCCTTCCCCCTACCTTGGCCTTCACAGCTGTGCAGCACTTAGAGCCAGCTGCAGCGTTTAGGCCTCCAGTGAGTGTTCTGAGCTGCCCAGCAAGTAGTGGGCAGCTGCAACGTTTAGGTTTGCGCAGATGGCGCACCCCTGACTGGCAGCGCCCCCTGACTTTCTGGACACAGGGCATTTGAGCCCCTTCTTAGATGGCCAGATGGCCAGGGGGCTGGTAGATGTATAGGGCGCAAGGCCCTAATGTGATTTATGTGCTGAAGTGATTATGGTGCTAGGAAATGTAATGCAATTAGTATGTTTTACGCACCCTGTATCTGATACCTCTAAAACTGCGGTTTATGATTGTGAGGTTGTTTTACCTATGTAGGTTTGTGTTAGTGAGATTGTACTTCACTGTGATTTACGCCCCTGATGTGAGTTATACTTAGGAGGCAGGGTCTAATGTGTTTAGACTAGTGAGAGATTGCATAATGTGTTTATGCTGGTGAGGTTGGGGCAAAATGTAATTCGCACCTGAGGTGACTGTGCATAATGTAGTTTATGTTACAGGTTGAGGTGGAGTACAGTGATTACCAGCAGTTACTGGTTGTAGGTTTATGATCTATGTTACTTGTACCAATTTCTGCTAAGTGCTGATTCTGACAGTGGCCCACGTGGCCCTGTCCTGTTGAAATAATCCCTTGTGAATATTGCCCGTGCCAGTTGGCACAATGTATATTATGTGATTACTATCTGATGTGTTTTGAGAATACAAAATTTATTTTTATATAACCTTGTGTGGAGTCCCTTTTGTGGTGTGCCTGGGATGTTGTTGCTGTGTGCGTGCGCAAATGCTTTACACATTGCCTCCGGGATAAGCCTGTCTGCTCGTGCCAAGCTACCAAGTGGGTGAGCAGAGGTTATCTTTGGTGTGTAACTCCCTTGCCCTCACTAGAGTGGTGGTTTCTGCCTGGCTTTGGCGCAAGCCTTAGCCAACCAGAAATCCCAGTTCTAACACCACTTATGTAGTAGAATACACTAATTAGAATCTGTTATTTAATTTCCGTTCATTTTTTTGTGTTGTGATATACTCTGAGGTATGATTTTCAGCATCTTGGAGAAATGAATAGTTACGGCTGTAGTGGTTTAGAGCATTAGCGTATTAAAGATGGGTTCTGGCAATGTCGTCTGATTCTTGAGTAATGACTTGGGTACTAATTTACATGGACAACAATTCAATCAGACAGAAAGATGAACTCGAAAAGAGTGTTTAGTGCAAGTAGATCATAACTGGGGGTGGAGGGGGTGAGAAATTCATGTAATTTGCTTTCACAAAATTACGCAAAATGCAAAACTGGCATTTGATGCTTTATTTGCGAACAAATGAGTCAGGGAAAAGTGCAATTCAGCTTCCATACTCCATTTGGAGGACGCCAAAACACTGCAAAAACCCCAAAAGCATGCTCATGTCATCTGCTCGTTCTCTGTCGACCGTGTGTACCCATGCATTCGCTGTAAATTTTCACCAAATACCTCATATTGGGGGAACTTTTTACTACAAAATGCATATAATTGTGCGATGTGGCATGCTACTGTTATTTCTAGAATTTTACATAACAAGAGTAATGTGAAATTACCGAAATATACCAATAATGCTGATGTAACATACATTTCTCCCGGACTTAACCCTTTGTGCAGTTTTCTTAGTTTAATTATTTGTTAATGTTTTTTGCACAATTTGTGGATGTTGTCTTATATTCTATTGCACAGGTAATGATTATATAGCGATTGTTCACTTGATACCCTTTCAGAGTTGCATTTGTGCACTAATGTGGAAATGAGCCGTTCTAAATTATGCTTGAACTGAATATATTGTGAACAGATGGTGACTTCTCTATAATGTTTGGTAGGCTAACAAATGGTATCACAAACTCCTCAGAAGCTGCTTTTTTCAGTCTGTACAATATTTTACCCTTATTGTGAATGTTTCAGGTGAATATGCTCGATCTTTAGTACAGGATTTAACGGTAGGTTTTTACTCTAGTCTACGCATTAAAACAATACACATTAATGCGACGCATTTAGGAAAAGGTTGCCTCTCCCGTGTGTAATGGTTTTCGTACTTGGTCCTTAAGTACAAAGCAATGTGCGCAACTGTGCATTGTATGGTGCAATTCTTGAATACTCAGTTATTGAAATACTGACCTCCCCGGTGGTAATAAGCACATCAAATACAGTTAAACGTCTCTAGAATACTGCAAGATAATGCATAGAATTGCACAGTCTAACTTAACTTCTTTTGTTATATTTGAAGTTTGTGTAAAAAAGAAGACATACATCTCCCCACACACACATGCATCCACGTATGTACACATGTGTGTACACACACACAGACAAATCGGAAATATGGCAAAAAAGTTTCAATGACTTTTACCAATTGTTCAACTGCATGATCAACAGCTCTTAACGGTATGGTAGGTGTAGCAGGGGGTGCAGTAAGTTTCAGTTTTTTCGTATTTCAGCCACAGCAGTACTAGATGAGAATACGGATTCAAAGTATGAAATCCTAGCTTAGAAATGGGGGTCTCTAGTTGGCAGAGGTAAGTACCTTTGTCAAAGTAGGGACCCCTGCTTCTAGGCAGATAACCCCTGCTCACCCTCTTGGTTGTTTGGCACGAGCAGACAGGCATATCCCAAAGGCAATGTGTAAAGTATTTGTACTCAAAATACAGTAATACAGTGATTATACCACAGATGCACACCACACCAGTATAGAAAAAAAAAGTATCTTTATCAATTCAATTCAATATCTTTATCTAAACTCAGCAAGACCAAAACAACAAATGTGACATGTAGTAAAATAGCACTTAAAGACAGTTACCTCCAAATAAAGCTTGCAGAAAAAAATTGCTCCACCTGGGGCTCTTGCGACATCGTGACAACAATAAATCCAAAGTATGGCGCCGACTGCGATGTGCACGACATCATGCACTGAGTCGCACGGACTCCCAAACCAACAGTGTGGTTCTGAAAATCTGGATACATATAATAAGTTCGGGACTCGAGAAACAAACCTTCGTCGAAATATGACGAATTTGGTATCAAAAGACCGAGAATGACGAGTACATCATGTACATGTATTTTCGGCGTGTTCGAGTGACGATTTCACCTCGAAATCGTCATTTACATTCTGAACCCTTGGCTCCCATTAACATGTTGCCCTTTACATAGGCCTTAATCCAGTTGAATTTGATTCCACAAGGACACATACTCCTTAATCGACTTTTCCCTGACCTCAGTACAAGTTAGAACCATTGCCCCAGGCCGAACTCGTTAGGTCAGTTCCCTCCCAGTGGCCGAGCAAGATAGCATCTAGGCTCAACCAGCCATAAAACCATTTCAGCGCGCACAACTGCCATATCTCGCTCACATCTTTCTCCACTCCTTTGCTTCACTTACTTTATGGTGGGGAGGTGCCCGTTTTTATTAGGGGTCCAGTGTTATCTGATGAAATGTTGGGCCTTGCCAAATGATTTGTTGTCGGCAGCACGAAGTGAAATATGGACATGTCATCATGACTCTGCTTTTTCTTTGAACCAGAATATGTTAACTATTTACTTTACAACCAAGAATGTTTTGCCTAGGGCCTAAAACGGTGTATAAGAAGAGAAGCCTGACTTCATGAAAGTGTGCAGTCTCCTGAGAACATACCCGTATTGTACTTCTAGGACACCTGTTACCTTGGTTGCAGCCAATAAACTAATCTTTGACTTCACCTAGAAGACTCTGAAGTTTCTGTAGGTCTGGATCAGGAAGAACCCGAGGTCTCTGGGTGTTGATTCCCTGGCACCGCTGGGTTACCGGTTCTGTACCGGTTCTTAAAAACCCAGTACCTCAGTTGGCGCCCAACGTTTGGGGCGATTCCAGTGGTACCAGTCAGCCAGAAGATCGTGAGGAGCTTCGTGTGGAAATTCCGGAGGACGGCCAACCACCTCATCGACCCCTGCATGTCGACGTGGTCCGAAGGTCTTTGCTGCGAGGTTCCCCGCTTCCCGACGGCTACAAGGACTGCTGCCCTGGCTATCGCCCTGATTTGGACCCTTGAAGTTTTTGGTAGAGCGAAACACTGAGACGAGTCTTCTGGTGACGTCATCGATAATTTCAGTTAAGTTAAAGTGGAGCGTCTCCCAGTCCTTAGTTGGACTTACTTTGTGGTATCTTTGGGATACAAAAGGTTTTGTATTGGTACTTGCAAGCACCATAACCGAAGGACTCGTGTATTCACGAGAAATATCGTAATCGATAATCCTTTGAAGTTTGGAACTAGACTAGAGAGCGAGGATGCCTAGTCTTAGACTTGGGAATTTATTTTGTCTTGGTGGTAATAATAGGGACTCCCGATTGGAGGACTCATGTCCGGTTCCTCCAGTTGGAACTCCGACTTACGAGCTATATGTAAAACATGGGGTAGGCCCCATCACCTACAACGAAGTATGGATTAAATACACCAGGAAAGATGGTGTTTTAAAATGGCCCCAATATGGTAGCTTTGATTCTGAAATCTTAGACAACCTTGAAGTTAAACTCTTCAAAAAGAAAGCCCGGCCGGCGATGTTTGACTCCTTCCGCTTATGGCGTAAAGAAGCCAAACAAAAAGAAATTAAATTAGCTAAGAAAAATAAGAGAGAAGGGGGACTTTCAGTAATGCAAGCTGCTGTGCAGTTTAAAGATAATGAAGAAGAGCAGATGAATGAGCAGTTGCACAGGCAATGTAAAATGGCAATAGATAAGTGTTATCCAGTTTTGCCGTCTCTTCAGCAAGAGGCAGCAAAAGAGCGTGAAAAAGACCCATTAATGTCACATTTGCTAAATTCACCCCCCCCCTATGCGCAGAATGCCACAGCACCCCCGCAACCTTTAGTTGCACAAGCTACGCCTCCTGCTCTTCCACAGCACTCACCAGCTGTTCTTCAGCTGGCTCCTACTTCTTCGGTGCAGCCTCCTCCAGGCCCACCGACCACTTCTGTTTCACCTGTGTTTTTTACGATTTTGCCTACTGTACTTTTTACATCTCCTAATGCTCCCTCTACGATTCTGCCTAGTACCACCTCTATTTTCCCTGATACCTCTTCTGCTATCTCTACCCCCGCCTTATCTCACCCCGTTTTTCCATCTGTTTGTCCTTCAGTTTCACCTTCCATTCGGCAGAAAATGGCCAGCACTGTTACTAATCTTCTTTTACCTCTTTTCGGGTCGCCTGCTACGACCCCTAACATAGGAAGAAGACAGTTGCGAAGTCAACTGCCTGATTATCAAGAGAGAGATTCCCTGAATAGTTTAGCTCGGAAATGGGTTATGGACACTGCAAAATATGATGTACAGTCTGTCATGGAAGTTTTCCATCAATGGGAAGCAGCGACACAGAGATATGTTTTCGAACAGATGTGTGTTTTTCTTGGCGAGGATTTAGAAGATAATGATCAAGACTGCATCCCACAAGAGATGTGTCGTGTACGGTTTAGGTTTGGATAGGGTATGATTGTAGGTTCAGATGTGGAAAAGGCAGTTGAAATGTTATTATCATATCGGAGTAAGGGAAACAGTTCTGGGTCACCAACTGAATGTTATACATCCAGTAGGAAAAAGGCACGACAATACCCTATGAGAGAAGTTCCCCCACAGTCGAGAGAGGGTGACGCGACTGCTGTCCCACCTGTTCTGCCACACTTCCAGCGTGTATGGGTACATGTCCCATGGAAGCGAGCTGAAGTTTTAGCACTCAAACAAACATTACCAGATCTGCGTAAAAATCCTGCAGGGTACTATAAAGAGTTGTCACAAACTGCTGGGTCATGTATAATGAATTTAGCCGATATCGATATGTTATTTGGAAATGTTGTTCCACAGCCTTTATGGGGTAAAATTCGTCATGTAGATCATGACCAGGAATTAGGTGACACGTGGGCTAATATTACTGCTGCAGATGCCCGCCAAGTTGGTGGTGCCAAGCCTGAGCCTTTGATAGCAGAACTCCCTGGTAGAATAGTAGATTACATGAAAACGATAATGCCTGCAATACGCGTAAATTGGGATAAGTTGTCTGCATGCAAGCAAAAGAAAGAAGAAACTGTTTCAGATTTCTTCACCAGATTTGAAGAAACATTCATTGACCACAGCGGTCAAGATATGACCACAGAAGGTGGTCAGAGATTGTTTGTCGATAAATTCGTGCACAATCTGCTTCCAGAATTGTGTAGAAAATTAAAAGATTCAGAAAGTTCTTGGGCAGTCTCATCTTCAGCCCAGATATTAGCTACTGCACAATACTACGGGAATAGAGACAAAGATGAGAAAGATAAGGTAGAAAAGAAAACTAGAGAACTCAAAACGAAGGTTTTGCTACAGCAAGCCTATCCGCCACGTGGTGGTGGTAATCAACATAATAATGGCCAGAATCACTACCAAAATACTTTTCAGCAGCCTCAACAGTATCAGAGAAACTCGCAAAGATTCGATTACACTCAACCCCGTGTAGGTCCCAACCAGTGTTTATATTGCAAACAAGAGGGTCATTACAAGTATAATTGCCCTGCCCTATCACAACGTGCAAATGGAGTTTCTGGTGTAAGAGGTCGTGGCAGTCAGCAAGCGCCTAGAGGTAGAGGGCATGGAAACGCCCCGCAGGACACACGTCCCCTTCCACCACTAAACTCTATGAACAGGTTTGATCAGCAAAATATTGTATCTGACAGGACCGCTCAATACTACGTTGAAGATTATTACACAGAAAATGAGCAGTGGGAGAATGATGATTGCTAGGACAGCCATAGACAAAGAGAGGGAGTTGTTTCAGTTCCAGTAGATCAGAGTGGACCTTACGTTGAGGTGATTACATCAGGTGTGTCAGAACCTTTTCTGTTGGATACTGGTGCTACAAAGAGTTCTATTATGCACTCCAAACTCCCTGGCGCACCTTTGTCTGGCGAAATGAACGTTTCTGTAGGTTTTTCTGGCGCCCCAGTTAGAAATCCGATTTCTGACACTTTGTCTCTTTCTGTTGGTCCTTGTGAATTCGAAGCACCCCTCATACTGACAACAGGTTGTGGTGAAAATTTGTTAGGATTAGATTTGCTAAAAAGATTGTATGCGACTTTGTACTGTTCTCCTTCAGGAGTACAACTTACTTTAGGCAAGAAAGTGGTTTCTCCCATGTATTTGTCGAGAGATGCACTTCCAACTGAATTAGCACTTCTCCCGGATATTCTTTGGGCCACTGGTCCTAACGATGTAGGTCTTTTAGAAATTCCACCATATGTTGTAACATTGAAGTCGAATGTTAAAATGCCACGAATTCCCCAATACAGAATATCTAATGAGGGTAAAAAAGCTTTGCTAGCGATCGTTTACGAATTGATTGAAAAGGATGTGATTGAGGAAACACGAGGCAATGTTTGCAATAGTCCTGTTCTGCCTGTTTTAAAACGAACTGACCCTTCTCAGCCACCTGTGTACAGATTCGTGATTGATCTTCGAGAAGTAAATAAGATAGTTGTGCCACAATTCCCAGTTGTCCCCGACATTACCACATTATTGACTATGATTCCAGCTTCTGCTTCATGGTTTTCGGTGATTGACCTGAAGAATGCCTTCTTCAGCATCCCGATTGCTGAGGAGAGCTGGGATATTTTTTCCTTCAGTTTAGGAGGTCGAAGCTTCCGCTTCAAACGCGCTCCTCAAGGCTACTGTGAAAGCCCCTCAATATACAGTCAAGCTCTGAAAACACAGCTTGACACGATTGTTTTGCCAAAAGGTGCCACTCTTGTACAGTATGTGGACGATTTGCTCATTGCTGCAGATAATGAGAAAATTTGTAAAAAGGCCACATTGACATTGTTGCGTCATCTGTGTGATCTGCATCACAAGGTGTCACTTTCCAAGCTTCAATATTGCCGACAAGAAGTGACCTACTTAGGTCACATCTTATCGAAGGAGGGAAGGAAACTGACCCCAGAAAGAATTCAGGCAATAGCGAAATTGAGTGTGCCAAGAACACAGAGAGAAGTGCGTGCTTTCTTGGGCATTACATCGTACTGTAGACAGTGGATTCCAAATTTTTCGTTATTGGCCAAACCCTTGGTGGCATTAACGTCTAAAAATACACCCAATCCCATTCCTTGGTCTGAAGAGTGTCAAAAAAGTTTTTTTGAATTATGCACAGCATTATGTTCGGCTCCTGTGTTAGGTACCCCCAACTACAGTAAGCCTTTCACATTGTATGTCCACGAGAAGGAAGGCTGTGCATTGTCTGTGCTGACTCAGTTATTCGGAGATAGACAGCGGCCATGCGCCTATTTTTCGGCCACTTTGGATCCGGTAGCACAAGCATTGCCGAGTTGTTTAAGGGCCACAGCAGCAGCAGCTGTTTCTATTCGACAGTCTGCTGGTCTAGTAATGAATAATACACTAATCGTGATGGTCCCGCATGCAGTAGACACATTGCTAAATAGGACCAAGACACAGCACTTAACTAGTGCTCGACTGTCCAGTTACGAATTGACGCTGCTAGCGAGCCATGTGCACATAAAAAGGTGCAGTACCCTGAATCTAGCCACGTTGTTACCAATTGCAGAAGAATCAGATGCTTTAGAACAGCACGATTGTTTCCTCACAACAGAGGAAGAGACAAAAGGGAGAGTGGATTTATTTGACACTCCTCTTGCTGAATGTGATGGTACATTATGGGTAGATGGTTCATGCTTTAAGCTCCCAAATGGGAATGTGACTGCAGCATATGCTGTCACAACTTTGCACACAGTCGTTGAAACTGCACGAATACCACATGGTTCAGCTCAAGCCGCAGAACTAGTAGCACTTACGAGAGCATGTGTGTTGTCTAAAGGAATGAGAGTGACTGTCTACACTGACAGTCAGTATGCATTTGGAGTGGCTCACAGTTTTGGACGATTGTGGAGAGAACGTGGATTCCTGACTTCGCATGGAGCTAAGATTCAGCATGGTCAGTTGGTGAATGAGCTTCTTGAATCACTGACCTTGCCCCTGCAAATGGCGATTGTGAAATGTAGTGCTCACAAGAAGGTGACTGATGATGTTGGTCGTGGAAATGCATTTGCTGATGAGACCGCTAAGGAAACGGCAAAGAATGTGATGAGCCGAATGTATGTTGCGGGCCTTGAAAGATGGACTGGTGAGGTTGGAATATGTGAGGATACGATAGAAAGTGTGAAGTCCATCCAAGCTGAGGCCACAGAGAAAGAGTTAAGCACGTGGAGAGAGAGTACAGGAAGAATGGATGCAAATGGTTGTTGGGTTGAACTGACAGAGCATCAGAGATGGTTGTTACCCGATGCATATGTGCTTGCAGTGGTTACAATGGCTCATGGAATGGCTCATATCAGCGCGAAAGGGATTTGCGAGTTGTTGACCCCAGTGTGGAAGAATTCAGGGATTCCCAAGTGTGCAGAGAATGTTGTCAAGAATTGCATGGTATGTCTGAAGCACAATCCTGGTAGGGGAACCCCAACTCCAGCTGGTCATTTTGCACCTCCTACGTATCCGTTCGAGGTTTTGCAGCTAGATTTCATACACATGGAGAGGTGCAACAACTTAAAATACGTGCTCGTGGTTGTTTGTGCCTTCTCAAGATGGGTAGAAGCCTATCCCCTAAAAGACAATACTGCCTTGTCCACAGCGAAAGCCCTTGTAAAAGAGTACTTCCCCAGGTTCGGAATGCCGAGAATGGTCTGGTCTGACAACGGAAGTGAATTTGTGGGTCGTGTGATGAAAAGAGTGTGTGAAGGGCTAGGCATTAAGCAGAAGTTCCACGCTGCAAATCACCCCCAATCAGCTGGATTAGTAGAATGTTACAATGGCACGCTAAAACTTAAATTGGCCAAAATCCAAGCGAGCACAGGTCTTAAATGGCCTGATGCTCTACCCCTAGCACTCCTATCCACCAGCATGACTGTGCATTCGCGAGTGAAACTCAGCCCTTATGAAATAGTCTTTGGCCGGCCAGCCAACATATGGGGAGTGCCTAGGCCCACGAAATTCAGCGAGCTGCAACACCCTATTTTGCTTGATTACTTGTATGAATTGACGGCTAAATTGCGTGTTTTACATCAACAGGTCCACAACACCTTGCCTCCGGTCTCTGAGACTCCGGGTCACTCCATTGACCCCGGTTCCTGGGTTCTCGTCCGCAACTTTCAAAGAACAAGAAACGACCAGCCCAGGTGGACCGGGCCTCACCTCGTCCTTCTGTCCACGAGGTCAGCCGTCCGGGTGGAGGGGAAGGCCAACTGGGTCCACGGGATCCATTGTAAAAAAGTACCCTTCCCTCTGCCCTATGACCAATGGGTCCAGAAAGGTGGCACTGACTCAGAACTTGCCGCTGTGCCACGTGTCATACCTGTCAGCGATGACCGTGTAAAAGAAACTAACCCTGATTGTGAAAGTGAGAACATTTCTCAAGGAAATGTGCCACCACCAGAACAATCGAACTTTTTGGAACCTGAACTGCTGTTTTAGGACCAGACAGTACCGGGAAAAAGACGCTACAATCTAAGACCGAGAAAAACAGACTAGTGATTCCTTTTTTATGATTTTGAGACCAAGACCTATGGGCAAGCGAAAGTATTTCTTTTCTTCTTCCAGGTACTATTTTTGAAAGTGCAGCTCTCCCATTTAGGAATTTGCTTATTTTTTGTTTTTCGAACCGCCATCCGGGTTCCGCTGCTAGGGCCGCGATTGGTTAAAGTCTTCGGAAGTGCAGCCAACGACGTTAGGTCGGTGGTTCTGGTCAGTCCAAGGGAGTTGCCCTAGACTGACAGAAGCACTCCTTAGCAGAATCAACCTCCTCGTCGCGGGCAGCACCTTAGAGAGGATGGAGTTTCCTGATGTGGAGAGACCTGCCAAACAAATTAACTTTAAGCAGAGACTATGTAACACGATGACAAAGAAAAGTTTTATAATATTGTGTATTTTTATGCTATCAAGCGTAATGATGAAGTTATGTTTTATTCTCTTTCCATGTAACATTTGCGCCTACTACATCACCCATACCTCCTCCTACTATTTCCTCTCATTCTTTCCACCCTCTGCCTGACCACGAATCAAATAGGAGATTAGAGTTCATTAATAACTCCTTCGTTCAGTTATTACACCAACACCAACTTGTAATGAACACAACTAACTGTTGGGTGTGTGGTCTCATGCCTCACACAACGGATAAAGGTATCCCCTATTTGGTCCTGCCATTTAGTCACAATGGTTCAGTATGGGCATATAGGACAATGTTCATATATGCACGAGAAATCCAACCCCTACGTTCTGTAAAAGACAACCTCAAGACTAGCGCCCTAGTCAAAGGTATAGTTGACATGATCAAGGAAGTAACTTCTTATGAAGATACCCCAGATGATGAGATACTTGCATATGTAGGTTGGAACGTGACCGGATATGGCACTACTTTGAGTGAGAAACAGCAAGCCAAAAGATCATCCCCTATCTGGATCGTACCCCATCAAGGTCACCTGTGTCTGCAAGGTATTGGCAAGAATCCCAGAGCTCAGCTAGGGAAGAGTATCTGTACAGAAACGTATGTTTTTGGATCTCAGACTTCCCCTGCGTTTTTAGCCGCTAAAGGTACTTATTTCATCTGCCATGATAGAGCCTATACATGGTTGCCCCCTGACTTCTCGGGCTCATGTTTTGTTTCATTCCTGTTACCTCCCACCTACACAGCAGCGGCGGATTACCATCGGACAAGGGTAGTTAGAGGTGTTTTGAGTAAAGAAGACACTGCAGGTCAAGAATTTGGGGACTTTGCAAAGGGTTTTCTGCCGTTCTGGGGATCCATGGCTAACAGTAGAAACATAAGGCAATTAACAAGGGTAGTTGAATCCACCGTGATTGAAACTGCTGGTGCCCTTAGTAACCTGACTGCTGAGCTCCAGTCGGATCGACTTATGACCCTTCAGAACCGGGCCGCTTTGGATGTAATACTTGCGGACCGAGGTGGAGTATGCAAATTGATCCAGTCTAGTTGTTGCATTTTCATCCCAGATAATGCTCCAACAGTGTACAGGGCCATCTCCAAACTGCATAAGATTTCCGAATCTATCCATGTGGATAAAGGAGACTGGTCGTTAATAGGATGGTTCTGGGAACTGATATCTGCCTGGGGATGGAAAATTCTGATGGTCATTGGGATGGTCTTAGCCATTCTTTTCCTGTTCTGTCTCTGCATACAGTGTGCTCCTGCAATATGTGGCCTCTGTGTCACATCATGTGTAAGGAAGCCTGTGTCAAGAAATGAACTAAGCACTAGAATGATGTTACAGCAACATCTCAATGACTTGACGAATATCGATCTGGACTCAGACTAACACGAGGATAGATTAATTGCCTATGTAAGGGCAAAAGGAGGGTTTGTGGTTCTGAAAATCTGGATACATATAATAAGTTCGGGACTCGAGAAACAAACCTTCGTCGAAATATGACGAATTTGGTATCAAAAGACCGAGAATGACGAGTACATCATGTACATGTATTTTCGGCGTGTTCGAGTGACGATTTCACCTCGAAATCGTCATTTACATTCTGAACCCTTGGCTCCCATTTATATGTTGCCCTTTACATAGGCCTTAATCCAGTTGAATTTGATTCCACAAGGACACATACTCCTTAATCGACTTTTCCCTGACCTCAGTACAAGTTAGAACCATTGCCCCAGGCCGAACTCGTTAGGTCAGTTCCCTCCCAGTGGCCGAGCAAGATAGCATCTAGGCTCAACCAGCCATAAAACCATTTCAGCGCGCACACCTGCCATATCTCGCTCACATCTTTCTCCACTCCTTTGCTTCACTTACTTTATGGTGGGGAGGTGCCCGTTTTTATTAGGGGTCCAGTGTTATCTGATGAAATGTTGGGCCTTGCCAAATGATTTGTTGTCGGCAGCACGAAGTGAAATATGGACATGTCATCATGACTCTGCTTTTTCTTTGAACCAGAATATGTTAACTATTTACTTTACAACCAAGAATGTTTTGCCTAGGGCCTAAAACGGTGTATAAGAAGAGAAGCCTGACTTCATGAAAGTGTGCAGTCTCCTGAGAACATACCCCTATTGTACTTCTAGGACACCTGTTACCTTGGTTGCAGCCAATAAACTAATCTTTGACTTCACCTAGAAGACTCTGAAGTTTCTGTAGGTCTGGATCAGGAAGAACCCGAGGTCTCTGGGTGTTGATTCCCTGGCACTGCTGGGTTACTGGTTCTGTACCGGTTCTTAAAAACCCAGTACCTCAACAGTACCTTTGGATAATGATAATGAAGTCTATGACAATGCACAGCATCGTGGCGGTGAGCCGACGGTGCCGAGGTCGAGACCGACTCCCTGGCTGGCATGGTGGGGGGGGGGTGTTGAGTTGTGTCCGCAAGGAAGCCACGTGTCAAATCCAGGACAGGGGAAGTCAGTTGTGTCGGCAGTGAGGCATTGGTTCCGGTGAGACGATGCGAAGTCGGTGAGTTTGTAGAGTCATTCTCGGCAGTTATTGGCACCGCAATAACAGAATGCAGGTGCTGGTGTCAGAAATGCTGATAACTGGAGGTGTCGGCAGGCATCAAAGGGCATCAGAGCTGCAGTATAGGCTGGGCGGTGCGTCGTGCACGCCAATTCACTTCCCCTACAGACCCGTGTCTGGGTAGGCTCTTAGCAGGGGTTGCAGAGGTGATCAATCCTGAGGTGAACGCCATCTTAAATCTTTGCCTCCGGACCGCCACTGTCCTTCTGGCATGGAAGCAGGCCAAATTGCTCCCACTTCTGAAGAAGTCCTCCCTAGATCCGGCTCTTCTTGTCAGCTATCGCCCTATTTCCCTTCTCCCGGCATTCGCTAAGGTGTCTGGAGCTGGCCACCTTTGTTGAGTCATCTGGTGCTTTCCACTCTGCCCAATCCGGGTTTAGGGCATCTTACAGCACAGAGACCGCTCATGTTGAAATGTCAGAGCCAACAAGGGAATGTGGCCCTGGGTGCAGCTCAAAAGTGTCTCTCTGCCGTTTTCAAATGGCTTGCATAGGTGCAGTTGAAGTGCAACGAGGGCAAATCAGAGGTCCTCCTGTATGGATCTTTCCCTCCAGCTTTTAGGGAGTCCCTGTGGCCTTCTGAGTATCCCCGGCCAAATTCAACTGGCGACCCTGCTAAGAACTTAGGAGTCTGGTTTGGGGAAGACCTTAGGTTCTTCACGCAGATAAAGAGACTTGCAGGGTTCTGCTTCGGCACATTAAAATCACTCAGAAACGTTCTTCCCTTGCTACCTAGACCAGCCAAAGAAATGGTGACTTGTGCCCTCATTTTGTCTCGCATCGATTATGCCAATGGTCTGTACTTTGGTCTGCCAGGGTATCAGCTAAAAAAATTGCAAACATTAAAGAACACAGCAGCTAGGGTTATGCTGCAAATCCCAGGAAGATCAAGCATGAAACAGTATCTGCGTGATCTCCATTGGCTCCCCGTGGCCCACCGAGTTCAGATCAAAGCTCTCACTTTGGCTCATAGTGCCTTGCATGGCCTTGGGCCGGTATATCTTCAGAAACGTTTTGCCTTCTATTCCCCTCGCCGAAGTCTCCTTTCTGCTTCGCAATGACTAGCAGTGGTTCCTCGTTTCCACAGGACTCGCCTGGGGGGCAACTCTCCTTCTGCCAAGGCAGCAGCAGCCTGGAATTCCCTCACTCTGTACCTGCGGAATAGCCAGTATCTTAGGCAATTTAAGAAACAATTAAAAACTTCTCTTTTCACCTAGCCACCTTATTTCTGACCTTTTCGGTTGACACACTCTCCATCCGCGCCAGGACACTCCTGAGTATTTATGGGAACCACAAATACCGCATTACAAAACGGCGGTGGCCCGGGCCTCGGTGCAGGTCGAGGCGTCACAGTGGCACTGCTGACAGCATCCGAGACAGGTTTTCTTGCTTCTTTCAAATTGCTTCCAGGTCCTAACAGCAGGAACAACATCCAGGGGCCCAACATTGGAATAGGCACCTCCTAGCAGGTCAGAACTCTCAGGAATAGATTACAGGGGAGCTGGGGTGAAGTCTTTGTGTCCCTGAGACTTCAGAACAGGAGGCCAGCAAACACAGGCCCTTTGAGATTCTTCTTTAAGCAGGTTCACAGCAAAGTTCCAGTCTTTGTCCTTTCCTTGGCAGAAGCAGCAACTGCAGGCCAACACCACACAGCACACAGCACACAGCACACAGCAAAAGGGGCAGTACGCCTCCTCACAGATCTTCTCTTTGGCAAAGGTTCCTCTTGAGTCCAGAAATGATCTAAACTAAAATTCGGAGGTGTAAGGTCCACTACTGATATCCCATTTTGTCTTTGTTCATCTTTGTACAAGGGTCTCTGAGCCAGTCAAAATCAATTCTGTCCTCACTGGTGCAGTATGACCACAGGGGGTGGAGACAGCATTGTGCAAAGGGAGACAGGCCCTATTCAGGTGCAAGGAAAACTCCTCCCACTACTCTAAATGAAGCCATGGTCGATTCAGCTCAGCTCTGAGTCATCCAGGAAAGGTCAGGCACACCTCAACCACCCCCAGTGGCTGTCTACAGTGAATCCAGATCCCCAGCCCCTGTCACTCCAAAACCATACAGTCAATCCAGGCATTTTCAAACACATAATTTAAAAAACAACTTTACTAAAAGGTGTGTTATTACATTCTAAGTTCAGAGAGCATAAACTGTATTCCTCTATCCTGTCTCAATGGGAAGTTATACTTGAAAGATGTTACAAAGTCCCTCCCATGCTGTCCTATGAGACAGATAGCCTTTTGATAGTGAACAATGAAATTGGCAGTATATCGCTATCAGGACATGTTACACACACCAGTGACTGTTCCACCTTTCTCATACAATGGACCCTGCCCATAGGGGTACCTTGGGTTTAACTGAGGGGTGTCTTACATGTAAGAAAAGACATAGTTGGGTCCTGGTAAATGTGTACACTTGCCAAGTCGACATGGCAGTTCAAAACTGCACACAGACACTGCAGTGGCGGGTCTGAGATACCTTTACAAGGCTACTCATGTGGGTGGCGCAATCAGGGCTGCAGGCCCCTAGTAACATTTGATTTACAGGCCCTGGCACTCTTAGCGCTCTTTACTAGGGACTTACCAGTAAATCAAACATGCCAATCATGGATAATTAATCGGAATTACAATTTACACAGGGAACACTGGCACTTTTAAGTAATCTGAATGTGAAAATAACGACAATAATCGAAGATTACACTTATTTAAAGCAGTTAAAGCTGGAGTAAAAGTAGCTGCAGAAAAAGAAATTTGAACAGTTGAGAAAAAGAAGCGGTGAGGAGCTACTCAGAGCACTCGGTAGACTGGTGCCATCAGCAGCTGCCCGCCCTGTTTCCTGCTCTGGCACTCCCTTCCCTCACAGAAAGATCAGCAAGCAGCTTGCCGGCCCAGCTGTGTCACCTGTCCACATCCTGTCTGCCCTGAGAGGCCTCCCACCTTCTTACACTATGCATTGCCCCATGTTTCTACCCTCCTTATACTAACCAGTAATTGTGAACTGGTGCAGAGCTCTCACTGACCCTTACTCGTCTCTGGACCAGGAGCTCGCCATGAGGAGGCAGATTTGCAGCATTTGCAGCATTTTAAAATGTCTCAATTAGTTGGGCAAATTGGAAAAGTTGTACCTTCTTTTTAAGGTCATCATTTTATGCGACTACGTAGGCATGATAAACACGGAACACATTCCTAATTCTAGGCATTCATATTTTAAAGGTGCTGGCCACCCCTCTGAGTTAAGGAGACAGAGGATGTAATGCCAAAAAAGTGCCCCTTTGTGAAATGGTGGGACAGCTGTAGGTGCAGGCTGCTGTCCATTTGAGTGTTGTCCATCCCACATATATCACTCTCAGGGGTATATTTACAAGAACGTGTGCTAAACATCACCAAAAAATGCTAATGCACCTTTACACATCGCAGCCTATTGCGGGAAAATAAACCTTGTCAAAGTGGATTCACAACACGGCGGTACCTTGCGATAGTCTGCCGAAAACACGGCCAATGTCCTCGATACAACCATTGCGATGGTAATAAAAACACAAAGCCCGACGCGTAAAAAGACGTGATGTGCCCAAACGCGATAAGAAAACAGTGACAACCAGCGAGAGGCCAGCAATCCCCACGCGTAATGAGGGATAAAGTACAAGAACTGCATACGGAAAATGGCACTATGAAAAGACATTAACTGCGGAGTACCACGGATGCACCCTGACTGACTGCAGAGGACAACACGAATCCCACAATCACCATGGAGGAACACCCTGGAATACAGGACCCGTGGAAGGCCAATGAGAAGAGGAAGAGGAAGACTGGGTACAGTCTCCAGCAAAACCCGATTATCGTCATGGATAAGCCATGACACCACCACCAACTGTATGTCACCTCCAACGTGTCATTGGCAACAAAGCGGCAAAGATGGCACACCACCTAGGACCATGTGAATGCTGTTGCATGGCAGAGGAGGGCAATGGAAGAGCACAAGAGGCCCTGGAATGATGTGAATGGCAAAACCAAGCATTGTTTGTTCTTCGGGTGTGGCTGTGTGTGGGGCTCCATTGCCTACTGCAGGTAGTCGTCCGGCTTTACACCTGCAGGAGGCAGGTGTTAAATACCTGCTGCTTCCGCTGCTTATCGCGTGGTTTTGACTCACATCGTGGATCTGGCAGTTCATTGTGAAAGTGTTTTTGTGTGTTTTTCGTGTGTTTTTGCACAGTAACGCCTACTCTGCATCTCATTAGGGTTAGTTGTTGGTGTCCACCGTGGAGATAAATTTTGGGGCAGTTATCGCGGTAAAACTGGCGATGTCTGCAGTTTGCACCAGCTTGTGAATGGGGTGTTAAATCTATCACCACTTTTGATGCGTTAAGGTGGAGTTACATCAGAGTTAAGACCTTATGAATATTCCCCTCAGAGTGGAAGATGTCTCTCCTGGACAGGCTCAACTGTGCAAATGACTAACACACATGAAGAAAATGTTAAGGTTTTCTTCCGCCTGTGCAGTGACAAACAACTGAGGCACTTGTTTTGTGAAATTCAAGTAAATGGCAAATGCCTTTTCTTGCGATTCACTAGAAATGACGCTGTCGATATTGTGAATTTCAAAGAGCTTTCGCACTAACTATCCGCCATTATAATAAATCACAGTTTTCATTTTCAACTTCGAAAAACCTGTAATTTTGCGCTACTTTGGCGTTGTGAAGGTGAACAAATAATGTACACCAAATAAAGTTAGACACAGTATTGCCAACGTTCTAGCAAGGCAATTTTTAAGTCGAAAAATAGCTGTTGTGGCTACAGCCAATTTCCCCGTTAATTGGAGAGGGCTTCATTTAGTCCTTTCTGGCTTTCTCGTGTCATAGCTAGTTTGCAGAGGCAGGAAATCTTTTGGTATGCACTTAGGTTAGACTGCAGCAGCCAAACCCACAAACCGCAGGACGAGCTGCCTGCTTTACAGACAAGTACTAACTAAACAGCCTTCTCAACCCAGTCAAGGGGGCGGCTCAGCCTCACCGATTGCTTAATTGCAGTGTTCAGCCCTCGGGGTCACTGTTTTCACTTTTACTAAAATACACACCCCGAGGCTAAGCCGCAAAGCTATCCTAGGGACAGGATGTAGCACTGATATTCAGAGGTGTTTGATGGTGTAGCAAACACATTACGCCCCATCCAAGGCCATGAACCATTAATTCTTCTCTTCAGCTTTGTTTGATGCCATTTCACATAATCACATTTTTGATGGTACGAATTTCCGAGTGTTTTGCACTGGTAGGATGGCGTATTCTGACTGAATGATACATTTCACCGTCTACTGTCTACTCATTACAGATAAGCTCTACTTGTTAATTATGCTTATCATATTTACTACCTACCAAATGCTGATCTCTGAGTTCCTGTCACATCTCAGATTTAATTTTAACTTTAATTTATTGTTCTTTTTCATTTCTAAAATATATAATATGTATATTATATACTGAATATAATTATCATTTAATCTCCACAAAACCATGCAATTGATAGCAAACCCAACAATAAGCATGGGAAAGTAGCTAACGCTAAATCGTATTTATCTATGTTTTTCGTATATATTCAAATCATAATTTTGTTTTTAATATACTGTATGTGCGTAAACCTATTTATTTAGCTTACATTTAAGCTATTTCTCCATACTAGAGATTGCAAACTTATGGTTCACCATGGCCTGTACAACATGTTCTCTTGTGGATCCTTCAAAGCAGATGCTCTGCAAACTGTGTAAAGGGCAAACTTTTCCACACTCCTTTCAGAGTAGTAAGGTCGAATAGTCACAGGTTTCTCCGGAATGTATTTGAGTTGAGAGCTCAAAATAAAACAACAAACACAATAAAGTGACTACCCAGCCTTTGCCAGAAAGAGGGTACTTTAATCACACAATTGCACTTAATAGGATGTATGACATTACAACACATGCTTTTACTTCGCATGCCTTTACAACGCTGTTTTTACAACGCATGCCTTTACAACGCATAGTGCTTTGGGGCGCTGGATAGTGAATAGTTTAATTTACTATTCCAACTCCAGTCCCCGTGGATAGTAGGGAAGGTGTTGGATAGTAAATTAAACCTATTCCCTATCCTAGAGCGCCCCCCAGCGCAATGCGTTGTAATGGTTTGCGTTGTAAAAGTTGCGTGGTAAAGGCACTGCGTGGTAAAAGTTGCGTTGTAAAGGATGTTTCCCCCACTTAATACAACATGCCTCAATAATCAGAATTAGTTAGTGGAAGGTGATGTGTCCATCCGGCTCCCTCTTTGCAAACACTGTCCCCAGGTTCTTTTCCCCGGTTCTGGGTTCCTTTCTTTCTCAGGGACAACAGGAGTTTTGTGAATGTAACACATGTGCAGTTCAGTTATGCCCAAGCTGTATATGTGCTCAATGACAAGTCCCTTATCCCTTCACAGGATGAGTCAGTCCACTCAGTCACTTTCAGGCTGCCTGAGGCTTGCAGGGTGCACCTGAACACAAGCGAAAGTAGCAGTAAACCAGCAGGCTTTGGTGGAATTGCTTTGACCAGGTCAATGCTGAGGAGCTGTTGGTATTTTTATTGTTAAGAAGCTTACTCTGGAAGACATTCAATCCATCTGGTTTGTTCCAAGCTCGCAGGTGGGACATTTCATCAAACCTATCAACTACCAGCCAAATAAAACATGGTTTGTGAATAGCTTCAACTGTGTGCCTACCGTTATTTGTCACCAGCTGTAGCATCACTACAGAACAATGGCTCTTAAGCCAACACGGAGATATGGTACCTGCTCACTAATGCCGCCTTCCTGATTGAACTGCTTTTTCTTAGTTGTCATCATCCCTGGCTAACACCTAGTTTATTTTAACTGTAATTCGAGACATACATGTTCCCAAGTTAAATTGAACTTAGATAATAATTAGTGCTCTCTGTTGTCTCTATCAGATCTCAATGCTTTTCCAGCTAGGCAACTGACCTTTAACCACCTGCCAACATATCTTGTATCATGATCCTAGTCTCTAGGCCATCCTCATTGGACTGTAAAATACACATACCGCTAGACTTATTCTGTCAAACTCTAGAGGGGCACCAATATGTAGTGACTGTTCTCCAATCTACAAACTCCATGATTCAAATGTGCTGGAGGCAAATCAACTGTCATGATATCACTTGCCATGTACTTCCACAACTACCAGACGAACTCCCACACTGTTGTAACTTCTAAAGGCTGCATTCCACCAACAATGACTTACATACCTAAAACTCTACTTGAAACTCAATTTTTCCTGTTGTCAAGTATACTCACTTGAACTGACTAACTGATCAACTCCAGAAATTTGCTACTAGGAGATAAAATAGTGTTGAATATCCTTGATTGATTCCTGAAACTAATAACCTTAGTCATGCCAAGTACAAGCTCCAGGCTCCAATGTTCAAGGAGCTTGTAAAGGCTTAAAAGATAAGATACCCTGCACATTCATTTCATACCCATGTTTGGTGGACTAAGGCAGATTAGAGATCCATGGCTGTTGAAAATTAGTACGTTTTGGTGAACATTATCTGCGCCATCTTGCCTCTTCCCCTAATGCCACACTTTTGTCGTGCGCGGCCGCCATTTTTTTAAGATGCCCCGAGCAGAACGAACCCATTTGCACGCCGCTGGCCCCTGACATAGCCCTTCGCCTTCACCAAGCCTGCACGCTGACCACCCCCTGCTTGCACCTGCCTTGAGTCATAAACCCCTCTTCGGCGCTGCTCTGCCCCAGGCCCTCATCCTGTTCCCAGCGCGACACCTCCCTGCTTCCCTTTCATGATCTCCGGCCCTTAGATGCAAACCCCCTTTTCCCCTGTGTGCCCGTTTTGTCTCCCCCGTTCCCAGGCCGACACCCAGCTCTGCCGATACCATTCCTTGCCCCTCCCCGTACAATAGAAAGCTTCCCCCTTCAAAGGATCCCCGGGTTGATCAAAGCCCCCACTCCATGAGATCCGATCAAACCCCCCACATTCCGTGAATCGGCGGAATATCCGGCTGCGTGATACTCATCACCTGTTGTGACTAGGGTGGGGACTTCAACTGTAAAAATGTGTGGGAACGGGCCCAGAGGGGAGTTCCGGGAATGTCTTTTCCATACATCAAAGCTTTAACATAAATGTGTAATCTACAATAAAGTCATAAACGTGTGTATAAGAGGCCAGGCCTCAGGGATGCAGTTAGAGCACCTCAGAACGATACCTTCTGTCCGTTTCGTTGTGTTCTCCTCCGGAGAGAATAAAAACCTTGTTTCCTGCCTTCCAGTCTCCAGCGCCTGCCTCTTCATTGATTAAATAACTAGAGGGTCACAGAGGCAATACCGCCGGGCAAATATCGATTGTCCCCGACCCGACTCAGGTTTTAACAATTGGCGTCCCAAGCGTGGGGCCCATCAGCGACTCGTGGATCCAGTGGGAGAGGTCCCGACGACAGAGTGAACGACTGCAACGATCGGGAGAGCTCTTGCCCAATAGACCCTCGTCTGGCAGCCGATCATCCGAACTTCACTAGTTCCGAACAGACCTCTCTCGAGTGATCTACGGTCCTGACTGGGGACCATCAGGAGTGCTGTGAGAAATACGAGAAAAAGAGGACGATCGGGCGCTGGATTCGGAAGACAAGAAACTGTCCACATGGTCCGGGTAAGGTCGTGTAATCGCGACAAGTTACGAAATAATTGCTTGATTGTTTGATTGTTCAAAAATACTAGTATTGCTCTTTATTTATTTGGAGATTCACTGTCTACAAACGGAGAAACAACGGGCTCTCTCTTTGCAAGCAGTGGAGGATAGGTAGGGCAGCAGCCGTGCTTATTTTTTTCTCCCCCACTCAATAATTACTTGAAACTGAACTGTTGTTCGCAAAACTATTGTTTCCTGGAGATTCCCTGTCTGCAAACAGGGAAGAGACCACCCTTTTTGCAGATAGTGAAAAGGGTAGGTAACGCAGATCTTTGCGGACCTACTCATTCTCCCCATTGTTATTTATTGGTCTTTTTGTTATTTTTTTTGATCCATGAGGTATTCACTGCCTGCAAACAACGTTGAATAGAAATATTCTGTCCAGTCTTTGCACCTAGTGATAAGATAGGCAGTGCTGACTTTTTAGTCCCTCGTTACGAGCCGTCATGTCTGTCTTCTCCCCACTGATTAATAGCCTGTTTAGCCCGGACCGTGTATTAGAGGTGGACCATATAGCTCCACTAGAAGGCACCCCTAATAAGGACATGTTCATAAACTATGGATTAGTCACCATAGCCTATAATAAATTGTGGCACAGGTATACCGAAGAGAGTCAAGACAAACAGTGGCCACTGGCAGGATCCTTTGACCTTGATAAAATAGAAACGTTAGAAATAGCCCTTCGAAATAATAAGACAACGCCAATTATGCTCGACAGTCTCGGTATGTGGCGCAGAGAGGCTATGCAACGACAGAGAAAAGACGAGGACAAACCAAGTAGAGAAATATACCGACAGGACAACCCCAGGACACCGCTACCCACAACTTATCCCCCGACACTATGCAAAAGACGACCAGACTTAGGGCCAGACCAATGCGCTTTTTGTAGGTATGTCGGACACTGGAAAGCCCAATGCCCGACTCTACTGAGCGTGAGTAAAGGCAAAGGGCCGACAGGAACGACAGACCGGCAGTACGAGAAAAAGCGCGAGACAAAGAAGAACCCGACTTA
Source organism: Lissotriton helveticus (assembly GCF_964261635.1). Taxonomy (NCBI): domain Eukaryota; kingdom Metazoa; phylum Chordata; class Amphibia; order Caudata; family Salamandridae; genus Lissotriton; species Lissotriton helveticus. The sequence continues at coordinate 140,528,811 of NC_136062.1, forward strand.
CATAGACAGACCAGACAGAACCACCACGTTTGATTATGCCCGATGGCACAGATTTCGCCAGGAAAATTTCAGCGACATGCTCAAGTTCTCCTAGGTCGGGCAACGTCAAGACGGGAACCCAGCCTTGTTTCAAATTCACAGACGGAAAGAGATAATTATGACCAATAACTGTTTTATATTCGTCTTGGGTCTTTGTATGTCGTACTTGTACTGTCCCCCGTCTGAGTTTGTGTGTATGTAAGGTACAAATCTGCGTCATCCCTCTACACGTGTTTCCGTGTTACTCAACCTCTGTTAGCAGAAACTTAGCATAAAAGCAACCTGGAAAGAAAGAAATGGTAAAACAAAATCCGTAGACCATTAATGAACTTGAAACTTTTAATGTAACACAACAGACAAGGAATAATAACGGTAAACTGTAGAAAATGAAAGTCAAACAGAACATTCGCGCCCCCCCCCCCCCATTCTGGAACCTTCCAAAGTAGGGCAGGGTTACGGCTACGCCCAACCAACGGCAACCCATATAAGGCGGGCCCGGCCGCCAACTCTTGGTCAGGAAATCTTAACGTATGGGGGAGCCGGAGGAGAGGCAGGAGCCAGCAGCCCGGGCAGTTGTAGGTAGTCCCGCCACATGTCTCCTCGGCCAGCCGCAACGGGCCTGGATAGACTTAAGTAGTCCCGCCACATGTCCAGAGAAGAACGAGGCACCTCTTCCTTTTCTCTTCCGTTACAGCCGCAGCAGCTCTGGACGGCGGGATGTCCTGCACGTACCTCCACAACAATTTGTCCAAATTGGGCTGGGAGGGAGAGGCGACGCGGACGAGCCTCTCCCACCTCCACCGATAGGAGGTCTCCCAGCCCCCGGCCGACGCCGAACACCCCCAGTCAGGCGATGGTGCCGATACTTCCACAGCACCGAACACACCATGGTGGCACCCCAGTACTTGCGCAGCACCGAACGTGCAATGGTGGCCATATTTTCGGAACACCGAACCTGCAATGGCCGCACTCATACTCGTGCCGCACCGAATGCGCGCCACAGGTGGCCATACTCCCACAGCACTGAGCACAGGACTTGGGGAACACCGGATGGGGAGAGACCTTCGTGCGGGCCGATGAAAAGGAGCAGCATGGGGTGCCCCGGAAGAAGGAGACGGCGCGAACGAGTCTCCCTCGCCCCCAGGTGGGGGGGCATCACAGCTGCACCCCAGCCGAACGTCCCGCTCTCACCAAACAGAGCCCTCTTCCTTTCACTCCGAAGGGTCTCTTCCACTCTTGAAAACTCGACGAGAGTGGCCCCTGGAGGGCTTCAAAATGGCGTCTGGGTCCGCTGGAAGGGCCCCGGCCACTAGAGTAACTTTGACCAGCAACATAACTCGAACATTTGCCCCCTGGAGCACGAGCCCCCATCTCCGACAGCATCTCCGCAGCCTTGAAGATCCTAAAAAGGTCCCCGGCGGAACCTTCGGCCTTTGCAGGCTTCCGGTAAGGGACGGCTGCCTTGATCGCCAACGAAACAAACATGACATTGCCACTCCTTCTGTTAGCATGAATTCTAGAACTGCCGAAAAGGACTCTGGTCCAAACTGCCAGTAATGGGAAACATTTCCCCCTGATGCTGCTTCCGGACTGAGCCGGCCCCGCCCAAAATGACGCTGGTATCAATCGGAACTTACGAACACCTCGTGGTGTTCCTTCGCACTAATAAAAACTTGATGTTCTGAGATTTTATATGATCCTTTGTACACTTGGCTAGAAAAGACAAGGAGAACTCACTCGACGGACAGTACGAAAGGATCCCCGTTACAAATATCGATTACAAATGTACAATGTATTATATTTTTATAACTGATGTAAACCTCATTTACGACGCACACGTACGGTATGCATGTAGGAAATCTGATTACAACTATTATGATTATGCTTCTAAATTATGAAAATAAATGCCCTCGAACCCCCAGCCAATTAGTAGACGTTTTAGCTTCTTGCAAATGAATGAGTAAAACTTCCCGATGTTTTTATTGCTGCAAAACGACACCCCCCCCACTGTACGCACTTTAGCCATTGCCACGACCGGCCAAATACGACCGCACCCTCATAATCCTCATGCTGAAATGATTTTGCAAAATAAAGTTTTTGAAACTATGGACGGGTATTGCATGCTTTATTTTAAAAATGTGGGATCGGTGGGAAAGTTCTTTTCTGTGCACCCTACTCTGCTCTCTCTTTAAGGTTGAAAGAAGATGGTTGCCCAGCCCTGGAGGACGGATCGGATCGACAACACGACACTCCGCCTTCAAAATACGCGACCGACTCATGAACTCTCGCGTAGAGGAAGACCTTGACTTCCAAGGATGGGTAAAACGAACGGTGTAAATGAGGGAATGTAAAAGGAGGGTGAAATGAAATAATGTAAATGTGATAAAGTACAACGTTCCAAAGTATCAGGGAACGGAGCTGACCCAAGAGCCGAAGAACCTTAGAACGCCACAGCGTTGAAAGAGGTTTTAGGATCCCGATAGTGAGATACATCCTTTGACTAGATACCGCGCACTAAGCACCTCTGGTTTCCTTTTTACGTTTCCCCGCACATGACCTATATGGACGCACTACCCCCCCTCGACTCCAGAAACCATACCCCCGGGGACCCTGCCCCGAGGAGGAAAGACGAGTAAGAGGTAAGTAAAGAACTTATGAGTCCATGTATTTGAATATGCGCGAATGCTGTCTCCCCCACCCCCTTTTTTCCTCCCTCTGCAGGTTACATCAGAGATTACAGCCGAGGTGTGGCGAAGATCTGAAGCCTTGCCATGTCTAATACACGAAACGGACTAGCGCCGCAAGGTGGTGTCTAAGCACGCCTGCAAACTACTCACGTATCGAGCAAACCCGAGAAATTAACACAACCTGATAAAAAGTGATCACCCTTAAACCAGACCGGACGAATGAACCCATGTCACGTATGATGCGAAACTGTGAGGGAATGTGTGTGTGTGTGACTGAGGCGTTGACCCAACTGGTCGAAGGACCGAGAATGCGAGAAAGTGCGACAAAATGGTACCTCCTTTCTTCTTTCCTTTTTCTCAAAGCACGTCCCCTCTACCCTGTCTAATGCTCAAACTGCATGATTACAAGATTCTAACGCAGACCCGTGAATGCCTTTTTACTGTGTAATGCACTAAATAGCCTTTCTTGAATACACTGCCACCCTCTCTGTTGCACGTGTACTATTTAGCCTGCCGTTGCGCTCTCTCTCTCTCTCTCTCTCTCTCTCTCTCTCTCTCTCTCTCTCTCTCTCTCCCTCTATTTTTGCACTCCCACTCTTCCGAGTGATTAACCCCGAAATTGGCAGACCGCCACCCCTAGCACACCACCTAATTGGCTTCAAATACCGTCAGTATTTGCACAAAAACTTGTCTTTAATACAATCACCCTGAGGCCACGTCATTACCTCTCCTTTCCCGCTAGAAGTCAATAAACCGAGGTTGGGCCGTAAGGGAAAGGACAGGTAAGACGACAGAGGTTCCCTAATCTGACCCAAAATAAGGGAACTACATGTCAACGGCTCCTATGGTATAAAACAAGGACCTCAGAATACGCGACCCTCCCCTCCCCGAATTGTCGCAATACCCAAACCGGAAAAATGATCACCCCTGTTACCTCCCCTGTATCAGCCGCCCAAAAACTGGAATTATGAAACTACCCCTCATTTCCGGTTGTGAGAGATGGGTCGATTTATGCCCTTACCACAAGTTTCCTATGTCCCTGGTTGTTTCCCATAAAACCCCTGTCCTTCCTAATTAAGTAATCGGGCTGTAAAAGGTTACGTAGGATCCAGAATGATGTTTTACAAGGTTAGCAGACTAGTCCAAGGTAAAGAAATCATCGAAAATAAACCCCGTAGTAGTTGAAAAGCAGGATGCATCGATCGAAAGGAAATGTTTAGCCATGATCGTCTCTCAGCAAAATACCTGTGTAGTACCATGTTGACGACTCACAGTACCCTTTTATAAATGTAAAACTCTAGAGAACGGCATATCTTTGCCAGGTTCGTCTCACGAAGGTGGGTCACCATCAGATGAACTGTCGTGACTGTAATAAATAATTGTAAAGGAAAGTCATAGTAAATCCAACAGGCCCGTCACCGGTCTTTCATATGCCAGTTGTGAACGCTAATATAACGGGCATTTTTCATTCTTTGTCTGGAGCTGGGAGAGAAATAGACTTTTTGATTATCTTCATCTGCAAATTCTCTAAAGACTGTCTTTTCAAACTTGTTTAAGGGTACTGCTGTTGGAGGAGAGAAGGACCGGATGTGGGAGCACGAGGCCTGACTGCAGACTAAGGAACACCTGCGACATTAGCCAAGGCGAGACCACGACAGAAAAGAGCTGCAGGACGAGGCACTGTTTTCGACAACATGAGAAGAAAGGGTCGACCTGATGCCCCTGCTCGATGTCCAGTGTTGGTCGACAAGTCCCCGCTCTCTGAATTCGGTCACACGCCCGCCTATTTGAAGTCTCTCGTTTCTCTGGTTTGTTCCTAATTTGGCCTTGCTCCATCCCCCTTTTTCCTCTGACCTACCCTATGGACTGTTTTGTACGCTCTTCTTCCATCTGAACTTTCTGACAATCACCTCAAAGGACACAGGGCGAAAAGGACCTTTCCGACCAGAAACGCGAGGAAAGGGCCGTGCCCTGCAACGCAGAACGTAGAACAGAGCTGGACTTGTAGCTCCACCGCCGGTGCTCAACAGCGCCAACGAAAGGCAACAAAGAATGATGAGAACTCGTTAAACTTTGAACATTTGACATCCCCAATCGCCGTTTCTGCTAGACCTCATTTCTCTCCCAGCCGCCGTTGTATTGATCATGCTCCAATCCGAACCTGATATATATGTAATAACCTGCCAGTATGAAATATGCTTGCTGCTCTCGCAACAGAATCGTTTTTGTATTGCATTCCTATGACTTTCCTGCTAAAACAAATTGATAAAAGTTTATCAAATAGGCTCACCTCCTAAAAACTAGAAATGTTAAAATGTATTGTTTACAACTCTTTTCCTCTAGGGTTCCTACCGTTTTCTTTCTCATGCCCATCACAATAGAACTGAGTAGAAAATGAACCAGCAAGATGTCTTGAATATGTTAAAGGGAGGACTGTTGAAAATTAGTACGTTTTGGTGAACATTATCTGCGCCATCTTGCCTCTTCCCCTAATGCCACACTTTTGTCGTGCGCGCCCGCCATTTTTTTAAGATGCCCCGAGCAGAACGAACCCATTTGCACGCCGCTGGCCCCTGACATAGCCCTTCGCCTTCACCAAGCCTGCACGCTGACCACCCCCTGCTTGCACCTGCCTTGAGTCATAAACCCCTCTTCGGCGCTGCTCTGCCCCAGGCCCATATCCTGTTCCCAGCGCGACACCTCCCTGCTTCCCTTTCATGATCTCCGGCCCTTAGATGCAAACCCCCTTTTCCCCTGTGTGCCCGTTTTGTCTCCCCCGTTCCCAGGCCGACACCCAGCTCTGCCGATACCATTCCTTGCCCCTCCCCGTACAATAGAAAGCTTCCCCCTTCAAAGGATCCCCGGGTTGATCAAAGCCCCCACTCCATGAGATCCGATCAAACCCCCCACATTCCGTGAATCGGCGGAATATCCGGCTGCGTGATACTCATCACCTGTTGTGACTAGGGTGGGGACTTCAACTGTAAAAATGTGTGGGAACGGGCCCAGAGGGGAGTTCCGGGAATGTCTTTTCCATACATCAAAGCTTTAACATAAATGTGTAATCTACAATAAAGTCATAAACGTGTGTATAAGAGGCCAGGCCTCAGGGATGCAGTTAGAGCACCTCAGAACGATACCTTCTGTCCGTTTCGTTGTGTTCTCCTCCGGAGAGAATAAAAACCTTGTTTCCTGCCTTCCAGTCTCCAGCGCCTGCCTCTTCATTGATTAAATAACTAGAGGGTCACAGAGGCAATACCGCCGGGCAAATATCGATTGTCCCCGACCCGACTCAGGTTTTAACATGGCCTAGTCACGAGGTAATGAGCTGTGATAGCAGCAGTTGTTGGTGGACTGTAATCTATTGAGGCTAAAACAAGATGTTTTACTAGTAAATGTAAATGTAAATGTGGGATTCTTGTAAAGCGCACTGTTACTCTACCCGAGTGTCCTGGCGCTGTAGACCGCTGGGGAACCCGTCCTGGTTTTCCCTGTGAGATGGTCACTTTCTGGGTATCTCCAGGGTGAAACCAGGCATCCCCGGCATCTGTGGGGGGCCGTTGTAGAGATGAGGCAAGCTTAATGCCCAGAGTTACCGAGTGTGTTCCCTGGTTAGAGTAGGCACTGAGGCGAGAATTATCGAGTCCGTTGACCCTGGTCCAAGACCCTGCCGCATCGGGAATTGAACCCTGGTCCCGGGCCGTTCTCTGCTTACAGGTCTGCCTCTCTAACCAGTGAGCCACACCACTCCACAACTAGTACTAGTTTATAGTATTGGATGTAAATTATGGCCTCATACTGGTCCACTTTCTACCAGTATCATAAATCTGTTTCTCACATAGCCATAAGCTTGGAAAATATGATGTTGGAATTGATAAGAAGGGTTTTGTAAACATAAAAATCATTTAGTCAATCATTTCACCTGTATTTAGCTTCAAATGGGTTGAAATTAGGAAGCATTGTTGGCTCCCCTCTAGTATCAGGGCAAAATATGCCTCAGTAGCAAATATGTAAAGAACAGTTTCTGTGCAGCTGGAACTCCACCAAAAAGGGAGCAAATGATAAAATGACATTCTTCCTCATCACACCCCAGCTCATAAATACCAATGTTTGTAAAGACAAGAAACTTTCCTGAGAGGAAATCTTGAACTTCCTTTACCACACTCACATTGTTGTTTCTTTAGTCAGAGAGCTGAGCCATTCAATAGCCTACATCAACTTAAGTGCATGGTGGCTCATTTGCCACCATAAATAACAGGGGAGGCAGGGAACATCCATGTTCAGTTCTTCTTCTGCTGCTCTGCTCTGAACGTCCTCCTATTTACTCTGAACCTAGCCATAGACTGTTCTTAAATGAGTTGAATGTAGCACAGAACCTCATCCCACAGTTTCTTCTTTTGGAGGGCAGCAAATAAAAAGTGTGAAATCAATAAGGACTAGCCTATTTGTGAATTTACATAGACTCAAGACTGTACGACAGGGTGCAAACCCGTATGTTTGTTCATCAAGCCCTCACACACCAATGGTGGCATGCTTCATCAACGGGCCCACCCAGCCACACCAAGTGTGTCCCGGGTGTGCTTCGACGCCTGAATACAGCGGAGCAGGTATGTTTCTGAGTGTGCAGTGTAGTGACGTGAAGGTGAAAGTTTACAAGCTATACAGGTATCCCAGTTCCCTAGGGTAAATTATGTTTTAATGACTGGGTCACTGTTAGCATTAAAAAAAAAGGCTGTTGGATGTTATTAATTAGGGTCTCCTACATCCAGGTGTGGTCTACATGTTTCAGCCAGGCCTTTATGATTAAAACTGGCTTTCCTCAGGACCAAAGTGTGTAGGTGCAGATTACTTAATTTTAAGTGATTGTGTAACTTTGAAAATGTGTAGCACTCGCTAAGGTGCTTCACATGTGTGAAGGGGATTCCCTCGTAGAGCATTAGTTGGCTTGTTGCCAAATTAGCCCCATGTAGTAGTCCGGCAGAGGAGTGGACCGAAACTTTCGGTCAGTGTCTGCGTTGAACCTTTTGTCGTCTCTGCAGCCAACTAATGCTCTAAGAGGGAATCCCCCTCACACATGTAAAGCACCTTAGCGAGTGCTACACATTTTCTTTTTCTATTTGGCTTTGGATCCATAGCTTCCATATTGCTTGTTTCACAACAACTGATGTGTGAGTGGTTGTGAAGGTGAGACTAAAACTACTCTCACCTAAGAAATGCCACAAACCTGTGGAACCCTCTCAGACTTTAAATACAGAATGATGAAGCCAGGATTAATAGTCATAGTGCCATGGCTAAAACTTTCCCACTATCCAAGGGGTAGCGGTATATCTGTTTTTCTGTCTGCACAACTAGGTGAATTGCTTACCTTGCTGGGGTGTCTTTGTTAAGAAATATTAACAGCCCGTTTCTAGCACTCCTAATGTTTACACATAAGAGACTTAAGACATGCAGAGACTGTGAGGCCTAAGATTCTATTTCATTCAAATTCAATAATCAAGTTACTTCCTTTGAACACTTGACCTACCAAATATAGAAATAACAAGCAGAGAAGGCTTACCTCAGTGATCAGTAGATGGATAATGATTCAGATACAGTATAACACAGTATTGTCGACTCCTAGCTCTTTTAGGGACCATTGTCTTAATTCAGAGGGCAGTATATAAAGAAACACTCACAATAATTCAGACTCACTTTCCATCTATTGTACATGATTTGCTACTATTTTTCCCCACCTTACACTGCTTCCCTACTTCCATACTGCTGGCATTAATGCAGTCCTTGGTCACACCACAGACCATTCTTCTTGGCCTATGGGGAAATGCCTGTGTGAACCCACGCTACAAATATTATCATTCCATGATGGCAGTCCAGGTCAGAAATAGTGGCAAGTAGCTTAGTAGAACTGTCTAGAGAGCTGCAGGATGTCTAGAGAGCTGCAGGATGTCTAGAGAGCTGCAGGATGCTCAAAAATAGAAAGAAAACATTAAAGGTAACCTATAAAAGAAAAAGGTGTGCACAGGTGATCAAGCCAAATGTCACTACTCAGGAAATAATGCCAGTACCATACACTGGCTAACGGATTGCCCCATGCAGTAATGTGTAATGGGTAGAAGACAAAAGAGAATGACACAGACAGAACAGAGTTGGCCCAAATACATTCTATGTAGGTAAATGAATGAATCTTTATCCAATGGGTACATAACACCAGAGCTCTTGCTTACTAAGTTAATGTGTGAGATTCCATTTAACACAATATCATTGGGCAACACAGAGAAATACCAATACCCCCTTAAAGGCATATTCGTTTTAATAAATGGGTTTCCCAATAAGTAAGTGAGGTTTACCACCTTTGCTGTCACTTCTTATAATTAAAAGATTACATCAATGGCTTCTGAAAAAATGTTTCCCAATGAACCAATCATGTCTAAAGCCTTTTTTATTGGCTTGTCGACAGTAAGAACTGAGGCATCCTGAATTTCACATAAGCTATCAACCAATTGGAATAGTCATACAATTGCAAATATATGCAAACAAGTAGACTACCCTATGAAAAGGACCCAGCAAGGATTATTACATTGGACATCTTCACTTCCATTGGGTTTACCAGAGGGGCTAACCAACACCATTTCCCTTGCTTTAACATGATTTATCAGAGTGCAAATCTTCTATCTGTGAGAATCCATGAAACGCAATACCTGTCTATAGACTTTAGACTTTAATACAGTATTATGACAATCCACACTTAAAGCCCTATTGATTTTAACATATTGTTTTCACAATAAATAAGTCAGACCTACTATGCTTGCCGTGCATTTGCATAATAAAGAGATTACACTAATGGCCTCTGACATAACTTTTTTAATGAACAAATCAGGCCTTTAGCTTTATCACTGGCTTGACACCATAACTCATGACAACTGTATTCTGCATCTGCTTTTCAGCAAGGCAACTATCAGTATTCAGTCTTAATATTCTAAATATGTACACTACTACAGTTGGCAAAACAGTATACAATATTTCCTAAAATTACATAAAGAGAAAATTAGGGGTTTGTCATGGGGAGTAAACATCACTTAAACCCTTACCTTCTACACTAAACTGTGAAAGTCTCTGTAACAAAATACCACTCTACAAGCTTTTAACACAGTGTTATGGCAATCCACCATTAAAGACCTATTGACTTTTACATATGCTTTTCACAATAAATAAGTCAAGCCCTACTGTCTTTGAAGTAACTTTTCACAATAAATATCTCAGGCCTATAGCCTTAATCAGTGGCTTGTCACCATAACCATCTAAGTCTTGCTGTGTTGAGCATAAGCTTTCCCACAAGGCAAGCACTTACTTTCAGAGAAGCACACGACATCCGTTGTAATGAAATGTAATGTTACACATGAAAAACAGAGCCATGTTTGCTCGATTTATATTTATTACGGTTTGATTTACGTTTGACCTAAGAAAGTTGTTCAGAATGTGTACTGAAAGTCATTATTGGATACTAAAACATTTTCTCTGTAGCATGTTTGCATTCACATTGTATTTATTCTGCACTCTTTGCTCATATTTGCATAACGTCTGTTTCCCCTTGTTCATGTTTGTGGGACGGATGTGCATTTTGCCAAAGAATTTGTTGTTTGTTTGTCAGTACATAGAGATCTATCCTGTTCATTGTCATGTTCAAGGATGCAGCACATTCTAGTCAAATTTAGAATCTGGTCTAGAAACGATTTCACATTGAATGGGAAAGAGCATGTGAAGAATTTCAAATACGAATGTCTTATTTTAACGGTATATTTAATTCGCGTTGCAAAACACTGCATTATAGGATACATTTCAACCGTCTCCATCTTCATTAGTAGCAATAAGGAGGAAAACTATAACATGATCTTATCACTCCTGCATTCTAATAGAAGCACTTCCTGAAAGGCAGAATAATACACTGTCAGCTGATAGCATGAGGTTAGAGAGCAATACTTCTATGAGTAGAAAAAGGGCACAGCCCACTCTATGCAGATTTTAAAGAGTTAATCAAAACATGCTGTCAAGACAGCTACCTGTCAAGCCAGATCTAAAAAGTGAAATGTATTACCTAGATAGAGCAAATTGTGAGAACAATTTAGAAAAGTTATGCACTAATATTTGGTGTATTTTATCATACACAGACATACTACTTTAGCAGTATTTTAGAACATGTGCGAAACAGTAAGGAAATCCACTGGAATGTGTGAAAAGTGATTTTCACTGAATTTACCTCTATTTTTGCATCAATAGAAAATCATTGCATTACTTGCCTATTAGTACCAGAGCACAAGCAAAAAGCTGGTGCTAATTTTACACCAATATTTGCAGAAAAAGAAACAGAAATGGTGCTTAACATTTATCTCTAAATTTGCGGTAATGTCATGATAACTGATAGTGGTAACAGTATTGCCGAATTGTGGTATCACAGAAAAAACTCTGACGTGCTCTTAATGGTTCCATTAGTGGGGTAGTGCTCATTTCTCCCACATGGCAGCATAGCATCACTTCTCTACTGTACAAAAACTTCTAAAAGTATTCCATCAGAGTACTGGAAGAGCTTCCACTGATGGCCCAAAATGTTCTTCTGATAATTTTTATATGAAGGGTTTTTTTGTGTTCCCCAAGACCACTAAGTGATTTATAACAATGTCTCTGACATCACCCCTCCACAGAGCTGCCAGTACTTGGGGCTATTCTAACTGCAGAGAGGGATGTGGTGATAGGAATGTCAGGTATCACAAGTCAGCCACATCATCAGTAATTTGGTTCCCAATTTTCCCAGTATTTCACCCTCATGTTCCACCTGTTTTCAGCAGGTAGAGTCCCTGAGTAATCATTAAGGGGGTAGTGAGGAGCATTTAAGGTTTGTAGAAGGGTTGTTGTAAGAGGTAGTAAGGGTCTAGAATTCAGGGAAGGGTAGTGTTAAGAGGTAATAAAGGTTTTTAGGATGTAGGGACTGGTAGCGTTAGGAGGTATTAAGGAGTTTTTAGGGTTTATAGAAGGGTATCAAAACATCTGACATTCTGTTAATTACTTAATTAGAGGGAGTTGCTCATTTCTCTCAAATGCAAATACAGCAATACTCCATTGTAAATAAATAGCAGAATGTAGTCATGAAAGTGTTTCTGCTGATGCCCTAAAATGTTGTTCTAAATCTTTGACATTAAATAGGTTAGCTTTCCATGGTGCTCAAAATACTACGGGGTATATTCAACAGAACGTGTGCTAAACATCACCAAAAAATGCTAACGCACCTTTACACATTGCAGTCTATTTCAGGAAAATAACCCCGTATTAACGTGGAATCCACAACAAGGCGGTACCATGCGTTAGTGTGCCGAAAGCGCGGCCAATGTCCGCGATACTACCACCTCGACCAAGATAAAAACAGAAACCTCAACGTGAAAAAACATGCAAAAAGCCCATTCGTGATTAGGAAAGCACAGCCAGGCCCGCGACACACACGGCAGATGGGATAAGCACAACAAAAGCCTGAAAAAAAAGACAAACCAAACAGAAAACAACAGCCAAGCACAATGGAGGCAACCTGAGCCAGTATACAAACCCATAAGCCCCACTGGCAACAAAACATTGTATATGGCAGGCAATCTTGGACAAGGTGAATGCATTCTAAGAGCAGAGGAGAACAATGGAAGAAAACCAGTACATCCGGAATGATGCGAAACTCACAACCAATCAGAAACATGCCGACAACAAGACGGCAGCAATGCACACCGTAGGTGGAAGGCCAGCGCCACACTAGGAGCTGGATGACATGGAGGAAATGGTGTCCACCACAACAGTCTGGAGACTGTGGCAGGACTCGGGGACCGGAAACTGCCCAAAATAACAGTCACAACAGCAACAGGGAGAGGAACCAGCAGGGACTGGGGAGACAGGGGGAGATGGGCACAATGGCACACATGCACAATTAAGCACAGCACAACTGCAGATAAACCATGCCCAAGAGTAACAACACCAACCAAAAACACAAGTCACAAAACCCGGCAACATCACACCACTGAACAAGCACAGAAGTGAAAACCACACTGCCTGAAAGGGAGAAGGGTGAGCCAAATCAGCCTGTTGGGACATGGCTGTGTCCACTGGCCACTAGACTCCATGCACCAGCAGTTGATCTCCATATGGCCATTTCCGTGATTTGCATTCTGTGGTCTGTCCGGCACCTCCCTGCCACACCTGGCATTCGGTAGGTTCACATTCATTAGTCACTTGCCGCTCTCGCACATTCCTGCTCCATGCCCCTCCTCACATCCTGCTATTGTGTGTCTGTGGTGCCATGCTGTGGCTGGATTGTGGGCATGGCAAGGCCGGATTCCCAATGGAGTTGTGTTGTCGTGTCTGGTCGGTTGGCATGTGCTGCATGGCCATTGGCAGTGTCGTGGGTTGCATGACTGTGGGCTGGAGTTGTGTGGTGTGTTTATTTTGGACTCACCAACAGGCACTGCGTTTCATGTGTGCCATCCTGGGAGCACTGGGTGATGATGGACTGTCAGGAGATGTGAGTATCATGCACTCTGCCTGGGGAGTTGGCCACAACATTGTTGGGGAGTCCCGTGACGTCCACTATTGCCTGCACATACATGGTATGAGTGTGCTTTCTGTAGTGGGACTTGCGTGCAGTGTGTGCAGGGGGCACGGGTGTGCATGTGTGCAGCTGTTTGTCCCTGACACGTGAGGGAATCCAGCTATAGTGTAGGGGTATCAGCGTTGCGTAATCATTGTCTCCATGGCATCTCTGGGTCTTCAGGTGGGCTACCTTTTATGCTGCTTAACACCAGCAAAAGGCAGGTGTTAATTATCTGCTGCTACCGCGGCTTATCGTCTGTTTTTGGTTCACATCGCAGATCTGGCCGTTCGTTGTGAAAGTGGTGTTGTGGTTTTTTCGTGTGCTTTTGCACGGGAACGTCTACTCTGCATCTCATTAGGGTTAGTTGGTGGTGTCCACCGTGGAGATAAATTTGGGGGCAGTTATAGCGGGAATACAGGTGATGTCTGAAGTTTGCACCAGCTTGTGAATGGGGTGTTAATCTATCTCCACTTTTGATGCATTAAGGTGGTGATAAATCGGAGATAAGTCCTTGTGAATATCCCCCTAAGGGCCTTATAGACACATCTCTGATATCACTTAGTAAATCCTCCCAAGAGTTCCCGGTGTGCCTGGGGCATTGATAACTGCAGAGAGGTAGGTGGTGATAGAAACAACAGGGATCACAGGTGGCACCTTGAGGGTCCTCTTAAAAATGAGGAACCAGTAATTTATTTTCCAATTATTCCCAGTATTTCTCTCTTAGTTTCTCCTTGCTTTCAGCAGGCAGAGTGGTGGTGAGGGGTCTGGAAGAGAATTTCATGTTCAGAGAATAAGAACTTTAAAGGATAGTAAAAATCTTTTAGGCTTCAAGGAAGGATGGTGTTAAGAGGTGGTAGGGATTTTTTAGATGTTCAGTGATGGACACCGTTAATGGTTAGTAATAGGTTTTAGGATTCAAGAAAGGGTAGGCTAAAGGGGCTTTAAGGGTTATAGGAATGGAATCATTATTGGATAGTAAGAGGTTTGTAGGATTCAGGAATATGTAGTGTTACGTAGTAGCAAGGGGGTTTTAGGGTTCAGGGAAGGTTAACATTAAGGGATAGTAAAGGGCTATAAAGTTGAGGCAAAGGTAGTGATAAGGAGTAGTTAGGAGTTTTTAGGGTTTATGAAAGTGCAACATAAAGAGTTAGCAAAGATAGTCTATGGTTCAGAGATAGGTAGTGTTAGGTGTAGGAAGGGTTTCTATGGTTCAGGGATGGGTAGATTTAGGGGTAGCAAAGGTCTTTATGCATCAGGTAAGGTTAGCGCTAAGGAGAAGTAAGTCATTTTTAGAATTCATGGATTGATTGTGTTGAGGGGTAGCAAGAGATTTTTAAGGTTGAGGGAAGGATAGCGTTAACAGGTTATAAGAGATTATAGCGTTCAGCAATTGGTACCATAAAGGTGTATTAAGAAGATTTTAGGGTACAGAGAAAGTAGCATTGAGGGGTTTTATTAGATTTTTAGGTTGGGGTCAGAGAAGGGTAGTATTAAGGGGTAGTAATGAGTTTTTAGGATTCATTCATAGTAAGGAAGTGGTAATGTGCAGAATAGGTTAGCACTGATAGCAAATGATTTTTAGGGTTCAAGCATGAGTGGTGTTAAAGGATAGTAAGGAGTTCTCAGGGTTCCAGGAGGTGTAATGTTAAGGGATAGTAATGATTTGTTAGGGTTCAGGGATACATAGCATTAAGGAGTAGTAAGGGGTTTTAGGGTGCACCGACAGGTAGCATTAACAGATAGTGTTTGCTAAGTTGAAGGATGGGAAGTATTAATCAATAATATAGCATTTTAGGGTTAATCAGTAGTAAGGTTCACAGAAGTGTAATGTTAAAGGGTAGTATGGAGTTTTTAGCGTTCTGTAAAGTGTAGCGTTCAGGATTGGGTAATGTTAAGGGGTATTAGGTTATTCAGGTTCAGGAAAGGGTAACAGTAAGAGTTTTTATGGGATTTTTAGGGATTAGGGACGGGTAGCTGGAGAGGATACTAAGGATTGTTTAGGGTTAAGGTATGGATAGCATTGAGGCATAAAAGGGGTGTTTAGGGACAGGGAAAGATAGTGCAAAGAGCTAGTAACAGGTTGTTAGGGTTCAGGAATGGGTCACATAAAGGGGAAGTTATGTTTTTATGTCTCAGGGAAGACTAACCTTAAGTGGTAGGATGCTTTTTTTCGGATTAAGGGAAGAGTAGCTTTAGGTGTTAGTAAGGGTTTTAGGAAGAGGAAGTTACCGTTTTCAGGGACCAGGAATGGGTAGCATTACGGCAAATAGTTCTGGGAAGGGTAGTGTTCAGTAGTTTGTAGGGTTCAGGGAAGGGTAGCATTAAATGGTAGTATTTTTTTTTAGGATTCACTAAAGGGTTTTCTGAGTTTAGGTAAGGTAAGAGTTAACAGATTGTAATAATTTTTAGGGATGAGCAAATGGTAGGGTTTATAGATGTAATAAGTTTTTAGGCCTTCGGGATGGGTAGTTTGAGAGGGTAGTAAGGTTTTTTTCCAGTTCACAGAAGAGTAGCATTGAGGGGTAGCATAGGTTTTTTATGGTTCATGGAAGAATAGCTGTAAGGAGTAGTTAGAGGCTTTTAATGGTCAGTGATAGGTAGCTTTAAAGGATATTAACAGAATTTTAGGGTTCATGGAAGCGTAGAATTAAACAGTAGTGAGGAGTTTTTAGGGTTTAATCAAGGGCAGCTTTAAGCAGTAGTAATGTGTATTTTGGGTTCAGGAATGGGTAGTGTTAAGGAACAGTAAGGGGTTTTTGCAATTGGGAGAAGTGTAATTGAAAATGATAGACTGTTAAATCAATAAATGTATTTAATGTTATATATAAAAGGGTAGGAAACCCAATAGGATGATGGACCGAGCACTAAAACCTTTCAGACACTCACCCCCAGTCACTATTAGACCTGGGTTAAATCCATCACCATTCGTCTGCTCACTTCGCCACCCCAGTTGAGACCCAGGCTAATGCAAATCAGTCTTGACCCTGTTCCTCATGGGAACAGTCCAGCCCGAACTGCCAAGCCAGCTCTTCCCTGGATCGGAAACAAGCATTCTAGGACTGGTTTCGGGGTAACACCTCTCACCAGACAGGGTAGCTTAAATCCAGTGACAAAGGGACCCACGTCTGGGCATACCCTGCCAACTTAGGGCAAACTGAGCAAACACAATAGGATGTTGGACGGATCAGTGAAACTTTTCAGAGCTCACGCTAAGTCACTATTAGATCTGGGTTAAATCCATCATCATTCTTCTGCTCAATTTGCCACCCCAGTTCAGACTAGGCCATATGAAAATCAGTCTTGACCCTGTTCCTCATGGGAACAGTCCAGCCTGAGCTGCCAAGCCAGGTCCTCCCTGGAGCAGAAGCAAGTATCCTAAGACCGGTTTTGCTGTAACACCTCTCATCAGCCAGGCTAGCTTAAATCCAGTGGAAAAGTGAGAAAGGGACCCACGTCTGGGCATATCCTGCCAACATAGGGCAAACAAAGCAAACACAATACGATGATGGACTGAGCACTCCCTACATTATCTTATTGTGTTTGCACATATAAAAATGTTACATTTGAAGTAAATTAAATTTCAGGAGTTCTTAAGGAGCTTAAAATATACATCATAAAATTAGGAATGAAAAAGAAAAAATACCTTTCTATCAAGGAGTACCATGTAAAGGCATCTCTGAAGTTGATGATGGAAAGGGAAGAGGAGGTGGCTGAGACTGCACTTCAGTAACACATTCCTCCTGACTTCCCTTTTCTCGTCTATGCTGCTACCAAAGAAGAACATATACTATAAATATCTAATCATCTAGGAGCCATATTGCTTCATACTGGGATATGTTTGACCAAAAGGTCTATCTCTCTACCACAATGGCTGGATTTGATAAAGAGGTCTGGCTCACAAAATAGATTACAGCTCTTGTAGGGTAAGCACTTTTCCTGTGGAAGCGAACAACTTCTATCCAACCAAAACATGTACTTCTGACCTTGAATATGTGGGTGGATCCAACAAAAACCTTCCCCCACCACATCTACCACAGAGCTGCTGACATCATCGGCCCAAGCTTCGATGAATCATCATCTACTCCTTTGAGACCACCTCTTTAATGGATGACTTGAAACACGCCGAGATCAACCATCTCTTACCTCAAAAACTTCAGACCGATCTCCCTACCCCCGTACCCGGCGATAAGTAATCGAAAAAGCAGTCACCAGCCAGCTGGTCACCTTCATAGAAAAAAACAACAACCTTGACTCCTCCCAATCCGGCTTCAGGAAAAACCACAGCACTGAAACCGCCCTCCTCCCCGCAAAAGATGACAACAGCTCCCTCCTCGACAGAGGAGCCACTGTGGCCCTCATTCTCCTAGACCTCTCCTCAGATTTTCACACATTCTCTCACTGCAAACTATCCCGCAGACTACACGAAGCAGGAATCTGGAAGAATGCCCTCGACTGGATCCGCTCATTCCTATACAGCAGAACGCAGCGGGTCAGACTCCCATCCTTCCTCTTAGATCCCACACTGCGGAGTCCCCCAAGGATTCTCCATCAGCCCCACCCTGTTCAAAGTCCACATGGCCCTGCTTGCACCCATCGTCAGACACCACAAACTCAACATTGTATCCTACATTGACAACACTCATCTCATCCTCTCCCTATCCAACCAATGCCACATCTCAAACATAACTTTCAAGAAGGAATGCAAGCTGTCGCCAGGTGGATGACTAAGAACTACTTTTTAATTAGATACAGACAATTAAATGTGATTTTGAGAGGAAGATAATGTCTATTATGCTGATTATTGCCACGTTTTAATTATGGATGATTTAGGGGTACTACATCGCCTGAAAAGGCAGCAATACTTCTTGCTATTTAAAAGTCAGACAAGTTTGGAAAGCACAAGTGAGTTGAAATTCAGTAATGGTTATATGTTATATTGGCAGAGACGCTACTCGTCCTAATCAGAAACACGAGCCACACCTGACCATGCCGATCCAGATACTTAAGTGCCGGCGGTACCAGGGATCATTTCCATCGGAGTTCTGCCCCAGCAGAACAGGTTTCGAGAGGTCCCTGAGCAACCAAGTTGGTCAGTATCGTTGCCGGATACATCCATAGGGGCATTTGCTACAAAACGCAAGCTTATGCCTGGAGAGGGAATCCCCCTCCCACATGTATGACACCTTAGCACGGGCAACACAATTTAAGATCACACACTCACTGTAAGTGTAGATCTCACCTTCACATAGTTTACGGTCCTGAGGAAAGCCAGAATTACAGAAAGGCCTGGCTGAAACATGTAGACCAACTACCGGATGCAGGAGCCCATAATTAATACTCCACCTACATGCATTGCCTTGCTTTTATTACTATCAGAGGCCCAGACATTAAAGACAACCCCCTGGGTACTGGGACCACTGAATAGTTTTTAACCTATCACTTTTACTTCACTTTTCACTGCACACTCAGTAACATACCTGCTCTGCTGTAACACAGGCGATGAAGCACACCCGGGACACATTCAGTGTCACTGGGTGGGCCCGATGATGAAGCATGCCACCTACTAGGTTGGTGGGTGAGGGCTACATAAGGAAACAAACAGTTCCTTTCCCTTTCTCATACAGTCCTGAGTCCTGTACCACATGTAATTAGCCTAGTCCTCTTTTGATTATATATATGTGTTATGTGCAAGTTTTTTATTGGGAAAAAGTTTTAAATGGGAAACTTTTGATAACAGACTGACATTTAGATTTGACAAATTTAGGTAGGATGTTTTATTGTAATATAAATTAAAATGTGAAAAAGGTAAACATAAAAAGTCCTGGAAGGTTTAATACATTTTTTTATAACAAAGTTTTGTAAATAGGTAGGAAACCATGGGGTGGAGGGCTATGTACATACAGCATTATTGATGACAACAGTAGAAAATGAAAATGTGTTAAAATATATGTGATTTACAGCCCTGATGTAGTCTATAGAGGAAGAAACGCGTTGGTTGAGCTTATTTCGTGTATTGACAAATCAATAAAAGTTGGATACTGTATGCATTCTTAAGACTACTGACAACTGAATTTAATTGTTTTCACCATTGTTATATTTGTTAATATTGGATTGCCTGTCTTTTTGTGACAAGCGTAACTCAAGCAATGTCAGTTTTTGTCATTGTGGTGACATGTACATCAAAATTCTTTTTTGTATATTTTTTCTCTTCGACTGTGCTGTGGCTGTTTCTAACCTGTAGCTGTAGATCACTCGACGCCATTGCCCAAATTGCAACTACAGCTAAAACGAGTTACTATTACTACTTTTCCTAGGACATCTGTAAGAAGTGGATGCTAAAAATGTGACCTTAGGAGAAGCTGGTATACACTTCATAGGAGAATGGTGACTTGGCAGCATGATTCTTCAATGGCAATTAATTAGGGGGGAATTATCGGGCCTTTAAACCTGTACATACCCTTACTCATTTACATCCCTACATACAGTTTATAGCTGAACAGTCAGAATTTGGGTTACTTTTAACTACTTTGACTTTATACATCCAAAATATTTTTGCTACGTTTTTGCTACGTTTCCCTCAGTTTGTGGCCAATGGAAAAAAAAATCCAGCACATCTGCATGGATTTAAATTGCCTTAAATATACTGTTGAAGAATATAGCTGCCAGGAAGATATTTAGAAGAGTGCCACCTATAAAGTTACTATAGATAACAAATTTAGTATTATGGACCAATATCAAGTATAGGATGGAAATAGATAATCACTAGCAAGACACCACCGTAAGACAATAAAATCTTGGACCTTATTTGTAATGTGGAATAGTTTAGACAGTGTCTGGGGACCACATGGCTTGAGATTGTATGCAAACCCAAGCACAGAATAGGTGTATCAAATTAGCCGTTTTGGCATGGTTAATCGCCTTTTTCTGGGCACTCTATTGATGAAATTAGGACAATGCACACACCAACACTACTATTCATTGCCACAATATGTTTGCAATGGTATTGTTAAAAATCGCTTCACCCAATTGGTCAAAGTGGCCTCTAAGGCCTTTACAAATGGCTCAGAAGATTCAGCTGCCATGTGGGAGTTTAAGGTCATCTATGGGCGGCAGGGTGCATTTACACCACCCACATATATGGCAACATTATTTGTCTTTCCAGACCACTACTATGCTATGAGTGACCTGTAGTTTAAATGCACTTTTGTGACATATGGCTGGAAAGAGTGCCTCTGCCATGAAGCAAAAGCCTATTTTTACATATTCATAAGTCACCCGAAGTGTAGTTTTTAGCCGACCGAGCAGGGTGCTAAGATATAAAAATAAGGCACAGTTCAAATTTGGATTAGTGTACACTTGAAGTGAAATAAAAGCCAACATCTATTTAACTGTGTATGCTTTGCTGTACTTTTCCTCGAACAGGCCTAGATGATTTAAAAATATTTATTTCCAATATCCGCCTGGGAAAATGCTAGACATTAATTTTCATAATCTGATTTCATGTTGAAAACAGAGTGTTGATAACTGAAGAGTAAATGTAAAAAGCTTGCTTCGGAGCCCAGGAAGATCAGATGAGTGTAATCTACAGACCTCTTATCAGGGATTAGCTATCTGGGAGTGGACAGGAATAATTATTACAACATAGGACATCATAGCACTACCTTGTTTAACTTGTAGAAGACAGGGAGGTATTCTTGTATTCATTCCTAGTACTATCCTCAGCAACCAGACTCCAGTCACAGTGGGTGAGAGAATTAAAATAGACCCTGTCAGTTTCCAAGGAGCCGACATAGGCCTGCCTGTTGTCAGAAAGGTTCTGCCATATTGAAACAGGTGGTCCTGATTAATTTTACAGTAAGGCGGAAAGACAGTGCTGCAAAATGTATTTATTTATGAGATTTATAGAGCGCGAACGAATGCCCGAGGGCGTCTTGGCGCTAAAAATTCGATTCATGACTCTCCTGATTTTGGGTCCCGGAATGATTACTGGTTAAACAACCAGGTCTTTAGACTTTTCCGAAAAGAAAAAAGAGTGTGACTCATCCTGATTGGCAGAGGAAGAGAGTTCCAGAGTCTGGTTGCAGCAACTGTAAACCGCCTGTCTCCCCAGGAAACAGTTCTGGTGCGAAGAACTGTTAGTTGGTGCAAAGTAACTGATCTCAGTTGTCTTGAAGGACAGTATGGGGTTATCTGGTTTCTGAGAAACTGCGGGCCTAAATTATGTAGTGATTTAAATACAAGACACAGTGTCTTGAATTTTATTCGTTTTTTAATTGTCAACCAGTGAAGATTCCGAATAGTTTGGGAATTCTGGTTAGCAATCTTGCCGCCGCGTTCTGTACTGATTGCATTTTATTAACTTCCCTGGTTTGTGCGTTGGCGAACAGGCCATTGCAATAATCGAGTGACGATAGTACCAATGTACTTACCAGGGTTTTACCTGCAGTGTCGGGTAGAAATGGAATGATTTTTTAATGAGTTTTAACTTGTGAAAAGCTGCAGCTGCAATTTGGTTAGCGTGAGCAGAAAAGTTAAGATTTTCATCATATGCCACTTCTAAATTCCTAACCCTTGAGACGGTGGTTGGCAAAGTTCCAAAGGCTGTGGGCCACCATGCAGGAGACCAGCAAGGGGAGAGTTTCCCCAAAATGACAACCTCAGTCTTTTGAGAGTTTAATTTAAGGGAACTAGCGGACATCCAATCCCCAATCGCCAGCATGCTCTCCTGAAAACGTTCCTCCACCTCTTCTCCGTCATTATTAATGGCAAGAACTAGCTGGGTGTCATCTGCGTAGGAAGTAAGGCCCATCCCGTATTGCTTGATGACTTTAGCTAGGTCCGACACATAGATATTAAAAAGTGTCGGACTTAGGGATGAGCCTTGAAGCACCCCACAAGGTAGAGAAAGCTCACTTGATTTGAAAGGACCTAGGGTAACTGCCTGAGTCCTTTCAGATAAAAAAGAAGTAAGAAGGTTCTTTGCTCCCTGTTGGATTCCCATCTTTCCGACACGGTCGATCAGGATGGAATGATCGACCGTGTCGAAAGCGGCAGATAGGTCCAGCAGTACAAGTACTGCCGTTCCTCCCTGATCTCTGATGGTTCTAATATCATCAGCAGCTTTGATTAGAGCCGTTTCTGTGCCGTGATATTTGCGGAACCCAAACTGGGTATTATCCAGCAGGCCGTGTTCTTCATTATCCTCCGACAGCTGGTGATTCATGGCTTTCTCTACCACCCTAGCCAAAAAAGGAAGGCTGGCTATAGGTCGATAATTTTTTTAATCATCTTTAGCCAGATGTGGTTTTTTTTAGAAGAGGTTTTAGAAGCGTATTTTTCAGATTGTTGGGAAAGATTGCTGATTTAAAAATTACATTACATATTTGCGTGACAACAGGAGTTAATAGGTCCATTACCGGTGGAAAATGTTTGGGTGGACATAGGTCTAGAGCAGATCCTGATTTTATGGTGTTAATGATGTCCCGAATTTGTTGCTCTGTCATTTCTTTAAAGTGAGTTAGGGAGCAGGCAGTGGATGTCGTACAGATGGGATGAGAGATATCTCTGTGCTCGGAGGAGAAGGCCAGATAAATATCATTAACCTTTGTATAAAGAAAGTTGGCCAGTGCATCACAGAAAGATTGTGAGGGGGGGGGCAAATCAGGAGTTTTTCCAACTAATTCCTTCACTACTTCGTAGAGCTGTTTGCTGGAATTCTTGGCCTTTTCTATTTGATCACTAAAGAACTGCTTTCTTGCAGTAATAATCATTTTTTTATAGTTAACAAGTGTTTCCTTATAACGGGATTTACATTCTTGATCATAGTTTTTTCGCCAGAGTCTCTCGGCATTCCTACAGGTCTGTTTTTGTTTCCTGAGTTCTTCCGAGAACCAAGGCACAGAGGGGGCTGTCCTATTCCTGGATGTAGATTTATGAGGTACCAGAGCATTTAGCAAAAGGAAATGGAAATTGTAAGAAAATAGGTAGGACTGGATGGCAGACTTTCTCCAGTCACTGGCTAATCTATACTACTATTATAAAGAGAGAACTGTGAACGTTTGAGGCGGGTAAACTCAGGAACCACAGCGCCAATCAAAACACCCAATACAGCATTGGAAATGTCAGGGTAAGCAGATGGACATAGGCTATATAGAAGCAAAAAATATACGTTAGAAGGGCAAAGTACGTTCTTTGCCAAAGTCCCTTGGAAGTAGCGCCATCTCTGAGGTGGGCGTGTGCTTTAACGACGTTGAATGCAGTAGGCGTGCTGACATCACATAAGAGTGACGGGGTCGGCCATTTTGGTAAAGTAAACCGGTCAGGAGCGTAATGTGCGCTTGGGCGGCCAGGAGCGAGGAACAGACACCCTGCGGACTCCAAAATGCCCAACAAACGGACAGAACCGCGGAACCAACACCCTGCAGACTCCGACATGCCCAACAACCGGCCAGGAGCGCGGAACCGACACCCTGCGAAGTCTGACATGCCCAACAAACGCCATCACGCACAACGGATAGTTACCGGACCTTAGGCGGCGTGTACGGGGTGTGCGATGTTGGTGAGTACCTTTCACATAAAGTTGTGTCCTGCAGAGTCCAACATGCCCAACAAACGGCCATGAGCGCGTACGTTGTGTTGTGCTGGTGCCCAGCCCGTGAGATGCAGCACAGGGATAGACTGTTGAATGAGATGCAGCGCAGGGACAGCATGTTGAATGAGATGCAGCGCAGGGACAGCCTGTTGAATGAGATGCAGCGCAGGGACAGACTGTTAAAGGAGATGCACTGAAGCTGGCACTGGAACTCCCATCATATGGGTGTGCACTAAATTTATCAGAAAACAGACCTTATGTTATGTTATGTTATGTTAAATTAATTTGTAAAGCGCGGCTAACACCATTAGGTTTCTTGGCGCTGTGCTGAGGAGTGGTGAGAGGGATGTGAGGCAGAATCTAAAGATATGAGGTGGTGAAAAGGAATGTTTTGAGGAGTGATCTGAAACCAGAATATGAGGGTGCAAGTCTGAGAGGAAGTGGGAGGGAGTTCCAGAGGGATGGAGCCAGAAGAGAAAACCTCAGGCCCCCATGTTTTTTCCTCTTGAACCTGGGAACGGATAACAGGGCCATTTGGGATGAACGTAAGTTGCGGGACGGAGTATAAAGATGGAGAAGGGAAGAGATAAAGGAGGGACCCTGACCGGAAAGGGACTTGAAAATAGTACAGCCTAGCTTAAATTTACAGCGGGCGGATCCCGGCAGCCAATGAAGACTCTTTAGAAGTGGACGAACATGCTGATCTTTCGGCTGGTGGTAAATCAAGCGAGCAGCTTGATTTTGGATCAGCTGGAGTCTTTTCAGTTGGTACTCAGGAATGCCAACATACAATGCGTTAGCATAATCGAGTCGGCTGATCACCAGCGCCAGAAGCGCTAACGTGAGCGCTTCGGTAGTAAGGAGGCGGGAGATTTTCCGGAGTTTCATGAGTTGGAAATGGCTGGCGGACACCACTGCGCTGATCTGGGGGGTCATAGAGAGGTCATTACTGATAATGACACCCAGACTTTTAGCAGAATTGACTGGAGAGGGAGGGCTTCCAAGGCTGGCAGGCCAGATGGAAGGCTGCCAAGGGTTGGAAGCTCCCCCGACAAGAATCAATTCAGTCTTGTCGGGGTTAAGCTTCAGGTGGTTTAGGCTCATCCAGTTGCTGATGAAGCAAAGTGTGTTTTGAAAGGTGGAGATAGAATCCTCGGAGGAGTCGATGTTAAAAATCAACTGAATATCGTCCGCGTAGTTGAACGCGGTAACGCTCAACCCGCGAAGGGCACGGAGTAACGGGGCTAAATACAAATTAAAGAGAAGAGGGGATAATGAGGAACCCTGGGGGACACCACAGGACAGCTCAACCTGGGTGGCAGAAAACTGGGACAGCCTGACAGCTTGTTGTCGTTCCGCCAGGAAGGACTGAACCCAGTCCAGGGCGGTCCCATGGATGCCGGCCTCTCCGACACGGTCGACCAGGATCCCATGGTCGACCGTGTCGAAGGCGGCCGATAAATCCAGAAGGACAAGGGCTTGTCGAGTGTTAGCATCAGCCCCTCTGCGCAGTTCGTCCATCACGGAGAGAATGACAGCCTCCGTGGAATGCGCATGTCTGAACCCTGCCTGCTTAGAGTCTAAAACACACGAGTCCTCAATAAAGGAGCTGAGTGTTTGAGTAACGTGCGATTCCAGGACTTTACTGAGGAAGGGAAGAAGGGATATGGGGCGGTAGTTACTCAAGATGGAAGGATCTGCCGAGGGTTTTTTTAGAATGGCAACCACCTCGGCCTGTTTAAAGGAACAAGGGACTTCCCCAGTGGCCAGAGAGTTGTTTATGAGGGCCAGGGGGAGTTCAGGGCAGGAGGTGAAGGCTGCTCGAAGGACCGAGGGAGGGCAGCAATCACGAGGGGAGCCAGAGGAGATTTTGTGCAAAAGTGTGGAGAAATTAACTGTCGAGATGGGGGGGATCGAGATAAGAGTATGAGGATTAAGGTATTTAGGAAGGTCAGTAGTCAGGGGATAAACAGACGGAGTTTGGGCAGCAATGCTAGATTTGATTTTAACTATTTTTTTGATGAAGAATTCGTTCAAGGAATCACACAGGAGTTGGGAGGGAAGGGGCCCTAATGTGAGTCTAGCTGGGTTGGATAGTTCCTCTATACTTGAAAATATGTCCTTTGATTTATTTAGGCAGCGCGGAGTGCCCGTGTCTGGGGTGCGCGATGCTGGTGAGTACCTTTCACATAAAGTTGTGTCGCAAAGCCTACCCGGACAACGTCGGGACGGGCTGCTAGTGTGCAGAATAAATTGGAAACCTCAATTTCCACCTCTTCAGAATATAACTGGACCTGGGAAAACTGAATCCGATGAAGAAGAGCCTGTTGGTAGAATACCCCTAACTTCAGCTGAAAGAGGATTCAACCAAGGACTCTAGGACTCCTGAATCCTGCTAGCATCGAGGGAGGGAAACTTCTCTATGAGGGTAAAATGGTTGGCCTCCTATTCTTCAGAAGGACTCCTGACTCCAGGAATATCAGCTGAGCACTGAGGACCTGCCATGAGAGATACAAGGTGCCTAGAATCCTGCCCTGAGAATCAATAATAACAATAATAATACGAATGATAATAATACCCATCATTATCAATATCCTCAACATAAATATAGTAACCAAAATATTAGCAATAGGATAATAGAATAATAAATAGTAATATCAGTAGTAATAACAATACTAACTATAATAATGCAGTAAACAGATTGTACACAATCCTATCATTAATATTATTACTATTATTATTATCAGTAATTGTAGTAGCAGTAGTAGTAGTTATAGTATGTAATTATACATGGGAGCCTGCGATCCCTGTATAAAATTATGTCTTTAATTTTCTTATTACAGTTGTGTGACTCTTATATTGCCTGCTGCCTCAGTCAGCACCCAAGGTGAAAGAACGGTCAAAAAGCCTAATTATAGATGCAGTTTAAACAAAGGGAACTGGATTTTCATTCTTCTAATCTATATTTCTAAAATGCACAGCGATAAGGAAAAAGGAGGTATTTATTGAAAAATGTTCACATTTCACACATTATAAGTCATTGCAGGAAAGATAGAATGCCTCTGCAAGTTTCTACATTATGTCTTATACTTTTGTAAAGGCTCTCAACATTAAACAGACCATAACATAAGTCTCTTCCCAGAGTACTTTTTGTATTTTTTGCTATAAAGTCCTTAGTATCCTTTACGTATGAAGTCAGATTATGTTAAAAGAGAAAGAGAAAGTGGTCAACGTAAATGGATGTATTTTCCATAAAAATGTCTTTCGACAACTCAATAGTTCATCCTGGAGGGTTAGACTGATTCTTAGGATTTTAGGTAGTAGATACAACGTGGGTAGTAATGTTTTTTCAATCGTAAGTAACTGCATTTTGTCCCAGTTGATCAATTGGTTATTGTACAATTCCTTCAAAATTCCACATATCTAAGTTGTAAGTCAATATGGTATGCCTTCTCAATCTTCTCTTTACCTATGAGAGATTGATCCCCAGGGCCAAACTGGTCTGTGAAGGGGGGCCACACGCATCCCCTTCCCTAAACTATAAATCTTTACCTTCCCAGGACCGGGCTCATCTGGGGGACTTAAAAAACACAAGCACGGGGACCGCACTTTTTACATTTTGGCATGGATTCACGGATCCTCTGTAAATTCAAAGCAAAATAAAAAATTGGTCCCCCGGCGGTTCCCTCTGAGACCCCTCAACAAGGCCTGGGGTTATTCTGACCCTGCCTCCTTATGGCTCTTTCTTTAGGACTCAGGATTGAGTCCAGAGTTCTAAGATGGCTGCCACCACTTCCTGGTTGAGGTGGTGGCAGACAATGAGACCTCAGTTTCACATCTGTCAATATCCGCAGAGCCTCTGTATCCCTAGATATAAAAAGTTATTTTATCACTAATTGCTCAAAAACTATTTAACGGAGTTGCACCAAAACACAAAAAGCAATCTTTCTGGTCCTTGATTCAGCTTTCTGCCAAATCCATACTAATATTATAAAGAGAGAGCCCAAACCTTTGAGGCGGGTAATCTCAGTAACCACAGCACCAATCACAACACCCAAAACAGCGTTGGAAAGGGCAGTTGCAGCAGAAGGACATAGGCTATGCAGACGGCCACCATATTTATTTATTTATTTTTTGCAGAGTTTTATATAGCGCGAACTTGACCCGAACTGAATCAGGTATCAGAGCGTTTTACATAGCACCAGTTACGTTACATGAGGACACACATTCATTTTTGTTTGGCGTCGTTACCAAGACTCGAACCCAGATCCGCAGGTCGAGCACCTTAGCCGTTAGGCCAACTCCTCTATACATTTAAAAGGTAAAAGAACCGTGCCAGCAAAGTAGTCCCTTGTGGGTGTGTCTGCGTTGTGCTGTGGGCTGGGGGCTTGACTAACGCTGGGGGCTTGTGGTACGGCCATCACATCGTGGGCTGTGGGCGTGTGCTGGGGGCGTGACAAATGCTGGGGGCGTGACAAACGCTGGGGGCGTGTGTCCGCCCTTCATGCCATGTGAGTCGTACATACAAGCGCCAATTACGTTGCTGCGCAGCATCAAGGGGCACGCTGAGGGCGTGACACGCTGGGTGCGTGTGTCCGGCCTTCATGCCATGTGAACGCAATTGCGCCGCATCAAGGGGCATGCTGGGGGCTTGTGCTATGTTCCACCCTTCATGCCATGTGGGTCGTACATTAATCAGAAGATCGTCTGCTGTGGCCGTGTGCTGGGGGCATGACAAACGCGTTCACCTGGAGACATGGTAAGTAACATTACTGCAGCCTCTCCTGCGTGCTTTTACTGAACTCTCTCATTCAACGAAATTACACGCGCCTGCTACCATCAACCAGGGCTCTAGCCGAACTCAGGCGGCGGATCAGTACACTAATTACAAGCGCCTGATAACATCAACCAGGACTGCAGCTGGGTCTCAAGCGGGGGAACACGCAAATGAGCGTGTCTGCGGGGGCAATTACTGCAGCCTCTCCTACTCGCTGTCACTCAACTCTCTCATTAAACGGATTAACCCGCGGCTTATAACTCTCTCATTCAACGACATTACACGCGCCTGCTAACATCAACCGGGGCTGTAGCCGGGCTCAGGCGGCGGATCACTACACCAATTACACGCGCCTGCTAACATCAACCAGGGCTGCAGCTGGGCCTTCTCCATCCATATTCTAATGAAGCAAAAAATGTTGTCTACCGCGAGATTTTAAAATAAATTGCCCTTGCCAAATACACATTACACACATTCTATTTCATACCCGGACAACGTCGGGTCGGGCTGCTAGTTTGGTATAAATCCATT
Organism: Lissotriton helveticus; assembly: GCF_964261635.1. NCBI lineage: Eukaryota > Metazoa > Chordata > Amphibia > Caudata > Salamandridae > Lissotriton > Lissotriton helveticus. The sequence continues at coordinate 140,558,048 of NC_136062.1, forward strand.
CAGCAGTTTAGTCTGTAGCTCTGTTTAGAGTTCCTATGGGAAAATGAATGGGGAAAACATGTTTGAGGCCCCACGTTATTTCTTGGCCCCAACTTAACGGATCACCCCAAAACTTTTAATGTGCGAACTAGGCAAAAAAACTGTTTTTTGAAAATTTACGAGCCTAAAATGAACACACACAAGAGTGTTTTAATAATAATAATAATAATAATAATAATAATACTGTAATTTATTCAGCGCGACAGCTACCCCCAACACAGGGGTGTCTCGGCGCTAAAGAACCCAGGTAGATGCGGCCGTAGTGGGCGGGTGTTTTCTTCTATCTAGAATGCTACTGTCTTGAAGAGCCATGTCTTCAAGTCCTTTTTAAAACATGCTTCCGATTTGGAGTTTCGCAGAGATGCTGGGAAGGAGTTCCACACCCACAGTGCTGCGGTTTTTACCGTGAAGGCTCTACCTCTCAACTGTGCTCTCTGAAAGCGCGGGGTCTGCAGCAGATTGAGGAAGTTGGAGCATAACGCCCGCTTTTGTTTGTACGGGCGAAGTCTCTCTTTCAAATACACCGGGCAATTACCATTTAAGGCCCGATAGGTTAAAGTCAAGGCCTTAAACATGATTCTTCTCTCCACTGGCAACCAATGGAGCTTTCTCAAATGCGGGGAGATATGTTGTCTAAACGGCATCTTACAGACCAGTCTGGCTGCCGCGTTTTGAATCATCTGGAGGCGATTAATTGCATATTTATGAAGGCCGTGGTACAGCGCGTTGGCATAGTCTAGCCTTGATGTAACTGTCGCGTGAATCACTGTTTTTCGGCAGTCATACGGCAGAAAGTGCAACATTTTTCGAAAATTTTTTAGCTTGCAAAAACAGGTCGCAGAGACTTGTTGGATTTGAGCCAAAAAAGTCAGATTTGCTTCCCATTTTACTCCTAGGTTACGAATCGAGGTAGCAGGGGATGGTGGAGAGCCCATTTCTGCTGGCCACCACAAGTCTGAATTAGGCACATTTCCTTGCCCGAAAAACAGCACCTCTGTTTTATCCGCATTTACCTTTAGTTTATTGGTGTTCATCCATATGGCTATATCGCGTAGGCACCCCTTAAAGATTCTGAAAACATCCACTGTCTGCTCTTTGAAGGAGAAAACCAGCTGGGTATCGTCAGCATAAGAAATAGCCTTCACTCCCCAGTTAGCAATCAAAGAAAACAGAGGAGCTAGGTAGATGTTGAAGAGTAGAGGACTTAGTGCTGAGCCCTGGGGTACCCCGCACCAAAGTGGTTTCGCTTGAGATTCATGTGGCATAAGGGCGACTTTCTGAGTCCGTCCACTCAGATAGGAGGTCAGCCGTGTAAAAGCAGTTCCTTCCATTCCGGCTTCTTTTAGGCGAACACCCAGGATAGTGTGGTCAACCGTATCAAACGCGGCTGACAGATCCAGGAGCACCAGCAACACCGGTGTCATGAATCCAATGACCATCTAATCGACTCAGCCACCTCCAATAGGGCAGACTCTGTACTAAATCCTGCTCGAAAACCTGATTGAGTATCATGCAGGATCCCATTTAGTTCAATGTAACTCGTCAATTGACGTTAGACCAGTTTTTCCAGCATTTTGCCTTTAAGCAGATAGAAGTGAGATAGGGCGTAAGATTACTGTTATTACTTTACTAGGATGATGAATCGATTATTTAAAACAGACTTAGTAGTTATGATTAGAAGAGATAAAATAGTGTACAAAATATGGACTTTTTTAATAGAAAGCCAAGTTGATAATAACATTTGGTGCTCGCTGTTGACCCAAGGCCTGCATGTGATGTTATGTGTAAGGTGAGAACACATCTGATGAGCCATCACTGTGCTCGTTCAAATCTCCCTAGATATCCACTGAGGAAATACAACATATATGTATGCAAGCAGACACACTCATGTATGCACACACACGCACACACGTATATATGTTTACAAGTGACCACTGAATCCTCCTCACGGCAGACACCATAACACTGTCACAAACACATGTTCTTTGGGTACGGTATGGTGATTAAATGGTACAATTAATTGGGTTATTTGTCTGATTGGTTAGCTGTTGAGCAAAAGACAATCGCCCTAGTGGGCATTGATTTCTCAAATGATTTCTATGCTCCACCGGTAGAGAAATAAAAGCAACATCACAGTATACACTGCCGGCTTTAGTGCTGGTCGCACCCACTGTGACAATGTTTATTGGTGCCCCCCATCTGCAGTAGAGGTGGTGATTATGGATTCCCTCACCACCAACTGTTAACAGTGCTCCTTAAGTCTCCAAAACCACTCTCTTTCAGATGCATTTAATTAGTTATATAGTGCCACTCATACCAGTGTGGGATGTCAGAGCACTTTGCATCACACATATTACACAGATATAATCAATCATATGTGTTTAAATCAGTATATAGGGATTGTTACATAAGCCAGAGGACTACAAGGTGTAGAAGTGACATGCCATATATACTGGTAGGCTGTATAGTTTAGAGTGCTTGGTCTGGAGAAGCACAAACACAGAATTGAAAACGGAACACCCTAGTTGGGGGTTCTCTTTAATAATAAGAATCGATTTCTACTCGAAATAAACCCTTTTTGCAACATTAGACTATGCTCTAACTTTGCTGTGTGCATGCAGTTCTTTGATGACAGTTAAAAATTCACTGTTCTATATTAGGATTTCAACTTACAAACTTCAAGTAATAAAAGTATGTCTCCTAGAAAAGCAGTAACCCACTGACCTATTTACATCATTTGCACTTTGTGATCTGTATGTTAAACGTTCCTTGCAGCAGGCATTTTTTTTGTGTTGTAATTCTTTACTAACATTTCTCAGAGGTGCACAACTTAGGGTAAAGAGTTGCGCATAGCCATACAGTATAATGTCCAGTAAACAAGGTACAGCGAGGTCCTGGGTGGCACGCGTATGTCGCATATTGGAGGGAATATGAAGAGGATGGCAGCAGGTGTTTTTGAAACCAAAATAAATTTGCAAACTTGACGCCCCCTGAAGTCAGCACCCGGTCCGGTGGCACCGGTAGCACCACCCTAAAGCCAGCCCTGACATGTTACAGTGCAGATTGTATAGCAGGTGTTATAGATTAGGGCACATGTACTTTTTATTTATTTTAAAAGTTTTATATAGCACTGCCTAGACCCAGAGGTATCAGAGCGCTTTACATGAGATGATAATATAGAACAAACATGGCATACTTCAACGAAGGAAGCCCGCATGGTAGGGCCAGACTGGCCATATCAGGCATCGGGCATTTCCCCGGAAGGCTGGAAGGGTGGGGGCAGGTTTCCAGTGGTGGGGGCCAGTTTTCTTACTCGGGCGGTTTTGCATTGGTGCTGCAATATCGGCCCCCAGTAACAAAAGCAGCAAGCAAGCGTTTCTTGTTATCCCAGGGGCTGGTCTTAGAAAATTGGGAGGGTTGCTTTGGATTACCAGTCCGGCCCTGTGGTGCAGTTAAAGTTTGGTAGTAATCCTCACATACAAAGTGCATGCAGAGTCCACTAAAGGGCTCCATGACTGTCCTGTGGCATCTGCTGCGGTGCCCCCGACACACAGAGCAGTTTAACAATCATTCGTACCCCAGAGATGCGCGCATGGTGGGCATTTAATATGAAGGTTCATAGGTCGAGAGTGGATTATTTGAGTGGCTGATGATTTTAGAAGTCTAAACACTGCAAGTTAGATTTATCAAATACCCTTGTCACAATCACTTGTGAAATGCGTTTTCCTAGCAATGGTCATTACCTTCCATATATCATATTTTGATGTTTGTGAGAACTGTGATTTTCAATTAAAATGAGTTGTAAGATACGCTTTGTTTTCTTGAGCTATGTGCTATTTATTCATCGTGTGGAATAATGTATTCCACAAAAATATTATACTATCATAATTTCTTGGGGAGCTGCCTGCTTTCAAGAGAACTTGTTTCTCGTCTTCATGGTTGAATACATTATTTGCACTAGATCGCAAACAGGTGGTTAGTTCAGAAAAATAAAATGTTTGAACCAGCACTAAAACAGCGGTTCTCATAGCTGGCCAAAGAAACATGTGAATTACTAGTGTACATAAATAGTGCTAATCTGTTCAACACCATCTATTTATATAAGGTACATCCCTAAAACACTATAAGATCAGCACCAGTCCCAAAATTACATTTTTCAACCTCACTAGGTTTCATTTACATTCATACTGTGAAAAAAAATACCTTGTGTAGGAATTTTTGTTAAATTAATCATATGCAAAACATAGGCTAGCTTTATGTTTCCCAGCCAATTGTCTTCACTGTACACAATAGACACACTATAACAGTAATCAACAGTGGCGTTATGTTAGCCCCCTCAGCCCCCTTGGGGACGGATGGGACCGAGCTCCAGGGAGCCCACTCCAGCACTGTGCACTGGCGGCCTAGATGCTCCCAACTGGGTCCCAGGGTTGGGGATGGTCCCCCCCACGTACTTAGCAGGGCTCCCTCCCTCAAGTTTTGTTGTGCTGCTTGTACTCAAGTGTTGTTCACTTTCTCACACTTCCTAAAAGCATGCATATATAAAACTATAAAACAAACTAACACACTCATTGGATGATGTAATCAGTGATGTCATCAATGATGCCCTTTGAGATGGCATCAGTGATGTCATAGAGCTTGTCATGAGTGATGCCATATGTGAGGTCATAAGCAGTGCTTGCTCATGTTATAGTTAGAGCTGCTAACTATAACTGGTGAATTTCTATAGTTCTTAAAAATATCAATGTTATCACTGACATATTCACCTAACTATAATGTTACTTTAACGCCTTAACAGCGGCGGCAATTCTGCCGCGGTGCGGGCGTTCTAAAGGGTGGACGTGCTGCGTCGGCCAACGGTCATTCGCAGCACCAGGGAGGGAGTGCTCCCGTCGGCCAGCACGGAAGGGGTTTACCTTTGTTTTCTTCAGTGATTATGTTATGTTATGTTATGTTATGTTATGTTATGTTATGTTACTGGGTACTTCTAAAGCGCACGGCTACTCCCTAGAGTGTCCCGGAGCTAGGAAAGAAGAAACCAGTGACAGAGCAGGCAGCCCCTAGGCCGCTGACCTATTGTGCAAAAAGCCAAGATTTTAATCTGCGTCTAAAGCTGAGGAGGTCCTGCGCCTGTATATACATGCGCACTTACCTAATGCATGGTAAAGGCAATGCGTGATAAAGGCATTGCATCATAATGGATGTGTGGTAAAGGATGTTTCCCAACAGTGGATGATACAGGAAGACAGTAGTTAAGTAAACAATCAAAAGGAAGCAGTGCAGAGAACACACTGCCTTTATCTCACTGTCTCGACGGGGAGCATGCAAAGTTCAGAAAGCACTAAAAATTCACCTCTTTCACCTAACTTCCAATCTGAATCCAAAACAAATTATTTTCAAGATTTAAATACTAAATTACCTGTCAGTGTCCACCTTATGATGAACACTCTCTCCCTTACCTCTAGCCCCCTCCATACCCTGACAAAAGAAGTGGACCCTGAGCAGCGCTAACTCTACACAAACACAATATTTGAAAAATTGGCATGCTAATTGGTCTGGTTTTTAATTAGCAACATTACTGCTTATTGATTGAACCATTTGTAGACACGTTTTTATCTAGTGTACAATGTCATAGAAACTTGACATTGCTTCATACGAGAAACACATTTTGGGACCGATCTGCGGGTGGTCAGTTGTGGTCCGACCCCACATGGTGCTGTAGTCTGACCAACGCATTCCAATGCCTGCAGTCTGAAGCAGCAGTTGGAAGGACCATCTGTGGTGCTTCTAATGGGCTCAAGGAGTCCGTTGGTGCATTGGAAACACTTCATAATCGCTTCATGACGTCAGCTCCGCTGTTGGGATTATGATGTTGATTTCCTACTGCCATTCCATATCGGCCTTTCTGACATGGAAAGAATGTCGGAAAGTGACATTGGAGGCCCCTAGCAGGGCCCCCTTCCCTCCTGTCCCTCTGCTGTGGGACCTGGGGGGGCACCAAACATCCCTGTACCATGTGGCAGGAACCTCACTGTTCCTTTTATGCCTGCTGTACAAGCTTCCATTGAAAAATTGATGTTTCTGACTGCCCTATGGGCATTCAGATACTGAGGTCGGAACCGCTGACGTAAGGTTGGGCGGTTCCCAATCCGCAACACCCGACATTGTAATAAGCCTCTTTATGTTTACTTAGCACTTACACATACAGACTTTTAATATATCAAGTACCAATGTGATAATTCTCGATTTATCTACATTAAAAGGATGAAGGTTTGAGATGTTCTAACTAGTTGGAAGCCTTGACTCGAGTTCTTAACATATAGAGCCCAGTATTTTGCTTTCTCTAAGTTAGAGAACCTCATGTCTAGGCTGTGAAGAGATACCCTGAACTCAGAACCTCCTAAAGTGTAGCGTCAGATTCATGAGAACTGTAGTTAAAGGTTGGCAGGACACAAGAGCAGGCGCATAAAAAGGTGGGGTTGAGAGGGCCAGATGTCATTACTGGTTACAGTCCTACTTTCTGCTCTCAAACGTTAGACAAACAAGTGCTGCTTGTAGCAGTAATAAGGGTGGTTTGAAAGTGCTATGACTAACAGCTAGTATAGTTTCTCAATGTGGTGGTGCTCAGTTTACAGACGTCCGAGGGTGAAAGCCAGAGTCCTGTTCAAAATATTGAAATTAATGTCACCACAAATGTGAGCAGAGATTGGGTAACATTTGACTGTACCACAGTAGGAGGTTTGGCTCTCTTGAAACTTGCAGGAGTTGTACTATTTGCAACTTTTGGTTTCCCTGTATATGTAATTGGTACAATGGCAGGAACCTCCACTACCCCAGATGGTACTACGGAGTCACTCAGGGAAGAAAAATTAGTTATAAATCTTTCACCAAGAGAACTCACAGAAACTGAAGTTAATGTCTAACAGAAGGTGATTGGGCTTTGTTGCTATACCCAAGATCGACAAATTCCAGAGGAATTGGGAGTTACACAAATCCTTCCACAAAATACATCTCAAAGCATTCTTTCATGACAAACCAGCATTAGCACAAATGGATTTAAGTCTGCGCAATCCATCCACTTTTACGCCAGGCTTAGCCATGATACCACATTAACTAGTGACCTTTGAATAAACTATCCTAAAAGATATAGGTAATGACTATAATACCCAGAATTTACGCAATATGTCCAAAAAGGAACACAAAGCATTTAGAGATTTGGCTAATGACAAATGGTTCACAATAAAAAGGCAGAGAAAGGTAGTGCGACAGTAACTATGTCCACACTAATTATGAGAATAAATGTGTACATCAAACTGCTGACCGCAAGTATTACACACCTATCGCACAGGTAATGTAATGTAATGTAATGTAATGTAATGTAAGGGGATATTTATAACGCGCAACTATCGCTCCAAGGAGCATCTTGGCGCCCACTTGTATGGCTGCTCAGATAGAATTCTTACACTAGGGATCTGGCAGTGGTGTCAGGTAGAGTAAAGATCCAGGTTTTTAATTGTTTCCTGAATTCAATTTCTCTATCCAAGGCTCATATGTGGGGGGGGGAAGTGTGTTCCAGGCTTTTGTGCCTAGCACCGCAAGGGACTTGCCCCCGCGGGTCTTAAGCCTGAATGATTGAGCTGCCAGAAAATTGGCATTGGTCGAGCGGAGAATTCGAGTTGGATGGTATCTGATGAATTTTTTCCGCAAATACAACGGTCCTAGTTTATGAATTGCCCTGAAGGTAATGAGCAAGATTTTAAATAGAATTCTTTTAATGATAGGTAGCCAATGTAAAGTCTTAAGGGCTTCCGTTGCTGATGATCTCCTGGGCCACTTTAATACAAGTTTGGCCGCTGAGTTCTGCACCATTTGGAGCCTATAGGTAACCTCCTTGTTGGTACCTGCATATAGTCCATTACAATAATCAAGGTGGGATGTGACCAGTGCGACCACTACTGTTTTCCTGGCCTCCAAGGGAAGGAGGTCGAAGAACTTTCTCAAGCTCTTTATAACACCAAAGCACGTACCTGCCCTTTTCAGTGCCTGCTGTTTAAAGGACAAATTCCAATCAAAGGTCACTCCCAGATTGCGGGCCGTGGTGGCAGTATTGGGTGGTATTTCTGCTTTCTCAGGCCACCACAGTCTGGGTATGAATTCATTGTTTGGGCCCATCGGTATTATCTCCGTCTTCCCGGTGTTACATTTCAAATGGTTAGACCGCATCCATTCAAAGGTTGCCGTAAGGCAGCCCTTGAGTGTCTCTTCCCAGACCTGGTTATCTTTATCCATAGTTAGGATCAGTTGCGTGTCGTCGGCATAGGCTATAGCTTCTATGCCAAACGATGCAATTAAACTGATCAGGGGTGCGGCATAAACATTAAACAATGTCGGGCTAAGACTGGAGCCCTGAGGTACTCCTGTCGTGAGTCTTCTCTCCCCAGAGTGAAATTCTCCTAGCGTCACCACCTGTCTCCTTCCACTCAGGAAGTTCTTGAGCCATTCAAGTACCACACCCGTAATGCCAAAGGTTTTCAGACGGTCTATCAGGATGATATGTGAGACCGTATCGAAGGCCGCCGATAGGTCTAATAAAATCAGGACGGCCTTCTTCCCTTGGTCTAGGGCGGTACGGATGGTATCTGCGGTATGCAGGAGAGCAGACTCCGTTGAGTGCTGCGCTCTAAAACCAGCCTGGTTAGGATGCCATACTTCACTCTCTTCTAAGAACCTGGTCAGTTGTTGGTTGACCATAGACTCCGGGATTTTACATAGAGCAGGAAGTAGTGAGATGGGGCGCAGATTGGATAATGTAGTGGGGTCAGGGAGCTGTTTCTTTTGCAGGGGTCTCACTGCTGCAAGTTTCCACTCTGGGGGGACATTAGCTGTGGCCAGGGAACTATTTACAATGTTGTTAATGACTGGGTTGGTGACCTCCACAATAAGATGCAGGAGTTTAATAGGGCAGGGGTCAAATGGAGAGCCTGATTTGGTGCAAAGTATAGCTCGTCGAGATTCCTCTAAGCTGACAGGTTGGAAGCTCGCCAATTGTTTCTCCATCAATCTCTCCTTTCCATTAACTTCATCACCGGCCAGGCTAGGGATTACAAAATCCTTTGTCAGGCCATGTACTTTTGCTTCAAAGTACTCGGCGATAGCCTCGCACAGAGTCTCTGAAGGGGGAATTTCTTGCGTTAGAAAGTCAGGTTTATTAAATCTTCTGACAATGTTGAAGATGACTTTCTGTTTATTGTTTGCAGCCTCAACCGCCTTGCAATAGTAAGTTTTTTTTGCCAACTTAATATGTTCATGGTATTTTTTCTTTGTGGCATTGTATTTGGTGCGTTCTATCATGCAGTAGTTCTTACGCCATCTGCGCTCTGCGCAGTTCTCCTTGTCTTGTTTTAAGATCCTGGTTAAACCATGGGGCGGACTGCTTCTTTTTTTTCCCTTTGGTCTTCCTGATATTTCCCTGCCCTCCCACTCCCAACAACGAGGTTATAAAAGCAGATAATTTCCATGGTATCTTCTGCTGCAACACAGGGATGGATCACTAAGAAAGAAGCAGACTTCTTAGTGAATAAAGACCCGAGGGTCCCATGCTTTTACACCCTTCCAAAGATTCATAATGGGGTTTCACCACGTCCAGGCAGACCCATAGTCTTAGGGATAAATTCCCTCCTGGAACCACTTTCCAAGTTCTGTGACTATTTTCTGTAACCATGTGTAAAAAAACCTCCATCATATACACAAGACAAAAGAGATATATTGAATATCATTACATACACCACTGACACACACCAACTAGACCTACTAGTCACCTTGGATGTGGAATTAGTTTATATGAATATTCCACAGACAGCCACACTGGAGGTAAAAGGCATAATCCTCCGTATGGAGGAGTGGACTTCCCCTACGCCCATTAACTTCATCATGGACTGCGCATGCATGGCTCTCACATAAAAAAGTCTAGCATGACTCTATATGTCACATTTTGAAGACTAATTCATTTTCTGTACAGAGATCCGTACAAACCTAACATCCTTCTTTGGCTGTGCAATATAGATGACATGCTCATCTTTTGGAAAGGGGACCTGGCTACATGCGAGACATTTTGCTCCTGGGTCAACACCTTAAAACCCTCCCTGAAATTTTCAAAAACAATCACTGATAAGGAACTATCGTTCCTGGATCTTTTGATCAAGAAGAAAGATAACAAGCTAGTAGTAAGATTATATAAAAGACAGAAATTGCCTTCTACTTTACAATAGCCACGACCCAAAATCCCTGTGCGTCAACATACCATACAGGCAGTTTCTGCACCTGCAATGCAATTGCAACAAACTAAACAATTGTGGTACACAGGCACAAAAGCTGGCCATAGATTTGGAATCAAAACAATACCCTATCAATGTGTAAAAACTGCACATAAATGGGCTAGCGAGACACTACTAGAGCCACACACAAGACGACAAGAAAAGATTCAAGCATGTGTCACTTCTTACATACCCCAATCAAAAAAGATACACAAAATAAGCACTGACAAAGGTTACAAAGTAGGCAACTATCCTTCCCACCACCTAAATTTGCATTTAAATGAACTGCTAATCTGAAGGACATGCTAATACACACATGCCCACGAGACCATAAGTAGTCAGACCAGAGATTACTATGGGATCTACCCTCAGCAAAAGGACATTTCCCATGTGGATCATGTTGTGCCTGTGCTTTAACAGAAAGCTCTAGTGAGAGGCCTTTGAAGACTAATAGGATGTGGACACAAAAATCACACACCAAACCCACCAATTGCAATACAAAGAACTGTGTCTACTTGATCACTTGTCCCTGTGGTAAACAAAACTTAGGGATGACCACACGCCCTGTAAATTTGAGAATAAACAAACTTTGCAAATCCAATACAAAAATGAGCACACATTTCCTTACTGAGGGACACACTACAGAGAATATACGATGGACTGTGCTAGAAGCATACCCAAACATGAACCAGCATGCCTCTTTAGAAGGGAACAGCAATGGATATTCCACATTTCATCGAACACCGTCGGTCTCAATGATGAAATTCCTTGGCATGTAATATCAATTTGATCACAGTTATTGAGTGACACATGTATGCCTACATTGCCATCCTAATTCACAGAATAAACAATTGCTCAAAGGAAAAAAAATATTTGACTCACTACTGAAAAACAAAGTCATGTCATCGAAATAGGAGTGTTTTTATGCAACCCAACTATTAAAACTAAGACTGAATGAATTGACAATGTTAGCCCACATTGACTTCACAGATTCATGCGCCTCTTTAAAATTACCGCCATATTTACGCATACGTGGGAGAGAAGATTCCTCTCCCATTAGCAATAAAAAACAGACCTGAACGCCCAGTGTTTCCACTCCAGGGGTTGAAACTGCATGAGACACACCTGCTTCCAATTAACGCTCAGGGAAGACAGGTTACATACTGGAGAACCCCTGCACTCTTGGTCAACTGGCCCTATATTTTGATATTTTACAGCACGCTAATAAACGTGTCACCAGGCAAAATACTCAAGGAGTCCTGATTTATACCCTCAGTGGGTAGGTTTCCTCATTGATCAACAGTGTGTTGGAATTTCATGATATATGTTTATCTTCCATGTGGTGTTGGTGAATTGCACTTTTTTATTCATGGGACACATTAGAGAGTGAGCATGAACATGTGAGCATGCTTTAGAGTCTCGAATTGTTGATTTTTTCATGATAGTGAAATTGATGATGTCATCATTTTGGGGTCGATTCCGAATCGGGAAAAAAAGTGTCCGTACAAATCGTACTACACGATTCGGACGAGCGCGTGCGATTTGTACGGACAGTTGCCGTCCGAATCGTCGCGACCCATACAAATTGCACCAGAGATTCCGTACAACTCGTACCCTCACAGTGGACCGTACGATTCGTACACATGCTGTACGACCCGACGAGTAGGATCCGGAATGGAGATGCGATTCGTACGGTACATGTCAGGTAAGTGCGATTCGTATGGAAGGTCAGACATTTACATACACACCGTACGGTGCGTACACCCCATGATCGCAGGGGTACGGTGCGTACCCCTGCGATCATGGGGTGTACGCACCGTACCCCATGATCGCAGGGTGTACGCACCATACACCTTGCGATCATGGGGTACGCACCGTACACCCTGCAATCATGGGGTACGGTGCGTACACCCCATGATTGCAGGGGTAAGCACCGTGCCCCTGCGATCATGGGGTGTACACACCGTACCCAGGGGGTCCGTTCCGTACCTGTTTCGAGATGTACTCTGCTTTTCCGACAGTTTTCTGCTCCCGTAGGAAAAGAGATGAATCGTACTTGCTGGGTCGTGAAAACCTGCTTCGAACCGTACAAACATCGCTTGCTGCGTGTTCCGGCGGCGATTCGTACAGGAATTTGAGTCGTACGGTTCCTGGTATGATTCGTACGGGGACTTGCATTGGGTGAGAATCGTACTACGTCGTACGTACGGGGACGTTGCAGTGTACGATTCGTACAGGAAAAAGACTCTGTACGGCTGTTCGGAGTGCTGTTTCCCGAATCGGAATCGTACCCTTTTGTCTGCACTACAGGTCTTCTCAAAAATTGATTTACTTATATTGATACATAGAGACGTATAGGTGGCTGGGAGTAACACAATGAACTCATATATTGAAACCCCAGTCACTGTGTAGATTAGAATTTTATGGTCTTGAAGAAAAGCCGCTAAATCATTCACATGACTAAATTAGACTTGAAACATGTTGACCACTCTTTACCATATTTACTTAAAATACACCAATCTATTATTTTACCCACACTTCATCATACAGTTTATAAAAGATCTCCGGTAAAGATCCCCCATTGAGGGTGCCCATCGGGCATTTGAACGCCGGCCCGACGTGGATCTAAATCCCAATAATGAAGCACAACACCTTTCAAGGTGTGTTCCTATAAAGTAATGCTCCCTGCAGACTCTGTGGAACTTAACTGACCTTAGCAGACAAATCCATACTTACTAGGACCGGCATACCCCTGTGATCTTGATTAGCTAATCAGATTATGTATGCTGGGCCTTTATGCCCTCCGAGTCCCTCCCTCTTGATATATATATATATCCACTTTCTTTATCAATAGATCTCGGTCTGTAAAATTGCCTCATTTTCCATCAACCTCATTGACTTCTAACTATGGTATCCTTCAATGCTGATGTTTGAGCCCTTCTATTTTTATCTATCTATTGTAATTTTTAAGTGAGATGCTACCCAATAAGTGCCTCCCAGCGCTACATGACAGATGATAACCCAGATACGGTTCTTAACATGAGTGTGCAAGCATCCACATCTTAAGGGATTTCCTAAATGTGGGTTCATTATTCATTAATATTTATATGACCGCACTGGCTGCTCTGGTCAAGGCATTCACTTTCAAGTGACCTACAAAATCCTATTTACCATTTCAGGTAATTGCTCTTCTACAAATGAAAACTTTCAGGGATAAACACATTTGTCAGGGACCACGCCAACATGCATTGTGGCTTCCTGGGACTCCCACACATATTTAGCAAATTACAGCAACTACGCTAGAGGCACCGCCATCCTCATACATAAAAGCCTACCTTTTCAATTTGCACGAGCTCGCACGGACATGGAAGGTTGTTACACCATGGTGGTAGGGAGCTTAATGAGACACCAGATAGCGTTTTTATGCATTAATGCACCCAATGTAGACGGCCCAGATTTTTTTCACACACTACACTCACAAATACTTCAGTTAGATGTGGACTGCCTTTGTATGGGTGGAGATTTTAATCTTCTATTGGACCCGACATGCGAGACATATGCATCTCAAAGCATGCTGTAATCTAGCACAACTTGAGGAATACATTGAAATGCATAGAGCAACAGCTGGGTGAATTGGATCAGGGCAAAGTGGAGCGCTCTGACCCTGCAAAATGGGCCCGTAGGTTGACACTGTTTACAGAGTTCTGGCAGTCTGCGGAACGCGAAGCTCACTTGCTAAGTAAATATGCTACAGCTCGCCAGTATGGAGAGGGCGATAGACCGGGCTGTACACTGGCAAGACTATTGAGGCCATCTGCGGGGTAGGCATACATTGCTGCATTTCACTCCAACACAGGGCAGATACTGACAGATACTTCAGAAATTTGTGATGAGTTCCTGGATTACTACACACATTTATAAGCTTCTAGCAAAATGCACAGCGAAGATGACCGTAACAAATATTTAGATGTGGTTGGGCTGGTGTGGCTTGAAAAAGCTATGCAACAATTTTTGGCAGAATCATTCTCTGCAGAAGAAATCATTAGTGCTATAGATGCCATAAATGGCTCTATTGCACCAGTCTTAGATGGATTTACGGGCAATTTTTATAAGGCTTACAAGTCCATTCTAGCGCCATATCTCCTGGAGGTATACGCTGAAGCTCTTGAAAAACAGGCACTACACCCCACTCTGCAGAAAGCCGTGATCATTCTACTCCCTAAGCCTGGCAAGGACCTGCTCCTGTGTGGGTCATGCAGGCCACTATCATTATTGAACTTAGACTACAAAATCTTAGTGAAAGTGATAGCATTGCATCTGGCTTTACTGCTGGACCGGATAATTTCGCCAGTCCAGTCGGGCTTTGTTCCACATTGGTCCACTGCTTTGAATGTTCGAACACTTGTTGCCACTATCAATAGAATTGACCATAGGGTACAGGCAGCTGCAGTCCTCCTAGATACAGAAAAGGCATTTGACTCCTTGAAGTAGCCTTTCTTCCTGGTGGTCATGCGACGGATGGGGATTCAAATGGAGTCATGTCGCTCATAGCCTTACTTTACATGGTACCCACAGCTTGACTTCAACTCAATGGCACGCTCTCCTCCCAATTTAAGCTTACCCGCTGCACCAGGCAGGGCTGTCCACTCTCCCCGTTACTCTTCATTATTGATTTAGACCGCGTAGTGAGACACTTCCAGGAGCGACATTTGTATAGAGGACTCCAATTCAAAACAGGTCCACTCCTATTTTCACTCTACGCAGATGACGTCATACTATATGTCCGGCACCCTCGAGAAAATTTGGACCCGCTAGTGTGGGAGGTAATTAGATTCAGTGGTTATTTGCGTCTAGGTATGAACTGGGGCAAGTCGGAAATTTCTCCATTAACAATTTGCACTACGAGATGGGAGTGCAAATTCAGTCTAACATGGTACAGTGACTCAACTAAATTATTGGGGATTAATATCTACTTAGAGGAGGGGCAGGTCATGCGGCTCAATTACAGCCCTGCTATATTGGCGCTTGAGCAGCAAGTTGAGCGTTGGCTAAAGCTTCCGCTCTCGTTGGCCGGGAGATTTGCGATTATTAAAATGGTTGTATTACCGAAATTCCTGTACCTATTCCAGAACATACCAATCCCACTGCTCAATAGTAGTAGTAGTATAAGCTTTATTCGAGATAACTTCTCATAAAAGCACAACATATTATCAAATACAATACGAATAAAACAGCTAATTCATTCATCAATGTGCATATACATAATCTAAATACAGTTGTGCGAGCTAATACAATACTAGATAATATAAATTGCACACATATATAAAACCAAATTACATTAAAATTACATTAATAAACCCTACCTATCGACCTCCGCCTGATTGACCAAGCCCACCCCAAATATTTAGCCACTCCAAGGACAATCGGCTCGTCAGTGGATGTACATAGGATTCTCATAGCCACTACGCTGCGTCGTGTCCCAAGAATTTTGCAAACTGGGGTTAGCCAAACCCTCCTTGGTAACGAATAAGCATCACAGACAAATAAAAAATGGCCTAGACTTTCAGTAGCAACTTTGCACACTGGGCAACAGCTTATTGGCCTGTAATTAGCTGGGAGAGATCGATCTCCTTTTTTATAGATGGGTATGATAATGGCACCTTGCCACAGCTCAGGGACCACCCCTCCCTTGGCAATTGCGTTACCCAATAGTAAGACATACCTCGCCCACCTTTTCATGTCATGTTTAAAGACATCCGAGGGTTATCCGTCTAACCCTGGTGCCCTCCCCCCTTGGACAGAGCAAATAGCTAATTCGACTTCCTTGAGGGAAAACAGGTTATCAGTCGCAAAAACTAGCAATAACACCTCCCCTATCCCGTCCTTCTTTACTTCTGCATATTGTGGTCTAAAATACTCAACCCAGGCTTCTTCAGCTACATTATTATCTGGCCTATCAGGGGTACCGCCTCTACCCCACTTTATAATCTTCCAAAAAAGCCTGGAGTCCTTGCTACTGGAAGCCTCCTTTAACTCTACCCAGTGCTCTTCATCCCATTGTCTCTTTGCCTGGAGGATACTTATATTATAGGATTTTCTGGCTGCACTAATCGCAGCCCTGTCTCTTTCTCTAATAGCATGGCCCAGTACCAATCGAGCTGACCTACATTGTCGATTAAACCACCTGGCCGCTTTAGGAGGTTTTTTACCTTTAATACTTTGTGGTTGCATAAAGTGTGGTCTTAGGAGGCAGAAAAACTTATTATGAATATCTGTAATTTCCCTGGAACCAGGGATTATAGGTTTTGCCGCTTCCATAGAAATAAGAGCCTTATCAACCTCAGCATTAATAGTAATCATGGATTCTTCATTAGCTAATACACTTGGCCATTTCAACCTTCGCATGTCATTGGCCATTACTGGAAGTTGATCGTTTCTTATGTGCATGTTTTTGGGCCCAACACTCCACCATTTATGGGTCACACAAAGGGGATTGTGATCACTTTCCAATCTACCCTTAATGACCATATCAAAAAACCCCTGCCAGAGTGAAAGACTACATATAACATAATCTATTCTGCTCCTGCGTTGGCCATTGTCAAAAGTACAAACACCCTCTTTGTCCCCTGGTGTCCTCCCATTTAGGGCTCTTAGTCTGTGCTCCAAACACATGGCATTTAGTAGCAGTATGTCCTTCGTCCACCGCTTGATAGGATCTATACTCAAATATGGTATTCCCCATAGCGTATCCTCATCCTGACCTAGGGGATCATTTGTACTGTCAAGTGGTTCGAAGGTCCTATTTAAGTCCCCAGCTACTACTATTCTATTACCTAGGGACTTGGTTTCCAAGAAGGCGAACAAGGCCTCTAGAGTGGGAGAACTCCCCGAGTAGGTTCCTCTTGCATAGATGTTATACAGATCAATCACATCCCACTTTTCTGAGGACAGTCTTAACATTTGAATGTCACTATGGCCCAAATCCAATACTTTAATAGAAATGTCCAAGTCCTGCTTTATCCATACTGTGAGCCCTCCCATTGGCCGACCCCTAGCCCCTCTGGAGGCTGGGATTGAAAAATTTAAACACCCACAGAGGAAAACAGGGTCACAGGCCCATGTTTCTTGAGAGCAACACACGTCGAACCCATTAATAAAGTCTAACCAGATTTGTGATTCAGACTTGCTACCCAGCCCAGCAATATTCCAAGATAGGAACTTCCCAGGACTAAACCCATCCTCACATACTGCATTTGTTATAGAACATGGTTGAGGATTCATTGAGCTTTCATCATTCCCGACAAGTCTCTCGCTATTCCTCGTACTGCCCCCATCCATATCATTGACAACATATGCGGTTGATGTGTGTAACTCCCCCGATATCATCGCCAATGTTCATGTCATCTAACGTCGCTCCAGCATTTGGATCAGGTTCATTACAATCCCCATGTAGATTCTTGCTATTTCCTCCCCCACCAGTATTCATATGATCAAGGGTTTGTCAACATCCCCAGCCTAGATCTTGCCATCCAACCGAAAGATTATAGTTTGGGCCAATAAGATGGTTTTGGCACTGTAACAGTGGAACAGGTGGGGAAATCCTTGGCCATGGGGGGTTAGAAGGACACTTTTGCTCATTAAGCAGACCAGTCAGAACACTAATAGGACGTGGGTAAAAGAAAGTAAGATCAACAATGTTGATTCCTCCATTGTTTATACCCCATCCCAATCTTGTTATCCATCCTGCCACCCTTGAATCTTGAAAGTTAACCACAATGCAGTCCCCCCCAAACTTTTGGGAGTACAGCCTATCCATTCTATTCTCCTCACCCCCAATATTAATCCATCAACTTCCCCTGGTAGAGGCCGGTTCACCCTTAACCAGTGCATAACCTTATTTTTGAGCATCTGGAAGGTTTCTCTCTGTCCCATTAAGAGTGGTGGGACATTTGTAAGGACAACTACATAGGGAAAGGAATCAGGGGTAAGGTTCATTGGGGGTTTCTTTTGAGGTGGCGTTGTCAAGGGTGGTAAGGACGGTTTGAAAGCTATAGGAGCAGGGCGAGGTGCAGGTTTACTTACTAGGGGCTGGTTACTAGTTGATGGGACGGTTGGTGGGACAGTACCTGTACCAGAACACGCATTACCCCCTGCTCCCTCAGAGAGCAAAGGATTTAAACTAGGCGACATTGATTGCGCCGCAATCTGGGATGTAGTTACAATATTAGGACAATTGATGGCAGAGCCCGGTGGAACTGAGTCAAGAGGCTTGGGTGGTCTCTTCCCAACCGCACTGCCCGACTTAGGTAACACTGGGGAATTAATTTGTGACCTTTGTCCCTTATCCTGGGGTATACATTGGGTGTTGTTCTGGGGCTTACTACTTTCAACTAGCCTTGCTTGAGTTTTTATGAGTGCCTTTGTTGAAAAAAAGTTATCTAGTGTTACCTGCTCAAAGTGGTCTAGCCGATCGGATAGCTTGCAAATTCGTTCCTCTATTGGGAGCAAAATTGACCGTAGCATCCTCTCTAGGTCAGGAAACAGGTTGCAAGGAAGTGGCAGTGTGCCAGCCATTGCCAAGCCAGTGTCAAAATAATACTTGAATCTAAACTATCTAGTAAAACAACATCTCCCTCTTGTATACTTTCCCTACTACGGCTTACTTCAATGACAGCCTTGCTGGGGCACGTATTTCTACTTACTTTCCTAAGTTTGTGTGGGGGTTTAGCTAGATAAAATTTTCTAGGTGCAGTACTCCTTTTTCTTTTTGAACCTGATTTGGGTTGGGGCAGAGAAACCGGGGCACATATTTCTGATGTACATATTATAGGGTCAATATGACTCACACAAGAAGATGTTAATTCTGCTACAATACCCTGGTTCTCCTCGTTAGTGATAACATCATGACATATTTCGGCTACAACAGGCAAATTTAAAGATGATAAAGGCGTTACCAATGCAGGGTAGATTTGTACTGAGCGCTTGTCTACAGGATTTTTGAGAAGTTCAATGGATAATCTACGCTCCGCACGCCTCTCTGCAAGCGTTATCTCTTTATCGATGTCCTGGGTGGGCCGGTTAAAGTATTTATCTAGAGGTCCAATAACTGCAGGCCCGGGCTCGACCGGTTGGGTCATCGGAATAATAGTACTTGGAGATACAGACATACTTTGTGGGCACCAACCCTTTTACAAAACTTATAGTTTGGCACTTATCTGACACAACCCTTTACTTAATACAGTATATTCCGTTAGGGTCAGTGTCAGAGGGCTGGCCCAGCCCGGCCTCCCTCAGCCCCGGACGGCCACAGACGGTCCCGCCCTTGTCCCGGGCTTCTCCCGGTCGCTCCCGCGCGCTTCCGCGCTGCGGGTATGTAGAGATCTTTAAATATCAATTGGCGTTATGGGCGGTGGGCGTGGCCGGCAGGGAGAGCAGCCCAGCTGGTGTCGATGGGGCTCGCAGGGACTCCTGGTCCACGGAACCCCTGCTTCCTGCTCGCAGCCCTGCCGGTCAGTTGAGAAGTGCCCGTCCAGACACAGCAGCCCCTGTGCGAACGCTGCGCTGCGGGACCCGCGAAGCGGGTCCTGCGACGTTCGTTGGTTGGCCCCTGTGGCAGGAGGGCTTAAAACGGAGGCAGCGGCAGTCAGGTACGTTAGGCAGCAGCGTGGAAAGCAAAACGGTCCCACTTGCAGGTAGAAAGTCCCGCCTGTTAAGCTCCGTGGGCGGTGGGCGTGGCCGGCAGGGAGAGCAGCCCAGCTGGTGTCGATGGGGCTCGCAGGGACTCCTGGTCCACGGAGTCCCTGCTTCCTGCTCGCAGCCCTGCCGGTCAGTTGAGAAGTGCCTGTCCAGACACAGCAGCCCCTGTGCGGACGCTGCGCTGCGGGACCCGCGAAGCGGGTCCTGCGAGGTTCGTTGGTTGGCCCCTGTGGCAGGAGGGCTTAAAACGGAGGCAGCGGCAGTCAGGTACGTTAGGCAGCAGCGTGGAAAGCAAAACGGTCCCACTTGCAGGTAGAAAGTCCCGCCTGTTAAGCTCCGTGGGCAGTGGGCGTGCCCGGCAGGGAGAGCAGCCCAGCTGGTGTCGATGGGGCTCGCAGGGACTCCTGGTCCACGGAGTCCCTGCTTCCTGCTCGCAGCCCTGCCGGTCAGTTGAGAAGTGCCCGTCCAGACACAGCAGGCCCTGTGTGGACGCTGCGCTGCGGGACCCGCGAAGTGGGTCCGGCGAGGTTCGTTGGTTGGCCCCTGTGGCAGGAGGGCTTAAAACGGAGGCAGCGGCAGTCAGGTACGTTAGGCAGCAGCGTGGAAAGCAAAACGGTCCCACTTGCAGGTAGAAAGTCCCGCCTGTTAAGCTCCGTGGGCGGTGGGCGTGGCCGGCAGGGAGAGCAGCCCAGCTGGTGTCGATGGGGCTCGCAGGGACTCCTGGTCCACGGAGTCCCTGCTTCCTGCTCGCAGCCCTGCCGGTCAGTTGAGAAGTGCCCGTCCAGACACAGCAGCCCCTGTGCGGACGCTACGCTGCGGGGCCTGCGAAGCGGGTCCGGCGAGGTTCGTTGATTGGCCCCTGTGGCAGGAGGGCTTAAAACGGAGGCAGCGGCAGTCAGGTACGTTAGGCAGCAGCGTGGAAAGCAAAACGGTCCCACTTGCAGGTAGAAAGTCCCGCCTGTTAAGCTCCGTGGGCGGTGGGCGTGGCCGGCAGGGAGAGCAGCCCAGCTGGTGTCGATGGGGCTCGCAGGGACTCCTGGTCCACGGAGTCCCTGCTTCAAGCTCGCAGCCCTGCCGGTCAGTTGAGAAGTGCCCGTCCAGACACAGCAGCCCCTGTGCTGACGCTGCGCTGCGGGCGAGGTTCGTTGGTTGGCCCCTGTGGCAGGAGGGCTTAAAACGGAGGCAGCGGCAGTCAGGTACGTTAGGCAGCAGCGTGGAAAGCAAAACTGTCCCACTTGCAGGTAGAAAGTCCCGCCTGTTAAGCTCCGTGGGCGGTGGGCGTGCAATTGCGATTATTAAAATGGTTGTATTACCGAAATTCCTGTACCTATTCCAGAACATACCAATCCCACTGCTCAATAGTTTTTTTCGTACACTGCACTCACATTTTATCAGACTGACCTGGGGCAGCAAAAGGACGAGAATCAGTTGGACTACTATGACCTTACCATTTGGAAGGGAAGGTTTTCGGGTCCCTAACTTCCACATATATTACTTAGTAGCACAGTGTAGTTATGCGCATTCCTGGTACCACCCAGATGCATACATCCCTTACTCCAAAATAGAAGCTGACCTTATACATCCTGCCCGGCTTAAAACAATTTTACCTAAGGGATTCCCCAGAGACCCCCATGGCATACAGACAGTGTCCACCACTTGCTGGGCTTGGAAGAAGCTGGCACAAGTGACTGGTGGGCATCCTTTATACTCCTCCACTCTCCCGATGCTTAATAACCCTTGTTTGCCCATCACTGAAGAAAAATTGGTACAGCGCACTCTTACAAAGGTCTCCTTGTACACAAGTGGGGATTTATTTCCAGGCGGACACGTCTTTCATGGCTCTGAAGATAGGAGGTTCAGTGAAGCCACCTTTATGGACCTCTTCATTCTCAATAGACTGAGAAGTGAGCTGAGAGCCCAGATAACGGAATTCCCCCTGAGCCTACATCCTTTGCTCCATTAACAACATTGATCACTAGCACTGAAGGGTCCAATTTCATTTCAAAACTGTACAAAGCCTGCATGACATTAATCCCCACTAGAGATGCCAAAATCCGGGAATTGTGGGAACGTGATCTGGGTCATCCCATAGAAGACGATCATTGGTCCTTCTGCTGTACCCAGACCAAGGAAGTTTCCCTGAATAGTTGCCACAAATTGCTCCAGTTTAAGTTCCTATGGAGGGTGTACATGTCCCCAGCAAAGTTACACTCAGTAGACCCCACTTGGCTACATACATGCCCCAAATGTGGTACGCACCATGCCGACTTCACTTATATGACCTGGAACTGCGTCAAAATTGGAGGGTGTTGGAGAGACGTTTACAGCGTTCTAACACGTATGACACTCCTTGACCTGCACCCCACACCTGAGGTGGCCTTGTTGGGTTATGTCCGTAATATTTTGAAACAGCTGAGCAGAATTACGTCAATTGCATTGATGCTTGCCAATTGAGAAATAGCTCTTAACTGGGGTAATAAGGTAATTCCTACTACTAAAGCCTGGCTAAACAGCCTTATTTATTGCAACACAAATTGTGACCTTTTTGCATCCACATTGCCTGTGACATCGAGACCCAAGAACATATGTGTCGTGACCCGACAGTGTGGGCAATGGACAGTGGGGCACTAGGACCCTGTGGGGCCTCAGGCAGAGTGACCAAGTCACCGGACACCAGATCCGGTGACGGGGACAGGAAGGGGACACACAATGGCTAGGAGGCAGATGGGGACGGACGTGCTGACCAGCAGCTGACCAGATGATAACCCGCTGTAATACGCAATGTAAATAAAGGAGTATAAGAAGAAACTGTGTCCCGTGCATGATGTATCTCCCGGCGCACAGACAGAACATGACAACTGGCGACGAAGGGTGGGATGAAAGAAACCCCAAGCGTGTCTGGAGGCTTGAGTGCGCTGCGGAAAACGCCCACCGAGTGCCCACCTCGGCGGCGGAATAGCGTTAAACAAAGCGCCTACCGAGTGCCCACCTCGGCGGCAGAAGCGTGTGGCCAAAGAAAACGCCTACTGAGTGCCCACCTCGGCGGCAGAAGCGTGTGGCCAAAGAAAACGCCTACCGAGTGCCCACCTCGGCGGCAGAAGTGAAGGAAATTGCCCTACCTTGATGGGTGACTCAAGCGGTGGACCACGACTCCGGTGAGTGAAATCGCCGCCTAACTGGCCCCCCCCGCCGAAGAAACGAGCAGAAACGACCGAAATCTCGCTGAAAACGAGATTCCCGGCGGCCATCTTGAAGTCAGGCAATATTGACCAATCCCCTGCGAGGGATCATCGGCGGCCATTTTGAAGTCAGGCAAAGAGCCTAAAACAGCAAGTAAGCACTGACAAGCAACAAACAAGCATTGGCAAGCAACAAACAAACATTGGCAAATACAACGGCTGTAACAAAAAGCATTGGCAAATGCAACAGGAAAAAAAAAGCATTGGCAAATGCAACAGATAGACAATAATGGAGCGGCCGTTTTAGGGCCAAATAACGTCGAAAAAGAAGGAAATGAGAAAGGAAAGACGACGAGAAGTAGAAATAAATAAAACAAAAAGCCGGAAATAAGGAGAATAAAGGGGCATATTAAGGACAAGAAAGGACAAAGACGACCAAAGGGACATTTTGGAGGGGACATTCAAGGAAAGGCCATAGGAAAAAGGAGAGCAGCCATTTCAAAGCCAGGCAAAGGGCAAAGAAGAAGAAGAACATAAGACAAGGTGAATAAAGGAGAACGCGAGCAAGAAGAAAAGACGGGAAGAAAAAGAAGATAAAGAAGAATAAAGGACAAATAACGAAAAAAAAAAAAAGAGCGCACAAGTGGAAAAAGAGCAATAAGGCAAAGGAAGATGATGGCGCAATAAGAAAAGAGATTACGAGAGAATAACAAAATGACAAATAGAGAAAGAGAAAGAAGGAAAGAATATATACACATATAAGAAAAAAGAACAAGAGAGTGGAAGAAGTCGGAGAAGGCTAATTAAAAGACAGAAAAGAGACACAACAATATAAAGAAAGAAACAAAAGGAGAGAAAGTAGAACAACAAAGAGAAATAAAAGGACAAAGATCGCACAAGGACGAAGAAAGAGCAAAGGAGAAGTTACAAGGCAATAAAGAAAAGAAGAAAGAGGAGTAAAATAACGAGGAAAGAAGGGACCAAAGAAACAGGAAAGAGAAAAGGAGAACATAAAAGAAAAAGAGAGAAAAAGGAGACACAAAGACAACAAAAAAGGGACACAAAAGAGACACAAGAGAAAAGACAAGGAGAGCCTAGAAAAGGCTAAAAGAAAAGGAGAATAACAAAAGAAGAAGAAGAAAAAAAGGACACAAAAGAGACACAAGAGAAAAGGACAAGGAGAGCCTAGAAAAGGCTAAAAGAAAAGGAGAATAACAGAAGAAGAAGAAGAAAAAAAGGACACAAAAGGGACACAAGAGAAAAGGACAAGGAGAGCCTAGAAAAGGCTAAAAGAAAAGGAGAATAACAGAAGAAGAAGAAGACAAAAGGGACACAAGAGAAAAGGACAAGGAGAGCCTAGAAAAGGCTAAAAGGACAAGGAGAGCCCAGAAAAGGCTAAAAGGACAAGGAGAATAACAGAAGAAGAAGAAGGAAAAAGACACAAAAGGGACACAAGAGAAAAGGATAAGGAGAGCCTAGAAAGGCCAAAAGGACAAGGAGAGCCTAGAAAAAGGGGTAAAAAGGAGCAACACGGAAAGACATACCGCAGGAGAAAGAGCAGAAAAAAAAAAGAAGAAGAAAGGACAAAGACATGCAATGAGCAGAGCGGACAAGCGCCACCAAGGAAACAAAGGCAAGAGGCACCTCAGGGCCAGGACCAAAGGTGTTGAGACAGAATGAATATAGAGACAAGACAACAAGTTCTCCAAAGAGTCACTGGCGGTGACGAAAGTGAAAGGATAGATGATAACGGCTGCCGACGAACAACAACGAATAACAAGAAATAGATAGCATTTCAAGGACAAAGAAGGCAGAGGAAGAAGAAATGGCAGCGACAACGGCAGCCACATGGACGGTGGAAGATAGAGGACAAGGAAGCGATGGAGACGTTAGATTCATGAAGAAATGTAGAATGACAAGTTCTCTCTCTCTCTCTCTCTCTCTCTCTCTCTCTCTCTCTCTCTCTCTCTCTCTCTCTCTCTCTCTCTCGTTCGTTCACCCTTTCCATATAATTGTGAATGAGGACTATGGTAAATGTGTCACGAACTTTTGTTTGCAACAAGGGGGGAGGTGTCGTGACCCGACAGTGTGGGCAATGGACAGTGGGGCACTAGGACCCTGTGGGGCCTCAGGCAGAGTGACCAAGTCACCGGACACCAGATCCGGTGACGGGGACAGGAAGGGGACACACAATGGCTAGGAGGCAGATGGGGACGGACGTGCTGACCAGCAGCTGACCAGATGATAACCCGCTGTAATACGCAATGTAAATAAAGGAGTATAAGAAGAAACTGTGTCCCGTGCATGATGTATCTCCCGGCGCACAGACAGAACATGACAATATGGGGCCCCCTAAAGTATTCTCCGTTGGTGGTTGCAGGGACCACAACATCGCAGCCGCCTGATGGGATAGTCCCCACCGGATTAGGTTGACGCCCCCTCCTCCCCCCTCCTATCGACTCCAGTCTTGCAGATAAAAGTGTCAGAAGGTATAACTTACAATGGAAAAAAAAATAAGAAAAACAAAACCTTCAGGTTTGCATGACTGCATAACCAAGTGGGTGAATCAAAGCTAGTAATTCTTAATAGAGAGAAAACAGACATCTTACTATTAGGAAATCAAGCCTCTGTATGGGCTTCACCGTGGTGGCCAGAAGCTCTGCTACAATTAATACAGTCATTTAGGAATTTACGAGTCGTCTTTGACAACAGAATGGTGTTTCCCTTTAAGTTAGTAGGGTAGGATAAATGTGTTTTTTTATCCTCCATGTTTTATATAAGATCGTTCCTCGGCTCCTAATTAGCGCAGGTTAAATACTTGAATTATTGCAGTTCTCTATATCTGGTTGCACCACACTATATTCTAACGCATCTTCAGGTGGTACAAAACGCAGCTGCCTGCCTCACTCGTGAGGTACATAAACATAATCCTTAAAATCCAGTCTGAATTCTTTGCGTTTGCTGCCAGTGTGGGACTGGATTGCTTTTGAAGCGTTATGCTGCACTCACCAAGCTTTTTGGAATACCAGTGCTGAATATATAAAAAGAAATCCATCCACAATAAACCTTTAGGACTTCTCACATCTGCCACATATTTTCTATTAGTGGGGCCTAAAATCTCACGCTCGAGGCAGGGTGAAGCTCCTGCTTCTGTTTTGCTGCCAATGTTCGAAATTATGTCCATGACATTTCTGAACATGTTACCTTTAGGAAAAAAATTAAAACGTGGTTGATTTAATCTGCTTAATTTAGCAATCCTCTTCTGTGGCTGTTGTGCTCAGCGCCATGACATCCTATGGGTATCAGCTGCGTTCTACACTGTGTTTTCATTCAACGTGGGAAGAAATACGTCACTGCCTTTGTACATGTTAATAGATGCAGTGTTTTCATTGCAGCACCTTGGAGTACAACACGGCGTAGTGCAGCCACAAGTCCGGCGCACCCTGAGTTAGGTCAGATATTCTCTGTGAGGGGGTCGAAGAGAAGCGGGCAGAGATGGGGTTCTAGGACCCAGTGAAAGACATATCAAAGAGGACTGTCAGTTCAAACATTAGCTGCTTAAAATCCTCTGCATCGTAGAAGACAGCAGTGCTATTAACATCAGCTTTGAAGCGAGTGCAGCATTGACCTAGGTCTCATCACTGCAGTGTCTGTAAGAACCGAGCCATCACCTCTGAGAAGTGTGGACTATGAGCTGGGTGCAGGAAGCAAAGAGAAAACCACAACTTGCACCCTCAAGGAAGTCACAACCTCACAACCTCCAGAGGAGCCCTGACTTCACAACTTTAGAGAGCCTCAAAGTTGCAGCCTCCAGGAGAGCCA
The DNA here is from genome assembly GCF_964261635.1 of Lissotriton helveticus. Lineage (NCBI taxonomy): Eukaryota > Metazoa > Chordata > Amphibia > Caudata > Salamandridae > Lissotriton > Lissotriton helveticus. The sequence goes on from NC_136062.1 coordinate 140,585,097, forward strand.
TGCCCTCACACCCTTCAGGGGGGCCACATCTTACAGCATCTTTAGAGAGCCCCAAAGTTGAAGCCTCCAGAAGAGCCATACCCTCAAACCCTTCAGGGGGGCCACATCTTACAGCATCTTTAGAGAGCCCCAAGGTTGCAGCCTCCAGGAGAGCCATGTCCTCACAGCCTTCAGGGGGGCCACATCTTACAGCATCTTTAGAGAGCCCCAATGTTGCAGCCTCCAGGAGAGCCATGCCCTCACACCCTTCAGGGGGGCCACATCTTACAGCATCGTTAAAGAGCCCCAAAGTTGCAGCCTCCAGAAGAGCCATACTCTCACACCCTTCAAGGAGGGCACGTCTTAAAGCATCTTTAGAGAGCCCCAAAGTTGCAGCCTCCAGAAGAACCATACCCTCGCACCCTTCAGGGGAACCACATATTACAGCATCTTTAGAGAGCCCCAAAGTTGCAGCCTCCAGGAGAGCCATGCCCTCGCGCCCTTCAGCGGAGCCACATCTTACAGCATCTTTAGAGAGCCCCAAAGTTGCAGCCTTCAGAAGAGCCATACCGTCACACCCTTCAAGGGAGCCACATCTTACAGCATCTTTAGAGAGCCCCAAAGTTGCAGCCTCCAGGAGAGCCATGCCCTCACACCCTTCAGGGGAGCCACATCTCACAGCATCTTTAGAGAGCCCCAAAGTTGCAGCCCCCAGAAGAGCCATACCGTCACAACCTTCAAGGGAGCCACATCTTACAGCATCTTTAGAGAGCCCCAAAGTTGCAGCCTCCAGAAGAGCCATACCCTCACAGCCTTCACAGGGGGCCACATCTTACAACGTCTAGAAAAGCCCCCACCTCGCAGCCCCCAAAGGAGAGATGCTTCTGTGGTATCTGTGGCCAGGAGACACTGTCTTGCCATTTCTAAAATAGTGCTTGTGCGAATTCACTGTTCACATATGAATAACAATAGTGATGCGAAGCTTGTCAGGAGCTCCAGCAGAGCTTACCCTGCATCCTCCTCTCTTTTCAAGTGTGCGTCCCCCCTATCCCTTCTCTCTTTTACCCAGCACCACTTGCATGTGCATTGTCTGGGCTCCAGACAATGCACATGCATTTCTTTCCTTGGCTCCAGAACATTCAATATAGATTTCTTGAAGTTGCTGCTGTTCCTTCTGGTGAATAAGCTTCCCATAGGAAGAAACATGCAGTAGGAGTCCCTCCTGACGTGCCGTAAGTCCCAAACTAAACATGCATTGGTTGCACAAGACCTCATAAGCCTAAAGGGATGCATGACCATAAAAAGTGAGAGGGTTGTAAAATATCCATCTTAACTTGCTGTAGATATTTCCGTTTCTGAAGTACTTTCTGCTACTCAGGCTATCTGATAAAGTCATTGAAAAGCCTAGTTATGAGGGTCTGTGTTAGCCACGCTGCAGGCAGAGCCTGAGAATGGTTGCCCAACCTTACAAGGGCTAAGATTTTGCCAGATTTTAGGGTGTCTGATATGGGATGCCGCCAAGATAGCTCAATTGTGAAAAGGTAGAGCCGATGTCGACCAAGAACCTTCAGTGTTTGCCCGGCGTTAGCCGCCTCTCATACCATCCGATATTACCAAAGAAAGAGGCAGGCGCTGGAGACAGGAAGGAAGGAAACAGGAGTTTATTCCGGCGGAGCAGAACACGTCAAATCAGACAACAGGGTATCTTCTCGAGGTGCTCTAACCGCATCTCTGAGGCCTGGCCTCTTATACACAGGTTTATGGCTTTATTACATACACTGCATCCGTAATGTTTCTTTGAAGGACAGAAAAGACATCCTCGGAATCCCCGGTCCAGGCCCGTTCCCACACACATCTACAGTAGAGTTCCCACCCCAATCTCAGCATGTGGTGGTTATCGCGCAGCTGGACATTCCGCTGGGAACGGGGATGTGTGTGATCAGTCGGATCTTCGGGGTGCGAAAGCATTGATTAATCCCCGCTCCTTTGATGTGAGGCGAGGTCCTACTGTAGGGGGCAATAAACTGCATCTGTTGGGATAGGTGATGGCCTGGGATCAGGCCGGACAATCGGGCAGGGAGGAAGAGGTTATCAATAGGGCCTGTTCTTTGAATGAGATGAAAGAGCGAGGGGGTTCAGCACGGGATGTGGCTCGGAGACAGGGTCGCATTAGAGGTTCGTTTATGGCCCAAGCAGGAGAGACCGGGGGCTGTCGGGGCACGGGGGAATGCTTGCGAGGCCGAGGAGCGAGGGGGAGAGACGCGCAGGCTATTGGCAGTGGGCAGAGAGGCCACGACACACAAAATGGCTGCCACTTACGTGCATGATGGGGCCTAAAAGGGACAAGATGGCGTGGCCACTGTTTCACGATTTTCACTTTACTTTCAACAGTGGCTGTGGTGAACATAAATGAACGCCGCTTATGTATACCTAATTTTAGTCATTTTCCACAGTCCCCAGTTTTTATCATAAGTTAGTTCATTCCTGTTCATGTCACAGGTGAGGATGTACAAGCTGACATTAGTTATACAATTCGCTTTGGTAGCCCATATGCATTACAGGCAGATGGAAATAATTCTGCTATCAATGCAGACAGAATCGTACATAACCATATGTAGTCAATGTGATGGGCGGGGAGACAGTGCATACAAAATTACATTAGCTGCGTCATACGTTAGACCTTGGAGGCGGGGACATTACTTTAGACGATGTAGGAGATTCGTCTGAATACAAACATGATGTCATACAAAAAATGTTCTGGCAGGATAAGGGCTATTATCACTTGAGGTCTGGACTCCATGGGGGTCAAAACTAGACAGCATGTTCATGTGCATAACTGGTGTTCTACAATCATCAAGATAGAGTTAACGCCTTCTTAGTTATCCATGTACAGTTGAAAGTGAGCGATGTAAGGTTTCGAAAGCTCAATTGGGTGGTAATCAATACAAAGCGGTTGGGAGAGGAATTCAACTTAATACAAGGGACAGTCAAGGGGTGGCAATGTTCAAAAAAAGGGTTCGTCTTTCCAGTGTCTTATTACAGCGAGCCATCACTGGTAGGCTCTCATTGTTTTTCTTCTTTCGTTGGCACTGTTGAGCACCGGCGGTGGAGCTATGCGTCCAGCTCGGATTCAGATTTCGCGTTGCAGGGTGTGGCCACTCTTTGCTCTCGGACCACAGTCCTGTTTGTCCTGTTACCTAACTAATCTACCATAGGTACTTTAGTCGGGGTACCCGTATTCCGTTCTTCTTTCGGGACAAACCCTATTCTATCTTTTGTGCTGTGTTTTTTTTTTCTTTAAGTCAAGTTCAAAAACTCCATATGGAAAAAGGGGTGATGGGGGCGTGCTTTGGGAGGCCGAGGGAAAAGAGGGTGGAGTGGGATCAGGTCTGAAACGGACCAAGGAGGGCAGAAATTTCAAGCAAGTGGGCCCATCAATCGGGCACAATGGGCTGGGACTTTCGGCACGAGCTCATCAACATGTAGGGGCTTCTGGACAGCCCTTCTTTCCTTCACTTTCCACGTTGAGAATGGTGCCTTGTCCCGCAACTCTTTGCTCTGTGGCTCCACCTTGGTCGAGGTCATAGATATTCCCCGATCTGCAGCCAGGCTGTGCGTCACGTCCGGATCCTCTCCTCCGACGACCGCACGTTATCTTTAAATGAGTACAAAAAAAACAAGTCTTAGAGAACTGGCAGGGGAAGATGTTTACACACTTTAATTTCTCTCCCAACCCCAAGTAGTTGGGGAAACGTTTATTGGTCACAATAGGGTGGATGCTTAGTAATCCTTACATCGGTGTATGCTGTTAACTCATGCATCATTGCTGTGGTGCTGGTCTGCAAGTATCTTTCTATTTTCAAACATCATGTCTGTCTGGTGTTTATTCCTGTTATATTCGCGAGCGTGGCAAGAAGTCTGATATCCAACAATTACATGGTTCATCGAATTCAAACCGGCTCCTCCAGTAGAGACTTGTGTTTTTCTAAAACAAATCCTGTTTAGCTATATTTTTCTTCAAGGTCTGCTAATTCATAAAAAGTGTGAAGTGCTTATTATCATGGGCTTACAGCTACTTTTTCCAGGGAAGGACATAGGTTAAGCATTGGTTTTTTTTTTTTTGACAGCAACGGCTAACTTTTATCAGTTTTTGGACGATTTATCTTTAAAAACAAGGTTATCAGCTCCGGTCTTTAAGATTTTCTGGGACGGCTGGTTACAGAACTGGGACCATTCTGGAAAAACGGGGACGTTTCGGACATTCTACTTTTGTGCAATGGGCAGTGGTAATCCAAATGATGAGGGTGGTGTTACTAAAGCACTAAAACAAAAGCCACTGACATATAGTTCCCTTTTAAGGGTCAGATTAGGGGACATTAGTCGTCTTACCTGTCCTTTCTTTCTCAGCCAATTAAGTTCCATCATTTTACAGAAAGGAGAGGTAGTAATATGGCAAAATACGATCGTTTTGTTTCTGTCAATTTGTTCAAACACTGTCGTGTCTAAAGCCAATTATACCTGTGCCGGCGAGGTAAAGTGTCGTCATTTATTCAAAAGGGAGCAAGGGAGCCCTCAGAGGGAGAGAGCGTCGTGTGCACCAAATAGGCTATTAGTACACGTACAACATAAAGAGAGAGAGAGAGAAACGTGTATAATAATAGGTTATTTAGTGCGCACACATATAGAACAGTACGGGTCGGTTTCACATATAAAACACAAACTGAGGGAAAACATAAATTCATAGTTTACGTACACACAAATACCAGATAGGGTGCGACAGTACATACATCAAGTATGGAAACCTAAGACAGAACACAGAGCTATTTTGGGCAAAAGGACTTTGTCATGCATGTTGCGTATTCTCAGTATTCCCTTTAATTCATTCTGGGGGTCGAGCTCTTTGTTCTCCTTCCTTCCTAATAGTAGACAATTTTTGTTGGTAACCTCGCTTCAAAAATACTTACTCCTTTTTAATTGGTCGGACACTAGTCCAGTCGTGCTTATACTCACGGTGGGGTCTTCCAACATCTAGCAAATGATGATCCAAGCTGAGGTAAAGGAGGGGTGTCAGTCGGACGTGCGGTGGTACAATTCTGACTTTTCTATAAGGGTGGAAGAAGAAGGGGTAAATCTAAAAAAATAACAATATCCCTAATATCTGGGCTGAGGGGGATTTTGGATGATCCCCAACCCGGGGTACTCTTAACTTTTCCTATTTAGTCAGCACATAAATTGACTCACTGGTGCGCATTATTTTGGGTGTACATTTGGGATATCGGTTGGGGTTGGGTTTGTCGTACTGAAATAAGCCTTCGAGTTTCTGGTGTAGGCCACTCTCCCATTCGCTAGCTCCAGAGAGAGTCGTTCCTAAGTAAGGAAAGTGCTATATTTTTATTCGTCTTTCACATGCAGGTACCATGTTCGGGCTTAATTTTCCTATCCCATTAACCGTTCGATCAACGCCTCAATCGTACAAAAAGCATTCTCATTGACCCAGACGTGCGCCACACATACGCATTCATACCGTACAAATCAGGGCCCATGCGCACATTCATACCATACAATTTTTCACACTCCCAGAGATAGCTCCTACATATAATGTACCGTCTCACAGAGCTAGCCTATTTTCCTCGCGTGGAACACGATGCGGTTTTAGGTCTTCTCCATACTTCAGCTGAAATTCCGATGTAACCTGCAAAAAAGGAAAAGAGGGGGGGGCAGCGTTCAAAGCACATCAGCGCGCATAAACACGAAAATGTTTTTACCTACCACGTACTTGACTTATCTCTCTGGGATGCAGTCCCTTATGTCTCGGCATTGAAGCCCAGAGGAACTGGTAGTGCGGCAAAGATAACCAATGGTAGTCTGTTCCTTACATAGATCGCCCGAGGGCAGTAGTACAGACCGCGTGTAGGAGAGGGCCAAAGGCCAGGGGTATTCAGTATAAGGTGGGGGGGGGGTGACGGATTCATGTTTTCATTCGAGGAAAAGAAAAGGTTTACGGTGGTATAGGGTCGTTCCTGTTCGCAGAGCATGGTATTTAAAAAAACAACCCTATCAATCTAAATGACTGTTATGATGCTAGTTCCATATATATTTTTCTTTTAAAACCTTGATTGTAAAAATGTCAGCATTCAAATACGGGCCTCCAACCATACAGGCCGGCCACGGGGCAGACGGGAAACGCATGAGGTAAGGAGAGATTACACTGTAGTATAGGAGTACGTAACGAGCGAGCCATTTAATTGGAAAAAACTAAACGTGACAAACGGTTGCAGGATCAGTGAAGGTTGATTTTATAATTGAAAGTATAACAGGATCAGTTACAATAAAATCGTTCATACGCACACCATGGGCGAGTATCATGAGTAACATTACTTCGGAGTTTTAATAATACAATAATCAATAGTAAAAAACCCAACATCAATAGGGTTGTCCGCATGCCCAGTCAGTACACTTCCCCGCCCGCCATGTGCACAAAGACCGCATACATCCCCCATAACATCAAGGCTAAGTAACTAGAATCGTCATAAGGAGTTGCAAGTCCCGCCCATACTGGCGCCATTTTGGTCGAGGCCAGGCGGGTCCAGAGTATAGTTCAAATGCCTCCAATAACTAGCGGCTGGACCAGAATCCCTTTCGGCAATTCAAAAAAATTCCGTTAACGCCAGCAGAAGGGACAGGCGGCATGAACCGCGACTTAAAGGCGAGGAAGGCAAAATTTTCCCTACCGGGTCACGCTGAGGTCCCACCGGAGCTGATCGAGTTGGCAGTCTACAGTGTCTCTTAGTAATTCGGACAAAAGCTGGTGTCAGCATGAGAGCATCACCATCTTGTGACAACGTTGTGGCCACTCCGGAGAGCGGGACAGCAGGCGTATCCCTCCACAGATGCGTTGAATCAGTCTTTCCTACTGCACCAGATGTGGATAAGGCGGCGGTCGCCCGGGGCAGCGGCATATCCATGGGGGATAGTCGAGCAACAGTGGCGGTTGCCCCCACCGGAAGCCCGCGGGAGTCGAGGGCCAACGACTCTCGTAGAATCTTTAAAACTGGGAGGACGTCTTCAAGAGTGGGGCTCATGCCCGAGCAGGCAAGCATCCGAGTTCCATAGCAGTCCAGAGCCATCCTAGTGGACCAGGCCCAAATCCGGGGATCCGGCCGCCATCTTGAGAGTCCCCCCCCCGCAGCTGTCCTTCACCACAGCCACCGGAGCGGGTCCCCCGGCCAGTCAACCGCGGGGGCTCGTTGAGTGGAACGCTAATGGCAATCTTAGTGCGGGAGAGGAACCTCCACCTGGGGGGGGGAGAGGGGGCCGTCCGCGCCGCCTCTCCGCGGGCGCCCCACGGCATCTCCTGGCGTAGATATACAAAATGGCTGAACCAGGCAACAAAGGGGGGAGCCATCAGCAGGGCATCCCCCGCACACAACTTGCTGGACACCACCTCTGGACGATCTGGGGACGGCCCTCGGCGCGTGGTGTTGCCTCTGGCCTATTCGCACAACGGTCCTCCACCCCAGGCCGCCACCGACGCTACCTCGCCGGCTGATGGCTTTTGTAGACTTTCTATAGCCCAAAGCCAACTAAAAAGTAGCCCAAAGTAGCCCAACATTGCTACTTTAAGGAAGGAGGGACAGGAACAGCGTCAAGCAGACGGCGAATGCATTGGGATTGATGTTGCAGCCGGCTGCCATGTAAATATTTGTATAATAAAATGTTTTAACATATTACTTTGCTGGAGTGTTGTATATATTTATAATATTTGCATAGGGTTTGTCGTTATTTGGGCGGGGTGGGCGGCGGAGCGGAGCTGTCTTGTGGCCATCATGGCGTCGAGCTCGGCTCTTCTCACTAGTTTCATATTTCTCATGAGGGGTTGTTCCTAATGTTTCTATTTTAGCGGGGTCAAAAAGATCCCATCAGTGGCCTACTGATTTTGCTCGATTCCTTTTGTTTTTCCTAACGATTTTTATGTTATAGTTTGCTAGCATGATACAGCGGCTAATCCGTATTTTTATATACATGTCCTTTTTATTAGGGGTGTCCTCCGGTGGAGCCGGATGATCTACCTCTAATAACGGTCCGGGCTGAACCAACTACTGAACAATGGGGAGAAGATAGGCATGACGGGTTACAATGGGGACAAAAGTCTGCACTACCTATCCTTCACTACTTTGCGGAGACTAGGCAGAATATTTCTATTCTACAGTATTCGCAAATAGGGAATACCCAAAGAGAGAACTAATTCCAAACAGTCAATGTTCGGACAAACAATCAATCAAATGAGGGATAAAAACAGGCACGACGGATTACAACGGGGGCAAAAGCCTGCGTTACTTATCCTTCACTATCTGCAAAGACTAAACAGAGTATTGCGACTCTGTGCTTGTTTGCAAATAGAGAATGATCCAAAGAGAACCAATTCCAAAACAGTAAATGCTTGGATAACAATCAATCAAATGGAGAGGGAAGCAGGCACGACGGATCACAACGGGGGCAAAGGCCTGCGTTACCTACCCTTCACTATCTGCAAAGAGAGAATACTCCTATTCTTCCCTGTTTGCAGACAGAGAATCTCTCAGAAACAATCAAATGAGTAATACTAGTACTTTCAAACAATCAAACAATCAATTCGCAATTTGTCGTGTTACACGACCTTACCCGGACCGCATGGACAGTTTCTCGTCTTCCGCTTCCAGCACCTGATCGTCCTCTATTCTCCGTAATTGCTGTGGCACTCCTGATGGTTCCCAGTCAGGACTGTAGATCACTCGAGAGAGGTCTGCTCGAAACCAGTGAAGTTCGGATGATCGGCTGCCAGACGAGGGTCTATCGGGCAGGTGCACTTCCCGATCGTTGCAGTCGTTCACTCTGTCGTTGGGACCTCTCCCACTGGATCCACGTGTCGCTGATGGGCCCCACGTTCTGGGACGCCAATTGTGAAAAGGTAGAGCCGATGTCGACCAAGAACCTTCAGTGTTTGCCCGGCGTTAGCCGCCTCTCATACCATCCGATATTACCAAACAAAGAGGCAGGCGCTGGAGACAGGAAGGCAGGAAACAGGAGTTTATTCCGACGGAGCAGAACACGTCAAATCAGACAACAGGGTATCTTCTCGAGGTGCTCTAACCGCATCTCTGAGGCCTGGCCTCTTATACACAGGTTTATGGCTTTATTACATACACTGCATCCGTAATGTTTCTTTGAAGGACAGAAAAGACATCCTCGGAATCCCAGGTCCAGGCCCGTTCCCACACACATCTACAGTAGAGTTCCCACCCCAATCTCAGCATGTGGTGGTTATCGCGCAGCTGGACATTCCGCTGGGAACGGGGATGTGTGTGATCAGTCGGATCTTCGGGGTGCGAAAGCATTGATTAATCCCCGCTCCTTTGATGTGAGGCGAGGTCCTACTGTAGGGGGCAATAAACTGCATCTGTTGGGCTAGGTGATGGCCTGGGATCAGGCCGGACAATCGGGCAGGGAGGAAGAGGTTATCAATAGGGCCTGTTCTTTGAATGAGATGAAAGAGCGAGGGGGTTCAGCACGGGATGTGGCTCGGAGACAGGGTCGCGTTAGAGGTGCGTTTATGGCCCAAGCAGGAGAGACCGGGGGCTGTCGGGGTGCGGGGGAATGCTTGCGAGGCCGGGGAGTGAGGGGGAGAGACGCGCAGGCTATTGGCAGTGGGCAGAGAGGCCACGACACACAAAATGGCTGCCACTTACGTGCATGATGGGGCCTAAAAGGGACAAGATGGCGTGGCCACTGTTTCACGATTTTCACTTTACTTTCAACAGTGGCTGTGGTGAACATAAATGAACGCCGCTTATGTATACCTAATTTTAGTCATTTTCCACACAGTCTTTTAATGCTCACTGGTAAGGTGCTTGGTGATTTAGAGGCCATCAGATGTAATTCCAGCAATGCCAGTCCAGAGTGACATCCTGAAGATGGTAAATTGTTTACCGATAACTTGTAGATTAGTAACTCCTGCGGACTACAACACTTAAACCTGGCAGAAGTGTAACACCAAGATATTAGGGTCTAAATGAAAAACAAAGCATTACTATTTTTAGTATTAAATAAACGTAAATTGAATGATTTGTGTTCAGTGACTTTCTCATACTTATAACATGGGGATGTTCTTCCTGGATCAACATCGAGCACCTCTGATGTAGAAGAAATAATTGTGTGTGTAAAACACACCAGTCTTCCATTACTATGAACAGGCCTCTTTTCTCCGTGCTGCATTTTTTCAATTTTAACACATTTCCCAATATACAAAGAGCGTCCCGGTCCTGAATCATGCGGGAATGTTATTTTTTCTTCTGGAGCTCTATAAATCAAGGCTTTCTACTCTGTGTGAAACAACAGCTCTTTTTCCACATTTTTATAGTGCGTTTGTAAGGTAATGCAGCACAAGAGAACAATTTGGCAAAACTATTATTCATTGTGCCCAATTTCATATCAAATACCATTTATTTTTCTCCATCAGTTACCCTTTAAGTCATATTTTATCAGAGTCAAATAAAAAATGTGTAAATGTTTGGGCTGAAGCCCCACGCGATTTATTTTAAATGGAAAGTTTGATTTACATTTTTTATGTCGTTTCTAAGTTTACGCAGACTCCTCTGTTATTCCTACTTTAATATGTCATACATCTTAGACCACTATTGCATCATCCGGATATTTTATCTTAAGGCTCAAGTCTCAGGCTTTAATTTATCCATCACCGTTATCTGTCAGAGGTTTTTAGAAACGGGGCCTCTTGTGCAAAGTGCTAGTAAAGCTGATAAAAGCAGTTTACTTTATTATTAAAAGTCATTTTTCATAACCTCCATTGTTCCATTATTTTTTTTCTGATCAGAACCCAGTACATTGCTATGGGTATTAAAGATTTACTATTTCTTTATAAAAAAAATAAGGTGTCCAACCATAACTGACGTTTATTCCATACATTTCTGTTAACATTACTCTCATGAAAACTAACACGTAAAATAAGGTTATGAAGTAATAACAAGAGTTCTACTTTCCGGACACAATAACTTGTATGCATTCATTTATTTATGTCCTGCATTTGCAAATCACTACATGTAGCCCTTCTGCTCCTCATATCGCTTGCATGAATTCAGCTGCTTTATTCAGGAATCGTGGGCAGGGCAGGATTTAGGATACAAAGGCAGCGCTGGCAACAATGCTGAACCCAGCCACACTCCCTGCGTCTTCTCAATCTCTCTGTTTCCATCCCTCCATTCTCTCTCTCTTATCTTCTCCCTCCCTGATCGCTTGCTCTTTAACTTTCCCTTCCCTCCCTCTCTCCCAAGAGCGGCACTGGGCTTTCAAATCCAGCCTTCAAGGGCTCCAGCCCACCGGGAAATGCCCGGTTGAATAAAGGACTTGTCCTGCCCTGATCCTGGGCCTTAGAAGACTAACATTTTCTGAATGTTTTTTTAAAAGCCAATAAAAGGTATCATCGAACCCTTCTAAATTTACATAAAGAACTGCAGGAAAAAGTAATTTTTTTATACAATACAAATGACTGATACCTGCTGCCCAAGCTACTTTTGTAGCATTGAGTGGCAGGTATCAGTCGTTTTTAATCTATATAGAATTATTACTCAACTGTTGTGTTCATCACAAAATTGCACAATAAACACACATGTCCCAGTGCCGAGTAAGGAAACCACCAGCTCAAATTAAGCACTACTGGAGAGTCATCAATGCAGGTGTAATACGATCAGAATATCCCCAAATCAAGTTAGGCAAGCAGACGATTTATAAACCATCTGAGGTTACTTGAAAGCCTTCTTAGGTAGACCATATCAGCTACTTTTTTAGTAGTCTAGTGAAAATATTCTACTGCTACTTTTAAAGCTAAATGACGGGACAATCTTTAGCAGTCACAATTGAAGAAGGTAAAGCCGTCAATGATGAATAGAATGCATCACTAGAGTTTCTACAAACGATTCAATAACGACGTGCATTTCTCTAGCAGCCACTGTATCATTGGCTGCTGTGATCAATAATGATTCCATCTGTACAAATTGCGCGTTAGGAGAGTTTATTTTGTCAGAGGTCAATTGGTTTACGGGTAAATAGTGGAATATTGACAATGCAGTTAGTGACATGAAGAGGCTTGTAGGTTAGGGCGCATCCAGTTACACGCATCTTGCAAATGACTATGACAGCATTTTCACTGGATTTCCTGTTTTCCCATAGGAATGCCAGATGTGTTCAGTGCTTGTTTAGCCTTAATGTGTGCAACTGCAACACTGCATATGAGCATGTACAGCCTGATATACTGGGCAATGTTCTGTCAAGTAAGTGCCTCTAAAAAGGTTAGTAGGGCTGGCAGAATCAGTGAGACACAGCATGATGTGTCACAGTCCCAGGGGGTCTTGGCCAGGAGAGCCAAGATGGCAGACGTGCTTTTCTTTTCCTCTACGGGTAACCACTCCTACCAATGTGGCTGGGCCAGCGATGGGGCAGGCATTCTATAACCAGGAGGAAGCGTCCTGTGGTACCCACTGCTGGCCGAGTCTAATGCTATACGCCGCAAGCCCCTACTGCGCCTACCCCCCTAGATAGGACCTTGACCTTCCTTCCTGTAAGTTTATAGGGGACCAATTATGTGACCGGTCAATAACTTAGTTGCCGTCTTGAGGGTGGTCTGTTGTCTTTCCATTTACTTGTTGGCACCAAATACTGCCAGACACCTACCATGCTCTATTGGAGCTCTATCATGCCTTCTGGCATACCTCCTGGCCTGCCCCATGCAAGATCTTTTCGTGGTAGCAGACAACCCCTGATGGGCAGTATCCTCTCACACTGTACCCAAACACTTTCCACTGTCAGATGCTGGACATGTAAAGCGCTGTTCCTGGAATTTTCATTACATTTTCATAACTCCCTTAGACTATCCCCCAGCCACTTCCCTGGGTGGCATACAGACGGGAGAACTGTTGCAATATGTTCCCACATGGTACAACCCCATCATATTAGATGTCTGCTTCCTAAACTGGCCAAGCTGGGCTGGCTATTTGGACCGGGGATAATAGTAACTGAAGCTACTCGTACCCTGGCCTCGGGCCTGTCATAAAGTATACCAGGACTCAGTCAGTGGGAGGTGAGATGGGCGGAGAGTCTGAGCAGAATCCCATCCCAGTCTAACTCTAGACTATGGCTGGATGCTGTGTAACCATACCGTTTCACCCTCCCTTGTGGGATTACATAGCACCCAGCTTAGAAGAATTGCTGGCGTGCTGGAGAGAAAAAAGGGGTAGCTGCCCTACACCTTGTCAGCAGGAGTTCTCCCCCAGTGTACCCCACACCTTGAGGCCCTACCCCCTATAAGGGCAAACACTCCTACACCCCCTGGCAGGACCAGCTATGGGCAATCAGTCTCATAACAAAATGAAGTGTCCCGTGGGACCCCCTGGTGTACTGAGGGACCTTCCTGTTACCTGGCCTCTAAGTTTGCACCTCCCTCCAGTTGTTGATACCGCTGTATCAAAACAATGTTGTGGGATAGTCCAGTACCCCTGGGGAATAATCATTTGTGCCTTGCCAAGTCTGTCAGTCCCCTGCCCCCTTGTATCACGGATCAACTCCCAGAAATCACAGGCAGATGCCACGCAAGAAACTTAATAGGGACACCGAAGATCAGTGCACTCTCCAAATGCCATTGGAGCGAACTCACCTGCCAGCTTATTCCTAGCTTACACAACGTTTTTCCCCCTAAACCTTGCACCAAGACCAGCTACTATCTTACCAAGTCTTTCCTCTCCTTGCCACATGGGTAGGCAAGCTTGCCCACAGGGTTGGCAACTGCTATGCCAAACATAACATTGGAGTGAATAAACACCCTGTCCCCGACAGATAGCCTAGCCTGATCAACAGGAGTTTACTGCACCCCACTCGATGGTCCTCGAGGGCCACAATAAAGGTCCTACCCCTAATTAACATGTCCTAACCACCATGTCTACCCAGAGGTGAGAAAGATGAACCCATACTCGCCGGGCCCACCCTAGCCGACCCGTTTTCATCTGCCAGCCGTAGCAGCAGTGTCCAATACTGAGAGAGGGCAGAAAGCATCACTCCCGGTGGCCCAAGGGTCTTGATGGCGGAGCCGCAAAGATCCACTCAATGCACTAAATACAAACCCTACTTCTCCTGCACTGTCCCAAAGGTCAACTGGCACCAGGGCTGTATGCCTTGTCCTATGTCTGCAAAGTCACACCCACCGCACCAGTTGGCCCTCCTCATGTGGGAGGCCACTTAAGGTTGCGCCAACATTGCTCCAGCCCTGCTGTTAACCCCTTTAGTGCTGGCCACGTTCAACGGACGTCGCGTGCACTACCTCGGTAGCGCTGCGCACGTCCGTTGAACGTCGCTGCCCCGCCCGCGCAATAGAACGTTCCGCACCAGCGCAGAACGTTCAGCGCAGGCAAGGGGTTAATTCTGGTAATGACACAACTCTAACCAAGCAATTGTGCAAGTGTGACAATTCAGACTATTCCAGGCCCCCAGTGCTATGAGAAATGGCATGGGCAGAAATTATATATGATATAAAGGGTTTTGTAGCGCGCTCTATTACTAAAATAGTATCCTGGTGCGGAAGGTTAGACAGATTCAGAGGTCAAAAAGAAATTAGGGGAGTTAAAGAATGATGTTAAACAGATGAGTTTTCAGCCCCTTCTTAAAGGCCGTGATGGGCGAAGCAGCTCTGAGATGGAAAGGGAGAGCATTCCAAACCCTAGAGGCCTTGACCGAAATGGACTGGCCGCCTAATCGGGAAAGCTTAAATCTGGGAACCCTCAATTGGTACTGATTGGCCGAACGAAGGCATCGATTGGGAATGTACAGGGCAAACCTTTTCCTCAGGTAGACGGGGCCGGTCAAATGGACCGCACGAAAGGCAAGGACAAGAATTTTAAACATAATCCGATGGGCAACCGGAAGCCAATGAAGGGTGCGGAGACAGGAGCGGACACTAGATCTCATAGGGAGATTAAACAGCAACCTTGCGGCCGCATTTTGGATGACCTGGAGACGTTGGATCCAGAAAGCTGGAAGACCACAGAACAGTCCGTTCGCGCAGTCGAGCCTGGAAAGAAGGCAATGTTATTATTGTATACAATGAATTAAAATTGCCTGTTGTTGTGGTCCTCTCTAAATAGCGAGACAGTGCAGAGGGTGGCAACTGTCCCCCTCACCACGGTCCACTTTAGCACCAGGAAACTTTTCACACCCTATCCTTGTTTACCAAATGATCCCAGACCTCATTCCTTTCACTTGGAGGTCCGCCCATGCCCTACCTTCAGTAGCAAAGTAAAATGTAAATGGACACATAGGTGTTGGCGTGCTACACCGTGGCAAAAGATTGCACTGTCTGTCTAAGGATGCAAAGTCCCCAGTGAACAACCAAGATACAACATATCTCCATTTCTATAAAAACAAAAAAAACACAATAAAAACATAAAATGTTACAAAGAAGGTAAAAATCCAATTTAAATACAATTACATTTATGTACATGTATAATCTTTCATCCAGAATGGTTTTGACTTAGGACGCTTAGAGTTCTCTTTCATATTAGACAGTGATACATTGACATGAGAATTTGAATGATTAGATTCTTCACGCTTGTTCTCAATTGATACCTTAACATTAGTATCCATCAAATTTTATCCAGATCTTGACCCAAAATATGTTTGCACTCTAAATCATTGCATCTTGTTATACGTCTTACATTCCATCGTTCCCCATCATCCAATTTCACGATGTCGCCTTCTATGTAAATGATTTGTTTTGGTTTAGACCATTTGGAACACCCAGGTCTAAGATTTCCCATTTGATGTGTACGTACCGATTCTCCCACATTGAATAACCTTGGAAAACTCTTGACTTTTATATTATGATTATGAACATACTTATTCTGATATGCTTGTACTTTATTCAACATTTCCTTTGCATCAAATGTTTTTGTGATATCCTGAGACATCCAAGAGGGTTTAACCTTAGATGCAGGCACACGTCCCTTTAATAAAGAAAAAGGAGCCTCCCCTGTAGCTGAATGAGGAGTGTTCCTATAACACCATAGCATCTCTTTGACAGCAATCTTGCAGTTATCATCATTGTTACTAGCTAATTGTATGCACTCTTTTAATACTCGGTTGAACCTTTCCACTAAGCCGTTTTCTCTTGGATTATATACAGAAGTAGTGACATGTTTTACACCAACCATATTAAGATATGTAGAAAATTCTTCCGCCACAAATTGTGGACCATTGTCTGATTGAATGACACTTGGATAACCTTCCCTATGAAAAATTCCTGCACAAAACTCAATAATGTTAGATGCTTTGATGTCTTTTACAAATGCAACTTCTGGCCATTTGCTGTGAAAATCAAAACAATGGCATACTTGTTCTCAATGCCTTTTACATGAAACGGCCCACAAATATCTATAGCAACTTTATTCCAAGGTTTCTCAGGAAAAGAGGTTGCTGATATGATAGTTTCTTGAGACTTATGTGATTTATCGCTACACATACAAGCTAAACAACTCCGAACACACCTATCAATGTCTTTGTCCATACCAACCCACCAGAAGTCATTTCTTGCTCTCCTTTTCATACTGGTCATACCACTATGCCCTTCATGTAATAAACACAACATTCTGTCACGCAAAATCAATGGTACTACTAGTCTCTCACTCCTTCTAAGAATACCATTAGAAAAGGATAACTCTGACCAAACCATTTTGGGAAAAGGCAGACGCTTAGCTTTTTAAACTGTCGATACTATTTTTTCAATTGATTGTTCCTACCTGTTGCACAAGAGCTCCCCTCCGCCCCGGTCCATCGCGGCTCCTCTGCCGTTCGTGTGGAGGGCGGCTCTCTCACCGCGGCTACTCGTGCCGGTCGGGTGGAGAGCGGGCGCCATATTGAGAGGAGCCTGAAGGGCACTGGGACCAGAGTCAGCGGTCCAGTTGCCCGAGGCTCACTCCCATAAAGTGGCTGTGGTGTGCGCCTCCCCGTGTGGTTACCAGGTTAGTGGCAGTTCCCTGGTGCTGCTGGGACGCAGCGCGCATTAGGACATACATTGGCAACAGAGCGGCATTATTATCCATGTTAATTTGCTGAGGCAATTTAATCATTTTTATGCTTGTTTTAAATCGGCACTATTCTGCACTTTAGCGGCGTCCTGCAGGGAAAAGGCAGACGCTTAGCTTTTTAATCTGTGGATACTATTTTTTCAATTGATTGTTCCTACCTGTTGCACAAGAGCTCCCCTCCGCCCCGGTCCATCGCGGCTCCTCTGCCGTTCGTGTGGAGGGCGGCTCTCTCACTGCGGCTACTCGTGCCGGTCGGGTGGAGAGCGGGCGCCATATTGAGAGGAGCCTGAAGGGCACTGGGACCAGAGTCAGTGGTCCAGTTGCCCGAGGCTCACTCCCATAAAGAGCAATGTGTTTGAGGGAGCGCAGCGGACGGGCGCAGCGGGCGCGACGATGGCGCGCCAAAGGTAAGCCTAAGGTAAGCCCGTCTGCGCCCGTCCGCGAGAGTCCTGGACCCGGGGCCACTAACTCTGGACAAATTTTGACTTACTCTGTCTCTGATTTAGTTGCACTTAGACCCATTGGTAATTCGGTGCCGCCATTACCCTCACACACTTTAAAACGTATCTCTCAGTTTAATATTGACAAAGATACCCAAAAAACTGCTTCCCCACCTACGATTTTTGCACACACGGACTATGTTATCCCTAATAAGCTTTTGTCTAAGTTCCGATGTATTTACCTTAACATACGGTCAATGGTTAAACATCAAGTAGATATTTTTCTTCTATTGACGTGTGAAAAACCTGACATTCTTTTTTTAACAGAAACCTGGCTCACCCTTGATTCACTACCAGACATCCTCGCATCTCTCCCTTCTGACTATTATATTCTTTCTGCTAATCGTCCACCTGGGAAGACAGGGGGGGGAGTAGCTGCCATTATCCTCAAAACTCATCAATTCCGAGAACTCTCACCTCTGCTGCTTCCAAATACCGAAAATAATATTATTAAATTGGACACTGATAGTGGGGCATTAGTATTAATTCTACTATACCGCCCTCCTCAGTGTATGGCTACGTTTCCATCTTTGCTAGCAGAACAATTGGCCTCTTATGTCATCAATTATTCTAAATTTATTTTAATTGGTGACCTGAATTATTGGTTTGACGATGTGGTTTTAGACTCACAAGCAGCAGAATTGAAAGATCTATTATTAGATATTAATCTGAAACAACATATACATTTGCCGACTCATCAGATGGGTCATAGCCTTGATCAAATTTGGTCACACAATCTGTCTCTACCTTTGCCCTCTATATGTCCTTGCAGTTGGTCAGACCACTTTTTTATACATTTTTCATTTTTAATTATTGAAATGGTTAAACCTAGATTACAGGCAGGCAGAGACATCCGCAAATGGAAATCCATAGATCTTCCGGCATTTTTGAATACTCTGGCCAGCACCCTTCCCTCTCAATGCGGGGATATAGAATCTAGTGAAAAGCTATTTTCAGAGAGGCTATATCAAGCTGTAGATCACCATGCTCCTCTAGTAAGTTTCCCTAGATCACGAGGGAGGGAGGCCCATAAATGGTTTACTCCAGAATTGAAGAAATTAAAACTTGAGATTAGACAGAAAGAAAGGAAATGGAGAGCTAAATACTTACTACAGGACAAAGAGATCTATTGCCTCGCCAGGAAAACATATCAAAAAATTCTTTTACAACATAAAACTAATTACTTTTCATCAAAAATTATGAACTCCCTGAACAAATCAAAAGAGATATTTGACACAGTGAACAACCTTTGCAATGATGATAGGACAGCTCCTCCAATATTGCCTACTCAAAATGTATGCAACTTATTGAATGATTTTTTCAGAGACAAAATTATTACTATAAAACAGGATATAACTAGTTTTCCAACCTCAATTCCAATAGACGATATATTTTATAACTCTCATACATTAGACATCTTTCCCCCTATTGAGTTTAAAACCTTCTCTGATCTACTTACTCGCGTCAAATCTGGATCCCCTGATGATATCTGCCCGCCTTATATTTTTAAAGAAATAGGACTTGCTATCCCCCAAAGCATCCTCCCTTTGTTGAATAACTCACTCGCACAAGGCAAGGTACCTAGTGGATTTAAGCATGCTTTGCTGATCACTTTTACCAAGAAATCTGGTATTGACCCATATGACCTTACAAATTATAGGCCGATCTCCCTTTTACCCTACCTATCAAAAAATTTGGAAGCTCATGTGTCTAACTGCCTTTCTAAATTTATCGAATCTACTGAATATTTGGAATCAAATCAGGCAGGTTTTCGGCCAGGCCACTCGACCGAGACTGTGATAATGGCGGTCCAGAACACCTTGAGATCTAACTCAGACAGGGACGTTCATCAAGCACTGGTGCTCCTGGATTTGTCGGCCGCGTTCGACACGGTTGACTATTCCATTCTTGTCAGCCGTGTCGAGCAGGCCGGCCTCAGGGGCCCGGCCTTGAGTTGGTTAAAATCTTTTATTTCTGAACGTTCTCAGTCCGTTAGATTGGGGATGTTCACAGCCCCAAAAATTGTCTCTACCTGTGGAGTACCGCAAGGATCGTCTTTGTCCCCGTTACTTTTTAATCTTTATTTACGTCCCCTACTGCATTCCTTGAAAAGCCACAAGGTCACAATTTTTAATTATGCGGACGACTTGCAACTCATCTTCTCTCTGGACTCCCCTGATGCAGTGGCTGAATTCCAAAAAACTATGTCTCATATCCAGAGATGGATGAATCTGAACCACCTGAAGCTTAACCCGGGCAAGACAGAGCTTATCTTGCCCGGGAAAAGTGAAATCAGCTGGGGACCCCATTTCTGGCCACCCGATATGGGAATTCCTCCCACTAAATCCCATACTGTGAAGAGCTTGGGAGTGACTGTCAGTGAGGATCTATCATTAAAAAACCATATAGGGATGGTAGTTTCATCCAGCTTTTTCCAATTGAGGAAAATAAAAAAAATTGCCCACTTCCTAACCCATCCAGCTCTGATCCAGGTAACCATCGCTCTGGTGTTATCTCGGCTTGATTTTTCTAATAGTTTATATCTAGGTCTCCCAGTAGGTCAGCTTAGAAGACTACAGCTTGTCCAGAACCAGGCAGCTAGGCTCATAAGTAAAAAACCTAAATGGCAATCCATTAGGCCAGAAATGGAAAACCTGCACTGGCTACCGGTAGCTCAGAGAGTTGCATTTAAAGCCGGCTGCATTATTTTTAAAGCTTTGCAGGGCAAGGGCCCTAAATTTATAAAGAATTTGGTATGTAAGTATACCCCCTCACGCAACCTCCGTTCAGCCCACCTAGAACTATTAAGGGTCCCCTCTTTTAAGAAAAAACGTCAGGGTGGCAGCACCTTTCATTACCTTGCTGCATCCCTTTGGAATGCCCTCCCACTATCCTTAAGACAGTGTGATACTCTTCTTATTTTTAGACAAACTTTTAGAACATGGCTTTTTAGACAGGCCTACTCCTAAATAGGTCTCAAATGCACCCTTGCACAAATGTACTGTGATGTTATGCTGTGATCTCTCATAATTCGATAGCGCCATGAAGCCTACGGGCGTACGTGCGCTCAATAAATAATAATTAACATAAAATAACATAACAATCAGCAAGAACACGTTTATCCAAAGATGATGAATTCACTCCTATATGTAAGTTTTTAATTACTTGTTGTAACACATCATCCTTAGGTACAGCTTGAATCCACTCTTGCTCATTTATAGCATTATTACATGAATCTCCAATACTAGCAACTAACCATTCATCACCATCCTCCTGCATAACATCCTCATTGCAAGGCAACGGAAGACGAGACAAACAGTCTGCACTAATGTTCTTGTGACCTGGAACGTAGCTAATTTGAAAGTTACATTCCTGCAATCTGTAGAACCATTTTGCAATTCTAGGTGTGGCTCTAGATGCCCCCTTTGTAGAGAAAATGTCGATAAGAGGCCTATGATCTGTCCTTAACTCAAACGCTGTACCCCAAATAAACGTTTTAAAGTGATCCACACCCCACCAACACGCTAAGGCCTCCTTTTCGATCACTGAATAAGAGGGTTCAGCACCTTTGAGCGTGCGAGAGGCAAAGGCTATGATTCTCTCAGTTCCTTTATCCCTTTGCATAAGAACTGCGCCTAACCCGTATGCACTAGCATCCACCACAATTATGGAGGTATGATTAGGGTCATAAGGTTTTAGCGCAACCGCTCTTACAATGTCCAATTTGACATTTTCAAAAGCCTGTTGTCACAAAGTAGACCAAACAAAAGAGGTACCTTTTTTCATTAATAACCTCAATTCATGTACTTTATCGGCAAAGTGTGGAACAAATTTAGAATAATATTCTGCGAGTCCTAAAAAGGATCGCAGTTGATCTTTATTAGTTGGATGTGGAGCCTTTTCAATTGCATCTACTAATTTTATTTTAGGTTTAACTCCCTCACTAGAAATCGTATGCCCAAGGTAATCAATTTGTTTTACGCCGAATTTGCACTTCTCAGCACAAACAGTTAAACCAGCTTCTTGTAATTTAAACAAAACTTGATGTACTATCTTGTCATGAGTTGTCAAATCATTACCCCAAGTCAGAATATCGTCCTGAAATACTTTAATTACATCTTTCAAAATACTACACATGAGTCTCTGAAATACAGAAGAAGCGGATACCAATCCGAAAGGCATCCTAAGATATTGAAAAGCACCCGCAGTAGTTATAAACAATGTTAAGTGCCTAGACTCTGCATGTAATTTGACCTGATGGTATGCATTAGATAAGTCGATTGATGAAAAATATGTGGCATCTTTGATACTAGATATCATTTTATTGATGCGTGGTAGAGGATAGCGATCAATCCATATATTCCGATTTAGATCCCTCAAATCCACACACATTCTAATTTTGCCGTTGGGTTTTCGCGCTAAAACAATGGGACTAAGCCACTCAGAGGCTTCGATTGGCTCTATCACTTTGGCTTCACACAACCTATTTATTTATTATTTATTATGCATCTTGTATCGGGCAAACTAAAACCCAAAAGGTGTCAAGGCGCCTAACAGATCAGAAGTGCGGGTCACAACTACTCATAAGCTTGTACAAAAAGGCGGGTTTTAAGGGCAGATGTAAAAGTCTGAAGGGAGGGGAGGGACCTAAGTTCTAACGGAAGATCATTCCACCATTTAGGGGCCAGATGGGAGAAAGCCCTACCACCCCATCTGGTTTTCCTAATACGCGGGACGCGAAGAAGAGAATGGTGATAGGAACGGAGGTTTCTGCCAGGATTATAATAGGACAGGATGGATCCAATGCCTGTAGGGCTATTCTTCGCTAACGCCTTATAAACCATACACATGGATTTAAAGACTATCCGCTCCTTGACCGGAAGCCAGTGAAGCTGCTTCCTTGCCAGCGTGGCCGAGGAGCGGCGGGGAAGGTCAAGGACAAATCTGGCTGCCGCATTCTGGACTACCTGCAAGCGCTGCAGCTGACTCTTGTTCAGTCCAGCATACAGCGCATTGCAGTAGTCCAGACGGGAACCCAAAAGGGCGACAGCCAGTTGCCTTCTTGCCTGCACGGAGAGGTAGTTCCTAATTTTCCTCAGTATGTGAATTATGCCCCAACAGGTGGAAACCGTCCTATTAACCTGTTGGCACATACCAAGGATGGGATCAATCATCAATCATAACCCCGAGATTTTTGGCCACGGAGGTAGGTTTGGGGCAGGCACTCAATGAATCCGGCCACCACTCCAAGGACCAGATCTCCTCCTTTCCGCCGAACACCATCACCTCGGTCTTCTCCCCATTCAATTTCAGTGAGTTGTAGATCATCCACTGGCTGACAGCCTCCATGCAAGATCTAAACTTGGAGGCTGTCAGCTCGGTTGGCTGGGAGAGAGACACGAGGATCTGGGTGTCATCTGCGTAGGAAACTACCTCCATCCCGAAAGATCTAATAAGTCTGGCAAGGGGGGTCACGTAGATGTTAAAAAGGGTGGGACTAAGCGCCGACCCCTGAGGGACCCCACATTGCACAGACAGGGATGGAGATAGAAATTTTCCCAGCATTACCCTCTGCTCTCTATGGTCAAGAAAGGAGGATAGCAATCCCAAGGCTGCCCCCCGAACCCCAATCTCACCCAGTCGAGATGTTAGGACACGGGGAGAAAGGGTATCGAAGGCAGCCGTGAGGTCCAGAAGGATCAGGAGGGATGTCCGACCCACCTCCACGCTCATACGGATGGAATCGAGCACCAGGGTGAGGGCAGACTCGGTGCTGTGTTCCCTCCTGAACCCATGCTGGGAGGGATCCAGACAGCCCGAGTTCTCCACAAAGACAGCGAGATGCCCGTTTAAATGGGCCTCTAACATCTTAGCGGGAGCTGGGAGCAGTGAGATGGGGCGAAAGTTCTTTAATACCCCTGGATCTAGGGAGGGTTTCTTGAGCAGCGGTTTTACCACCGCATTTTTCCACTGCGGTGGAAAGACACCCTCCCTCATTACCCCATTCATGATGTCAAGCAGAGGGGGTAAGAGAGTTCCTCTACACTGCTTCAGGATCCTAAGAGGACAGGCATCCAGCGGAGACCCTGACTTAGTATTGTCAAGCAGCGTATCAAGATTTTGTAGAGAGAGCGGAGGAAAGGATTCCAGACAGCCGGCCAAAGGAAGCTCTGCCAAGGAGGTGTCCAAGACCGCGGTAGCCGGTGACTCAGCCATTAGTAGCCTCTGTGCCTCCAAAGAGGCGGAGATGTCCGTTATTTTGGACTGAAAAAAGAGGGCTATGTCATTGCAGAGCTCCTGAGATGAAATAACAGGATCGGGGACCTGAAGAGATGTAAGAGAGTCCACGATCCTGAAGAGCTCTTTGGGAGATGAGAGGGAAGCAGTAAGGGCCGTGAAGTAGTCTTGTTTGGTCCGAATAACTTCCCGCTTATATCTTTTAAGCAGGGTTTTATGAGCTTCCTTGTCTTTTAAGTCCCAACTAGCATGCCATAGGCGCTCCTGTCTCCTTACTTCCTGTCTAAGGAGTCTTAGCTGTTCAGAGAACCAAGGGGCAGAGGGTCTTTTCCTGGCTGAGTAACAGGCCCGAGCCGGTGCTAGTTCGTCTAAGGCCTCCGTAAGAATTTTATCGTAATGCGGCACCGCCAAGGGAAGATCCATCTCCCGAATAGAAGACAGACTAGGGATCCACGGGTCAAAGGAGTGTTCCCCGATGTTCTTGAGATTCCTACGTGCTTCAAAAGTACACAGAGCTTTCCTAGAGATCTCCTGGCTAGGGAAGGCCATGCTGAAAGGAACGGCCAGGTGATCAGACCAGGAGAGGAAAAAAGGATCCGTTACTGAAAGTCTCTGGTCATTAGAGAAGATCCCATCGAGCGTATGCCCCGCACGGTGGGTTGGTCCCTTCACCAATTGGGTGAGACCGCATGCTGTCAGTGCTTCCAGCAAGGCGGAAGTGTCATGCGTCTCCAACAACTCTAAGTGAAAATTAAAATCACCCAGAATCGTTAGATTCTCACGACCAAAATAAGGTTCCAGGAACTGAAGCAGTTTTATGCTAAAGTCTGTTCTAGGACCGGGTGGACGGTAGACCAGAATCCCGTTGAAAGGGAAAATAGAAGAATCCTGTAGTGAAAAATACAGCGCCTGGATAGCGTCCTTGGGGTCAGATAGAGGCATAATGTGACATTGGAAGGTGTCTCTATGCAGGATAGCTAATCCACCACCGACCCGGCCTATTCTGTCCTGCCGAGTCAAGCAGTATCCGTCTGGGACTGCTTCGATAAGATCTGGGCCCGATGAGTCTTTAGCCCACGTTTCCGTAATAAAGACCCAGGTCGGGTTCTTCTCCAATACAAGCTCTTTAAAAACCATATTGTTTTTAATGAGTGAGCGCGCATTGAGAAGCAGGCAGTTTACGCTCAGTTCACTAGGTACCACTGGCGAGCAGAGCTCTCGAGGGGGGGCAAGGGGGACAGAATTCCAGCCCCCCGTGCCTATCTGAAAGCACCTACATCCCATAGGCAGGAGAAGGTCTTCAGGAGTACTTCTATGGAAACACGGTGCCATAGAAGGTTGGAGACGTAAGACATCCTGTAGAGAATATTCCAGTGCACTGTGTCCCACTATTTCAGGGCCGCAGGTCCAGCCGTCCAGCCCGTCCTCAGCACGGACGGGCGCAGACGGGCTGGACTCTGGCTTGACTCCGGCGTGGCTGCGGCGGACACGCTGCGCGCCATAGGTACTGGTAGATATAGGGCTCTTAGCCAGTCCACCTGACTGCTAGAGCGCAGGTCGCTTCAAACTGACCTTATCCCTACCTAAAATGGCGCCCACCGGTGACTCGGCGCGAGGGTCCGGCCCGCTAAACAGCGGTGAGGGGAACAATTTAGGTGCAGCAATGCGGCGGTGAGAATTAAAAACAGGGGGAAACTGCATAAAAATAAAAATACCAAAATACGAAAAGGGGACGCTTTAAAACAAATAGCGCGAGTACCAGCGCTGAGGAAGCGCGACCAGCAAGAGGGAGAGCTCCTACCCAAATCCTTTAAATACTGAGAGCCCCCGACCTGTCTCTAGCCAGTCCACCTGACTGCTAGAGCGCAGGTCGCTTCAAACTGACCTTATCCCTACCTAAAATGGCGCCCACCGGTGACTCGGCGCGAGGGTCCGGCCCGCTAAACAGCGGTGAGGGGAACAATTTAGGTGCAGCAATGCGGCGGTGAGAATTAAAAACAGGGGGAAACTGCATAAAAATACCAAAATACGAAAAGGGGACGCTTTAAAACAAATAGCGCGAGTACCAGAAGAAATCTTCTTTCAACAAACATCGTAAGGCAAATGGCACATTTCTTACTTTGTGAACGGTTGGCACACTGTTTGCTTTAAGAATGATTTTATGTTCAAATTTAACTAAACATCCTAGATCTTTGCTAAATAATTTGGGAAATTTAGATTCCCACTTGGATGAAGGCATATCGTTGGTTAACAATACCTGATCAGGAATATCATTAGATAATAACACTTGATCAGGGTGATTAGGATTTAATATTATCCCCATTTTCTTCTGGTCTTCCCAACCTAATAAAGCTCTCCCATGTTCAACTACATAAACTTTGCTTAGACACGATCTACCTGAGCATCAAAATACCCTAACATGGGTAATTTTACGCCACAATACCCTTCAGGACGTGCATCAGGAAACGTCAAAGTTGTTTTACTTCCATTTTCCCACATATTTTTATCAATAATAGTATAGGGCGAGCATGAGTCTGCCCAAAGTGCCATGACGTCACGATTTATCAACACATTACATTTAGGAGGTTGATAATCTTCAGCAATGTAATTCACAGTATCATCACATATAACCATAACTTCAATGTCGTTCTCATCACTTTCTTCATCCTCCTCATCAAATTCAGGATCAACAACATTGACAGAGCGCTTCCAATTACCTTTATCACCAGTCCTACACCATTTAGCAAAATGGCCTATTTTTTTACATTTCATACATGTAACTTTAATTGCAGGACATTTATTGAAATCAGCAGTATGCATTTGACTCCCACATCTGAAACACACACGCTTAAAAGTATTCATTTGACCCTTATCAGTATGACATTTTGTACCTTTGTTTTCAATATTATATTCAGTTTTTTTGTTGCTATTTATTACATTAACACTAGATTCGTCTATGTCTTTCTGCACTGAACCCAACTCTTTAACATACTGGGATGTATTTTCCATTTTTCTTGCTGTATCAACAGTTTTTTGTAGAGAAGGATTTTTAAGTTCAAGTAAACGTTCCTGAATTTTAATGTTTTTGATTCGATTGATAAATTGGGGCCAGATGTAGGAGAGGAAATACCGGTCGGTAACGGCCGAATTCGCCCGTTACCGACCGGTATTTAGGATTCGGCATGTAGGGGCCTGCATTTAACAGAATCGGTAAATTTACCGATTAGGTAAATTTACCGATTCTGTAAAATACCGAATCGGTCATTTTACCGATTCGGTAATTCCACATGTAGGGGACACTCCTGAGAGTGTCACAGGCCCTTAAGAGTCGGTATTTTACCACCCAATCCTATTGCGTGGTAAAATACCGAATTCAGGTGTGCATGCACATCTGTGCATGCACACCTGTGCCATGTGACACACGGACATGCCCTTAGGGCATGTATGTGTGCCACATGGCACACATGCCTGTATTTGGGGTGCTAGAGGGTGTCAAAGTGACACCCCCCTGCACCCTTGCAGGATTCGGTATTTACCGATTCTGTAAAATACCGAATCGGTCATTTTACCGATTCGGTAATCCCACATGTAGGTGACACTCCTGAGAGTGTCACAGGCCCTTAAGAGTCGGTATTTTACCACCCAATCCTATTGCGTGGAAAAAAAATACCGAATTCAGGTGTGCATGCACATCTGTGCATGCACACCTGTGCCATGTGGCACACAGACATGCCCTTAGGGCATGTCTGTGTGCC
Organism: Lissotriton helveticus; assembly: GCF_964261635.1. Classification (NCBI taxonomy): domain Eukaryota; kingdom Metazoa; phylum Chordata; class Amphibia; order Caudata; family Salamandridae; genus Lissotriton; species Lissotriton helveticus. The sequence goes on from NC_136062.1 coordinate 140,612,685, forward strand.
ACATGGCACACATGCCTGTATTTGGGGTGCTAGAGGGTGTCAAAGTGACACCCCCCTGCACCCTTGCAGGATTCGGTATTTACCGATTCGGTAAATACCAAATCGGTATTGCCCATTGATTCCTATGGGCTTCAAGGCCCATAGGAATCAATGGGCAATACCGATTTGGTATTTACCGTAAATACCGAATGTTACCGATTCGGTAATGGAAAATTAAATTGTACCTACATCTCCCACCTTCTATTTTACCGATTCGGTATTTATGAATCGGTAAAATAGAATTACCTACATCTGGCCCTTGGTCTCTAATAATTTCTTCATGTAAATCCTTGAATTTGCAAGTGATAGCTAAAGTTCTTAAACAAGCTACATACTGTTGTACATTTTCCCCAGGTAATGGTGTTATGAAAAAAAATGTGTGTCTCTCTAACACAATGCTAGTTTTTTTTCCATAATTTTCTTCTAAAGCCTTTAAAGCATCAGCATATACATCTACGGTTGTATCATTAGAACTAGTTTCACTAGTTTCGCTACTTTCATCAATGGTGTCAAGTACTGAGGAAACAACACAAGGTGTTTTAGGCAAAGTTTTCAAAACTTTCCTACCTTCAACACCTAAATTACGCTTTAATAACGCTAATTTTCTAGACTGTAAAAATAGATCACCACCAATGGCTTCAAGGTAGGTTTCAAAAATGGATGGAGGACCAGGGTTTTGAAGAAATTTAGGAGGAGCAACAACAGAAGAAGATACCTCCATATCAATAAAGGAAAACTGTTGAAGATGAAGAGTTAATTCTGCACATTAGAAATAAGTATTGCCGTTGCCGTGCACATCGGCAAAATGTGCATATTATTTTAATTTTAAACAGTACTTTCGTGTTGTAGATGAAATCTTAATTATGCAAATGATGAATATGTATTGCCGTGCACATCGGCGAAACTTGCACTTATTTTGTTTTTAAAATAGTATCTTCGCGATATAAAAGATAAATGTTGGTGTTTCCATGGAGATGTAAGATGGCCGCCGTGCGTCAGAATATCGTAATGACGTGTTACGTTGCGTGATGACGATTTACTCAACGTGTGCTGATGCCATCGCGATCAATTTTCATACGTTGCCTAGACACAGAGAGTCGCAAGTTACAGCGCATGCAAACAGGCTTGCAGTTACTTTTTCGAAAAGAAGCAAGGTAACGATTTCGATGCACAAAGTCTATATTCAGGTATAAATCAGTGAAAATAAGGTTAAAAATTTCAGATTTCTAAGTTCTCAATTAAAATGGTGCAAAATTTCCATCAAAGTTAGCGCTACAAAAATCATTTAGCATAAATACCCATAAACTGACATAAAGCGTCAGATTGAAACGAGAGAAACAATTTTACGGGGTAAATTATGCGGGTTCCGATTTACAATAAAGTACCTTGAAAGTTCAAGCGCTTAGTTCAGTAAGAGAAAAGGATTGCCAAGGGGTTGTGTTGTCCAAAATCTTCATAAATGCGATCCCATCCTCGTGGCCACTGTTAAGTTATGAAGAAACAGTGGTTGATGTGGTAAAACAACCCCAAAGGCAAGCAGGGTCATTCCTCCTTCAGCAACAGTAGTCCTCTGACTTGATCCCTGGATTCCACACTCCAGAATCCAGTGAACATGTCATCACATTCAGAACCCCGAAACTGTAACCAAGATACAACAACGCGCAACCCCGGAACAGGCTCACTCGAGGCCACAGTCAACAGTGTCCGCTCTGCAAGCGTGCAATGTCAAAGTATGTGTTACGTACCAGCCCGTGTTTTAGGTGAGATGAGAAAAGGGGCGTGGCCACGGAAATTAAGGGCGTGGCATAACATACTTACACTAAGAATTTTGTCCTAGACTAGAAAGCCTCCTACTTGGCAGAGTCTGTTTCCTTCATTGTCTCCAAATATATGATATAACAGTAACATGCCTACAGCAGGCCTAACCGCGCCCCTACCCATTGTTGGGTCATCTAACACTGTCCAGAATGCGGCAGCTTTCACCTCACTATCGCGAGTCCCTGCAAATCAGAGAATATTTCTAAAACTGTGAAAATCTTTTCTGAATTTCTACATGGGTTTAATATACAGGTCACAATTCTTCTGAGTTGGTGAATCAGCGAGGTTGTGGCAGGCTAATATCCTTGTGCATCTTGCCCCATGTCTTATCCTCTTGACCTTTTCAAACAAAAATTCAAACGATGGATTTAGCCTCACTAAAGATATGTGTCAAGATCCAGTCCCCTCTCCCTTTTGTAACACACTATTTGTACAAAAATGTCATTAAATGAGATTCACTTTTCATTAGAGTGCTGCCTTCCAAACCTTGCTTCCCCTAACAGCAGCAAATGGAAGGATGGAGTAAAACCCAATGTAACAAACTTCAATTTAGTATCACCAGAAAAGATGGAAGCGCGACTTGGCCCCATAGGATCCAAACTCATAAACTGGAAGATATCAGGTGTCAGCTGCAGATGTTCAACTCATAGTAGCAGGCCGCTAGCAGACATTCACATGGCCTACAGCTACTTCCAATTCGAGGAGGCTCTTCCCTCCCACCGGGGCTCTCTCCTTGAAGCCATCTCTTTCTGCACCTAATTGCAAGATCAATGAGTAGTGGTGGAACTCCTCTGCCCCCATTGTCTAGGATAGCCCTGGATTAAATAGCAACAAAACGCTTCTAGCACATGCAAAATGTGTTGAGACCATACAAATGAATGCACACTTATCACCCTCTTAGGGGACATCTGAGCCAAGAAACACAACAGTTCAGGAAATGTACATGTAAGGGAATGAGTCCACAATAATTCATTAAAAACCTATTCTGGTAGAAGGGGGGAGGACTCCACCCCCACTCTTCGGTCTACCAGCCGTTTAAAGACGCTGACCTTCCTCGGAGCTCTCAACGATGAAATCGTCTCCCTGCCGCTGAGGAGCAGAATACCCGCTGTGGCCTCAAGGCAGGTGCACAACTCCCATTGGGCTCAAGGGCTTCAGCCCCCCGTGTGTGTCAACCTGGCTAGAACAGCTTCCTGGAGACACACACAGCTGCAAGCAAGTACTTCACAGGTCTTAAAAGACCAATTACGCTCTCTTTGAAACCACAGCGCAGGAAGGCATCCCTTCATCTGTTAAGCAACTAACAATATTTGACCAGGAACCGTGTGAGATCGATAGTCAGGGTGGACCACGCGCACCTGACGTGACACTTGGACAGCGGCTGAAGGGTGATAAGCGTGGCTCAATTCCACCCGAGTGACTTACCACACTCACCCAAAGTTACCAATAATGAATCAGCCGGACAGTGGAGAAGAATAACAAAAAGTATTTATTAGGCCACAAACTCCCATATGAGAGGGCCCTATATCGACCTCACCCCTAAGAGTGCGCCGAGAAGGACTGCCTCTCCTCATCACAGTAACACATTATAATACGAAAGCAGAATAAGGCACGCCCATTAGTGGAAAAGTACTGAACCCCTGAGATGGTGAACAATTGTCTCATACAGTAGGCATCTGCACCTGGGATTGCAACATTCTCATATCTCGCTCCAAGGACACAGAGCCGAGTCTTACCATCGCCAGCACATGAGAACGAGATAAGGGGTTTTGCTAGTAGTTTCAGTGACAGTGGGCCGAGAAGCAAAACTGCTGACATGAGGAATATTCTTATTCCTACGGGAGGGGGAAGTGAACAAGTGCAACTCGCACAGAAAGGAGGATGCTTCAAAATGGTGGCAACAAGCTAAGCTAAGGATAACTGTAATAATGTCACACACATAAATGAATAACTAATAGAAGCATATAAACGTAAATGCATAAATGAATATATCAGTAGTTAGACACATTCTGCTAACTCATAAGCATAATGTATGCAGTGGGCGGGGCATGGAGAAATGAAACTGTTATAACCAGTTGGTTCAATCTGTCCACCCCTGTTCCCTGACCTACATTGTTATTTCCCGTAAGAAGCTTGTGATAGAATGTTGGGAAGAATCCCCAGTGAGGAGAGTGGATGGCCAAATAAAGAAGTCGTTACCTAAACCTGTGTCCTACACTTTCTGTACTTCTTTACTTCTAACACTGGCGACGGACCTGCGCAGGGGGCAGCTGTGGCCATCTCCCCTTTGAGTACTCTCTCCCCACGGAAGCGCTCCCAAGTGAGGAAATTTGAAGATAGTGGATTTCCTTCTCAATGTACGTTCTCGTGGCATTGGTAAGCGACTGATAAGAGGAGCCTTTTATGAGGGAAGCGCTGGGAACCACGACGGTTGGCACCTCGGAGGACTTACTTGGCAGTGAAGAGATCTGTGTATTGTGCCAGGTGCCTGAGGAAATGTTCTGGTCTCTGCCCCTGTTTACGAAGGGAGTCCGTCTGTAGTTCCTGTTTATTCCCTGTCCGGGCAGCTAGTTATGGCCGGTGAGTAAGCCTTTCTGCCCCGCGCTACACATGGGTTCTGTAGCCTGTTGAGGTTCCTGTCAGCGTCTGGTGAGAGCGCGCTGGGAGCTGTGCCGAGGCGGCAGCGTCTCAGTTCCGCAGGGAACCAGTGAACTTGAACGGGGCCCCACAGCGAACCAGTGGACTTGACCGGGGCCCGTTAGTTATTATCCTTGTCAGCGGTTCCGGCGAGGGTGTGTGAGGAGTCGCGCTGAAGTGGTAGTGGCTCAGCCCCGCAACGCCTCTGTGTGTGTAGCACGCCTCTTTTCTGAGGGAGAAAAGCAGTGTTCCAGCCTCGCAGCAGCCCTGTGTCACTTCACCGCCGATAGTGTCTCAGCTTCGCGACGGCTCAGTGAGTTCTCTGACAAATCCTGTCAGTTTCAAGCCGGTTACTTCTCCTGGTTACAAGAGTGTTTCTTTGGCCTCGTACTTCAGCTGTTTTATCTGCCTGGAGTAAATAATTAACATTTCAAGAGCTTTTGGTTGCAAGTCGGTCCATCTGTACTGTTTTGCCTCTTCAGTTAAATACTACGTTGTTCACATTGGATGCCTCAGGACTTGGACAACAAGGAGAGTCTACGTGGTATTATTTTTACAGTAAGAGCTCCTGGAAACGTTTTTGACACTGGTTGCTCGTCCTTTATTGAACATATCCTTTTATTTACAGTGACTTATTATTGTGCTGATTACTGTCATTTTAGGTTTTCATAGGAGGCTGTGTTCTTATTCATGAGTTTAATGTTTCCAGAGTGTAGTCTATTATAAGTACTTGATAAGGAGTTAACTGTCCTATCCACCATGGCAGCTGCAAGCATGAATCAACCCCCTCCTTTCTTAAATGACATAGGAGAACCTGAGATTAGCTGGAAGGAATGGGTAAAACTTTTTGAGTCTTACCTTATAGCAATTGGGGGGCAAAGGTTCAACTCTATTAGAAAACAACATATATTACTCCACAATCTGGGTGTGCAAGGGCGTAAAGTATATGAGAATTTACCTGTACCCGAGCAGGATGCTAATGCAGTGGGAGAAGTAGATGTGTTTGTGCAGACTATGGAGAAATTAGAGAAACATTTTGGGGATAGGATCAACGTTGTCCTGGAGCGTCATAAATTCTTTAAAAGATGTCAAGGGAAGCAGGAGTCTGTACAAAATTATATTGCAGTTTTATGGGGATTGACCCAATTATGTGAGTTTGGGGACCTCACTGACTCTTTAATAAGAGATCAATTATTGAGATGTACTAATAATCCACGCATCCAGGAGAAGTTGTTGGCTAAAAATCCAGGGTTGAAGGAAGCTGTTGAAATAGCTAAGTCAGTGGAGCATACTGCAAGATGTGTCAAAGAAATGAGACCTGAAAGGGAGGTAGTAGCTACCATAAGTGATACCGATGAGAGTTTAGATGTCTACAAAATAAAGTATAAAGAAAATACTAATACAAAAATAGAGCACAGAGAGAAAAGCCCTAAATGTTACCGTTGCGGCAGTAATAACCATTTTGCAACTTATTTCCAGTGTCCTGCCAAGTATGTTACTTGCAAGAAATGCAATAGGAGAGGCCATTTCGCCAGGGTGTGCCGCGATGGTGAGTTACACTCAAGGGAAAATGATAGAGGAACTGAAAGGGGTACAAACAGAGAAGTAAAATGTATCGAACAGAAGATAGAAAAGTTTATTTTGCAAGTAAAGGATGTTGATGATTCTGTAAATTTCATTTACCCTAAATGTGACGTATTAATCGATGATGAATGCATTGAAATGTTCGCTGATTCATGTTCTCCTTTCACTTTGATTAATAAGGATGATTATGTTGCCATGGAGGGTAATAAGATGAGTGATCTTAAGAATCCTGATATTTCCCCTTCAGGTTACAACAAGGGCAGCATACCTATGCTGGGAATGAAGGATGTGCAGATTCAATTTAAGGATAGGAAAACTTATGGGACAATATATGTGGTCAAGTCTGGTTCTAATCTGTTGGGGTGGGTTCACCAGAAGGAGTTGGGAATCATTTTGGACCCCAATAGTCCAGAACAAGTTTTGCTTACTACAAATTTCCCGGGTAGTGAAAAGATTTGTGATGAGTTCTACCCTCTTTTTAAAGAAGAGCTAGGTTGCCTGCACAATTTCCAGCATAAGATCAAGCTCAAATCAAATGCCAAACCTGTAGTGCATGGCCTGCGCACTGTGCCCCTCAAATTGAAAGAACCACTAGAAAATGAGTTGCGTAAGCTGTGTGATTTAGATATAATTCAGCCAGTGAGTTGTTCAGAGTGGTTGGCCCCCATTGTTCTTGCAGCCAAATCCAATGGAGATGGGATCCGCCTCTGTGTGGATTTACGCAGTTTAAACGACTGTATCTGGGTGGAAAGGCACCCTTTGCCAGTAATAAATGAGATGCTGAGTACCATGGGCCCTGCAAAATATTTCAGTGTTATAGATCTATCCATGGCGTACCATCAGATAGAACTACATCCGGATTCGAGGCCACTCACGGCGTTTATTACACCGTTCGGAGCTTTCATGTTCAAAAGAATGCCGTTTGGGCTTGCGTCAGCAGCTGCCATTTTCCAAAGAGTCATGCAGAAGATCCTTGAAGGAGTGGAGCACACCTTGTGTTTCCAAGATGACATTTTGGTTTATGGTAAAGACTCTGAAGAACATGATAACGTCCTAAGGCAAGTGTTCAGGAAACTCATGGATGCAGGGCTTACTGTAAAAAAAGAAAAGTGCAAGATCAAAGTGAATCAAGTAGATTATCTGGGACATTCAATTACAGAACAAGGTTTCAGACCAAAAGGTAGTTTAATTCGTGCTGTGAAAGAATCTCCGAGTCCACGTAACAAAGATGAACTTAAATCTTTTTTAGGGCTAATGGAGTACATGTCAAAGTATGTGGACAATTTTGCAACAAAGTGTGAGTCAATGAGGGAAATGTTAAAAAAAGACAAGGATTTTGTCTGGAAGGAAGAGCAAGAGGCTGTAGCCAATGCACTTAAGGAAGATCTAATCAACTCCCCAGCACTCAGTACATTTGATCCAACAAGAAAAACCATCCTCGCAACTGATGCATCTAACTACGGGTTGGGTGCCGCTTTAGTCCAGAAGGATGGTAATGAAGAAAAAGTGATTGCCTATGCGTCCAGAAGCCTTTCTTCCCCGGAGAAAAACTACTCGGTAATCGAACGAGAAGCTCTGGCGTGTTTTTGGGCGGTCAGACATTTTAAATTTTTTCTATGGGGGGTGAGATTCACAATACGAACGGATCACAAGCCTCTTATATTTGTATTCTCTGTGAAAGGCCTGGAAAACTGTACTCCACGCATCAGCAGGTGGATTCTAGGACTAGAACACTATAATTTCAAGGTTGAACATGTGCCAGGCAAAGAGAATACCATTGCTGATTTCCTCTCGAGATTGCCACTGCCAGAGGAAGAAGGACCTGAGGAGGCTCTAGACAGCCCTATAATGTTGATGAGTTTTCCTGCCATTACTGAGAAAGAATGGGAAGACAATATTAGTAAAGACAAAGAACTTAAGATGCTAATGGAGCAGATCAAAGGAGGATGGCCGAACAAGAAAAGAGATGTGGGTGCAGAACTGGAAGAATTCTGGGAAGTGCGGAATGAATTGAGTACCATCGGAGGAAAAGTGTACCGGAATAACAGATTAATTCCGCCCAGGGAATTACGGAAGAGAGTCATTGACTTGGCGCACGAAGGCCACCTTGGGCGTAGTGCCACGAAGGCTAGAGTGAGAATGAATTTCTGGTTTCCCAAAATGGATAACATGACTGAGGAAGCTGTGAAAGAATGTGGAGCATGCGCCAAGAGCGACAAGTCAAAAATTACACACAAAGCGCCACTTTCTCCAGTAGATGTTCCGACCAAGCCTTGGAGCAAATTGGCTTTGGACATCATTGGACCCATGCAAATGTTAGGTGTGCAAAAGAGGTTCATGTTGGTTCTGATTGACTACACCTCTCACTGGGTGAAACAAAAATTTGTGCACAACATCAACACCAGATCAGTGATTCAATTTTTAAAAGAGGTGTTCTGTGAAGAAGGTTTACCTTCCACGTTAGTCACTGACAATGGGGTACAATTCACCTCTGAAGAAATGCAAAGTTTTCTGGAGACTTCAGGAATTAAACATGAGACCACCGCTCTCTACTGTCCCAAAGCTAATGGCATGGTGGAGAGAGCAAACAGGGTCATCAAAGAAAATATCCAGCTAGCCCTTGTCAATGGCCAAGATGTTGAGGACTGTTTGAGAGAATGTCTATGGGCCTATCACACGGCGCCCAATAAAATTACTGGGGTTTCCCCTTTTGTGTCTCTACGGGGAAGGGAGCCTAGTACCAAGTTCAACCCCTGTTGGTTAAAAGGGGGTGATGTCAGGAATGTAGATTGGGAGGAGGCAGGAGAGAAGGTCAAACAGAATCAGGCGAAATATAAACAGTGGTATGATAACAAACATGGGGCGAGGTCTCAAGAGTGGAAAGTGGGAGACATGGTGCAAGCCAGAAGGAACATCAAATTAGGGTCAGACATCAGCAAGTTCTATTCCCCCAACAGGATTGTTAAAGTGTTAAAAAATGTTGTACAGTTTGAAAATGGTCAATGGTGGAGTTTTGATCACATTGTAAAAGTACAGCCATAATTCTTTCCCTTACAGGATTATTTCAGTTTAAATTCTGGAAGCTTAGTTTGCAGTACTGTTCCTGTGACCATCCTGCCGGGTACTCATTATAAGGAAGGGAGATGTGTTATAACCAGTTGGTTCAATCTGTCCACCCCTGTTCCCTGACCTACATTGGTATTTCCCGTAAGAAGCTTGTGATAGAATGTTGGGAAGAATCCCCAGTGAGGAGAGTGGATGGCCAAATAAAGAAGTCGTTACCTAAACCTGTGTCCTACACTTTCTGTACTTCTTTACTTCTAACAGAAACCTATCAGACCCTCCTTTTAGCAGACTGTGGCTAACTTTATTAACTAAAAGGAGAGCCTTTACATCAAAAATTCTAAGGGCCAACACAGTATGTTAATCAAGAACATCATCATCAATAAACATCAGCCAGCGGGGATCATAAAGTTCAAGATCATTGGTAGCAAGTAATTGTTTCGTACGTCTTTTAGGAACTCGACTGTTACTGGCGCACATAGAGCAGCAGGGAGGAAGGCAATACACACAAAGGCAACATGTCAAAAGGACACCAACTATACCCACTAAACCCATCAATATTTTCCAACCCCAGGAGGAGAAAATACCCCACAGCCATGTCTTCAAGGACCATGTACCTGTGTCCTGGTGGAGTTCAGCCGCTAACCTATGGAGTTTCTGTACAGCTAAATTGACTGTAGGGGCAGAATCAGGGATATACACGCAGCAAGAGGTCCCGATGACGCGACAAGCCCCACCCCTATCTGCCAGGATGACGTCAAGCACCATTCTGTTCTGGATCGTAAATAATCTCATAGCCTGCATTTCAAGGGACATATTAGCTGCAATATCAGCCTCTGTAGCCACTACCTTTTCCATGACCCTCGACAGACGTCTAATAGCTCTACTATTAAAGATAGGGCCCCAAAATGGTAATAAACCTTTAGAGAAATCAGTAAACTGCTGTCCTGAGGTGTCAGTCTGATCTACGTCCTCAACCTGGAGGTCCCTCCTTTTCCGCTGGCCTGGCATGAGAACAAATCGTCTGTGTGTTTTATGATAATCAGAAGGTGCCACATAAACAGGTGGAAGCAAGTATGCCAAATAACAAGTCCCACCCGAACCCTCGGGTAACCACAAATACCCATTATTTCCACATACGAAATAGATATTCGGGGGTGTAACCAGTGAAGGACTAAGGGGCAGTCGAATCGAGGCAGTCACATTGCAAAGGCTGTCGCCCACTTTAATCGGTCCTCTACCCTGAATACAAAAGTAAGGTGAAGGCCCTACTGTTGCTAGGGGTACCAGAGAATGGCCAGTACTATTGTCTGCAGGAGGGTGTCTGTAAGCCAGAGAAGAATTCAACTGTAAAAAACTCTCTCGTACTTTGTCAGTATCATTAGGCAGCATAAATCGTTCAACTCTTTTCGAACAAGTCTCTAAAAATGTTTGGTCAAAACGTCCGTCAGTAAATAACCGTCCAAGGGATGAAGGGGGCAGAGGACGCACTCGCATTGTCAGTGTTGACCCGCTACCAGGGAGTCGTGGGGTCAGAGAATCAGGCTGCTGAAAGAACTTTACCATGCCTATCAGGGTGTACCAGCCCACACAGCTATTCACAGGAGTCAATTGAAGTGCCAGTAATCTGTCCTTCTTATATGCGGCAGAAGGAAGCAACCCACAGACCCAGCAATCTGTCACATTATACACAGCATGAGCATGATGCAAAGTTTTTATGAAAACATTATCACGATAGCCCTTTCTCATACATTGTTCACCATAATCAACGGTAATCATATTATGCTCTGGTAAGGGAGAGGGAGTAGGGGTCAGTTTGTGGACCGGATAAGCTTCATCCAGAAAGAACAGTATTCCAAGTATTACCAAAAATATAATAATGAACACCACAATAACCACAATTTTTCCTTTTCGTGGGAGAGCATGCCATGGGGAATCGGGTTCAGGTCTGCGAGGAGCAGCAAAAGGCTGTTCCTCCTCAGGGATAGGACGACCAAAGGGATACATTTCACCTAATGAACGGACCAAGGGATATCCTAAAAGTTCCAAACACTAGGGGCTCTACTAAAAGTTCCAGACACTCCAAAACCGGCCAGAGGGGTGCTTCACCCTTCAGAAGGGCTCTTCTTCCCTATGTCCGTTAAAGCCTCATAGGTAGGCTTACAATCTCGCAACCCTAATCCCTCGACGGAGTCGCACAGCTGCAGCAACTCAGGAGCACTAAACTTGGGCCCACACACAACTCTAATGTTCCGTTCAGCAGTGTCTCAAAAGTGCACCAGGGCTCCTTCAGCAGTCCATCCCTATCACTAGGCTAACCTGTTGAATATAGTTCAGACCTGATCCCTATATCAGCCCTTCTTCCAGTGCTCAGTTCTTTCTCCTCTCTTTCCTGGGCCGCAAGTTATAACGAGTGCTCCCTCGCACTTCGGGGTCTGAAAACAGAATGGGGGGGTCACTTTGAAAAGAGGTGGCTTCCGTCGTTTGAGCACTGTGACCAACAGAAGCCTCGCTACTTGTACTCAGGGCTGGCTCCTCCGCGTTCTCGTTATTTTCCTCCCCAATCAGTAAAGCATCAGAGAAGGGGATATGTCGAGGCACGCATTCCGTCTCATGATCTGCGACGCCACCTCGGACCCAAGCATCGTAGGGCAGAGGAAGAGGTACTCTCTTAACATGGGAGGCGTGTGTCCACGCCTTCCGGCCCTCCACTCGAAGTGCGGTGCGGGTGGTGAGGAGCACCAACCGTGGTTCAGACCATCTAGGCTCCAAGCAGGACTTTCGTTGGTACTTCTTCACCACGACCCAGTCCCCTGGGTTGATGCCGTGGCGGGGCCCCTCAGGCAGCGGCTTCAGTGTGTCTGCTACCTGCTGATGAATAGAACGAAGATCTTTAGTCAAAGCATACAGGTAATCTGTCAACAAAGGATATTCAATCTCTGAGAAACATTTAGGTCTAGGAACACCCCACACATTGGTGGGCCTGCCAAACACAACTTCATGAGGGGAAACTCCTGTCTTAGAATTCATTGTTACTCTTGTGGAAAGTAGAGCAAGAGGAAGCGCATCTGGCCAACGTAACCCTGTACTCTCCTGAATCTTGGCCATTTTCAATTTCAATGTACCATTAAATCTTTCAACCAAACCGGCAGCCTGTGGGTGTTGGGCTGCATGGCATTTTTGAGAGATTTGTAATCCCTTACAGATCGTTTTCATCAGTTCCGCATTGAAGGACGTGCCATTATCGCTCCAGATCACCCTAGGTAAACCGTACCTGCTGAAATACTCCTTGATCAACATCTTAGCTGTCGATATGGCTGTACAGTCCTTTGTTGGAAAAGCCTCCACCCACCTACTGAATGAGCACACCACAACAAGGACATATTTAAGGTTATTCACCCTTTCCATTTCAATGTAATCCATTTGTATCACTTCAAAAGGGTAGGATGGGGGTGCAAAATTACCTACAGGGACAGGTGTTCCCTTCCCAGGATTATGTCTTATGCAAACCATACACTGTTGTACCAAATGTGTCGCCACCCTAGAAATATTTTTGTTGCTCCACACCGGGTCTAACAGTTTGCATATGCCTTTTGCACTTATATGGGCTGGTCCATGGGCCATTGTCACTACTGGGAGGACATACGCATTCGGAAGCAACCACCGTCTTTTATCTGACACATCTGTCCAACATTCATCCGAATCCAACCGCCCCCCTCCATCCTTCCATCCTTTCAACTCCTCCTCAGTTGCTTTCTCTTGTATATTCCGTACACTCTGTATCGTGTCTGCAAACATGTTAACATCTGGTACCCATCTAGCTGGTCCTGCCACAAACATTCGTGGAAGTTTTGTCCTAGCAGTTTCTTTAGCTGTTTGATCTGCAAATGCATTTCCTCGTCCTACATCATCCACCACTGCTTTATGCGCACTACACTTAATCACCGCTAACCGTTTGGGAAGTGTCAGGGCTGTCAATAATCGTAATATCAATGGGCCATTTCGAATTTTCTGTCCATGTGATGTCAAAAATCCCCTCTCTGCCCACAGTCTCCCATAACTATGGGTCACGCCAAAGGCGTATTGGCTGTCAGTGTAAATGTTCACGTCCAATCCTTCACTCAATTCACACGCACGCATCAAAGCTATTATTTCTGCAGCTTGAGCTGAGTTGTATGGGACTCTAGAAGTCTCTACCACTGTTTGTAAAGTCGTGACTGCATATGCTGCCGTTGTGGTACCGTCTGCTAATTTAAAACAAGACCCATCAACATACAGCTCCCCATCAGGATCATCAAGGGGTTTATCCGTCAAATCTACTCTTCCTTTAGTTTCCTCCTCCGTCCGAAACAAGCAATCATGGACCTCATCGCCTTTTTCATCTGAAGGGAGAGGTAATAGCGTGGCAGGGTTCAGGGTGGCACATCTTCTTATCGTTACGTGCGGGGCAAATAATGTCATTTCATAACCTGTTAGACGAGCACTAGTTAAATGCTGCGTCTGTGTCCTGTTTAACAAAATGTCCACGGCATGTGGTACCATTACTGTAAGAGCTGAACCCAGTACGAGCCCTGCTGATTGTCTGATAGAGACCGCAGCAGCCGCTGTAGCCCTTAGACAACTCGGCAGTGCTCTCGCCACATTGTCAAGCATCGCAGAGAAGTAAGCACAAGGTCTCTGTTTCCCACCAAAACTCTGGGTTAGGACAGACAAAGCGCAACCTTCCACCTCATGTACATAGAGTACAAAAGGCTTCTGGTAATCGGGTGTCCCCAAAACAGGCGCTGAACATAAAGCAGTTTTTAGTAACTCAAATGCCTCTTGACATGCAGGGGTCCAGGGTAGGGGTTCGCGCACTTCTTTGGTAGTCATATACAGAAGGGGTTTTGTTAGTAAAGCATAGTTAGGTATCCATTGACGACAGTACGATGTTATGCCCAAGAATGCGCGTACCTCTCGCTGCGTGTTAGGTACTTCCATGTTAGTTATCGCCTTAATGCGCTCCGGCGTCAGCCTTCTCCCCTCCTTCGATAGGAGATGACCGAGGTAGGTAACCTCCTGTCGGCAGTATTGAAATTTAGGAAGTGACACCTTGTGTCCCTTACAGGCCAAATGGTGCAACAGTTTAACAGTAGACTCTCGGCATCCCTCCTCAGTGTCTGAGGCAATGAGAATATCATCCACATATTGCAACAAGACATTACCCTGTGGGAGCTCCAAGTCATCCAACTGTGCCTTTAAAGCTTGACTATAGATACTAGGACTTTCCGTGTAACCTTGGGGAATTCGACAGAATCTAAAACTGCGTCCAGCCAATGAGAATCCGAAGAGATAACGGCTATCCGGATGCACAGGGATACTAAAGAAGGCATTCTTAAGATCCAGTACAGAAAAATACTTAGCTGAGGGAGGTATCATAGTCAAAATGGTAGTGATATCAGAAACCACCGGATACTGGGGCTCAACCACTCTGTTAACATGGCGCAAATCAATCACAAAACGATAGACATCAGGCGCACCATCGCCAGCATCACATGAGGGCCTCTTAAGGATCGGGAGGATGGGACTATTACAAGCGTTAGAATCTGTTTCCTCGACTACTCCAGACTTAATCAAATCCTGTATTGTTTGCAACAGAGCCCTCTCCCCATCTCTAGATATTTTGTATTGGGGTATCCTGGGCAGCTTCGCTCCCACTTTAACCTTTATAGACACTGCAGCAATGTCCATTTTTCCAACATCAGTATCGCTGCTGGCCCACAAACTGGCAGGAACACCCTCTAACTCAACTGGGAGGGGCTCATCTTTTGAGAAACACTGCTGCGCATGCGCGACAGAAGGACCCAGCGTCAGGTACACACCATCTGGAGAACAATAAATTGTAGCATTCAGTCTTTTCAACAAATCCAAACCCAGTAAATTCTCGCCGCAATTTGAAGTTAAAAGGAAAGGAGAGTCAACAGTAAAAGGGCTAATTGTAAGTGCAAGGGGCTTAGAGATGGGGCTAACCACTGGAGTACCGGAGAACCCCACGGAAATATTAGTCTTGCCAGACAGAGCCGCCCCTGGGACCTGGGAACGTGCCACAGAACTTTTCGTAGCACCTGTATCCACTAAAAATTTCTGAGGGGATCCCGACAAGTCTGCCATCATATAAGGCCCACGTTGATCAACATCCACAGAAACAGGTCCCGCGCTCTGTCCTACGCTGTCCTAGTTATAAGAGAATCCTGTCAAATCATCCAGTGCATATGCGTCGCTGTAAAACTGTCTATCTGTACAACCGTCACCCTCCTTTTGAAAGTGTTGCCTATCTCTTCCGCCATCAAAATAATTTCCTCCCGGTCTCCTGCCTTCCTCAGACTGCCTAACATCCCTGTGCGCATCACCCCGTCCCCGCCCTCTGCCAGGTCCAGTAGCGGACCGGAGCAGCGGGCAGTCTTTCCACCAGTGCCCCTCCTGCTTGCAGTTGGCACACTGGTTCGGTCCCAAACAATCTCTTTTCTCTCCTCTCCCGTAACTATTTCCTCCTCGACCAACCGTCACGGGCGGGGCTCCCCGTCCCCTGCCCTTTGCCACTTGCTGCAACAATACTTTCGTCTTCAAATCCTTTGCCTTCTTTTCTTGCCTGTCCTTATTCTCATTTTCTCTATGGTCATAATACTGGGCCATACTCAAAATCCCAGAGGGGGTGGATGTCGTCCATGTACTTTCAGACGCTTGCAATCGGGCTGATATTTCTGGCAACAAATTAGTTACGAACCTGTTAACAAAAAGGCGCAGCCCGCCATCTTGAGATATATCCTGCCTGCTAAACTCCATAAACGTTTCCTCAAAACGGGTGAAGAAATCTGAAACAGCCTCATCCTTCTTCTGTCTACATGCCGTCAACTTATCCCAGTCCACTTTCTTTGGTGGGATGAGTGAGTGCATGTATTTTATTATGCGTCCTGGTAATGCTAGTATCTCTGCTTTCGGCTTCTCACCTGGTTTTCGCTCCTTATCCCAGTCCTTGAATTCTTCCCAAGTACCACCCAACTCCTCGCTATGGTCCGAAACCTTCACCTGTCTCCATACATCCACAGGAACTAATAATCCGAAAAATAATTCAATATCTGCTAAAGTCATGACCGTCGAGGAAGCTGCCTCTGTTAATTCTTTGTAATAGGCCGTTGGATTTTTTCTCGAGTCAGGCAACTGAGCCTTCAAGGCTAATACCTCGCTCCGTTTCCAGGGCGTATACACCCACTGTTCCTGGAAATGAGCATCGATACGAGCCCGGGTCACAACCTGTGTCATCGGGTCTACTATTTCAGGTACCTCAGGGTGAAACAAAGGGTGTACTTCACCCATCGGATGTATCCCAGGGAAATGGGGTTCTCCTGCTGCTGGTAACTCATTTCTGTATTCTAACAAGTACCTCAAACTGCGGAACACCTCTCGTATTCCAGTGTTAGCCCTATAAGCATTATTCTTGATATCACGAAGAATCGCTGGCGCTTCCCCACCATATCCCTGCTCCCATAACGCTATTAGTGTCGTCGACATGTGCCACAAAGCATGCTGTTGCATCAAAGGCTCATAATCTTTCATTGTTGACCAAATATCTTCTAATGAATAAATGTTATTCCTGGCCCATTGACAAGCTTGATTAGCTACCATTGTCTTCTCATCTAGCCCAACATTAGAACGCATGAGTAACTTCCGTACCTGAGTAAATAATCCGCTTCCCGCTCCTCTAGTGGGAGTTAGCAACGCGCTCTGAGGGGTTGTACTAGCAGAAACAGTGGGGATAGCGGGGCCAGCGGAGAGCGCCGGGGAAAACACAGCAAACGCGATTGGGCTCACTGCAGAGAAGGCGAGTAGGGGTGCAGTTGCAGAGGGGGAAGAAGCAGGTGTACCGGACGAGGGCAGGGCACTGACTTGGGGAACTGAAAGTACTGCTTGAGAGGCGGAATCCGTCAGCGCGGGGTACAAGGGCTGTGGTGCATAGGGGGGAGGGGGTCGAGTGCTCAAAATGTCTTCCATTTCATCTTGGTCATCTTCCCTCACCACATAACTCTTATTATCCAATAGCCTAAAACGTCTATCTGCGCGCTCAATACGCAGCTCATTTTCTTTCTTAGTGTGTTCCCTGGCCTTCTGCGCCATAGTCTGAGCCGCTCTCTTCTGAGCCACTTTCTCCTCCCTCATTTGACGTTCTCGTACCTCTTTCTGCCACATCCGCAAAGAATCGAACATGCTCTGACGGCTGCGCCTAGCAAACAGTCTGTCTTGCAAATAATCTAATTTTGCTCCATCAAAAGAACCAAGCAAAGGCCACTGCAAATCCACATTATCTTTCGTATACTTGTGCCACAACGTAGAAAACAAAATCGGGGGTAAGCCATGCTTTACGTACATTTCAAAATTTGGAGAGCCCTCCGTTGGTGCAGGTTGGCTCTCGGCCAGTCTAACATCTGAAACCTCACCGCAACACCCGAAACATCGCAATTTACTAAAACACGGCATCTTACTCTCACACAATCACACACCAGAACGCGAATTCACACTTACACACTTACCGGTAAATCACATTCACAACTTCAATGCACGCTACATGAAATTTATACCAAAACACGTGTTCACCAAAATGGGACAAGGCCCGTCGACCAAGTCCTGGGGAACCTGGATCCTACCGCAGACCGAACAGCGCACACCCGCTATTCCGAAACTGGGGAACACATCCGTCTCCTGGGCAACACTACAGATCAGCATGCGCTACACCACACAAGGCTCGGCGCTTTTTCCCGTGAACCACCACCCTAGGTGTTTCAGGCGAGCCCCGAGATTCTCCCGTAGCAAGCCGTCCGCCAACCGCAGTATTATCCAGTCGGATGACAACAAACCATCGTTCACCCAGTCTCCGTCAAGTCTGTCAGAGCGCCACTTGCACTCTGAGTTCCCCGGAGCACACTAGCCCCAGGAGCACACCGGCTCCTCCAATCACCAGAGACACACCGGTCTCACAGAGCACTCCGGCTCTTCCAAGCAACAGTTGGACCACTCACCTTCTATGCGTGGTACCGACCTCTACCGTTCTCCACTTCCGGCTGTCAGGACCAACACGGTCAGCTCCAAGGTTCCGCCTTCTGGACTCCGGCGAAGGATCATGGACCGGGACCTCTCGATCAGCAGGGTGGGGCAGCGCTGCGAGAACCAAGCTCGGCATCAAGTGGGTACCCGGGCCCACCGTGCCGACCAGGGGGCCTCCGGCCTTCTGCTACCCACTTACGGGTGAGAAAGGTCCTAATCGCGGAGTCCCTATTCGGGCGCCATCTGATAAGCGTGGCTCAATTCCACCCGAGTGACTTACCACACTCACCCAAAGTTACCAATAATGAATCAGCCGGACAGTGGAGAAGAATAATAAAAAGTATTTATTAGGCCACAAACTCCCATATGAGAGGGCCCTATATCGACCTCACCCCTAAGAGTGCGCCGAGAAGGACTGCCTCTCCTCATCACAGTAACACATTATAATACGAAAGCAGAATAAGGCACGCCCATTAGTGGAAAAGTACTGAACCCCTGAGATGGTGAACAATTGTCTCATACAGTAGGCAGCTGCACCTGGGATTGCAACATTCTCATATCTCGCTCCAAGGACACAGAGCCGAGTCTTACCATCCCCAGCACATGAGAACGAGATAAGGGGTTTCGGTAGTAGTTTCAGTCACAGTGGGCCGAGAAGCAAAACTGCTGACATGAGGAATATTCTTATTCCTACGGGAGGGGGAAGTGAGCAAGTGCAACTCGCACAGAAAGGAGGATGCTTCAAAATGGTGGCACACAAGCTAAGCTAAGGATAACTGTAATAATGTCACACACATAAATGAATAACTAATAGAAGCATATAAGCGTAAATGCATAAATGAATATATCAGTAGTTAGACACATTCTGCTAACTCATAAGCATAATGTATGCAGTGGGCGGGGCATGGAGAAATGAAACCTATCAAGGGCAAAGTCCCACAGGCAGCCGAGTACAACTACTTTTCATAGTGCTTAGAAGCAGTTATTAAGTGTCACACGTCATCTAAGAAATTAGCTATAAATTACAATAAATACCATTCTAAACTCCCAACGTTGTACGTGGGTACTATCCAAAACTTTAGCACAGCAGGCGTTTTCATGCAAGTATAACCACTATGTTAGTCACATTTAAATGTACAGAAGACTGTCTGTAATCATCAGAGGTCCTTGATTCCGCTTATTAACATAACACTGGTGCACGTTGGAGGTCGTACCTGTTGGGCCGCCGAGGCTCATGCCCCCGCCTGGTTAAAATTTCGCGAGTACACCCTTCGCAACACAGGATTAGCCACCTGGCCTCATTGAAAAAGAGTCGGAGACCGTACCCACTCGGCCACCGAAGCTCCTGCACACGAGATCACTCACCAGGTTTCCTGCCCTATGCGCCACATGTAGTGATGAGCCGAATTGGCCTACGGAGACCCAGCAGGGGCCTAACCTCAGGCCACTTAGACTCCTGCGCATGCCTGGTGCTGATCAGGGCTGCCCCTTACGCAGGGTTAGTAAAGATAAACTCCCGTAGAGCCAGTCCTAAGGGGAACGGTGCAGCCGGAAAGGGCCCTGGTGAGGCAGGACGCGCCCGGCCTGTGGAGGTAGGCCCCATGCTAGCCAAGCCACACAGTGCCCTAATAGCCCCCATGGAGGGTCGCGCCCCAGCGGGGGGCTCCTAAGCGGCATACTGTGCCCTCCCCAGTAATCAAGACACCCCCTGCGGCACCAGGCCTAAGCCCTGTGTTGAGATGGACGACACACACAAATCCAGGTGAAGAAAAGAAGGGTTTATTGGAGGAGGAAACCTGGCATCCAACACCCTCGATGATCAAGCAACAACTGCCAAAGGTCGAGTGTTGTGAGCCTTACATTCTATAGAACACAAGAGTATTGTAGTTCCAACATGAGGTAAGATTAGAACAACAAAACAGGAAGCAAGAGAAAAAAGGTAAGTTACAAGTTACATTAAGAAATTGACATCATAATACATCCTCCTTCTTATAATAAAAGAAAAGAAGACACTTAGCCAAATTGCTCCAATAAAAACAACTCTAACTTAAACAGTGACGTAGTCTTGTAAGTAAGAGGGTGGTCTGCGAATTTTACACCAAGTACCCTCCAGGAACGTCGAGGAAGACCATCAAACGTCGCGAAAATTGTTGAGATGGACGACACACGCAAATCCAGGTGAATAAAAGAAGGGTTTATTGGAGGAAGAAACCTGGCATTCAACACCCTTGACGATCCAGCAACAACTGCCGAAGGTCGAGTGTTGTGAGCCTTACATTCTATAGAACACAAGAGTATTGTAGTTCCAACATGAAGTAAGATTAGAACAACATAACAGGAAGCAAGAGAAATAAGGTAAGTTACAAGTTACATTAAGAAATTGACATCATAACACCCCGCCGCAAAATTGGATTCCCGGGCAAGGGCGCCTGCACGGCACCCGCTGCCCCCGAATGTGGTGCAGCCCTCCGGGAGACAGACCCATTCGGGTGATGGGCACCTCTACCGCGGGGGCAGGGACCCCTGTAGTCCCTATAAGGCAAGCGCTGCCGGCTAGGGGCCCCATCTCGCCCCCCTACACTGGAGGGGGAGAGGCTCTACTTCCACCACCCTCGACGCCGGGAGCTGCTCAAAACCTTACTCCCCCCGGCAGGCTGAGGTCATAGCCGGGCCGTCCAGCCCTGGGTACTAGCCCAGACTGGGTCGGCTGCCTCCTGTGCCTCTTGTGGCACTAAGGCAGCCGCCCTCTTAGCGAGTCTCCTTCATGGACCCCGGGCAGCCTGCAAAGGCTCCGTTGCCAATCCCCCATTCTCTGTCATTTGTCAGGAAAGGAGCGAGGCCAGATGCATTTAGAACACACCTACCATCTTCCTTCATGCAGCTGAGCTGAGGTGAGCCCCGGTGGCAACTATGCTGCGCCGAATGGCAGACCTGTGCCATTGGAGGGGGGAGTGATCAAGGCCAGATTTGGCCCAGGATGCACTGCTCTGGCCTTAAGAGGTGGTGGCCTCACGGAAAAAAATTGAACAAGCTGCGCCGCTGATGACCTCGACCTGCCTGAGTAATCTCTATGACACAACCCTGCGAGATGGCGGTGAGCGAGCCTGGTCAAATCTACGCTGGGGGCCGTGATGAGGAGGAGCAAGTGAGCACTGCCGTGCTCTCGGGCATGGATAGCTGGCGTCACATTGGGCGCTTGTGCAGCCTGTGCTGTTGAAGCCAGATGAGACGGGCGTACCTGGTACAGCCTTAGCCAAGCTGAGGGGTAGCCACTTTGATGCCCCTACCCATTGGAGATTGCCACAAACAGGGGCGAGCCCTGAATTTGCCTCAGATTACCGGCACACTGCCTGAATGTGGGACGCGCTGGAGTTGGGAGGTGAAACCCCATGCCTAGTGAGCTAGCGAGGCAAGATGAGAGTGGACTGCTGTGAGGCCCAATGATAACGAGAAAGGCTTCAGCAGCCTCTGTTTGTCGACGTATTGAGCCTGGTACCAGACACAATACCTGGCCACTGCGACAGGAGCAGATCAGATGGGCTGCAGAGATGAGGGGGAATTTGATAGGAGCGAAGTTCTGTGTTACTCCTGCAGCGTCCCTACCTCTGGAACAAGACCTGGCCATGCCTGGAATTAAATGCATGGTGATCCCTAGATAAATCGGCCCGCTCACATGTGACAGCATGGAAGAAAGGTGAGGTACGGTGCGGCATAACACCTGGCCCCCCCATTGTAGCCAGAGGCACTGCCGGAGACCCCTTGCCACAACTTGACCACTGTTACAGAAAGGACACTGCAGAGTGGGCCCTCCTACGCTTGGGGCCATTGACCGAAGCCACTGCCCCTCCACCTCGAAATCTTCTTATTGTGCTTTCTGCTGGAGATGCCTGGGCCCTGTGCCTCTGAACTGACTGCATCTCCTGTGACAATGCAGGATTTGGCCCAGTGGCAGCTAGTGATGGAGCCCTCGAGGGGTATGCTCCTGTTTTGATACAGTGCTGCGGTCTATGTTCTAAACAATGGAACCGGCAGTGTGCCCGCTTAGGTGCAGGCCTCACAAACCCCACTGGATAAGTCTGGCAATTTGGAGCCCATCGGCTCAATGGTCAACAAACTGGACGCAGTACCCGCGGTGGTGGAAAAACTGTGGAAATCGCTGGAGCAGATAAGGTGGAGAGCAAAAGTGATGCTGTGGTGAAGGATTTTTATCTACTACACGTGGACCATCGTAAGTTTGCAGACAAAACTCCCTCAATGGAGGATACCCTGGCTGAAGTTATCCCCAAGACCTGTGAGGCTTCACTGCGGGAACTAACTGCCCAGGTGTATGCCCTCGAGCATAAGGCAGACGATGCGGAAGGGTGCTCTAGGCACATTAATATATGTGTTGTGATACTGCTGGAGGGAGCGGAAGGAAAAGATGCTACTGATTAAGTTGAAGAATGGATTTCAGACATGCAATACTGTCACAATTCTTTTCAGTGGAGAAGACACATAGGGTTCTGGCTAGAGGCACCCCACGGGCTCAAATCTGAGGCCCTTCCTGTTTTGCCTACTGCTCTATAAAGAAAGACTTGATATTATGGAAAGCTCGTAAACTCCAGTCAATACAAGTGGATAACGCCCATGTCATGCTAGTCCCTGATTACACCATCACTGTGCAAAAACAAAGGAACTCATTCTTAGCGGTGAAGCGCCGCCTACGCAATCTTGACCTGAAATATTCACTGTTGTTTTCTACATGCCTGAGAGTTGTGGCACAGGGAAATACACACTTGTTCGATGCCCCTACTGCGGCCTGGGAGTGGCTGGATTCTGCGAGCTCAAGTCAAGCAGCTGCATCCTCTGGACTTCATGAAGAAAGTCATGTCGCAGCATCCTGAGGAATTCGCCAAGGGAAACGACGCCGGGAACCATGATGTGAAACTGGGACTTGCACCTGATATAGAACAATTGATACTGGACTCACGCAGGGCCCTGCAGACAGCGGCGGCCTTGTGGGATTCCTGACAAGTATTGGAATCATGTGATAGCCTCACAGAGCATGGCAGTGACGAGGACTCTGTCGATGCCACCTATTCCTTCCCTGGCTCCCCTGTGCCTCTTAAAGTAACTTCATAGACAGCGGACAGCATTATATGATTGGAGGGGGACTGCATGGCTCGCTGTCTGTACCTGGCCAGGTCCCGTTCACACACAAGTAACTTAATGTGTATCTTATAGTGAACATTATGCAATAATAATGTTTAACAGTACAGTCACTTCATCTTTGTGTATTACATATCCCACTACTCCCTTGCCTTTGTCCCTTTTAAGGATCGAATTTTGTTCACACTTTGGACCTCATCTGCCTCATCTGTGTCACGGACTGACTATATGGTTAGGAGGACTCACTCTGACCACAATTCGCAATTTTTGCAACTGTCATGGGATGCTGAAGTTCCCGCAATCCCTACATGGCACTTGCAACCAGAGACAATGGATGACCATTCATTTCGGGAAGGTCTGAGCTCTGCCATAATCAATTATTTTCGAGACAACAATCTCAATCTCCCTGCTGGAAAGACTGTGATGCTTAAAGTACATGGGGCATTCAGCCCGTACACATACTAGAGCTGACTGAGCCGGGTGATTGCTGGCCAGGATCATATTCCAGGAAGGATCTCGGACACCCATTGTAGTGCACCGCCCCTCCGTCTGCACGGTACTCTACACTCAAAACAAAATACATGTCAGGCTCACGCGACACTACTCAGATTTGCATAGGTCATCAGCTGTGGCTACCCCAGTCGAGAATCACTCCTTCCTGTCTGCACTAGAACTACCGCGCATCACACCTGTGGAGTTAGATGAGCCGATCACTGAAAAAAAAATTTGGTTCAGTATACGGGCCCTTGCCGTTGAGAAGTCTCCAGGCCCTGATGGGCTGTCAGCTGAATGTTAAAAATCTTATGCTACATTGCTTGCACCGCAGGTAAAGCCCTTATATGAGGAAGCACTTTCAGCTTCCACCCTTTAGGAATCCCAACGCGAGGCACTATCTGTCTCCCTCCCTAACCCTGACAGGGATCTGAAAGAACTGTGGTCCTATAGACCACTAGCAATACTCAAAATGGATTACAAAATCCTGGCAAGAGTTCTGGCAGCACACCTGGCCCCTTTAGTTCTGACCCTGGTGCCCCCGGATCAAAACAGATTTGTGCCTGTGACGGAGCAAGGACTCGTAGTAAAGAGACTTGCTAAGAAGCAATCCGCTCCTTTAACTCACTAACAAGTATTAAAACTGCTTTGTGTAAAACAAATGCGCACCACACCAACACGCGGGGTTAGTGAAGCTTGCTTATGTGTTTACTAACGATAATAGCATGAAAGAAGGATTAAAATTGCTGTAAACGGGAAATCTTTATTGCGCGTGCATCAACTGCATCTACGCTGTATGAGGATCTTTCGCTT
This sequence comes from Lissotriton helveticus, assembly GCF_964261635.1. Classification (NCBI taxonomy): domain Eukaryota; kingdom Metazoa; phylum Chordata; class Amphibia; order Caudata; family Salamandridae; genus Lissotriton; species Lissotriton helveticus. The sequence continues at coordinate 140,637,354 of NC_136062.1, forward strand.
GGAGGGAAATTCTTGCGCATGAGCAGAAGGTACTAAAATGGTCTCTTGAAGACTTGCGTGCTTGGCATCTGCTTGCTTGAACTAAATCAAGTGATTTTTACTAATGCTAACGCAGGGATAAGTCTAATAAATAAACTGGGATAGAGTAGAGGTGGGTGGTATACCGTGAAACCATTTATTTTTAAAAGTAACATCTGTCTTTCTGACTTTATTACTTGTGCGTATTTGGGCCTTTCATATATAACTGAAGTAAGCTGATTCATGTGATGACTGAGCATTCCTACTGAAAGTCAACCCGGAATGATGACACAGAGGTTGAAAGAAGGACAAGGTCGCAAAGCATCCCAGCCTGAGAATGAATGGTGAAAAGTTCAACAGAGTGGACTTACATGTTCGATTTTTAACAAATGTTGCAAATGAAATGTGAATGCGAGTGGGAAATAAAATTGTGAATACAAATTTAGGAGATGGGTTTGTGAACAATGGGATTACTGAATTAAATGACATGTAAGGATGATGTGATAATCTTCCCCTTTGCCTGACCAATCAGATTTAGCATTTTTACTATATTGAAACATTAATGGGTGGTAAATGAAGAACAAAAGGTATAATTGAGATATCTTTAGTTAGTTAGTCAGATGGAGATTTGCTGAATGCTGCTGAGATTCGGGAGTCCAGATTCTGTGAGCGGGAGTTGTTGATGCTTGGAGAGATGCTGTGAGATGCTGATGAAGAATCAAATGCAGAACCTTCTATCCTAATTTAATTAGGTTAGATAAAAGATCGTGGAAGAATCTCGAGTAGGAGGGAGTGTCAGAGTGGGGTGCTACGCAATTGTCGATATTCTAGAGAGGTCATCTATCCTGTCCTGATTCCTGTCCTGAAGACTTTGTCGCCTGATCTATCCCGGGGGACCCTTACCAGACCTTTAGCCATGGGGTTGGTCTTCACACCATTCTTGGTAATTATATTTCCGCCCTATTTGCAGATGTTCTTTTCTCGCTGTCATCAGATGGTTCACATGCGTTTACTTTTTAGATAAGGATTTAAAACTTTCCTGAGTCTGTGGTTATTTACATTAAATAAAAGAAGTTAGCTTATGTCGTTTTCACCATCAACTCGTTCAAATAATGGTCCATCGACCAGAGGAAAGAACTTATTGATCAGTGAACGGTTAATTAGGAATAGTAATTAACTCATTTTGAAAACTGTGTAAGATTATAAACTTTAACTCCAGCGGTTTACTCATTTATGTGTGTTTATGGGCCCAGGTGAGTATATGGTAGTGGAGTATCTGTTGTTCGTACTCCGCTGGATTCGTTTTCTGGTAATAGAGTTATGGTTATTAATTACTAGTTTGGTGATAAATATTGATTCTTGATTATTAATTTATGTTTAACAAAAATAGTTAGCGTCTTGTTTTATGTTGTCCAGAAAGTCCCGGGGAAATGAATAGCGAGTGGTGACAGAAGCCACACTGCAGTGAGGTTACTTGCCTGTTGGAATAATACTGAGAAGCTAAATAGGGCTGGCAGTATTAAACTAGGCACTATTTCGTATAAAAGTGGAGTGTGAGTGATAGCAGAGGGTTCGCTGGTGAAACTTTGGTCTTATTTCCCAGTACGAGTAACACTGAAGGATTACAAGGTTCTTCCGAGTTTGAATGAAGGGTAAACAGAGGTTTTTATGCGCAGTAGAAGAGGAGCAATTCTGAGACTCCAGAATAAGTCGAAAATCTATCCTTTGTTTTAGTGGAACTGGCAGAGTAGCGAATGTTTTTATGTTGTTACTAACGGGTTTTATTTGAAGAAAAGTAAATAAATATGTTTTTGTGTTACCATGTGAAGGGAGGGTCAGTTGCCGGAGTTGTGCTGAGATCACAGAAAGTCGCGCTGGGATTGGTTGAAACAGTGGGCGTGAGACAGAAGCAGATTGTAAAGGAGGGGTCAGTAGTAAGGAGCAAAACTGACGTTACAAAAGGCCGCACTGGCATTGGTCAGACTACGAGGGTGAGCCTAAGTCTGATTGAATAATAGATAGAAGCTGCGCTAGGATTGGCTGAATAAGAGTTGTATGTTGTATTTTGATTTGACTGGTGGTGTGAGTCCCAGTGATAGAAGACTTCAAGGGTTTGCAGAGTATTCTTTCATATATCGTGCATCCAGAATGTAAGGAGAAAAGGGAAACATGTTGTGAAAGAAAATTAGGCCTGTGTTGACTACAGAGGGAATTCCTATTCCGCTGCCAAACATGCCTGCTTCCTTTATGATGATGGAAAGAGGATATCATACTTGTGTGTGGTTGGAGAATTGGATAGAATATACAAAAGGTGAAGGAGTTCTAGCTTTCTCAGAACATGGTACGTTTAATGGGAGAATCCTTCAGAATTTGAGAATGAGAATGAATGATTTGGAACCAAGACCTAGGTTAAATCAGTATAAAGCTTTGGAAGAATGGGAGACTGAGTCATTTGAACGAGAGAAATGCAGAGGTGGAAGATATAGAGGATTTTTCTCCAGATATTTGAATGAGTCACGCGTAGGTCAGATGTAGCAATGGAGAAGAGCTATGGTGTAAGAAGGTTTATATCCAGTGTTAATGGCTGAGGAACAGTCTGGGAGCAAGTGTAAGGAGAAAACAAAACACATGAATGTGTCAGGATATGGTGAATCAGATGATGAATTGTTGGAAGGTATCTTAACTACTCCACCGTACCAAGAAGGATCCAGTAGAGTCACCCCAAGTGCAGCAGTAATGGGAACACCCTTAATTCCTCAAATTTTACATGATACCTCAGTTAATAGGGTGTCCCAAAATAAAGAAAGAGAAGTCTTAGGTAAAACTAGGGAGGAAATAGAACAGAAAATAAGGCAATTGACTTTAAATACTGAAGCTTTGACAGTAGCAGTGACTATAGGTACTGTTATCCCGATATATGAAGATAAAATGAGTTGCCAAAAACCTCAAGCAGTAACAGCTCCTTTGAGTAATCCTAGAAAAGAAATAATAATATCTGATGATCAGGCCAGTGAGTGCGATTCAGTCATTTCATTAATGGACCCTCCAATGAGAGAACCCGTAATTGAATTCCCAAAAAGAGCCAAATCTGGAAATTCGAAAGAAAAGGGGTCCATGGTACAATTAGGAACTAGAAGCTCAACAGTGTTCACTCCAGAAGATTTTCGAAAGGTGGGCACAGGGAATAGAAAAACAAATCTCATCACCAAAGATCTTAGATATATACAGATTGAAAGTGGAAACGTGGGAATAGAAAGGTTGAATCTTTACAATGATGAAGAGTTGTTGTTTATATGTAGGAGTATAACCAGAAATGCAAGGTTGTTCCATAAGAGATTGAAAGAACTTGCTTCAGAGATTGGAGGAGATATAGGGAGATCAAAACTAATGCAGAAACCGTATAGAGTGGAGTTTACTGACAAGGATTTGGAGAATATTAATGTGTCTGGTAAAAGATTACATATAAAAGAGTTAGTGAACATTTTGCAGAAATGGGGAGACATTGATAAGTGGAGGACTAGGTGGACAAAGAAAAAGAAGGAAGCATAAGCATAGAGAGCATTTCAGAATTCTTGCTCAAAGAATCAGAAAAAGTTGAGAGATTGTGTCCCATGAGAGAGGTTTCTGGTGGTGGTTATGTTCATGTTCCATGGAGCAGACAGGATATATTGTAATTTACAAATGACTTCCCTAGGTTGAGAGAGAAACCAGTAGAATGGTACAAACAGGTTGAAAGGTTTTGAAAGTTTCAAACATTCTGTTGAAGGATCTGGATGGTTGTTTGATATTGTAGTACCTGCTGACTTATGGAAGGAGTGCAAGATCACAGTTGATTGGCCAAGTGAGGAGTATGCTAGAGACTCGAAAACAGGAGCACCCTCAGAAGAGGTGATGAAGAAATATCACCAAGTAATTACTTTCCTAAAAGGGAAAATCCCTCCTAAAGAAAAACAGATTGAGTAAAGATCGATAGGACAACTCAAGCGCCAAATTAATCTGTATATGCATATTATGAGTGGTTACTACAGGTGTTTAAGCAGTATAGAGAATATTGGTGATAATGATATGGGTCATTTTGTGTATCGGTTTGTGTATGGTTTGAAACCGGAGATTAGTCAGATGATTCAACAGCACATGTTGTGCTGGCAGAATAAGACGATAGATGACATTTTGAAATATGCCAAGTATTGCGGAGATGACATCGAGGCAAGGCGTAGAAAGCTAAAGGGAAAAAAATGATGTGGGCACAAGTAAAATTGGAAGAACAGCAGGAGAATATATTGAATACTCAGACTGGGGAAACATCCTTTACAACGCAACTTTTACCACGCAGTGCCTTTACGACGCAACTTTTACAACGCAAACCATTACAACGCATTGCGATGGGGGGCGCTCTAGGATAGGGAATAGGTTTAATGTACCCTCCAACACCTTCCCCACTATCCACTGGGACTGGAGTTGGAATAGAAAAATTAAACAATTCACTATCCAGCGCCCCAAAGCACTATGCGTTGTAAAGGCATGCGTTGTAAAAACCACGTTGTAAAGGCATGCAATGTAAAAGCATGCGTTGTAATGTCATACATCCCTCAGACTGATCATCAGGTGAAAGAGCAGGATAAAAATGATAAGTGACGAATGGTGGTGGAATAAGAAGGCGAATGAATAGAGAGGAAGACAATAAGAAGTTTCCTTGTCATGCATGCGGAAAGCTTGGACATTGGAAGAATGAGTGTAAGAGCTTTCAGAATAATAATGGGCCAAATCAAAATTTAAATCCACAGTTGCAGAATGAAGTGGTTATGAATCAGCCGTAGCAGGTAGTCACTCCACAGTATCAGGTGCCACCAGCTCCTATGCCAAACTTTGTGAACCCTCAAAGACACAGTCTGAACGCCGGATTTAAAGGAGAAAGTGGTAAGAAAAATTCTGTGGTTACACAATATTTTTTACAGAACGACAGTGACGAAGCGTATTATGTGTAATGACGGTGCCTGAGAGGGGAGCAAGAGGAGTGCGTGCTTGGCACATCCTTGCCGGTAGATCAGTCAGATCCATTTATTGATGGGAAAGTGGAAGGTAGTGATATCACTTTTCTATTGGATACTGGTGCTATCTGGTCTACTGTGAGAACAGCAGACATCCCAAACCTACCCCTTTCGGGAGAAACCATCCAAGTTATAGGAGTATCGAATCAACAGATTAGAAGCCCGATCACAAAACCAATGGAAGTACATATTGGAAATGTTAAATATATCCATCGGTTTGTAGTTTGCAATTTCAGTCCAGTAAGTCTGCTGGGAAGAGATCTATTGTGCAAAATGAATTGCATGATCGACTGTACACCGGATGGTGTTGCTTTCCAAACCCCTGATGAGGATGTTGTATATAAAATGATGCTTGCTAAGCAAGGCACTGAAGTAGATGAGATGTACACCTTGATGTCTGAAAATGAATTACCAGAAGAGTTGAGAACAACAGTGAATCCAGAAGTGTGGGATTTTACAGGAAAAGATATTGGGCTAATGTCAAATGTCAATCCAGTAAAAGTGACAGACAGTGAAAGAAGGTGCAGTTTATCCAAACACACGACAGTATAAAATGAGTCCAGAAGTGAAAGCAGGAATAGCTCCAGAAATCGATCGGATGATTAAACAAGGTATTTTAAAAGAGATAATGAGTAGTCCTTGTAATTCGCCTATAACAGGACTTAAAAAGCTGAGCGGAAAATACAGGATAGTGCAGGATTTGCGAAAGATCAACATAATTGTAGTGCCTTGTTGCCTAGTCGTGCCGAATCCAGCGCTTCTTTATCAGATACCCTGGAATGCAGGCTGGTTTACAGTAATTGATTTATGCCACGCCTTTTTCTCAATACCTTTGCACCCAGACAGCCAGTATTTATTCGCATTTAGGTTCGAAGACCGTGTCTCGGCATGGTGCCGAGTTCCTCAAGGGTATACAGAGAGCCCCTCGATCTTTAATCAAATCCTGAAAAATTGTCTAGAACCATTGGACATGCCCAGAGATTCAGTCCTGGTTCAGTACATTGATGACCTACTAGTGGCATCGAAATAATGAGAAGATTGTGTCACTGACACAATTGCATTACTGAACCATTTGGCCGAAGGAGGACACAAAGTGTCTCTAGAGAAGTTACAGTTCTGTCAACAAGAAGTTAGATACTTAGGGCATAAAATAGAAAGAGGAGTTAGAAAAGTGTCCCCAGAAAGAATAAAAATATTCAAGCAAATGCAACTTTCTCAGATGCAAAAGGAGGTGAGGATGTTTCGCAAAGTAGTTGGATACTGTAGGCAGTGGATAGTTGGGTTTTCCCTGCCGGCAAAACCATTAATTCAGTTAACTCAGAAAAGAGCAAAAGATCCGATGGTTTGGAATGATGAGCGTGTGGAAGCCTTTGTGAATTCGCAAAATTGTCTGTGTGATGCTCCTACCTTGGGCATGCCTGATAACACAAAAGGATTTGCACTGTTCTGTTGTGCGAGAGAAGGTTATGCACTTTTATTTCTCTGCTACTCTGGATCCTGTGGCTACATCATTACCTGGCTGCTTAAAAGCAGTAGCTGCTACTTGTATGAGTCTGGAACAAAGTGAATCGATTGTGATGGTACATCCGGTCAAAGTTTACGTTCCTCATTCAGTAGAGACTCTTTTAACAAAAACTCAAACACAGCACATTACCCCTAGTCGGATGACTGAGTATGAACGAGTGATTCTGGGAGCGGAAAATGTAACAGTAATCATATTTACAATAATGAATCCTGCCACATTATTGCCAGATCTATGTTGTGAAGAAGTGAAAGATGAAGTGGATCATGATTTACTGGATGTGACTGAGGTGTGTACTAAGCCCCGCCCAGATATAACAGAAACTCCCTTAAAGGAATCAGATCATGTACTATTTGTAGATGGTTCCTGCATGAGAACAGAGAGAGTAGGAGTCAGTGCATCTCATGCTGTTTGTAAAATTTCAGGGGTCATTGAAGCATCCTGTTTACCGGGTGTCAAATCTGCACAAGTAGCCGAATTGGTGGCCTTAACAAAGGCATGCAAATTTGGGGAAAATTGGCAGATTACCATATTTACGGATAGTCAATATGGTTTCGGGGTTGTGCACGATTTAGGCCAACTCTGGATGACTTCTTCAGGATCTCCTATACGAAATGGCAAAAATGTAAAAGAATTGTTGGAAGCAATACAATTGCCAAAGGAAATAGCAGTGGTCAAGTGTGCTGCCATCAGGGCTATCAGCCAAGCACAGCCAAACAACTCAACTATGCCGACAAACTGACCAGACTCAGGAAAAAACACGTTCGAACGGAGCTTCACGGACATTTCTTACTTGCCAACCTCAGAGCCGGAACGATTCCCTGGGGCCTCCAGATCAAGAACGTTCCGGTCATCTTTACTGACGATCCAGTCTACCGAAAAGGGTTCAGCTTCATTAGCACTAAATGCAGTAGGGACCTGATGGTCCATACTGTGGAAACTGCCCAACGAATCCTCAAAAAAGAGGAAGAGGAAATTGAAGAACAACTGCAAACCATCAGGGAGAATCACACTGAAATTGAGGCGAAGGCCCTCTTAGAGAAGATAGAAAAGGAATTGGTCACATTCAGGGATAACACCATCAACTTTAAGACCTCAAAGTTTGAAAAAGACCAAAAAAACTTTAATATTGAAACCGTATATCCCTACTTGAAGGATGAGTTCTACAGTAGACCAGACTCCGTGAGATACCTTAATACCAATCAAGGGAGATCCAAGAGAAGATTTACCACATTCTCCGAGACATCCTCCTCGGAATCGATGGAGGACTCAGATGCGGGAGAGGGCACCTCCAACAGGAATCAACAGAACAAAAATACTCCCAAGAGGCCTTTTTTAGGCCAGGGCCAACAACAAAAGCGGACAAGATTCAAACCCCAATGGGAGATGACCACACGCAAGAAACACTACAACTCTTGAAATCGTCTGCTATTATAAACATCTCTGATAAGATCCTGTCAAGGGCAGAGCAAGAGGTTCTAGAGATGGGCCTCTCTTTTGTCCCTGGGGTGGCAATGGATTTCACAAAAATCAAACTGGAAGTTATGGAATTTTTCCGCAAGGTCCGATTGAGATGGTTTTTCAAGGATGTGACCGATCGAGTTTCCACCGAGGCCTCAGGATTAAGGAATAAATCATCTTTCTGCCCCCCCAACCACAATGTCTCCAAAAACATCTTAGCTTTTGAACGCTCAGTTATGTCATCCCTGAACGTGTTGGAGAAGAAACGTCCCTTTGTTCCCAGTAACATCACAAAAAAACACAGAGAAGCAATCCATGGGCTAAAAAACCAACAGGAAGCTGTTATCAGGCAAGCTGACAAGGGGGGTGCGGTTGTCCTCTGGTCTAAAGATCTATACCGCTCGGAGGGTCGCAAACATGTGTACAACCAGGAGTGGTACCGCCGTATCACCCATGACCCCACCATGCAGATTCAAAATGAAATCAAAAACCTTGTGAATGCCGCCAATTCAGCAGGGATTCTTGGACCAAAAGAATCTGAATATCTCATCAAGCAACATCCACGGACGCCGCACTTGTACTTTCTTCCAAAAGTGCACAAAGACCCCAAAATACCACCAGGACGTCCAATTGTGTCCGGCTGTGACTCTGTGTTCGAGCCCATCTCTAAATTTGTGGACGTGTTTTTTAAAACCCCTTGTGGTACAGGTGCCATCCTACTTAAGGGACACGATGGATTTTATAAACAAGGTTGAAGGCCTGTTTTTTGATCCCTCTTGTCAACTGCTGGCCTCCATGGACGTGTCATCCCTATACACACAGATTCCCCAGCAGGATGGTCTGGATGTCATGGAATTGTATTTGGACAGACGGCCTCGTCCACATAGGGTCCCCACCGAATTGATAATTTCATTGGCAACTGTGGCTCTAAAAAAGAACTTTTTTACCTTCGAGGATGAAATGTTTCTTCAAATCAAAGGCTCAGCTATGGGCTGTCCATTTGCCCCTGAAATGGCTATACTATATATGGGCCAATATGAGGAGAAGTTTGTTCTGAATAACAATCCCTACAGATGCTACATTGGACAATGGTTACGTTATATTGATGACGTGTGGTGCGTGTGGAGTGGGACGTCGAGACAACTGGAAGAATTCCATGTATGGTTGAATGACAGAAGTCCAGATATAAAATTTACCTTGACCTACCATGAAAAATCTCTTCCATTTCTGGATGTCGAGATATCAGCCAAGGATGATGTGCTTACATGCTCATTGTTTCAGAAAAAAACTGACAAAAATAATGCATTGCATTATAAGAGTTACCACCCGCGTAGCCTAAGGGATAATCTCCCCTATGGACAGTACCTCCGGGTGAGACGGAACTGTTCATCCATCCAGCAGTTCGAATTGCATGGACAAGGCCTGACCTCCAAGCTACAAGAAAGGGGTTATCCTCGTAAACTCTTGAGACACTCTATGAAGAGAGCGCGATGGACACCCAGGGAACACCTCCTTGAAAAGAGACCAAGACGAGCGACCGAGAGGATGGTTTGTGTATCCACGTTTGGCCCCCACACCAACCAACTTCAAAACATCATTAAAAAAAGCTGGCATTTGGTACAAGAAAGCCTTCCGGAGATAGGTGCCCCCCTCTTTGCTCTTAAAAAGAACAGGAGTATCGGTGAAATGATCACATCTACTAGACCTCCACCAAAAAGGGATTCTCAAACCACTATTTTCGGAACCAATCCAGTCAGAGGGCACCATAAGTGCGGGACATGTTCTGTTTGTGATCTTACAATGGAAGGCTCATTGTTCACTGATGGTAATAAATTCTGGCGCCACAATGAACATACGAATTGTAAGACCAAATACACGGTGTATGCCATACAATGCCCATGTAAGAAGTTGTACATTGGGAAAACCACGCAGGAGGTCCGACAAAGAATCATTCAACACCGGTCCAGGATCAACAATAAAAATATGACAGCACCCTTGGTCTCGCATTTTTTGCAACAAAAACATTCAAGTCTTGACATCAGATGGACTGTTCTAGCGGTCATCAGGGGTGGCACGGGTGACCCTGATCTCCGCCTTTCTCAGAAGGAGGCCTACCTTATACTGAAATTCGATACATCGAATTCCGGCCTGAATGAAATGTCAGAGTCCTCGAGTCTATGAATCCCCTCAAACCTGCATGGTTGAGTTTGGCTGTGTTGCTGTTTCTCTATTATTATTAGCATTATTATTATTTTTGTATGAATTACAATCTTATGTGTGTTAGTATATTATGAGTGCCCCACACGCTCATAGAACTGGAATTGGGATAATACAGCTGCCTTGTTTGCAATTATGCGCCTATCACACTGTTAATCGGTACTCATGTGCTCTTGAACAACTATGCAGTAGAATGGTTGAAACATCCAATCACAATCCCTGTTGTGTACATGTCGCCCTGCATGAAAAACGCTGTATGCACACACATCAGGATATGGCATCTCAGAGTAGTCTCTACTGCGGGTGGTCATTTGTATGATGTTGTGAATCAGGACTATGAGTTGGTTCAAACAAACTAGGTTGTAAAATTGTGTTGCTATCTTTGGAAATATAAGACTGCATTCGTTGTATTGTGGACTTTGTATTGTATGATAAATGCGGTTACAGTTGATATATAAGAATGTTTTCTCCGTGATGTGAATTTTATACTGTATGAAAAACGCTAGAAGGAGTGATGCGTCCCCGGGGTCCCTGGGATCATGGCTCACTCGTACTACAACTTCCAGCATTCCATAGGAGCCCTATTAGCCACTCCCACCTATTCTCCGACCCGGCAGTCTTTAATACCACTAGAAGGAACCGCGAGCTAACCCTACACTGAACTGCGCGAGGAAGTGGGATTGTTTCCTTCAAACGAGTAAGTTGACAGCGCGTTTAAATGCAATTCCATACGCGAGGTTCGGTGACCGGGAGACTAATGCGCAGATTGTGTCTTCCCTTTGTAGCGAGATACGGTGACACCGACACCGCTGGCCGGCCTGTAATGGGCGCCATGTAACGCGCTGCATAACTGGAGTCCAGGTAGGGAGCCCCTTACTGCTGACGGCTTGCTTGCAGTCATGTCCTTGTGTAAACAGACAGTCGTAGCCATCAGTGATTCACAATTTATGTGTGCAATATGGTTTTATTATTTTCTAGTTACTACCACCCGCATTGAAAAAAGATAGTGGTCCATCAGCCCCGTGGGTGTTCCGCCTTGCGGAATCCACGTTTTCAGCGTAACCGTGGAAAATAACAGGTACGATGAACTGCCTTCAAGGCTGTACACCAATCCTTTGCAGTTGCAATTGAGCGTGTTAAGTGTGGATATATATATATTTGTGTACATGTTTTTCAGCCCTGAATATATTTTTTGCGACTAACCTACACTACGGCAACGTCTGTGGCCCTGTGCAGGTAACTACTTTCTCATTTTTTCCCTTGGTGTCAGAGTGGGCTTCTATAGTATCATGAGACAGATAACTGACACCTACTCCGTATGTCTTTCCAGATCTACTGTCCCCAGTCCCTGTCCTGAAGAGAACCCATAACATCCGGGTTCGAAACGCGTCGACATTTCCACCCTGTGGCAATCCTAAAGGGCGCCGCTAGGACACAACAATTTTGAGTGTACCGAATCCTAGTAGTGCAACCCACTAAAAAAGACTTGACCACAGGCTATGGTAGACAGGCAGGCACCTCTTTTTTCATCTTAATCCCGCCTGTCCCTTGGTCTCATCACTCTAAGGACTGGTTCTTTGTTGATTTTCATATTTTTGAATGCACTGTACATAATTACAATTGAGTTGAATCAATATATGTTTATTTGCTTTGGTGTCTCACTATGTGTGTCGCTTAACTCGATTGTTGTAAATATTGTATATATTGTATGTTTGTAGATACTGTGCATATGAACTCACTGTTCTGATGGTTATTTTGTTTGCGCTTTTGTTTTGAAAACTGAAAAACTTTAAAAATAAATGATAGAATTGTTTGGAATAAGAATCCAGTGGCTACGTGGTACATTTTGACTGCGTGGCTGTATAATTTCCGTTGAGAATTTGACCTGTCCAGCCAATTGTTTCTGTTTTTTCCAATGTTGAGATCCGGGCTGGGTAGATGTAGGATCCAAAACCTTCATTGTTTCATTGTATCAGGGCTATCAGGTCACGCAGCAGCAAGAGGCATCAGGCAAATACAACTATCCACAAGACTCGACTAGGCAGAAAAAGATCACTGGAGCAATTCAAGAATTGGGCTCATATAAAGTCTAAGATGGCCGCTAAGAAAGGTTACCTTCGGTGCAGGGTCAGCGTTTCAGCATACTGCCGCAATCTCGGAGTTCCAGGTGTCGGGTCCGCGCTGTGGCGCACTTCACCTGGAACTGCAGGAGCAACGATCGCCAGAGAATTATTGTTGTGAAGTTAGTTAGGGATTTCAGCGTCGCAAGTTTCAAAACAAAGAATATTCCCGTAGCGGAGCCTCTGGAAATACAGAAGACTCAAGTAAGACTGTTCCGTGTTTATTTATTTTCTCTCTCTCTATGTTTTCGAAGCATGCGCATTTGAGGGCAGTGGAGACAATTCTCCTTTCGTCCTGCGCATAGAAGCAGTCGGGTACTGAGCATGCTCAGATTAAAGACGCTTTCCTTGAGTGAAATTAAAGGAAGAGTCAGTTAAAGACAGCAACAGTATAACGAGTGACTAAGAAATAATTAGCTAACAGCCAAAACGATATTATAAAGGCCTAATCTAGAGTGATTTAAACTACTAGGGAATTGCCTTATGTACAGAGATATTAAAGAAAGAGAGCCAAGTAACAATTAAGATAAAGAGTGAAATAAATATGACAACAGTTTATGGGTGAAGCACTACAGAGTCAGCACATGTAAATACTTACCACATCAAGTGCTTACACAGCAGCTGTGACATCAATAGGTGAGAGACCTGAAACACAGGGAAGAAATAGAAAATTAGTGAGGCAAATCAGTCAAGATAAATAACATTATCCAATCTTTAGTTACAGCATATAGAAGCCAAAATTAAACACAGAAGAGGAGCATAAGTCACAGCAAGACAGGGTAGGTAGGCAACGGAGTCACATACATTTTATTACGAATAAGATAATTGTTAAATATTAATGAAGCAATTATCTTACAGCTGAATATAAGCCAGTCTAGCCGAAGAAGACAGAAAAAGACGACGTCTGCAGCTGAAGAAAGAATCAGAAGCAGAGTAACAGTCTCTTCTCTATCCCATCCTCGTTCCCCCCTGAGGCCCCTTTTGGCATTCATGCTAATATTTGCTGATTGCTGAGGGTTCTTGGAGAGGCATTGTGAACTAGCGTCCTTCTGCTCCTGTGCATTCATGAAGAGCATATTCTGACAGCTGCTCACCAGTCAGGAAATGACTATGTGGTGGCAGGTAACACATATGCTGACCAAATTGCTCAATATTGTGCAAGAAATAACATGGCACTTAACAGAAAATTTAAAACAAGTGAAATCAGCTGCCAACTTATAATTTTATCAGCTCTAGAAATATGAGATGAGGTGAGACATTTATGGGATGAAGTTTAAGTAAAAAGGAAATATGGATAAAGACAGGTTGTGAAAGAAGGACAGAAGATGATGCATGGGTATACACCGATGGCAGACCAATCATGCCAGACTGCTTACTCTCTCAAATGGCAAGAATGTATCAAGGGGACACACATGTAGGTAGAAACGCCATGATTAGACTATTCAGACAGAATTGGTACTACCCGAAGTTCAGGGAAGTCTCAGAGAGCCTTTGCCAAAGATGATTGATCAGTCAGCAGTTAAATGCAGGCTGGAAAACAGTGGTGAGTTGGAGAAAAATTGGAAAAACAGAAGGACCATTTACAGGACTGCAGCTTGACTTCATAGAGTTGCCTCGAAGCAACGGAATGACGTACATCCTTGTCATAGTTTATTTGCTTTCTCGATGGGTGGAGGCATATCCCACTAGGAGAAATGACAGCCTCACAGTGGCTAAATTTCTGTTGAGGGAGTTTATTCCTCGTTTTGGTTTCCCAGTCACTTCAGAATCAGATAGAGGACCTCATTTTAATAATGAAATAATTTGATTAATCTGTGAAACGGGATCACCTGCATGTAACACCTCCTTAATTCTCTGGAATTTTTCTGAATTCAGGCTTATGCACCACATTACTGGGCTCGGGCCAGATGCCTAATGCTTGACCTTGAGAAGGCTTTCGATTCAGTGGCCATTTCTATTCCTGACACTACATAAATACGGTCTCTGAGCACATTTCTTACATTTGGTAAAATTACTATACGCACAGCCCCTCATTAGAGTAAGAACTGGTCCGCTAATATCTGAATCAATACCAATTAGCCGCGGCAACTAACAAGGATGCCATCTCTCACCTCTCTGGTCTCTAATAGGAGGGGCACGGACTGGAGCATATGGCCAGGTGATGGCCTACATGTAGTATCTCTGTATGCAGATGATTTGCTGTTGTACGTCTGGGACGTCCACAAGGTACCGGGTGTGATAGCTGTAATATTGCACCACTTTACAGGTCTTTCGGGTCTTTGGGCAGACTGGAGTGTTGTAGGGATTCTGCACATATACAAAACTATGCACAGGAAGACAGGACCTCAGTGAATAGATGGTGTACAGACCTACCACATCCGTACCCAAACTCCCAAACTGACTAGCTATAGTGTCTCATTCGTTCTCCTTCTCAGCGGAACTACCAATGATTAGACAACCCAGAACACACACTCTATCTTGGGAATCACGGGAGCCAGACACTCTTTCGCTTACACACTCATACCTGTCCACAATGCGAGTAATCAGAGACGCAGTATAGTTTAAAATGTTAATTTCAACTAACTCGCTCTACGGTGTAGGACACATGCCAATAATAGCAGCAAACTGCGTAAAAACAATATAGTGAGTATTGTTACAATGCCATACAATACAAATGGGGATAACGTTATAAAACAGTGGAAAAGGACTATATGACCTGACCAACCTTCCCATTATAAGAGATAGGTTATTATTAAAAGGAAGACCTCTGGGCTTTGTCAGCAGCAGACCCCATACCTCAAGGCCTAGCTGCAATGCTCACATCACAGGACAATCACAGCTCTTCTTGCTGGAAAGGTGTCTCCAAGTGTGTCAAAACAGGTTGCGGTGCAATATTAAAGTACACGATTTGTTGTTTAACCTTGAACATCGTGTGCAGACTAAACCTCAGAGCACAGCAAATACCTTGCAAGGTAGACAGTTCTCATGTGAAAGGAGCACAAACAGGGTCTTGCAAAATATATGCATTCAGTGTTGTGCGCAAAACAGGCTCACAGCAGCGAAGCTCCTGCTAACTTAACAAATGTCGACAATGGACCTATATGCCTTACTACAGGAGGAAGTCCTACCTGTTTCATTTTGTGTATGAACTTCTGGATCCAGGCCTAGACTTTAATAAAGTAGTTGTACCCTGGCAGCCCACCGCGCAACGCTACGTGAGCATTCGCATGTATCGCTCCTCAGACGATCTACTAGGCGGCAACCTCATGCAGGCGTTGTCCTCCATTCAATCTCAAATAGTGTCCTGGAAGACGTTACCATTATCTGTGATGGGTCGGATCGCATTATTAAAGATGGTGAGCCTTCCTAAATCTGCCCATTATAGACCCAGCTAAAATTTTCTGTGACTTTGAAAAAAAATGTGCAAATGTATCTGGAACACTGGGTGCTGTAGGGTAGCATTGAATAAACTCAACGCGCCTATGGATCATGGAGGGTTGGCAACACCAAACATGGAACTATACTATCTGGCGGCTCAGCTTCAGTGGGTGGCCAAATGGCTCTCAGGCCTACAGTTGTCTGACACAGCCGCAACGTCCCACCCTGGACAATGCCCAACAACCACCAACTATTTCACCCGATCTCTAAAACCGCCACACCTGAACCCCTAATACTAACTGTTGCGCAGCGCTGCAACTGACGGAGCCTATACTTGATGCATTCAGTGATCCAATACGCGCCTGTGCAGCCCTTTCTAGGCACACTCAGACATCGTGACATCACGTCTAGGGAGGAGCTTACCACCGGGCATGCTGCTGGGCCACATACACTGGGCAACATGTACGGCAATGGAGTCTTGCTGTCCTATGAGGTCCTGGCGGGAGACGCAGACTTGCTCCTGGGGCAGTTTTTACTACATAATTCATTACTGGCCACGTTGACACGTGCATGGGGCAAACTGGCAACGGAACTACAATCACACTTAGTAGTACAATATTTGCATGTTATGGGGACAGGTGGTCACATTGTGATTAGTAAACTTCATTGTCACTGACACACATGATGTTGGAATGAAAATGTTTCTGTTACCTTTGCTTGCGCATTATTCTATGTAAGTTAGCATTCGCTGCACCATTTTTTGTTTGCCCGTCATTTTGATTCATGATCAAAACTAATCCTTTGCTATTTCTGAGAAAACGCCTCTGTTGAGTTGTGTTTTTCCAAGGTTGAGTTCTGCTTCACTAATGAATGCACTGTCCTTATTAGCACATACCTTTCCCACTAGATAGAGGCCTACTCCCACTAGTTTAGAGGCGGGTACAGTCGTAACGACCTTGGTTTGTAGATAATGTGTGCCCGCCCTCAGAATTGAAACTCACTCTCTGTACTTCATTGTTTGGCTGAATCTACTTGGAAAATTCCATTGTGTGTGTGCCTTCATTGGTTCTGAAATGTACATAATGTGTCTTTATGCTTGCTGATGTCAGTCCCTCTGCAGCACTCCTAAGAGACTGGGCAGACCGGACTCTGCTCGAGTGTACCTGAATAAACATACATTTGGTCTGTATTCTCTACTTTCTGACCGACTCTTCATTTGGTATGGAAAGCTGAGAGGTGGTCGCGAGTGATCCGGGTGACCCTAAGCGGGTCACTTCCTTTCACATGATGCCTTTGCTGACATGCTTACAAGCCAGATGGGAGGAACACCACGATTGTCCCTGGACAGGTAGGGAGTAGACATCAATTTTGGCAGGACCCACACACGTCCCACGGAATGTGAAATTCTGGCTCATACAATTTAATATCATACACAGAGCATACCTAACACCCACCAATCGATAGCCTCATCAGACAGACGCTGCTTGGCCCAGATGTACGATAGTTGGGGCAGATCTGCTCCACATGTTATGGCACTGCTGTGCTGGCAGGATATCACATCCGAATTATCCTCCTATACAGAACCCCGAGCATTACACACTTGTGAGGCATGAGTGCTGGGTCTGTTCCCTAGACCTAAGAGAAACAAGGTTAACTCCTGATTCCTCAACATGGGCTTTATAACTGCTAAGCAACTTATTACCTGCCGTGGAAGACCCCAAATTCTCCTCCAATTAAGACTTGGATACTATTATTCCTTGTGTGCGAGCAAGCAGAAAGTGCAGCACTACATACGGAGGATACCTTAGGGCTGCACAAAGACCCAGTAGCACAAAAGTGTGATGCAATACTGGTGGATTTTCAACTATTGACACAGAATCCAGAAGAGGGCAGACATGATTGAGGGAGGGGCACAAGACTGGGGGGTGCCAAGATTGCCCAATTATTGCACAGGCGGTGGATGTATGGGTGCTGGGCGCTGCTCGGATGTCTGTGATCAAGGACGAGCATCAGTGTTGCTAATTGTGAGTGGAGGGAATGACAAAGTTGTGTATCAATATGTCTGCAGACTCAAGTTGGTCATGCTGTTGAAGATGAATTTTTTCATTTCACACAATCAAGAATCCTGCAATGTACACTGTGCCAAGCTGATTTTGATGCCTGCACAGTATATATGTGAAATACCGTGCTGACCCATGCGATACGAGGGCAATCGCTTCTGGTAACCTGGCTCCACACTGAAATTATCATTTGTCTCATTCCATGTAGGAGATATATACCTTTTGAATCCGAAGCGGATGATTAATTGCCTACTGTACTGTCATGCGAGCTGTTAATGTAAGAGATAACCACAAAAATGCAATAAAGAGATTCAAACAAAAAAATGATGCATGACAGCACTAGCCTAAGGGCGAGACCCAAAAAGGGCTTTTAGCTGTGTTGTTTTTGAGGATCTACTGTGGACTACAGTAGTAATTAAATTGGGCTTTGGGTCAACCCATTTCTTTCCATTGATTGCCTTTCTGTCACTCTCATTTACTTGCTTCTTATTCGTTCACTTTCCTGTTCTCGAGTTTGGCCCTCCCCTGGAGCATAGCTTTTTTAAATCATACTTTTGAATGTCAACAGACATTGAATGACTTGTATTCCTCCACTGCTCACATTCAGAAAAAAATTTTTTCTTATGCCTTGAGCGTTCCAGCAGAGTGTATGCACTTTCTTATTCTCTATTAGTATAGTGCTTTCCTCCAAACATCCCAGCCCCCTGTACTCTCTTTATTGATGCACATTTGTTGCTTTTCTTCCATCCACAATCCTTCTCAGCTTTTTGGTTTCATCATTTATTTTCTTCCTTTTTAAAAAGTTACTCCCTCCCCCATCTCTGTTGCTTCCCATTCCCATTATCCCTATTTTTCTCACTTCTTATCAGCATTACTCCTCCCCAATCTACATCTGCTTTACCAATCCTCTCCCACCCTCACATAAGAGATCTTTATTTTTTTATTATTTTCAGTTTTGGAGGGCACAGGGGCAGCAATTCACTGTTTCTTTTGAAAATACACTTTCATACTCAAGTACAATTTTTAATAGTACTTGAAGGTTGGTGTCTGCAATCTTGGAAAAGTAAAAATAATAAAAACAAAATAGTGGCTGTGTCTTGCCATTCACATGTACATGGATGTGGACACAGGGGCTCGTTCACATCCTTATTAGGGGTGGGCGGAATTTGCGTAATCGCGTTACGCAAATCTCTGCGAAACGGTAAAATATCTCCGCGAACACACAGAAATTCCGCGAATTGCTTGTTCGCGATGCTTTTTTACTGTTCACAATTGCTATTTGCGTGCTCGAGGGGAAATATCTTGCGAACACGCATTTGAGAACGTGAACAAGCAAAAGATTTCGCAAAGTCGCGGCACGCACCTTATGCTGGGGCACCACAGCATATTGTCGCATAGCCATTAAGCATGCGCTGTACATGTCATAGTCCTTTTTTTCCGTCTTTTTGCCAATGCAGCATTGGCAAAATTGATCGGTCAGAATTGTCAGATAACAGTGTTGTTTCTTAAAAATAATTTCTATGTATTTCTTTCGACGTTAGGTCTCCCATGCTTGAGTGTAGATTTATGAACGTCTATTCATAATAGTAAGAAGTAAATAGTAAACATGCAGCATCTTCCAAAAAATTCATAAGTAATCGGTAAAGGAGGATCAACTTCCAGTAAATTCACACCCACTAATCATATGATATGAAATTCGGGGGAGGCTTAACATTGACCAGAAAGCACAGAATTACCTCAGAACTTATATACAATGTTTTGGACCTATTAATGGAAGACTATAACTCCATGCTTCTCAAAGTCACTACGTACATGGCTCTGATAATCAGGTAAACAACAAAGGCATTCTAAAATATGGAATATTTGATACAGCCCAGTTTAGAGACACTTAAAATCAAATCTTATAAAGGTCCAATTCTACTGGGAAAACAATATGTAGGCTAGCAGGTGATTCTGAATGCAAAGAAAGACAATTGTAATCAGAATGTATTTGAGAGAACTTTTTAAACATTTAAAAAACATTGTCAATGAGTGTCCTTCTAATACAGCCCGTGACTCATTTCCTCAATGGCAGAATAAGCTTTCTTTTCATCATAAAGGCAAATAATGGTCTAACCGAATACCAGTTATGTTTTAGAAGTAATAGAGGCACTGAAATAACAACCCCAGGGCTCACATTAGTGCTTGTGGTGTCCGGTGCAAAAATCTTTTTTGACACCCACCCATTTACCTCGTTCTTCGTGGATTCCCTCACTACCTTCCTCGGACTCTGCCACTCATCCCTTCATAGCCCCTCTCTCAAATACATTTAATTTGTTTCAGAGCTCTACTCATACCAGTATAGGATGTCAGAGCACTTTCCATAGCACACACATTATACAGAGACAATGAATCATATGTGTGTAAATCAGTCCATAGAAAATGTTACATAAGGCAGTGTGGATTACAAGGTGTAGGAATCACATCTAATCAATACTAATAGGTAGGGGTGGCGTAACTCACTTAAGCTTAAATCTATGGATTTGTATAAGAATTCCATGAGATTATTTGGAACTTCGCAAGAAGAGTAATTCTGTGAATGGTGCTATTTATTAGCATAAAAATCACCCCTCACATCCAAAATGGACACGAGGATGCAGTTTGCATTAAGATGTAATGCTAAATGCAAAAAACTAGGAATAGCGAGTGCGAGTAGCTGCTCGTGCTTGCTAAATGCGCTCTTGGGGTACGTTTTTTTCCCAACTCCTGGCACATAGGACTATATTCTTAGCACAAAATGCATCCTGGACACAAGGGTGCATTTGTATGCTAAGAAATAGCACTAAATGCCACAGAACACAAATAACGAGTGGCTTCTTGCACTCACCAAATGTGCTCTCACAGTAGGAGTTTTCCCCCACATTACACAAGCAGGAGTAATCGCATCATTATCAGTCATTCTGCATCAAAGACTAACGCAGAATTACTGAAATTGCTCCAATTACTCTGACATAATTGAAATTCCGCCCAGGCCTATGAATAGGCAGTATATTTTAAGAGTGATTGGTCTGGAGAATGACAAACTCAGGATTTAAAACATACCATAGTGGCTGGGGTTGGCTTTACTAATAAGACTCTATTCCTACCCAAACAAACCCTCTTAAGCTACATTAGGATAATGAAAGACTGGGAAAAAAACATAATGTTCTAACCCAGCAATTCTTAACCTTTTGACTTCTGAGTATCTCTACTTAATCATTCCTGGAATCCGGGGACCCCCACTGAGTCATTACTGAAAACCAGAGGCCCCGGCCTAATCTTTTTCGATGAATTGAAATTTCAAATAACAGACAAAACGTTCAGAAATAACAAAAAAAATACACAAATGATAAAATATTTTATTTAATTCATAGGTAAATATAAAAAGAAAATAAACAAAACAGCTACTTCTAATAGAAAGGTTGGAGCATTTCTAAATTCAATTTAGGCCACTTATCGTCCATATTGTGTTCTGTTTGATACACTTGCACTGCTCCCACGCATCAATTCAAGGCTACTAACATAACTTTTAACTTTAAATTTAAAATTCCTTTACATTTACAGAATGCTTGATAATTTTCATTTGTATGTGTATCGTCGTTATTCATATATACTTTATCAATCTGTTCATTTTATTTAATTCTCTAAGCAGTCCTGGAGCCCCTGAGTTAGCTTTTCGGATCCCCAGGGGTCCACAGGTAAAGAACCACTGTTCTAACCAATACCATGCAGTTCGCATGTAGCTCTTTGGTGACAGTTCATAGGTCGCTGTACTATATTAGTATTGTAACTTCTAAACTTCAAGTAACAAAAGGATCTCTTTGACAAAAACAGTAACCCACTGAGCTATCCACATAAAATATACCGTTCTGTGATCTGTTTGGTTCACTTTGTTTGCACCAGGCATATTTACCCTTTGTACTATTTTATGATGAGCCAAAACTGTATTTGACAAAAATCCTCATATTCTGATTATGTGGGTAAACACAAACAGATGCTAACATGAGGAGGCTGCAATTGTTAGGGCTCAGCTTCAAACAACTTTAGATTTTGCAGACCTATTGTTTCCAATACATTGCTGTCTATTTGCAGACCTATTGTTTTCTACAGTATCCATAGAGTATGCTTTTGGACAGCCAATTGATTAGGATTGGATGGCTTGGGGGCAGGTGCGGGGTCACGCGGGGAGGTGGGGGTCAATTGCTTTTCTAAATACTCTGTTACGCAGTTTGTTACCTGAGGATGGTATCTTCTGAAATCCTGCAACTTATGCAAACAATATATTTTCGTCCAAACATAACAAAACCAGCCCCTTTGGCAATGTCAGAACATGTTTGCAAGACACCCAATTGTCTTGTATTAGTGTCCACTTCCCAGTAGCTGCCAGCATAGCTTGCGGGTAGGGGTTGGGTGCGGGGTTGCGTGGGCAGGAGGGGAGTCACGCGGGGAAGAGGGGGTCAATCATTTTTAAAATAACTACCTTTCTGTCAGCCCAGGTCCCGCATCTTCACTGCTCCTCCTGCCCTCCTGCCTCTGGCAGGAACAGGAAGCAAGCAGCTTAAGCCAATCACACGCCACACAGCCAGGGGCTGTAGGGGATGGCATGTTCTCCATGTAGGCAGCATTGCAGCCTGCATGCAGAAGTGCAGAGTGCGAATGACTGGTTTGGGCGGCCCGTGCTAACCAGTCATGCGCATTCAGGATTGGGCAAACCAATCCTGCCCGGACTGCTCCGCCCCCGCCCGCCTGCAATGCAGAAAGAAACATATTAACCGAAAGCTATTACCATTTTCTGTGTTGGCTTTCTCTCACTGCTACAATCCTCTGCCCCAGTGGAGGAGCTGCCCCTGCTTTGCGGTCTATCTCAGATGGCTGCACATGATGCAGTGTTTTCCCTCCTTATTCTTGCCTTGTCTCATAGAGATTTTAGTTGCATGCTTTCACTGCCACCTTGAGGGTCATTTTATTTTTTATTTAGCTTTCAGCACTCCATATAAGAGTCTGGGTTTCCTTAATTTGAGGCCCCTTCCTTTTTAACTCTTAGTAATCAATTGGAGGCAATGCATTTAGGTGCCCCAGTAGAAGCATTATTTGTTATATCTCCACTTTTCCTGCCCCACTTCATCTACCACTATTGGTTTAATTTTATTTAATTCATATTTTTATGAGGGTCCAGCAGCTGAAAAGTTCTATCAGGCCCCCACACATGTTCATTTTGCTTCCCTGCTACCTTTTCCTGCTCCCATTCTGCTCTCTGTTTTATGTATTTTTAAAATATTTGGTATTTCTTACAGGAGCAGTTGCAAAGTGCTATTGGAAATTTCATTTCCTTTTTTGCATGCTGTAGCATGCTGTTTTTGTACATTATTTACTTTTACTTAGTGTTCTAAAATAGCTATTTGCCATTAAGAATGGTAAAATAAAATGGGTGCCCTGTGTCATGATGCCTGCGCACTCATGCTTCATAATACACACTTTTACATGCATCACAATTCATTCATATCCATTAGCAGCCATTTAGGAATTGGTTTCTGTAATCAAAAACTCATGCCAAGATTGCCAGCCATGATTGCGCTTGTGTCTAATCGCAACAGTTCAGATGCAAACGGTAATCAAAAAACATTGACAAAGCCAAGAGCTTAACCTTTAATAGCTGAGACCTCTAGGTTTTGCTCCATTGCTTTCTTTTTGCTTTGCAGTTGCCATCATGATAACTTTAGCACCGTAAGTAAACACTTAGGCCCTGAGCACGAGTGTAGGTACTATTTAGAATATTACCATGGTATGCATTATTTCTAACGCATGATAAATAGCAGTTATTACGAGTTTAGTGGGGAATAACGTGGATTTTGGTGTTTAATGCACCAAAATCCATGGTACACATAGTAAGGTAGAGTAGAGTATGCTAAATAATGTATTCCCTGTTAAATTTTAGCAAGTTTGATTTACCAAGATTTAATAAAGCTGGAGGTATTTAACCTTTCTGACCCATGCTTAAACAGGGGCTCACGCTTGCATTGGAATGAACCGGACCACTTCTATTCGAGCTGAGAGTGGCAATCACTACTCCTTGGTTCTATGCTGTTTGCAGCACATGTGGCAACTCTTGTAGTTAGCAGCATAGTACATGCACAACAAACAATGCTATTTCTTTTACAACTAATGAGCCCACACGCAATTGTGTGCACATGTGCAAATGATGATATTGTGCAAAGGCTGGAGGACTCTGTTAATGTGAACTGAATACATTAATGTATCTCTGCCACTCAAGATATTTTGACTGTGGATGTATACATCATGGTGCATTGGAGAACCGGTCTCTCTCCTTGCTGACCTGCTAATGAGATATGTGTTCTTGTTACATACACCACCTCTCATATCCTTCACCTGAGCAGGCATGGGATGAGGCAATAAGGAAAAAATCTAAATTGATCCAATGCTTCGTTGCCACCTTGAACTTAAGTAGCTAATAATTTTGTTTTTCTTGGCCAGGAAAGGAAATTCATTCAAACTGAACTGAGGCATTACTGCGTGCAGCAGTGGTAATAAGGCTTTAGGCCCACCGCACTGTTTCACTTGGCAGAGCTGTCGTCCCCTTGCAGGGATACACTTCCCATATTTTGGCTTTAGGCTGCTTTGTACACTCGGCGAAAGAGATTACAGCGTTGTGAAGCAATTCCACCACAGTTATTATCTTTTTAAAAATAACTATTTTATAATAGTCCTGCCATAAATCTCCAGCAGCGATTAAAAGTTGCTCTGCAATGGTTAACCTGGAAACTGAACGCAGGGGAAAGAAAGTCTTTTGCTGCTAATCTGGGGAATGATATCGTCACACTGCTGTGAATTGTCTGGTCGCTCAAACTAGCTCCAGAGATAGCAGGCACTGCCTCTTAACACCCAGCCGCCCATTTTAACATAAACAAGGCGCCTCTGACTAGAAAGTTGGGTGGGTTCCTGTTTAGATAAGTTGGATCCATAGAGAGGCTTCACCGCCACCCTCGCTCCGAGTGTGACATGAAGCACTTAGTAGAGGGCCTGCTATCTGCTCTGGAGCAATTTGCCTCTTGGCGATAACTATATATCACTGAAGTCACCTTCTTAGCACATACCGCTCAGCAGATATGTTCTCTTTACAGTGATTCATCGTAAATAAACGCGCAGGTTTCAATAGTTTATGTGTGTTAGGAGAAAATTCATGAAAAGTTAAGGGGAAAAAAAATTCTGTTTCTGTTCATTGCAAGCCTAAATCATGATATGGTTGTGAGGCACATCATTGTACCAAGTGGTACAGAACGTTCTCATATCGCTCAGCAGTGACATCAGCGAGAGGGCAGTATCTTGTAATGTTGATACCTTGGCAGCCACAAGTGTTTTTTTTTCCAGCACAAGTCTGTTTAATGGATAGGAAGCCAGTGGAGTAGGAAGGTGAGTGCGGGCCACCCCGGGTGTCATCACTGAGGGGGGTGACAAAATGGCAAAAATATGTGTTTTTCAAACACATATTTTTGCCATTTTGTAAAGCCGGGGGTGACAAGTGACATCACTGAGGGGGGTGACAAAATGGCAAAAATATGTGTTTTAAACACATATTTTTGCCATTTTGTCAAGCCGTGGGTGACAAGAAATTTTCCACACGGGGAACTACCTGACTTTGCTACGCAACTGTAGAAAGAGCAAAGCTTGTGTTGTTTCTTGCAAACTCATAGCCTTTAGCCTTCAGGAAAGGCCTCTCCTCCCCTAAATTAAGGAATGGAATAAGCCTCAGGGTACAACAACTGTGTGGCCGGAAGTGGTGTTAAAGCAGGCAGGGGCAGCTCCTCCTCTATGGTGGAGGAGCTTCCCCCTACTGTTTTACTGAGCTTTTTCAGCAAATACGTGCACGCGTTGCATTGCTTGCAATGCAACGCGTGCACATCTTGGTGATTTCCTTTCAGGAGCGCATGGCGCCATATGGTCGCACGCTCCCGAAAGGAAATCACCCATGTCCCCTCCCCCTGCTGCCACTTTCACTGCCGCACGGCCAATGCTTGTTTCGATTGTGCTGTTACTGTTTTAATGGGAGAAAGGTGAAAGATCTGCTCTGCTTGCAGGCGTGCACCCTGCTCGTGCGAGGCGGGGACAGGCAGCAATTTAAGCATACGCAAGCGAACTTTTCTGCGGTCTGTTTCTGTTCCATAACCCCGACAGAGTACACTCAACATGTGCATCTTGTCGGGAAGGTTGCACTCTGGTTTTAGGTATTGAAGTCTTGCGTGGGGCATGATTAGTTTACCAAGCAACCATATCAAAACAGTAATGTCCCTGCTGTAACGGAACGCTCACTGTTTACAATGGAGGGGAAGAGGCTGCAGAAGCTACTTGGGGCGGGCAGAACTCAGAGTTTCTCTCTGGAATTTCGTGGAGTTGCACGAACAAAAGTTACTGAAATTCCACCAAGTTTTGCCAACCCTTACTCCACATGCGTTGTCGTCTTTTGCTTGCCTAGTGTTCATTGCCAGATTTCTTTCACAAGAGCCCCTTGATAAATTTGAGGTCACTTTGTCCTAGTTATCACATGACAAACTATTTGTGCCAAAAGCACTTTTAAATAATTGGTGTTTTGTCCCTAGTGTTAGCACAGATTTAAACAATTTTGAAGCGCAATAGACTGCTGTCTGCTCAGTGCTGTGCTGCCAAGGCTCGCTGGACACATATTTTTGCCATTTTGTCAAGCCGGGGGTGACAAGAAATTTTCCACACCGGGAACTACCTGACTTTGCTACGCAACTGTAGAAAGCGCAAAGCTTGTGTTGTTTCTTGCAAACTCATAGCCTTTAGCCTTCAGGAAAGGCCTCTCCTCCCCTCCCCTAAATTAAGGAATGGAATAAGCCTCAGGGTACAAGAACTGTGTGGCCGGAAGTGGTGTTAAAGCAGGCAGGGGCAGCTCTTCCTCTATGATGGAGGAGCTTCCCCCCACTGTTTTAAGTGGTGCGAAACAAACATTTTATGTTTCGTGTCCTATGTGCTTTGTGGCGGACGGTTGGGTGGGGCTGCTCTGCTCTCCAAGCAGGGCAGAGGAAGAGTGGTTTGCCCATTCCCAAATTGCGCAATGACTATTTGGTCATCCCTCTCGGGCCACCCAAAACAATTGTGTGCACTACCTTGTTCTCCATGCAGGCTGCATTACAGCCTGCATTGAGAACAAGCTCACTCCTCCAGCCCCTGGCTGAGCGCTGTGTCACGGTGCTCAGACCTATCACAATGCTGATTGGCTTAGGGGATGGATCCTGGCTGCCTGCTTCCTGTTCTTGTCGGAATCAGGAGAGCAGGAGCAGAGAAGACACAGACCTGGCCACGAGGAATTTGTTTTTAAATTTCCAATTCCTCCCCCTCTCTTCCCCCTCACATGACACCCGTTCCCTTCCCCAGCGCCCGCCCCGCCACCCACGAGCCATGACAGCAGTGACTGAAAGCAGGTCCTGCACAATTGGCATTAGGTACATGGTATGCTTTATACTGTATAGTGACTGGCACAAATCCAAAGTGCAGCGTGGACAAGGCACAGAGTCACATGGACCACCAAACAACAGTATCTTGGAAAACAAAGTAAATCAGGCGATGCACAACCTCATGGAGGTGAGGCATCAGAGCTGAGGTGCTGAGGTGAAGCCGATTCCTCTCTGCCATGGGGGAGGCATGGCGTTGAGTCCATAAGGAGGTGAGGCATAGAGTTCAGGACGAGGAAGTTAGGTGGCGGTCAGGCAACGGTTCTGGTGAGGCAATGCAAAGTCAAAGAGAATGACATTATCGGCTTCATAAAAATGTAATGCTCAAGCTAGCACTCACAGTGGCAGTGTGAGCATGGGCATCAGGAAGGCCAATAACTGCTGGCGTAGGTGGGCATCAGTGCCGTTGTGCAGGCAGCTGGGGATCACTGCACTTCACAAGCGGTGCCCCCTGTCTTGGTCCAGGTTGCAGCGTCACTGGCGGCATCGGTGAGGGCAACAGAGTTGGTCTACTTGCTTTGCAGCACCAACCATACAATATTCAGGTACCTGGAATTGGAAACGGAGCCCTTTTGAATGCAGGAGTCCACAGAGCAGTCCGGGTGCTGGTCAGTGAGGTGCAGGTGCAGTCTTTGTGGCCCTAAGACTTCAAAACATTAGGCAAGCACAAACAAACCCATGGAAATACTTCTTCAAGCAGGATCACAGCAAAGTTCCAGTCTTTCTCCTCCCTTTGGCAGAAGCAGCAAATGCAAGCCAACCCAGCAAAGCAACACAGCAAAGGGACATTATTCCTCCTTACCGATCTCCAACTCTTCTCTTTGGCATAGGATCCTCTTGAGTCCAGAAGTGATATAATTATCTAGGGTTTAAAGTCCAGTTCTCTCATTTAGAATTACCAAAAGACTAAACATGTTGAAAACACAATGAAAAAAGCCAATAAGGGGAACTATAGATATAAAGATTGAAGATTTAAGTGAAAAAAGTGTCAAAAAGCACCTATCCCTAACAGTAGTCAGTGGTCCCTGATAGGGTCTGGAGGTAGGAAAGTTTGAAAACATTTCTAATTCCCAACTTGAAGAGGGACTTTGTAATTTTTCTGAAGAAAAACTCTTCTCCACGAGGGACAAACCAGACATTGTATCAAACACCTGTGGACTGCCACGGGGATACTTTCACGGGTGATCAACTTGAAGCTCTGGCATAGATATTTTGAAAAACGTCCCAAACTTCCTTTGGTGCTAAAACAACCATAGAAGTACACTTCAAAGCCCATCAGGACCTCAAAGGGAGCACTTAGAGATTTGTAGGGTGCCAGGCAGAGGGCAACAGCAAAGTCAGACCCAGTTGCCTGTGGTCACCTCTGATTCTTCACAGGAATGTCTTCTCCCCGTTTCAGGTCTCGTCCTACGCAACGCGCATGCGTTGCATAGGAGGGGACCTAATGCCATCAGCAGAGCTTTTTCAGCAAATACGTGCACGCGTTGCATTGCTTGCAATGCAACGCGTGCACATCTTGGTGATTTCCTTTCGGGAGCGCGTGGCGCCATATGGTCGCACGCTCCCGAAAGGAAATCACCCAGGCTCCCTCCCCCGCTGCCACTTTCACTGCTGCGCGGCCAATGCTTGTTTCGATTGTGCTGTTACTGTTTTAATGGGAGAAAGGTGGAAAATCTGCTCTGCTTGCAGGCGTGCTCCCTGCTCGTGAGAGGCGGGGACAGCCAGCAATTTAAGCATACGCAAGCGGACTTTTCTGCGGTCTGTTTCTGTTCCATAAGCCCAACAGAGTACGCTCAACATGTGCATCCTGTCGGGAAGGTTGCACTCTGGTTTTAGGTATTGAAGTCTTGCTTGGGGCATGATTAGTTTACCAAGCAACCATATCAAAACAGTAATGTCCCTGCTGTAACGGAATGCTCACTGTTTACAATGGAGGGGAAGAGGCTGCAGAAGCTACTAGGGGCGGGCAGAACTCAGAGTTTCTCTCTGGAATTTCGTGGAGTTGCACGAACAAAAGTTACTGAAATTCCACCAAGTTTTGCCAACCCTTACTCCACATGCGTTGTCGTCTTTTGCTTGCCTAGTGTTCATTGCCAGATTTCTTTCACAAGAGCCCCGTTGATAAAATTGAGGTCACTTTGTCCTAGTTATCACCAGACAAACTATTTGTGCCAAAAGCACTTTTAAATAATTGGTGTTTTGTCCTTAGTGTTAGCACAGATTTAAACAATTTTGAAGCGCAATAGACTGCTGTCTGCTCGGTGCTGTGCTGCCAAGGCTCGCTGGACAGATGAGAAACAACCGTCTCCATGCTAAGTCAATTTGCCAAGGTAAGGGCCCACAGGGAGTTTTCATTTTTTTAAATTCCGAATTAAGAGGCCTCAAGTTTTGTATTGCCCCGGGCTTGTTTGTTATGCTGCTTCAATTCCGGTTCCTGACTTTACATTAACCACACGGATTAAGCCTCAAGCTAACACAGACTTCTGGCAGAATCTCTGAAAATGAATGGGCGACCAACTTTGTTTAGTATGCACCTTCCTGCTTGTCAGCACATACTGGACCCGCATGTTCCAACTCCTGAAGCCTTTCTGCCTCATCCCATAAGTTACCATATCACAACACTATGTGCACATAGAGGGCTGGATGCAAACAGGAGAGGGCTCCTGGCAGAATCGCCTTGGGCAGGCCTTGCCTGTTTTGTTCTGTGAGGAAGTGAGGTGAAGTTCCAGTTACTAATTTGCTTCTGCACTACACACCCGGGAATCTGTCTGTCAACCGAGCCACATTATACAAGCTTCTTCAAACAGTCTTGCCTGTTCACTTTCTCTACACATATAAATGTTGCTGATTTACTTACGCAAAAAGAACGATTGATGGACGGAATGCTGAAACAATGTCAAACATTCTCCCACAGTACAAGATCTGGGCCTAGATGCATCGTTGTTTTGCTCCACATGCCATTCCAGTTTAGACACAGCCATATGCAAATCACTCTTGACCTTGCTCCCCCTGGGAACAGTCCAGCCCAAACTGCCAGGCCAGGTCCTCCCTGGACTGGAAACAAGCATCCTGGGACCCATTTAAGGGTATCACCCCTCATCAGCCAAGTTAGCTTGACTCCAGTGGCATGGTGAGCACGGGACCCACGCCTGGGCAAACCCTTACCGCTTAGGGTAACAAATGCATAAAAAACGCTAGATGGATAGAAAGCTGGAACAATGTCAAACATTGTCCCCGGTACAGAGATCTGGGCCTAGATCCATTGGTTTTTTGCTCCACATGCCATTCCAGTTTTAACACAGCCATATGCAATTCAGTCTTGACTTAGCTCCCCTTGGGAATAGTCTAGCCCGAATTGTTAGGCCAGGTCCTGCTTGGACTGGAAATAAGTATCCTGGGACCGGCTCAATAGCATTGACCGTCTGCCAGATGTTGTTCCCTTTCTCTCTATGTCTAATAAAGCAACTTTGATAAGATGAAATAAGCTTGGTCCATAATCCTGCTAACCGATGTGCCAGGATATTCATAAATATTTTGACAATTTAACCCCTTCCCTGCTGGACCTTTTGACCCCCCTCCAGTGCTGAGCCCTTATTAGGTCTCGTCTGGCGTTAGCAGCGCGTATACTCTGCTCTCACCTTGCGAGGGCTTCTTGGAATCAATATGATTCCAGAGCTCGCTTTCTGCTCCGCCCATGTTTTGCATTGGTGCGCTTCATTTTGCCTCACCAGTTATGAAAAACCGGGTATTACGATTGTCCAGGAGGATGTTTAGTCCATCCTGGTTACCACCCTGTCCACTTTTGGACACGCCCACTGGGACTGAATCTCTTACTTGCGGAGGGAGACAGTCATTTAATTAGCAGCTAGGCACTTTTTTCTTTTCTTTGCTAGCCACTCTCACTGCAGGCACCACGTGTTTTTTTTTTACTACAGGAGCATTGTGCTTTAAATTTTAAATGCAGTACTGGGCTGTACAGAGCCCTCATTGCTGTGCGTGCCCTACATGAACGGATATTTGTTTGTTGTGTAGTATGCAGTACTGGGCTGTACAGAGCCCTTGTTGCTGTGCGTGCGCTACATGAACGGATATAATGGGCTCTTGCTCTACAAGGTCTGCTGGCTGTTTGTTTAGCAAATTCATACAGCGCAAACTGAAATCAAGAGTAGTAAAGACCTTTACAAGACACCCAGTTACATTACACAAGAGCACATTCACACCGGAACACATTGCCTTTTAGAAGGCACAGGAAATTAAATAATTTGCCCAGAATCACACATTGGTAAGCCAACGCCGTGACTTGAACAACACCAGCTTCCGCACTCGATAGTCATGCGTGATTAATCAATTTATCTCTCCATGGTCCCCCTGTTTACTTAAAATGGGGTGCTAAAGAACATTCACATGCGCTATAAGAGGGGACCACCCCGTTAAATCTGTTTCATGTTCTATCTACTTGCCGTTTTTTGTTACTAATATTCTGCCTCTTTCTGATCTCCCATGTGCCCCCTTCAAGATCCTCCTCTCCTTCCGCATTCTGCCAGCACCCTCCTACCCAATAGTCATCCACCACCACCATGCCCACCACCACCATGTCTACTACCACGTCCACCACCACCACGTCCACCACCACCACCACGTCCACCTCCATGTCCACAACCATCACCATGTCCACCACCACTATGTCCACCACCACCAGCACGTCCACCACATCCACCACCACGTTCATCACATCCACCACCACCATGTCAACCACCACATCAACCACCATATCTACTTCCACCACCATGACCACCACTACCACGTTCACCATCACGTCCACCACCACACCCACCACCACCACATCCACCACCACTACGTCCACCACCACCAGGTCCACCACCATGTCCACCACGTCTACCACCATGTCCACCACCATGTCCAGCACCAATTCCTTCACCACCATGTCCACCACCACCACGTCCACCACCACCACGTCCACCACCACCATGTCCACCACCATGTCTATCACCACGTCCACCACCTCGTCCACCACCTCGTCCATCACCACATCCACCACCATGTCCACTACCACGTCCACCACCACTTCCACCATGTCCACCACCACCACCATGTCCACCATCACGTCCACCACCATGTCCACCACCACCATGACCGATAAAGTGTCACTGGAGGGCAGGGGTAATAGGAGTGTCAACCCTGGCTGTACATGGGAAATTTACGGATGCATTGGTGCAAGAAGACGGAAATAGGGGCTAGAAGTATTACACCAGACCCAAGATGCATTTTGAAGAGGCGCAATGTCACAGGGGCTCCTGTAAAAGCACTCACAACATCTCTACCTCACAGTGGCATACCTGCACGACCCACTCACTCAAAACAAGCATTGGCATAGCCAATAGGTCTCACCTTTGGGACCATATAAGTGTTTAGCCATGCAACACTTGATGTTGTTGCACCAAGGAAATTGTGCTGGATAACTAAACACTTATAAGGTCCCAAAGGCGAGACCTATTGGCTATGCCAATGCTTGTTCATTTTCCTGGAGCACCCAGGGGAACAGCCTTATGATCCTTTGAGATATGTATGTCCTTGGATTTCAAATGGAAGGGAGTCCAACCTCCTCAGGTTTTGTTTCTCACAGATAACAGATGCCAAGTACAGAAGGTTCAGTCCACCTGGTATCCTTTCGCAAGTTCTTGAATGTTCTGATGAGGAGCCCTTGGTGCCATATTTATGCGTGCCACTAACTAGTGGGTGGAGATGACTAACACTAACCAATGGGCAAAGATCCCAGAGGAAACCCTACTCAATTTATCAGTTGTTCCTTCTTGCCTTGCTGCAATAGACCCACAATGCCATGTACTAAGGCATTGTCAATGTGATTGCAGTCTTCAGCCACACTAAACTTGGGCACTGAGGGATGGGAATGTGCATGTAAGCGTCATAGCAAAATAACCAGTGTCCTTCCACATATAACATTAAAATACGGTTTCGACTCAGGCACTTTTCTCACCAAAATCCAGAGATAGAAGTTTGGTAGCACATAAGACCGGTCCTTTAGCAACCACACAGGGATACACTAGAATTGCCTTGGCATCCTGTTCTCTCCCTTTCAAGAATGCCCCAACAACTTTTACATGTGGATCAACAGACCTGTCAAGTAGGATTTACCAGCCAATAGTATGCCCATAGCCCCCACTCAGAATATTCTGTTAGGTTCAGAGGCCTTGTCACTGTAGGGACATTGTACATTAATTTTCTACATGTGCCACTTCTAACAATTTTTTAATACCATGCCACAATTCATGTTACCATATGCCTTCCTTCCGGACTAAAAGGCTTAAACAGAGCTGACTTACAAATATTGGAAGGGAGGTACTTTTTACCAATTAAAAGGGTTATTTTAGCGAGGCCTGAGACCATGCAATTCTTTGCCACTCTAGTGGATGGCACAATAAGAGCTGCAATCCACAGCTGACCCTTAACTTTTCATGCCATAGTTGTATTTGCGCACCACATGCTATAGTCTTATTGAAAAGTAGAAGAGTCCAACCAAGAGTTAGCCAGTTTCTCCTTGTTTTATTTGGATCAGAGCACATACACTGTGCATTGAACAGTAGTGCTCCACCATGCAGAATATAAAGCCAGCAATAGAATTCAGCAAAAAATGGAGGTTACTACGTAAAAAGGGACATTCTCTCAGAGTCAGGAGGTTCACAATTTATTGTTGTATATCTGCCCCTACTGCGTCTCTTACCCTCCCTCTTACCTGAAGAGAGATGAGGAAATAAATCTTGAGACCGTACACAAGGCACATGGGATAAATGTTTTTTTGCCACTCCCCACATTCCCCTATTTAAGGTTATAGCTCTTTTTTCCTTAAATGCCTGACATTGTGCTGCTCTTTCCCACCCGCCTCACTGATCCCTCTTCTCATTCATTGACCTTTATTGGCTAAATTAAATATCAGACATCTTCCTTCCTTCAAACACCTCCATCAAGGATTTCGCTCCTTATACTAATATTAAACAGTACCAAACATCCTGCTTCCTTTCTGCAACCACTTAGGTCTCAACTCTCTGCTCTTCCTTTATGAACGCTACCAATAAATGCTGACTTGAAGTACTTTTCAAATTGTCCAAGGCTCTCTTTCCCTCTTCAAATATCATAAAATGCATTGCCTTTTGCAACCGCTGCAAACTGTCTCACGATTTCCCTCTCCCTACACCACCACCACTCTGTCCTCCCATAGCTGGTGTTCAGGGGAATAATGAAGCCTGAGGGCCCGTCCGAATTACGTGGAGAGTCACTTTCACACCAAGCCAGAGTTTAAGGCTAAAGATGATGGCAGCCAGGACTAGGTTTATTTAGCGTCACTTTTAATATGGGAAAGAGTGACGTAACCGGTGGCCCAAGGGGCTTGTAAAAAAGCCCATAGGAGACCAGGGCCACTCAGCAGTTAATGGGATGCTAGACCATGTGTTAAGTCCCTACTAGCGACCAGTAAGGAGTTACCAGTAGAAATTGTTCCAAAGGGCCTCTGCTTCTCTGGTTCCTCTGATTCGAACATAACTTGGGGGCATGAGCAAGAGAGTCAGGAATACAGCTTCTAAAGGCCCCAGCTCTCATCTGCAATGGTTGGGTGGTGAGTAGCGAGGGTGAGAGGGGAAGAGAAAGAATATAGGGGCATATTATCAAGGGGGCTTATCTCCGCTTTTCTGGCTTTAAAAGCCAAGAAAGCGGAGATAAAATTATCTACCTATTACCTAGCTGTCGCTAACACCAGTTAGCGACAGCTAGTAGGAGATAGCGACCATCTTGGGCCCCACTTTGCATGTCAGTGATATTTATCACTAATGACATGCAAAGTGGGCGTGCCAAGATGTTAGCGACTGGAAACAGTCGCTAACATCGCTATCTCCTATTACCAACTTTTGGAGATATTCGCGCTAAGTGCGAATATCTCCAAAAGCTAACACCTGCCCTGAGCAGTTCTTAGCCATGTTATCCAATGGGAGGTGGATAACATGGCTAAGAGCATTAGCTCGGTAATGCATGAATATCGCGGACTTTTCAGCGATATTCATGCATTGCGGCCGTTTTTTATCGCATTTGCGATAAACCTTGGTAATACCAAGGTTTATCTGCGGTAAAAATCGCCGCAGCTCAGCGGTAAAATTTTGTCTCTAACCAAGCAATAGCGATAAATATCGCTATTGCTTGGTAATATGCCCCATAGTCATCTGTTATCCTATAGGTATCACAAGATAGAGTCTGATCAGCAGGTAAAGGCTAAGCTTTTTTATGTGCCAGGCTTTTCGTTTCCTTCAAGCGTCACGGCACACACAGGTGTTATTCAGTGATGAATTTGATGTCATGGGTCTCATTGCCCTGGAGGGTGAGAGCCCCTCAGCTGAGGAACTGATTTTTTGGCAGCAGCTAATGATTCATGATAACCACTGATCCGTCTTTCTTTCAATAAGTGACCTAGAGGTGAAAGGATCTCAAAGGCCCTCCAAATGTTTGAACTATCCTGTCGTCACATGCTTATTTTAATGCGTATTTCATTCACCTGTCAGTGTTACTGTCAATGGAAGGCCAATTTATTGGTCTGCCTAAGGAAACCCCCGAAATAATGCAGCTGTTCCTCTTTGCTGAAAATTGAAAAGCATGGACTTTGGGCGTTGTTGTCTGCGAAGTACAGAGCCTCAGACTGAGACCAAAGAGAATAGTGTCAATATGATTAATTTGCCTACCGTGCAGCAGCGGAAATCACCTCAGTGGGAGATCCGTTCCGCCATTTTATCTGTGATGTGTACCAAACATCAATGTTGTAGTTCAAATTACCGCATCGTGCAAAGATGTTCTGGCAGAGTCTCTCGCTTGTGCCCCGGCCCTACTCCCTTCCCACATTAATCTCATCACCTTGTTTCAGTTGGAAAGAGAGCAGGCGAAATAGCTGGAGAGAGGAAACAGTCTTTACAATGCTCTTTTACCATGTATCCTTTACTACGCAATATTACAATACCTATGCCCTTACCACACGTGCCTGCCTTTAAAAATAAATGGCAAGTATATATATCAGATTAGGCAATATATTTACGAAATGGCAAATATATATGTCAGGTAAGTGTATAAGTGAGAAAAATATG
The DNA here is from genome assembly GCF_964261635.1 of Lissotriton helveticus. Classification (NCBI taxonomy): domain Eukaryota; kingdom Metazoa; phylum Chordata; class Amphibia; order Caudata; family Salamandridae; genus Lissotriton; species Lissotriton helveticus. The sequence continues at coordinate 140,673,839 of NC_136062.1, forward strand.
TATACATACATAACTTACACCTTCAGAGTCACAAGGGCGGCCGAGTGCAGAGTGCCAACAGAGTGTTATAGGCCCAATGCAAATGAATGGGGGAGATCGGTTTTGAAGAAAGGCTGAAGTCTCAGGCCAGGATGCCAGACAAAGAAAACTCACAGCTGCCCAGGTAGGAAGAGATGCTAGGGGACGTAGGGACACCTTTGGTCAAGCTCCACAAGGACACACACAATAGCAAAAAGGAGCCAAGAGGGTTATGGAAAGGTATGTAAGGGATCGCCCTCCACTCTAAGCAATCAATAAACACCAAGATCCCTATACCTGGGACGATTAATACATTTAGTAGACATGAGTACACATCACTCAGGTTGTATTTTTTATGAACATACCAGAGTGACCCCCTGCTATCTATCGCAGTGAGGTATAGATCCTCTAATGTCTTATTGTCCCCACTAGATCTACTGTTCCAAAAAGGTTACTAAGTTCTCAACTCAAACAGTGTCCAGGACAATGTCCAACAAATGTCTGCCTTCTTTCCTGGCAGTACATATAACCACACTCAACCACATGTGCACAAACCTTAAGGAAAAAAACTAGGTATAGGGATCTTGGTGTTTATCAAGCTCCACAAGGCCCAAGGGCTTCGGGTGCAGGGGTATCTTAGGCATCAGAAAAGTCTTACCGGGCAGGTCATGGTGAGGGGAACTTTTTTACTTAAGGCTGCAGGCCTCAAGGTGGAGTCCGGCAGGGGTCAGCCCACGGTGGACTCTTGCTCAGTAGTGCTGGCCAATATACGAAATGGCAAATATATATGTCAGGTAAGTGTATAAGGGAGAAATATATATATGTGCACATATATATATATTTCTCATATATTTATATAACACAGTGTTGGCACTCTGCACCCGGCCGCCCTTGTGACTCTGAAGGTGTGAGTTATATATGGATCACATGACTGTGTGTAACTGACAGTTAGACTTTGTGAATACCTCCCAGACAGAAATACAATACAAGGGATTAGGTGTACATGAGTGGGCCATCTGTTGGCAGGATGGGGCAGAGCTGAGCACAGCCCCATTTACAACTGAATGGCCTGTGCTCTGCCTTCACATGAAGGTCCTAGCCGCTCTGAATGATCACTTTAGACAATTTGAAGCCTGGGCAGTGGAGGCAGGGAGTTCCATGCACTTCAAACCCACTGTCCAGAACAGGCTTCTCCAATGAGTAGCTCATGAGCTACTGGTAGCTCTTCAGCTACCTGTAAGTAGATCTCTTAGCCCAGCTTTCCAAATTAAAAGCTTTCACATAATTGAATTAACATATGTATACCTGGACGGAGGAGCCACGCTAGCGAACAATATGGCTGCTTAGGCTCCCGGCTCCGCTGACCTCCGTCTCCTGCCAGATGATCCTGTCATTAATCCTGTGTTTACGCCCTTCCTCCTTGTGGATGAACCGAGAGCTGAATGACGGTGCAATCCCGAAAACTTTACCGGCTTGGCAGACGGAGTTACATCGAGTTTAAGTTTGAGGCCTTAACCAGCTTGGGAGCCTGGGCCTCGAGCACTGGCCCAGCCAGGTTCCAGTTGAACAACATCGGCCGTGGGAGTTCGGCAGGGTCCGGTCTATCACTGTGGAGGTTGTTTTTGCCCGATTTTGACGGCGGTCCTCTGAGTTGGTTAACATTGAAGGAGGGGCGACGAGACACGACTGAGGCTGTGGGCGGAGGCCCCTGACCCGGGGACGCCATTCGTCCCTCTCCGGTGCTCGTTGGGCTGGGGTCTTTGCTTGCGGTAGCATAGTGCGGATTGCTGCAGTGGTGCACGATAAGTCGCCCTCCACCGACGTCCGTTCCACTCTTGCCTGCTCCCCCAGAGAGACCCGGCTCTCTGGGGGAAGTGAACATGGTCGATACCGAGCGAGGAGAGATGGGACGGGCCGAGTGTGAACCGTCTCTGGGAACTGTACTGGCGGCCACCGGGGCACTCCATTCGTATGTGGAAGCCCTTGTGAATAAAATGATTGCTGGTACGTTTGAGACAGGGCGAATGAGACCGGACTCTGCTCCATTGAAAGAACTAATGCGAGCTACGACACCCAAAATGGCCATTTTATCGAAGGATGAGGATCCCGTACAGCGAGAGGTGCCGCAGCCCCATGGCAGTGTGGTGGCCGATAACCGCAAGCTTGGTGCTTCAAACGCATCGTTGTGCCTATCATCGCCTCTGACTGTGGGAGGACCAGTCGGTGCTCCCTTTCCAGAGACTCCTTTTGGGAACTGTTCTGGGCTCGAAACAACGTCTTTCCCCTCCCCGGCAGTTTTACTACGATTGCGATGGAAACAACGTTGGGAGTTAATGTCGGTGAGGGGGGCCTATAGTGGTGATGGGGTTCTCAATGACTTAACATCTTTGATTCGTCTCCGGATGTACATTGTTGAACTTTTTACGCTCTTCGACTTTCCTGCGGAGGCAGCAGTTAGACCGGAAGGGGTTTGCACGACTGATCGGAAGGGCCAAGGCTGAGACTGATTGACTGGGTTTGGAATCGTGGCCCCGGTGGATGTGGGATTTGCTACCATTGTGCCTACGGGAGGGTGGGCGGTGTTTAAAGTTTCCCCTGTGTTGTTATGTACAAATTTTTTCATAAAATGATGGGTCCATTATAGGGTATGCTTGGTTCTGGCGGGGGGAGGGGGTACCGGGGGCCCACATGAAGACGGCTCTCCTCCATTTTCTACTTTTAGTTATTTAGTTAGATGGGGCGACAGGCACACTGCTAGTTGGCGTTCGGCAAAAGCTACATGCAGGGGTGCAGGGTGGGGGGGAAGGGGTTTTTGTATTGTGTGTGTTTTTGTTTTATTCTTAAGATCCTACTTGAATCCTGATATTGGGTGCCTTACCGATGAGCAGAGCAATCCTGCTTTGTGGGTGGATGGATTCTGAGGGCGGTACTGTTTGAGCTGACTTTAGCAATGTGTTGAGTTTCTTATTGCTGCGTGCTGGTTGCGGTCATTGCCTCGGTCCATTGACTTGCTGTGCTCCATTTCTCCTGCCACTCGAAATTTCTTTTCAATGATAATCCTGTTTCCTATGGGCTGTATTGGTTGCACTGGGCTTTGAATATTTATTGTATATGATACGGCCGCATGCCTATTACAGTTCTTGGCTCGGCTCTCGTCTTGGTGAACATCCGTCTACTCAACACTATATGTTTGTATATTTTCCTTTTGTTTCGTAATGTACGGCACCTGCTGTTGTTTTTATTTTTGTGTTCAATTAATAAAAATGTATATTTTTAAAAACATATGTATACCAAAATTGGCAAGTGTCTGTTAAAGATTTTCTTTTTTTAGTTTTATTACTCATACACTAATATCGGTTTACAAATTGTTTAATTTCTCAAGTGTATTAAAAATTGATATTTTAGTGATAAATCATGCAGTGCCAGTGAAGCTTATTATTATTTTGCTGCAAGGTGCACTGAAGCTATGGCGGTTATTTTTTTACCCATTTAGAGGCTTTCTATATTGACAAACGTTTTTTTTACTGCCAACAGTGGTTGATGCACTGAGGTGACCAGGTGACGATTGATGGTAATCTTGCATTTGATGACCAATAATGTAATCCCGCATGATGTGGTCACTAATACAGCACTAAGAATATTCAGGCTTGGGTGTAGTTCACTGAATTTTGCTGCACTGAACTCCACAAAGTGACAAAAAACATCAGCGGAGTTCCGCAAGTGGCGGAGTGGAGTGCTAACGGCCACTTGCACTGGTCTTCCTGCCGCTCGGGTAGAAATTCTACCCGAGTGGCAGTTCGTGCTCATGAACTTACTGTTCGCAAGCAGGGGAAAACTCTGCTGCACTACGCGGAGCGGAGTTTTCTGCACTCTGCGAACTCAGCAGAGCGCAGAACACTCTGCAAACTCTGTGAACGGAACAAGTTTGTTGCCCAGGCCTAATACTATTAGTAGTTCGGGAAAGTTTTCACTGATCGTAAGTAGCTCTTGGTACAGAAAAGGTTGGAAACCCCTGGTCTAGAAGATTCTCCCACCTTTCAGAACTGTGGCACCAGGGTATAAAAGTAGGACCTTGGACACAACTCTTCAGTACACTTCTTGACCTATGTATTCTCTGGCAATAAAATAGGCTGCTGTGCTAATGAAAGGACTGCCACTCAGCAGGACATGCTACTCTGAAGGCACTGCTGCCCTGCTGTGCTCACTTGCTGCCTACTGCTGTCTTGCCTGGGAAGGAAGAACTGGACTTGCAACTACATCTTGAACCCAGGACACCAGAGTGACTCCAAGGACTAGTTTGCTGATCGGAGCCTCAGGTACATAAAAGACTACCCAACTTCCTGCACCTGCCCCTGGACCCATTTACAGTGCGTTCCTGACCCCAAAGTGGCGCTGGACCCTTGGTGTAGCTCAAGGGGGCTGACTTCAAGCTTTTAGTCTTTTAGACTCTTCCTGACTGAGAATGGGCCTGTTCTCACCAAGACCTTGCCACTTGCACTGTGGTTCAGCATGAAGCTCCATCAGCCCTACTCTTTGTGCTCCATCCTTGACCACTCGCAATGGCAGCTGGCTCTTGATTGTTTGCGGACAGCCTCCTTCGATGCTCTACCTGCTCCTTCTGGCCCTCTTCAACACAAACAGGACTCTTGGCAGAACTTGAGAAAGTAGACTTCAGTGGGCCCAACCTGGCGAGTGTGAAGAAAGTGGCCCATTTAGGGTCACTTGGGTCACTCACGACCACCTCTCAGCCTTCCATACCAAATGAAGAGTCGGTCAGACAGTAGAGAATACAAACCAAGTATATGTGTATTCAGATACACTCGAGTAGAGCCCTGTCTGCCCAGTCGCCTAGGGGTGCTGCAGAGAGGACTGACTTCAGCAAACATAGCAATACATTATGTGCATTTCAGAACCAGAGAAGACCCGCCCATAATGAAATTTTCCAAGCAGCTCAGCTAACACAAAGAAGTACAGTAGGATGGATTTCAATTCTGAGGCCGGGCACACAGTCTCTTTTACCCAAGGTCGTTCAGTCCGTGCCTGCCGCTAGACTGGTGAGAGAAGACCTCTATCTAATGGGAAAGGTATGCGCTAATAGGAACAGTCCATTCATTAGCATAGTAAGGAACAACCTTGGAGAAACAAAACTTTCCACAGCCTACTTTACCAAGAGACAATCAGCAGTCGCTAACATGATTCAAATGGTGACTAAACATAAAATGGACAAAATAGCAAAAACATTTTCGTTTCATCAAGTGTATCCAACCTGCGTTCCATCACGGTCGGCTGATATTGTGACTTTGACTCAGTCCAGGGTGATCAGATATCCTGAGTTGGCGCTTTGTGCTTCATGGCACTATTTTCACTAAATTCTTTAAAAATTCATACCTCCAGTTCTACTGATTGGATTTTATGATCGTGTTTTATTTATTACATTGTGTTCTAGTTTTCTAACTTGGTGTGGGACCCTTTTTGTCTGGTGTTAGAAAATGGGTTTCTGGTTGACTAGTGTATGCACCTAAGCCAGGTAGAACTCACCACTCTAGTCAGGGTAAGGGAGTTACACACCCAAGTTAACAACTGCTCACCCCCTTGGTAGCTTGGCAGAGCAGTCAAGCTTATCCCAGTGGCAATCAGTGGCAATGGAGTAAAGCATTTGCGGAACACATACACACACGAGTGACACACAAGGCACACCACAAAAGAGATAGCACACAAGGTTATATACAATATCCTTTGCATTATACATAAAACACATTAGACCACATTCACATACATCACTTTGCCAACTAGGCAATTGTCATAAACATAACAGCTAGTGCAATGAACTAAACACTTATATGCTGCCTACCGCAAGAAAACATAATTATTGGTAATACCTGCAAATACAATACATCACAGCACTATGCATTGTTACATGAGGAATTATGATGCAGATAGGTCATACATAAATCATTTATAGCCATCATCAGCACCATAATTGTGAGATATCAGAATAGGCACATCAGCAACATTAAGTCCCAGTAGGCACATGAACCTTAACCCCTCTACCCTGCCTCCCCACATCGGCAATCTCCTCCTTCCCCCTTCAGGTGCCTTGGATGTTCAAACAGTGATGGACCACTACCTTGACTCTATGAACACAGTAGTCAATGAAGTCGCCCCACTTCAACTGAAGAGTCTCCACCAAAACTTCTAACCCCTGGTATGATGATAGACTCAATGACGACAGGCGTACTATGCGAATGGCAGAGCGCACCTGGAGATCGGACCCTTCAGCACTGCACCTCAAAAGGCTTAAGAACAAAAGAAACGCCTACTTCAGGAAAATAAAGCGCACAAAGGCGGACTTTTTCAGCCGTCAGTTGGATCGAGCAAAAAACAGGCCAAGAAAGCTGTTCGAACTAATCAAGACCCAAACAAAGACTCAACCCCTACAATCAAACAGCACAACAAGCGACACCCCACACTGTGAAGCCTTCTCTGCTTTCTTTAAGCTAAAGACTGACAACATAAGAAATGACCTCATCTTGGATGTAAGTCGATTCCCCAACAACTCCAGAATGTCTTACATTCAACCTAAAAACAAGGCATCTTGGCTGTGCTTCGATACCTACTCGGAAGAAGCAATCCGCAAACTGCTCTGCACCTTGAAGCCCTCTAATCACCTCACAGACCCTCTACCTGCTAATGCGGTAAAAGACTTCATCCCCTTGCTCCTCCCTCTCTGGACCAAAATCATCAACAGCTCTCTGCAACAAGGCCTCATTCCGGACTCCCACAAGGTGGGGCAAGTCACGCCTATACTCAAGAAACCTACAGCTGATCCGACTGACCTAAACAACTACCGGCCCATCACCAATATCCCCACCCTGGCCAAACTGCTGGAGAAATGTGTCCAACTCCAACTAACAAGACACATTGACCAATTTGACCTCCTCAACTCTCATCAATCAGGCTTCCGAGCGAAACATAGCACGGAAACAGCTATGACACACATAATTGATGACGCCCTCCAAATTCTTGATCGCAATGAGTCCTGCCTCCTCATCCTTCTTGACCTCTCGTCAGCATTTGACACGGTCAAACATGAGAACTTGCTGGAGCTGCTAAGCACTAGAATGGGACTATCGGGAACGGTTCTCAAATGGTTTTCGTCCTTCCTTCACAACCGGACTCAGAAGTTCAAGATCGACAATGTGCTATCTTCACCTGTGCTTGCAGATCTAGGTGTTCCACAAGGATCCTCCCTCTCCCCCACATTGTTCAACCTCGTCATGGAACCGCTCGCCACCTTGCTCCAAGCTTCTAATGTCCAATTCCATATGTACGCCGACGACACACATCTGTACCTAAAGCTTCAATCCCCGGAAGATATCAAACATCTGAATTCCACGCTTATTAACACTCAATCTTGGCTAGCCGATAATCACCTCAAACTAAATGCTCTGAAAACTGAGTTCCTTCTCATCTCACCCCCGGCGAAAATTTCAACCACCCAAACATGGCTCAACAACCTAACAGCACTCAATGTCCAACCCACCATCGTGGACTCAGCGAAATCCCTAGGCATCACACTGGACGCCAGGCTCAACATGCAGCAGCACGTCAGCAAAGCCACAAAAGCAGCTAATTTCCAAATCAACACACTGAGGAAAATTAAACCCTTCCTCCCTGCTGAAGACTTCCGAACTGCTGTACAAGCGTTAGTCATCCCTCGAATCGACTACGGAATTGTGGCCCTCAGCGGACTCCCGCTATCCACAACAGCACCCTTAAGAGCCTCCCTGAACGCTGCCGCAAGACTCATTACTGGCTCAAGAAAACATTCGCATATTTCCCCAGACTTAAAGTCCCTAAAATGGCTGCCTTTTGAAGCCAGAATACAACTAAAAATTGCAGTTATGACACACGCGGCAGTGCACCACAATGCACCCAACTACCTCGCTCAAAAGTTGTCTATATCAGGAGGTTCGAGATCCAATAGAAGCTCAAAAAATCTACTCCTGAAACCCCGTAGATTCCGGAAAGAGAAAACTTACAAGCGCTCCTTCTCAGGAATGGCACCCAGGATCTGGAATGCGCTCCCTCCTGAAACCAGGCTTATCTCCTCCACTGCACTCTTCAAGAAAGAGGTGAAAACCATCCTTCTGGCCAAGATCTCCTGAACGCTATAGGTGTTGGATCAGAGACTCTGCATTGCCTTGTGTCAATGCTCACCTTGTCCTTTGGCACTATACCTCTACTTGAGGGAGACACTATTACGCTACTTTCTTACTACCGACCAATATATGATACACGTTGGGTCACTGATTCACCCTCCCGATGCCCCCACTCAATGCTCTCTCTATACCAAAACATTGTTATAAGCCTTCCACACACCCAAAGTGTACCTGAACACCTCTGTAGTGGGATCAATGACTTATGCCGTCTTATATTACTTGTTTACCTGACTGTATATTGATATGTTTTATGTTTGTTATTATTATCCTTTCATGTTAGTGACTACTACATTGCTCCCATTACCTCTGTTCATTCCTACTGCCCCTACCCTGTCATTGTGAAGCGCTCTGATATCTGTAAGGATCTTGTTCGCGCTATATAAAACTTTGAATAAATAAATAAATAAATAAATAAATTGGTATGGGCCCAGGTGAAGAGACGGTATCTCAAACATGACATAGGGCCCAGGAGCCACTGTACCTGTTGCAGTGTTAATCATAAAATGTGGCCAGGGAGAACCCTTGGTATGTCAAGCAACTCCAGATGAAAATCTTGGATCCCGGCGCACTGGTGCTCCTGGGGGTGGTCTACTCCAACATCGCTGGATCTCCTGCACTGAAGTGAGAAGTCATTTATGTAGAAACAACAATGGTCCCTGGCAGGGAATTGGATGATTGGAAAATAAATATAGACTCAGTCAGTTCTATATTGATAAAGACATACCCAGCCGGGCAGTGGTCTTCCACGTTTTTATATTTTAAATGAGGACATACAAAACAGAATAACACCTTCAACAGTTCACGTGCGTGGGGCACAAGCCTGTACCCAAAACACGACCGTGCACAGACAAAGACATACACAAAAGGGCTTTTACAAGGCAAATTCAACAATCTCTATAGGGTTCCAGTTTTCTGGGCAGAGAGATTACTTATAGGTACCATTACAATGTTACATTTTGTACATTTCCACAGGTATATGGTACACATTGGGTCGACGACGTTTCGGACCCCCTTGTTAAATAATGGGGTCCATCATCAGGACAAGAAAATAGTTGCCTTTTTAGTTATTAGCCTCTTTAGCCAGGGAGGCAGTTAGCAAGCTCAAATAAGGGCGGGCGGATAGAGTGCTGAAACAGGAATAGTGGAATAATCTATTCCGTGTTATTGGAATTTCCGAAATTTTTCGGAATTTCAAATAGAGTTCTGGAGGTGGAGGGGCGGGAAAGGATTTCTTGTGTCCACTTGTACCAGTAATTCAGAACGGAGTCTTAAGGGTCCAAGGCGGGAAAGAGTAATTATCTCGAGTCCGCTTCAACCAGTGTATATTAATCAGACTTCCTCGAGGGTCCAGTGGCGGCAGACGAGTAGTGTCTTTGTCCGCTTGTTCCTTTGGGCTGACCCCAGCGCGACTCGGCGCCGCCGATAATATTCGGCTCCAAAGGAACAAGCGGACAAAGACACTACTCGTCTGCCGCCATTGGACCCTCGAGGAAGTCTGAATAATATACACTGGTTGAAGCGGACTCGAGATAATTACTCTTTCCCGCCTTGGACCCTTAAGACTCCGTTCTGAATTACTGGTACAAGTGGACACAAGAAATCCTTTCCCGCCCCTCCACCTCCAGAACTCTATTTGAAATTCCGAAAAATTTCGGAAATTCCAATAACACGGAATAGATTATTCCACTATTCCTGTTTCAGCACTCTATCCGCCCGCCCTTATTTGAGATTGCTAACTGCCTCCCTGGCTAAAGAGGCTAATAACTAAAAAGGCAACTATTTTCTTGTCCTGATGATGGACCCCATTATTTAACAAGGGGGTCCGAAACGTCGTCGACCCAATGTGTACCATATACCTGTGGAAATGTACAAAATGTAACATTGTAATGTATGTATGTATGTATGTATTGCGACTTATATAGCGCACGTATCACCCGAAGGTATCAAGGCGCTTGCTTAGGGAACCCGTCCTGGTATTCCCCTGTGAGATACCCCGGCAGGGTATCCACAAGGTGAAAGTCAGGCATCCCGCCGCGAGGGGCCGTAGTGGAGATTAAGCAAGCTATTGCCCAGAGTCGCAGAGTGTGACCCTATGAGTCGAGTAGGCACCGGAGCGAGAATTGTCGAGTCCGTGGAATTTTTTTGAGCCCGAGACCCGCCGAGGCGGGGAATCGAACCCTGGTCCACGGCCGATCTCAGCTTCCGGGTCTGCCGCCTCTAACCACTGAGCCACACTTCTCCACATTGGTACCCATGGTACCTATAAGTAATCTCTCTGCCCAGAAAACTGGAACCCTATAGAGATTGTTGAATTTGCCTTGTAAAAGCCCTTTTGTGTATGTCTTTGTCTGTGCACGGTCGTGTTTTGGGTACAGGCTTGTGCCCCACGCACGTGAACTGTTGAAGGTGTTATTCTGTTTTGTATGTCCTCATTTAAAATATAAAAACGTGGAAGACCACTGCCCGGCTGGGTATGTCTTTATCAATATAGAACTGACTGAGTCTATATTTATTTTCCAATCATCCAATTCCCTGCCAGGGACCATTGTTGTTTCTACATAATTAACTTCCCCGAGGTCCCTCGCTGATACCAATTGGGGTCCCCTTGTTGTTTAAATAGAAGTGAGAAGTCAGGCAGCTGAAGCTGCACTCCAGCTTCTGTTTCTCTCAGGACACTACAGGCAACCTCGCTGGGTCACCAGCCTCTGACCCTACTGTAAGTTTCCTTCATCACTCAGCGCACATACCAGCTGCCACGGAGAGAGAGAGCCCTTTCTCACTAGAAGCTCTGCCCTCCCTCTGCTCAGACACATGAGGGACAGTGGAGCACTGCATGTGCAGGGATAACCAGCACTGGGACTTTAAGACAGAGCTCCACACATGCTGATCAGGGTGCAGAACATAAAGCGCTTTTCCCGTTTTGAAATATAGCACTCAACACACGCTTACTTCTTTGAAACAAAAGTTATAAGGACAGTCTGGTCCTTTCTCTGCTCCAGGCAAGAGCAATCACTGCAGGTCGTCCTACCCCACACAAGTCTGGGGCAGTGCTCCTCACACAGCTTCTCCAGCTCTCTTCCCAGGGAGGTTATTTGTTTAGATCCAGCAAGGATCTTTCTCATGAAGTCTTTTATCTCCCTGAAACTTCCAAAAGGAGGCAAGCACACACAAGCACTTGTAGAGTTCTTCACAAGCAGGATACCACAGCAGGGCAAAACGAGTAAGTCCTTTTCCTCCACCACAGACAGAAGCAGCAACTGCAGGCCAACCCACCCCTCATACAGAAAAGGCAAAGCTCCTCACACAGTTATATTATGTTATGTTACGTTATGTTACACAGCATGTGTATCGCGCTCAGCTACTCCAATGGAGTGTCTCGGCGCATACCATGAAGATGGTTAGACATGAAACAAAGACTATCTAAAAATAAGGGTCTTCAGTCTCTTTCTGAAAATCTGAGGACAGCATGCAGTGGCTGGAAGAGGGTTCCAGGTTGCAGCACCCATCTGTGAGAGTGAGCTGCAACCGTTCCCCGATCCCTTGCTTCCGAAACCTAGGAACGCATGTCATAAGCTTGGTAGAAAAACACAGCTGCCTAGCCGGAGCAGAGCACCTAAATCTTTGAAGAACTGTGATAACCCACTTACTGGGTCTCGGCGGCGGAGGGACCGCCCAAGTCTTCCTTGCCTCTCATACTTAGTAAAAGGAGACACAGGAGCCTTCGTCTGCAGGAGGAACACAGATTTATTTCAATAGCCCGGGCTATGGGACAGAGTCCTAAGCTAGTCAGAGACAAGACAGAGGAGGCTGCTACTTCACTCTGTAGCTTACAAGCCTTTTATACATTTTTCATCCCAGTCTTTTGGTTTTTAGTCCATTGTTCAATCAGGGCAGTGTTTGCAGTTGATAACCAGATCCAGATGTTGTTTGTAGTTGGTGACCTGGTCAAGGCTTGGTACACAGATCATTGTTCACTCGGCTTGATCAAAGCCATTCTTTCAAGTCATTGTTTAGTCAGCCTGATCAGGGACCAACAGTCAGACCATTGTCCAGATAACCTGATCACGGTGTCAAGGATGTTTACAAGGCTGGGAGCAAGAGATGGAAAACAAGCTTGTTTACACAGGGCGTGGGTGTCTCATGTCTTTCTGTTGAACTGCAAAGAACAGGGGGTTGGGTGTGCGACAGGTCCTGGGCAGAAATGCAGGCTGCAAGATGGTCTCTGTCGTGTCAGTTTAGATTTTCCTCAGGTATCAGCAGAAATGACCAGGTGGGTCGTGTGGAAGTGTTTGACATGAGATGGCAATGAAAAAACAATGGATTCCTAGTACAAATGATGCAGATCAGAAAAACACTTTTCTTCGGCCCTCCTTTTGCCATTGAGTGGCAAATACTTTAAGAAATATCAATGTTCATAAGACCATGTGTTTCTTGTTGGAGCATCATCATCATATTGGTGTTGTGAATGTTAGAGGGCAGAGGCTTGATGGTCCGGACACACATTTATTTATTTATTTATTTATTCAAAGTTTTATATAGCGCGAACAAGATCCTTACAGATATCAGAGCGCTTCACAAAGACAGGGTAGGGGCAGTAAGAATGAACAGAGATAATGGGAGCAGTATAATAGTCACTAACATGGTAGGATAATAATAACATACATAAAACAAATCAATATACAATCAGGTAAACAAGTAATATATGACGGCAAGTCATTGATCCCACTACAGAGGTGTTCAGGAACACCTTGGGTGTGTGGATGGCTTATACCAATGTTTTAGTATAGAGAGAACACTGAGTGGGGGCATCGGGAGAGTGGATCAGTAAACCAACGTGTATCATATATTGGTCGGTAGTAAGAGAGTAACGTAGTAGTGTCCCCCTCAAGTAGAAGCATAGTGCCAAAGGACAAGGTGAACAGTGATACAAAGCAAAGCAGAGTCTCTGATCAGCACCTATAAGGTTCAGGAGATCTTGGCCAGAAGGATGGTTTTCACCTCTTTCTTGAAGATTGCGGTGGAGGAGATAAGCCTGGTTTCAGGAGGGAGCGCATTCCAGATCCTGGGTGCCATTCCTGAGAAGGAGCACTTGTATGTTTTCTCTTTCCTGAATCTACGAGGTTCAGGAGTAGATTTTTTGTACTTCTATTGGTTCTCGAACCTCCTGATATGGACAACTTTTGAGCGAGGTAGTTGGGTGCATTGTGGTGCACGGCCGCGTGTGTCATAACTGCAATTTTTAGCTGTATTCTGGCTTCAAAAGGCAGCCATTTTAGAGACTTTAAGTCTGGGGATATATGCGAATGCTTTCTTGAGCCAGTAATGAGTCTCGCGGCAGCGTTCAGGGAGGCTCTTAAGGGTGCTGGTATGGATAGCGGGAGTCCGCTGAGGGCCACAATTCCGTAGTCTATTCGAGGGATGACTAAAGCTTGTACAGCAGTTTGGAAGTCTTCGGCAGGGAGGAAGGGTTTAATTTTCCTCAGTGTGTTGATTTGGAAATTAGCTGCTTTTGTGGCTTTGCTAACGTGCTGCTGCATGTTGAGCTTGGCGTCGAGTGTGATGCCTAGGGATTTCGCCGAATCCACGATGTTAGGATGGACATTGAGTGCTGTTAGGTTGTTGAGCCAGGTTTGGGTGGTGGAAATTTTCGCCGGGGGTGAGATGAGTAGGAACTCAGTTTTCAGAGCATTTAGTTTGAGGTGATTATCGGCCAGCCAAGATTGAGTGTTAATAAGCGTGGAATTCAGATGTTTGATATCTTCCGGGGATTGTAGCTTTAGGTAAAGTTGTGTGTCGTCGGCGTACATATCGAATTGGACATTGGAGGCTTGGAGCAAGGTGGCGAGCGGTTCCATGACGAAGTTGAACAGTGTGGGGGAGAGGGAGGATCCTTGTGGGACACCTAGGTCTGCAGGCACAGGTGTAGATAGCACATTGTCGATCTTGAACTTCTGAGACCGGTTGTGAAGGAAGGACGAGAACCATTTGAGAACAGTTCCCGATAGACCCATTCTAGTGCTTAGCAGCTCCAGCAAGTTCTCATGTTTGACCGTGTCAAATGCTGACGAGAGGTCAAGAAGGATGAGGAGGCAGGACTCATTGCGATCAAGAATTTGAAGGGCGTCATCAATTATGTGTGTCATAGCTGTTTCCGTGCTATGTTTCGCTCGGAAGCCTGATTGATGAGGGTTGAGGAGGTCAAATTGGTCAATGTGCTTTGTTAGTTGGAGTTGGACACATTTCTCCAGCAGTTTGGCCAGGGTGGGGATATTGGTGATGGGCCGGTAATTGTTTAGGTCAGACGGATCAGCTGTAGGTTTCTTGAGTATAGGCGTAACTTGCCCCACCTTGAGGGAGTCTGGAATGAGGCCTTGTTGCAGGGAGCTGTTGACGATTTTGGTCCAGAGAGGGAGAAGCAAGGGAATGAAGTCTTTTACAGCATTAGCAGGTAGCGGGTCTGTGATGTGATTAGAGGGCTTCAAGGTGCAGAGCAGTTTGTGTATTGCTTCTTCCGAATAGGTATCGAAGTACAGCCAAGATGACTTGTTTTTAGGTTGAGTGTTAGCCATTCTGGTGTGGTTGGGGAATCGGCTTACATCCATGATGAGGTCATTTCTTATGTTGTCAGTCTTTAGCTTAAAGAAAGCAGAGAGGGCTTCACAGTGTGGGGCGTCGCTTGTTGTGCTGTTTGATTGTAAGGGTAGTGTCTTTGTTTGGGTCTTGATTAGTTCGAACAGCTTTCTTGGCCTGTTTTTTGCTTGGTCCAACTGGCGGCTAAAGAAGTCCGATTTTGTGCGCTTTATTTTCCTGAAGTAGGCATTTCTCTTGTTCTTAAGCCTTTTGAGGTGCAGTGCTGAAGGGTCCGATCTCCAGGTGTGCTCTGCCATTCGCATAGTACGCATGTCGTCATTGAGCCTATCATCATACCAGGGGTTAGAAATTTTGGTGGAGACTCTCTTCAGTTGCAGTGGGGCGACTTCATTGACTATTGTATTCATAGAGTCAAGGTAGTGGTCGGTCAGTGATTGAACATCCGAGGCACCTGAAGGGGGAAGGAGGAGATTGCCGATGTGAGGAGGCAGGGTAGAGGGGTTAAGATTCTTCATGTCCCTTTTCCATGTTTTAGATTTGATTGGTTGAGCCGGGTTAGGTTTAACTTTTTCATTGATAAAGAAGGTGATAATGTGGTGATCTGACCAGTCGCAGGGTAGAATCGCCTCCAGTTGTGTAGAGTTCTCTTTGGCAATGATCAGATCGAGTATCGAGCCTTTGTCGTGTGTTGGTCTATCGCATATTTGGGTGAGGTCAAGCGCATTAAGGAAAGTTTTGAGACTATTCACCACTGTGTCTTTCTGATCGTTCCAGTGGAGATTGAAATCACCCAGGTAGACTTGGGTGGTCTGCCGACCGGCATTGGAAGTGATCATGTCCATGAGTTGTTGGGTGAATATGAGATTGTCACCAGGCGGGTGATAGATGAGATGTAAAGCACAAACTTGTTTGCCCTCGCTGGAGATGTCGAGGCAGAGGAGTTCACAGGAGGAAAGGGAGGGGGAGGTGACTTTAGTAACGGAGAGGTTGCTCCTAAAAATGCATGCAATTCCCCCGCCCGTCTTGCCAGGAGACCTGTCCAGCCTAATGATGTGATAATTGGGGGGGACTAGTATGTCCATAATCGGGGTAGAGGCTTCAGTAAGCCACGTTTCCGTTAGAATGGCTGGGTCCAGATCCATAGCTGAGACAAGATCCGCGATGTCGGAGGAGTGTCTCTGAGCTGATCTGCAGTTGAGTAGGATGCATTTGAGTTTGGGAGAGAGAAGGGTGGTCGAGCTTTCTAGTGTGAGGGGAACTTTTCTGAGGTTGTTAGGGACGGAACCTCTGTTGTTGAGTGTTGGGGGCCTCAGAGGGTTTGTAAGAATTATGGGTATGGGGATGTGCGTGTTGGATATGTGTTTTACCGGACCTGGGCCATAAGAGCGAAGGAGAGAGCATAGGTCGCGGTCCGATAATGGGTTGAGGACACGACAGGGGCGGTGGGAGTTATTGGGAACGGGGATAGTCGGCCAGCGCGGGTGTCGTCGGAGGCGAGGGTATGTAGGGAGGGTGCGTCGTTTGTAGGGTAGGGGGATGGTGACTGGGCTGTGAGGAGAGAAGGTCTTTGATTGCGTGGACATCTTTTTTGATTTGTAGAATATCCTCTTTGACTTGTTGGAGGGTGGATAAAGTCAGGTCAGGAGGTGTATTGGGGATGGGGTTGGTGGGGAGAGCCATTGGTGAATGGTTGAGTAGTGAGCTGGAAAGCGGGCAGGGTATCGAGGGGGGGGATATACTAGCGTTGTTGGAAGTTTCTGCTGTGCTAATGAGTGGGATGGCATTCAAAGTGTGGGCGTGTTTGTGGGCGAGGGGTGTGGGTGAGGTAGGTGAAGTAGGCGGTGGGTGGGAGGCATAGGTAGTGACGTCAGTGGGAGACGGTGCCAGTGAGTAGAAGAGTGCGTGAAGGCTGAGGACAGTGGGGGAGACAGGAGGGTAGTGAGGGCTGAGAATAGGAGGTGGGAGAGAGGGGGATGCTAAGGTAAGGGAGGCGGTATGTTCTGTATCTTTTGTTGGGAGGGTGAGAGTGTCGTGGGTGGGAGTGGGGAGGGAGTTGGGGAGGGAGAGGTGTCCGCCGTAGGGGGGATGGGAAGGGGGGTGGATAAACTCCGAATGGTGGTGTGTTCAGTTGGTTGCGTGTTGTGGGCGAGAGTTGTTGTGTCAGATGTGAGAGACTCGTGGGTGGGAGTGGGGAGGGAGCTGGGGAGGGAGAGGGGTCTGCCGTGGGGGGGATGGGAGGGGGGATGGTGTGTTCACATGGTGGTGTGTTGTGGGTGGGAGTTGTTATGTCAGGGGGAGAGGGATGGAGGGGGTATGAGTGGGGATAAGAGGGGTCATAATAGAGGGGCAGCTAGTATATGTGGTGGAGAGATTTGTGACTGTCCTTGGGGAGTGTGGGGCGTTAACAGCAGGTGGGCCATTTACTGGGGTGCTGGGGGTAGAGGTGTAGTAGGTAGGGGCTGCGACGTCAGGGGTGATAGTGCTGGTGGAGTTCTGGGTGGGGGTCCGCAGCTTGGAAAGGTGCTCTTTGAACTTGGGGAACAGGTTGTCAAGTAGTTCCAGGTTCTTGTCCGTGGCTTGAATTAGGACAATCCCGTTATTGTAGATAGTAATGGTAGTCCTGCCAGGGAAGAGGTGGGAAGGTGTGATAGAGAGAGTTAGGCCATGAGTTGTTTTCCTGGTGGTGGAGACGGTGAGTAGGGAAAGGAACGCTTTTCTCCATTGGCCTCTGCGTGAGGTGTGAAAGATGATATCAGTATTCAGGGCTCCATTGCCCGGTGAGAAGTAGGTGTCGGTAAAGGGTGTTTCAGGGTGCGATCTCAAGAAGTTATGTTTAAAACGTTTAGCGGCTTTTTTGGTGAGAGTGGAAGGGTAGTTAATTCTAAAAGTGTGCTTGCCGTTGAGCTCCATTTTGGAAAGGCTGTGATGTTGGGTGTAGGAAATAGGATGACAATAAAAACTGTCAGCCGCTAGTTACAGGGCAAAGGGATGACACTAGCGAGTGACCAAAAGTATAAGAGGTAGAAGGCAGTGCAGTCCACGAACAAACAGTGTGAAGGTGCAGCTTACCTGATGCATCCTATATGCGAGGTATCAGTCAGTTTACACCATGTACAAAATATGAGAGGTAGAACCGGTTAGGTGGAAACAAATTTACACATCAGAATGTACGAGGTAACAGCAGTGTAGTCTAGGTGTAGAAAGTGGCTGGGTGCAGCTTACATGGCTAGTCGAAGTGAATGAGGTAGAAATAGTCAGTGCAATATCGTGAAGTAGTTTACATCGAAGAACCAACAAATAGATGAGGTAGCAGCTTACCGCATATACAGTATAAAAATAGGGCTAAACTACTAATGAATTACTGAATCCAGTATATGTGCAAACAAGTTACTGCAATAACAAATATGACACTCGAATATGAGGTAGCAATCTGTGCACTGTCGGCGGGTAAAAGTGATGATGGGTGTATATTACATAAGATGTAGGATACTAATAGTAATAAAATAAAATACTGCAGTAAAAGGCAGATACTTAAGCGCATCAAGAGCACCAGGTTACATAAAGTGTAAAGTAGAAGTATAATACTGACAAAATACTGGAATAAAATAACTGTGCAGACCATAAAAATACCTAAATCGAAGGTGACAATAGTGAGTAGTCAAAAATATGTAAGGAACAGGAGTCAGTGGCAGAATACAATTGCACACAAAAATTATATGAAACAACAAGTGGCATTAGTGAGCAGCAAAAAATATATGAGGTAGCAAACGGTGCATTACCGGTGACGATAAAGTGGGACGTGCAAGATACAATTAGGAGTGTAAAATATAATACCACTGTAAAAGGCAATAATATATGGGTAGCAATAGGTGCAGAAAAAAGTGGAATGTGCTGGATACAATTAGGAATATATTAATAAATACCACTGTAAAAAGGCAGTCTATCAAAATCCGATGTGAAAAACACCAAGCTGTGTAAATTGTGCAGCCGATAAGAGTAGTCTAAAAGGCCTTAGGTCGACGGTGGAAATGACTAGTCCATGATGGTCGCCCAAAGATAGACAGACTAAGATGGCCGAACCGATAGGGGAGATAGAAATACTGGTCCTTTGTCTGTTGCTATTACTTTGAGCTCAGAGAAGGACTGTTTCACTTTCTATTCGAGCAGGCACTGCTCATAGCTTGCTGGGAGGGAAGAGTGGGGGAGTTAAAGCTGTGGAGCCTCGTGGACATCAAAGGTACCGGAGAGGATTTATTTCTACAGTTTTATGGCCTCGGCCATGTTGCTCAAGGAGGTCGTTTAAGAATGTGAGCAGTTTTATGGCCCCAGCCATTTTGCACAAAGGAGGTAGTCAAAAAAATGTGAGCAGGCGGGTGGGGTGAAATAAATACCTTGTGCCTCCGTTAGCATGTTGTACAGAGCACTGGAAGGCACTGAAAGCACAAACAGCAGGAGACCAGGACAGCTACTCCCAAGGCAAGAAAGACGAGGACCTTCCAACCCCACTGGGAAAGAAGACCCCAGATCCAGCCTGTGAGGGACCAGTTGCCTTCATCCAGATGAATTTCAGAAGGAAGGCGATGCAGATGTTGGATGGCATCGTACACTGTAGGTGCATTGTCTGGGATGTACATGCAACAGCTGGAGCCGATCAATTTACACACACCACCACGATCAGCAAGAATGACATCGAGGACCATGCGGTTTTGGAGCAATATAAGGCGGTCCGCCTGTAGCTCTGCAGTGAGGTTGGAGAGGGCACCAGCTGTTACTGTGATGGTGGCCTCAAGGACCCTGGTCAGTCCTCGTACAGCTCGACTGTGGCCACAGAATGGAAGGAAACTGTTAAAGAAGTCCCCGGCTTCCTGGCCCGCTGTAACCTCGGCTGATATGATGCCCCTACGTGAGCGGCGCAGGGCGCCCCTCATGGACAGGTGGCAACCTCCATGGGTGGAATACGTTGGTGGAAGGAGGAAGGCCAGATAGCAGGTACCAGACCAGTTACGGAGGAGCCAAGTGTAGGGGGCAGTGCCTTCTTGTGCGGAATCTAGAAAATGTTTGTTGAGTGGTTAGGTTGAATACTACCATTTCACCTAGTTCATCTGGTGGTAGTAGCAACGTGGATGAGCTGGTCAGGCAAAAAGGAGCATTGGCATTGCCAGATCTGTTCTGCCAGAAGTCATCTCGAAATGTTCCAAGGACGGAATTGGCAGTACCATTGACAGTGTAGGCCTCCTGTATCAATATCCACCATGCAAGACAAGAGCCAGAGACTCAGAAGGGATAGAGAAAGAATGGGACAGGGTGTATCATGGAATGCGGCATCAGTCCACAGACCCAGCAGTTGGAAGTGTTCATGATCAGTTGATGATGATGCAACATTTGGATGAAAGTGTTATTAAAGAATTCTGCACAGCGGGGTAATTTATGGGCTGGTAGTGTGTAGTGCTGGTGTTCTGCAGGAGTCGGGGTAGGAGTCGGTGGGGTAACAGGATGGTAGATCAGTAACAGCCAACCAAGGATAGACAGGATGAGGGAGACAAACAGCGTCACCACGGTGACCATGAAGTATCTACTATGTCGGAGGCTGACATTTTGTTTCTGAATTCGGGTGTTTTGGACGGTGGCCATTGTGCTAAGCCAGGGACCTCTAGTGGCTGTCTGTGATTAGTGGTTGCTTCACTGGGCGCAGGTGCCAAGGAGCCCTGTGGCATACCTAAGTCTGACACACCAGCATTACTCTCATCTGGGAAGATCACAGCCCTACAGCCTATCGGTACTTGGCGAAGTCAAGGGCATTTCTTCCCTCGGGGGCGCAAGTTATATCAGTCGGAAATAGGGACAGTATGGTCGGGAAACAATTGTTCTTGGTGTTGAGCAGAGTAAAGGGAGGGTTCCACCCTTCCTTTCAGTATGCTGTCACTCTCTGCTTCCTTAGATGTAGAATGCAGTCTGGCATCGCTGAATGGGACAAACGTTGGAACCGTTTCTGTTTCTGAGTCTCCTAGTCCTTCCCTCACCCACTTATCATAGGGGAGGGGCAGAGGCACACGCCGGCAGTGAGACGAATGAACCCAATTCTTCCGACCTTCAACTTTCACAGCGGTGCGGGTGGCCAGTAACACCTGACTGGGCTGTGTCCAGCGGGGCTCGAGGCTCTTAGTCCGGTGAAAGTTCCTCACTAGGACCCAATCACCAGGTTGGATAACGTGTCCTGTGCCCTTGCTTTTGTCAGGTGTGGCCTCGTGCACCTGGTGATAAAGAGTACGAAAGGTATTAGTTAGACTGTACAGATAATCAGTTAATACAGGGTATTCAACGTCAGACAGTTTCTTAGGTCGTGGGACACCCCAGACATTGGCAGGCCTCCTGAACACAATTTCGTGGGGAGATAACCCTATCCTGGTGTGGGCCGTTGTGCTTGTGGACAGTAGGACCAAGGGAAGAGCATCAACCCAAGTGACACCTGTCTCAGCTACTATTTTAGCTATTTTGGTTTTTAGGATGCCATTGTATAACTCCACTAGACCTTCTGACTGGGGGTGGTTGGCTGCATGAAATGTTTGTTTTATACCCAATGCTGTACAGACATATTCCATAATTTGAGCCGTAAAGTGTGTCCCGTTGTCACTCCAGACCAAGCCGGGCAAACCGAATCCTGGGAGCTACTCTTTTAGTAGCACTTTGGCGGTAGTGATAGCGGTGCAGTCTTTGACGGGGTAGGCTTCCACCCATCAGCTGAATGTACAGACCACCACTAGGACATATTTCAAATTGTTACACCTGTCCATCTGGATGTAATCCATTTGGAGGACTTCAAAAGGGAAGGTAGGAGGAGAGAATCCTCCCTTAGGAGTAACTGTGCCTTTTCCTGGGTTATACATTAGGCAAATCATGCATGTTTTAACCAGCTTTTCAGAATATGCTGGTATCTTAGAGTTGTACCATGTAGGTTCCAAAAGTTTACAAATCCCTTTTGCACTAATGTGGGCAGGACCATGGGCCATCATAACTACTGCTAGCACATGACTGTCAGGTCACATCCATTGCCTTTCCATAGTCGTACGGACCCAGCAACCATCAATTCCCTCCTTTGCTAATTGATCCTTCCACGCCCTTAGTTCCTCAGGAGTAGTATGGGACTGAATATCAAGCACACTCTGTATTGTGTTTTCAACCATGCCCTCATCTGCCACCCACCTAGCGGGACCTCCTACATATATTCCTTCCCTTTTCCTAAGAGCTGTTTGTCTGGCCGTCTGGTCAGCCAGAGCATTGCCTTTCCCAACATCATCTGTCACTTTCTTATGGGCCTTACTTTTTATAATGGCCACCTTTCTGGGGAGTATCAGGCAGTCTAACAGTCGGTGAATTAGGGGGCCATGTTGAATCTTGGTCCCATGGAAATTAAGGAAATTCCTTTCTTTCTACAACCTCCCGAAGTTGTGGGCCACCCCAAAGGCATACTGGCTGTCAGTATGGATATTTACTGTTATTCCCTTGCTTAACTCACAGGCTCTAGTGAGGGCCACTAATTCTGCCGCCTGAGCAGAGCACTGCGGAATCTGAGCTGTTTTTCTACTTGCCCCAATGTCGTGAGGGCGTAGGCGGCTGAGATGTTACTATCTGGCCCTCTGAGACATGATCAGTCCACATACAGTGTACCTTCTGTTTCTGCTATCGGGGTATCCTGTAAGTCAACCCGTCCCTTCGTCTCCTCCTCTGTCCTCAATATACAGTCATGTGGGTCTAAGCGGGCATCCTGAGTATCCAGTGGGAGTAATGTGGCGAGGTTTAGTGCAGTGCATCTTATGATGTTAATGTGGCTGGCAAAGAGTGTCAGTTCATATCCTGTAAGTCGTGCGCTAGTCTTGGTGTTATTAAGGAGGGTATCTACAGAATGGGGTCCATCAGAGTCAGGGGGGAGTTCATGACGATTCCTGCACTCTGACGGACCATGAGGGCGGCCGCAGCTGTCGCCCGTAGGCATCCTGGGAGAGCCCTTGCAACAGGATCTAAGGTGGCTGAAAAATAGGCACATTGCCGTTGGTGACCTCCAAACATCTGGGTCAGGACAGCGCATGCACAGCCTTCTGTCTCATGTACAAAAAGAAAAAATTGTTTGCTATAGTCAGGAGTACAGAGGAATGGAGCAGTACACAGGGCCCTCTTCAAATCTTGGAAGGCCTGCGCATGCTCTGTTGCCCATGGAAAGGAACTGTCTGATATGTCTTTAGTGGTGAGGGCAAGAAGAGGTTTGACCATGGCCAAAAAATTGGAAATCCACTGTCTACAGTATGAGGTTAGGCCTATGAAGGCTCGCACCTGCTTTTGTGTTCGTGGAGCCATCATAGCATTGATAATGGCTACACGATCAGCGGTGAGCTGTCTTCCCTCCTTTGAGAGGAGATGACCAAAGTAGGTCACCTTCTCTTGACAACTTTGACTGTGTGGTTATGGAGGGCAAGGTGGCGTAACAGACAGAGAGTAGCTTCTTTACATGTTGGGGAAGAATTTGCAGCAATGAGGAGGTCATCTACATATTGTAATAGTGTGGAATTATCAGGGAGTTCCAAGGAATCTAGTTGACTTTTTAGGGCTCGACTATAGATACTGGGGCTCTCGGTGAAACCTTGAGGGGCGCGGCAGAATCTAAAGCTCCGCCCACCAAGGGAGAAACCAAAGAAGTGTCTGCTGACTGGATGTATAGGAATGCTGAAAAAAGCATTCTTCAGGTCTATGACAGAAAAGTGCGTGGCGTCAGAAGGGACCATTGTTAAGAGGGCTGTAATGTCGGGGACAACAGGGTATTGGGAGATTGTTATTTTGTTAAGGGCTCTCAGGTCAATCACAAATCGGTATATTTTAGGGGAGAGAGCATCTCCATTGGTCTTTTTAAGAACAGGAATAATGGGAATGTTACAGACATTGCCACGTGTCTCCTCCACTACGCCCTTGTCCATCAATTCAGATATTATTGTCAAAAGGGCTATTTCCCCTTCCGCGGGTAGTCGATACTGCCGGAGGCGGGGGAGAAGTGCACCTGGATGGATGTGTACCACATGAGGGGGTATGTTGAGACACCCTACATCAGTGTCTGATGATGCCCAGAGGGAGGATGGTAAAGACTGCAACTCTGGTGGGAGGGGACAGGTACATATGGGAAGCTGTGGTGGGAGAAATTGTTAGGGATACACCTTGGGGACTACATGATATGGTCGCATACAGAGCTTTCAGTAAATCCATGCCTAACAAGTTTTCACTGCAACCTGTAGTAAGAACCAAGGGAGCGTCAACATGTGCAGGGCCAATATCGAGGTGGAGGGGTTCAGAGACAGGACTGGTCACGGGTGTCCCTGCAAAACCCACGGAGACATTCATATTGCCAGAAAGGGGTGCCTCCGGGACTGACAGATGTGTAATAGAAGACCTGGTGGCCCCAGTATCCAAAAGAAAATTCTTATCGTTCCCCACAACTGACATTTGAACATACGGGCCTCTTTGATCCACTGGAATTTGCACTCTGGTAATACCCCTTTCCTGACTGTCCTATGTTTGGTAGGATCCTTTCTCATCAACTTCGTCATAATCATCATTGTAATAAGTGCTTGTTGCTTCGTACCCATCAAACCTATTAGCTGGGCGCGGCCGGACGGGAGCGTCATCCCTGGACCTATGTTCTTTTTTCTGTGGATGGGGTGGGCCATGGTCCCTAGTCTGCCTCACTTCCCTAGGAGCGCGAGGCCGAGTCTTCCCTGTTCTTATGTTTTTAGCTAACACGGGACACTCATCTATCCAGTGGCCGTACCCCTTACAATAAGCACACTGATCTGTTTGGAGGGCTCCCTTACATTGAGGGCTGGAGGGGGTAGACTGGCGAGCCCTCGGAGGGTGTTGGGGTTGGGGCCTAAAATTCCAGCGGGCATCGGGACCTCGGGGAGGGTAAGCCTGCTGCAGAAGTGCCTTAGTCTTAAGATCCCTAACCTTCTTACTTTCCCTGTCTCTATCTTCATTCTCCCTATTCTCGTGATATTGTGCCTTAGCCAAGATACCAGTCATAGTTTGGGCAGACCACGTACTTTCAACTTTCTTAAGCCTGGCGTAGATCTCAGGAAGCAAGTTGCTGACAAACTTATCGACAAATACTGGGCCAGAACCTGGGGTCCGGGGATCCAAACCACTGTGTCCCTTGTATTCTGTCTCAAAAAGGGTAAAGAAGTTAGCCACATTCTCATCTTTCCACTGCCTACAGGCGTTTATTTTATCCCAGTTAATGACAGTTTCCGGCAAAAGTGTTTTCATAAACGTCATTATTTTACCGGGCAAAGTCAGGATGGCAGCTTCTGGTTTAGTCCCTCCTACCCTTGCTTCTTCCATAGCCTCTAGGTCAGCCCATTTACCTCCCAACGCTACTTCATGGTCAGTAAGTCGAATTTTGTCCCAAATTTCAGTGGAGACAACGGTACCAAAAAGTAAATCTATATCCTCAAGAATGAGAGCACCTGCAGAGATAATCTGACCTAGTTCTCTGTAAAAGGCAGCCGGATTCTTCCGGGGATCTGGTAATTGTCCTTTTAACTGCATTACTTCTGACCTTTTCCAAGGAACATGAACCCAAAGCCTGCGCCAGTGTGCTTCAACAGCCCCTTGGCCATTATTTTGGGCATTGGTAAGTGCGTTAACAAAGACAGGGGCTGCCTCTCTCATTGGCATAGGTGTTTCTAGAGGGGTGTTGGAAGAAGCGTTCATATCACAGTAAGCCACTAAAACAGATATAGTGCCAAACATCCCCTTTCCCTGAACATCGCCTCTTTTTATTCGCGACCTAAGGTCCATCAATCCGGTGGGTATCTGCATAAGCGCATTCTCAAATTTTTGCATAACCAAAGTACACATATATTGAGCCCAGGTGATCTGTTCCATAATCGTCCACTGAGAAAAGGTGGACCATATTTCTTTAAAAGTATAAATATTCCTGTTATTTATCCAACATTCACACTGTTGCCTCTGTAGGTAATTTTCTCGCAGGGAGGAAAAGCTGACTGCAGAGCGCAAGGAGGCCAGTTGGGGGGAATTCAACAATTTATATAAATCTTGCTTAACCGCATGCGTGCGGGCGGAATTCCGCCCGTACTCTGGGTTTTTTAAAATCTCACTTTACGTGACGAGCTGGGCTCGTCATGAGCGTGCGAGGAGGCTACCTCATGACGAGCCCAGCTCGTCATCAGCATCGAAGGGGTTAACTGTAGACCACGGGGAAGTAGGAAAAGGGCGGGTAGGGGTAAAGCCGCCGGGGTTGGGCGGACGGAGACTTGTTGTCATTCCCTCAGCGAGGACAGGGTTAACAGGCCTAGTCGGTGTCATAGGAAAAGTTGGGATGGTCGATGTGACAGGGAGAACAGTAGGAGGGGCAGTGTGGGCAGGAGTGGGCAGTGGTGGGGGGACATGCGGGGTGTGAGGCATCAGGGCAGGGTACATTGGGGCATATGCAGGAGGGCTTTCTAGCATGTTATCAAGCAAGGAATCACTTTCTTCTCCCCCTTCCATATGGCCCTTTCCTTTCTCCTCATGGGCTGGATAACATTTTTGTACCCGGGCCCCATGCTCCCTATCGGCTATTTCTACTGATTTTGTCATTTGATTTTGTAAATTTTCTCTAGCGTGATCGGCCATTGACATACGTTCCTGTTTTCTTTCTTGAGCCTTCTGTTTTCTAGCTCTCTGCTCTATCTCTTTCCTCCAAAATCGGACAGATTCAAACATAGACGGGTGCGCTTTTCTTTTCATTAATTGTTCCTCTAAGTTGGCGAGAACTTGGGAATCAAAGGAGCCATAAAGTGGCCACTGTAATTCCGCATTACTTTTTTTTGTATATTTTACCCAGAATGAGGAAAACATTATGGCAGAAGGGCCATGTTTAACATACATCGTAGGGCCAGGGGTCCCTTCTGGAGGAAGTGGACAGGCCACCTCCAGCTGGGAGTCCTGCGTACACATACAACAACATAATCTCTTGAACTTACTACTGACTGGCATGCTTAAAAACAGATAACAGACACCAGCGGGTTTCAAAAACTCACCTCGCTTGCTTGGCTTTTGCAAACCTACAGAACAGACACCAGCGTTTTTTTTAAACACTTCACCTGCTTGGCTTTGGCAAAAGTCAATAACAACTTGGCTTTTGCGAAAGTCAATAACTGAATCATACAGACTTGGTGGATGATCAGTCCACCCTTACCTTACAGGGGTAGTTCTCTTCTGCAGACGTAGGGCTGTGTCCTGTTCCAGAAATTATTTGCTAGGGAACTCCAGCGAGGACGCGGTCATGTGGCCCAGACCGGGTGGGGAGGGACAGCGGGCGAGTCGGGCGGTCTACCGGAACACAAGAATCCCTCGGGTAGGGCGCCTCCGTCAGAGTCTCTCCGCGTAACTCCTCACATCCACCGGGCCTGACCTTCGTGCTCATGGAATCCCTGTTCAGGCGCCATTTGAAGAACCAGGATAACCCACTTACTGGGTCTCGGAGGCGGGGTGAATGCCCAAGTCTTCCACACCTTCCATTTTAGTAAAAGGAGACACAGGAGCCTTTGTCTGCAGGAGGAATCCAGATTTATTTCAATAGCCCGGGCTTTTGGAACAGAGTCCCAAGCTAGTCAGAGACTGAAGAACCGGGCTTTTTAGTACCCAGCGGCGCCAGGGGCACGCCCAAAGTCTTCGGGTTCACCTGTCTTAGAATACAGAGACACAAGGTACTTCTTGGTGGCGTCAAAGATTAAATTTATTGGCTGCAGCCAGAAACAGAGGTCCACGAAGTACAACACCGCGTATATTCGTAGGAGACTGCTCAAATTTGCAAAAACGAGTCATCCCTTTTATGCCAAAAACTCACATTCTGGACAAACACCCATTATTTACAATTTGTCCAATCATAGGCATTATTACAGAAGGTATCGCATAACGACAAACCCACTTTTCGGTTGTCCAGCCCACCATCAATTATACAGAAATGCCCAACATTCCTTCTTACATAAGTTGGACAGTACCCATAATAAAAGGACCACAACCCATGTCATAAAAGAGGCCATAAAGGAAGAAACAGAAACAGATACAGAGCGAGATAAGGGATGTGTGTGCATATCAAACTTTACAATGTCCGGTGCTCTGATCCTTAATCTTGATCAGCTATAGGGCAAGGAACTGGTTCAGCAAGGTCAGCTTCAGGCAACGAGGTCAGTTCACTTGGTTCATCCAAAAGTCAGCACGAACTCGAGCCGACGTGTACGTGTATCAAGGACTCGTTCGGCCGCAGTCGACGGCCTATGTGAGGGCAACCAAAGAATGGCTGCCATGCACAAAATGAAACCCATGGTCCGGAACGAAATCTCCAAATACAAAGTGAATCTGTAGGTCTAGCATGACGAGATCACTCGTACTTGCCGAACTCACTAGTTACGGTTTGCTACTATCAAATTCGTAACGAAACCATGCTATTTATAAAATGGGTTCAGAATTCACGGAACCACAGGCCCTCCTTTTGCCCTTACATAGGCAATCACTCAGTCTGCATCTGAATCAATATCAATATTCATCAGATCATCAAGATGCTGGTGGAGCATCATCCTATTACTCAGTACTTCTCTCGAGACAGGTGCTTTCACACACGTAGTAGCACAAAGGCCACATACGGCGGGACCACACTGTACACAGAGACAACATGAGAAGAGAATCGCTTAAATCATCCCGATGATCATCAGAATCTTCCATCCCCAAGTTGATAACAGCCCCCAGAACCATCCAGTCAATGACCAATCTCCTTTATCCACATTTATAGACTCAGAGATCCTATGTAACTTAGAAATGCCCTGGTATACTGTTGAAGCATTATCTGGTATGAAAACGCAGCAACTCGATTGGATCAATTTACATACCCCACCTCGGTCTGCAAGTATGACGTCTAAAACCATTCGATTCTGTAATGTCATAAGGCGATCCGCTTGAAGCTCAGCGGTCAAATTACTAAGGGCACCGGCAGTTTCATTTATGGTGGACTCAACCACTCTCGTCAATTGCCATAGGTTTCTACTATTTGCCATAGGTCCCCAAAACGGTAGGAAACCCTTGAGAAAGTCTCCCACTTCTTGTCCCGTGGAATCTTCCTGACTGAAGACACCCCTAACAACTCTCGTTCTGTGGTAATCTACAGCAGCAGTATACGTAGGAGGTAACAAATATGCAACATAACATGTTCCCGAAAAATTAGGAGGCAACCATGTGTATGCTCTATCATAGCAAACAAAATACGTGCCCTTAGCTGCTAAAAACGGTGGGGAAGTTTGGGACGCAAAGACATACGTCTGAGTAAAAACACTCTTCCCTAACTGAGCTCTCGGATTCTTGCCATTACCTTGCAGACAAAAATGACTACGATGGGGTACGATCCAAATCGGAGGTGACCTTTTTCGTCTCTGCTTTTCATTCAGACTAACACTATATCCAGTCACGTTCCATCCGATATAAGCTAATGCCTCATCCTTAGGAATAGTCTCATATGTATCGATATCTCTGATCATTTCTGTTATTCCCTTCACCAAGGCACTATTACTCGAGTTATCTTTCATGGAACGCAGGGGCTAGACTTCGTTGGCATAGCTAAACATCGTCTGATATGCCCATACAGACCCATTGTAACTGAATGGCAGAACCAAATAGGGAATACCTCTATCCGTAGTATGTGGCATAAGACCACACACCCAACAATTAGTGGTGTTCACTACCAACTGGTGTTGATGCAGAAGTTGTACAAAGGAATTATTAATAAATTCTGACCTTCTAATCAGTTCATGTTCAGGTAAAGTGTGGAACGAATGCAAAGAAATAGTAGTAGGGAAAGACATATGTTGTGAGGTAGGTGCAAATGTCAATTGGGTAGCATAAACAATCCCACCCATCAGAGACAACATCATGCTAAAAAACACTATAAGACACGTTATTAAAAAACATTTGCTACGAATCAATTTACACAATTTTGTCTTAAAGTTCATTTTTGCAACAGCTCTCTCCATCTCAAAAAAACTCTATCCTCTAACTGTGCTGTTCACGGCAGTTGGTTTTCTTCGCTCAGGTGTGCATCTGTAAGTCTAGGGAACGCCCTAGAACAAACCAGAACCGTCGACCTTGCGTCTACACGGTTTGCCACTCCAAGTTTTGATACCGCGACCCTACAACTGAACCCGGATGGTGGTTCGAAAAAGGAAAAAAAGGAAAAACAAAAACAAAACAGCTTCTTGGATGAGAGAGTGCCGAAAGAGCAGAAAGAGATAATTTTTTTATTAGTCCATTGTTTCTTGGTCGCAAATTATAACGGCCTTTACCAGGCACCGTCTGATCTCGGAACAACAATTCAGGCTCAGTGGTGTCCAATCTCAAAGGCGGGGGCACAGCTGCTTGCAAGATATGGTCGTCCTCTCGCTCAGACCTGGTCCCTACCAAATGTGCGTCGCTAAATGGCATAAATTTCAGCACTCTTTCTGTTTCTGAATCACCAATACCCTCATGGATCCACTGGTCGTACGGTAGAGGTAAAGGTACCTTCTTACAGTGTACGCCGTGGATCCAATTTTTCTTGCTGTGTACTCTTACTGCTGTTCGTGTCGATAAAATTACTTGGTATGGGCCGATCCAACTGGGCTGAATGTTCTTGGTCCGCTGGAAATTGCGCACTAATATCCAGTCTCCAGGACTGAGGGTGTGACCTGGATCTTCAGATGCTTATGGGAGGTTATCATGAACCTGTTGATGTAAAACACGTAATTTAGTCGTCAGATCATACAAGTAATCAACTAGCACAGGATATTCGATGTCGCTGAACTTCGTTGGTCTCAGCACTCCCCACACATTTGCCGGGCGACCAAACACAATTTCGTATGGACTAAGTCCTAATCGGGAATGCACTGTAGTTCTGGTTGACAAAAGTGCCAACGGCAATGCATCGGGCCATTGGAGACCAGAGCTTGTCTGGATCTTGTCTAACTTAAGCTTCAGAGTACCATTATAGCACTCGACTAAACCAGCTGATTGGGGGTGATTCGTGGCATGAAATTTCTGCCTTATGCCCAAACTCTCACACACTCTCTTCATGATCTGGCCCACAAACTCACTTCCATTATCACTCCATACCATTCTTGGCAAACCGAACCTAGGGAAGAATTCCTTGAGCAGAACTTTAGCTGTGGATACAGCAGTGTTATCCTTTAGGGGATAAGCCTCTACCCATCTTGAAAAGGCACAGACAACCACCAGGACGTATTTCAGATTGTTACATCTCTCCATGTGGATAAAATCCAATTGCAACACCTCGAACGGATACGCCGGAGGCGCGAAGTGACCAGCTGGAGTTGGGGTTCCCTTGCCAGGATTATGCATCAGACAAACCATGCAGTTTTTGACCAGATTCTCTGCACATTTAGGAATTCCACCATTCTGCCACACTGGAGCCAACAACTTACAAATCCCTTTCGCACTAATGTGAGCCATTCCATGTGCCATCGTAACCACTGCAAGCACATACGCATCAGGCAACAACCATCGCTGGTATTCCGACAATTCAATCCAACAGCCAGTCGAATCCAACATTCCCGTACTCTCTCTCCACACATTCAATTCTTTCTCAGTAGCTTCAGGATGAATCGTTTCACACTCTCTATTGGGTCTTCACACATCCCTCTATCCGGAACCCATCTCGCTGGACCTGCAACATACATTCGACTCGTCACATCTTTCGCCGTTTCTCTCACTACTTCATCCGCAAACGCATTACCACGACTAACGTCATCTGAAACTTTCTTATGTGCACTGCATTTCACAATCGCAACTTGCGTCGGCAACGTAAGCGACTCAAGAAGTTCATTCACCAACTGTCCATGCTGAATCTTCGTACCATGGGAAGTGAGGAATCCACGTTCCTTCCACAAACGCCCAAAGCTATGGGCGACACCAAACGCATATTGACTATCGGTATACACAGTCACTCTTCTTCCTTTTGACAACACACACGCTCTTGTCAGTGCAATCAATTCTGCTGCTTGAGCCGAATTCTGTGGAATACGTGAAGCTTCAACGATCGTATGAAAAGTCGTAACCGCATATGCTGCAGTCGTATCGCCATTCGGAAGCTTAAAGCATGAACCATCTACCCATAAGGTACCATCAGTATTCAAAAGAGGAGTATCTTATAGGTCAATTCTACCCTTCGTCTCTTCCTCTGTCCTGAGAAAGCAATCATGTTGCTCTTGAACATCTGTCTCTACAGAAATCGGCAACAACGTGGCTGGATTCAACGTGTTGCATCGCTTTATGTGCACATGACTCGCCAAAAGG
This sequence comes from Lissotriton helveticus, assembly GCF_964261635.1. Classification (NCBI taxonomy): domain Eukaryota; kingdom Metazoa; phylum Chordata; class Amphibia; order Caudata; family Salamandridae; genus Lissotriton; species Lissotriton helveticus. Next base: position 140,706,046 of record NC_136062.1, read on the forward strand.
GTCAGCTCATAACCTGACAACCGCGCACTAGTCAAATTCTGAGTCTTCGTTCTGTTCAATAAAGTATCCACCGCATGTGGAACCATCACAACCAACGTATTGTTCATCACCAAACCAGCAGACAGTCGAAGAGAAACAGCCGCTGCCGCTGTAGCTCTCAAGCAACTCGGCAATGCTTTAGCTACCGGAGCCAAAGTGGACGAGAAATACGCACATGGACGCTGCTTGTCACCAAACTGTTGCGTCAAAACTGACAATGCACAACCCTCTCTCTCGTGAACATAGAGTGTAAAAGGCTTACTGTAGTCGGGAGTACCCAACACTGGAGCAGAACACAATGCATCACGTAATGTAGAAAAACTTTCCTGACATTCGTCAGACCAAGGAAGAGGATTCGGAGTATCCTTGAGAGTAAGTGCCAACAGAGGTTTCACAAGTAATGAAAAATTCAGAATCCACTGCCTACAGTAAGAGGTAATACCCAAGAAGGCACGCACTTCTCTCTGTGTGGATGGCACAGTCCTTTGCGCAATCGCTTGAATTTGTTCTGGGGTCAACCTTCTTCCCTCCTTCGACAAGAGATGACCTAAGTAGGTCACTTCTTGTCGACAATACTGCAACTTTGAAGGTGACACTTTATGGTGAAGATCAGACAAATGTCGCAACAAAGAAAGAGTAGCTTCTTTACAAGTTTCCTCATCATCAGCAGCAACTAACAGATCATCCACATACTGAATAAGGGCAACACCAGCAGGCAAGACAATCGCATCAAGCTGTGTTTTCAAAGCCTGACTATAGATGGATGGTCTTTCACAATAACCTTGGGGAGCGCTCTTAAACCGGAAGCTTTGGCCTCCCAAAGAGAAGCCAAAATTATCTCTACTCTCCTCGGCAATTGGAATACTGAAGAAAGCATTCTTCAGATCTATAACCGAAAACCAGGCAGCTGAAGCAGGAATCATAGTCAGCAAAGCAGTAATGTCCGGAACAACAGGAAACTGTGGCACGACAATCTTATTGACCTCTCGAAGGTCGATCACAAACCTGTAAACAGGCGGCTGAGAAGAGTCAGTACACTTCAGAACAGGCAACACAGGACTATTACACACATTACCTCTCGTTTCTTCAATCACATCTTTCTCAATCAAATCATAGATGATCGCTAAAAGCGCTCTTTCACCATCACTAGAAATCCTATATTGGGGAATACGTGGCAATTTAACATTCGCTTTAAGGGTTACAACATAAGGTGGAATCTCCAAAAGACCAACGTCATTAGGACCAGTAGCCCAAAGAGTATCAGGGAGAGAACATAATTCCGGTGGAAGCCGATCTTTAGACAAATACATCGGAGAGATCACTTTCCTACCCAATGTAAGCTGCACTCCCGAAGGAGAACAATGCAATGTCGCATTCAACCTTTTCACCACAACCTGTCGTTAAGATAAGGGGTTCTTCCAATTCACAAGGCCCGATAGAAAGAGACAAAGGACTAGAAACTGGATTATGAACTGGGACGCCAGAGAATCCTACCGAAACATTTGTTAAACCAGACAAAGGTGCGCCAGGGAGTTTAGAGTGCATGATAGAACTCTTTGCTGCACCAGTATCCAAAAGAAAAGGCTCTACTACACCCGATGTGACTACTGCAACATAAGGTCCACTCTGGTCTACTGGAACTGACACTACTCCCTCCCTTTGTCCTCGGCTATCCTAGCAATCATTATAACCAGTACTCTCGCTCTCAACATAATAATCATCAGCATAATATTGAGTAGATCTGCCAGTCGGAACATTCTGCTGATCAAAATAATTCAGAGAATTCTGTGGGGGAAAGGAACGCTCGTTCTGAGGACACGTGCTACACGCTCTACCCCTTGATACTTGCTGGAAACCACCACGACCTCTTGGACCCGACATACCACTCGCACGTTGTCGTAAAACAGGACAATCACTCTTGAAATGCCCGTCCTCCCTACAATATGCACACTAATTCGGACCTAATGGCGGCCTTGGAGGAAAATACCCAGGCTTCTGTGATATCCTCTGAAACTGTGGCTGTTGCTGAAACTGCGAACGTTGCTGTGGCTCTTGTTGAGTCGGGCGAGGCGGGTAAGCCTGCTGCAACAGAACCTTTGTCTTTAAATCTTTAGTCTTTTTCTCTATTCTATCTTTCTCATCCATGTCCCTATTCTCGTAGTACTGTGCAGTCGCCAATATCTGGGCCGATGAAGAAACAGCCCATGAACTCTCAGAATCTTTCAACTTATTACAAAGCTCAGGTAACAAATTAAAGACAAACTTGTCCACAAACAACCTCTGACCACCTTCTGTACTCATATCCTGACCAATATGATTGATAAATGTCTCCTCAAACCTAGTGAAGAAATCAGACACACTTTCATCTTTCTTTTGCTTACATGTGGCTAATTTATCCCAATTCACTCATAAAGCCGGCATCATTGTCTTCATAAGATCGATAATCCTGTCAGGTAACTCGGCAACTAAAGGCTCAGGCTTAGCTCCACCAACCTGTCTACCATCCGCAGCAGCGATATTCACCCATGTATCACCTAACTCTGGCGCATGATCCTCATGACGAATCTTCGCCCACAAATGTTGAGGAACCACGTTACCCAACAACATGTCAATGTCAGCTAAATTTATGATGCATGCGTCAACTGTCTGGGACAACTCCTTGTAATATCCAGCCGGATTCTTACGGGGATCAGGTAAAGACTGTTTAAGAGCCAAAACCTCAACTCTCTTCCACGGAACATGTACCCATACTCTTTGAAAATGTGCTGGTATAGCTGGGGGAACATTATTCGGACCAGCAGCTACCGTATCGCGCCATACTGGAGGAACTTCTCTCATCGGATACTGTCTCACTTTCCTCCTAACAGAAGGATAAGACTCAAACAGTGGCTGAGAAGGAATCTCGCTCCTAAACGCGAGTATCGTCGCAACTGCTTTCTCAACACCGGGACCCACTATCGTCCCTTTCGCAAACTCAGACTGTACATTAAGTAACTCCAACGGGACCTGACCCGATTCATTATCTTCCCATTCCTCACGGAGGAAAGTACACATAACATCAAAAACTTACCTTTGCTTCGGTATCTCCCACTGCTGGAAGACATCCATAACTGACTGTAGATCATATCTCAAGATATTCGAAATCCATCTACGAGCCAAAAGATCTAACACTGCCCGTTCTTCGGGACCAGGAAGCTGGCTACGTAATTGTTTACGTGTGGAAACAGGGGTAATACTCAATGACTCAAAGAAAGGAGACAAAAGACCAGTAACAGTATCAGTCATTCTTTGTCGAGCAGAAGGAGAAGCTGTCATAAGGACAGGAGACAAAGTATTTTGAGGGGATAGAAACGTAGCAGTAGTAGTCAGAGGAGTCGGAGGTACAGGAGAGTGAGACATGGAAGTTTGAGGCAGAACTGATAGCAAAGTCGGCGGCCCCAGAGGAGGCTGCGCCGTAGGAGGAGAAACCAGCTGAGGAGGAGCAGGCGGCTGAGCAATAGCAGGAGGTTGCGGAGGTGCTGTAGCACTCTGCACATAAGGGGGTGGTAATCTCAATAAATGTGACATCAAAGGATCCTTTTCAGGGTCCTTAGTTGCACCTTGTAGAAGCGATGGCAAAGCCGGATAACATTTATCAATGGCCATATTATGTTGCCTATGCAACTCCTCAATCGCTTGATCTTCTTCATTTTCTTTAAACTGCTTAGCAGCTTGCATTATCGATACACCCTTTTCTCTCTTATCTCTTTTAGCTTGTTTAATCTCTTGTTGTTTGGCTTCCTTTCGCCAAAGGCGGAAAGAGTCAAACATTGCCGGCCGGGCTTTCTTCCTAAATAATACAGCTTCCAAATTATTTAAAATCTCGGTATTGAAACTACCATGTTGAGGCCATCGTAAGACACCATCTTTCCTAGTGTAGCGGACCCATACTTCATTAAACGTAATGGGACCCACGCCATGTTTAGAACAGAGCTCATAAGTCGGAGTTCCAACTGGAGGTATCGGACATGAGTCCTCCAACCGGGAATCCCTGTTATGACCACAACAGTATATCTTCCTAATTTTGCTAAGACCAGGCATCTTCGCTCACTAATCTAGCTTCAAACTTCAAGGGATTTATCACAAACGATAGTCTCGTAAATGTACGAGTCCCTCGGCTTTGGTAATTGCAAGAACCAAATCAAAGACCCAAAGAAACCCAAAACAAAGGACTGGAAGCGACCCACTTATACTTAGCTAAGGTTTCAGTCACGCCACCAGAAGACCCGTCTGTCGTCTCGCCATACAAATCGTCACAAGGGGGTTGTCCAAGACAGGGCGACAGTCAGGGCAGCAGTCCTTCGTAGGCGTCAGGAAAAGCGGGAAGGCTTGCAGCAAAAACCTTCAGTCCACGTTCGACATACCGGGGTCGATGAAGTGGGGGCCCTCTTCCGGAATTTCCTCACAAAGCTCCTCGCAATCTTCGGGCTTGGACCGGTACCACTGAAGTCGCCCCACATTGGGCGCCAACTGAAGAAACGGGCTTTTTAGTACCCAGCTACGCCAGGGGCACGCCCAAAGTCTTCGGGTTCACCTTTCTTAGAATTCAGAGACACGAGGTACTTCTTGGTGGCGTCAAAGATCGAATTTATTGGCTGCAGCCAGAAACAGAGGTCCACGAAGTACAACACCGCGTATATTCGTAGGAGACTGCTCAAATTTGCAAAAACGAGTCATCCCTTTTATGCCAAAAACCCACATTCTGGACAAACACCCATTATTTACAATTTGTCCAATCATAGGCATTATTACAGAAGGTATCGCATAACGACAAACCCACTTTTCGGTTGTCCAGCCCACCATCAATTATACAGAAAAGCCCAACATTCCTTCTTACATAAGTTGGACAGTACCCATAATAAAAGGACCACAACCCATGTCATAAAAGAGGCCCTAAAGGAAGAAACAGAAACAAATACAGAGCGAGATAAGGGATGTGTGTGTATATCAAACTTTACAATGTCCGGTGCTCTGATCTTTAATCTTGATCAGCTATAGGGCAAGGAACTGGTTCAGCAAGGTAAGCTTCAGGCAACGAGGTCAGTTCACTTGGCTCATCCAAAAGTCAGCACGAACTCGAGCTGACGTGTACGTGTATCAAGGACTCGTTCGGCCGCAGTCGACGGCCTATGTGAGGGCAACCAAAGAATGGCTGCCATGCACAAAATGGAACCCATGGTCCGGAACGAAATCTCCAAATACAAAGTGAATCAGTAGGTCTAGCATGACGAGATCACTCGTACTTGCCAAACTCACTAGTTACGGTTTGCTACTATCAAATTCGTAACTAAACCATGCTATTTATAAAATGGGTTCAGAATTCACGGAACCACAAGACAAGACAGAGGAGGCTGCTACTTCACTCTGTAGCTTACAAGCCTTTTATACATTTTTCATCCGAGTCTTTTGGTTGTTAGTCCATTGTTCAACTCGGGCAGTGTTTGCAGTTGATAACCAGACCCAGATGATGTTTGTAGTTGGTGACCTGGTCAAGGCTTGGTACACAGATCATTGTTCACTCGGCTTGATCAAAGCCATTCTTACATGTCATTGTTTAATCAGCCTGATCAGGGCCCAACAGTCAGACCATTGTCCAGATAACCTGATCACGGTGTCAAGGATGTTTACCAGGTTGGGAGCAGGAGATGGAAAACAAGCTTGTTTACACAGGGCATGGGTGTCTCATGGCTTTCTGTTGAACTGCAAAGAACAGGGGGTTGGGTGTGCGACAGTTCCTGGGCAGAAATGCAGGCTGCAAGATGGTCTCTGTCGTGTCAGTTTAGATTTTCCTCAGGTATCAGCAGATACGACCAGGTGGGTAGTGTGGAAGTGTTTGACACGAGATGGCAATGAAAAAACAATGGAGTCCTGGTACAAATCATGCCGATCAGAAAAACACTTTTCCTCATCTTGTTCTCAGATAAGTCGGGCCATGCACAAAGAGAGCTGCATGAGCAATTACCAGAGATTTAAATTTCCCCCTCTCTTTCACGGGGAGCCAATCCAGGATACACAGGTGTTGCCTAACGCTAACTGTCTTGGGGAGGTTCAAAAGTAGTTTTGCCGCAGCCTGAAGTTTATTCAAAAGGTAGCCAGGCAGCCCAACATACAATGTGTTAGCATAGTTGGTGTATGAAGTGATCAGGGCTTGGGTGACTGTTTTCCTTGCTGTAATGGGGAGTAATGATAAGAATGTTTTCAGTGCCTTCAAAATACCGAAGCAAACTCCTAATAGTTTTTTAATCTGATGGCCAAAGCACATCTTTTCATCAAACCAGATACCCAGATTTTTTGTAGGCCCACATAGGGCGACAGCAGGGGAGACTCATCAGGGCAAAAGGAGCACCAAAACTGTGGAGGGAAGTTACCCAAGAGGAGGATCTCTGTTTTGTCCTTGTTGCACTTCAACTGGGCTAACGTTAGCCACTGAAATAAGGCAGTCAGGCACGTTTTTGCATAGGAAGTGCAAGACTAATTTATGTTCCATGTGAAAAGGATCTGAGTACCACCAGCATACGCAATGACTTTGGCTTTCAGTTTCTCAGCCACCTGAATAAGGGGGACATGTAAATGTTAAACAGCAAAGGGCTCAAAATAGAGCCTTAAGGAACCCCGTAGTCAAATTCTGGGTAGCAGCCGCAAAAGGCAGAATCAAGATTTGCAGAGTTCTGTCCTCCAAATAAGCTTTATGCCAGTTCCAGGCTGACCCAACCACACCTATCTCCAAAAGTCGGGCCAGGAGCAGAGCATGCAGGAGGGTATCAAAGGCAGCTGACTGGTCCAAAAGGACCAGGGCAGCCCTGCCCCAAGCATCTAAGGATTCGCTGATGGCCTCGGATATTTCAACCAGCGCTGGTTCCATGCTGTGTGAAGATCTGTAACCTGACTGGGCCAGATGAAGGAGATCATGCTGTTCCAGATAGTCAGACAGTTGTTTATTTATGTTTTTTCAAGAACCTTAGCCACAGCTGCAAGAAGGGAAATAGGGGGGTAGCTAGTCGGAAGAGCTGGATCAAGTTCAGGTTTCTTAAATAGAGGAACAGTCATAGCCTGCTTCCACGTAGGAGGTATAGTGGCAGACGCTAAGGATAGGTTGATCAGAGTATTAACCACGGGTTGATAACCTGCAATGCACCAGCCAGCAATTTAGTTGTAGAATCAAAACACAGGAGTACGCCTTTTAACCCAGTCGAGACCTGGGAAGAGAATGTAAACAAAAACGATGTCTCAACCAGTGATCATTTCAGAAAGCAAATCAAAGCAAGAATTAATCAATCAGAGAAGTGGACAAAGGGGAGACCACAAGAAGTTTGTAAGAAGACAGGAGGTTCTTATTTACAAGTAGTTATATCAGCACTACAATATAATGTATGTATAAGTAACCCAAAAGGTGGGTGTGCACTGTTCGTGCTTGTGACTGTGATCTGCACAGTGACACAATCAAGTGAAAAAACAGTGTGAACGGCGCAAAAATGACAAAAGAATTGGTGGTCAACAACACAATTGAGAATATGTACATGGTAGGTATTACACTTTAGGTTGCTTGAGTTGACCACATTAACGCCAGAAGTTACGCTGGGTGGTTGACGGTGTTTTCACCTGTTTGAATCCAGGTCATCATCAGGACCAGGTTACTTAAATCGTTATTGTGTTGGAATGGTAGTTGATGGTCCAGCTGGACGGGTAATGTAAAGTAGACTTTCGGGGCTGGCTCTGCAGTACTTAGGAGCAAGGACACCATAGGAGAAAATGTAGGACTTGAGAAATAGATAGTAAAAAACTGTGAATGCAGGAGGAGTAATGATCCTTCACAAGTTAATCGTCTGGGGTGAAGATGGGGGGGGTCCAGAGGTCACAACCAAACTCAACTGTGAAAGTTTGTGCGCAGCCGCCAGTTTCAATTGCAGTCCTCGTGGGTCCAAGATTGGTTCATGCCAAAGGAGGGAGAGAAAAGAGTGGGCCAGTGAAGCCCCCCTAGGTAGAGGCCGCCAGAGTCAATTGCGCTCCTCGTTGGTTCAAGGATTGCGGCCAGGGGGGTATGAACGGGCGAGTAAAGCAACCCATTGTCGAGCCCACGAGCACAATCAGTGCACACTCATCTTTTGGGTTACTTATAGATAAATTGTACTGTAGTGCTGATATAACTATCATGGATCAATAGGCAAACCAGATTTTAAAGTTGTTAAGGCTGCCAGTGAATCACTCAAGGATATAGCTTTGAAAACTATCGATTTGGATGAAGAGGAGGCGGTCATCACCAAAGGAGAATCCATAGTCACAAGCTTGCTATCACAGACACCAAAATTTGCTTGTATAGCATGGACCTTGTTGAAAGTTCCTCACAATATTCAAGTGACGGTGGCATGGACACTGATCTCAGCTTTGAGGGAGAGATAACTTTGGGCAATGGCAAAGATTTATTTGGCATCATTGACAGTGTGGTCAATCCGCTCCGCATACTAGAGGTTTTTAGCTTTAGCAATGGAGGCATAGTGTCTATTTAGAGCCCTTTTAAAGATCACTCTATCCTCAGAACGATACTTCTATTTTCATTTGCATTCTAGATTTTTCCATTGTTGGTACTCTGTTTTAAGGGGGCCCGAGAACCAAGGCTTTGTGTGGGAGTGGTTCCTGCTACGCCTAAGCCGCACCGAAGGGGTGAGATGCTCAACCATTTTGTTTATCCAGCTCGTATGGCTCCCAAGGGCTTCGTCAATATTACTAGACGACCAAGGGAATGGACTTGGCTAATGCTAGACTAAATTCACCAGTGTTGATATTAGTGACAGCTTTTCCTTGTTGTCCATTGAGCAGACTAGTCTACTACGGCTTATTCTGAACTTGCCAGGAGAAATTGATCAGGGAGTTGTCTGCCCAAGTAACTGGCAAGCAGTCCTCCACTGAGAGCGGCATATTAGAACAGGCAAGATCCAAAATGTGGCCACCCCGATGGGTGGGTCGATTGACAATTCGTTGCAGATGGGCTAGATTCATGGAGTCAAGAAACTCCAATGTATCCCCAGTTTCTCACTCTTCTTCTTTGCAGAGTCCTCTTGTTTCTTGAAGTAATCTAAAGTCCTGGGTTCAAATTACCAATAATTATTCCCAATTGTGTCATTGTTCTCTTTGTGGTAAGGGTCTCTGAACCCAGTCCAAACCAGTCCTGTCCTCCATGGTGCAGTATGACCACATGGACGGAGACAGCATTGTGAAAAGGAGACAAAGCCTATTCAGGAGCAAGCAAAACTCCTCCCACCACTCTTTATGCAGACCAGGTCTATTCAGGCCAGCAATGAGTCACTCGGGCAGGGCAGAGCATGCCTCAACCCTCCCAGTGACTGATGAGAGTGAAGGCACATCCACAGCTACGGTCATTCAAACACCAGATGCTGAATACACAAACAGACAGAGGCACACAGGATGGTCAAATACCAAAATGCCCAATTTCTAAAAGTGGCTTTTTCAAACACACAATTTAAAAACCACCTTAACTTAAAGGTGCATTAATAAATTCTGTGTTCAGAGAGCCTAAACTCCATTTCTCTATCTAGTCACAATGGAAAATTACACATGTAAAATGGTACCATGCAGTCACAATGATAGCCTATGAGAAGGACACTCCTGTCAACCATCTACCCAATTTCTATCACAATGTCAGTGCTGTGGTACCTGCAACAGTTTACCAGCTAATTTAATCATTTTAGATTATTTAGACATCCATAATTTCTCCTGTGCATATATTGTAATTCAGCCTCATTCATGGCATGAACCTATGCTTCATGTGGATGTTTATTTCTTAATCACAAGATCCATCATTACAAGAAAATAATTAATAATATTAATCAGTTGATGAAAATATCAGTCCAAGAAGTATCTTTATGCTGAGATACCTTTGTTTCTGGCGCCAAAAGGTAGTAAATGCATCAGGTATTTTCGCTCATGTTCCTGATAGTCCTTGTAGTTTATACAAATGTCTTTAGTTCATTTATCCCCTTTGTAGTCCTTAAGAAATGTCAAAACCTTTCAACTTTGAAAAAATACCTGAGCCTCTTTGGGTCAATTACAAGAACTTATATTGTCTACTTAAACCATCTGTACAGTTACTGACCAAATAGCATGCTTAAGTTACTCACATACATTACAGTCCTCTATACTAAGATCATCTTTATATACCCATTCACAGTGGCGTGTATTGCCATACCATTAAAAAATGCGGAACAGTGTAGTTGTAAGTATCGCTCCAGCCCTAGCCTTCATTCTAATTGCAAATAAACATAGACTGTTGTGCATTTTCATTAGATTGTACAGCAGAGGCGTGTGGGTATGTTACCAATTACACTATATTTACCTCTTGTAAAGTTGCCACACAATAAGGCTGTTTACCATCAACACTCTTGCCAAGTATGTTATATGCCTCTTGTCAACCTGCCACACAATAAGTCTGTTTACCATCAATATTCGTGCCAATTATGTTGTATATGCCTGTTGCACTCCTGCAACACAACAAGTCTGTTTACCCTCAGCACTTATAAGATTGATATGTTACTTCACATCTCTCATTTGCTCATACATTTCAATAAAGAATTGTAACCAGAAACCGAATAGAGCTAATTGAGTGTAGTCACCTTGTGATCTATCATACTTAATCCCAAACTGTTCTCAATTAGGTATTGTCATACTTGGTACACGTATTGCAACAGTATGGTCTCATAGGCACTAAAAATGCTGATTTCAGTGTATCAACCAGAGTGCTAACAAGATTTATTTGTATAAGTGACTAATGTTGTGCTTCGTATCAGGGGAATCACACAGCTGAAATTTACCTTCATGTGGATTGTATCATTGTGCCGAGTAGTATAGCAGATCTATTTTCTAAACACACTACGGTCTAAGGGAAAACATTGATTATCATTACCTCATTGCAAAAATGAGTATTGAATTCAAGTCTGACCGAAAAGACAAACATTCTCGCCTGCCCTGCATACGCATCCTTAGAGTAATCTAGGCACGATCTGATCGACAATATTTGTACCTTCAGAGTGGAGAAGGGAAGTATCCTTTTTAATAGTTTCAAATTAAAGAAGCACGTGACTCAAACAAAATGTATTTTACTCGACATATATAGATTGGAAAGAGGCATGGTTTGACCCTTTTTAGGGGGCTGTTTGGGTGAGCTACAGGGCAGAACCAATAACATAATGTTCAGCCCAGTGCTTATTTTTTATGAAAAAAATAAATAACTTTAACCTCAGAGCAGAAATAAATACTACACAATTCATTAGGTACATTCTACATGGTAAACAAAGTTTCATCTTAACAGTCAAGCACTACACCCCTCTCCTTCTTGTAAATCGTCTCCTCTCCCACTCGGGTCGGGTTTCCAGGATAAGGCAAGATTAGGCTGAGGTGCAGATGGCTCAAAAAGATTATGCTAGTAAGAGACCAGCTGAGTTCAATGTCTTATACCATTTCTGCACACAATAGTCTAAGGCTGTGTGGGTGCTTGCCCCCGCATCCCCCTCCCTCCCTGCAACTCCGACTTTTGCCATTTTGTGGAGGCTAAATGTTGTGGTTTATCTGTTTTTGTTTGCTGTGCTCTGGGTTGTTTGGTAGATGTGGTTTACACACCGGCTTTCTCGGCTTGGCTTTTCTTTCACAGTTGAGGTCCAGTGGTGACATCGCTTTAGGACAAATTTCGCAGGTCAGTCTTAGGAGGCGGCCTCCATCAATCAATGAAGCTGAATAAGTATAGCGCAACTAATCACTTGTGCGGGTAACTAGGCGATAGTTTGCCGGGCTCAGTTGAACAGTCAGGTCTTAAGTCTCTTCCTGAAATCCGCTACCAAGGGTACTGTCCGGAGGTGGAGGGGAAGGCCGTTCCAGGATTTAGCGGTGAGGTAGGAAAAGGAATGGCCTCCGCCGGGGCTTAGGCAAATATGCAGTGTCTGTGCGAGGGTGAGGGTGGTGGAGGTGGAGTGAATGTCTCTGGGTGGTTGGTGGATGTTCAGGTGGTGGATGATATATGCTGTTCCTAGGTCATGATGGGCTTTGTGAGCGTGTGTCAGTAACTTGAATTTGCATATTTTCTGGACGGTGAGCCAGTGGAGGTTCCTGAGGTGTGGGTTGATGTGGATATGTTTGGACAGGTTTAGGATGAGTCTGGCCACTGAGTTCTATATCATCTGTACTCTCCTAAGGAGTTCGTGGTGTTTTCTGCGTACAGTGTGTTGCAGTAGTCCAGTACTATATATATTATTTATATTAGTTACGATGTTTATGCCCATTTTTTCTTCATCCTTTTGGTCTCAATAGCTATACATTAGTCAGATTTTCAAGACCTGGCTTTTTGGTGTACAGACTTTGGGCTGTACAGATAAGATCTCATATCTCCTCCCCTTTAAATCCTTTGGTGGCACATTTCTGTTATTTAACACAATGGCTAATCATTTTCTCACTATTTTAATCTGCAATTTCTGGGCCTGGAGAAATACTTACCTAACTTCTGACTGCTTTCTTCTTCACTCTGCTCCTGCTGGTATCGGCACCTCTTTGAATCTTTATATAGTGAAGTCACATGGTTATTTAAGTATGTATGTCCTTGGACCACCATTCGTTGCCTCAATGTATTGCAATTATTCATTTGCATGTTTATATATATATTGTTTCTATCTAGAAATTCAAGGTGTTCTCCTGAAGAAGGCGGTTCAACGCTGAAACGCGCGTAGAGATTGTCACCGTATCTACCTTAATTCTTGAAAACCCCTGTTACAATTTTGATTGTGTTTATGTATACACATGTTTTTATGAATTGTTTTAAGAATCATATGATGGCTGTGTAAAGCTGTAATTCTTACACTGCCTTTTTAACTTTAATTGTATTTCTTTTTTCTATGTATAATATTTTAATTAAAAAATATATATTTTTTGTATAATTTTATTGTTTGTCAGTATATTGAGGCTTCTGTTCATCCATTTTTATGTTTAACCTGATTTTAGACAGGTATGCTGTTGCCTAGGAAAAATTAATATTAATATAGTTGTTGCCCTGTCCTAGGAACTGTATCTAGACTCAGGGGGTCCCTTTTATTATATAGCAGTATCAATCTATCAAGCCAGTGGTATACTGATGGATTATATACTCTGGTTCAGGCTTGGTACAATTCACTCCTGAACTGCACGTAGACACTTGGTACCCCCTTTCAAGCACAGATCACTCCTGGAGCACTCTCTGTGGTCATGAGCTTCCTCTAGAGAGTCCTCATAAGGAGAGTATGCTGTGGTATTCCTCCTGAACTTTCTATCCACCTGTATGAATTATTATCTCTCAGTTTGTAGACAGGCTTCTAGGCTCTTTAAGCAGATCCTCACCTGCTCCAGCAGAAGATATTAATTTCAGGTGATGTCCCATCACCAATGGAAGACTGGCTTTCAGATTGACACCAGCTTTGGTTGCACAACAGCACTGTGAGTACTCTGTTGAGCACTCATTTCCTTGGTCAAGACAAACTTGGCCCTGGAACAAAGTGGAGTAGTTTGTGTCTGAATTTTAAATACATTTTCCTTATGGAGATGTTGATATACTGTCTCAAGATTCAAAACCTGTTTGGATTGTTTCCCTGTCATTTCGAGACTGCTCTGTATACACAGCTTTGTGTAAAGTGATGCTTCTCACTCCAGGTAGCACAAGGGCAGGCTCCAACCAGGAGCATGCAAAACATATGTAAAATGAGTTGTGAGTTCGTTGCATCTGACTGTCACTAGCCTCCTTGCAGCAGTAATCAAAGAAAGACAAAAGGGCATTAATGGCAGGGAAAATGCCTCACCTAGAACAACAGAAATTGCAGCCCCACTCCTCATGCAAACTACCGATTGGCAGTTCTCAGGAAAAAACTGAGCAGAAGCTCTTTGCCCAAAAAGTCTTCATGGAATATCTAAATGCAGCCCCGTCTCTATCCTTCTTACATAGGTGTCAGGTTTTTCACCCTCCAGCTATAGGAATGCAGGCACTCCTGTACCATCCTACGATTAGGTGCATCCAAACTGGATCCTTCTAGTTTCAATACTCTGCCTTGCACACAGAGTCACATATTTCTATTGTGTAACAGTGAAACTTTACCTGAGAGAGGATAGTAGACCGACCTCCCACTGACACAAAGAAAAAGATCTTATAACACTATAAATGACATGGTATGCTGCCTCAGCTGTTTTATATGGTATACCCAGGACACATGCAGTAGTCAACTGTCTACTATAAGGACACTCTTGATGTGCCCTTCCAGGCCACAGACAGTTCCTGGTCCTCTCATTGTCATGGACAAGCCTAAGCCTACAGCAGACTTGCTAGATTAGCATGACACCTGGGTCAAACTAAAAGTCAGCATGCCAGTTTCACAGACGGGCACTCAGGGTAGGGGTATAAGCCTGCATACCATAGAGGGTATATTTGCTTTCTGTGAAAAATCGCATAAAGTTTAAGGCGTTAGGTTTTGCTTTTAAGGCCTCCCGTAAAACTGGACCCCAATTTTCAATAAATCACTTAATAACCCATAATCCAAACAGGGCACTTCGCTGATCCACCTCATTTCAGCTAAAGGTACTGTGTACAAAAACAGCCTCCTGCGGCGTTAGGCGCTTTGTTGTCACTACGACAACGCTCTGGAATGCTCTCCCATTGGAGATCAGGTCCTGTCAGTCCTTGCTAATCTTTAGAAAGATGATAAAAACCTGGCTGTTTAATCACTAACATACCACGGTATCTGATAGCTGTCCGTAGCGCCGAGATACACTCGGGTATTTGAGCGCTTTATAAATCTCAAAAATAAATAAATTGTATACAGAGCTCCATCTAGGTGTGTTTATCATACATGAAAAATAGAAGGCCTTGTGAGTAAATGAGTCTTTCTATTGGTTCAATGTATATGCTGAACAGATAAAAATCCAATATCTGGCAGTCTATGTTTAAGTATGGCATGGTAAATTGTGTGAAATTATGCTGACAAATCAAAAGGTATTAGGGAATTGACACTTCTGCCACTGGCTATAAGCCTAAGGTGAGCCAAGGCTTCATCTAACACTTATTCGATGTTGTTGCAAGCGAGCCTGTGCTACATCCAGAATGATGCTGTTTTCCAAAAAGCTACCTTAATTCGTTAGCCTCGTGATTTTCAGGATTTCAGTGGCCCTCGACAGGAGGAAGATGGAGTGAAAGTTAGAGGAGGAAGGATAATCAACGTCAGAATTGTTCAGTCTGGTTCTTTGAAATTGGGCAAGAACTGTGCTGCTTTGGAATGAAAAGAAACATTTCCTCAAGAAGGTGTCCAATAGCAGGACTCAGATGCCTTTTAAGAGACATCCAGGGACCTTACATGTAGTTTTACTAACTTTGGATCTTATGGCTAGGACCTCAAAAAGAGAAGAATAGGTACAGATTTTTTGAGTATGAGTGGGAAATTTAGAAGCAAGTTATTTTGTACCTGAATAGATTGTATAATACCAAATATTTTCAGTGAGAAATATATATAGAGCCAACAAGCAATGGCAAAGCTAATAAGTCTGAGCCTCGCATCTGATACAGAGGCGCAGATCTATTGCCTTTGACAATGTTTTTTTTTTCGAGATGGTCACCTGCATATGCATTTTTAGCAGCCCTCTTGGTCAATTTTTCTTAAAGCAGTAAAAAATAGTATGCAGTGGCCATCTCGGAATGGCTAATAATTGCTATAGGAAAAATAATTCCGAGGTGATCATAATGCATGTTTTCCTTTGGAAATACAAAAACAAAAATCAAGAGCAAAGGTGTAGAATTAGGAGCAGGAAGCTGAGATACTCAAGAAAGTCAACAAATCAGGGGTAGGCACACATCATACTCAAAATCTATAAGAGCTATAAAATTGCCAACAGACAGCTATAGCTATCTGTGGGAAACCTAAAAATGATGTACCACGATAAGTGGGATCAACACTTCATGGAAAGAACAACAAAAAACAGGTTTATTTACATTAGTACCCTCCAAAAGTTGTATTAGTGAAACACACAGGATATTCTTGTGCTTGGGACTTCATGTTGGACATTTTCTAAAGGCTGTCACAATAAGAGAGTTTCCTGCTCTTTCAGTGGTCCAGGTGTGCATTTTGTGAGCCGTCAGGGCAGACAAATACCAAGGGCCAGACTTGAATCGAGGTTGATCTATCTCAGTGATACTTAAAGTATGGCCTAGTAACACATGCGACCCTCCTGACTTTTACATGCGGCCCTCTACCCAACAGAAGTACTGGGCTGGTGTTTACTCGACTCAGCACTATTGTGTAAAAGATGTTAAATAAAAGGGCAAGCATTTATTTAAAAGTTGATTCAAGTTAAAGAAAGGAAGTAACTGAGCTTTCCTTTATGCTTAACTTTAGGAACACCTTCATTTTTAAAGACCACTCACAGCAAACGTCTAAAAATATGATAAAGTCTCTTCAAAATTCAAAAAGTGTATTTCATTAACATGCAGAATCGTTTAACCTTAGTACATCTGTTTATATCAGTGCATTGATAAACTACAGTTTTCAAACATGAATTTAGAAACATTAATGCTCCCCCCCATCCTGACAACAATGCCAATAGTGAACATAAATATCTTAGTTTATTGAATCAAACACAGTAGAAAGATTTGAACAGCACACATCTTGAAGTCACGTATTTCTAGGTCCTCTTACATTTGATAGTGAAGAAAAAGGAGGGAAAGTGAAATAAAACAATTGCCTTGGATCCCACAATGTGGTTAAGTGGGGAAACTTGGGATTGGTCCAGATTTTCTGATTTCAAATTGTGCAATGCAGCCCCTAGATGTACATGCTTCACTTCCCCTACACCCACTTTACCACCTGCCATCTGCTGGCATCAGGTCACATTACAAACAAAACGATGTGAGTACCCATGATCTAGCTTATAATATACTGAGATGAGCTCACCTTTGTCTGTCATGATACAATTAGAATAGGAAAAAAAATGTGTTCAGGTGATCAAATAGCAAGTTGGGGAAGCATTTGCATATTTGTATTTGAGTCCATATATTGCATAAGACCGGACAACATATTTTGGAAAACAAATTGAATAAAAAAGGTGGTTAGACCTAGGGATTAAAAGAAAACTTGGAGAGGAAAGTAGGAACAGAAATGACAGTATCAAGTTTGCGCAGGCGGATATTTGTGGGTGTGTGGATCCAGCAGCTGATATACCCAGAAACAAAACTGTGTGAGAAAATCTGCTGTTGGTGATAACAGAGCTCATCAACATGGAGGTTAAAGTTACATAAAATACAAAATTGTTCCAATTTAATTCAGTTTCCCAAAGCAAACATAACACAGTCCCCTTAGAATCTGAAGGGGAGTATGGCGGGCAAATATGTGGAACAATTTGAAAGACGGGAAAGATTGAGTTATCTCAGAATTCAAAGATTCACACTTCCCTGGAGAGGAGAAGGGTAATAATGTGATCTTAAAATGCTCCTTGAGAACAACTGTCACCCCACCTCCTCTGCGGTCTGAAGGGCGATCTTCCCGATGGGTATATTATCCAGGAGTGATGGTTTTGGAAATAGCCACAATGGACCATTCAGTAAGAAAAAATGAGACACCTGTTAAAGTAATGCAGTCTTTTCTGGATATCTCCCTTAATAGCCAAACATTTTTGTATTTTGACACTAAAACTCTTACAAACATTAAACAAGCCCATTATCTATTCCTTCTTAGACGCGTTGGCCTCCAAAAAGGTTACAATGATCGAAGTGGCCCAGTGGCCTAGTGAATGTGATGACTCGTACTTATGATGTAAGGCCCAATTAAGAGGAACAGATAACACAGATCTGTCCTTTTTCACAATGGATGAATCCATTGTCTCATCCTTTATGGTTTTGGCAGCGGACACATTACTTTAATAATCATTTTGGTAATGAGGGCTTTAATAAAGTTAAATTGAGAGCATTTTCAGAAATAAAGTGTTGAGAAAAGGTGCAATCTATTATTGAATTAAGAGAACGTGAGCACTGAATGTCTAGATGTATGTAATCACTCAACATACTTAATAAAAGAATAAAGCAGAAACTGTTATAAGTATTATTATACACATGGTATGAAATGAACAGCCTTCTAGACACACCACAGGTAACAAATAATCGTATGCAGTTATTCGTTTTTGGCTCTTCAACCAGGTATGAATGAGTCTGTATGGAAATACTACAATATCTTAAATACAG
Organism: Lissotriton helveticus; assembly: GCF_964261635.1. Lineage (NCBI taxonomy): Eukaryota > Metazoa > Chordata > Amphibia > Caudata > Salamandridae > Lissotriton > Lissotriton helveticus. Next base: position 140,724,362 of record NC_136062.1, read on the forward strand.
CCAGTTTAACTGGGAACAGATCCAACTTCTGGGCAATTGAAAGTAGAGTACAGCATTCCATTTATGTGCAATATCTCCTTCATACAATCAGGGGCTGATTAGAATGTCGGGAGAACCGCCACCTTCCGCCCTACAGCCAGGATAGCGGTCAGATCACTGCATTACCATGCCGCCGGTCGGAGCCCAATGGTGGGAGAGGCAGACCGATGCCTCCGACAGGTTCACGGAGCCCGTCTGGGCATTGGCGGATCATAATCCCTGCAATGGGAGCAGTGCCTGCCCAGGCACGCCATAGAAATAACGATGTATCATAATCCCTGCAATGGGAGCAGTGCCTGCCCAGGCACGCCATAGAAATAACAATGTCTCTTTCCGACAGCCTATTCATGGTGGTCCCCACCGCCATGGAAAGGCTGTCGGAAAGAGACTTTGGGGGCCCCTAGTAGGGCCCCTGTACCCCATAGGCACATGTTGTGCCCCCACCCAGCATCCATGCACTGTGTGCCAGGCACCAGATGGTGCCTGGCACCCAGTGCATGGATGTTCAAAACCATTGCTTTTTCCATTGCAGCTTGTGCTGCGGTCTTTTTCTGAGTCGCAGCACAAGCCGAAACAATGGCGGTCAGATGCTCATCCGACCGCCATCCTAATAAGGCCCTATGTTCTATAATACAACCACTAGTTACTGCTGGAACCCTTTGTTATCATGCATAACAAACAGTTGAATACCAAGGCTAAAATACAATAGTAAATATTTGAAATATATTGCTACTTCTTCAATAAGCTCTCAAATAAATGGACTCTATATTTGGTACTTGCTTTATTGCTGAACTGTTAGCGACTGGTTTAGGTTGGAAGGGATTAATATCGATCAATCCACAATCTGTTTTTTTTTATATTAGACTACACTCAAGTTACTCGAAGGAAGTCCTCCACTTTTAGTAGGTGTGAGCAATGAAATGCAAAACTCACACATATGTTAGATATGTCATGTCAACATCTGCAGACTCTTGCTTGTGTGTTTTCTATAGAAATCCCTAGATTCTATTGTACTGGCTGCGAACAATTTACAAGGGATAATCTCATTACTATCCAACCTATTGTCTGCAGGTTGATTGATCCTTGCCCAGCACTGGATAGAGCCAACTCAACCTAGCTTTGACAAATAGCAGAACACAGTTAACTTAAGGAGCCATCATAGAATTAAGGAGTAGGCAAGAGGGCCAATTAAAATGGGCCAAAATAGACTCTTCCAAGTAGCATAATTAGGTAAAGAAAGCTATGGGTAATTATAAATAAGCATGATGTAAAGAATGGTTTGAGATGGGCTATGCGGATGTATGACGGTACCACGCGTACTTTTACAACGCGTACCGTTACAACGCTACTTTTACCACGCAAGTCGTTACAACGACTTGCGTGGAGGGGCGCTGGATAGTAAATTTTTTAATTTACTATTCCAACTCCAGTCCCCGTGGACTCTAGGGAAAGGAGTTGGATAGTAAATTAAACTATTTACTATCCTGGAGCGCCCGCCAGCGCAAGTCGTGGTAACGACTTGCGTGGTAAAAGTAGCGTGGTAACGGTACCGCGTTGTAAAAAATGCGTGGTTACCGTTGTATACCGGGCTATGCAGGCAGTCCAGAAAAAACATTTCCGTGCTTTTTATATATGGTTCTATTTTATTTTGTCTGCATCTCACTCCAGGAGTAACTTTAGGAGCCATTGCTTTTCAAAACAAGACGTGTATGAAGAATTTGGCTTATTTCATGCAATATTTGTAAATATATATTGTTAGCTTACTTAGTCCAGATCTAATCATCTTTTGTCGTAATGAGAAAAAGTAGAGAATGAAGACCATTTATAATTCGTCAGTCAGAATCATTCTCAACCACCCACTGCACAATCACATCACACCACACCTGAAGAAGCTCTACTGGCTCCCCATTCTCAAATGCGCATAATTCAAACCCCTCATCCATACTTCCAAGGCACTATATAACACTGGACAGGTCTACCTCAATAATTGCCTCTGATTTAACACCTCTGCACATCCGGACATCTACCTGCACAAATCCCATGCATATGGAAAACCAGATCTGGTAGTTGAGTCTTCCCCTATATTGCTCCTAAAGCATGGAACAACCTACCACTATACATAAGAGCCTCCTCCTCACTCCTGTAGCTCCAAAGGATGCTGAAGACTTGGCTTTTCAAGTAGTTCCACGAGTCCCTAGGTGTGCCTAGGCTGACACCTTCTCCACGCCAGAATACCCTGCTGGGTGATAGTGAGCTCTACACATGTATATAACACAACATAACACAAAATATTAATTTGCTGGTACTGAACTTTCCTAGCAAATTTCATAGGTTGCAAAAGTAACCACCTACAGTAATGAACCTCGCTCGCTGCTGGCGACTGTTAGAATTGGGGGTCTCTGGTTGGCACAGGTAGGTACTTGTGACAAGCAGGGACCCTCTCCTCTAGTCAGGTCAAGGGAATTACTCTCTCAAAATAACCCCTGCTCACCCTCTAGGCGTCGTGGCGCGAGCAGTCAAGGCTTATTTCAGAGGCGATGTAAGTTAAGCAGTTGTGACCACATACAGTAACCCAGTAACAACACTACACATGGACACCACACAGGTTTTTGTATAAAAAATAAGGATACTTTATATAGAGTTATCACAAGACCAATAAACGACAAAAAGAATCCACAGTACTATTAAGTTTCAAGAGTTCAGGTTAAAAAGGCTTAATTCAAAGTTTTGTGCGAGTCCGTAGCCTTGTCCGACTACAGCATTGCTGAAAAGAACACAGACTCTAACAAATCCAGCGGACCTTGGCGGTCCAGGCCCACTCAAATGTCGACAGACTCAGTCACAGTACCTTTTCCTTGAGGCGGCCGGCACGGATGTGCGAGCCGGTTCCGGGGTTCATCGCGGAGTAGAAAAAGGAAGCATTGCAGGTCACGGTGTCCTTCCAGTCGCGGTGCAGGCTACGCTCGTTGATGGCATCGAGACGACGTCGGTGAGCTCAGAGCTTGCGTTGTTTGAGGCGGACGTTGCTCGTTGTGGTGCTTCCAGCTTTACGGTGCGGCGACAGAGCCGGAGTTCAGGAGATGGCGTCGGTCAGTCCGGATAGCGGTGCGAGTTGGGCGGTGCGTCGCGAAGCGTGCGTGGCGGTGCCCAACTCCGGTGCTGTCACAGGACTCGAAGTCAGCAGCAGTGACCGCGTCGGTCAGACCAGTTCGATTTAGTGTAGCGAGGCGTTGCACGTCACGGTGTCCTTCCAGTCGCGGTGCAGGCTACGGCTCGTTGACGCCGGCAGGACGAAGTCGGTGAGCGCAGAGCGTGCGTTGTTAAAGTCGGACGTTGCTTGGTGCGGTGCCTACAGGACACCGGGCCGGTCGTGAGAGTCGGTCACAGCTCCCTGCCTCTGTAGCCACTTGTTTCCAGCAGCAATTCACAAAGGCTGGTGAAGTCCACTGGTCCTGGGACTTCGGTCAGGGGGCAAGCTCTCTTCCAAGCCCTTGGAGATCTTTGCACAAGTGAAAAGAAAAGTCCAAAGTTCTTTCTCCTCTCTTTGGCAGTCAGGCAACCACTGCAGGCCAGTCCCCCAAGCAGCACTTCAGCTTAGGAATAGTCTCTCCTCAGTTTCATCAGGTATCAGAGCGCTTTACATATTTTCCAGTTACGTTACATGAGGACACACTTTCATTTTAGGCACGGGGAGATTAAGCAGAGGTTTTGTCTTGTAAGTCCAGAAGTGATCTAATTTCTTGAGATCAGGGTCCCAATACTTATACCCCTAAATCCTTTGTTCTCTGAGGGGAAAAGGGCCTGTGCCCAGTTCAAGCCAGTTCTGAAGCACTCTGTTTACCAGACTTCTCCTTCCCTTTCACAGCACAGGGCAGGCACATCAGACGCCCCACAGGAGGTGGAGCCAGCATTGTGGAAGCCAAGTACAGTCCTGGAGCACTTTGTTGACAGTCTTCCTTCTCTTCTTTCAGTGTGCAGGGCAGAGACATCAGACCCACTACAGGGGGTGGAGCCAGCATTGTAGAGGAAAGGTCCAGCACGGATGTACGTCATTTCGAGGCACACTTTTACAACGCGTTTCTTTACAACGCGTTTCTTTACAACGCGGTTGTAACAACGCAAGTCGTTACAACGACTTGCGTTGGGGGGGCGCATATTAAAAAAATTTAATTTACTATTCCAACACCAGTCCCCGTGGAAAGTAGGGAAGGTGTTGGGATAGTAAATTAAATGATTTACTATCCTTGAGCGCCCTGCACCGCAATTCGTTGTAACAACTTTCGTTGTTATGACCGCGTCGTAATGGAACGGCGTTGTAAAAGTTTCGTCGTAAACGTCGCATACCGTCCAGCACAAATCAGGTCCCAGGTGCAACTCCTCCATCCCACCTAGATGCAGATCTCTCTATTCACCACTGGGCTGCCCCAGCCTGTCTCTTGGAATTCCCCAGCCCTGTCACACACAAACCCAGACAAGGAATACACAACCTCGCAGAGGCAGGCTCAAATGGTTAGGCAAGCAAATACCTACTTTCTAAAAGTGGTATTTTGCAATCACAGAATATTAAAATAAACTTCACTAAAAGATGTATTTTATTATTCTGAGATCAGGCATACTAAACTCGAGTTTCTACCAGGTTCTCTGAGTTGGCTAGGATTATAAAGTGTAATAATTCGAGCAGCCCATTCTGGCCTATAGAGAACAGGTAGCCTTACAATAGTGATAAACGAAAATGGCTGTAATTCACTATTAGGACATGCCACACACATCAGGGCTTGTCCTACCTTATACTTACAATGCACCCTGCCCTTGGGCCTACAATAGGGGTGACTAATATGAAGAAAAGGGAAGGTTTAGGGGTTCACTTGCCCAGTCAGCATGACAGTACCAAACTGCACGCAGGCGCTGCAATGACGGACCTTAGACACATTTTACGAGGCCGCTTCTGTGGGTGGCACAACCAGTGCTGCAAGCCCACTAGCAGCATTTGGATTTACACACCCTTGGCACACTCAGTGCACTGTACTAGGGTCTGACAAGTAAACCAAACATCCAATCATGGAACCACTAATCAATACATCAATTTACAGTAGGGAGCACTCGCACTGTGACACTGGACAGCAGTGGCACAGTGCCAAAAGCATCAAACACCAGAAAAACACATGAGGCAACAGAAAAAATGGAAGGGGGACCCACGCCAATGGTGCCAGGTCTAACAGCGACTAGCGGTTGTGTACTGGTGTCATGGGAACACAGTAAGAATTTGATGAGGGCAGGTTGAAAATCAACTTAGTTAGTTTGGGTAGGTTTTGGACAGGGGCCCAAATCTGTTTGGCAGCTCAGGGCTCCAGGGCAGGGTACAGAGTGAACAGCTGACAAATACTGCTAATTGCCTATTGCCCAGCGGCTGCCCCTCCATTGGGCGGAGGACGCTGCCCCCCTGCCACCACCCACAAATAAAACAATAATAAACTAACCCATTTTATTATCATTGTATTTTAATCCCCCTGGACCCACCCGCAGGACTCTGACGAATCTTGGCGGCAGGTCCAGGGGGATGACACTGTGGTGGGGAGTGGTTGTGTACTCCTTTGTCCCTTCACTGCGCATGAGGTGTTTGGCCGGCCGTTTAAGGCTGGCCAAACATCTCATGTGCAGTGAAGCTTTCTCCAGGCCCATCTGCTTTGCTGGGGCTCGGGAAATCAGGCACTGGCACCCAGTCCACCTGGGAGCGCAAAGTCACAGCGCTCAGGGCAATCCTGGCGCTGCTTTCCTGCAGCGTCATGATTGGCCGCAGTGCAGTCTGGCAGCCTGTCCCAGGATCAGGAAGAGCACGATGGAGCGGACAGCGGAGGTGGCGGCGATCAGGTAAGTTAATTTTGTATTCATTATTTTGTCCCCCGAGCTGCCCTAGCACCACCCCTCCCAGCTCACTCCCCCGGCCTACCCCTCCACTTTGGCAGGAGACGGGCCGCAATTGCTGTTGCCATGAGTGGCCACTAATAAAATGATTTTAAAAGTATAAATAGCTATGTTTTAATCAGTAGGTTAAACTATAGGCGCATCTGCAACACCTATCATTCTAATGTATCTGATCAATTTAAAGTGTAATTATGCCATCTTCATATATATTATGCCACATTGGCGATAATATTACTTAATTGATCCAAATATTCCATATTTTCATCGTTTTGATTTCCCTCTTTTTTCTCAACTTATTCTTCAACTTTTTCAACCATTTTCTGAGTACACACGTGGAGTTTTAAAAGCCAATGTGGCATAATGTAGCTGTGCAACTGGTTGGGGTACCATGGTGCCCCATCTTTGGAAGTTGTATTCACACAGTGCCTTTGGGCATGGCACATACCAGTGAGCACGCATTCAATGATTAAAATGTGACTAAATTGTTAATGTACGATTACTGGTGTGCATCCCATCCCCTTTTCTGAAGACATCTCTTCATATATATCACAGTAATTTCCAAGTTGGATATGACAGCGACCCTGAAATATTTCTTACAATATTAATTAAATGGGGCAAGCAGTTTTTTAAAAATTAAATCTGTTATAGTACAGTAAATTGTGCAATCATAACCTCTGAGATGGGCCCTTATATTTGAGTTGACAAACGACGCTAGCAAAAACAGAAACTATTATTCATTTCACATATTTTTTCTTCTCATTTAGTGGCATTTTATAATTTTAGTTATTCCTTGAAATCCATGTTTTCATGCTGTATGTGCTCCTGATATGCTTTTTGTAAGCTGTGTTTTTAGGTCGAGCAGACGTAAAAAGCAGGCTTTCGCCTGCTTTGTCTGCGAAGACAACTTTTGCTGGCGTGTCTGGGGGAATGTGAGACAGCGATCGCCCACGCGCCTCGCTGTCTCAGATTACTTCTCGAGGGCGCGCACGTCGCCGTGCACATCCCCTGCCTGGCATTCACTCTCAATCACACACACATACACCCACGCAGGCACAATGCATACACACACGAAAACGGGCAGACAGACAATCGCCTACACACCACCTCCCCCCCTCCACCCCCCCACACCAACCAGTCATCGTGCTACATACACACGCGTGCACACACACACACACACGCGCACACATCCCCCTCACACCCCACTCACCAGGTTCTTCTTGCGTGTCCCTCGGCAGCCAGCGGGTCATTCCGGGTAACAGGCGGGGGCCGCGGGGCTCACCACGAGCACGGGAGCCCCGCTAGCTAACATGGAAATCCTCCAGCAGCCAGAGGAGCGCCTGCTTCCTGTTTTTGTCCGTCCCCGCCCCCGTCCCAACAAAGCTTGCCTGACTTCCTGTTGAAGCCGGGCTGCGGCGGTGAGTTTGCTTGTTCTAATATGTGTGCCAGGTTGTCTCTCATCTCTCATCTCGCGTCTCTAGTTTAATTCTGTTCTACAATCTCTACTCTTAGTCCAGTAACATGTCCGTGGTCGTAGTGGTTCAGCGAATTGTATATGTACATCTTGGGAGATGCACTGGTAACCCCTTAATTACAAATAACAAGAGGTCAAGATGCCTGTGCGTTGACAGTTTGTGTTAACGCTAGTGTTTGAGGTTCCTGTCATTACAACACATATGCGGTATTAGTTGTAATGTATATTTTAAGTTTTTCTTATGTCTCTCCGTACATGCGGTCGATTTGAAAAAAAATATATGTTCCTGGCTTGTTTTAAATTGCATTGCTACATGCTCGTTTTAGTGCCCATCTCTGTCGTCTCTCCCCCCCCGACCCCCCCCCTCCCACCTCCACCCGCCCGTTGCTTCTTGGGAGAGAGAGTCACTGCTAGATTCATCTTTTAAGAACATGCTAACATTATTTGCATCCCATGCAATGATTACTGCACGCTGCTTCCGTACATGAAAGTACATCAAAGGCAGAGATATTTAAGAAGCTCCTCAACTAAAGTGAAGGCGAACTCGTCACAACAGCACAGTCTTGCACAATGTCCACCCGAGTTTGAGGTGAGCTGTGCTGTGCTGTAAAACCTCCCCCGGTGGTAGATACTGCAGAGAAGACGGGATCACATGCTCGGAGCACAAGGAGGAAGCGTTTAATTGCACATTAATTATGTAAATGTGACACAAAGGATGCCTTTCATATTTCCAGCTCCATTTTAAATTGACAAAACAGTGGTCTGCAGGACTTAATCAATTAACAATTCCTAATGAAAATAGAAAAACGTCGACTCATTGGAAGATCTGTAATAAGTAAAAACGCAAACCCTGTTTATACCTTACAGGATCTTGAAATAAGTCAATGTCAGTACTACAAACGCACTGCGTTATTGCTAAGTTCTAACACGGACCTGCATATTTGACATTCTGAACTGCAGCCTCGTGCTTTCATTTAACACTGCCCGCTATTCAGGGCTGCCTTGTCAAGGAAGGTGATCTTGCTCAATATGCAGCTTCATGCGCCCTGATATTAACTATGTTTGCCAAGATGAATGGTTTACTATGTGTTTCACACTCCTGCTTGTTTCTGGGGTGAGGCTGGAAAACCCGGAATTATTTGAAACAAACAAAAGTCTAAGGGGCAGATTTATGAAGGCCTTGCGCCGCCGGTGCGTCACTTTTAACATGGGAAAAAGTGACGCACCGGCGGCGCAAGGCCTTCATAAATCTGCCCCTAAATATCTGTTATCAGTTAGAGTCGTCCTCTTTGATGTTAATGTTGGAGGGATATGAAGTAGCGCTTATAATGCATCTTCAAGGCTCAGTACAACATACATGTAAAGAGGGCTTGGTGTTTTAAGTCTAAAATTTCAAATAGCAGATAGAGCTTTCAAAAGTCATAATGTAATGTGGCGCTATAATGTGACAATACGACAGGAAGGTGAAGTGTTTGTTCTAATAAGTTCTGATTGGATGCAAGTTCATGCACAGTTTACATGCCACATAGAACACACTTTGTAGTCATATTCTCATTGTCCTCCATCAACATTACTAGTCACTAGATTACATTCTTTATGCACTTTGGCAATTTGCATTATGTAAATGAAAGATGTTTTCAGATTTCTAGGTTCTGATTCTTAGCAATGTTTAAATGTTAAATGACCACCCCCTCAACATCACTCGTCACCTGCGCAGCATCATCTCAGCATCACTTTGCACCATCTCAGCAACACTCAGCACATTACAACATCTCCTCAGCATCACTTAACACCTACTGAACCTCTCATCACACTGCCACTACCCTCTCTCATATCGCAATTCCACTACCCATCTCAACCCTCCCTCACACTCCCTATCTCCTCTCCATACTGCCTACTCACACAAGGTGTGTACCACCTTGCACTGTGCAAAAGTCTACCTCTCCCCCCAACCCTCTGGGTGCCCCCTCTTCTCGCTCCTCGCAGTCGCTCTCTCTCACACCTCTTTCGTTCTCTCACGCACTCTTCCCGCCATTCTCATATTAGTTCACTTCAGGTCTTCAAGCACAATTTCCTTCCCATGCCTTTTGAACATTTCCGTCCCTCAAACCCATGCTGTCCTCCGCTTTTTAGGGTTTCTTCTGTGTATACTCTTTATGCATTGATAGCCTACTCTACCCTTTTTTCTCTCTTTCTCACTCACTCTTTCTGCTCCTCTATCTAGAGTTCAATCACCACTTCAAGCACAAACTACCTATCCCTCTTTAGCTTCCTTTCCATCTAGTCTGTGCAGCTCTCACCTCTATCTAATCACCATGTCACATAAAGATGCCACTACAGTAATAAACTACACATTAGTCAAATCCACTCCTCACAATTCCAAAAAGAACAACTCCAATTCAAACACATAATTCCACTCCAAACAACATACATCCGCTCCACTCTAAACCAAAACACATTGAACAAAGACATTTTCGTTTACAATACCAATAACTCTAATTCTAGCAAATGCGAGACCTATTGCATTGCAAATGCTTGTTTAGTTTCCTCTCACGGGAACTAGAAGTGAAAACATAGGCCGATATTTTTATCTTGACAAGCGGGTGAGCCTGTCGGAAATGTTTCATGGGTGGAAATTCTTCAGATCTTAGTAATAAGCATTGCAACCCTTGAACAGACTCATGCGAGGACAGCAACAGCTGTACTCATACACGAATTGCTCAAGAGAAATGACATAACACTATATCTATCATGGCAAATCATCACCTTGCTTCACAGATCCTCAGTGCACAAAGATTTATTACAAGCCCCGAATGACCACATAGCCATGTGAAGCATAACACTGGGTTCGCTTCGGCAACACTTATCTGTGACGACCATCGCATAGAGAGTCAGCAGAATCACAATGATAAGCCAGTGGTGGCTGGTGACATTTGAAAGTGGTTGGGCGTAAACGTTCTAATCTGGATGAGTGCCAGGCCGCCATATCGACGAGAAATTTACCAGTGGATGTAGGAAAAGTGTAATAAATGCAAGCAAGCATAAGTGAAAATCTGCAGAATGCCTAGATGATGTCTCTGATAAGTCTTCTATTGCGTATCTGCAGAAGACATGTACATGTGCATGCAATTACACCCTGTCACAGGCACCGAAGTAAGGAGGATTGGGGTGGAGGACTGTAAAATACTTCACATCAGGTCACATATAGATATTGTCCTAGGCCAGAGCCTTAATACCCTAACCATATCCAGTGGTGTATCCTTCAGCAGTGTGCATGTGCACCACAAAACTGCAAATGGTTCATGTCAGACAAGAGGCAACACCGTTATAAATACTTTTCCCTATTGAAAAAGGGAAAAATAATTCCTCGCCCAGTTTGGCTTCTATAGTGGCTTGTAGATGAAGCCCTGATCAACGCACCCGCCAGTCGATGAATATGCTGGAGCGTGTGCACACCCACCTTCTGCCTAGCCATTAGCAACCAGGAGCTGTGACTCTCGACCATTCTGCCCCACCATCCACATTTGCCCAGGTCACCAGATATCCTGAGCATTGTGCACATTGTTGGCACTTGGACCCCCAGTGCACATGAGTATATCTAGGGGCACCCATGACATGGGCCTATTTCTGTTTTGGGAACTTACATTTGAACATCTGATTCCAGTATCCTCTCTTCAGGACAAGGGCACCGCTATTTCAGCATGCTAAATAAGTAGGCTTTGGCATAATGCAGAAACGACAGTGTTCGCCGATCACTGTTACGCTTGTGCCATATTTCTACGGAGTAGTACTCTTGCTCCTGAAGCTTACTATGACCAGAAGGGGGAAGATGTCTGCTTTTTAAAATCATGTATTTGCCGCATTTTATTCTTCCCAAAACAAAGGACACTTTTGAACAATATCTACTTTAGTTGCGCATTTCACTTTCTTTCCTGTACAGAAGTAGACTCGTTTTGATAAGATATCGGAAGTTACCGCCTTGAGCTGAAGAAACAGAGCAGCTCAAAGTCCGCGTGTGTTTATTTTGTGAAGCGGTGTTGTAATTAAGTTTATCATTGATGCTTTCTGTTGCAGCTTCTCCTCTAAGCTCACTGTGTTTCTGCAGCCCCCTCTAAACAAAGAACACAAATTACTTCGTGCAGTGTGGGTATCTGAGGTGCTATTGCTTTCTTTGTGTGTTTAAGGCACCGCTTTTAAATTTTTACACAGTTTCGGGTCTGCACTGGGCTGTGGTGCACTGGCCGGACTTACTTCTCAGAGTGTTCCCTTCTCTCACTTTGGGGCCGAACTCCACAGACAAGATGTGGTGACATGCTTTCAGAAAATAGGTGTCATTCCTGTTCTCACGTGCATTTCTTCAATGAAAGAATGCTCGAAAAAGACTTGTAGTGGCCACAATTGTTTAACTGCTCTGTCACCTAATGAATTTATGCCATTAAATGTAATTGGCCGATTAACCAAAGAATTTAGATGCTAAACTCTTCTTCACACATGCTACAAGTCGTAAAATGCATAACTTAGTTGCGGTTCATAAATGGTCACCTGTCTACGTTTTGCATGCAAAGATGTCATATATATATATTGTTGGGCCTGATATCTTTAGCTTAGTTTTCCCCAAACTTTTTGCCTTCCATCCTACTGTTTTTGCTGACTTTGTTTTTGTTGGCTTTAAGACTCTGCAAAATTTACCACTGCAAACCAGTGCTAAAGTGCTTGTGCTCTTTCTTTTAAACATGGTAAATTGTCTTACACCCAATTGGCCGTAACTTACTTGTAAGTCCCTAGTAAAGTAGTACTACATTTAACCAGGGCCTGTAATCTAAATGATACTAATGGGCTTGCAGCATTGATTTTGCCACTCACTTAAGTAACATTTTAAACATACCTCAGGCCTGCAATTGCAGCCTGTGTGTGCAGGCTTTAACTGAAATTTTGACATGGCCATATAAAACTTTTGCCAGGCCTAATACTTCCTTTTTAATACAAATTAGTCATCCCTCGGGTAGGCTCTAAACAGCCAAGGAGGCAGAGTATAATGTATTCAAAACGTTACACAAGTATGTTTAAGTTTTACATCTCCTGGCAGTGAAAAACTCTTACATTCGTTTTTTACTACTGCAAGACCTACCTCTTCCATAGAATAACCTTTGGTTACCTTATCACATGTAATCAGGTGCTAACTTTCAAATGGTAGCAAATATGAATATTAAGGATGGTGTCTAAAGAATTGCAATTTAAAAACCTGGTTTAATAGTAAAATCAGATTTTAAATCACAGTTCTGAAATTGCCACATTTAGAAAGTTGGCATTCTCTTGTCCTAACCATTTGGTGCCTCCAGACTATATCCTGGGTCACATGACAAGGTTATAGCTGGCAGTTTTCTTTGTGTATTACTCCCAGACAGTGAGACAAATGGTGAATAGGTGTTAGCAGGATCGGCCATCTCTGAATTGATCGGGCTCTGGACCTGTCCCCTACCACACTCGGACATCACAAAGCCTCTGGCTAAGCACACTCACAAAGGGTTTGACATTAGCCATTTGTTCCCTGAGACCAGGTGGGGCCAGGGCATGAAGAAGAACATTCCAAGCACCTCTGCGGTAGAAAACCTCCTGAAATACCTTCTACTTCAAAGCTGGAACAAGGTATAAATATTGAACCCTCAAAGCCAACTCTTCAGTACACCTCTGGACCTATAGAAGACTCTGAAGCATTGCTGTGCTGCTCTGAAAGAAGGACTACTACTCTGTTGCCTTGCTGCATGAGTGAAAAGCAAAGGACTGCATCTTGAATCCTGGACCAACAGAATGACACCAAGGGCTAGTTGGCTGGCCTCCTGATCAGAGCGTCTAGGACAGAAATGGCTTCATCCACCTTGAACCGAGCACCGGCACTGTACCTGCTGTAAGACCTACTACCCAAGTGGTGCCACCCCAGTCCTAGACCCTTGGAAGAGGGCCTGAGGGAGCTCTGCCAGCACAGCTGTGGTCTTCTGAGCAGAACCGACACAGTGTGACACAGCTCCTCTCAGCCACATTGGAACCGTCGTTACAGAAGAAACCCCAGCACAGGACCTCATATCGCAGCCCACAGCTTCTTCGGAAATGATGCCTCAATGCAAGCCTTCGTATCATGAGCCCTTCATTGTCGGCATACTTAACGACAATGCAGGACTTTGAATCGCAGCCCCGCAGCTTCCTCGCAACCATCACTGCACAATACATCCTTGAGGCAGGATTCCGCATGCTAAGCCCCTCATTGACAACTTCGACAACGACGCTGGAATCTGCATCGGAGCCCCGCAGCTTCCTTGGAACCACCACTGCTTGACGCATCCTAAGCTTGATATCTCACAACACTCCGCAACTAGGATTTAAGGTACTTTGTTCAGCAGGCATAACTTGGTCCCTGTATCCTGGCCCCTCTCCATTGAGGTCACCCTGAACTTGTGACTCTGTCCCAGTCCAGAGCGACCCCATGCCTACTATTTCCACCTAAACCTTTAAAATTACATATCTATGGTGCTGCTAATTGGATTATTGTTGTTTTGGCATCAAATAATTTGTTAAATATTATTCTTTCTAAATTGGTATGGAATATTTCTTGTGTTGTGTTTTTGCTTCATTACTGTTTGAAGTGCTGCATAGTTACATTACACTTTGCCTCTAAGTTTGGCCTGCCAGCTTTTGTGCCAAGCTACCAGAGGCTTAAGCACAGGTAAATTTGGGGTTTACTTGTGCTTCCCCCTGGCAGAGTTTGTGGTTGGTGCTTGAGTAGGGTTTCACACCCCTCAACCTGTAATCCAATATCCTACAAATTTAAATATTCCTTACTGGTACTACGTTTGCATATTCTCTGCATGAAATGCTTCCACACGTGACGTTAGGGAAAACTAGCATAGGCCAGAAAAGCTATGAATATAAGTTTCCTCTCTCGGGGACAGGATGTGTAATTATGGCCAGAGCTGCTGACTTTGGGACTGGGGAACCAGGTTCCAGTCTCAGCATGGCTCACAATCTTGAGATATTGAGAAACCACCTAATCTTCCATACCAAAAAAATAAAAAAATTAATGAAAAGAATGTGACTTTTTTCTTTTCTTTTTCCCCCTCATATCACCAAGGAGCGTCTGCAAAACAAAAAAGAAACCGCATCGTCTATCTATCCGCCCAACAGTAACTGCACTTACTCTGGTCCAAATCCAGCTGGACCCTCACCTTTCCCAGTGAGCTGGTGTAACTTCGGACGGATAGCCAACACCCAGAGAGCGACACCAAATTAGGAAGTCAGGCCATATAGACGAATCAGAACTTCTAGCTGATCCCTGGTCAAGGCAGCAGATTCTAACTGCGGCCCTGACCCGTTCTTCCACTATCGAAGGCAGGGGGTCCTTCCATTTCAAACAAATTTGCCTCCTGGCAAAAAGAATCAGATGAAAGAGCAGCTTTCTATGAGGTCACCTCAGCGGCAAAGTTAGTGCTCCATCGTCCCCAAGTAGAATAAGTGATTTGATTTGATTTATCCACTTATAAAGCGCGCGATTGCCCAAAGGCGTCTTGGCGCTAAGACAGATAGCAAGCCTCAAAGATGGAAAAACTCCCCTAACAGTCAGCCCTAAAAAGCCAAGTTTTCACTGCCTTTCTAAACGTGGCCAGTGATGGACTTTCTTTTATGCTAAGTGGCAGCCGGTTCCATGCCCGAGCTGTGTGTACCAAGAAACTTCTACCGCCCCAATTGGTTCGTCTGAATTTCGGGATACTAATTAATTTCAGTTGCCTTGATCTGAGCATCCTGACTGGTTCGTACAATTTCAAGTTAGTTCGCAGAAACTGTGAGCCTGAGCCCTGAACAGCCTTGTATGCCAGGCAAAGTGATTTGAAACATACTCTTTTTGCCACTGGAAGCCAATGCAAGAGTTTTAATTTCGATGTAATTGACTCATATTTGGGGATACCAAGCACTAACCTCGCATCTGCATTCTGCAGGCGTTGCAACTTGGATAGGATTTGTTTTCTGGCCCCAGCGTATAAAGCATTTCCATAATCTAACCTAGACAATGCCAATGCCGTCACCACTGTTTTTCGGGTATCGTCTGTTTCTTTACCAAACTGAGGATACAAGTTTATTTGCTTGAGCATCAAAAGAAATCTTGATGTCAAGGGTCATGCCCAGATTCCTTACTTTGTCTACCGGGTCTGGGCAACTCCCCAGATTGTCCGGCCACCAGGCTGGAGACCAAATATTAGCATTTCCTCCCAGCACCAGCACTTCACTCTTGTCACCGTTCAACTTCAAACAGTTTTCCGTCATCCACTGACTGACCTGTGACATACAATGTTTGAATTTGGCTGCTGTCTCATTCACCTTCTTACTGATAGACACCACTATCTGGGTGTCATCGGCATAAGACACTGGGGTAAAGCCACATTCCCTTATGATTTTTGCCAGAGGTGCTACATATAGATTAAAAAGGGTAGGGCTTAAGGCAGACCCCTGGGGTACCCCACAAGGTGAACTACATGATTTGGACTTTGCCTCTCCCAGCTCAACTGAGAAGGTTCTATTCCGAAGGTATGAGGCAAAGAAAGATATTGCAGAATCATGGACCCTTACTTCTGCTAGGCGGGCCTGGAGTGTCTCATGGCTGACCGTGTCGAAGGCCGCCGATAGGTCTAATAACACTAAGGCGGCCTTCCCTCCATCGTCTAGCAGCCTCCTGAGTTCTTCAACCGCCGTCAGCAGAGCTGTTTCCGTGACATGTCCCTCCCGGAATCCATATTGAGAATGATCTAACCAGCTACCCTCTGCTAAATACCGGGACAGCTGTTTGTTTAATAATTTCTCTAGGATTTTCGCCACAAATGGGATCCTGGCTATGGGTCTATAGCTACTGGGCTCCTCATTATCCATATTCGATTTTTTCAGGAGCAGCCTTATTGATATACTTTTCCAGACATCAGGGAAAATCCCAGACGTTATAATTTGTGTGAAGAGTTTCACCAGAAGGGAACTGAGTAGTTCTGGGAAAAGCTGCATTACTTTAGGTAGACAGGGGTCCATTGGACTGCCTGAACTGGTAGAGTTCACTTCCTTTATACTTTGCTCTAAAGTGGGTGGGAAAAATTGAAACCTTGGAGTCTGCGGCAATTCCTCCGCGGCTTTTGTTGGGCCGGAGATAACCAGATCTACATTGTTTGAAAGGTGAGTCTTAAAAGAGTTAAAAACCAAGGAAACCTTATTCACAAAGAATTCACCCAGTGTGTTACAAAAATCCGATGTTATTGTCTCTGAGCTGGTGTTATCAATTTTTGCTAGTTTCTTAACAGTAGAAAAAAGGGCTTTGCTAGATCCATTTGAGTCATTAATTTTTTGCACATAGTAGTTGCTTTTTTCCGTTATAATCAATATTTTGTACGTGCCTAAAGCCACTTTATAATCTTCTTTATGCTTGATATCTTAGTTTGACCTCCATTTTTTCTCTGCCCTTCTACAACTCTGTTTTTGAACCTTAAGTGCTTCCGAGAACCAAGGCTGTGATGGAGTTTTCCTTTTGAAGGTCACTTTCCTTAGTGGGACAGCCACCTGCACTGCTGCCTTTATCCAATCATTAACTTGCTTACAGGCTATATTGCTCTCTAGACCAAGGTCAGGATAGGATCCCTGTAGATTGTCTATAAGAACCTGAAAGTTCATCTTTGCCCAGTCAGGGTACATGGCCTGCCTAAGCATTTCCACCGGCCTTCCAGTGCTTTCCTTGATTTCTAATGAAAACATAATTACCTTGTGGTCAGACCAGGGGACCAAAAGAGTGTCAATATTACTTAACCACTGACAGGAGGAAAAAATACCATCCAATGAGTGGCCAGCACAGTGAGTGTCTACAAAAACCTTTTGTTCCAAGGAGAAATTGGCTAGCGCATCCTTAAGAGATGCTACCTTAGGGTCACCATCTTTCTCCAAGTACAAATTGAAGTCACCCATAATAGTGTAGTCAGTGCCCGCTAGACTTGATTCTAGGAAAGGACTAAGTGAGTCAATCAGTGGGCTCTTTGCACTGGGGGGTCTATAGATTAGTAGACCATTAAAAGAGAAATTATTTGTGAGCATAATTTGAAACAAAAGCGTTTCACAGTTCGGATTGCTGCCCTTCTCCGAGCTCTTTACCCTAAAACTGTCCCTGGTTATAATTGCTAAACCCCTCCGCGTTTCCTCTCTCTATCCACTCTGTAAATAGCGAACCCCTCTGGAATGGCTAGAGCCAGATCAGAGTCTGAAGCTACATCCGCCCAAGTCTCCGTAAAAAATAATAGATCCAAATCTTGGCTTTCAATAAGTTCAGCCGTATGAGTGTTGTGTTTAACCAACGACCTTGCATTTATTAGACCAGCCTTAATGAGTGTAATTTTACAGTCCTGGTCCTTGGGCTTGACGTTAGGTTCAGTCACCATGTCAATATGTGGGAATGCAAAGTCCTGCATACATACCGGACAATTTGTAGGTTCTTGATGTGGCATAATAACAGGGCAACCAGCCCTAGGTCTCAATGAATGAAGTTCAGAGCTAGAGTATGTATATTTCATCTTGTTTTCTACAATTTGCACAGGGGGTATGGCCCTGGGCCTGGATATGGCGCGGACGGGCGCAGACAGGCGCGCCGCCGGCGCCCCCGCTGCGCCCGCCCGCTGCGCGGACGGGATGTCATTATCATTATATCCGGTGTAGAGGAGGGCGGGATGTGGCCAGCAGCTGGACCGCAGCCCTTTTCTCCCTCCAATATGGCAAAGTGTTGCATTTAGTTTGATCTCCCGTTGGAAAATACCTTTAAATGTAAATTATATACCATCCCAAAAAATTCTCAAATGCAGACAGTCAACAAAGATGTGGTGATCATTGGCTCCTTTTCAGCTGCACTTCATACACTTAGGGGGAGATTGAGGGGCGAACTTGGATATTTTTTGCGGGGTCCGGTAAAGGCGATTAATGGTGAAAAAATGGCTCAGCTTCAAATTAGCAGGTTTTATAATTCAGTACAAAGTCTTTAATGAGTTCTCCCAAACTGACTCAGTGACATCCTCTGAGAGAGTTCCTTTCCACACAGTATAAGGGGTGATAACTATCCTTCCTCTGCCACTAAGAATCTCTCATACCACCTTGCCACCTCTTTATTCTTAGGCCTGATATCCTGGAGCAAGATCTCCAATTCATAATTGCCCCAATCTCCTTTTGTGATGCCACAAACCAGGAAGATAATTGGATAAACTTAAATCTAGACTATTTATTACTTGTTTTTGTATTTAATACTTCCCAGGGGTGAACTCCTTCATATGATACCAAATCAGACCAAGTTGTAACTCCCGCCCTTCTGAGTGGGAGACATAGAGTATCTTTTAAACAGTCTGGGGTTCTGGGGGAGTCCCAAGCTAGGGCGAGATCCGAATATTATCCCATGCCCCCCTCTTCCTGACCCTATCCCAAATATCCAATGCAGAACTCAATACCTTTAACCGAAACTTCTTGAAAAACCTGGGCGCACCAAACTTGTATATAAAACCCTCAACGCTCCAAAGCCTTACCATCTCCCTCAAACGTTTCCCCCAAGGGGAACCATCTGTTTTTGCCAGGAGCATTCGAATATTTTTTAATTGAAAGGCAACACGGTACCAGTTGAAATCAGGTAAAGCCAACCCCCATTTATTCAGCTTACATCTGAGTTTTGTTTAAGATAGCCTAGCACCTTTATGGGGCCAAATAAAATTCACCACTTTCCCCTGAATTTTATCAGTACCCTGTTTGGGGAACCCAAGAGGGATAGCATTAAAAAGATAACTTAATTTGGGGAGGAGAACTATTTTACAGTTAACCCGTCCATAACCTGTCAATGGAAGACTTTTCCACCTACTTAAAAGGCATTCAATCTCTTTAGAGCCCCTTGACAAATTAAGCAGTGGAATTTTCTCTATATCACTTATTACTGAGATACCCAAGTATCTAAACTTAGAGCTTTTTTCCCCCTCCCAATCCGTAGTGTTCCAACACATAACCTCAGTTTTATCAGTATTAACTAAATAGCCAGAAACAGAGCCAAACTCCACCAATAGTTGTTCTACTCCCGGAATAGAGGTCAAGGGATTAGCCGTATAGATTAAGGTCATCAGCATAAAGTGCGACTTTACAGCTATAGGACGAAGTACTAAATGGAACCACTAAGGCATCTAGTCTCAACTGTAGGGCAAGATGCTCTATGTAAATATCAAAAAGGAGAGGTGATAAAGGGCAACCCTGCTGTGTCCTTCTTAGTATATTAAAACTAGGAGATAGTACACTGTTAAAGAAGATCCTGTCCGAAGCCTCCGTGTAGATCATCTTAAGTGTGTTAATACATTTTGGACCAAATCCCATAGAGCTCAAAACCTCCCAAAGGAAGACGCAGCATACTCGGTCAAATGCTTTAGTGGCATCTAACGCTACTACAGCTAAAGGAGCAGATCTTTCTATGGCAAGGTCTATTATACCAACTAGCTGCTGGGTCTGTTTCTGTATATATCTCTTAGGATTCTGTTGCCGACCCTGCGTGAAGTACCTCTCACCCGAGTGAGGAAGCCAGTGACCTTGCTGCAGCCGCTACCCCTCGCCGGACCCGCTGCGCGGGTCCCGCTTCGCGGCGTGCAGCACTTTCTTCAGTTTGTGAAGGGGCATTGTTCCTGACCAACCGGCAGGGCTGCGAGCACAGCGGTGGACTCCGAGGACCAGGAGTCCCCGCGAGCCCTTACTCCAGCTGGGCTGCTCTCCCTGCCGGCCCCGCCCTCACCTTCTAACTGTTTAATTAGCCGCCCCACCTGGACTTCGGCGGATTCTGTTGCCGACCCTGCGTGAAGTACCTCTCACCCGAGTGAGGAAGCCAGTGACCTTGCTGCAGCCGCTACCCCTCGCCGGACCCGCTGCGCGGGTCCCGCTTCGCGGCGTGCAGCACTTTCTTCAGTTTGTCAAGGGGCATTGTTCCTGACCAACCGGCAGGGCTGCGAGCACAGCGGTGGACTCCGAGGACCAGGAGTCCCCGCGAGCCCTTACTCCAGCCGGGCTGCTCTCCCTGCCGGCCACGCCCTCACCTTCTAACTGTTTAATTAGCCGCCCCACCTGGACTTCGGCGGATTCTGTTGCCGACCCTGCGTGAAGTACCTCTCACCCGAGTGAGGAAGCCAGTGACCTTGCTGCAGCCGCTACCCCTCGCCGGAACCGCTGCGCGGGTCCCGCTTCGCGGCGTGCAGCACTTTCTTCAGTTTGTGAAGGGGCATTGTTCCTGACCAACCGGCAGGGCTGCGAGCACAGCGGTGGACTCCGAGGACCAGGAGTCCCCGCGAGCCCTTACTCCAGCTGGGCTGCTCTCCCTGCCGGCCACACCCCCCTGGTAGCTAGTTGGATAGCTACATAAAGGAACCACCACTCCCGCGGCGCGGGAGCGCGCGGGAGGGCGCCGGGAGAAGCCCGGGACAAGGGCGGGACCGTCTGTGGCCGTCCGGGGACGCCCGAGGACGGGACGGGCCACCCCACTATCATCTTTTGTCCCAGACTGTAAGGTAGGCTCTCATCCATGGCGGCTAACTTTGAGAACTCTAGCACAGCAGGAACTAGTAAAAGGACACTTGACAATTACTTTACTAGGGGTGTTGTGGATTCGGATAAGGATGACTCATTATCCGAACGCAGGATCGAACGACGCCGCTCCATTGAGTCTTTGAAAAATAGACATTTAATTGACTTGGCCTCCCCACCTATTTTGTCTACCACTATTACCGATACACCACTGGATGATCCACTGTCACTGGATGAATTTCCACTATTGCTTAGAAGCACTCCACTACCTACGGTTCATCCCTTAATTGCTCCCTCACCTACACCCACAGTTTTGCTTCCATCTGTCTCTAGTCCGTCCCCAAATGTGGTCAATGTATCTTATAAACTACCCAAGGAGCAGCCGAAAAGGCAATGTAGACCATCCATTACCCCTAAAACCCTCGGCCCTCCGCCTACAAAAAAAAGGAGGGGGTTAGGAGTACCCCAAAGGGGTAAGCTTAGTCATACAGAGTTTGGCAAGACATCTAAACCTAAGACCTCTGGTGTACTTGCACCCAAAACTTCGGCACTGACTGATACAGTGCCTATAGTGGTACCAACCTCAGACTCTGCCAGCTTACACCTTGGTAATACCCGAGGGAAGCAAGTTGAGGCCGTTACTATTCCAAGCCTAGTGACTATTCCCCCCATTATCACGGAGCAGAATACAGTCGAGCAGTTGCTTAGGTCCTTTATGCTCCCAATTTTGGATATTCTAAAAAGGGTTGAGCATCGACTAGGCAACTTGGAGGCTCTGTTTAATGCCAAATCAAGTGCTCCTATCACCTCTTTAATATCTACCCCTGTGCCGACTATTCTACCACAGCCTATAGCAGCTTCTGCACCTAATACTTTGGCCCCAAACGATTCCAATAGTGGTAACAACAGAGCTGTTAAACCTCTTGCTAGTAATAAACAGGTTACTGTAGATACGCCAATGATTTCTGCCCAGACAACTACTGTAATCAGTAAGTCTTTGAACAATAACCAGCAGAAAAACTTGGCTTCTCAACAGGCCCAGGTTCCTGGTCAAATAGTAACAAAATCCGCTGACCAGGCTCCAATAGAAGCCCAGATGGGCAACGCCACTTCCAGTACTAAGACCAAGTACTTGAGTAGGGGGAGGTTTTCAAGGCCCACTAATGGTATTCCTTATGGACCCAATGTAGAGTTACCCCCAGAGTCGCTACCTTTTGTAGTCGTACTCACAGGTGTCCCCCCACTAGAAGTAGGCAGGAAGGAGGGCCATCCCCAACTTAAGAATAAGATCCTACATTGGTTAGGTCAAAACAGACCACTTCCATACTATATTGACGGGGAGATAGTCCACGTTAGACGCCTGCCTTGGCTGGGTACTAGGGAAAAAAACATTGAGGGTGATATAGTTGTTGTTAATTTTAGGAACCCAGTAGCTGTTGGGGCTATATTAACAGGCCCCCCTATGAATTCGAATACCGCTATCGTCCCATACGACCTAACTTACTTTTATCCAAGGTCGTATGTGACTCCTGCTCTTTTTCCAGGGGGGGCCCCAGATCCTAATGGCATTAGGAACACCCACTTGCCTCCAAACAACAACTATACGTGCCACCCGCAGATGCCTTTCCCTCCTAGGAATAATTTAGCGTGGAATATAGTCCCTGCCAACGGACGTAGCCAGCATCCTGCGGGGCATGAGTTTTTCCAGCGGAATAGAAATATGGACCATTTGATCCCTTTTACTCCACTGGAAACCTCGAATAGATATGGAGCCATCTCTGGCCTCGATGGCTGTGATTGACTTCCAGCAAAGGTACCTGTCAGAGATTCCAGTGTTGGGGGTGGGGGGCTATTGGAGGAGAACGCACAGAGTAGGACGAGCTGCTCATTTACAGTCCCCCAATGTGGTGGTTCTCCCTCTAGTACAGATGATGATAACTGCACTGTAACTAACCATGTGATTCCGAAGAAACAGATGAGTCTAAAAGTGGGTGATTTTAATGTGGAAACTGTTATACCTTCAGGCAAGCCAGCTGATCAACTGTGTTCCAATAATGAAAATTTGTTACCGTTATCTTGGAATGTGGCGGGTTTGGTGGTGAAACTAGAGAACCTGGAGTGGTGCGAGTATGTGGACAATCATGGTATTTGTTTATTTCAAGAGACATGGGCCAGGACTATCCAGCACAGACTGGGCTTTGTAACTTATGCCGAGCCCGCAACCAAAGGCCCTAGGGGCAGACCATCCGGTGGATTGATCATATGGTTGGCTGTCCATCTTGGGTTCTTGGTCAAAAGAATTAACACCAATTCCTGTGACATTCTGTGTATTCTTCTGACCCGTAGAAACACACCCAAAATAGCGATCATTAACATCTATCTACGTCCGGATTTGGGTGGCACAGTTTCTCATACTTTAGAGTCCTTAACTTCCCTATTAAATAGCTTCTCAACTGATACCAAGGTGATAATAGGCGGGGATTTTAATTGCCATTTCGAACCACTCAGGGGTGTCCCACTGTTAACATCAGATGAGGATGACGCCTGCCGGATTCCACCCCCAAACATCTATCCAGTCAAAAACTGGACTCCAATGGCCATGCAGCTCACCACATTGACATATACATACTCACTTAGAGCTTGCAATGGCCGCTTTCCGGGGGATAGCCCAGGCAAAAGTACCTATAATGGAATGGGTCACTCGTCAACAATAGATTATCTGTTGGTTAGTATGTCTGTATGGCATCTGATTCGATGTTTCCACGTTTCGGATCGCGTGGAAAGCGATCACAACCCCTTGGTAGCAGAACTGGATGTGCCAAATCATGGCGGGGAGCATCAAGCGGCTGATTTGGTCTCTGGTGCGATTAGGATTACACAGGGCGGTAAAAAAATTCGATGGTCTTCTATTAAGTCGTCCCCAGATAACCTGGCATTACTGTATAAAAGCGTAATTCCCCAGTTTGAGCATC
This sequence comes from Lissotriton helveticus, assembly GCF_964261635.1. Lineage (NCBI taxonomy): Eukaryota > Metazoa > Chordata > Amphibia > Caudata > Salamandridae > Lissotriton > Lissotriton helveticus. Next base: position 140,748,356 of record NC_136062.1, read on the forward strand.
TAAATGTATTGTATGAAAACGCTTCCAATCCTGACAATGATGTTAAATGTTTAGTTATACACAAAGAACTAATGCTGACCTTAGCAGCAAGTTTCTCTAAACCTGTAAAATGTACTAACCGACAGGCATGTGCCACAAATTCCTGGTACAATCAGTCCTGCAGGAAGGCGAAGACCACCCTAGTTTCTGCCATCAAATCAGGCCATAGGGCTAATATTTTGGCTGCAAGGAATGTCTATAAGAATCTCCTTTCTCATGCAAAATCTGAATGGGAAACAGAGAAATGGAAGGCCATTAAACAAGCACTAATAGCGAAAGACGCCCGAACTTTTTGGAACTTGGTCCATACTGGGAAGGCAGAAGGGAAGGTGAAGATTGATCCCAATATAGCCGAGGAAGCTTGGTGTGCATATTTTGGTGATCTCTATTCTAACACCGCTTCCGCCCACAATCTGTCACCTATAACGTTTTCGAGACCGAGTCTAGAATGCCCCTACCCTCCCTTTACTATGTCGGAAGTGACCCTTGCAGTTCAAGGGTTAAAAAGTAATAAGGACCCTGGGCTGGACAAGATCCCCGGTGATCTTTTTAGAGATGAGCCGAAGATCTGGGTCCCCTACTTGACCGTCATATTTAATGCCATTCTTGACGGCCAAGAGCCTCCAAGCACATGGCTGGGGGCCGAAATTATTCCGATTTACAAAAAGGGTTCTCCGCTGGCCCCGTCAAATTATAGACCAATTAGTCTAATTGACGTTACCCAAAAAATCTATGCCAAACTGCTTTTGCAACGCTTGCAAGATTGGATTAGTGAGAACAACATCCTCTCCCACTTGCAAGCAGGGTTCCGTGCTAAAACCTCGACCATTGACCAACTACTACGGCTCCAGGTCCTTTACTGGAAGCATGTGGTGATGGAAGGGGGGAGCCTCTACCTGACATTTGTGGACCTAAAATCCGCATTTGACATGGTGGATAGAAACCAACTTTGGAGCATATTAACAACAATGGGGATACCACCCTACCTATGTCTCCAATTCAAAAGACTCCATGACGGTACCTATGCAAAGGTTCGCTATGGCAAAAATGGCCAGCTAACAAGAGATTTTCCTATTGAGAAGGGAGTTAGGCAGGGATGTGTACTGGCCCCTACGCTATTTTCCCTCTTTCTAAATGGCCTCGTTGATGACTTAACTAGTGTGCAAAACAGTGATGCTCCTAATCTAGCTGGTGGTAAATTTCCTGCACTCATGTTTGCAGATGACACCCTGCTACTCTCAAAAACATCTATGGGGATGCAGCGGGTGTTAGATCAATTTACCAAATTCTGTAGGGACAGGAATCTGGTAATAAACATAGACAAAACTAAGTACATGGTGTTTAATGGCACTACAACTAATTGCCCTTGTCCAACTATGGATGGACGAGCCCTGGAAAGGGTAAATCATTTTACCTATCTAGGCCTGACCTTAAATGATAGAATGAGTTGGGAAACCCAAATGACTAAGGCTAATCTAACCCTTTCTCAGTCTATGGGGGGTATCCTTAAAGTACAGAAATCTTGTGTTCACAAGCTAGTCAGTGTACCGCTGGAAATATATAAGGTACAAACCAGATCCTCTACCCTATATGGGGCAGAACTCTGGGGTCATTGTCCAGCGAACGAGATTAGTATAACAGAGAACAAATTTGTTAGACAGCTGCTCTCTCTACCCACTAACACCCCCCTAGTTCCACTAAGGCTGGATACAAATCTGAGGCCAATTGCAGAAGTAATTGCCTCACGCCCGCTTCTTTATTGGCGTAGATTGTGGAGCGTCCCGGAGCTTGAGTGTTATAGAGAAGAACTAAAAATTGTCATGGCTCGCCCGGGTGTGGGGAGGATAAAGTGGTTATCTTTTATAAGGGGGCAGGCGTCCAAGATCGGCATGGAGAATCTCTGGTCTAATCCGGAGGACACATGCAAATCTATCTCAAAGAGAACCCTGGCTGAGTCTATAAAACATCATAACCTTGAAGAGGTCCTTCGAACAGCCAGGCCTTCTAGTCTCACCGACAGTTTTTTGGACTTTAAGAATGTTTATAGTTTTGAGAAAGAATTAGATGCTATAGAACCTGTCTTAGCAAAAAAATTGTTTCTACAATTCAGATATGGTACATTACCCCTTTACTCCTATTCTGATAAATGGAAATTGGGTTTAGCTCGTCCTTGTCCAGGTTGTAATGATCCGAATGAATCTTTAATCCATGTAATCTTGTTTTGTCCTGCTTATTCTGTCAGCAGGAAAAAATGGATTATACAGTTATGTGTTAATCTAGGACTGAGGAACTATATAGATTATTTTAGAATTTTAAAAACTGATACTAATGCATTGATAGTTACTGCTATTGCTAAATTCTTGTTCTCGATGTGGTTAACTAGACGAAGACTGATCCGTTTGTAGTAACCCGCTTATTGTGGGTGGACGGCTCTGTCTCAGTAATAACTAGTTTTTTATCTGTCTTAAAGGAAATTATTTAGCTTCTGTATCCTATTGTTATGTTTTTATTGTCATATTATAACTGCACGTCAACTGATTATTGCAAATATGCTAATTGAGATCTAACAATGCATTGGATGAGTTGTAAATGTATTCTTTTTCTCTAACTGTAATGTACTTTTATGGTTCATTAACAAACCGAAATAAAGTTAAATTGATGATGATGATATATCTCTTAGAAATGAAGCCTTTCCGATCATGGTGGATGAGCTGGGGTGCAAATTTAGCTAATCTCCCTGCTAAAATACTCATAAAATCTTATAATCTGCATTCAACAGACAGATTGGCCTATAAGAATCTGCCCTAGTAGGGTGCTTAGAAGGTTTCAAGATAAGAACTATAGAGGTCTCTTTCCAAGATTTCGGGACCTGAACACCGTGCCTATAAATAAAATTAAACAGAACTTCCAGAAATGATATCACTTCTTCAATCAAAAGGCTGTCCACTTCATTTGGCAAAGCATCATTACCTTCAGCTTTGCCCTTCCTACCCTTATTTATACTCAAACGAATCTCCTCCTTAGTAGTCGGAGCGTCAAAAGCCTTACTACTCGCATCAGTTATATTGGGGAGCTGCAGCTTTCTCAAACAAGACTTGATACACTCCACATCAAGAGAGATTTTTTCCCCTGTATAGACTAGAATAGAGAGAGCCTAAACAGGCCTGTATATCTTCCTGCTTCCCTGAGGTATCCCCTCTGTCTTTCACGACCAGCTTTTCAATAAAATTCCTAGACCTGTCTGTCCTTGCCTTCAATGCCAGAAATGCACCAGCTTTTTCACCACATTAAAAAATCTGCATGGACCTCTCATCCCATTGAGCTCTACAATTTTTATCCCGATAGACCCTGTATTCTAACCTAGCATCCTTGAGTTGCTTCTGCAACCTTGCCTGGACAACAGGGTGCCACATTCTAGCCATACCCAAAGAACAAATGACGCCATGGAGCTACTCATTATACAGCTCGGAGCACCAATAGGGCCACAACACCCACTGCCACCACCCCCAGGACCGCCACGAACCCCAGGACCCAGACCCGCCCCACCCCCCGAAGCACCACAGAGGCAGCGCAGAGTAAAACAGCGGACCTACCGAAAATGCACAACTCTTACAGACCTAATGCCTGAGGAGGTCATTGCCCACTACAGGCTCAAAAGTACAACCATCATCCGCATCATGACCCACATCGCCCACTGGTTGACGGTGCCAACACAGCAGAGAACCAACATCCCTTCGCAGACAAAGCTGCTGGCTGTGCTGCATCTGTTGCCCTCAGGTACCTTTCAACCAACAACTGCCAGAGTCGGAGGGATCTCACAGCCAGCCCTATCAAAGGCCATCACACATGTCCTGGATGCCATCCTCAGCTTCATACCCTAGTACCTTCACTTCCCCAACACTGCGCAGGAACAGCTGGAGACAAGCAAGGCTTTTACGCCATAGCCGGATTCCCGGCCGTGTTGGAGGCAATCCACTGCACAGATGTCCCACTTGTGCCCCCTTCAGATACTGCACACCACTGCCACAACAGAAAGCGTACGCATTCCATCAATGAGCAGGCAATAGTGAACCACCGGGGACTCTTCACCAATGTCGTCGCCAACTACCCAGGCAGTGTGCATGATTCCTTCATCTTCCGACAGTCCGTCATCAACCAGCGCTTCCAGAATGGCACATATGGAACGGGACTGCTTGTTGGTAAGTACAAAATCAACACACCACACACCCCAAAGCCTCCAAAGCACAATGCACAACTGTAGGGTAGCATACGTGACCAAACCACATTCAACATGTCAAACTACACAACCACTTCCCAGACACGACCACACCACTCCATGGTCATCCTGGGCTACCCCTGCACCCACTTCAGACATTTCATGGCACCACAGGCTCACACCAGCTGAACGTGTGGAGATGTGGAATGCAGCCATGACACATTTGAGGCGCTGCTCTGCCCATATGCGCCTACCCCAGTCTCCCGCAGGTCAGCATCCCATGGCAGTGGGCAATTGTCGCCCGCTGTGCATCCGGGGCCACTAGCCCTGTGCGACTCGTGTCATCCCTCTTGTAGTTCTGACATTGCATTCCTGAGTGCCTGATGACTGTTGGTGTAGTTGCCAGCATCCGCTACTCCCTGCGGGCTGGCTTACACTCACCCCACATACTGCCAGCACAGGCATCACTGGATTGGTGGACCTGCCATCACATCCTGCCGGACAAAGTATTGACTCTTTTCTCAGTGCACTGTCACAGGTGATCAAGAATATGCACTTTGACCTTGGATGATGACACCCCCCCCCCCCGAGCCCCGGCCACACCCAACCAGAGACAGTACAATGCGGCCCACATACACACCAGGGGCATCGTTGAACGCACATTTGGCATGTGGAAGTCACACTTCAGGTGCCTGGATGGCACAGGTGGGAAGCTCCTGTACAGCCCAGACATCGTGTGCAAGCTGATCGTTGCATGTTGCACAACATCTGTGTTTGCACCAGGGCCCCATGGATCCCAGTTCCAGAGGTACCGGCTAATGATGGTGTTGATGGGGCAGGTGGCCCACATCCTACTGCAGCAGCGGCAGAAATGGCCTGTAGGAATACAATCATTGACACTTACTTCTCAAGAGCACGTCACACTGTGACCGTCCATGGCAATCATGCGACAGTAGATGTCCAAATGCACGGCATGTGTGAATAAAACATATTTGCAGGTCACAGGTTGTACTTGTACATTGTCATGTTACATTTCCCTGAGACTTCAGATGTGATTTGCCAGGTTGTGCACATTTGTTGAACCAATTGTGTCCTGTGGTCAAACGTGGTGGGGGTGCTGTTTGTACTGGGATGTTGTCAATGTCGAGGTACACTCCTGCTTATGTGCGTATGCTGCACGGTGGGTGTGTTGCTCCTGCGACTCTGATTTGTCTGCCACTGTTCTTTTTCTTGCGATGTGCCTGTCGGTTCTGTTCTTCCACGGTGTTTGGATGTTGTGGTGTACATGCAGTTGGCCAGGGTGCATCCGTTGTACTCCGCTGTTGATGAATGTTGTTCTCTGGCATTTTCTGTATGCTGTTCTTGTGCTTTTCTCCGCATTGCGCATGAGTATTGATGCCCTCACGCTGGTTGTCACTGTTTTGTTATCGCGCTTTTGCCCATCGCAGGTTTTTTTGCGTTGGGGTTTGTCTTTTTATCTCCGTCACGGTGGTGGTGTTGGGGATTGGCCGCGGTTTCGGCAAACGATTGCATGATGCCACTGTGTTGTGAATTCCACATTGTCCCGGAGTTGTTTTCCCGCAATAGGCTGCGATGTTGAAATTTGCGTTACACTACTCTTGTGGTAGTTATCACACGTTCTTGTGAATATACCCCTATGTTTTGTAGTATTTATAGATTAAACATTCCCCTTACAACCATCATGTGAAAGGGAGGCTAATAGCCCATTTTCCAAACATTCTGCTGCTAATTGTGAACCCAGAACCTTAGTTCTGAGATCCTGTGTGCTTGGACATATGCATTTATGGTAGGGGAGTTATTATGCAAGGCATGAATGCGAAAATGAATCAGGCCTGTGGGTTCCCTTTTTAAACCCCCTGGCCTGTTCATGTGAATAAGATGAAGATTGGGCTGCTTTTTCAGTTAGTGTAAGTTTATTTCTAATATTTCTGAGGCTGTATGGAAGGAACCCAGACCCTGAAGTGGAGAAAGTGGACCCAGGCAGGAGACTGCTGATTAGTCTTCCTCAGACAGCCATTCGGAGGATGCCAGGGGTAAAGGGTGGCAATGCAGTGTCTGTATCAGGGTGACGTTTTTTTTAGAAGGGGAGCAGTCCTTTGACTCGCATCCTCATCACTGTCATAGTAGATGTTGATTGTAAAGGTGCAGACTGTTCAAACCTATTAGTGCCTCTATTTTGGGTGCTCCAAACAGGAGAAAGCCCTGCTGTGAAGTATATCACTTCAGACAAAGGCTGAGTCTGGAAGACAACTTTAGAGGGACACATTAAAGGTGAAACAACCCTAACTGGTTCTGCAAAGGCAGATAGAGAATTCACCTCTTCATTAGGCTAAGCCTGGGCAGCGTGCATGCTCTGCTCTGCAAGACCTGTAGTATTGAGTTAGGCATTTGAAGCTCCGCCTGCTCCCCCACCCATATGTTTATTTGGCATTTGTCCTTACACTTTTTAAATGCTGGCTTCTAATTCATTCATCGCCTTGTGAGTCCCTCCTTCCTACCGCCTTGTCTTCATTTGAAAGCTCCCATGGCGACTGGCCCTCTTACTTTCTATGTTACACCGTGTGTCTTATTTAGTCTGTATAACCTATTTACTTTAATGGGTTTCGCTCTACTGTAGGCAGGACGTGCTTTTCTTACATTCAGTGCGCCATGCACACTTTCACTTTCCCGATTTTTCTTCAGTACGTCATACCTGTTTTTACTTTCCTACTTTTGCATCGTTTTCTCTGAAAAATTTAATGTACACTATTTTTGATGCAAGCACTGTACAGCCTGTATGTTTGACATGGATATGTACAACAGATGAAGGGTGGCGATAAGCAAGGCCACATGTGTGGAGAAGCAAGGTCCATCAACATGGAAGCTCCTGCAGAAATTCTTAAGCAGAAGAAGTGTGAAACATAAAAGGGGCACCTGATTAATAAGGGTGGCCCTTTTTAGGTCTCGCCTAGCAATGCAGCGCATTCCCAGCTCACCTTGGCGAGAACTATTGTTGTCGGTTTCTTGGCCGAAGGGGGACAGGATATGTGCACCCCCGTACAGAGGACTGGCGATGTGCACGCTTATGGCTCATGTATTCAGCACAACAAGTGCATGGAGAGCTTTTACTTTCCCTCGTTCACCGTTCTGAAAGCTCTGGTTGTGCACGCGCTCAGTCTGTCTCCCAGAGGTTCGTGTGGACTTGGTGGGCGGCATTCTCGTGCAGGGCTGGACGCGAGAGTAGCGCAGTTATTCCCCTGGGTTAATGTCTAGGTACAATTGACATGGCTGCATATTGTTGGCTATTCATTATTCAAGGTAAGCCATTGACCTTTCAATGTTGAAATGAAAAACCAAAATTATATTCAAGTTGCTTCCTTCCTGTGTCTTCACTGATAAAACTGGGTTTCTGCACTTTTCCAGACATAACACTTATGCTGCAGAGTCTCCAAACAGTTAGCTATCTGTGCGTGGTGGGTTTCCTCCTATGATCTGAGTTAAGTTTTCAAATTTTAGAAGAGTTACAACGTTCCCCAGCAGTGTGCTTGGAAATATTCGCTAATCGAACATATACACGCACACTTCTTGTTGCCTGCATTTAGTCCTGGACGTTGCCATCAGTAAGTAGTGGATATGTTCATTAGCACATGTAAGATTTTTTTCTCAACTTTTTTCCATTACCTATATATACCCTCATGAAACGAAGTGCTGTTACCTATTCTTTTCCACCCAGGAAGGCAGTGGGGTAACGCGAAAAGATGTCCCCTATGTAGAATGTTACAAAGGGCCCCTTGAGTCTACCATACTTCACAGACAGTCATTGACGTTTGACTGAATGGGGTCTGCTTGAAGGGCTGTGGTCAACCTGGAGGTCTTGGGCCATGTTCCATGTAGCACATTGTTTCGGTATTGTAAGTGGAGCCCCCTGTCAGTGTGTTCACATTACGTATGAAATGCCTCTTTTCCTCTTGAAATGTGTCAAACGATGGAGAAAGATAGCCCTAGGCAAATGTTAACTCTCAGAAGTTAATATTGGACATAAGTGAGACAGTGAAAAAAAAAATGACTGGATTACTCTGGAATTTGGTATTGTGCTACATTAAGTGCTCATAAAGCTTTTCTGATCTATAATTCTAACCAGAGATTCCTCACCTTTAGAATATCTCTAGGCAACAGACTGAATCAGAAATGTTAAGGTGTACTTTTCTGAACACTGTAAAAAATTGTGCAAGTCCCACTCATGCTGGCGGGCGCAAACCCACTCCTGTTTCCACTCTCAGGGAAGTTCCCACAACAGGCCTTGGTCACGGTTAAAGTCTTCCGGTAAGTAGAAGGTGATGTAGAAGGGATTTGTCCCAGTACTGCCGCTCTCTGCCTGAGTTTTCATATGAACATCAGGGTGGTTCTCAGTATGAGTCCCGGTCCCCTGCTAAGGAGCCTGTTCTGCAGCTGATCCTGGTGTACCCTGAATTTTCCGGGCTGTCAGTGACATATTGAGGCCATTAAGGAGCCCATGTTGCGTACCTACAGCACCCTTCCGCCTCTTTGGGCATCAAAGATACTTAGAGAGATCGATCCCGATTGCTGCTGACAGACCCGTCCTCTGCACCTTAGGTGCCTTTTGAATCTGCTTGTGGGTTAGACACTTCCCTGGGTACTGGGCTAGTTTTCCATCCTGGGTCATTAACAGAGGAGAGTGCTTCCTCTGCTATAGTGATTCACTGTGCCACTGAGGTATTACACAACACTTTCTTCTATGGAAGTCAAGGCAAATCTTCTAAATGATGTTCTACAGCGTGGACAGGCTTAGCCTTATTCTAGCTCATTGGTGATCTGGCAAGGAGCTAGTCACCACAGTACAGAACCCCAGGACCATGATTTTTTTCCGTAGCACCCTACACCAGAACGTCTGGTAGTAAATCATTTTCAACTTCAGCGTTAAAATCCAATTCTTCCCTGACAACACCCATAAACAGACAGACAGTCGTAAAGAATTGAGGCAATCAAAAAAAAATGTTTTCAACGGCCTGTCGGGCCCTGCAATTGGTCAGTACCAGCTGATTGCTAGAGCAATATTCATATGTACTCTGGGCCATGGTTGGTGATATTTTGCTATCAGTTCCAGAAATATTTCGGGCCTCCCAGCTCAAATCATCCAGAATGGTCAGGATGTGGCCAAATACGTAATACGTTCTGGACAGGACATGACTAACTGCTTGGGCAAAGCAGTTGAAACTAGCGTGGTACTTTGGCATCACACATAGATGTGATCCCCATAAATTCCCTGGAGATCTGCAGGCTTCTCTTATGGACTTGACTTTGGATGGGTTTCGACTCTTTGGAGAGAAGACTGATTCAGCCCTGAACGATTTAAAGAGAGCTGGGTCACAGCCCATTTCTTGAGCTTTTTTGTTCCTGCTAAGCAATTTCCTCAGCAGTTCTGTACCTTTTAGCTATACTCAAAAGGTTTGTTGCACTGGCAATACCATTGCCCATGCCCCACCCCAGTCCTTTTAGGTTCGGGATGGGGATCAACCACACAATGTCCAGGCCACCAAGGGCAAAAGCCTTCTCAGTGACCCCCACCCCAAAATGGCAACAGCCTCCAAGCCTCTTTAGATTGCACTTAGCACTTGACCACCCTATGGCAGACAGGATCCGACATTTTCTGCTTGGGTCCTGAAATATGTAAAATGTAAATGTAGTATACTTGTAAAGCGCACAGCTGCCCCAGCAACGGGGCGTCCCGGCGCTGTATAACTCTGGGGAACCCGTCCTGGCTTTCCCTGTGGGAAGGTCCCTTGCTGGGAGTCCCCAAGGTGGAGCCAGGCATCCCCGGAATTGGTGGGGCCGTTGTGGAGATTAGGCAAGCTAATGCCCAGAGTTGCCGAGTGGAACCCCTGATTAGAGTAAGCACCGAAGCGAGAATTATCAAGTCCGCTGACCAAGGTCCACGACCCTGCCGCGTCGGGAATTGAACCCTGGTCCCGGGCTGACTTCTGCTCTCAGGCCTGCTGCCTCTAACCAGTGAGCCACACTACTCCACTTGCTGCCTCTAACCAGTGAGCCACACTACTCCACTAGTTATGGAGTAGTGTGGCTACTCCACAAATATAATGTTCGACAAATGGGTTCTTCAGGTTGTTCAACAGGGCTGTGCCCTGCAACCCTGCCATTCCTTTCCGCATCTTCTGTCGACATCAAAGCAGCTTTTGGAAGAGCACCTGTCCATCTTGCTTCAAGAGGTGCCAGCTTCTTTGGCCACAGGAGCCATAGATAGAGCTGAGGCCCGAGAAATTGGGATTGTCTGTTGCTTCTGTTATTTCCTTTTGCCGATGAAGGATGGAAGCCTATGTCCTATTTTAGATCTATGCCCTCTGAACACCTTCTTGCAGAAGGACAAAATCATGGTTTCATCTTCCCTGTGTGAATAGTCGCGTTGGTATAGCAGAATGCCTACATTCATATACCTGCTCTGCAATCCCACCGATGCCACTTGCGGTTCTGAGATGGTTAAGCTTCACCAGTGTCTCATCAGTGTTTACGAAATGGTGATGCATTGGTCAAGGCACACTTTCAGCTGTTTGAAATTCCAGTCTCATTTTACCAAAAAGTTGGGCTTTAAAAAAAAAAAAAAAGCCAGAATTACACAATTTGGGGATGGTGCTTTTTGTATGTTCTTCAAAGTTATTTAGTCAATTTCTGCCTTTTATCTACAGTCAATTGTTGAAATTGTCCCTCATTTCAGCTTATGTGTATACTGTTACTCTGTATAAATGGCCAATATGTCAATATGTCCGTTGACACCCCACCGAGTTTATACACATTGTAACCTGAATATAAATGGCTAACTAAATAAGATAAAAAGAGGGCCAATACTTGAAATTTCTCACATTTATGGTGCAGTCATTCTGCTGTTACAGGAACTAAACCTCTCGGTGATGAGATTTCCTTTCAACTTTCAGCACGAGTTCTAAGTGATGCTGCATTTTAGGTTTATTATGTGGTTATGGGGGTTACTGATGCTGGTTAAAACAACAAATATTTGCAGTGTAATAGGTCTCGCATTTACACTAGTTTGTGCTATTGACATTGCAAATAACTATGCCCTTTATTTTTGTTTTCGTATGTAAAACATAAATAAAAGGCATTGTCATTTACAATGCCAATAGCTTAAACTCATATAAATGCGAGACCTATTGCATTGCAAATGCTTATTTTTGGATACTTCAGGTTTTGATACCCGTTACTGGAATAGTTACAAATAAATTAAAGGTGGCAGCTTCATATGCTTCAACGCCCTCTTCAGATGATACTGAAAAAAATAGATTTTCTGTGACATCCACACACCTTTGCCAGACAACTGTAATTTTTTTTTTTTAAACAAAAAGTATACAATGTTCCAAAAATTGTATGAAACTATGAAAAGAGGAAGGAGCTGGATGTTAAGTCACGTGGGCTGTGGTCACTGCCACTGCTCCCTTTGGAGTCCAAACATTACACAAGGAGAACATCTGCTTCTCCAATTAACCACAACATGTGACCCTGGGCACATCAAGTTATTGTGGTATGCTGCTGTTCCCCAAATTCTCACAATCAGAAGTATATAAAAGTATGATCCCATGCAGCTAATACAATCTGTGTACAAAGCTGGCCAATTACAATGTTTGTGACGATTTACGTCACACTGATTGTTGATTGGAGTTTACAGATATCCTGCTGTCATTATACAGCTCGGTAGTGCACACTTTATCAGTCTTAGCAGGATGAAAGGTTGTGTAGGCCTTAGTCCTACAACGTATCTAACAATCCCCGCAGCAGGCTCTCAGCCCACTGAACACTCCTTGAAAAGTTGCACCAGAAATCTCAATTTTTACTACTGAGCTTTAATGAGTACCTAACTGCATCACTGTCAATGATGCCTCGTAAAATATTATCCTTTTAGTGTGACATTCAGAAAAGAAATCAAGAGACCTCTCGATCTCCCATGCCCTGGTCGCTTCTCCGCCGTAAAATGTTCACATTTCACAGTTGACCACACTACCGCCTGCACCCAGTGCACTCTTGTAAATGGGCCAAGCGTACACCCTTTCATGCGTAAAGCACTTTACTGTCCCCCAGGCGAGGGGCATGCTACATAAACACAACTGCCACCTCCAATCAGATGATGTCGAAACAGTAGCACTTAGAAACCATCTGAAACCCCTCTGTTGTATGGCGTTTTAGGATTCATGCCCTTATATAGGTACAATTCACATTGCCCTTGTATAGGCATAAACATCATAACCTTATTTAGACATAGCCCATGCAGTACAAATACAAGCATGGCTACTTCTACCCGTTCCAAATAAGCCACAACGATAACTTGGAAAAATCAGCTTAAGCAGTCAGGGACATCCCCTTGCATGAATATTGATTTGTCCAAGAACTCATGAAGTTTTGAAAGAACTACCATTCCCTTGGGGTTCTTTGATGACCTTATTATGCCCGTCTATACGTCAAACTAGGCACCTTAAAGGTAAAATATGCCTACACTTGCCCTAGCAAACACACAGTGGTTCGGAGCAGCTCGACTATCTACTTGCCTGACGCTGCTCGCTACAGCAAGTGCCGAAGGTAGCCGACCCTCGAGCTGATGCACTGATCGAGAAGCTGTCCTTTCTCTCGCTGAGAATCCAGCTCCAGTGGTTCCAAGCTCCCCTCGCTGGGTGTTGGGAAATCAAGTCCCGAGACAGAGATACCAGACCTCCTTCATTCTAAAACCAAGCTAAGAGAAAACTTGGATAGATTATTAGCAAAGAAAACTAAACCTATGCTACACCTCACTTACTTCTTCCCTTGTACTAGACTTAGGTGAGGTACATTGGGGTAGACGTATTTTAGAAGCACCTGTTGAGTACTTTTAGCCTTTGTTATTTATGTATGTATTTATCTATGGTTTAGAAACCATATAATGCTTTTACAGTATTATTTTATAATACTCTTCCTGCTGTACGCATTATACTTTGCAACCCGTATTACGATTGTAGCAGTTCACTTTACTTGCATGAGAAAGAAGAATGTTCAATAAATCCTTTTATTGAAAATGCCTTCTCTCTATTTCTCTTCACCTCTGATGAAACGAAGCATGCACGATTGACTGAGTAAAATATCTAGCTATTGTTTCCACGACTCTGAAGATACGTTTATTCTTGGGGAAACAAAGTTGTCATGTTTATGCGGTTGTCAGGGACTAATCCCTTCTTGTTTATTCAAGAAAGTTTCTAGTGACCTCTGAGCTAGCTGGCACTCACAATTAAGTCTAATATATTCGATAGGGACCTAGTAGACCTCCGTCCTGCGTCAAATCTATGGGATATATTATTCCATTGCACAGAGCCTATTGGGAGTATAGAAACTACACTACATGGTGCCCAGCGTTTGGTAAAGCACTAACTTAACGCTAGATACTAGAGTAACTCAGTCGTGCTTTTCACAGAGACCCCTTTTTCCAGTAAAATACTCCAATAGACATCTGGAGTGGGTAAAAGGATACAATATCCGCCATAACTGAGTAGGACGATAATCCTATGTATTAGTTTTTGGATTGTTCAACGTTGAAGAATACAGTGTAACAAAATATTGTGCACCTGATCTTTGTTTCCTTGAAACTTGCTCTGCAAACTTTCAGCCAACAAAATGACTGAAAACGAGACCGGTGGAGCTGCAGGAACTGCAGCCCTACCAGGCTTAGACATTACAGGTTTCAAACAAAATGACCTGGATGCTATAATCATCCCAGAAAACTTAAGGAAAACCATCACTATAAAGCTTATAAAAAATGGCCTATCATCAAGGGGTGGTAGGGTAATTTTTGTCATAGAGGCACATGAATATCGGCAGACAGAGGTATTCTATTCATTGATTGTCTTCCCTGAAGCAAATCCAGTAACACATGTGTTCCACTTCTACAAAGTATATGAACATCCAGCGGAATACACTCCTTTCGAATATATTGAAATTCCATTAACATACTTAGAGCATGTGCTCTGGTTTAAAGGTGCCCTACAACATCAAAATCACATTACCAGGCTCGGTCCACTAGGAAGACCAGGAGCAACATGGCCGGTACTAGTCAGCTATACACCACATCCTGCCATTGAGGAAATGACAGGTGATGAACTATTAGTTCAACTAAAACAACTAATTAAAATACATAGACAATTGGTTCAATATGTCATGCGGACTCTAACAGTTCAACCTCCCATAAGGATTCCACAACAAACCCCTCACCAGGCGAACACAAATAAAATAACACCGCAGACTATACAATCAGTCATCTGTAAATTCCCGCAAAAAGGGAACAAATTCCATTCTGGATAGCTCAAAAAATTACTCAAATCGAGGCAGTATTTCCTGATAATACACCTCATGAGAAACACAGAATTGTAACAATATGTTTACCAATGGGGATAGCACCAGACCTGGAGGACTGTGACACTTGGGGTACAGTTTTTGCTGCAATCTACACAAAAACTCATGGTGTTCTGCCTATGGCGGTAATACCAGATATCCTGAAACAGATTCAAAATGAATACGGGGCAGAGCCTGCTTTGAATCTGGGTATGAAATTGCTGAAAGATTTCAAACAGGTCTCAGCTATAATATTTGTTAATATTAAAGGTGAGACGGCGTCTGTGGCGATCCGCCAAAAATTAAGAGAATTTGATGTAACTGAGCAACCATATGAATTGGCCAGAATAATTGAAAAATCCTATGAAGAACTAGGTAGAGATAGTTTGGGTGAGAAACCAGTCCAACCACAAATAACAGAAAGTCCTGAAAAGGTCTTTATTAAAAACACTCTCACTGCTCCTCAAAAGAAGTGGGAGAACACTAAACAAACTTCTAAAGAGAAGCGTTCTCAGTCCCAAGGTATAACCTCAGGAACAGGGATAATTTGAAAAAAACCTGAAAGATATCAAGATACTGATACATGTTCCTCTTGTACCTTTCAGACTTCCCCACAAATATCGGAAAGAAGAGGACAGTCAGAACACAAGGAAGAACGCGTGAAGTCCAAAGACGATCAACACGTTCCAAAAAATAAGAAAACCCAATTCACCAAAAAGAAGGTAGCAGGTCTAAAAATCAGACATGCCGAGGATCTTGAAGACACAACTCAAGAACGGGGAGTGGGCCCAGACAATGCTGGGCAGCGCAGCAGAAGTCACCATAGCTCGCAAGATCTTGAAGGATCATCTGGAGACAATGGACTTGAATGAGTACATCCAAGTTGAAACTCCCGATACCAGGGTTAGTGTACCGCATAAGTTATATGAAGTAATGGTCCGGATGGAGGGGGACATAACTAGGAAAATAAGAGCACTCTTTTGGGAGAAGCTCTCTAAGGGTTATGACATTCTTCTAGCTGAAAAAGACTGCCACCAAAATTTGTCAGGGAGTGCCCACATGGCGAAGACATCATTATGCCAGCCTTCTCCAATCATATTCCAATTCACTTAAAATACACCTATGCCAGAAAATGGGCTGAGCCCAGGCTCCAGCATTATATAAAAATCATGTAGGATGGGATGAGGATTCCCCTCACCATAAAATCCAGTTAAAAATACAACCAACTGCACATAGGCAGTATCCAGTAAAGCAAGAAGCTAAAAAACAGGTCAGGGAGATATTAGATCAACTTGAATACCAAGGGGTGATTGAAACATGCACCTCGTCAATGAACAATCCTTTTTTTCCTGTCTCCAAACCAGACAATACATATCGTCTAGTTTTGGACTACAGACATTTAAACTCTTGTTGCAAAACCTCTGCATTACAAAATGCACACAGTGCAGCACTAATGAATAACATTGTGCGTAAAAAAATATAAAACCACATTAGATATTTCTAACGGTTTCTTCTGTCAAAACATTGTACCTGAAAGCAGGTACTTGACCGCTTTTTCAATTATGGGGACACAGCCTCACTTCTGTCGTCTCCCCCAGGGATTCAAGAAAAGTCAGAGGTTATTTTCAGCCAGAGTAACAGAGTTACTACAAACGTATAAAGATGAGGCATTATCTTATGCTGATGGCATATATCTAACAGACGATCACTTGGACAGGCACTTGAACAGAGTAAATACCATTATACTTGGATTCGCATCTGAAGGGTACAAATTCAAATTTAAAAAATCAAGAATTTCCCACCTCAACGTCCTTTTTCTAGAATACGAGTAATCAAGTGAAGGCAAAAGCCTGGCAGACAATTTTTTAGAAAAGTGTGCCCTGCTCAAACCTCCAAAAACACTGAAAAACTTGCAGTCAAATCTAGGTTTCCTGAATTTCAGAAGAACTCACATTCTAAATTTCGCAGAAAAGGTTAGACCTCTCTACGAATTATTCAAACCTGATTTCAAAACAATTAATTGGACTCAAAAACACACAGAAAAGTTGCGTTCAGTACAAACAGACTATTAGCAACAACACATTTACAAACACGAGTAAACGTACGCAACCTTGTAATCAGAATAATCTCAGGAAGATGCGGATTTACATACTTAACCTTTAATGAAGTTGAAAAAGTACCAATTGCTTATAAATCGCACTTGTACACACAAGCTGAAATCAAATTCACTTTCAACAGAAAAAATTCTGACAGCTGTTCAAACTGCAGTAGCAAAAGAGAGAGCCCTCGTGCAGGGTAAAGATATAATGGTCGTTACTTCTGTACCTGTCTTAGAGGCAGTGACAAAAGCAAGCATTCCGAATGCAAAGGCTTTACATCCAAGATGGATACAATGGGTTAACTCTTTTGCTGCAACAGACGTTGAATTCGTTTTTGACCCTTATTTGAAAACTCAAGAATTTCTACAATACGAACAAGAATTTCCTCTGCCCACAGAGATTCTGCCTCTGGAACAGTACGAATGTATAATTTATACAGACGGATCAGCACAGCCCGCAATTGGGGGTAAACAAGCTTATATTGCTGCGTACGCAATTGTTAAAATTCACTGGCGCGATGGTAAATTCCAACCTATGGTCACAAAAACGCAATCTCTCGAAGATTGTACAGCTCAGCTAGCTGAACTACAGGATTTCCAGATAGTGCTTGAAAATACCGATCGCGAATTCCCCACACTCATAGTGTATGATTCATATTACTGCGTCCAATCTTACAATGAATACTTGTAGAACTGGATTCAAAATGGTTTCAAAGATGCAAAAGGTAGCACGATCAAGAATGAGTTGCTTTGGGAACAAGTAGTTCAATTACAGAAAGAAGTACAAAAGACTCACGTGATCCATACACAGAGTCATCAGCGTGATGACGTTCACGTTGAAGGGAATTCATTGGATGAAGCCGCAAAGGCAGCTGTGCAAACGGCTTCCGTAGCTGCAATCACTCGTTCAAAAACAAAAATAGACACTGAAATAATACAGGCTGTCGCCGCTTTCAACAAAGACAGCGGTAAAACATTACCAAAAGACTTTCCACTCAAATACTCATATATAACTGATGCAAATAATGTTCCTTTTGCTTGAATCCCCGGAGTGGGGGATAGAGTAATTCCAAACATGGAACATAGATTAGGACTAATCTTAGCAGCACATGAAGCATGAAGGGTTCGCCTATGCACATGCAGGTGTTTCTGCCACAGTGTCATTATTAAAACAAAGATACTGGTGGCCTCGCATGAGGAAGCAGACCAGAAACTATGTTTTGGAATATGAAATCTGCCAGAAAATGAAGGTTTCAACAGTGAAACGCCCGGCGCAGATGCCCCTTTTAATTTCAGATAAACCATTAGCATGCGTTTTCCTGGACCACTGTAGTCCCTTACAGAGGGATGGTAACTACAAATATATCATGGTTGCAGTGGATTCATGCTCAAGATTCATTTGGATGTGGCCTGAGCGCTCGGCTGACGTCCGAACTGTTATAAAAGATATGCGAGTCTTTATCACCACATAAGCAGTCAGCACGCTGCATTCTGACCAGGGTCCTGCGTTTAGCTCTAAAGCTTACAAGGAGGCCATGGCCAATCTGGGCGTTGCATTGCGGTATTCTTGTCCATTCCATCCTAAGGGAAATTCTGTAGTGGAAAGAAAAAACCGGGACATAAAGCAATCTATAACATCTTGGGTATTAGGCTCGGGTGACGGGTGGGTCAAACATCTAATAAGTGTCCAACGTAGTCTAAATAATCTGCCAAGAAATTCTCTGGGTGGAATCACTCCATATGAAATCCTTTTTGGTACTAGAATGCTTGTCTAGGACCTTGATTGTCACACTTCAGTGGTGAAACAAACACCTTTTAATATCAAAGACCGTTTGGCTGTTTTGCAGGATTTAAGTGAAACAAGGAGAAGTCAAAGCAACAAATTACAGAATCCAAAGACCACTGAAGGGGAACCACCCATACCAGCAAGGCCTGTCTGAATTCCAAAGATTGGGGATCTAGTCAGTGAAAAGATCGCGGATAAGAAGGAATTTGGGCCTTCTTCCAGAAAACTAGTACCTGTGCTAGCAATCCACGGATCATGAACAGTGTTACTGCCGCCCCTTGCTGGAAGAAAAGAGAACAGGTTCGTATCCATCGACCTGGTAAAACCACACCATGTGGCCAATCATAAGTAGTAGGCCCAATGGACTCCAAAGATGTAGCAGGTGACCAAATCTTGCTACTATCCAAGAGGTTCAAACTGAGAGACTCATCACCTTTGAGGAATCTGCAGTGCGAAAAGAAGGACTAAGCAATAAAGCCAGAGAACTTGTGCCTCTTGAGACCCAAATAACAGTTCGTCAAGACACTCCTATCTACAATGATATAGCAACTGACTATACAACCATGACAAGGGATCCAGTAGCTCCTGGGATTTGAAGTAATTCTGATGCAATACCTACCATTGACAGAACTGCTTATGGCTATTTCATTAACTTTGATACGTTTTCCAAGGAACCTAGTGAGCCTGAAACGACGCCAGCAAATAAAACTTTTAAAGAACAAGTAACAGAACTTTTTCAGCAACTTGAAAAAACTTATCTGGTTTCACCATGGGTTGAACTTTGGATTGTGCTAGGTGTACTTTTTCTCCTACTTGCGCTAATCCATTAAGTTTGGGAATACTGATAAATGGAAGATATAGTAAAATGGACACAGCAAGAAAGTCAACAACTTACTACTCAAACCACACAAATCATCTCATCGTGAACAAAGAGACTTGACATCAGTGAACATCACAGCCGTTTCTATACCTGGTGGTATAGCATGGGACAGAACTGATTATGACATCTTTGGCCCTGCAGAGCTGTTGAAGATTCCACATCAATTCAAGGTTTCCTTGAGTGACTTTGTTTCACCCAGCACATTTTCTGATGATTGGGACTTTTTGGACTGTCAATAATATGATGTCAGATTTAGAGATGTTGAAAAAATTTACAAAATATGAATACTTTGAAGGTTCATCAGACTATGAACAAGTGTTCTGTTATAATCACTATGGTCATCATTATTTGCACAAATCTGCAAACCCTAGAAATGTTTTTACTTTCAATCAATGGGAACATTGTCCAACGCCACCAAAAGGTAGCTCAAAAACATTCTATGAAAAATTTCCATACTTCTCAGGTTTTAATACCTCAAATCCGTTTTTTTTTTCTTTAAGAATTTTAATAAGACAGGATTGAAAAGTATGTTGACTAATACTAAGCAAATTTATTCTGCAGCCTTTTATGCCCAGCTAACTTCATTAGGTTTTGACTTTTGGAGGGACAACATTGAAATAAAAACTGTCTGGGGCACAAAAGAGTGGCAGGTGCAGGGAATAGAAGCTTTATTTTGAGCCTGCATTATCCCTGAACAAATAATGTTTTTGAACGACACTGTGCAACAGACATCCTGTCTTGGTCTAGCCAAGATAAAAGATTTGAACAAACCGTCCATACCTACACCTACACCTACACCTGATAGTAAAAACACTACAGAGGGAGGGGTCGGCGTAAAAACAATTATAGTTAAAAACAGAACTGATCCTGATTGGAAGAAATGGTTAATCTGGCCCACAAATACAAACAACTGTCAAGATAGATTCAAGGGTTTACATTAACTAGGCCAGATCCAAGATATGTCCATAGACAACATCCAGGGATAGTAACACGATACAGTGTAGTTAAACTGTGCCTTGACTGGCTACAAAAATCCACACTAACAGAGGTAAAACAACACTTATCTTTAATTAAAGATGGCGTTGATTTAAGGGACTTCTTACAAGGTCCTGCAAAACAGAGTCATAAACGTTTTATATACGCTGGTATTTATGCCATTTATAATGAAACTTGGAAATCAACACAAGCAGAGACTGCAGAACGAATACGAGAAATTGATCGTATTAATTTAGAGTAAGCTCTCTCTGTAGTTGACAATGGGTTAACGAATCTGTCATCCAGAATTTATTCTTTGGACAGCATGGTATCCTCTGCCATAGACATAATCGAACAGGACTTGCTCATGCTACAGCATGGACAGTCACAATTGCATTCTATAATGCTTTTAGGCTGGACGTTCCAAAATCTATGTTCTGGATACGTGCCATGGCGTCTAATCAACACCACGTCATTGTTTTCTGTATTTAACCTTACAGATAAACAAACAACTTTGGCACAAAGAGGAGCAGACTATACGTGCTGAGCATTGAGAAACTGGAAAGATTACCATTAACTGTTTCAGAAAAACCTGCAATAGAATGGCTAATACATGGAACAATCACTCTGCCTTTCATGATTTTCCATTTTCAATAATGTTTGAAACATACACCAGCTGGCGTGTATGAAAGGTTGGGTAAAGAATACATTAAGTCAACCTGGGAATTACCATATACACACAGATGTTGGATTGGGGGAAAATAAGTATTTCTTAGTGGTACAAACTGCAAAAGCGCACTGAGCGGTACAATTTTATGTCAGGGTATTAATTTACATGGAGCCTGCAATGGTTCTTCGACCAACTTATCCTGCAAGGTTCTCCAGCTGCAGTGATACATCCAATTTTTGGGCAGCTTTCTAACGGAAGCTATATTATGTTGAATGATTACAGCTGCTATGGAATGTTGCCAGGAATAGCCTATCTCATAACTGTGTCAGCCAGGGTCACTTGTTATATGCAAGTATTGTTTCCTAAAACTAAGACAGACGGGGAGTCGACGTTATGGCCTTCACTGGACATCTCTTCTATACGAATTGATACTTTAAGCAGAATGAAAGCCATTATTTTACAAAAAACGGTGCCACTGACCTCGTCCAAGGAGACGTATGAACTACAAGTTGCAAGGTCCTCTGCAGAGATACATGCCCTATTATCAACAAATTGCCCTGTGCGTTTCGTAGAAATGTTAGTTCCTATGTTAAACATGTCTGATACCAGTGGTATTGTACATGTATTTAAGACAGTTTTTTCGGGACTGTTAGCACCCTTTGAAGCAGTCCTTGGCATATTTCCAAACTTCGTGCACTCTGTGTTTGGCGGCCTGCCTCTCATTTTGGGACTCATAGCAGGAATACTATTCTTGTTCCTTCAGCTCAAATATGGCAAGTCCAGTCACCAGCGACACCCAGATTACCTTAGAGAACACTCTCTTAGCAATGAAGTGTCGTGAGCGCATGATACAGATCCTGGGCCTTGCTCGTTTAAGAGATCTGAATACCACATGGTTTCTATCAATCGATCCAATCTGGCAAGATTGCATCCTACCTGTTCTATGATGCCTGCTATGTGGAAAAGAATGCGTTTTGGACATCTGTCTAACACTTCCATCAGCACTGCCAACGGATGATGATACTTTGCTTGGTTCGGTAACGGCTCATGCATTATGTTGTCCCCAGCGGCTACCAATCGTGATGACGACATTCATTGAGGTCTCACAGGCGCAATCTGCTGACGGTGAGATACGTGGATTGACAGGCACACAGGTACCATCTCCATCTCCTTCAAACATTGCTAATGCGGCTAACGCTGATGGCGATGCTTCACATTTTTGTGCAATCGGTCTACTTAACGAAGTGGTCCAACTGTCACCTACTGTGGTAGACAAATTCTTTACCAGCTTAGAAGATTTGATGTTTTCTCCAAACAACGAGAATGACTTTTGAAGTTAGCACACAGCGTTCTATGGGACTCTGTATTCGACCTTCACTTTTCAAAACAAAACTTCCAATTTTAGAACTCTATTTTTCTGCGATTTGACTTTTTCCAAATTTAACTTTTTTTTGGGCACAAAGTAATCTGCTTAAAGTAGAACTATTCATAGAGAACAAGAATTCTTTGAATACTTCCAAGAGACAATATTTGACCTTGTCCACTACCTAAACAGTTTATATAAATTTTGTCATGGAATGGTCTCAACCTTTTTTCTTCTGTATTTAAGAGCCATTTCATAAATGCACTTTCATGATTCATTCGGATAGCATTTCCAATGTCATACTATATGCATTGAATGAAAATATTGCTTTTAAAATGCGCACAGCACAAATGCTCATCTTTCGTGTACAACCATTTCGAATGCAGTTTATGTCTTTTGGGTGGGGTTTTACACATCATGCTTTAGATATGTTTTAAAGGCTTAGAATTTAGTAATGTCGAACATAATAAAGTGGAGTGGGTGTTGTATGGTGTTTTAGGATCCGAACTACATTTCCAGATTCATGCCTATATATAGGTACAATTCACATTGCCCTTATATAGGCATAGAAATAATAACCCTATTTAGACATAGCCCATGCAGTCCAAATACAGGCATGGCTACTTCCCCCCGTTCCAAAAAAGCCACAACGATTTCTTGGAAAAATCCGCTTAAGCAGTCAGGGACATCCCCTTGCTTGAATATTGATTTGTCCAAAAACTCATGGAGTTTTCAAAGAACTACCATTCCCTTGGGGTTCTTTGATGACGTTATTATGCCCAACTTTACCTTAAACTAGGCACCTTCAAGGTATAAATATGCCTACACTTGACCTAGCAAACACACGGTGGTTCGGAGCAGCTTGACTGTCTACTTGCCCAACGCAGCTCGCTACAGCAAGTGCCATAGGAAGCCGACACTCCAGCTGACGTACTGATCAAGAAGCTGTCCTTTCTTTCGCTGAGAATCCAGCTCCAGTGTTTCCAAGCTCCCCTCGCGGGGTGTTGGGAAATCAAGTCCCGAGACAGTGATACCAGACTTCCTTCATACAAAAACCAAGGTACGGAGCTGATTAGACCCTAAGAGAAATATTGGATAGATTCTTGGCAAAGAAAACTAAACCTATGCTACACCTCACTTACTTCTTCCCTCGTACTAGACTTAGGTTAGGTACATTGGGGTAGGTGTATTTTAGAAGCACCAGTTGGGTACTTTTAGCCTTTGTTATTTATGTATGCATTTATCTATGGTTTAGAAACCATACAATGCTTTTACAGTATTATTTTATAATACTCTTTCTGCTGTACGCCTTATACATTGCAACCAGTATTACGATTGTAGCAGTTCACTTTACTTGCATGAGAAAGAAGACTGTTCAATAAATCCTTTTCTTGAAAACGCCTGTCTCTTTATTTCTCTGCACCTCTGATGAAACGAAGCATGCACGATTGAGTGAGTAAAATATATATCTATTTTTTCCCGCGACTCTGAAGATACGTTTATTCTTGGGGAAACAAAGTTGTCATGTTTATGCGGTTGTCAGAAACTAATCCCTTCTTGTTTATTTGAGAAAGTTTCTAGTGACCTCTGAGCTAGCTGGCACTCACAATTAAGTCTAATATATTCAATAGGGACCTAGTAGACCTCAGTCCTACGTCAAATCTATAGGATATATTATTCCAATGCACAGAGCCTATTGGGAATACAGGAACTACACTACACATCATCCCTGGAACCAAGATGAGTCTTCTTCTGGGACCAGTAAAGTGCCCCCCACCTAGGAGGACCAAAAGGCTCTGTCTGACACTACTTTTATATTCGTGACCTTTACTTTTACATATCAGTGCATTTTGGGAGTTGTAGTCTTGGTTCAACACCAACACCCCTGATAACGATGATATGTAAAAGCAAAGCCCAGGAGAGGAAAAGTGGGAGAGATTTAAAAACTAGACACCGAAAGGAATCAGAATGAGGTGACTTGAGTGGCTCTCACAGGTTCTGTTACACAAAATCCCTTGCAAACTTCAAACTTTATAAAGAAAAAAACAAATTTTCTCATATTTCTGTGATGGAAAGTTCTGGAATCGGTGGGGAGCAACAGAATTCCAACCACCCAGCATTCTGCCAAATCTCCTGATAAAAATGGTACCTCACTCGTGTGGGTAAACCTAGTGTCCCCAGCAGGAAATGGCCAAAAAATGACTGTGGAGACTTCAAAATTATCGACCACAAAAAGACATGTTTTTGCGAGGAAGTCACTAGCGCATGTAGTCCCAGGCTTGGCGTCCATCTAAAGAAACCAACCAAACCCAGACATTTCTGAAAACTAGATACCAGGGAAAGTCCAGGGAGGTGTGGCTTGGTGGATCCCACAACGTTGTATCCCCTGAAGATCTCAAATTTTGCAAAACAAAATTACATCTTCCTCCTATTTCTGTGTGGGAAAGCTTGGGATCACTGGTCCGACACAAATTTCCTACCACCCACTGTTCCCCCAGGTCTCCTGATAAAATGGTGCTAGACTTGTATGGGTGGGCCTAGTGTATTGTGAAGACATCAAAATTATCTATCACAGAACAACCTGGTTTTGAAAGGGGGCACCTGCACTTTTGGTCTCGGGCTTGGCAGCCATCTAAGGAAACCTACCAAACCCAGATATTTCTGAAAACTAGACACCCAGGGGAGTCGAGGGAGGTGTGGCTTGCATGGATACCACAACATTTTCTCAAGCACAATCCCCTGCAAACCTCAAAGTTTGCTAGAAAAAAATAACTTTTCCCTCATATTTCTGTTTGGGATCAGCATGCCGGCACAAATTTCCTAGCACCAAGCAATCTCCTTCATATCCCGATTAAAAAGGCTTGTGTTGGTGTCAAATGCAGAATAAGCTTAAAAACGTATATTAAAAAAATGTGGTGCTTAGAGGTCGCTGTGCTATCCCCTCAATCTCTACGTTTTTGGCCTTTCACAGTCGCAGGCCCTTTGTCCACCCACACAAATGAAGTATCATTTTACTTGGGAGACCGAGGGGGAAGCTGGGTGGTAGGAAATTTGTGCTGGTATGGTGATCACACACTTGTGTGGCTTGCTTGAACCTTCTAAAGTTTCTTATCTTCTGCAAACCTCAAATTTAGCGAAAAAGTCACATGGTCCTCACATTTCAGTGTGCCAAGGAGGAGAGATCACCACGCTGGCACAAATTTGCCGACGTCTCCTGATAAAAATTATACCTCACTTGTGTAGGTGCCCAAAACAGAGTCAGCCTAATAACAGAAATGTGAGGAAAGTGTGCCTTTTTAGCTAAATTTAAGGTTGGCAGAAGATTTTGGGTAAGCAAATACTGGATGATTCACACAAGCCACATCGCCAGCCAAGCACCATCCATGCACACCACCAGCCAAGTACCATCCATGTACGCTGCCAGCCAAATGCCATCCACGCAGATCGCTAGCCAAGTGACAGTCCAAGCACACATCCAGCCAAGCGCTAGTCCACACACACTGCCAGTTAAGCGCAAGTCCACACACACTGACCGCAAAATGCAGGTTCACACACAGCCAACTAAATGCCAGTTTACACAGACCATCAGCCGAATATCAGTTTACACACACACACACAGAAACTTTGCTAATGCCTAGTGCTTTCCTGCCTCTTGGGGCTGATGAGCCTAAAAATATCACTGATCTGCCCCCAAGGAGGGGAAGAAGCAGCCAAAATGTGTTCACAAAACAAGTGGAGCAACCCTTGACCAAAGGATCACTCGCTGACATGCCCATAAACATATCTCTGGTGCCTAGTGGGCTTTCTGCTCCATAGGGGCAAATCGGGGGCTATTGCCCATATCTTCCCCCCTGGGAGGGGCAGAAAGACTGGGTTTATTTTTTGAGGGAGGGGGGCATTGGCATTGCCCATTAATGGCAGCCTACACCCAACTTTTATTTTTAAAACCCCCTTGTGTCTCGTGCCCTTTCTGCCCTCCCCCTCGGGGCAGATTGGGGGTAATAATCCCCATCTGTCCCCTCAAGGCGGGCAAAAAGGCTGTCCCTTTTTTGTTTGGGGTGGGGGCATTGGCATGGCTTTTTTCTGGGCAGCCCCCATTCCTACATATTCAAACAAAAGATCCCTGGTGCCTAGTGGGCTTTCTGCCCCCTCCGCTAAAGGGGGCAGATTGGGGTCTAGTACCCTTATATGCCCCCCGGAGGGGCATAGAGATTTCTGTTTTTATAATTGTTGGTGAGAGCATGGCCTTGCCCATTGTGGGCAACCCTATCCCTATTTTATAATTAGGCTGTCCTGTTTTCAGTTTCTATTTTTGGTAAATTCTGGTGGGGTTTTTTCAGTGTTTTCAATATCTTATAAAACAGTTGTTATCAGTGGTTACACATTTTCACGCCACTAAAAACAACAGAAAAAGTGTTTTTCCGGTGTTTATGGAACGTTTTGCTTTTATCATTGCTTGCTTTCTGCACTGAAAGAACATGGTATATAGACAGTGTATGTATAGTGTAGATGAGGTCCAAAGAGATTTTTGCAAATTAATCTCATTGTAGTACACCATACAATACTTCTTCAGTGAGTCTTTGGTCATTTGCGCTCGCGCTTTCTTTCCCATGTAAACTTCTGTGAAAAGGCCCTCTCAGCATTCATAGCCCCTTGGACTGTGAACCGTCAGCTAAGGGGCACAGTTCGGATGACTCTTTCTTTGATGCCACATAAAGCACCAAATGATAAATATTTGCGTTTTAGTTCCTGGGCATAAGAAAACAGTGCACCAGAATGGACTAAAAAGTCAATAGCATCCCTCATTAACGCTTAAGATTGTAAAGATGCTTTCAGCATACCATCTAACAAGTGGCAAGGATCTCCTACTGGGAATCACTTCAGCTCGGGTATCAATTTTGACAGGTCATCACACAAATTCTTCATATACGTAGCTGAATCACTACAAATACAAACAATATCACTCCAATCTTTGTTGAACTTGGAAAGAACCTTTTTTGCAGAGCATAACAAGTGACACTGCGTTCCATGTTTTCCAAAAGTCTGGTGTCACGTTTTCACCACTATTCCAGATGCTTGATGATATATACACTTGTCACTATGCCTTAGATTTAATGTTTAAAGCCTGAGGTGTTGGCAATTCACCTACTATCAATACTGACCCACTAGAAACTATGGTCTAATGTATTAAGGGTTTTTACCCATTCTCTGTGGGCAAATGTGATGACACATATTAGGAAAGATTTTTATGAAACTAGCCATTTTACCTATCAGTGAAAGAATCAAATGCAGCCAAAGTATCAAATGTGAGTTTGATATGTCCTGATTCTCTACAGTTTATAAAATAATTAAACTAAACCTAAAACGTGAAACTAAACCCTGCATCTTTAGACCAAAGGCCATAAAACTGAAAAAAGTAAAAGAAAGAAAAAACAATATTTTATTGGCATCCCTAAAGAACAAAACTCAAACAGAATAATGTTAGCCAGTCTTTCTTACTGCTAGCTTGTATAACAAAGTTACATTTTATTGACCCCTTCAGTAAGAACAAAATGACTCTTTCACTTTCTTTTTCCTTTCTTTGAATGGCATTTAGTTTGTAGTTGTGCAGGTGTTTTTTCAGTGTTTATATGTTTTCACCGGTGAGTGCTATTTTTCTTTCAGTGGGGTTTTATCAGTTATTATAGGTTTAAACCTAAAACCCCACAGCCTATTTATAATACAAATAAAATTCCTGGTGCCTAGTGAGCTTTCTGCAGGGCCCTTTTGTTTGGTGGGGAGTCATTAGCATGTCCATTCTGGGCAGCCTCCACACCTCTTTTAGATAGGAAAAAAAAATCCTGGTGTCTAGCATGCTTTCTGCCCTCCCCATTCCCCCCACTGGGAGCAGATCGAGGGTAATAACGCATTCCACCTCCCAGGGAGGCAGAAAGACTGTCCCTTGTTTGTTGAGGTGAGAACATTGGTATGTTATTAAAGATAAGGTCCCTGGGAAACTCTCTTTTTTTGAGAAGAGAACATTGGTATGCCCATTGTGGGCAGCCCCCCCCTCTATTATTAAAGAAAAAAAATAATAATCCCTGGTGCCTAGTGGGCTTTCTGCCCCCCGGGGAGCAGATATGGGGCAATTGCCCCCATCTGCACCCCGGGGGCAGAAAGACTGTGCCAATTTTTGGGAGGTGTGGCAGCATTATAATGCCCATTTAGGGCATACCCCCACCTCTAAGTTTTCAACAAAAAAAGAATCCCTGGTGTCTAGTGTGCTTTTTGCCCCCCCCCCCCCCCCCAGGGGGCAGAAAGACCGAATATGGCAAAATTAATATGTGAGCAGCAAATAGCCCTGCCCAAGGGGCTGCTCCCCATCCCTGGTTCCTAGTGGAGGGATGCCTGCTTGGGGATTGCCCTCCTGCGGCGGTCCCTTAGCAGGTATCCACTAGGCAGGTTTCCCTTTTCCAATGATACCTCTCCCATTTGCCTACTTGCTCAGGGGCTTAGATAGCCCCAGGAGCACATAGGCAGTGAAAGTGATATGAGTCGATTGGCTCATTTCACTTTCAGTTTAGTGACATCGGCATGTCATATGTGCCAATCATCACTACACTAAAAAATAATGTCTCAGGCAGCTGGGGAAGCTCTTCCCCAGCTCCCAAGGCTGAAAATAAAGGAAATCCCTCTGCTGTTTGCGGCAGAGGAATTTCTAAATAGTGTGCCTTGGACATAACGGTTACATCCTTGGCACTGGAGTGCCTCTGCCTTAGACCTAACCGTTATGTCCAAGGCATGGAAGGGATTAAAGAAATCAAGCAGCTTCAGCAGCCTTTGGTGGCAAAAGCAAACCATGCCCACTGCTGTGGGGAGCCACAATGAGCTGCATGAGACTTGCAGATGGATTGCTACTAGTCAGCAGTTGTTTCTCATCATTCCCACCGTGGGCAATTTCCTCATCAGAGCATAAGCCCCACCCTTGCTCCATGTACCTTCTCCTCCTCTATGAGCCCTCCTTCTTCACTAGCAATGTCATATTCCCTGAAATTCCAGATCTTAGCTTCCACCAAGCCACCGCATTGGAAGTTATGAAGGTAAACATTATACACAGCATTTCCCATTATAGCCTATGGGCAAGATAGCCTTTCAATAGTGAAAAAACGAAATTGGCAGTATTTCACTATCAGAGCATGTCACCTACATTAGTACATGCTCTACCTTTCACATACACTGCACCCTGCCCAGTGGGGTACCTTGGGCCTTCCATAGGGGTGTCCAATGTGCACAGAAAGGGAAGGGTTAGGCCTGGCCAGTGGAGACACTGGTCAGGTCAGCCTGGCAGTTAGCCACACAGGCACTTCGGTGGCAGGCCTGAAACACCATTTTGGGGCTACTCGTGTGGGTGGCACAATCAGTGCTGCATGCCCACTAGTAGCATTTGGATCACCAGCCCTGGCATACTCAGTGCACTTTACTAGGGACCTACTGATTAAACAAATCTGCCAATCATGGATAACCAATCACAATAACAATTTATAGAGAGAGCATGTGCACTTTAACACTGATCACCTGTGGTAAAGTGCCCAGAGTCCTATTTCCAACAACCACAGGTCAGGAGAAACAAGGGAGGAAGAAGCAAAAAGTTTGGAGATAACCGTGCAAAAATGGCCATTTCCAACATGTTCCCAGTAGAAAGCTCTGTCCATAGTGGGCGGAACATCCTGTGGCAGAAAATTAGCCAGAATTTGACCTAAATGTGGGTTAAATTTCCTGTCAGAGAATGTATGAAACCTTTATTAATAAATCCACACTGATGCCAATGTTGGATTTATTGATACATGCACAGAAGAGGGCGCCTTTGAGGTGCCCCCTGAAGACCTATCATCTACTGGTGTGCTGACTGACTTGTTTTAACCAGCCTGCCATCAGAGACAAGATTCTGACCCCCAAGGGTGAGGGATTTTGCTCTCAGGAGGACAGAATTCAAGCCTGCTCGGGCAGAGGGTGCTTACACACCAGCCCACAGGATGACCTCTAGATTAGCACTCCAAGGCAAGGGAGTCTCAAAGAGCCCACCGCCTTTGGTATGCGAATCTGCCTTCTCTCACAGGAAAAGAAGCTGATCTCCTTTGTCCAGGGCCTTTCGGCACCTGGACAAGTGGGAAAACTAGCTAGTCAGATAGGGGGCCACCCTCAAGCTAGTACCACCCCTAATGAGGGCTACCTGAAGTGGAGGCAACTTTTCAGAGTTAGCCATATTTGTGATAGCAAATGTAAAATCTCTGGGACTTGGCTACGCCCACTTCCCTCAGGAAGTGGCTATGTAGAGGGGTAGTGACCACAAAGGTAAGATTCCTATTGGCTACTATCCTACACTCTCCTAAATTCACTATTTAGCCCCTGTCCACAGAAAAGCAGATCCTGATGACCTATGAAGAAGAAGAACACTGAAGAGCCGTGAAAGCAAAAGACTGAAGAAGAGCAACAGACTTGGCACAAGTCATGACAGTCTGTGTGCTGTTCCTATCGAAACTGTGCCAAAACGTCTCGTCCTGCAGCTTTCACGCCTCTAAAGCCTGAATGGATGGCTTGCCTTCATTAAAGACTCAAGAACTCTCGTGAAGTAGCAGAGCTGCTTTTTTGTATCCTGCAGGCACCACAAGAAGAACCGTGAGGACTCAAGAATCATTAAAACCAGATGTCACCAAGCACCACTGCACCCGAGCCCCAAGCCCATGTCTAAGTGGACCAATGGGGTCAGCATGGTCCCTAAGCCCTCAAGAGACTGAGTCTACTTTGGGTTCACCTTTTTCGAACTTCCTGATGTCACCTGCAACCTCCTCAACTGTGAGTGTTCCCGGACAACACCCCAAAGACCCTCTGCACCTAACCGCACGAGAAGAAGAGGACTACCAGTGTCCCCACGCCCCATAGCATCACAAGACTTGCACCATTCAGTAGATTCAATCCGACTGGCCTCCCAGTTAAAACCTGCAGCCTCTTTTCACGAAGACCGATTGACTAACCTTGGGCACCTGACGCTGTATTGCACCACTGCACCTGGCTGTAGTAGTGCTGCTGGACGTGACCTGCTGCTGCTGCCTTGGACCTTGTCCAAAACTCACCTTAATTTATGATTGGTCTCATAAGTTAATGTATTGTATTGTACCTGAATGCCATACTTGTTGTTCCTTCCATAGGATAACATTGCAGCTCCTACGAAATACACTATGTCGACTTTTAAAAAGTGACTTATTTATCTTGCAACACGTACTAACTTGATCGTATTAATTCTGGTGCCTAAACATTTATAAAGAGATGTGTTAGTTATATAAATTGGGGTGGATCTCTTTATTGAGTGAGCAGTGTGCATCATTTATTGACTAGTGTGCGTATTTGCAGATGTCTCAGACTCCTCTCTGATAAGCCTAGGGCTTGTCAACCACAATACCCCCTAGAAGAGCACCGTGGGATTGCTAGCGCAAGTCCCTTTCTATTCATGAGGGAACCCGGGACTCTTTGCACGATATATATACTTGATATTTGGTTTATCATATAAAGAGAAAACTTCATACAGTTAATTCATGGAATAATATAGCAAGGGGGCATCTAAATAATCATGAGGCATTTGTTAACTTGCACCAAATGTTTCATCGATATTTGCAGTTGTACAAAAGAATATCTCACTAAAGCAACAAGAATGTCCAGATGAATTATGGTACATGAAGGCTCCTTGAGAATTTTTGTGGGAACCGGGCCAAATTATCCTAATGTTAAGCCATTCAGGGCACAGAAAACTCTTACAGGTCAAGCAATACAGCTTCTTTAAGAAAGGAAAATCTGAAGTTATTTTGTATTTGCCATATCGACTGTCTCTCTACTGTAAACTTAGCAAAAGACTGCTGTCCGTATCCTAATATAGTGGCAGATAGCCGTCTGTTAATTTGTCCTTTCAAAGAAGACTACCAGTGGGAATCAGGAAAATGCACAGTTGGAACAACTTTATTTAAAAAAAAAAACAGTTTTAGATGATGAAAAGAAAAGTTGCACTTACTGTACATTTGATCCCTATGATTGTTGGTAATCCATTTACTTAGTACACAGAAAACAGGCTTCAGTCTCCTACTATATAGATATCGTGTTAGACTGTTTACTATATGACTAGCAGTTTGTTTATTGTTAAGAGACTACTGTCTTCACCATTATCCACATAGTACGAGACATCAGTTGTTTTTCAATGTTCATAGATGGCAGAATGAGGCAGGCAGAAAAGCATTTTGAAACAGTGATTGGCAGAGCCAATAGGCCGTGTGTCTGCTTCAAGCTTTTTGGCTTTGCTAATGCTTCTTTTTTTGTCACTTTTTAAAAAAACGTTAATCTCTTTTGATCTCTGTTGGGACGGGAAGTCTCCTGCATGTCTCTGGAGAGAGTGCTTCCCCTGCCTTATGCTAATCTCCAGGCACGTCACTCAAAAGCTACTGTATAGTTTCTAGATCCCTACCTCAGTGAGCATGACAATCCTACATGTCCACTGAGGGTCTCCCTGTTTACCTGGATTGAGACCCTAGAGCTTGGCTCTGAGGTCGAGGGGGCATGCCTAGTGCACCCCTATTTTTCAGAGAGTGGCTACTGCCCTCTCTATTAAGGCTGTGGTAGACTGACAGTGGTGGCAGCAATAAATCTATAGTCAGGAGGGGTGAGGCCCTAGGCACCCTCCTGACCAAGTCTGTGCAGTTTGCCATGCCTGTGGGCCTGTTGCCTTTGTCTGACTGATGTGTGTTTGAGAGCCCGTGGGTGTACAGGGGAAGAATGGTGATTTGAGCCAGTGTGAGGAATGCGAGCTGTCCTGTTGACATCCCAGCTACCCCGTCCCCCTCCCTATTTCCTTGGAAAGGCCTGGTGGGCTGGGGGAGACCCTCAGCTCTTATCTAGGTTTAGCTGCACTAACTGTGTGGATAGGACCCTCCCTCACTTGTCAGGGCCTCCTGGGCTGGAGTTAATTAAAATTCCTCTCTAGAGGGTTGCGCAGCCTGATACCAGAACATGACTTGGTACATGCTTTACCCATGCATTGAACACGCGGTGAATGGTCTGTGATTGGAGGTGTAAAAAGTAGCAGATCCTCTGATTGGATGAGCCTATCAATCAGAGGTGATAAAAGTCTGGCCTGAGTGGTCAGCTGTTGTTCAAAGACTGGGCTATGACAGAGAAGATAGCCAGGCACGGACCCCGCCGGTGTGAAGACAGAAGATAAGACTCTGTTCACTGCGGTCATTAAGGACCAGCTGTTTGTAAGGCTTGGAGGAGCGTTCGCTTTGGACCAAGGAAATTACAGACAGCTGCCCAGTGTGGGAAGGAAGCTTGCGGCACATCACCAAAGGTGTGGGAAGGAAGCTTACAGCACATCACAGAGGCTGGTGGAAAGAAGCTTGCAGCACAGGACGAGAGCCAGAGAGAGGAGGATGCTTGATTCTAGTCTTTGAAGGTGAGATCAAATCCCCTCTAGGCTCCTCCCTTGCGCTGTGGGAGCCTGTACAAGCAGTAACTGGGAAGAGAGGCCAGTGAAGCAGACCCCCACCTTACTTTTTTGTGAACTCTGAGGGTATCGGGGTGAACTGGCACTCTGTCCAACCACTACCCTTCTTCAGCTAGCCAGTGGCTACTGGACTAGTGGGACTCCAGTAAACTGTGCCAAGACATCCGGCATCTTTGATCAGATCCCTGACACCACTAGAGCGGTGTCCTCACTCACAATGGGAGGGCACTTCTGTTGCTTTGGGTGGGGGGTTATGGGGCTGATCACGACCATTTGACTTCGCATCATATGCTGAAACGATATCCTTTCAATACAAAGTTTGGTATCAAGGCTCTAGTGAATGAGAACAGCCCTGTGTAACATGATCTGTAATATGCAATGCTTACTGTGTGTTTTCATGTTAACTGTGTTTTTATAGTGCTTGGCGTCTAGGCGCTATAATACTGTTTGGGGTCAGAACTCTGCCGCAGAGGGTTGTAGAGACTTCTGATTTTCACTGTTTATCCTAGTTTTATGTGTAGAATAATTATCTTATGTGTATTAAAGTACTTTTCTTTTATAAAAAGTAAAGCACTGACTGGACATTGAGTTTATCAGCTGGTGGTACGGTTTACACTGTATTCTGAATGTCTAACCCCACCTCACCTCCTTGAGTAAGCCTTGGACTGCTCTGTCTCGCTACCCTGAGAGAGTCAAGTGCTGGAGAGGAGTACTTGGTTATTCAGTTTTGGGTCATTTAGTACTGAGGCCCCAGGACATCAGTGAGGGAACACTCCAGTTGATGCGATTGGAGCGCAGTTACCCCTGAGTGCCCTGGTGCCCAGGAAGCCGGGTCTAACAATCTCAAAAAGAATACCTTACTATAGTAGGCCCTGGCACTGAAGGGGACTACTTCGTGTGTGGATGCGCTCCTTTTGATAGAGCAGAATGCAGAGTGGCGTAGCTAGACGTTTCGCCTTCTGTGGCTTGTTAGAGTGGGTGTTGGGGGCGGGGGGGTGGGAGTGCTGGCGGTATTCCTGCGTTTGCCGCCCTGCGTTTGCTACATGTAAGGAGGGAGTAAGGCCGCCGCCCACAAAATTAGTGCCGCCCAGGGGGACCGACCCCACCCCTTGCTATGCCACTGAGAATGTCGGCACTCACAGTGAAAGTAGCCAATGAGTAAAGTGGGCTGACCAACTGCCCTATGTTCTATTCTGTAGTGAGCAGATGGGAAATGTGAATGGCACAACAACACACCAATAGATTAAGAGGGCCGGCGGCAAAACTCGTATAAATAAGTACATAGTAAACTTTTAGTAAAATCTAAAGGCCTTGGTTAAAAAGCAGTTGCCCTCTCTATCGGGGTCTGCCTTCTTTGCAAGTAAAACATTACATTAGGACACGCAGAGCTCTGCATGCGCCTGGCACCTCTGCGAGGCTTACCAATACAGCTATCCTGAATCCACAACAGTGCGGAGCCATGCTTCAGACTGGTTTATGGGACAAGCTAAAATCTGATTGCGGAGGAAAATCAAGGGAAAGAGATTTCGGTAAAATTAGAACGTCTCGGGCTCCTTTGAGATGGAGATGTGTCATTTCTTTGGAGTTTAGGGAGAGTGGATTATTTATTTATTTATTTTATTTTTAAAAGTTTGAGCGCTTTACATCCACACTGTAAAAACAGCAGGAAATTGCATTACATAGGAGGAAGGCAGTAAGGAAGCAAAACAAAGATAAAAAATACAACATGAAAAAAAGGTAATTTCTACCTAGTAATTACGATTTGACAGATAGACGCGAAAGGACAAATATTTGTTAAACTCCTTGGCAGTAGGTATCGCAGATGTCTATATATGTTGGCAAGCAATTTGCCTCCAGATAAGGAGAAGGGAGAAAATAAAAGAATCCAGTAGTTGACCAGCTATGTATCTCACACTCTTTTTAGGCAGTCAATTAAGTCTATATATTCCATTATTTATCATATAACAAGAGTCCGCGTTAGTACGGGTGACTTGCAGATGCCAAAGGTAGGCTGTTGTGGCCGCATTGAATGCATCTAGCAGGCAGTAGATTTAGGCAGACAAGAGTGGGGTTGAAGAGACAGCCACTGAGGCATCCGTCAGATCACACATTCCTTTGTCTATTTTATGGGTTGAGTGATGATATAAACCTCCCCTTTCCAATAGATCAGCAGAGCACTGAAGGTTTAATGGCTAGTCACTTCATAGTTCAGCAAGCCAAGACCACGTATCTGAATAGCTTGGCTACTACAGTTCTGTTAGGAAAGCATCTTTCACCAACAGAGCTCTTGGGTTTTGTCACAACGTGAACGTGTTCGAGAGACCGGCGTTTTCCATGTATTTCCAATTCTAAACATGCACAGTTAGTCTACTTTTAGTACGAGACTAACAACTAATTGGTGGGGATAGAGGGTTTCACATGTTTTTTAGCAAAATGATTTTTAGAAAAGAAAATATTGCTTTCAATAAGCATTTGGGGCCATTTTTCAATTCGCATTATAGAAAATCGTTTTGCCTAAATTCGCCTTGCTAAAGTTACTAGTGCAAAATAAAAAAAAATAAAAAACATTTTTTTTCTGTGTCATAGCTATATGTATGTAAGAATTTCATACTGACAAGAATAACATTAAGTGTGTTGTAGAAGTAGTTTGGTAGCGTCTGCTCTCAAAGCAGAAGAGATATATATGCAAGTCAAAACAGTTACTTGATTGAAATCAGTTACCTCAGCCAGATACCTCGCTTCAGGAATCAGGGTTTTCCTTTGTTAAAAACTGAACCACAGAAGAAAAAGAATTTACAATTGATGCAAAATGGTTTCAAAATGCTTTCCTGAATTAAACTTGATTTCACCATTCCATATTCTGCAATCAACAAACATAATGCAGTCACTGGTTCCCCTGTGCAAACTCTTTGCTCACTGGCCCAAAAATACGTAAATGAAAGGAAAAAAGGATCAAAACAACTGTGTTAACTTTAGCTACCCGTGACACTGTTATACAATTTGAAGGAAAATGACACATATGATGTTCCTTTGCGTTTTCAGAGTGAGGTTTCTGTACGCATAATACTTAATTTTCACGCTAAGTGCACACAAATTGAAGAAAGAAAAATCACTGACAGCAAATGTTGAAACTTATCTGAGATAGTTACACTTTATTTTACATTTTCTCCTCGGCTCACTAAAATAAATGAATATCTTAGGGCATTAACATAAAAGATAAAAATAGAAGGGTGACAAAATTACATCATGCCCAACTCACATACTATTTTATTTCATTAGCAGTTTTGCAGTGCGCTGACTGTTGCCTTGTTGAGTGCTTTACAATGTGTGAATGTCAGTTTGTTACAGCTGTCGAGGTGACCTCCGGTTCAGCTAAAGTAAGACTTGTTTCTTTCCCAAAATCATTACAGATCATACAGTGTATATATATGTTCACTGGTGGCCGTGATAGTGTGGGCTACAGAATGAAACAGAAAGAAGATTATATATTTTGTATCTTTTTATGGGCGCTACAAATCAACCTCAAGCAAATCCAGTATGTTCTCTTAAGAAATTGAATACATATATTTTTAGGGAAAAGGAACATCTCTGTTTCAATCTCTGCACATGCACTGCATTTATATATAAAAAATTGAATATAAAAGTAGGCTAGAGCACAATGTGTACCCAGGCTTATAATGCAAAATCTCTTCAGGGTTTTAACCAAAATGCATTTGGTCATGTTATGCTCTGATTTCATGCCTGGCAGTGAAATGTGAGAACGGACAGTTTTTGGCCTTGAAGCAGGAAGAAGAAAAGGAAGATTTGTTGCTGCACATGACTCAAGGGGGAAAAAACACAAACCTGACAAATCAAAGAGAATGTAATGTGCTTTGGCCTCCTGAGACTCTCCAACTCCACTGCCAAATGATGGAAAGCCATGAGAAAGAGAAGTGCCAAACACCCACATTGAAGAGTGATTCTCAAAGTTTAGAACTTTGTGGTATGGGTAATAAATGTATTCTTTTTTTTTACAAGCACTTCTTTTTTTTAAAGTTTTGCGGGTAACGTTAAAAATCTATAATTCTATATTGTCATCTATTAGGCTTTGGGTTGTTGCTTCTTATGTCCCTTGTTTCTTCTAATAACTCCCACCCCTTACTTCTTTCTGGTTATCAGTGGAGCTTGGCTCCAGGGAGGGACAAATGTCACTATGCAGATGACAGGCACTATGCATAGGCGTTCTCATGTCCTTTACCCAGTCTCTGAAGGCAGGCCCTTGGGATCTTGACCTGTAGCCTATGTCTTCATCAGGGCGAAGCTTTGTATTGATGTGCTGTGCCTGCAGTACTCTTTCTGTAAAAAGAACTAAGCTTCTTAGTAATTTTTATGCAAGTGTAATAGTGTATAGATCCCAACTATATCATTACTCATGTAATTTCCTGTTTTATAACCACACAACTGTGCAACTTTCACATAATATTCAGCTCAAACAGAAATATCTCACATAAAATGTGAAACCAGATGTGTCCCGCAGCTGCATGCACTGTGCTTTCATGGTGTGACATGCAGAAACTAGATGACCATACCGTGACCAGATGCAAGCCTTTTGTATGCGGATGAATAACTCCCGCATATTGGCTTTGTGACTAACTGGACAGTGGACACTTGCAAAGGATATCTACCTGTGCTCATTTATATTTGTGAACAGACAGATGAAAATGTTTATCTAGAGAAAAAAAGCATCACCAGAGGCCCAATTTGTAATGTCTGACCCTGTGTAGCACGGATAAAACTCGTAGTTAGAAAATATACATGCTAAGTGAAGAAAAATTACTTTAGTCCAATCCTAAAGAAAATGTGCATAGGGTTAAATGTTCCACCTATTCATTATGTATGAGCATTGCAGTTCATATTACACAAGTACTTTAATTCTAATTTGCACAGGGATACAGCTCAAAACTGAACACTTGCTTGATTATCTTTTTTATTTGACTTTGAACATCTGAACTGACGTTAAATATAAATGTGTTTGAAAGGACAACTCATAAATGTACTGTAAATATAATATGGGGGTATTGAAAATGAAAAAGTATGCATATGTTTGAGGAATGTCTGTTGAGAAATTCAGTGTGATTGGACTCAGCTCAATATGCAGTTACGTGCCTGAACACATTATCTTCCTGAATTTTCTCCACCTTTCAGTCCCCTTCCTTGCCAATATTATGCAACCTTACAAAATGAGGTCTGGAATGTAAAAGTGGGCATGTATGATTAGTCAAGAGGGCACCTAGAGGCGCTGTGTTCTATAAGTCACACCAGTGTCTCAAAAATACAGGAGCTTCTACAACATAGCATAGATGCGACCTGCTATTTATAAAGTATGCAGATTTATTTTACAGTAAATTAGATTTCTCCACAATGGCATATGGCCACTTGCTGAATGGGGGACCAGAGTTCTAATAATGGTTTCCACACTTGTTGCAGAACCTTCTTTCCCCCTCCCAAATCCTCTATACTCGTTCACAGCGTTCCTCCCTCTAGTAAATTCATGGGTTAATTTTTACGCCTCACTTCTTTCAGACTTCACCAGCCACTACTACCCATCCCTTGGAGCAAACTCCATTCATACCAGCACAGACTTCATACCTACCACTCTTCCTCCAATACATATTGCACTGATGGAAACTTCTTTTCACTTCAAACAACAGTGATATTGAGCTGGTTACATTTTGAGAGCATTTTAGGAGCATTAAAATTTGACCCTTACTGCACACATTACTGTTAGAAAAGATTAAAGTCCGAAATAAGCAGGACAGGTATCGCCATGGGCATTAGCATTTTTGTCACTTTTTTCTTCTGCAGCGCACCTTTATGCACACCTCACCCAAAGCCTCCCATAGGTCTAACTACAACCCAAAAGGCATACAGCAACACGATTCAAAAGTGGAGGCTTCGCGACCCCATCACGGATTCAAATCACTATATGCTCCTGACAATACAACGCTGATTTGAGTTCCAGTTTGGAGCTCTCTTCTTATTTAAAATGTAGTTGTGTATTTAATGCTGGTTTCTTTCTCATTCGGTTGTTTTATTTTTGGATTGACACCCCTTAGACTTATAGCAGAACAGAGACACAGCCACGGTCACAACAGGCTTATTCCTGATTTGTTTTTCATTGTACTAGTTAGTCCCAGAAACAAACAGGAATACATGTCTCTGCTTTGCCCCCAGCCACTTGACCCTTTCTCATAAGTATGACTTGCAAAGTTCTAGTGACCAGCAAAACAATCAGGAAACCTATTACATGAATGTTTTTTTCTTATCTACATTCTACCAGTGCTCTTCAAACGCGGAAGAGGCACTGCAAGGTGTGAGAAAGTGTGAGCTGCCACATTTGAACTGCTATGAATGTCTCCTCAGAAGCAGCTATGTAATTAAAATGATGCGAATTATGTGTTCACCCATAATCTAGTCCCCCCTCAGCCCAACCCTTCTACCTTAGACACAGACACACACACACACACACATGTAAAGCACACCAAACACAAATAACTACATGCTTTAAAATGTATCTCACCACCCTCCTACCTATATAATAGTTCTTAAACGTCCTTTTTGGGGTACATTTGTAATGTTGCATTTTTACACCCTATTTTAGTTATTCTTGTAATGAATCTTTATTGTTTAAGTTAATCAAAACCATAACAATTCCAATAAAATGAATCAGTCTCCAGAGGAACATATACTGTACGTATTAAAACCATTAATTACCATTAATAACATTTACAGATTTTGATTATACCGTATTAAGACAGTGTTAGCACTAGTATATATATACCTATTACACGTACTGGTTGTCCGTTGCTGAAACCAGTTCCAATTGTATAAAACAATAATTGAGCCATGTATCAAAAGTGTCATCTCTTTAGTAAAAGATCATTTAAAATGCTAGGTCAAATCAATTTTTCATATAAGAGTAAAAAATTTACCAATCTACAGTTAAGTTGCGGGTCATGTGGATCAAGACAATTTAATATAGCAGATCTGCAGGTGCGTATGCCCCTATCTTTAAAATGATTTTTTAACAATAAAAAGCAATTTATTTTTAAAACGGGACATATACGGATCAGGTGAAACAAGCCCTGCTTCGGAGCACCACATAATGCACATGACGGCGTACCACTATATTTCCAGAAGGGTTGATCAGCATTAGTTGGTAGTGCCCCAAGGCGTATTGCTAGCAATTTCCTTTTTAGATGAACAGAATATGTTATGTCCAAATAAGCCGCTGGTTGTAAAATGGTATAGGATTGCAGTACCATCCAGGCATGGGAGCGCTTACTAAATATACATTTGTCCTCCGTTAACGATTGTCTTTTTGCTACTTTATTTATTATTCGCTGATATGTTATGAATAGTAAATTCAAGTTCCATAACTCTGACACCTTTGTTAACTTTATTGATAGCTGCAAATATTCTCTCTCTTGAGCTTCCTAAATGGTGCTATTAAGCGGATTCTGGCAGCTTGACCGAATTTTATACCACAGTTTTATTGTCGCATACATTGTTGCTAGACTTTGCTGCAGTAGGCCAAACTCTAGGTGAATCTGCGCAGGGGAAGAATTTCGCGGTAGAACAAATACTGTTCTATATCCCTTCATTTGCATTCTTTCAAAAACTGCTACTTCCTTGCCATGTTGAACTTCAGTAACATAGGCTAAAGTCGGCAAGAGCTTTACTTTAACAACAGCCAGTAATGGTTTGAACGATGGACCGCTTAAACTCTTCGCTATAGATCAAAAAGCATATATCAATCCATTTCCTTTCTTCATTAAACCATCATTATGTGTTTTAAAGTTAAATCTGCTATCAATACTTAGGCCAAGGTATTTATAGTTTGTGACACCCTCCAAATTCACTTTGCCTAGTTTGAATTGTTATCATGCCTGCAGGCGGTTACTTATTGTCATGACCTTGGTTTTCGCTATGTTTATTTCTAATAGGTTATCCTTTGCAAAATTGCCCAATATGTCAATCCCTCTTTGAAGCCCTACTTTCGTTTGACTAAGCAACACTATATCGTCCGCATAGGATAGATGCGTTATTTGCAGAAAGCCTAGCCTTGGCGGATGCAAGTTTGCCTGGTCCAGCTTGGGGGAAAGATCAGCCATAAATAACTTAAACAGGTGAGGGGCTAAAACGCAAACTTGTTTCAGGTCATTTTTTACGGTCATATTTTACTTATTCGGGCCAATTTAATATGTACTATTCTCCTCAGCGTTCCTCTACATCAGATGTATCATCATGACGTATTATTTTCAGAATAAAATATTGCAGACAGGCCTAAAAACATGTAAATGTGTTTGGTTCTTGTCAGACATTGTAATCCGTGTCCCATCATTGAAGTGTTTGTGTGTGCTTCATTTTATGCGGTGCCTCTGTCCAGTGCTTTAAATGGGCAGGTACTCTCCAGTACTGAGTACCTGCGCTTCTTTCATTTTCACCATAGAATACTTGAACCTCTCATCACGACAAAGCCAATAAGTTTTACCTGTGCAAGACAAATTGACATTATCAATGTTTTTTAAGATGTTGCACATAACATGGCTTAAAGCAAGTAAAAACAAAGCGCTATGGTGGGTTCAATGCTGGACATGCCATAGCACTTTGCTAATATTTTATTAATTACATTTTAACCTGGCACTTGTACATAGGAAATGTCCCTGCAGTCTCTTTCGTTGACCTCCATCTACCCCCTCCCTGCTTCCTGTTGCACAATGCGGTCCTTATTTTTACTGATTCGATCACAGAGGCGTCATTTTGGTTCAACGTGCTCTAGTGGTTGGAATCCCTCTTTCCTCGCTGTACACAAACTGGGCATTGCCATTAACACCTCCACCCGGCCTTCACCAATTGAAGCACTCGCCACCAGATAGTGATAGGCTGCGTGGTAGGCGTTCACATGTATGATTTCACTGAATTACTGGCCACAGGTACTCTTTAATTGTATTTCAATCCTGTACACGCAGAGAGTGCATGTTTTCTCTTTCGTTGACCTCTGCCGTTGTTTTCAACTCACCCTGCCCTCCTACCACACCCTTCCTGCTCTCCCGTGTTTTCAACCCACTTGCCCCACCTCCTCCTGCCTCATTCATGCTTCCTTTAATTTATAATGCTCAACAGCTCACCAAGCTAAACTCACAAAAATAAAACATTGGCGAAACCTAATGTGTGTACCAGTGCTTGTTATTTTGTGTTTTGCCTTTCTTTTTTGCTTTGCTGTGCCTTCCATCACAGGTTTTTAGGTCTTGCGTGGGTGTGGCAGCGAAGCTGGCCCGCCCTGCGAGAGATCTTGTAAACCAAAAGGGAGCCTAAGCCCCGCCCCTCCTTTCTATAGGGTAGCGTCAGAGTTCATGGTAAACGCTGGCTTCCCATTAGAAAGGAGGGTTTTCGGTTGCCGCCCTGTCCGCTTTTGGAACGGCCCCTCCGGACATGGTAGCCTGCATTGCGGCCGTCGTGACGAAGTTTCTTATCTGAAGCTTCGTCACGCTGTTTTTTATTGGTCTGTAAGTGCCGGTCTCGGAGGAGTCGCGCTATTAATCACCGAGTTTGTGAATGCTGGAGATGTGATACAGCGCCAGACACACTCGGTGTAACTTGTTTTCCATTTCCAGCAACGAGTCAACATAACATTCCAGAGTGCTATGTACACACGCACGAGAGAAATGTTCAGTGTTGAACTATATCGTTCGTCCATTGAGAAAAATGGCAGAAAAGGTCAGCGAAGGTGGCCCCAGGAAAACATCCTCAAAGAGTACATATTTAATTACAACTCCCGGTACGGGTCTCCTGACTGGTCAAACCTTTCGGAATCCAGACAGAAAGTAGACCTATACACCCATGCCTTCCAGAAAAAAATAAAATAAATCAGCATATGCCTAGAACTCACTTAAAACAGAAAAAAAATGACCGTGATCTTTTTGAAATCAAAATCTCTTGGCTAATGTAA
Organism: Lissotriton helveticus; assembly: GCF_964261635.1. Taxonomy (NCBI): domain Eukaryota; kingdom Metazoa; phylum Chordata; class Amphibia; order Caudata; family Salamandridae; genus Lissotriton; species Lissotriton helveticus. Next base: position 140,792,287 of record NC_136062.1, read on the forward strand.
TGTGTGTGTGTTTCTGTTTCCTTTCACTACTTGCATAGACGCAAGTCAGTGGCCACAGGCCCTTATACCACGCATGCGTTCCTGATCGGAGGCACTACCTGTTACTGGCTAAATACTGTCCCGCGCAAGCCCACGACGACGAAGGGGTTGAACAGCTCAAGTGCTCTCCCGGGCCCTGCTGTGGAATGCGCGAGGAGTGACAGGGGAGGGTGTAGGTTTCACTTTATTTCACCATAAAAGAGATCGATCAGGTGCATAACTGGAACAGATGTCAGAGAACCAGATTGCGAAACCAGTAGTCATGTCAACACCACATCGGAGCCGTCATAAAGGGCAGGTATTGGCCATGATTTTATTGCAAGGCAAGTGTGCGTACCCGGACTAGCTTTTATATCATGTATATGGAACCTGAAGCGGCTGTACATTTTTTACTTCAGCCCCAGGGCCGGTTTTAGCGCTGGTGGCGCACGGTGCGACAATCTTTTTTGCGCGCGCTACCCCGCCTCCCTCCACCCTACCCCAATCTACATTCCAACCCTTTTTACTTTTCCCCCTCTACCTTTTATGCCCCATAGGACTTGTGTCTATGTTATGCTATGCTCTAGTAAATCATGTAACTGTGTAATCACTGTTTTTTCCCCATGTTATGCTATGCTGCAGTAACTGATGTAATTTATGTAACACGCTAATTCTCATGTAAAGCGCTCTGATGCCTCCGGGTCTAGCCAGCGCTATATAAAACTCTTCAAATACAAATAAAATAAATCTCCTTCATTGATTCCCTCACCAACACCCTCTAATAGTGTCGTCATTCCTCCATAGCATCACTCTCACAAGCATTTCATTTGTTTTATAGCGCTACTGATACAAGTCCAGTGTAGGGAGCACTTTGCATTACTTACACATTACACAGAAACAATGGAACATACCTGTGTATATCAGTCTATAGAAAATGTTACATAACACAATGAGGATGATAAGGTGCAGGAATCGCGTGTCATCCGTACTAGTAGCCAGTATACTTTAAGAGTGCTTGGTCTGAAGAAGCACAAATTTACGATTTAAAAAAAGTAATGCAGTGGTTGGGTTGACTTTACTAATAAGAAAGGACTTCTACCCCAGCAAACCTTTTTAGCAACATTAGGAAAATGAAAGAGTAGGGAAAAAGCAATGTTTAACACCTATACCTCGCATGCATCTCTTTGAGGACAATTCATAGGTCACTGTGCTATATATTGAGAATGTTACTTATTAACTGTAAGTAACAAAAGGTTCTCGGTTGCAAAAGCAGTAACCCAGTGAGCTATCCACAAAAAATACAGTTCTGTGATCTGCATGGTAAACGTTATTTGCAGCAGGCACATTAACCTTCAACGCTATTTCATGATGAGTCAAAACTGCTACTAGAGGAAACTCACTCTCTCTAGCAGACATAATAATCGCCACAGTTATATTGACATTTTTATTGCTGCCTGAAAACTGTTGGACACACGAGGAACAATTTAGCAGGTGTGTTTACACATGTAAGTTATTTATATTGTTTCCAAATACAGCACCCCCAAGGTTAGAGCCAGTTGTGACTGCACCGGTCTCATCACCCAAGAGCCCCGCCGTCCCTGTTCAGCAGTGACAGTCAATTTAGATGCTTGCGTAGAATGATGCCATTTTATTGACTTATAAGCCGCTGATGTGCAACAAGAAGCCATTTCATAGCGCTAAACCTTTTAAAGTTTCAATTTTAGGACTTCTCCAGGTTCAAAAGTTGTGGATCAGAGACAAGATCAGGGAGCTCCTATCATAGACAAGACCAGGGAATTCCTATCATGTATGTTCAACTCCAGGGTGCAGAGGAGTCCTGTATTCAGAAGAAGGGGTGCTTCTTTTGGCATCTAGAAGCGAAGAGCCTCCTTTTTCATTTCTCCTAATTGACGACAAATCTGTTGGCTTCTCAGGTCTGGTGTTAGCATCTTCCAGAGCTGTGCACCTAGGATTCTGATGTTCGTCCTTAGTGTTAGAGACTTCAGATTGTATTTTAAAGGCCATCTTAGACTGAGAAAGAAAGGGGACAGCTGCTGGGGAAAAAAAGCATTGGCAAAGTCAATAGGTTTCACCTACGTGAAATGTACTGGCTTTGTCAAAGTTTTTTTACATGTTAAACATGGCTTAAAGTTATTAAATAAAAAAGCACTATGACGTGGTCAGCCCAGTATTGATCAGGTCATGGTTCCCACACCCCGCGGAAGCCATGTTGCACAGCAGCGCAGCCTGCGCTGCTGTGCAATATGTGTAAAACAGCACTGGTGGTGAAAGGGGGGTCAAACAAAATGAAGGAGGATGGTCATCGGAGAGCGGAGGGGAGAGCCAGGAGGTGGGTGAAACAACAGAAAGTGCAAGTTGAAACAAGAAAGTGTGGGAGGAGCATTAGGAAGACATAATAAACAGAGAGGGGGGCCAGGCGAGTTGGTTAAAACAGTGGGGAGGGGGGGATTTAAAAACAGCAGCTGAGAGCAGGAAGAGGTCGGGTGTCTTAAAAACAACAGAGCTGGTGGAGGGCAGGGTGTGGGTTAAAAACAACCGAGTGCGGCAGTGAAGCAGAGGACTGAAGACACACTCTTTAAGAGTGCTTGTCGGAAAGAAAACAAGTATTTGCAATGCAATAGGTCTCGCAGTTACGCAAGTTTAAGCTGTTGGCATTGTAAATAACAATGCCTTTTATTTAAGTTTTTAAAAAGAAATCAAAAATAAAAGGCACTGTTATTTACAATGTCAAATAGCTTAAACTCACATAACTGCGAGACCTATTGTATTGCAAATGGTTGTTGTTATTTGGTGGGAGGATGTTTCTACATTCATTTAAGGTTGTTTCATTTTGCAAACATTCATGTCAATGCAATTTAGATGCACTCTGTTCCAATTTCATTTTCTCTGCTGCAGTAATCCTTTTCTTCAGTGATATTGATGAAATAAATGTATGTAACCAAATTAGTGGTCTGTATTTATCTTGTACTTTTATGGCCCACAGCTAAAATAAAGTTTTACTACTACCATAAATATATTGATAATTGAGGGATATGGTCTCCACTTGTATTTGATAAAATGCCAACTACTTATTTAATTGCTCAGTTCATAAACCCTATTTCATAAATGTCAGCAGTTCTGAATGTAGGATGTCTGCTGTTTCATCAGTGGGTGTTCGGTTGCTAGTTTTCTTCCCAATCAGACATTGAACACGTACTATGAGAATATGCAACAGCCAATCAGATTCAGTTGTGCAGTCTGTACGTAATTGGATGAAAGTATTTCTGAATCGTTCTAAAGAAAATCCAGTAGTGCAGTGTGGGATAAGTTGCCAGAATGCAAACAGGACGTGCTGCAAAAGTGGGAAGGTTTGCCCTCGGGAACATTTTCCTCATTGGTTAGGGAGTGGCCAGGAGTCACCGCCACCCACTTGCTAGTGAAACATACAAAACTGGCACCTCAACAACAACTTATCTGTGCACTCTCTGGAAAAACAGAAATGGACCGGACCTGCTGTCTGAGATCTGCTTGGAGACCTGAAGGGCTGGACCTGCTCTTACTTTTACCCAGGACTAAGAAGCAGACTCAAAGACTCTTCCGACTGACCTCCTGCTTGGCTACAAGGACACAAAAAGCTGCAAGAGGCCCTTTTCCTGAAGTACCCAGCTGCCTAGCAGCAACTGCAACTGGACTAGACCATGTGTGTTGCCTCGGCTGGAGTGAGTCATGAGCCCTAAGTGCTTTCTCTGAGGTCCTGGAGTATTTAAAGTGAAAAAGAAAGCTGCTCCAGAAACCCTAGAAAAATTGGGACTTATGGAAGCTTTGGACTTCCAAGACCTCTGGAGCATCAGCAGGACCGCAGTGCAAAGGTATCTGACTTTAATCCAATATCATTGGATACAGATTTCTTAGACCTGGCATCCTTGGTGTGGTATTCTACTAACCTTTTTGCCTTCAACCCTCCTATATTGCTGACTTCTTTTTTGCTAGATTTAGGACTCTGCACAGTTTACAACCAATAACCACTGCTAGAGGGCTTGTGCTGTTTGACGTATTTAAATTACTTGTAGGTCCCCAGAAAAGTGATATTATCTGTGCTGAGGACCTGTAAGTCAAATGCTACTTATGGGCCTGCAGCACTGATTGTGCCAGCTGCTTAAGTAGCAGTTTAAGCATGTCTCCTTAAGTAGCAGTTTAAGCATGTCTCAGGTCTACCTGTGCATGCTGTTTTTAAACTCCTACATTGGCCTGGCAAAATAAAACTTTTGCCAGCCAGGCCTAAACCCTCCTTTTTAATGCACCTAAGGCACCCCTAGGGGAATCCTTATACATCCCACAGGGCAGGGTGCAGTGTATTTGAAAAGTTGCACATGTATTCTTAACTTTGACATGTTCTGGTAGCGGAAAAAACTCTTAAATTAGTTTTTTTTACTACTGCAAGGACTTATGCTGTATCCTTCCTCCACACAAAAGGCTTCAATTACCCCCTGTAGTTAATCTTGAGCCAGGACAGGGAAGGTAGGAGGTGTGTTGCCTTCAAAGGAAATCTCAAGATGCTTCTTTCTGTTCAAAGGAAGCCTCAGGTATAAATATTGGACCCCAGACTGCAACTCTTCAGTACACTTCTCGACCTATGATTACTCTGCCTGGAAGAAGGAGGGCTGTGCTGCTGAAAGGATTGTAACTCTGCTGGACTGCTGCTCTGAAGGACTGCTGCCCTGCTGTGTTGACCTGCTGACCTCTTGCCTAGCTGATAAGTACTGAACCTGCATCTTTTGCACCCAGGAAAGATGCACCCAGGCCCACAGAGTGACTCCACGAGCTAGTTGGCTGGGCTCCTCACTACAGCCTCAGGAACAGAAGGTTTCAACAACCTTCAACTCAGCACCAGTACTCTGCCTTCTTTGAGTCCTACCAGGCCAAAAGGGGCCACCCCAGTCCTGGACCCTTGTAAGTGTGCCTGAAGGTGCTTTGCCTGCCTGTAGGAAAGTGCCCCTTTTTTGCTTGGTTACGCCCACTTTTTGCCTGACACTTGATGCACTTTGATTTGATGTGCCCTGGCCCCCTGCCAATCAGGTTCCCAGGGCCTGTGTTCTTTCCCAAAGCTGTACCTTTGTACCCACAATTGGCATATATCTGGCCACAGGAAAGCCCCTTGTAAAATGTACAATGGGTAGCAAGGGCCCTGTGACCAGGGAAAGCCACTAGGAGCTGCAGAACCTATTGTGCCACCCTTTGAGGCCCTGCACCGTAACTCCCACACACTGCCGTTGCAAGCTGTGTGTTTCAGTGCTGAGAAAAGTGAAGAGTCGACGTGACACACATGCGTGTGTGCCATTCCTGCAATCTACTCCCTGTGGCCTAGGTAAGCCATCCCTCTAGCAGGGTGCACTAGACCATAGGTGAGGGTATAGTTGCATGAACACTGTACCCCTACATTGTCTAAGTCTATTCTTAGACATTGTAAGTGTAGTAAAGCCATGAAGAGTATATGGTCTGGGAGTTGGTCACTACAAACTCTACAGCTCCAAAATGGCTTTACTGAAACCTGGGAAGTTTGGTAGCAAACTTCTCAACACATTAAAACCACACTGATGCCAGTGTGGGATTTAATGTAAAAGACACTCAGGAAAACGACCAGCCCTGGTGTGGATCTTGAATACTGCCTGACATTTGCCACAACAAGACAGGTTTCTGGCCCCCTTCGTAGAGAGCCTCCTCTCTCTGGATCCAAAAAAAAGCCCATCCTGGGAAGAGGAGTCATGCCTCCTCACCCAGGATGGGCTGGGTCCACAAAGGGGGAGCTTCAAAGGCCTGCCACCTTTGCCAGCTGACCCTGCCTTTTGCTGCCCCTACCAACTGGCTCCCACCGGTTCTGACTCCCCACTTTGAAGGGGAGAATCATCGAGAAAACCAGATAAGGAAGAGAAGTGTACCCACTCTTGACAACCCAACCCATCAATTGGTGGAGGCATGGTGAAGCACACATCTCAGTACCCTCCATCTTGAAAATGAGGGGACGCAGCCAATCAGAGAGAGGCTCATGCCCCATCTCTGGAGGGTGGCATAATAGGGGGTGTACTCACCCCAAGGAAGGGACCTATTGGTCCTGACCTGCACACCCCTGTATCGCTCCACAATTTAGTATTTAGGGGCAACCCTGAAACTTACCTCCTCAAATCTGAGGAAGAAAGAAGAAGGACCGAAGTGCTGTGCCAGGAAGAATAGGACACCAACTGGTTAGACCCTAGCCCTAGTGGTCTATCCCGACTCCAACCTGCTCACAGTGAAACCTAGATCTCTTGACTGAGTTGAATGTATGATTTGTTCAGCATTCCATCCATCATTTGTTTGCATAGCACTTTTCACCCTAAGTGGGATGGGTATGCCCACACGTGGGTCCCTTGCTCACTATGCCACTGGATTCAAGCTAGCCTGGCTGATGGAGGATAATACCCAGAAACCAGTCCCAGGAAGCTTGTTTCCGGTCTAGTGGGGACCTGGCTTGGCAGTTCGGTCTGGACTGTTCCCATGAGGTACAGGGTCAAGACTGATTTGCATATGGCTGGGTCTAACCTGGGGTGGCATGGTGAGCAAAAGAACAATGGATTTAACCCAGATCTCTTGACTGGGGGTAAATGTATGATTTGTTCAGCATTCCGTCCATCATTTGTTTGCGTAGCACTTTTCACCCTAAGTGGGATGTGTATGCCCAGACGTGGGTCCCTTGTTCACTGTGCCACTGGATTCCAGCTAGCCTGGCTGATGAAGGGTAATACCCAGAAACCCGTCCCAGGATGCTTGTTTCCAGTCCAGTGAGGACCTGGCTTGGGAGTTCGGTCTGGACTGTTCCCATGAGGCACAGGTTCAAGACTGATTTGCATATGGCTGGATCTAAACTTGGGTGGCGTGGTGAGCAAAAAAACAATGGATTTAACTCAGATCTCTCGACTGGGGGTGAATGTAGGATTTGTTCAACATTCCGTCCATCATTTGTTTGCGTAGCACAGTGAAACCCCGGCTCGTCCAGCAGCAAGCAGCCAACAGCCATCAAGAACCTGGACGACTTGCCCTGCACTCATTCAATAGACCTCGGTCTCCTGTTTGCACCCGATTTGCTTAACCAAAGACTCTAACACAGAACACCGATCCAGGCAGCTGTGCTGTTCTGCACCACTTTGCACCTGATGCCCATAGCCCAACACCGACGAGAGGCCCAACTCTGTAAGGAGATCTCCCCAGTGATCCGGACCTGGGATCTGGTAATCCCTGACCTACCTCAAGCTTCAAACTGATGCCTGCCACCTCAACTTGAAAGGTCCCCACCCAACGCGACTGAAGCTGGTAAGAAGATCCAAAGCCAATAGACACCTCTGCATCCGACCTCCCACAGCCTTGGGTGGCACAACAGACCATGTCCAGGCATCCCCCAAGAACCCAACATACCTCTCCAGCCAGTGGTTCCCTTCAGAAAACCTTCCTGCCTGAGCCTGCAGCCTTTTCTTTGAACTGGAGATCTACATTTTCAAACCACAGAGCTATGTACTTCTTCTTAGCACTCTGCATCCAGTGGCCTCCATGCCGCTGATGGTGCAGATCCTGTAGCGGTTGTTGGCTCCTGCAGTGCTGATCTTAACTCCAGGAGCTTTGGTCCCACACCAGAGTGGCCTGCTCGTAAGCAGCCTCTGACCGAAGGTCCCCCCTAGGCCCATTGGCTACCACTAGGCCTCTGAACTCTGCACCCACCTGCCCTAGTGCCACTGGTGGTGCAATTTGAGTGCCTAACTCAACCTTGGTTCTAACCCTCAAAGCTACTATTGCAGGTCATTTACTTACCTGGAAACTGTAAACATTCTTTTTTCCAATAGGAACCAATGTTATAATTTTTGTTCCAAATATGATCTGTGTTGAACTAAACTTTTTGTATAGAAGACAAAGTAACTTTGCTTTAAACCCCAAACTGTTGTACTTTACCTGTATTTTGTAAGAATCTGTGTGTCATATCTCGGCATATCAGCTCAAGTACTCAAAGTAACTAAAAAGTAATCTAAAATTAATCAAGAGTAATGCCTATGTATTCTAAACTGTTTTAAAAGCAAATACAACCTGTAACTAAGCCAATTCCATTCACAATTACATTTCCTTGTAAGGTTTTGCATTTACCAAGTCCTGCTTAGTTCTAGAAATAATACATAAGTATACCTTTTTATATTTACATAATTGGTCTAGATTCTGTCTCTGAGTGTGTGCCTTCAGCCTTGATTGTAGAACACAACAAATACTTAAAACACCCTACTGATAAGCCACATTGCTCGCCCACACTACCACAAAGAGAGCTGTTAGTGATTATCTAATTTAGCCTCTGCTCTACCTCTGGAGAGCCCCTGGACTCTGTGTACACTATACCTTACTCTGGTATAGCATATACAGAGCTGGTTTCCTACACAGCCCATCTGTGTGAAGAACCGGTTAAACCCACTTACTGGGTCTCGGTGGCGGGGGAACCACCCTAGTCTTCCATACTTAGTAAAAGGAGACACAGGAGCCTTCGTCTGCAGGAGGAACCCAGATTTATTTCAATAGTCCGGGCTATGGACCAGAGTCGCAAGCAAGTCAGAGACAAGACACAGGAGGCTGCTTTTTCACTCTGTAGCTTACAAGCCTTTTATACATTTTTCATCCCAGTCTCAGAGCAGGAGATGGAAAACAAGCTTGTTTACACAGGGCGTGGGTGTCTCATGGCTTTCTGTTGAACTGTAAAGAACAGAGGGTTGGGTGTGCAACAGTTCCTGGGCAGAAATGCAGGCAGCAAGATGGTCTCTGTCGTGTCCGTTCAGATTTTCCTCAGGGATCAGCAGAAACGACCAGGTGGGTCGTGTGGAAGTGTTTGACACGAGATGGCAATGAAAAAACAATGGCGTCCTGGTACAAATGATGCCAATCAGAAAAACACTTTTCCTCAGACCTCCTTTTGCCATTGAGTGGCAAATACTTTAAGAAATGTCAATGTTCATAAGACCATCTGTTTCTTGTTGGAGCATCATCATCATCATATTGGTATTGTGAATGTTAGAGGGTGGAGGCATGATGGTCTGGACACACATTGTACAGACCACTGGCAGGCACTGAAAGCACAAACAGAAGGAAACCAGGACAGCTACTCCCAAGGCAAGGAAGATGAGGGAGACAAACAGCGTCACCACGGTGACCATGAAGCATCTACTATGTCGGAGGCTGTCATCTTGTTTCTGATTCGTGTGTTTTGGACGGCGGCCATTGTGCTAAGCCTGGGACCTCTAGTGGCTGTCTGTGATTGATGGTTGATTCACTGGGCGCAGGTGCCATGGAGCCCTAATGCATACCTTAGTCTGACACACCAGCACTACTCTCATCTGGGAAGATCACAGCCCTACAGCCTATCGGTACTTGGCGAAGTCAAGGGCAAGCCATCCCTCGGGGGCGGAAGTTATATCGGTTGGAAGTAGGGACAGTATGGTCGGGAAACAATTGTTCTTGGTGTTGAGCAGAGTTAAGGGAGCGTTCCACCCTTCCTTTCAGTATGCTGTCACTCTCTGCTTCCGTAGATGTAGAATGCAGTCTGGCATCGCTGAACGGGACAAATTTCGGGACTGTTTCTGTTTCTTCATCTCCCTGTCCTTCCCTTACCCACTGATCATAGGGCAGGGGCAGAGGCACACGCCTTCCATGCGATGCATGCACCCAATTCTTCCGACCTTCTACTTTCACGGCTGTGCGGGTGGCCAGCAACACCTGACGGGGCTGTGTCCAACGGGGCTCGAGGCTCTTGGTCCGTTGAAAATTTCTTATTAGGACATATTCTCCAGGTTGAATAACGTTTCCTGGGCCCTAGCTTTTGTCAGGTATGGCCTAGTGCACCTGGTGATAAAGAGTACAAAAGGTATTAGACTGTACAGATAATCAGTTAATACAGGGCATTCAACAATAGGCAGTTTCTTAGGCCGTGGGACAACCCATATATTGGCAGGCCTCCCGAACACGATCTCGTGGGGGATAGCCCTATCCTGGTGTGAGCCGTTGTTCTTGTCGACAGCAGGGCTAAGGGCAGAGCATCAACCCAAATGACACCTGTCTCGGCTACTATTTTGGCTATTTTAGTTTTTAGGATGCCATTGTACACCTCTACTAGACCTGCTAACTGGGGGTGGTTAGCTGCATGAAATTTTTGTTTTATACCCAATGCTGTACAGACATATTCCATAATTTGGGCTGTAAAGTGTGTCCCATTGTCACTCCAGACCAAGCGGGGCAAACCACATCGTGGGAGGTACTCCTTTAATAGTACTTTGGTGGTCGTGATAGCGGTGCAGTCTTTGACGGGGTAGGCGTCCACCCATCGGCTGAAGGTACAGACCACCACCAGGACATATTTTAGATTGTTACATCTGTCCATCTGGATGTAATCCATTTGGAGGACTTCAAAAGGAAAGGTAGGAGGAGAGAATCCTCCCCTAGGAGTAACTATGGCTTTTCCTGGGTTATACATTGGGCAAATCATGCATGTTTTAACTAGTTTGTCAGCATATGCTGGTATCTTAGAGTTGTACCATGTAGGTTCCAACAGTTTACAAATCCCTTTTGCACTAATGTGGGCAGGACCATGGGCCATCGTAACTACTGGTAGCACGTGACTGTCAGGTAACATCCATTGTCCTTCCATAGTCGTACGGACCCAGGGACCATCAATTTCCTCCCTTGCTAATTGCTCCTTCCACACCCTTAGTTCCTCAGGAGTAGTATGGGACTGAATATCAATCACACTCTGTAATGTGTTTTCAACCATGCCCTCGTGTTCCACCCACCTAGCGGGACCTCCTACATACATCCCTTTACCTAAGAGCTGTTTGTCTGGCCGTCTGGTCAGCCAGAGCATTGCCTTTCCCAACATCATTTGTCATTTTCTTATGGGCCTTCCATTTTATAATGGCCACCTTTCTGGGGAGTGTCAGGAAGTCTAACAGTTGGTGAATTAGGGGGCCATGTTGAATCTTGGTCCCATGGGAAGTAAGGAAATTCCTTTCTTTCCATAACCTCCCGAAGTTGTGGGCCACCCCGAAGGCATACTGACTGTCAGTATAGATATTTACTGTTATTCCCTTGCTTAACTCACAGGCTCTAGTGAGGGCCACTAATTCTGCTGCCTGAGCAGAGCACTGCGGAATCTGAGCTGTTTCTACTACTTGCCCCAATGTCGTGAGGGCGTAGGCGGCTGAGGTGTTACCATCTGGCCCTCTGAGACATGATCCGTCCACATACAGTGTAACTTCTGGTTCTGCTATTGGGGTATCCTGTAAGTCAATCTGTCCCTTCGTCTCCTCCTCTGTCCTCAATATACAGTCATCTGGGTCTAAGCGGGCATCCTGAGTATCCAGTGGGAGTAATGTGGCAAGGTTTAGTGCAGTGCATCTTTTGATGTTAATGTGGCTGGCAAAGAGTGTCAGTTCATATCCTGTAAGTCGTGCGCTAGTGAGGTACTGTGTCTTGGTGTTATTAAGGAGGGTATCTACAGAATGGGGGACCATCAGAGTCAGGGGGGGTTCATGACGATTCCCGCACTCTGACGGACCATGAGGGCGGCTGCAGCTGTCACCCGTAGGCATCCTGGTAGAGCCCTTGCAACAGGATCTAAAGTGGCTGAAAAATAGGCACATGGCCGTTGGTGACCTCCAAACATCTGGGTCAGGACAGCGCATGCACGGCCATCTGTCTCATGTACAAAAAGAAAAAACTGTTTGCTATAGTCAGGAGTACCGAGGACTGGAGCAGTACACAGGGCCCTCTTCAAATCTTGGAAGGCCTGCGCATGCTTTGTAGCCCATGGAAAGGAACTGTCTGATATGTCTTTAGTGGTGAGGGCAAGAAGAGGTTTGACCATGGCCGAAAAATTGGAAATCCACTGTCTACAGTATGAGGTTAGGCCTATGAAGGCTCGCACCTGCTTTTGTGTTCGTGGGGCCGTCATAGCATTGATACACGATCATCGGTGAGCTGCCTTCCCTCCTTCGAGAGGAGATGACCTAAGTAGGTCACCTTCTCTTGACAAAACTGAAGGTTTTTCAAAGAGACTTTGTGGTTATGGAGGGCAAGGTGGCTTAACAGACAGAGAGTAGCTTCTTTACATGTTGGGGCAGAATTTGTAGCAATGAGGAGGTCATCTACATATTGTAATAGTGTGGAATTATTAGGGAGTTCCAAGGAATCTAGTTAACTTTCTAGGGCTTGACTATAGATACTGGGGCTCTCGGTGAAACCTTGAGGGGCGCGGCAGAATCTAAAGCTCCGCCCACCAAGGGAGAAACCAAAAAAATGGCTGCTCTCAGGATGTATAGAATGCTGAAAAAAGCATTCTTCAGGTCTATGACAGAGAAGTGCGTGGCGTCAGAAGGGGCCATCGTTAAGAGGGCTGTAATGTCGGGGACAACAGGATATTGGGAGATTGTTATTTTGTTAAAGGCTCTCAGGTCGAACACAAATCGGTATATTTTAGGGGTCCATTGGTCTTTTTAAGAACATGAATAATGGGACTGTTACAGATATTGCCAGGTGTTTCCTCCACAATGCCCTTGTCCATCAATTCGGATATTATTGTTAAAAGGGCTACTTCTCCTTCCGCGGGCAGTCGATACTGCCGGGGGCGGGGGAGAAGTGCACCTGGCTGGATGTGTACCACATGAGGGGGTATGTTGAGACACCCCACATCAGTGTCTGATGATGCCCAGAGGGAGGAAGGTAAAGACTGCCACTCTGGTGGGAGGGGAACGGACAGATACATGTAGGAAGCTGCGGTGGGAGAAATTGTTAGGGATACACCTTGGGGACTACATGATATGGTCGCATACAGAGCTTTCAGTAAATCCATGCCTAACAAGTTTTCACTGCAACCTGTAGTAAGGACCAAGGGAGCGTCAACATGTGCAGGGCCAATATCGAGAGGGAGGGGTTCAGAGACATGGCTGGTTACAGGTGTTCCTGCAAAACCGACGGAGACATTCATATTGCCAGAAAGGGGTGCCTCCGGGACTGACAGATGTGCAATAGAAGACCTGGTGGCCCCAGTATCCAAAAGAAAATTCTTATTGTTCCCCACAACTGACATTTGAACATACGGACCCCTTTGATCCACTGGAATTTGCACTCTGGTAATACCCCTTTCCTGGCTGTCCTATGCTGGGTAGGATCCTGTCTCATAAACCTCGTCATAATCATCATTGTAATAAGTGCATGTTGTTTCGTACCCATCAAACCTATTGGCCGGGCGTGGCCGGATGGGAGCGTCATCCCTGGGCCTACGTTCTTTATCCTGTGGATGGGGCGGGCCATGGTCCCTAGTCGGCCTCGCTTCCCTAGGAGCGCGAGGCCGAGTCTTCCCTGTTCTTATGTTTTTAACTGACACGGGACACTTATCTATCCAATGGCCATACCCCTTACAATAAGCCCACTGATCTGTTTGGAGGGCTCCCGTACGTTGAGGGCTGGAGGGGGTAGACTGGCGAGCCCTCAGGGGGGTTGGGGTTGGGGTCTAACATTCCCACGGGCATCGGGACCTCGGGGAGGGTAAGCCTGCTGCAGAAGTGCCCTAGTCTTAAGATCCCTAACCTTCTTACTTTCCCTGTCTCTATCTTCATTCTCCCTATTCTCGTGATATTGTGCCATAGCCAAGATATCAGTCATTGTTTGGGCAGACCTCGTACTTTCAACTTTCTTAAGCCTGGCGGAGATCTGAGGAAGCAGGTTGCCGACAAACTTATCGACAAACACTGGGCCAGAACCTGGGGTCCGGGGATCCAAACCACTATGTCCCTTGTATTCTGTCTCAAAACGGGTAAAGAAGTCAGCCACATTCTCATCTTTTCGCTGCCTACAGGCGTTTATTTTATCCCAGTTAATGACAGTTTCGAGCAAAAGTGTTTTCATAAACGTCATTATTTTACCCGGCAAAGTCAGGATGGCAGCTTCTGGTTTAGTCCCTCCTGCCCTTGCTTCTTCCATAGCCTCTAGGTCAGCCCATTTACCTCCCATTGCCACTTCATGGTCAGTATGTCGAATCTTGTCCCAAATTTCAGTGGGGACAACCGTACCAAAAAGTAATCTATATCCTCAAGAACGAGAGTTCCTGCAGATATAATCTGACCTAATTCTCTGTAAAAGGCAGCTGGATTCTTCCAGGGATCTGGTAATTGTCCTTTTAACTGCATTACTTCTGTCCTTTTCCAAGGAACATGAACCCAAAGTCTGCGCCTATGTGCTTCAACAGCCCCTCTGCCATTATTTTGGGCATCGGTAAGTGCGTTAACAAAGACAGGAGCCGCCTCTCTCATTGGCATAGCTGTTTCCAGAGGGGTGTTGAGAAAAGCTGTCATATCACGGTAAGCCATTAAAGCAGATATAGAGCCAAACATCCCCTCTCTCTGAACATCGCCTCTTTTTATTTGTGACCCAAGGTCCATTAATCCGGCGGGTATCTGCATAAGCGCTTTCTCACATTTTTGCATGACCAAAGTACACATATATTCAGCCCAGATGGTCTGTTCCATAATCGTCCACTGAGAAAAGATGGACCATATTTCTTTAAAGGTATAAATATTCCCGTTATTTATCTAACATTCACACTGTTGCTTCTGTAGGTCATTTTCTCGAAGGGATGAAAAGCTGACTGCAGAGCGCAGGGAGGCCAGTCGGGGGGAATTCAACAATTTATATAAATCCTGCTTAACTGTAGACCACGGGGAAGTAGGAAAAGGGCGGGTAGGGGTAAGGCCGCAGGGGTTTGGCGGATGGAGACTTGTTGTTATTCCCGCAGCGAGCACAGGGTTAATGGGCGTGGATGGTGTTATAGGAAAAGTCGGGAGGGTCTGTGTGACAGGGAGAACAGTAGGAGAGGCAGTGGGAACAAGAGTGGGCGGTGGCGGGGGGGCATGCGGGGTGTGAGGCGTCAGGGCAGGGTACATTGGGGCATATGCCGGAGGGCTTTCTAGCATGGTATCAAGCAAGGAATCACATTCTTCTCGCCCTTCCATATGGCCCTTTCCTTTCTCCTCATGGGCTGGATAACATTTTTGTTCCCGGGCGCCATGCTCCCTATCGGCTATTTCTACTGATTTTGTTATTTGATTTTGTAAATTTTCTCTAGCGTGGTCGGCCATTGTCATACGTTCCTGTTTTCTTTCTTGACCCTTCTGTTTTCTAGCTCTCTGCTCTATCTCTTTCCTCCAAAATCGGACAGATTCAAACATAGACGGGCGCGTTTTTCTTTTCATTAATTGTTCCTCTAAGTTGGTGAGAACTTGGGAATTAAAGGAGCCATAAAGTGGCCACTGTAATTTCGCATTACATTTTTTGTATATTTTACCCAGAATGAGGAAAGCATTGTGGCAGAAGGGCCATGTTTAACATACATCATATGGCCAAGGGTCCCTTTTGGAGGAAGCAGACAGGCCGCCTCCACCTGGGAGTCCTGCGAACACATACAACAACATAATCTCTTGTACTTACTACTGACTGCCATGCTTAAAAACAGATAACAGACACCAGCGGGTTTCTAAAACTCACCTCGCTTGCTTGACTTTTGCAAAAGTCAATAACAGCAGAATCAACCAGAACAGACACCAGCGGGTTTTTAAAATTCACCTCGCTTGCTTGGCTTTGGCAAAAGTCAATAACAACTTGGCTTTTGTGAAAGTCAATAAAAGAATCATACAGACTTGGTGGATGATCAGTCCACCATTACCTTACAGGGGTAGTTCTCTTCTGCAAACGTAGGGCTGTGTCCTGCTCCAGAAATTATTTGTTAGGGGACTCCAGCGAGGACGCGGTCATGTGGCCCAGACCGGTTGGGGAGGGACAGCGGGTCGTTCGGTCTACTGGAATACAAGAATCCCTCGGGTGGGGCTTCTCCGTCGGAGTCTCTCCGTGCACCTCCTCACATCCACTGGGCCTGACCTTCGCGCTCGTAGAGTCGAAGTTCAGGAGCCATTTGAAGAACCGGTTAAACCCACTTACTGGGTCTCGGCGGCGGGGGATTTCCATACCTTCCATACTTAGTAAAAGGAGACACAGGAGCCTTCGTCTGCAGGAGGAACCCAAATTTATTTCCATAGCCCGGGCTATGGAACAGAGTGCCAAGCTAGTCAGAGACCAGACAGAGGAGGCTGCTACTTCACTCTGTAGCTTACAAGCCTTTTATACATTTTTCATCCCAGTCTTTTGGTTGTTAGTCCATTGTTCAATCAGGGCAGTGTTTGCAGTTGATAACCAGATCCAGACGATGTTTGTAGTTGGTGACCTGGTCAAGGCTTGGTACACAGATCATTGTTCACTCGGCTTTATCAAAGCCGTTCTTTCAAGTCATTGTTTAATCAGCCTGATCAGGGCCCAACAGTCAGACCATTGTCCAGATAACCTGATCACGGTGTCAAGGATGTTTACCAGGCTGGGAGCAGGAGATGGAAAACAAGCTTGTTTACACAGGGCGTGGGTGTCTCATGGCTTTCTGTTGAACTGCAAAGAACAGGGGGTTGGGTGTGCGACAGTTCCTGGGCAAAAATGCAGGCAGCAAGATTGTC
Organism: Lissotriton helveticus; assembly: GCF_964261635.1. Lineage (NCBI taxonomy): Eukaryota > Metazoa > Chordata > Amphibia > Caudata > Salamandridae > Lissotriton > Lissotriton helveticus. The sequence continues at coordinate 140,808,906 of NC_136062.1, forward strand.
TCTGTCGTGTCAGTTCAGATTTTCCTCAGGCATCAGCAGAAACGACCAGGTGGGTCGTATGGAAGTGTTTGACACGAGATGAAAAAACAATGGTGTCCCGGGACAAATGATGCCGATCAGAAAAACACTTTTCCTCATGTGGACCGAGCAGAGCTGACTCCTCACCTCTGATGCACATTGCAATCATTAGAAGAACCAATGCATCGCCTCTGCTGTGAGGGTTCACTCAGCACAAGGTCTCCCCATCGATCTTGCATCCCACATCGGAACCACCTCCTGTGCAAAGTTTCCTGATTCAGGCCATCACATCGCAAATCTCTCATAGACGGCAGCCTTGACGATGATGCAGGTTTTCAAATCGTAGCCCCACACTTACTCCCAAGCGATGCAGCACATCAACTGCATGATGCATCCTTGACTTCAGACTTTGCATTGCAATCCCTCATTGATGGGATCCTCGATGACAACGCAGGACCTTACATCGTAGCTTCTCGGAACCGACGCATCACCTCCGCTGCATTACACATCCTCGGTGTTGGACATCACTCCACTCAGCGACCAGGATTTAAGGTACTGTTGTTCAGTATGCCTAATTGGGTCATGTAGCCAGCCTGTGCTCCATAGTGGTCGGTGTGAACTTGTGACTTTTTCCCGGTCCAGTGTGAACAGTTGCTGCTTTGTGATTTTTTTAAGCTATTTTCTCTGGCATCTTTGATATTGCATTTCACCGGTTCTACTGTTTGGACTTTTGCTATTTCGGTCTTGTTTTATTTATAAAGAATAATCTATTTTTCTAAATCAGGCAAGGGATCCTTTTGTGTTGTGCTTTCACTGTGTTACTGTTTTAAGTGCTGTATAAATACTTTACACATTGCTTCTAAGTTAGGCCTGACTGCTATGTTCCAAGCTACCAGAGGGTTGAGCACAGGTTAATTTGGGGGTTGTTTGTGGTTCATCCTGACAAGGGTTATAGTTGCTGCTTGAGAACAGTTTCACCCCCCTCAACCATTAATCAAACATCTCACAAACTTCAGGCTTGCCCTGCTAGAGGATTTGGAGCTCTATAAAAAAGACCAAGTCCAAAGGTAATAATATTGACCAGGATGAAGGCGTAAAAAGTATTTGCTCAACACAAGAACTTGAATTTACCCTGCTCTGAGCTTTCCCGCCCACACCAGTGGTTTTAGTGGGACCTTGTTCAACAATCATTCAGCTTCAAGATGACTTCTGTAGATGCAACCTGCAACCATGTCATGCTAGAGGATTTCTACTTCCATTTCTGAGACAAAGCCATAAGGTATACTCTTAGACCATGAAGTACCTGCTTGGTGTATTGAACCAGCACTCCATTGTGGTTGGCCTGAAAACACACCTAGGTCTCAGTGACTACTGATTAGCACTTTGTTTTCTTGGCAATTTTTTTGCCATAAATATTTACCAATTCATATCTCTTGTTCCCCTTATTTAATTTTTGACTATTTGGTGTCTCCAAGATGGTTGTGTTTTGCCTTTTTTTTGTTCAACTTTATTTTAATGTTTTACCTTTTTAACCGGTTTGTTACTGCTAAATACTTTACACATTTTCCTAAATTAAGCTTGTCTGCTCTGTGCCATAGCTACCAGGGGGTTGAGCCCAGCAGTAAATTATTGAAATTGTGTTTTCTTTCACAGGCCTTAGTTCTTAGGGTGGACTGTCTTCCACCCCTAATCCACTTTCTTACAAATAGGTGTTGGTATTGGAAAGCCATCCAAGCAAAATCAATAACTTGGAACATATGAGGTAAATATCTTGACTCCCATTCTACAATAGCCATGAAAACTCACCCGAGCCTCATACAGATGAGTGAGTGACAGCATTTATATAGCACCCACCACCCTAACATGGTCTCTTTTCACAATCAATGTATGAATGTTCATGAAACATCTCTGGAGCCCCATGCAGATAAGTGACAGCATTTATGTTTTACCCACTATCCTGAAAGAATCTCTTGGCAACACCGGTCTTGAGATGTTCAGTTACAGTAGAAACAAATTAGTCGTCCCCTCATTGTAACACAAATGCTGTTGGTGTAACAGAGCAAACGCAAGGTTGTTGTTGTTGCTGTTGTTGGTATAACAGGGCATCCAGCTGCAAAATCCTCTGCACTAGGATTCTGTTCATGAAGTTCTTAGCAAGTGCCTGCATTTCTCTTACACGTGTCACATGTGGCACATCGCGCCTTAGATTTTAAGTCCTCGTGAGCCCGTGGTTGATATATCTTACCTAGGTGTTAGCAAAGGTGTAAAAGTGTCTTCTAGGCTCCAACACATATGTTATGGTGATCTCAGTACTGGGAGGGAATTGCTGTGGCCTGGCGTGGGTCCTCTTCTGCAGGGATCGGTGGTCTAGCAGGGAGACAGTAGCCTCCCAATATTGCAGAATCCTCCTCTACATGCAGGTCAGGCAGCTGACAGCTGGTAAAGCCGCTCCTGGGTGCCTTGGGTTTGGTGGTGAACACTCAGAGTCGCAGACCCTGACCCTGGAGTCAAGCAGGCCCTCTCTCCTGGCAGAAAGGGGGTCCTCCACAAAATACTTGGTTCCTTCGACAACAGTGCTGACAAGGCACTTGAGTGGTGGCCCTCAATCGGTGCTAATGAGAGACAGCCCCAACGATGTCCCTTGGCAATGGGCCACAACGCAAAAGCAAATTACCCTCAGTGAACTGTCTTATTCTGCTGCCATAGCTGTTCCAGATGGTCCATCAGGCTCATACCTCGCTCACCAGGATCCTTATCTCCAAATTTCCACGGGCCTCACATTGTACAGACTCTCCTCATTCTCACAGGGCACACTGGTCTTGGCAGGCCGGCTTGTGCTCCATTCTCAGGACAAGTGCTCTTGGCATGCCGGGCAGTATCGCCCTGCCCAGCTGGAAGAGCAGCAGGCTCCAAATTATTGTCCTGCTTGTAGTATCATGGTGTTGTCATGGTGGCCTTGTCACAGCTCTAAACAGCTAGTGGGTTTTCAACTTCCACTTTTATACAGTCTCTCCAGATACAAATGTGGTTTAGTGCCTGGCCCTATGAAATTTGTGTTGTGGGTGTTGTGCTCTTTGATGTGCCTACTCCTTGGTTCTGTTCTTTGTCCAGGGGCCTATCCACACCAACAGGTGTGGCTCCAGGGCTGACTGACCCACAACCCAGAACATGGATGCAGAAATGGGTTTCACTCTCAATTATTAAAAAGATTAAGCCTCCCATCTTTTATGGTTGGGAGTGTTAGGGAAATACTATGAACCATCCCAGTAGCAAATTAAGGAGACTTTCCTGTAGTGTGTTTGTGAGCAATCCCACCATTAACCACAAACCCTGCACTCTGGCCTCTCTGCCCAGCACCCTTCATTAAATCAAAATATGTGTTTGGTGCGTGCATGGCATGCACTGCTTTCCTCCCAGCACAGCTCTTCCCTGATCTCCAGGAATGTCAACAATCCACATCTCCTGCCTGGGTCTGCAGTCCACACCTTTATCTTAGCATTTTCTAGGCCCTTGGTTAACCAAAATTAAACCCATGGGCCTCCATGTTATGTACTTTCACAGATACACATACATGCAGTCTTAAGCGCAAACGAACATGAGCATGTGTCACAGTGCTACATTCCCCTCATGTAGGCCAATTCAGTTTCAGATACAGCAGTGGAACTTTAACCCCTCCCGTGCTCATGACGATCTCAGCTCGTCATGAGGAACGGTTGTGCTGTGCTGATGACGAGCTGAGCTCATCATGACACGCGCGGCGCTCACACGTGGGGCCAAATCCCCCGCTGTGCTGAGCGTTCTGAGAAATGGACGTGGTGATGGCAAGCATGTTCGTTGTGACGAGCTCAGCTCGTCATGAGCACAGCGCCACCGTGCAGCGTGACGAGCTGAGCTCGTCACAAGCACCGTGGCGCTGTGCGCGCCTCCCTCCCCCCAGCGCCGCGGGTGAATTAGCCCCGCTGCGAAGGGGTTAACTAAGTGGGCCAGTAGGATCCACACCTATGACACAGGATATAGCCCAGCCAATCTACTGTCGACCAAACTCATATTCTGCAACTCTGGGTGATGGCAGAAGCCCAACACATTCTGAGAAAATCTCTTTTAGCACCTCTCCTGGTCAGTGGTAGAGCACAGTCCATCAAGGCAGGCTTAGGTCACGGCATGCATGAATGCACTGTGCATGTCGGAACCAGGGTTCCAGATCTACATACAGCTGGGCCACTGCTGAATAAGATTCATTTCTGTTACCATGTAGGGGGGTCTTTCATCCTAACAGGGAGAAACAGACTATAAATGATAGCTGAATAGACAGAAGAGGACTAACCCAAAGACCCTTTTTGTGTTTATATGTAAGTTGGGTTTATTTACTTTTTATTAAAAGGGACTGGCAGACAACTACCCCGATCAGGCCGTCATAAGATGCTTTAAAAAGGAGCATCGTAGTGCACATTTCCACCCCCTTGGTTTAGAAAGTAATCAAAACCAAAATCAGTGCTTTCTACAGTAACCTGTAACATTCTATGTAACAAAATGCTTGGCTATGGGCATTAATACTGTGTATTATCAATTCACTCTTAAAGGCATGTGGTGTTCACAATAAAAAAAGTCAGACCTTTTGCCTTTGTTGTAATTTTTCTCATTACCAGCATAGACTCACGATGTCTGACACAACTTTTCATAACGTACTAATCAGCCTTTTACCCTTTATCACTGGCTCATCATCATAACCGTCTCAGGCTTACTATAATGATCATAAGCTTTACTATCAGGTAACTATTAAGTACACAGTCATAAAATTAGAAATACGTCCGAAATTAAGAGCTGGTAAAACAGTATACAACTCCTCCCAAGAGTGCCTAATAAGCATTCTCAAAGTGCAAATCTTCTACTCTCAGACGTTTGTGGGATTTGAAACCAACACCATATACCTTGTCTTCTAAAGTAATCTGTGAGGATCCATTTGACGAATACCTGTCCCCAGAAATTACAGTGTATAACAGCCCATGGTTAAAGGCCTACTGGCTTTAACATGTGATTTTCATAATAAATAAGTCAAGCCGAAAGCGTAATAGAAAGATCAGGCAAAAAGCCGTGATCAATGGCTTGTCAACAAATCTTTGGAGTCCTGTTGTATCGAACAAAGAATTTGCCACTAGGCAAAACGTGCAATAAAAAGCACTCTTTTTCAAAGCAAGAACACAACTTCCCCCCAGTCCCCCAATGTGTGGATACGGTAATCAACATTTAAATTGAGGCAAAAACGTTTCTCTTAGTACTATAGTATGTCCAAAATTACAGTGGGTAAAACAATATATGACCCTTCTTAAAATGGCATAAGAAGAAGTCTCAAGGTGCAAATCACCTACCTCAAAAGTTTGCCACTGAGTAACCAGCACCAAAACCCTGCTTACAATTCAATGTGACAAAATACCTGTCTACCAGCTTTAACACAGTGACATGACAGTCTCAAAGAACTATTGATTTTAACATATATTTTTAACAAAATATAAGTCAGATTTATTGTCTTTGTTGTGCCGTCATAATAAACAGATTAGCCTCAGTTTTAGTTGTCACATTAACCAACTGAGTCCGACTGTTTTAAATGCAAGCCTCCCCACAAGGCGGAAAAATGTATAACAAGTACACTTTTTCAGAGGGAGCATGGATCTTCCTCCCAATCAAAATATGAATTAAAGCCTGTCAACAGTTAGGTGGAGCTAAATGTTATATTCTGAATTACGTATAATGCACCCTCTCCCTAGTTGCCATGATACCTGCTGCTGAGCCTGTGTGTGTGATGTCATAGAATGTTTGTCAGAGGTTAATTTGTAAAAAAAAAAGTGCTGGGGTCTCGTCAGGAAGCAGCTTGCACCGGCCCATTTCTCCTGTAGCGCCACCTCAAACAGAACCAACTGCTAACCATGAAAGTATTGAGAAGATTTGGCCTAACGGCCAGAGCTGCAGATGTCGGAGCTGGGGGACCAAGTATGAGTCTCAAAGATGGCTCAACATCCTCTGATCCTGGGCAAATCACTTAATTGCCAGGTAAATTAATGAGACCTTAACTAGTTCTCATGAAAAGCGCTGGTTTTGAGGATTAAGTGTGGGTGCTGAGCACTGGAAACCACCGGCCCAAATTAAGCACGGATGCAGCGGTACTTTGTGGAAAATGAAGAAATAAGTATTAGTAGAGATAAACTGAATGCATGCATTTTGCAAAGCAGGTAATCTGCATACAACGCAGTCAGAGATAGGCTGTAAGCAACATTGCAAATCTGTTGTCATTTGCTCTTCTGTGGCAGCGGCGTTCAGATCTCTCTAAAAATGCTAAGTATTTGATGTTCAAAGTTATACTTTCACAGTTCTCGATTCCACAATCCACTGGCAGCAATTCAGAGCTGCTTAGAGGAAAACACATATGTCGCTCGAGACCAAATGTTAAATTAATCCTAATTGTTTGGCATATCAGAGCCGTTCAAAACCACACTCGTTTACGTGAAATTAGTCTCCGCAAACAGTATTTATTTGTGTGCTTGTGCAGGGCTCATGCAAGTTTAATGAGTTCCATACGCCGCAGTCACACGTTTGGATGCGCTTTGTATTAAATGCATTTTATTGCCAGGAACGTGTTTTGGCGAATGGAATTGTTTCTGGTTACCTTGCACTGAGTTTTCATTGGAAAAAAGAAAATGACACTCTGCCAACATTTCATTGGTAGTTGTGATTTGTATAACTCCCCTCTCAGGCCCTTCGCACTCAGGCATCCGCCAGGCTTCTTAAATCAATGCAATCAGATGCTGGAGGGCACATAAAATTGGCAGCCTTGGAGGTCAAAATATGTAGGAAATGATCAAACACATGCCCGAGCAAGGCTTATCTAGCAATCTTCGGTACAAAAGTGTAAACTAAGGCTCCGAGAACTGGCGAGGTATTCTTCGCGATGTAGCGGAAGCAAAACCAATGCTGAAAAGCAGCCTTTGAGACCCATAGCTCCATTCAGTTTCTTTTTCATTTTGAGAGATGAACTCTTTTGTGAGCTCTGGATATTCTGTACCTGGGGAGATGACTGAGGTATTTGTATTCATTGCACATAAACTGGTTTGGTTGTTAGTGTGATTGGAGTTCTGTGCCAGTCCCAAATGTCACAGCTGTGTACGTCTGGAACATCCAGATCGCGCTATCATTGTAGTGGATGTCATTGCACCAACCGTGTTTAAAAAAAACAAAAACGTAATTTACTAAGCACTTTATAAAACGAACTTTCTGTGTGCAGTAGGCCTGGGTGGAGGTTGCAGAGTCCTGCGTACTACGTGGAGTTCTGCTAGCGGTGCAGTGCTTTAGGTCACGCCATTCATGCAGTTTTTTTGCGTTAGGTCACTCCATTCATTGCAGATTTTTTGCGTTAGGTCACTCCATTCATGCAGATTTTTTGCACCAGATGTTTTGTCCCACGCTGCAAAATCAGCACGAAGGACACCATGCACAGCACAAGAGGACGCTGCTTCTTTCTGCCTCTCGAGTAGATGTTTTATTCGAGTGACAGCTTCCTCCATACGAACGGAAAGGTTCTCAGTGCGAGTGATCACGACCATCCGTGACTGTCGCATTGAAAAATCTCGCTGGAAGATGGTCTAGTGTTGGATTTTCCTCGCAGAGTTTTTGGGTACTCTGCGGAGCACTGACAACTCTGCAAACAGAGCGGAGCTCACCGCCTGGGCCCAGTGCAAAGTTGCTCTTAATCATGAGGTATATTTGTAATGCTGGCGCTCTAAACACAGAAATTCCATACTACATAGGTAAAAGGGTAATGTGGCGGTCATACAGCACCTGTTACTTACTGCATCTCACAGTTTTGGTTCTTTGTGTGCTGTACTTTGGTTGTTTGCAATCACATGGATTTTCACGCGGAGCTTGTAATAAGTACCTAGGTGGTGGTGAACTATGCGACAGTAAAGTTAGTGCTACCATTCTCCCATGTCCTTCTTCTACTTGTCTTGTTTAAACAGTTGGGTGTCTACTGATGAAATATTTTAATAGACTAATTTAGTCATTGTGGAGGATTGTGTGTAACATGAAGATCAAAAGAGTGATTGCTGGTCCACTAATTCAGCCTTAACCATCCACTCAATCAGCCTACAGAGTTCGTTCAAACCAATGAGTTCCTTAATATGGTTTACGGCAATATAAGTAATTGACAAGGCTTTTAGAATTAAGTGAAAAATCTCTAAACAAGCAACCTTTATTAATTTGTCTAGATAAAAATTTACAGCTGCCCGTTAAGTCTCTATCCATAGTTGTCACTCATAAAATGACTGCTGAATGGAACCCAAAATAATTAACAAACCAATGGCAATAATTATGAACAGACTAAGTAATCTAGGTTCTGTTCATAGACCCTCTAGGGCAAATTTAACTCAAAGCAGAGGGGTTTTTATTTTTTTTATAAATTGAAAGCTAAGGAGAGGTGCTTCTGAGATAGATGAGAAAAACATTCCATTCCAGGGCAGCTTGAACGGAAAAGCATCTTTGACCAGTAGACTCCTGTTTGATCGATGGAGTATTATCCATGGTGTAATGTTATTCGAGATTCTATATGCTTAGCTTATGAAACCCTGTATTTTCATTTGATCCAGTGTGCTCCTTTTGTTTTCAGTCTGGTAAACTAAAGGTTGCGTGTGGAAAATAGTTTGGTGCTTGTTTGTTCTGCCTTGCTGATACCACAACACATCTTATATCATTATGTTGGTAAATCTTGATCCCAGGGTTATCCAGGAGTGCCCCAATCAACTCCATGTATAGACTTAAAGTCATTGGGAAGAGAACAGATCATTGAGTACACCACTAGCTAATACTTGATTCTCTCACAACCATCCTAATTTTACCAATATTGGTTTCCTTTGTGAAACAAACAATTGAAGAGAATACTTATTGTTATATGTTAACAGATGTCATGATGTCCCATTATTAATGGCCTTTTTATGCCTTTAATGCAGTGGCGGCTCCTCCGTTATGGCAGAGGAGTGTTGCCCCACTGAGCGGCAGCAGATGAAAAAATAAAATTATATAAAGCCAGTTTTACTATCAATTAATGGACAAAGTCTTACACTGGATTTGAAATATAGGAGATTGCAGTTCAGTGATTAGGGAGGACATTCTTAGCACTAAAAGATGTGCTGCTAATGGCCTCGAATTTGATTGTACTGAATTGACATTTGCTCAGAGGATACTAGCCGATACCTTGGCAGCGATTGATATTACGACTTGTCTCCCCCAAGTGGTTTTATCATCCAGTTCAAACATCGCTTGAAGAACACATAGACAATAATCATCATACCTCTTGTTGACAATCTGATCGTAACTCTATTCTAGGGGTCCTTGATTGACTGTTCAGTGAGAGTACGTCTCCTTTAACGATACAAAATTCACTATTTACGCACACCTGAAGGGCTCAAAGGCTTCATATGAAAGCATGAATTCTTCCCCTGAAATCGCCCAATCTGTCTCAGGCTCTTGCCACTATAAGTAGTGCTCTACACCCTTCAATTAGCATGCCACATAATGACAAGGAAAATCCTCCCCTTGATTCCAAATTGATTCCAGTAGCTCAGTCCTTACACCAACTGTCACTTTGAATTTTTAAGTGACTGAAGTGTTAACAATGTTTTCTTGAATGTGGCAGGCATAAAGTCCAACCTTGTGCTGATGGATTGGAAGGAATGTATAGAGAAATTTGACATTTGCATCTTCCAGGAAATCTGGAGTATGGAGCCAGGCTGTGTTTAGGGCCAGTTGTACCAATCTCTGGAGTCCAGCTAAAGCTAATCATTTTGTGAGCCTTTCCTAAGGATTGGTAATATGAATTAGGGTCTCTCTTAATTGTACAATTCGGGTACTAAATATTGATTCTTCTGACATTTTGGGAATGGAAATTACAAAAAATTGGAATCATAAGGTTGACATTTACAATGATGATGCAAGATGGTTAAAGGGAGGTAAACCATCTGAAACACTTCAAACACTAGAGAGATATTGGGAGAAGAGGAAACATCACGTCTGTTTGCTCTAAGCTCTTAAGTAATGTTTTCTTCTCTTTTTTTCTCGTTAAATGTAATATTGTGCTAAGTATGTTGTCCTCTTGTTGACAATAAAGAAAAATGTTAAAAAAAAAGTAGAAGAGGAAACACCTATCATATGTTATCCTGACCGGTGACTTTAACACTATTTGAGCCTCTGTATAGGGATGACGTTAACTTCAGTTAGCTCCAGTTAAAAAGTGGATCCAAGCAGCCATCCAATTGAAGGCCCTCACTCTAGAATATGGGCTCAGGGCAACGAATGGCAGTACCAAATCAGATAGTAGGGGGGACTAGATTATATTCTTATTGATTTCAGATTATGGCACACAAATGGGGATATTATACAAAGGGAAAGGATGGAGAGTAACCATAAACCCCCATGCCTTTATATGTGAAAGGTATCTATAGACCTCCAGCTAGCTTATAACAAGCGTACCTGACATATTGTTTTCTATTCCCCTAGCTTTATCAAGTGCCTCTTCAAATTTAGGTGTTTTATTGGCCAATAATAATAACAATAAGGAATCTACATGCAGTCACTCATCCTTTTTTGACCATATAAGCCTGTATTATTTAGCACCCAGCACTCAAACAAAGAAGCACTGTAATAGCAAAACTTGGTGTAGACATACCAGAAGGCAGCTAGCATTGGATATTAAATCGCAAGACTTGGCTCAGAAAACAGCTTCAAGAAAAGTGTATAAACAAACACAGCAAAATCAAAGATGTTTTAGGACAAAAAGAAATGGTGCAACCTACTCAAATCCTGCTTGGATAAAGATCCTTATAATTTCTGTTCATTGGTGGCGTGAGGGGATAGAGCAGCCATGTCAAAACCTCCTAATCACATCTTGCCTCTTGATTAGTTGAACTATTTTAAGGCCTTATACACTGACAAATCTCATGCCACCTCTACAATGTCCAACCGGTGTTCGAAGCTTTGAAAAAGGGTGATTTGGTATTTGATTTAAAGGTTATAAAAAACACTGCCCTTGATTCGACTGCATGTGTGAAAGCACCAGGATACGATGATACCGGGTGAATTCTTCATTCATGCCAAAGACAACTGGTCTAAATGCATTTTAGCGCTGACAAATGCAAATGCAAGGGATGCAGCTATTCCTAGCTCCTGGGAAGTATACAAGGTCCTACTAGTTTTTAATAAGGGCTATTGATACATGCCTATAAATTATAGACCTATAAATCTAATTGACATAATCCAGCAGGTTTTCTGCAGTGTAATGCTAGGAAAAATACATGTGTGGATTAAAGACAAAAATATACTATTCTCGCTTCACGCTGGTTTCAGAAAAAAAACTTAGAACCATAGGACAGGTTTTTCTTTCTTTATTTTATTTATTTATTTATAAAGTTTTATATAGTGCGGACTAGACCCGATGAGGGTATCAGAGCGCTTTACAAAAGTTACTTCAAAAGAAAAGTTGAGCGCTAGTCACATAGAAATGAGAATCTAACATGAGATAGTCCTTCAACAATTGGAGATACACTAGGGCTGGTCTGACTGGTCTAAAATTCATCCTTTTTAAAATAGGAACTAAGAAATGTCTACGGTGAAATTCATATAATTTACAAAAAACACAAAGTGCAGCAGATCCTGCAGAGACTTTCCGTCGCAGCCGCAGGTAGCTAACGCTTGGCCTCTGTTAACCCCCTTAGGTCTGCCTAGCAAAAGATGGAATAAATTCATCCGAAACCTGGTTAAGAGGAATTTCTCGTGTGTTAAAGGAGACCCCATAAGATTAGGTTCCGTCAATGGCGTTGATTTGAGCATTAAATACATCCGGACACTAGCACTTCGAAGTCTTCGAAGTTGGCTAGCAAAGAGAAAGGTCAAAGAGGTAGTCATAATAGTGTGCTAGACAGCAAAAGGGATTAGGGCGTTACAGTCTTATTTGCTTGCAGATTAGGAAGAAGGAATCATACTGGCGAAAAATCACAGAGGGAAGTAGAGTCAGATAAGGGTTCCCCCAATGATTTAATCTCTTCCTTACTATTTCAGGTGGGGAAAAGGAATTGAATGTTGAAGATTGTACTGAATGTTGAGGTTCCATGTTCTGTCTGTCCCCTACACTTCAAAGCGTATGGAGAAAGCGTGTCCTGGATGGTTTGCAAAAAGAGGAACCTGATATATGCTTTATGGGCGGAGATGTTTTGATCATGTTCAACATAAACTGTTTTTCTCAGACCTATGCCATTCCAGATGCGTTTTAAATCTCTGTGAGTGCCAGTCAGTCTCGAGATTCTATATCCCACAGAGCTCACAGTCATAGGCTGTCGGTTGTGGGAGTGGTAATTGTAGAAATATATTAGCCTATTCATGGGCATGCTTATGCTCCCTTTGGGTACAATCATATCTGTTGGCAGCCAGTGGTCTTCCTTTTCAGTGTGACTGAATCTAGGATACAGACCGCTAGTACACCACAAGCAGCCGGTTCATAGCACATACTCTCTAAAGACTGATCCACCACAGGCGATATTGTGATTAAGAGCCATACACTGAGAAGAGCTGGAGAGTTTCCAATCTTAAACGAGATCTCATCATCACCGTCAAAATTATCACTTTTTATCACACTTAGCTGTGAAACACTTTTGTTGCAGTGCATGTCTCTCTCTAATTGCACAAAGTTGGGGCCAAAATATCATGCTCGCCATCAAGGACAGATCAACCCTTTATTCAAAAAGAAAACAAGTTACTTACCTGTAACTTTGGTTCCCCAGTATTGGTAACTTTCATAGACTCTCATGCCCTGCACCACTCCCTGTCGTCGGAATGGGAGCCTCGGCAAACAAAAAACATCATAACCATAGGCACAAAAGTGAAACCCGTTTAAGACCTTTTACTGGAAGACTGTGCTGATCGACAAAGGACATTTATATGTGGGCTTGGTCGATTTGTAGTTGGCCTTAGTCTTGGTTCCCAGCCAGAAGTTGTGGCAGGTTATACGAAATAAGTGGATGCTTTTAAACATCCTCTCTATTATAATTCAACTCCACGAGGATCATTTTGCAGCGTAAGATGGGGCGAGCAGGGCCAACTGGCAAATCACTTTCCCATTGATAAGGGTGTCCACTAGGGCTGCGTTTTGGCTCCCAGCCTGTTCTCCCTGTATGTTGTACATTTTTTTATCCTTGCATACTATTGATGCCCCTTTCCTAACTGGAGCAAAAATACCTACTGTACTTGTGGCTGATGAAATTTTACTAGTGTACCAAACTGCAGATGGTTGACAATGTTTATTGAATCACTTTGAAGAATTCTGATCTTTTGCATGGGCTTGGAGTAAATGCAGTGACAACTATGGAGCCCATTAGGATGTCGGGTGGATTGCCCCCGCCAGGCTGGCAGTACCCACCGCCGGCCTGGCGGGGGCAATCCTCCCGACATCCTCTCCTGAATGCCCCACCCCCGCCATATTAGTACGGCGGGGGGTCCGCGGCGGACGGAAAGACCGTCCGCCGCTTTTCTGCTTTGTCGCCTTGCAATTTTCTAAATAACATTTTCTCTATTTGCTAATATTGGTGTTATGATTCCTAGTATGTGCTTTTACGTTGTTAAAAGCTTAAAACACATTTCCCTAACATAAATAGGCCTGCTCTGTGTCATAGCCTCCAGGGAGAGGGACCCTGTTTACTTATTGAACTTGGTTATTCGACCTAATAAGATTCTCACTTATTACTTCAGAAGAACTAATATCCTCCCCAACTAAAACCTTATTTTCTTAAAATAAAAAAGAAGTAAATGAAGTGTCTATTTGGCAAATGTCAGTAATGTGTATCTTACAAGAAAATAAATCAGTCATCTGAACCAACCAAACAGCCCCTATCATGTCAACATTACCTAGTACTGTTTTTTCAAGAATGACTAACTGATATTTTTCTTTTATAAAAATGGATCACAGGGATCATTAGAGTGGCTAAATGTGAATTCAGATCTCTTATTTACTTGTGGAATAATTGTTTTATTTTCTTCGTTTTAGAAACCGAACAAGAAGTTCCATTCAGCCAGGAAACTATGGATATGGAAAACTACCCTATATATTGCCATTGCAAACTGACACGGGGCAAGAGCCTCCAAAAAGAAGAAAACAACGCCAATCAGGAAGGCGTGGATATCACAGACACTCAACTCTTGGCAACCCATACAGGACACATTCTATTCCATCAACTCATCGTGATCGTGACTCTCACCACCGAAATCCTCCCTCAGGGTCGTCAGTTTATCAGCCATCTTCATCCCCTTCACAATCATTTCCTGCATCCCAAGGATTATTTCAAGGCACTGACTCATCGCGCCATCATTCTGTGTCACCTCAGCTAGTCCCGGAAAAACCTCCTCCTCAACTGGGGTCTACAGCAATCGTATGTGTTGGAGCCTATAGACAACACAAACTCTGCAACACGAATGTAAGTCTATTGCAATTATTGTTACATTGTAAACAACGGGGGATAGTGCTTCTCTTGTTCATCTCTCCTGTAAATAAACTACACAAACTCCAGGGCCCTTCATAATAGAGGAGAAGGGTACAGAGCAATGAGAGTTGGGAGAAGAGATTAAATGAAATGACAATGGTTTAGGGTAAAGGGGCTGCAATTTCAGCAAAGGCAAGCACAGGTGAAAGGCTAGAAATGATAGTTGATGGAAGCCGTTTTGGGGCTTGCAACAGTAGGCACAGGAAGAATTGGTGGATTCTGTAAGCAGGAGATTACCCTGACAGAAGTATTGTATGAAGCGTAGCTGTTTGGGGTTCTGTATAAAGGTAAGGACATTTAAGACATCAAAGGCATTGCCAAAGCTGCAAGGTTTTGCTTTTGGGACCAATTGGCTTTGCCAATACCTTTTTTGCTGATGGGATGCAGAGTGGTCAAAAGGGAAAAAAGAATAAAATGGTGCAATGACACCGCTGTCAGTGATCACACATGTACACACATGCATTATTTCACATGGAATACAGAAGAATTTTTGATTTTTTAAAGTCGAAGGTCTGGCAGAAATTTGCTACTGGGCCTTCCCAATAAATGAATGCACAAGAAGACCACATGGATTGGGCGGCAGCAACAGACCAGTTTGTAGAGGAAGCTGCAGGGGAGTTAAAGCAAAAATGAATGCTGGTGAAGGGCGAACGAAAACGTGACACCTGTTAAGGGCATAAGACAGAGGGTGAGGCAGTAGCACATGAGGGAGATCATAACAAGGATTTCTAGGGTGGTGGAGCAGCACCTAGGCAAGAGAGAGCAATATGGATCATGGTTGGGGAAAGGGAATCACAGGAGGGAGGTACTTGAAAACACATGCACTCTCATGGAGTGCTTAACCAAAAAGAAAAAGGTAGATCTCTAACATTGTTAGAACACAAGTCAGCCAATCAAGAGGATGGTAAAGAGGATATGCTTCAGGGAAGAGACACACACAAGGTGGGACAAGATTGTCATGGAAAGCCATGCAATAAGTAGTAAAGATTTGAGAGTGACAATAATGCAACCAAAGGTATGCAGTAGGTGGGCTTTAAGCCAAATGTACATTTTGGTGAGCCCACCATAAGTATTTTGCAACCAGACAGTTTGCACTGTCTTGTAGAAGAGACCTAATGTTGAGATTAGAAGTGATGAAAACAAGCCCACGAAATCGTAAAATGGCATATAATACAAGTAAGAAAATGTTATCACTAAACAGCAGTAAAAATATATAATGCCTAATGCGAGTGGAAATACATAATATTGAAACCAATAGATATTAGTCCAATGGAAGGCATACATTTACACATGAACATTAAAAGTTATTAGTCCGCTAGAGGGCTTGACAAATATTTATGATTATATGACACTGCCATGATCTGAACGTCAATTCCTCTTGATGATATTATTTATTTTTAGAAATATTGTGGCTGAAAAAAGTACAAGTAATTGGTATTGGGAAAGTGCTGGACTTTATCTAGCACTTTCCTTTATTGTGGATTTATCAAAATCATTTAAATAACACACAATCCATACTGTTGCTTTCACAATAAAATCTCTGATTAATCACCTTGGCCCTTGGCACACAAACCGTAAAACAAACTATTTACTTATAATTTACCCATCTTAGTAAAAAATAACCTCTAAAAATATGTAATACAAAAAATAGACTTCATACCTCCATAATGTTGTATGCTTCTTATTCTGGGATATTACCCAACATTACAGAATGTAAAATAATTGTAATCCGACCCCCAGTTCACAGCTGTATTTATTTGCAATGTCCCCTCTTCACTGTATACAGATGTAATGCTCTCATTATAACAGGCAAAAAGAATACGAGAAAAATCTAATCTGACCATAACCAACATGTTGATAGATTTTGTCCTTTAACTGTGTATCTGTAAAATAAAGAGAATCACATAATTTCCAGAGCGCTGCTTTATATTTTAGGACAAAGTTGTGTTTTTGATATATCTGGAGTGGTTTGCCTGCGTGCAAGCTCTAGTAGGGGTAGATGAGTGCAGTGTAATTCTTAAACTGATTTGTATTAGTTTTAGGTGGAGAGCAGCTCCTTTATATGGAACTGTGAGAAATTGGGTTTCTGTTTGCAGAGGTATGCACCCTGTCGAAGCTGGAGCCACAATCAGGGTAAATCAGATTCACACTTTAAATGAATGCATGCTCACCCTCTTGTAACATGGCACAGAGTAGTCAGGCTTAACTTAAGAGAAAATGTTTAAAGTATCTGTGCAACGCTGCAAACAGTGGCACAGTGAAAACACAACAAAAAAAGACTCCAAACCAGTTTAGAAAAATAAATTGTAATTTTATAAATAGAACAAGACCAAAACAGCAAACATCCAAAACGTAGAATTCAAGATATGAATTTTGAAATATTAAAAGTAAGAATAGCACTTTGAGGCAATATGCACCTATGGGGGTTATCTGGTCGTGCTGGGGCAGGTCAAAGTCAAGAGTTCAAGTCGACTGCGATGGAGCGTGGAATAGATACAGGAAGCAAGAAAGGCACGCTGAACAGATCACCTTGATCCTGGTCACAACAGCGAGATGTGGGGTATCGCCGGGCAATGCATCTGTGTTAGTCTCTGTAGCCGAAGTGATGCGTCGATTTTCTCCACACAACTATGGGAATGTGCTGGTTCTGAATACGAAGCGATGAAGGCGAGAGGTGTTGGTTCTGAAGCTGATGCGCTGGGTATCTCCATGCAGTCGAGGAGATGTCTCAATCTTCTCACTCTGCAGTGGCGGCAATACAGCGGTTCCAATGAGTCGTTCTTGAGGCAATGAGCTGGTACTGAGTGAGATGTGCTTTGTCTGTACCTGCAACATCAGTAATGCATTGATTCTGCTTCACGCAGCAGAGGAGGAGTCTGTTCCACTGAAGCAAGCCGCTGGCTCCACTGCCAATAGACAAGGCCCAGGAGCAGGTGGTGAGACTTTGATATCTATGATTCTCAAAACATGAAGCAAGCCAGCATGCCCTGGGAGATTAGGGTCGACTCCTGAGGCGGAAGCCGGGAGAAAGACTATTTGCTTTTTAACTTGTGTCACTGAATAAATTGCCTATTTTTAAACTTTGTTGTCACAGAATACTTGTGTTGCAAAACTTACTCACCGGACTGAACTGCTGTGCACTCAGCGGAGCCAGCGCTGACGCGTCACACGCGTTCTCCCCCTCGCGCCCTCCCGCCACGAACGGAGGCCACGCCCCTTTTCAGGCCACACCCACAAACACACTCGCGCATATAAAAGCGCCGTGTTGTGAACCACAAGCAAAGACTAGGGTCGACTCCTGAGGCGGAAGCCGGGAGAAAGACTATTTGCTTTTTAACTTGTGTCACTGAATAAATTGCCTATTTTTAAACTTTGTTGTCACAGAATACTTGTGTTGCAAAACTTACTCACCGGACTGAACTGCTGTGCACTCAGCGGAGCCAGCGCTGACGCGTCACACGCGTTCTCCCCCTCGCGCCCTCCCGCCACGAACGGAGGCCACGCCCCTTTTCAGGCCACGCCCCCCTCTTAAAACTCCAGAGCAGTATAAAACATGTGTAACCCTCGGTCGCGCAGCGGGCGCGACGGAGGCGCGCCAAAGGCGCGCCTAAGGCAAGCCCGTCTGCGCCCGTCCGCGACCGACCGGGACTAGGGGCCATACCCCCTACAGGCTCCAGCCCATCCAGGACAGATACCATTCGCTACAATCGCAGCGAATTACTAGCTCTGACCAAATCCACCATAACGACCAACTGCAGTCAAACCGGCCCAGGCCTATCATACGGACCTATTTCATGCCGCTCATGTCAATGGACTAGCTTGGGTCAACTCCCAACGGATCTTCACACAATCCCTACCAGCTACCAGCGGGAACTAAAATGCCTATACTTCAACGCCAGATCCCTACCTAAGCACGCATTAGATATATGGGACATTTTAACCTCTAAGACTCCAGATTTGGTCTTTATCACCGAAACGTGGCTATCCGACGCCAGTGCTCCAGACCTAGCTAACGCCCTCCCCCCTGATTACAAAATAATCACACAAAACAGACAAAACAAGAAAAAAAGAGGTGGAGTCGCTGTGATTTTCAGGGACCACCTAACATGTCTCACGGAGACAATTAATGCATATCCCGAACATGAGCTACTATCATTTAAAATTCTCGCAGAGAATTTTGTTATACTAGCAGGCGCAGTTGTCTATAATCCACCAGGACAACAAACCAGCGTCAGCGCCAAACTTCTGAACCAACTACTCCCTTTGTGCTTAAAACACAAAAACTATATGGTCATTGGGGACTTTAATGTCCATTACGAAAACACCAATGCCCCTGGATCGACACAGCTCAAGTACGACATGGAAATCCTGCAACTCAAGCAGCTGGTCGATGGCCCTACGCACTTAGCAGGGCACACCCTGGATCTCCTTTTTACTAACATCGAGTCGACCACCCTTAAGGAAATCCTTCCCCTGTCATGGTCCGATCACTTCATGCTTTCATTCTCGTTTAAACTTCCCGGCAAACCCGTAAAGACCAGACCTACCCCCCTCACCTCCAATAGAGCCTGGAGACTAATTAACGACTCCAATTTCCAAAATCACTTTCGCGAAATAGATATCTCCCTACCAGACAATTCATCTATTTGTAACAACGTCATCCGGCTAGAAACCGGAATCCGCCAAACGTTGGACAAAATGGCACCCTTGCGAGAAGTCAGGAAAAAAACATCCACCAATGAAAAATGGTACACCCCCACCCTCAAAAGCCTTAAAAGGGAATGTCAAAAAACAGAACACCAATGGAGACAAATCAAAGACTCTGAAACCAGAGCCAACTATACTACCAAAAGGAGACAATACATCCTTGCCATTCGAGAGGCAAAAAAAGCATTCTTTACACAACGAATTCACGAAAACCACAACTCCGCAAAAGAGTTGTTCAAAATCGTGAAAGAGCTCAGCAATCCATCCAGCACTTCGCAAACCCTCACCCCCTCAACAGAAGCATGCAAACGGATCAGCACTTTCTTTTCCGAAAAAATTAATAAAATTTACTCCACCTTTACCCCCTCCCATCCCACCACCCCTCACGACAACTCTGATGTATATCTACCTACATCCGACAAAGACAAAGTCCATCTAGACATAGGCAACTCCCCATGTCTAACCAACTTCCAACCACTCTCCGAAGAGGAGGTGTTGGCAGTTCTTAAAGCAATTAAATCCGGCTCTCCTGCAGACCCCTGCCCGCACTTTGTGTTCTCAGAAATTGCACCGACACTCTGCCCCCTCATTACCAAACTTTTCAATCAGTCCCTCGCCTCCGCGTCCTTTCCAGACTCCTGGAAACACGCATCTTTAACCCCCCTCCTGAAGAAAGCCGGTTCCGACATCCTCAACCCAGAGAACTACAGGCCGATCTCACAGCTCCCTTACCTCTCCAAGGCACTGGAGAAAATGGTCAACTTACAACTGTCCAAATACTTGGAGGACAACTCGCTTCTGGACCCCACCCAAACCGGCTTCAGATCTAACAACAGCACCGAGGCTACGCTGCTGGCAGTGTCGGACAGCGTCAGATGCATCACTGATCAAGGGGGATCGGTGGCTCTGATACTGCTAGACCTGTCGGCAGCGTTCGACACGGTGTCGCACGAATGCCTGTTAAACATCCTCCAGAGCAAAGGAGTACAAGCCACTGCGTTAAAATGGATTGAATCTTTCCTGAGCAACCGCTCCCAAGCAGTGCACATGGGCCAATTCCATTCTAAACCCCGTCCCATTGGCTGTGGAGTCCCACAAGGGGCCTCTCTAAGCCCCACTCTCTTTAATGTCTACGTTTCATCTCTGGCTGACATTGGAAGAAAGTGGGGCATCGGCATATGTTCATATGCTGACGACACACAGCTGATGGTGACCATGGACGAAAGATCGGAAAGATCGGAAACAACCAAAAAAAAACTACACAGCTGCCTCTCCGAAATGGCAGACTGGATGCGCAACCACTGCCTTAAACTTAATGCCGGAAAATCTGAAATATTACTGTTCGGGGGAGCAAAACTATCATGGAATGATACGTGGTGGCCACCGACACTGGGAACAGCCCCCACCCCGAAACAGTATGCCAGAAACCTTGGCATCATGATGGACGACGCACTGTCCATGAAAGACCACGTACGCATACTCTGGGGTAAAGGATTTGCAATTTTGAAACTCCTAGCCAAAATCTTCTCCTGGATCCCACTGGACTGTCGGCATACAATTACCCATGCCCTCCTGGTCAGCCGCCTGGATTATGGCAATGCCCTATTCGAAGGGATGAACGAGCAACTGTTCTCCCGCTTACAGGTCCTTCAAAATCAGGCAGCCAAATTGGTATGCAACAAAGGCAAACGAGATACGGCATCAGCATGCCTGAAACAACTCCACTGGCTGCCAATGCGCCAGCGAGCCACCTTCAAACTACTTTGTCATGCGCACAAAGCCCTCCACAAAAAAGGCCCTACAATCCTGCAAGGGAAAATCGAGTTTTATATTCCAAACAGGAACCTAAGATCCAATAACTCAGCCCTAGCAAAACCCAAGCGCATCTACAAAACAAGAACGGGGGACGAGCCTTTTCACACTTGGCGGCCAAACGATGGAATGAATTACCTATGGATCTTAGACACACTACAAACCTCCTTCAATTCCGGCAAAAACTCAAAACCCACCTTTTCCCTAAAAACTAACTCCCCCCGCATAATTTCAGCAGTCCCCTTTTCCTTTTTAGCGCCGTGATATCACTTGGGATGAGTGTCGCGCTCTACAAATACCAGAAATAAATAAATAAATAAATAAATAGATCACTCTGGGTTCAATCAAGAGTCCAGTTCTTCCTCAGCAGGGGTTTAGGGTAGCAGGCAGCAGGGCAGTACAGCAGAAAAGCAGTTCTTCCAGAGCAACAGTCCAGCAGAGTGGCAGACCTTGTAGCAGCACAGTAGTCCTTCTTCCTGGCAGAGTTCCTTTACAGGTTCAGAATTGTCTCATCTGGTTCGGGTGAGACTCAGTACTTATAGCCAGTTGTGCCTTGAAGTAGAAGTGACTTCAAAGAGGGGTGTTGAAGTACACAAAGGTCCTCCCTTCCTAGCCCTGGCTCCAGACTAACTACAAGGTGGTGTGTGGGGACAGGACACTACCCATTCAGGTATAATTGTCAGCTTCTCCCCTACACTGCCCAGGATGACCCATCCGAATGCAGATGGCCACTCAGTCACACCTAGCCCTCTTTGTGTGTGGTTGTCTAGAGGAAATGCACAAAGTCCAGCTGTCACCCACCACAAGCATGTATCTTTCACTTAAACAACACCCTGCCCTATGGGCTACCTAGGGCCTACATTAGAGGTGACATATATATATGATAAAAGGGGAGTTAAAGGCTTGTCAAGGGGTTTTAAATGCCACATCTGCATGGAACTTTAAACTGCACACACAGGCTCTGCAGTGGCACGCCTAAGACATGTTTAAATAGCTACTTGTGTGGGTGTCACAATCAGTGCAGCAGGCCCACTAGTAAAATGTATTTTACAGACTTTAGGCACAGGTAGTGAACTCTTTTTGGAACTTACAGAGAATTTAAATATGTCAGTTGGGTATAAGTCAGTGAACCCTTGTTTAGGGAAGAAGCACATGCACTTTTATACAGGTTTATAGTGGTAACGTTCTCAGAGTCCTAAGGCCAACAACCAGAATGCAGCAAAAAGTGGAGGTAAGCATGTAAAACATTGAGGGAAGGCCACTCTAAGGCTCTTGGGTCCAACACATGTACCCCCAAGCTGAATGTGGGGAGAGCTACCCAACCTCTAGAGAGTTCTCATCACTAAGGCAGAAGAACCTTGAAAGACCATCAGTATTAGTGTGGTCTACCCCAGATCTGGCTTCCACCCAAAGTCCATTCCCTGTATGAAGATGGACCCCCCTCATTTGCATTAGCCACCTGAGGGGCCTGTGTTCTGTCTGAGTCAGGAAGTGAGTCAGAAACAAGTATGGTGTCAACTTCTTCAGTGCTCAGACCACAGCAAAGGCGTCCCTTTCTAGGGCACTCCCTGTGCAGTAACCTCCTATAGATGAAGACTACAGGTTGGTCTGGCCCTCTTCATTAAGCTGTGAAAGCACTGCCCCTATGCCATGCTCTGAAGCATCTGTCTGAACAATGAATTTCCTGGAAAAGTCAGGAGCCTTGAACACAGGGCTGGTGCACATGGCCTGCCTCAGGGAGTCATTTTGGCATGCCTCTGTCCAAATCAAATTTCTGGGCTGTTTCTTCGATGCCAACTCTGTCAAGGGGACAACAATGGTGCCCTCAAATCAGTTTGGATTTTGGAGACTCCCAGGCCATGATAATCTCTATGTTGGCCTGAAGAGGATGCACCTTACTCCTGCCTATCATGTGTCCGAAGTACAGCACAGACTACTGGCCTATCTGGCACCGACTGGACTTGATAGTCAGGCATGCCTGTTACAGAGCCCAAAGCACTTCCCACAGGTGAAAAATGTGTCTTTCCTGCTGCTACTGCAGTCCACAATGTCATCCAAGTAAGGAGCACCAAAGGCCTCCATTCCAGCCAAAACCTTGTTCACCAGCCATTGAAAGGTGGCAGGGACATCAGCCCAGGGGATGGGATGAGCATCAGTTTTGGTTACTGAATTAAGCCCTAAGTAATCAACACAGAACTGGAGTTCTGGTGTGGTGCCCGTAGGGACCAGGGGCTACTTGAGGGTTCAATCACCCCCAACTCCAGCATCTTAGAAACTTCATCTTTGATGCTGGCCCTATCTTTATCAGACAGCCAGTAAGTTTTATTTTTGACAGGGAGGCTGTCTCCTGTGTCCACATCATGGGAGCACAGGTGGGTAGTCCCAGGTGTGAGGGCAAGCAGAGAGGAGTACTGCCCCAGCAACTAGTGGCAATCCCTCGTCTGATCTGAAGTCAGAGTAGGGGAAAGATTCACACCTTGCACTGAGACATCCTTCTCCTTGGAGGCTAAGAGGTCAGGGAGAGGTTAACTCTCCTCTTCCTGGCTGTCCTCTAAGTTGTCAGAAGCTTGCTTCCACAACCTGGAAATTTGGCTTCTAAATGCAAGCATGTAGCTAACTGCATCTTGGGGAGATTTCATGGAAGCTTGCTCCTACCCTTCCTTTAAGAAACTGAGAGGTCCTCTTAGAGGGTGTCAATACAGAAGCTCAAATGGGCTAAGACCCTTTTGTGGCCCCTCTCTGTAAGCAAAGAGAAGGCATGGAAAAAAGACACCCCGCTTACACCTCAAGACCTCAGGAAGGCCTTGAAAAATCCTAAAACTTTTATTAGACTTCCAGGTTGAGTAACTTGAATAATCTACTCGACCTAACTGTAATGTACTTGAACCATGAACTGGTCTCAAATTATGTGATCATTGGCAAATATTTTATTTACAGTCTCCTTTTTCTCCATTCTCACATATGAGTGCACCTTCAAATATGTGGGTTCAGCATTTCTGCTGTACAAAAAAAAATCATTTGTTTGATTAACTAAACGTTTGCTCCATGTGTAATAATAATCTAGCCCACAATTTAGGGTACACATGATCCTTGACTTGCCTCTCAGTTTACTGATAGCATTGCCATCAGCTTAGCTGCAGGAGAGTTTCTCAGTTCATGTTTAAACACTAACTTTGAATAAATATATTACTAATGCATGATGCAGTAGTGCACTGTTATTTGCACACAGTACATTTCCAAGAACTGGCCAAAAACTACCCACTAACTTGCAACTTTATTGATAAACTAGCAGCCCGTCCCGATGTTGTCCGGGCTGCTAGTGTGGCTGGAGTGTGGCTCACTGATTAGAGCGGCAGACCCTGATGCAGAGGTCTGGCCCGGGACCAGGGTTCAATTCCCGACGCGGCAGGGTCCTGAGCCCAAAATGTCCACGGACTCGATAATTCTCGCCTCGGTGCCTATTCTAATCATGGGGTCCCACGCTGCAACTCTGGGCAATAGTTGCTTAATCTCCACTACGGCGGCCCACCCGCTGCGGGATGCCTGGCTTTCACCCTGGGGATACCCAGTAGGGGTCATCTCACAGGGAAAAGCCAGGACGGGTTCCCAAGGCAAGCGCCTTGATGCCTTCGGGTGATACGTGCGCTATATAAGTCGCAATACATACGGGTATGAAACAAAATGTGTGCAGTGTGTGTAATAGGCAAGGGAAATTTATTTTAAAATCTCGCGGTAGAGAAAGTTTTTAACATGAAGTGTCACAATAGTTAGGCAAGTGTGTGCAGATACTGTGGGTACCTCGGATTAAGAAGTATTAGCAGAAGTCTCTAGTGTGTATGTACTCCACTTCCGTAGGTAAGCGTGGGTGAAAGTGCATTTAGTTGTAAATTTCGTGTCCCCGCAGGCATGCTGAATCGCTTCGTTGATGTTGTGCTTGTGGTGTTAAGTCGTGCTGGAGATGCTACGGGTGTGGGAAAGTGCAGTCAGTTCAAAAGTTAGTGTCGCAGCAGGCGCGCTTAGTCGCGTCATCCGCCGCCGGAGCCCGGCTCCAGCCCTGGTTGCCTGGTTGATGTTGTGCGCCTGGTGTCAATTTGTTTATGCAGAAAGTTGAGTGTGTGACAGCGCGCAGGAGACGCTGTAGTTAGTGTCCCCGCAGGCACGGTCTTTTGTGCAGAGTTGACTGCCTGACAGCGCGCAGGATACTGTGCAGTTATTGTCCCCGCAGGCACGATCAGTCGCGTCTGCCCCACCTAAGCCCCGGCAATTGCCGCGCCCATTGGCCACGCCCAAAGACACACTTTTTTCCCCCGGATGTGCCGCGCTATTGTTGCCGGTTGTCGTGCCCACTGGCCACACCCCTTGCTGCCACGCAATTGCAATTGCCGCGCCCATTGGCCTTGTTCACGCCCCCAGCACACGCCCCAAGCACAACGCACACGTTTAAGGAACGCTTTTTTTTTCGTCATGCCGCGCCCCGCCCACGCCCACGCCCACAAGGGACTACTTTGCTGGTAAGGTTCTTTACCTTTCAAATATATATGGTGGGCATCTGTATAGCCTAAGTCCTTCAGCTGCAACTGCTCTTTCCAATGCTGTATTGGGTGTTGTGATTGGCGCTGTGGTTCCTGAGATTACCCGCTTCAAAGGTTTGGGCTCTCTCTTTATAATACTAGTATAGATATAGAAAGCATATAGTGTATTAGCAATCTGTGAAAAGTTATTTCATCCTATTAAAATATTTTTTCATCACACAGAAGTACAAAAACTGGGCTTTCTCAACTACTGAAATATAGTTTACAGTGTTTGTACAGTTGACTTATTAGCTATTTAAATGTGTGTTTGGAAAAACACGATAGCCTTTCATTTCACACTTTCTATAGCAGGTCAGACAGTTCACTTTACAAAATCCTGGAACTCTGCAATCACAGAAGAAAAAGTAACTGTAAACTGTCTTCTGGCCTCTGTCTCTGAACATAGAGCAAATGTTGTTATGTAGTTCCTATAAACACATAAAAGGTCTGTGCGTTTAGACAACATACACTACAGGCTTGGTGTCCAAACTGATTTTGGACACCCCCACCGAGTATGTCAACCTTTGTACCAGCTAGCACACAGTGCCACTAGAAACTCCTCTTCTGTTCTTGGCAGCTATCAAACGTGATAACTCTATCTCATCAGGGATCGTGGAAACAATGCTACTTTTTGCTCAGTCACTGGTGCTCACTTTGTCTCGGAGAGAGATACACAGAATAAATATTGGGGATGTTTCTCAGTAAGTGTTTATTGAACCAGCATGATTCTAGTGTAAAATAGGTTTGCTGAAGCAACCATTAGACAGTAACAGATATAAATAATTATAAGCACTAACGGAGTGGAAAGGATGGTAGATTTCTACCATCATGCTAAAACAATGAATACAGGCAAGTATATAAAATACATGACAGTAATAAAAGTGTACTCGGACGATGCGTCCCTAACTAGATGTACCTGAATATACCTAGCATGGATGTTGATGTAAAGCCAAGAATCCCTCTAGGATAAAGTCAACCCCATTACCTGAAGTGAGAGACTGTGGGACCCCGTTCTGGTCTCGAAGTGGACACCCCGCAAGGGATGTCAGACCACTGCGAGCTGGAGTGTCTGCATGCAGGAGCCTCAGCGTCTTGCGTCAGTGTGTCAGCATGGAAGTCCCTTTCTCCTCTCTCTACCTTAGCAAGAGATGTGTATATATACCCATAGTAATACCCCTTGGGTAAATACCTAGCTGTGCAAAGTCGAACTAGGGTGATGGAAGGAATTACCCTTGTACATAGTTTTTATGCAGGAGATGCTTGACCTGATGTCCAGCTGTGATTCCAAGAATCCTCATTGATAATGAATGAGGCTTAGGCAATGACCAGGTCCTCTAGTCATTACCTCAACTAGGCAACATGTCAGTCCTAAGAACCGTTATGTAGTGCAATATGAGGGCAATGTAGGTTGAAGGTGCATGTAGTACCTGAGACGATATTGGGGTACCTATATGGAATATAACAATATGACAAAATAAAAACAAGATTTAAAGGCATCTTTATTGCTCCTTCACTTTCTGACTGAACAGAACACATGTTCTTTGTCAACTCGCCGAAATGAGCAATTTGGTCCAAAATATATCTCAACCTGATAAAATCTGACTCTTGCCTTTTAGGGTCTTGTTGAACCTTACAAAAAGCCCATTGGTTTGTGGATAGTATGGTGTAGAGAACATATAAGTCTCTCCACACTCCTTCTACATTGACTGCATATAAGGGGGGCTTTCAGTCTGTCCTGTCTTCCCACTGGCCTGGAAGCTCAAGCAAGTCCTACAGAACGCATCTGTGGAAATCTTCATTTGGGGCCAATAAAAGTGGGAGACAAGATTCACAAAGGTCTTGTCCTGCCGCAGATGTGCTACCAGGGGTTTCTCATGAGCCAACTCCAGTAGGAAGGCCCTGTATCATTGGAGAACTGCCAGCGCCCTTTTTGTCCCATGCACAGGTGTCTTAGGCTCACTCTACAGGAGTTCCCTCCCAGTAAATGTGGTGATTCCCAGAGGCATCACCTACTGCATGGGCTTTGGCCTGTTCCCTCATGCCCTCAGGGTTGGGCACTCTTTCTGTGCCTTGTAGAACTCCTCCTTGGTGGGTCATCCCTACAGTTGCCATCCAGCAAGCTCAGGCGGGTCACATATGAGGCAATGTCCTCCTCAGTGGACTCCAGGTAGCCTCCTCTGGCGCCTAATCCACCTCAGCTGTGAGACATTCAGCAGCTGGTTTCCCATGCCATACCCTTCCCTCTTTTGGCAGCTGGCAGGATCATTCTTCTAGGCTCCGGCCCTTCTTGACTCCCTTCTTGGGAAGCCATGGACCTGGTGATAGCACATATCCACTGAGGCAACCCAAACATTTCCAGGTGTGCCTTGAGCTCCAATTCCTTCCAAATATTGTGCCCAAGGCCATTACCTAACAAACAGTTCACAGGCATGGCAGGGCTCAATGCAACATTCAGAATACCTGAGACCCCCCACCACCACTCAAATGGAACAGAGGCTTCTGGAAAGTGACCCTCCGGAAGTCAGCCACTGCACCCTGGTGGAATGTATTGGGTCTAACTTGCTCTGGAGGCCACCAGCTGACTCCTTGCCATAGTCATGCTGTCACCTGTGTCCCACAGAGCTTCAACACCTTGCCCATTGATGGTAACCCACTGCTTATACTTTCCAGTATTTGAGGGTACATGGATTTTAAGAACCACGTCACTGTCACCCGAGGACACCAGGATAACATCACTCAACTCCCTCCCACTTACTGGGACACACTCCTCTACAAGCACTATGCATGCCACCCCTGGTGTCTTACCTTCAATAGGAGGTTGTACTCTTTTTGGGCACTTTGGATCCCCCTTGTAGTGCCCACACTCAAAACACTCATTGCATTTGGGGTTCTTTAGCTGACTCTTGTCAGGAAAGCTTTTCTTCTGGTGAGCAGATTGGGAAAGGCCCCTTTCCCCTTTGAGTTTCTTTGGAGCCTTGGAAGAAGCCTTTCCCCCCCCCCTCCTTCTTCTGGTGGGAACCCTGCCCACCCTTTGCGAGTCCCCCCAGATGCCTTCATTGGCCCCCTGGTGCTGACCCAGATGTCCACCTCCTCAGCATGCTTCCTGGGGTCAGTCAGCTTGCTATCTACTAAGTATTGGTGCAGCTCTGGAAAACAAGTATCTAGCGTGTGCTCCTTCAAAGTTAGTTTGCAAAGCCCAGAATAACCATCAACCTTTCTGCCCATCACTCAGCCCTTGAGTACCTTGCTTGCATAGACAAGAAAGCCCACCTGTGTTTGTGAGGACATTTTGTGGCTGCCCCTGAACTTCTGTCCACACCCTTTAGGGGTCATCCCAGACTTACTAAGCAAAATGGCCTTCAGGGGGGAGTACTGGGTCTGATCTTCTACCTCCAATGAAAGGAGTGTGTCCCTCAACTTGGGCATGTATCTCCACAGAGTACCCCTCACACCCCCCCAGGACTCCTCAGGAACCTTGTGAACTTTTAGAGCCACCTCATAGGTGAAGAACTAGTTGTCTATGTCATCCCCCACAACATGCATGGATACCAAATCCTTTGGGATGCGACTTTCCCTTCTGCAGCAGACACTGCATGTAAGCTGCCACCACTACTGCTGGACTCCACTAGCATAGTTCTGATATCCAGCTCTCTCAGGCTCTGCTCAACAGCCATCCTCCTCTCGTAATTGGCCAGCCTTTTCTCCTCCAGATCCTGCTCTTTCTCCATCTTCAATTTGGCAACCTCTAGCTTGAGTTTCCTATCTTCCCTCCTGTCCCCTAGCTCCTCTGGGGACAGGATTCTAGCACACACATGCTGCCTGTTTTTGGATGGAGTTCCTGTCCTTGGAGGATCTCAGCAAGTCGCATGACAAGACATCCAGATGAGTCCCGTTCCAACTCCTCCTCAGAGTCTCACCCTTCCTCCTCATCATCTGGATTAGTCTGGTGGGCTTCCACCCATGCTCTTAAGGCTGTTTGGAGTGCACTCTTCTTGACACTCTCCTTAGTGAACAACCTCTATTCCTGGCAGAATCCCTTGAGCTGGGCCACTATGTAGCTCTCCAGATTGGCCAGCTCAAATTCCATCTTGTAAGGTAAGGTCACAGATACAGCAGAAGAAAATGGGCATTGGGAAAAAAGTCTTTGGAAAAATCAAAACGTCAATTAGGTTGAATTGATTCGAATTAGTCCAGATATGGAGTAGTAGTGTACACTAAGTCACTGTATGGCACTGCAGAAACACAAGTCCTATCCTCATTATTGATCACCAATATTAGAAATTGGGTTTCTGGTTGGCAGAGGTATCCAACATGTCCAAGCAGGAACCACAATACTAGTCATGGTAAGTCAGAAGCACCGTTTAAATTAACATGTGCTTGTGAGACGTTGGCCTGGCATATGCTGTCTACTATTCTAGTGGGTACCTTGCACCAGTCCAAATGACCCTTATTGATGGTATGTTTAAAGACTACCTATATAGAAAGCTATCCTAGTGGTAGCTGTGGAGAGCAGCCTTCAGGCTAAGTCTTGAAGGAATGTAAAGCAGCTTGTTTTACAAGTCTATATTCTCATGTAATGACCAAATGAAAGGAGAACCACACCAGGTGTATATATTAAATATATGTATTTAATCTAAACACATCCCTCTAGTCCAGAGGTCTCTAGTCCAGAACTGGTGGGGGTAGAATTCAAAAGTGTTTGACATTAAACACAATATGTTTTATTGCAGTCATTCAAAGTTAGCATTTACCGCAAGGTTATAATGCACTTAAGAGTATATGATATGGCTGTATCACAGAACAGCTACAGAGAAGTGATTCCGAAAGCTGTAGAGGGGCTCAGTTCATGCTTGGGCACCCTCTCACACAAAACCAAGTACTCTGCCTTCAGGATTGTTTACATCTGCCATAGGAGTGACTTATAGGTTTATATGTGTCTGTATTTAAAGGTAGATATAGGTAGCCTATATCTTAGTAAGGGGTGCAAGCACCACCATACAAAGCTTTAGTGTACCTAAAGTACATGCAATCAATTTAGAGAGGAAGCAGCTAGGCTGGGTCCAGGTTAGCAGGGCCCCAGCCAGAAGTTGAAAAACAATGAAACACCAGAAGAAAAGGGGGGGTAACCATAGTAAGCAGATCCTACTCTCTTACACCCCCCAAATGCAGAGACATTAAACTAACCGTGACCAGTTGAGTCTTCATGTTCTAAGTGGAAATATCTGGAGAGTCCACCTGCATTGGCATGGTTACTCCCAGGTCTATGTTCCACTGTATGGTCCATCCCATGTAGGGAAATGGAGCACCTCAAAAGATTGGGGTTTTCACCCTTCATCTGTTTTAGCCATAAGAGGGGCTTATGGTCAGTCTGAACAGTGAAGTGAGTGCCAAACAAGTATGGCCTCAGCTTCTTCAGAGCCCAAACCACAGCAAAGGCCACTCTCTCAATAGCAGACCAACATTTCTCTCTAGGGGTCAGCCTTCTGCTAATAAAAGCTACTGTCTGGTCCTGACCTTTATCATTCAATTGTGACAGCACAGCCCCTACCCCCAACTCAGATGCATCTGTTTAGACAATGAATTCTCTGGAGTCTTTAGGACTTTGCAGAATTGGTGCAGTGTACATGGCCTGCTTCAGGTCATCAAATGCATTTTGACAACTGACTGTCCACTGAACTTTCTTAGGCATTCTTTTAGAAGTTCAGTCATTCAGGGGTGTCACAATGGATCCATACCCCTTGACAAATCTTCTGAAGTACCCAGTCAGGCCCAAGAAAGCTCTCACCTGAGTCTGGGTAGTTGGAGCAACCCATTCCATGATGGTTTGGATTTTGCTCTGCAATGGTTGAACCTGGCGTCTACCTACAAGGTGGCCCAAGTACGCAACCTGACTGTGCCCTATCTGGCACTTAGTAGCATTGATAGTTAGGCCTGCTTTCTGCAGGGCCTCCAAAACATTTGTCAGGTGGACCAGGTGATCCTCCCAGGTGGAGCTAAAGATAGCAATATAATCTAAATATGCTGCACTATAGTCTTCTAGGCCTGTTAAGACTTTGTTCACCAACCTTTGAAAAGTGGCAGGTGCATTCTTCAGATCAAAGGGCATTACCACAAATTGATAATGTCCACTAGGGGTTGAGAATGTTGTCTTTGGCTTTGCATCATCAGCTAATCTGATCTGCCAGTAGCCAGCTGTGAGATCAAATGTGCTCAGAAATTTGGCAGAGGCCAACATATCTATGAGCTCATCTGCTCTTGGAATTGGATGGGCATCAGTCCTAGTGACTGCAGTGAGACCCCTGTACTCTACACAAAACCTCATTTCTCTCTTACTGCCTCGGGTGTGAGGTTTGGGTACTAAGACTACTGGACTAGCCCAAGGGCTATCTGGGGGGGGAGCTTCCTTTACAACGCAACTGCTACAACGCGGTTGCGTTACGACGCAGCTTTAACAACGAAAGTCGTTACAACGACTTTCGCTGGAGGGCGCTCTTGGATAGGGGATAGTTTAATTTACTATCCAACACCTTCCCTACTATCCACGGGGACTGATGTTGTAATAGTAAATTAAACTATTCACTATCAGCGCCCCCCAACGCAAGTCGTTGTAACGACTTGCGTTGTTAAAACTGCGTCGTAAAGGGATGCGTTGTAACGGTACGTGTCGTACCGTCATACATCCCTATCTGGGGGTTCAATCACTCCCAAATCCAACATTTTCTGAACTTTAGTCCTGATACAGTCCCTGACATGATCAGGTTTCCTATATATCTTATTTTTAACAGGCAGACTGTCCCCAGTGTCCACTCCATGAGTGCACCAGGTAGTCTGACTTGGAGTCAGAGAAAACATATGTCTAAACTGTTGGAGAACTTGTCTGCAATCAGTTTGCTGCTGATCAGTGAGGCTGCCTGCCAAGGCTACTCCATCTACTGATCCCACATCCGGGTTAATAGAGAGAGAGCAGGTCTGGGAGAGGGTCACTCTCTTCCTCCTGTCCTTCATCAGTAGCCATGAGCAAGCCCATTTCTGCCCTGTCAAAATATAGTTTCAGTCTTTTGACATGAAGCACCCTATTAGGGCTCCTGGGAGTTCCATGATCTACCAAATAGGTTACCTCTGCCTTCTGTTCAACAATAGTGTGGGGCCCACTCCACTTGTCTTGGAGAGCTGCTGGCAACACCCACACTTTCTGTCCTGGCTGGTAAACAGTCAGTACAACTTTTTGGTCATGCCAGGCTTTCTGTAATTCCTGGCTAGCCTCAAGGTCTTTAGTTGCCTTTTTCATGTACTCAGCCATCCTGGAGCGGAGACCAAGTGTATAGTCCACAATATCCTGTTTAGGGGGTTTTAGGGGGTTTGAGAGGTAACTCCCATCCTTCCTTCACCAGACATAGTGGTCCTCTGACAGGGTATCCAAACAGAAGTTCAAATGGGCTGTAGCCAACCCCCTTCTGAGAAACCTCCCTGTATGCAAACAAAAGGCAGGGTAGCATGATATCCCATCTCTACCTGAGCTCAGTGTTAGACTTTTTGACCTGAGGCCTAGTCACTGCAAGGACATGTGCTGAGATTCCTAACATTTCTGCATGTGTACTAAACTCCACTTCAGACCAGGCTGAAGTCTCTAGGTCATTGCCAAGCAAGCATTCAACAGGGAGGTCTGTACCTACCACAACCTTCTTGAGGACAGTTACCCCTTCCTAGGAGAAATTAACAACTGCCAGGGCATGGTTGGTCCTGACATTGCTAGCATTGGTCACTTGGTACATCTCACCAAGTATGATCTGTTCAGGGTCCACAAAGTCTGGTGTCACCATTGTGACACTTGCCCCTGTGTCCCTGTAGTCCAAAGCCTCTTTTTCATTTATCAAAAGCCGTTGTTTGTACTTGCCCAGGTTACTGGGACTCAAAGAGGAGGACATATCCATGCCTCCATCACAGCCTGACACAGCCTGAGTTGGAACTCTGACTAGGCCAGAGCCCATCTCAGTTCCCAGGGTCAACCCTACTACACCCTTCTGCTGAGAACCACCATTTGAAGCTGAACAAGGGGGAACAGTTGCCTTAGGGTCATGGTGGCTGGAGCTGCATACTTCTTGGTGCAGTCACTTGTCCAATGGCTATTCTGTTTACAGATTGTGCACCATGGTTTCTTTCGGCCTTCGTCTTTCGTAGAAAATGGGAATTCCCACCATTAGAAGCTTTTTGGGGACCTTTTGAAGACTTCTGGTCTCTACCCTTCTCCCCACCTTTTTGATCTTACTTCTTTTGGTCACCACCTTGATTCTGTTCCTTCTGCTTCACCCTGGTTCTGACCCATTTGTCTGCCTTCTTTCTCAATTCTTGGGGAGAGGTTAGATCAGAGTCTACTAGGTGCTGATGCAACAGCTGATTTTGAAAGTTATTAAGGATCTTCTCCCTCATGATTAGATTATACATTTCTGTATAGTCACACACTTTACTGCCCAATAACTAGCCCTCCAGAGACTTAGTAGCACAATCAACAAAGTCAACCCAGTCCTGAGTCTGTGTCTTTAGGGTATCCCTGAACTGTATTCTATACTGCTCAGTGGTTAGGCCAAACCCATCTATTAGAGCACTCTTCAATACTTTGTAATCATCAGCATCCTCTTCTCTGACAGTGAGGAGCTTGTCTCTACCTTTGTCTACAAAGGAGAGCCACAAGATTGCCGCCCACTGCTCCTGGGGTACCTTCTGTACTTTGCAGGCCCTCTCCAGTGCAGTTATCCATTTGTGGATGTCATCCCCACTCTGGTAGGGTGGGTCAATCGTATTGAAGTTTCTATGGCCATAAGACCTTTCCCTACCACTAGGAGGAAAGTTGCTGCAACCACGGGGCTCTAGCCCCATCTGTTTTCTAGCTTTTTCAAGCTCTAGGGACTCCCTTTCTAAGGCTACCTTCTATCTCCTTACTCTCAATTGAGCTTCTTCAAGCCTCAGCTGTCTCTCTCTCTCTCTTCTCTGAGGAGGTGTCCCTCCTGTGAGAAGAGACTGAAGTCCCTATTGATTTACCAGAATGATCAGATTCCACTGAAGTTGATCTAGGTCTTCTAGGCACACTGCCAACTCTTCCTGGTGGGACAAAGAGGGGGCCACTTTGGCCTTCCTCTTCTCCAGGTGGAGATGGATTGTCCAGGTCTAGGTCATTGTCACCTTCCTGGCCAGCATCAGAGTCTGAGTCCTGGTGGGGTTCCCCACTGGGCCCTTCCTCTTCTGCTGTACCCACCCCATGGCCTATCCTTCCAGGCTCTGTAGCCTGTCTAAAGTGAAGCAGCAATGCCTCTATGAGGCGTTAGGTATTGGGATTCTGTCCTGGCTTAAATTTCCTCATTGCACACAGAGCCCTTATCTCTTGAAAAGGGAATATGTCATATTTGGATGTCTGTATGTGACTGACATCTGGCAGAGACCCACTAGGTCCTGGCCTTGAAGACATGACTAGTGAGGTGTGGTGTATGCACTATCTACACTACTTGTTTACCCACTAAACCTCTCTAGAGCTGTAGAAAAGGTGTGCTTAAGCCCTTGACACACAATTCTAAGTTCAGTAGAACATACTGTATTTAAGCTTGTATTATATGTACCTCTGGTACTGTTATTGGTTTTCAAATGATCACAAGCTTTAGATTATCTGGTAAAACAATATCAAGCTGGAATCCCACACGCTGCACACCAATGTGAGAAGTTGGCCTGGCATATGCTGTCCACTATTCTAGTGGGCACCTTGCATCAGTCCAAATGACCCTTATTGATGGTAGGTTTCAAAACAACCTATATAGAAAGCTATCCTAGTGGTAGCTGTGGAGAGCGGCCTTCAGGCTAAGTCTTGGAGGAATGTAAAGCAGTTTGTTTTACCAGTCTATAATCTCATGTAATGACCAAATGAAAGGAGAACCACACCAAGTATATATATATATATATATAATATATGTATTTAATCTAAACACATCCCACTAGTCTCTTTATGGGGCTAGAGGCAAAAGTACATACAGTAAAAAGTGGTATAAGTACCACTACAGGCATAGAGACAAGGCCTAGGGCCTGTAAAACCAATGGGGCAACCAGTAACCACCCAAGGTAGGGACGCAGAAGACCCACGGGGGACGTGAGGAGTGTCTAAACACAGCCGCGAATTACTTTGACTTCTATGGGGAAAGTTGCGATTAGAATTTTAAAGATTAGGGACACTTAGGAGTGGACTAAATTCAAATTCAAATCAACTTTATTCGGTTTTCAGTATGAAAGCCACAAAAGTACAAATTTATGCAATAATAAAACAAGAACCATTAAAAACGTTAAAAGTTCATGATTTTTTAAAATTAAAGTCTCTTAATGCTAGACTAAACGTTTACTCAAGTTCATAATAGGGCAAATTCTGTATTACTCATAAGTTCATACGATGTTTAAGGCACGTTCTGAGGTAGTGTGCCACAGATTTTGACACTAAGGTGTTCTCCAAAAACTGCAGTGCCAAGTATGCTGGACGGCATCTTTAGACCTTCATTAGTTTTAGGATTGGTAAGATCCACCTCTTACGGAATGGGGTATAAAAGGTGCAGAAAAAGAGGACATGAATTGTGGTTTGAGGGGATTTGGAATCGCAGGGACACGCTGTAGTGTTATGTGTCCAGCTGTTCTGAGTAGGAAATGAAACCATAATATGGAAAAGATTAAACCTGAAACGGGTAAGAAGTAGTTTTTCAAAATGGGTCAGGTCTTGCTGCAGATATGGTTGTATGGATGGAACAGTTTGTATCATGAGGCAGTGTTGTACTGATGATTTGCTTATTTCTGTCATCATCCGTAATTGGATTAGGTGCGACAGGCATGTCTTTTTTAGTTCTTTTTTTGCTATGTCCGTTACTGACTGCGGATCATCAAAAAACCTCAAAAGACCTATATCTGCAAGGAAAGATTTTACGTACTTTAGCCACTTTATCTTTTCCATATGCTCTAGGTTCATGCAGTCCTCAATAATTGCTCTTGTAAGCTTGCATTCATCTGTAGCCCATATGCTACGCCATAGCATTATGGGTTGGATCTTGATGAGATCTGAGATGTGGTCCACTCCAAGTTCTAAGTGGCATCCGAAGGTAGTCGTGCTCTTTGGGACGGCTAATAAGAATTTGAGGAAAGAATTTTCAATTCTTTGGATTTGTTCTACATTTTCTATTCCCCAAACTCCTGCTCCAAAGATGGCCGTACTGATGCATTTTGCATTGTAGATCTTTATCATCTCTACCAAGGGTTTTTTTCCTAGGCGAAGAGAGAAAGCTTTTAGGGCGCCCACTGTTCTTATGAGTGATAGCTTACGGGAGGTTATTACTTCTTTCCATTTGAACTCCTCATCAATGGTGATGCCAAGATATGGATAAGTTTTCGTTCTTTCAAGGGGTAGGTTGTCCACAAGGATTGTCTTCGCCTTTTTCCCCTTGAAGCCGGTGTGCATCACAAAGGTTTTCTTTATGTTGACTTTCAAGTTAAGGTTAGTCATAAAGGTACAGTAGTTGTTTAAGGCTCTCTGTAACTGAATCGGAGTTCGGGCGAGGATCACCGCATCATCGGCGTATAACAA